>NC_090443.1:563122120-564372120 GCF_031143425.1 Pleurodeles waltl | reverse complement strand
TTTGCTGCCCACATCTGGTCCACCCATTCTAGAGGCGGTGATACTTTTGCAATTCTAACATATAACTGCTTCACATCTATTGAAGGAGTAGATTGACTCTCTGAAGACAAACAGCAGCCATTTTCCTAATTCTTCCAACCTTTCGCTGACAAGCCTTTCGTCCCAACAGTTTTTTGGCTATTTGGGGTAGTTTTTCGCTTAGGCCCCATAATATTTTGTCCACATAAGCTATCCATGCCAAATTTGCACCCTTTTTTCAATATCCTGGGGATTTTAGAAATACCCAGGCTTTGAGGATTCCCTTGGAGGGGACCAAGAAATTACCCATAATACAGCTAGATTTTGTTTTTTTTGGGAAAATAGGAAAAAAGTGCTGCAGAAGAAAGCATCTTTTTTTTCCCTGCAAATTGCATCAGGAAAGGGTTTGCAGTGCTAAAATCACCATCTTCTCAGCTTTTGGGAACAGGCAGACTTGAATCAGAAAAACAAAAAATCTGACATAGTTTTGGCATTTTACTGGGACATAGCCCATTTTTCCTATTTCTTGTGCTTTCAACCTCTTTCCCTTTAGTAGTAGAAATGGGTGTAGAACCAATGGTGGATTCCAGAAAGCTATTTCTGAAAAGTAGACAAAATTTGAATTTTAGCAACATGTCATTTGTGTAGAACATTCAAGGTTTTCACAAAAAGTAACAGTTGAAATAAAAAAGACATTTTCATCTGTAACTTCTTCTAACTATAGCAGATTTTCAAATGCAACATACCATTATATCCGCTGGACCTTTTTGGTTGCCAGACAATATGGGGCTTGTAGGTTCACCAAGAACCCTAGGTACCCAGAGACAATAACTGAGCTGCAACTTTCAATGATTTGTCATTGTGTACCAGGTATACCATAATTCATTTGGTAAAATATAAAGAGTGAATAATAGGTATTGAGGAAACCTATCTATTTCCAAAGTGGTTACCCATACTATCATGTGAATTAGAGGACATTTCTCAAAATGGCTTCTTTCTTACACACAGTCTTATATTTGGATGCACAAATGCAGAGAAAGACAATTGGCAATAACACTTGTTCTACTATTCTGTGTATCTCCAAGCCTCCTTATAAAAATTATACCTCACTTGTGTGGGTAGGCCAAGTACCCGCGACAGGAAGCGCCCCAAAATGCAACATGGAAACATCAAAGTTTTCCACGCAAAACTGAACCGTTTTTTGCCAAGTGGGTAGCTGTGGTTTTCAGGCCCTACCTCAGCTGGCACGTAGGGAAACCTAACAAACCCATTCATTTATGAAACCTAGATACCAAGAGGAATCCAGGGTAAGGTGTCTCATATGTCTCTCACTAGGCTATTTTACCCAGAATCCCTGGCAAACCTCAAACTTTGACTTAAAAACACGCATTCTCCTCACATTTCGGTGATGGAGAGTTCTGGAATTTGCACAGAGCCATAAACTTCCTTCCACCCAGCATTGTCCTTTGTCTTCTGATGAAAATTGTACCTCACTTGTGTGGGTAGGCCAAGTGCCCATGATAGGAAATGAGCCAAAACGCAACATGGATACATCAAATGTTTCCACACAAAACTGAACCGTTTTTTGCAAAGTGGGTAGCTGTGGTTTTTGAGCCCTACCTCAGCTGGCACCTAAGAAAACCTAGCAAACAAACCTGTACATGACTTGTGTGGCTCTCACCAGGTTCTGTTACCCAGAATACCTTGCAAACCTCACAATTTGTCTAAAAAAACACATTTACCTCACTTTTGTGATGGAAAGCTATGGATTCTGAGGGGAGCCACAAATTTCCTACCACCCAGCATTTCCCTCAGGCTCCGGTAAAAATGATACCTCACTTGTGTAGAATGGACAAGTGCCTGCAACAAGGAAGGGCCAAAATTGAAATTGAGGGGAAACCAAAGTGAGTCCAGAGGGTAGGCTTTTTTTATATGTTTTTTAACTGGCTCTGCTTTGGGCACCCACACAACTGGGGCGGAGGTTTTATCAGTACAGATGGGGCAGTGCTTGAATGTAGGAATTTTGTGGATTCCTGTGGATTAAGGAAGTGTCCATCACAGAAATTTAGGGAAAATTGTGATTTCAGGCAAAGCTGGAGGTTTGCAGGGCATTTTGGGTAAGAAAATGGTGTGAGGTGCATGTGAAGTACACCACTCTAGACTCCCCCAGATGTTTAGTTTTCAGAAGTGCATGGGTCTGGTAGGTTTTTCCATGTGGCATTGTACCGAAGTCCACTAAGTGCAGCCACTCACCATTGTAAGATGAACAATATTGGGAGTTAGCTAAGCTCTCTTCACCCATATGTAAAATCAAAACCCCAAAAAGTCAAATGTCCTCTTGCTTGCCATTGGGATGAGATGTTTTAGTCTGTGGGGGGGGGAGGGCAAAAAGACTGTTGTCCTGCCCACTTCATTTGGGGTGGGGGGCATAACCATGCCCATGGTAGTGGCCAGCCCCCACCCTACTATTTAAAAAAAGCATACCTAGTGTCTAGTGGATGTTCTGCCCACCCAGGGACAGATCAGCGTTAATAATCCCCTTCTGCCTCCAGGGGGACAGAAAGACTGTGCCCATTTACTTGGGGGGCTTTGCTATGCCCATTCTGGGCAGCCCCTACCCCAACCAAACAAAATTCCTTGTGCCTAGGGGGCTTTCTGCCCCTCGGGGGGGGGGTCAGATAGGGCATATTGCCCCCATTCTGCCTCTGGCAGGGCAGTAAGACTGTGCCAATTTTATTGGGAGGGGAAGGAGGGCATTGCAATGCCCATTCTGGGCAACCCCCCACCCCTAGATTAATTAAAAATAACCTTGGTTTCTAGTGGGCCTTTTGCCCCTGGGGGGCCTATTGGGGGCTATTGCACCCATCTGACCCCCAGGAGGGCAGAAAGACTGAAAATAGCCACACAAATATAGGGGGAACAAAAGTCCTTGCACAAGGGACCAGTGCCTAGTGGGTGGATCCTTGCTTGGGGCTCGCACTCCTGTGGTGAACCTCAAGCAGGGATCCACTAGGGAAGGGTACCATTGGAAAAGGGAGTGTAGCAGGACTGGGCGAGTGGGGGTGTAGTAGGTGTCCCTGTTCCTGGTATAACACCACGTGTAAAGATTCCAGAAAATCAAACTAGTTGAGGTAGTGAAGGAGCCAGATAGACCCTTGATCCTGGCTGCTAGGCATTGTTACAAAAAAGCTCTTCCTAATGCCAAAAAAGAAAGGGAGAGGGAAAAGTGGGAGAGCCTTTTAGAGACGGCTAGATCTAAAGATCATCGTTCCTTTGGTGTCAACTGGACGCCAGGATGGGATTTTCTCTACAGAACGCAAGATCTCTGTGAAAGTTCGTAGCTGAGATGGGGGTCCCGGATTATCTAATAGACATTCTAGTGAGATTGCACACCGTTAATTAGGTGCAAGTGAGATGTGGTAGTGCAGGTGAACTGACAGAACCCTTCCCTGTGAATAGAAGAGTTAGGCAGAGGTGTGTCCTTGCTCCTAAGCTATTCTGGCTACATATAAAGTGCCCTGTTGATATCTAGTACTGTGCAACAATGATGCACCTAGGTTGATGAACCAGAGGGCAGGGCAGGCTTTAGTGTGGTGTGAGCGGTACAGCCACACCGGGTGCTGACCCCTGGGGGGAGAGGGTGTTGCTGTGTTTCACAATAACTTACAAAACTTGTGATTTTAAAGTATCTGCCTAAAGGTTTCTTGTGCGCCCAGCCTTCAGGAAGAAATTAAAATGTCAAGATACCTCTTGTTCTTAATGTTCTTGCTAGAGAGATAGTTTGGAAGTTTGTCTAGCGACTATGGAGAGGTGAGCGACACATTTGCCAGGTGGTAGTGAGGGATCTGAGGAGGTGGTCATGGGGAGGGGGGGTGCCAAAAAAAGACTGTTGCACAGGGCACCACCAAAGCTAAAGCCAGCCCTGCCAAAGGGTTTCTGCCCTTATGTTCACAGACAACACTCTACTGCCCTATAAGTCTCCAATGTGCCTCCTGAAACTGCAGAAACATTTTAGGAGCTTTTTCAAGGAAAGGGGATTAGAGATTAATGTGAATAAGACAACGTTTATGGTTTTGATCCCAGGGCACTCAACCAGAGCTAACCCCAGATTAGCAGGGTCTCCCCTTGAGCGTGTTTGCACTTTTGACTACTTGGGCATTACTCTGACAGAGCATCTTGGGTGGCACACATATTATGCAGCACAGACTCAAGTTGGAACGAATGGCAGAAGGAATTATTAAAATGCTATTAAGCTTCCAGTTCTGTCTGATACAGCCGGCTCTACATATTTACAAGCATCAAGCCCTGGGGGCTGCATGCTAAGATGCAGAGCTGTGGGGTCACCTTAATACGAAGTCTCTAACCGTGGTGCAAAATCGCATTATTTGTCAGTTTATTGGTCTCCCTATAAATTCTCCCATTGTTCCACTTAGATTGTATCTTAGGCTGAGACCACTATCTGCTAAATTAGGGTTGCGCCCTTTACTTTACTGGAGGAGAATTTGGCTGACCCTAGAGCTCACTTCCTACTGCAAAGGCCTTGACGAAATTTTGTCCATAGCTGGTCCGTCCAATATCCCGTGGCTAAGGTACATTAAAAGCACTCTATTAGAATTAAAGCTTGATAGCCTCTGGAGCTCCCCAGGTGCGGCAAGGGTAATTACCAAGCAGCACCTAAAACTGACTGTTGGAGGTTTTTTTCTTATGCAGGGTCATCCCCAATCTTTTTGCCTCCTGCCTCCTATTTTTTCTGACCTGTTGCTGTTGGCTTTTGAACTCTGAGCACTTAACCACTGCTAACCAGTGCTAAAGTGCATATGCTCTCTGTGTAAATTGTATGGTTGATTGGTTTATCCATGATTGGCATATGTGATTTACTAGTAATTCCCTAGTAAAGTGCACTAGAGGTGCCAGGACCTGTAAATCAAATGCTACGAGTGGTCCTGCAGCACTGATTGTGCCACCCACAGAAGTAGCTCTGTAATCATGTCTCAGACTTGCCACTGCAGTGTCTGTGTGTGCAGTTTTAACTGTATATTCGACTTGGCAAAGTGTACCCACTTTCCAGGCCCAAACCTTCCCTTTTCTTACATGTAAGGCACCCCTAAGGTAGGCCCTAGGTAGCCCCAAGGGCAGGGTGCAGTGTATGGTTAAGGTAGGACATATAGGGGGTCATTCTGACCCCGGCGGGCGGCGGTAGCCGCCCGCCTGGAGGGAACCGCGAGAATACCGCTGCGCGGTCAAAAGACCGCCGCGGTTATTCTGGGTTTCCCACTGGGCTGGCGGGCGACCGCCAAAAGGCCGCCCGCCAGCCCAGTGGGAAACAGCCCTCCATGAGGATGCCGGCTCCGAATGGAGCCGGCGGAGTGGAGGATGTGCGACGGGTGCAGTAGCACCCGTCGCGAATTTCAGTGTCTGCAGAGCAGACACTGAAATTCAAAGTGGGGCCCTCTTACAGGGGCCCCTGCAGTGCCCATGCCATTGGCATGGGCATTGCAGGGGCCCCCAGGGGCCCCACGACACCCCTCACCGCCATCCTGTTCCTGGCGGGCGGAACCGCCAGGAACAGGATGGCGGTGAGGGGGTCGGAATCCCCATGGCGGCGCAGCAAGCTGCGCCGCCATGGCGGATTCCCATGGGCAGCGGAAAGTCGGCGGTACACCGCCGACTTTCCGTTTCTGTCTGTGGCTGTACCGCCGCGGTCAGAATGCCCGGCGGAGCACCGCCAGCCTGTTGGCGGTGCTACCGCCGACCCCGGCCCCGGCGGTCCTTGACCGCCGGGGTCAGAATGACCCCCATAGTAATGTGTTTTATATGTCCTGACAGTGAAATATTGCTAAATTCGTTTTTTCACTGTTGCAAGGCATGTCCCTCTCATAGGTTACATGGGGGCTACCTTTAAATCTGATTAAAGTGTAGATTACCTTTGGGAGCGGATGGACATGTGGAGTTTGGGGTCTCTGAGCTCACAATTTAAAAATACATCTTTTAGTAAAGTTGATTTTAAGATTGTGCGTTTGAAAATGCCACTTTTAGAAAGTGAGCATTTTATTGTTTATACCATTCCTGTGACTCTGCCTGTTTGTGGATTCCCTGTCTGGGTCAGTTTGACAGTTGGGCTGGTTGCACCTCACACTAGACAGTGACACAAAAGGAGCTGGGGTGTAGTCTGCATTTCCTGATGAGCCATCTGTGCTAGGAGGGAGGGGAGGAGTGTTCACTTACACCTGAAAGGGCTGTGCCTTTCCTCACACAATGCAGTCTCCGACCCCCTGGTCAGTGTCTGGGGCCTGGCCTGGGCAAAGCAGGATTCCACATGCACAAGAGACAAGTAGGCCTACTTCAAAGGAGAAATTGGGTATAAGAAGGGCACCCAAAACCACAGACTTTAGATCACTTCTGGACATCAAGAGGAACCTCTGCCTGGAGAAGAGCTGAAGAGCTGAGGAGAAGTGCTGCCCTGCCTGTGACTGTGCTTTGTTGAGCTATCATGCAGTTGCTGCTTCTGCCAGAGTAAGAGGGCAAAGACTGGACTTTGTGTGCCTTCCATCTTGTGAAGAAATCTCCAAGGGCTTGATTTAGAGCTTGCCTCCTGTTGTTTGAAGTCTCAGGGACACCAAAGACGTCTCTCTCTGCCAACACCTGGAGTCTCTGGAGAGACTCCTGCTCTGACAAGTGGTGCCCTATCCAGTCCCTGGGCCCTTGAAAGGAAAGCTGGTGGAAATCCAAGGAAATCGACTTCAGACAACTTCGGACCGATGCCGCTGCTAAATCCGGTGACGCCGCCTGCAACCGACTCTGTGATCTTTGCTGGAACGCGACGACCTTCGCATGCCTGGTGCCGCTGCAGCCCCGCTGCAGTCCACAACTCCGTGGAAGTCACCGCACCACGTCGTGACCGACGCCGCTCGAAGTGCGCAGATTCAACGTTTCACACAGATGCCGCGATCCCAGACTTCGCACATCTGCTTGTTTTCAGTCTTCACCAAAGGTACTGTACTTGGGGGGTCCGGCGCCGCTGGTGTCGGCTTGATGGGAACGACTCCGTCACGACGCCGTGTTAACACCTGGTCGAAGCATTTTGTGTTTCTAAGTGCTATTTTTGAGTTTAATCTTTAAAAATTCATAACTTGACTTGTGTTTGTCGGATTTTTGTCGTTTTGGTCTTGTTTTGTTTAGATAAATATTTCCTTTGTTTCTCAACTGGTGTTGTATCATTTTGTAGTGTTTTCATTAAGTTACTCTGTGTGTTGGTACAAATATTTTACACCTAGCACTCTGAAGTTAAGCCTACTGCTTTGCCAAGCTACCAAGGGGGTAAGCAGGGGTTAGCTGAGGGTGATTCTCTTTTACTCTGACTAGAGTGAGGGTCCTTGCTTGTACATGGGGTAACCTGATTGTCAACCAAAGACCCCATTTCTAACACTGACCTTTTCGCAAAATAAAGATCACGTTACATACCCACTTGAGCTGCGGTCCCCTGACAGAAGACTTTTTAATAGTAAAGGACTCATATAGGACAGAGGATTTCCTTGATGAGATAGAAGCAGCCCTAGCCAGATGGCTGTATCTACAATTTCGGCATAGAACCCTGCCCCTTGGCTTCTCAACAGCAAAGTGGGCCCACCCTAAGAAAGACTAAGATGGCCAGTGTTTAATGTACGGGGACCCGAGAGAAACTGTTGAACATGTCCTGTTCTTTTGCCCAACGCATACTAATTGTATAAGGAGATGGATCATCCCATTGTGCAGGAGTCTGGGGTTCAGAGAGTTTAAAGTGGTCGCTAGGATGCTGAGATACAATACTAGTCATATAATTGATTTCTCTTTAAGCAGATTTTTGCCGGGAATGTGGAGACATAGGCAGTTGCTGTGGGTTGCTCTCAGACTAGTCAACAGTGGTGACCAAACAAACGATTAACTAAACACACTAAATCCTGGCCATTACATCCTAGCACATTCCTAAGGTCGGAGAGAGTTCTGCTCGATCCTCATAGCGCATTGATGGAAGCTTTTTAACAGCACTCCCAAGGGGTCTCTATGATCAGATAGTCAGGAAGCACTGACTATACTGTCCTCCTTGAGTGCTGTGTGCTTAACAGTTTACTCCACTGTTTTGTGTAAAATGCTTCTTTTAATGCTGCTTGGTATTATGACTTGTTTTTATGTATAAGGTGTTAGTTGCTTAACTCCTCTCATTGAGTGTGTCTCTTCGGCATTATCTTTTATTGTTTTATATGTTAAATTATGTGTCTAACTGTGCTGTCTGGCTATATGCTTTTATGGCTTTGTGCCTAAAAAAAGCTTTAGAAATGAAATTACAATGTGCTGCACATGTGCACGAGTCACTGTAGATCATGATGAACTACTATAACGTTATACAAATCTTTCTTTGGTAGCTCATTTATAATATATAGTACATGGAATATATACTTCTATAAAGTGCTTTATGGCGGATTCCTTCTGTTTCTTAATGCTTCTATAACAAGTATCCCTACTGTTGGAGTGTGACTTTTAAAATTAATATTAACATGAAAAGCTTGCAATATAAAGTATAATGAAGCTGCATAGAAAATGTGTTAATGTACTACTAATGTACGCGTTTGAGATGTGCCCACGGGGAGTGGCCATCAATGTACACGATGGTAAATGAAACTGACTAACAATGAATTAACAATGTACTAATGTATGACTTTGTATTAGCATTAAGAGTTATTTATTCGAGTTTTGCGAAATTAATCACTAGGCCTTAGTTAGCAAGGGTCTGGGCCTAGCTGGCTGGTCTCAGACTAATTGTATTTTCTAACGTGCAATGTGCTGCTTTCCTGATGGGCAGAAAGCTGTACTTTTCCAGAAGCTAGAGATATGTGTGTAGCTGTAGTAAATTCTTTCTCATGGGACCCGACTTGCTCAAGGAGGCATTCTTGTCGAATGCAACAGTGTAATTCGCAACAGGTGCAAGGTCGCCTGGACTAGGAGAAGACAATGGAACTACTGGCTGGAGCGACAAGTGTAACTTTTCTTACCTGACATTCCACCCGATGAAGACGTCAATCACAGGAGCCAATCAATTGCATGAGAACTGTCTTAGGTGAAAATTCTAGTAAGGTGTATGACGGATTATTGGACAGAGATAACAATGCACCAAATATTGCCCAATGGGAAATTTGAGACTTGTTCGACAGCTTTGATATAACGGCATGACCCGAAGAGAAATCAGCCATTTTCGAGCCATTCCTAGCCATTACTTTGCCATTCTTGAAGCCATTCTTTGTCATTCTGAGAGACTTTGCCTTTGGCTGTCTGATACTTTAACCATCCTCACCCTATTCCTTGCCTGTTATGGACTTTCTCCTCCTTATGAGGGAAGAGTCTTTTCTTATTATGCCCTACAGGGACTTACCTGTCTGCCCTGGCTGATGGCGAATCGACTGATGTCCTGAGGACGAAGACTGACGCTGTTTGCTGACTCATTCGGATGGGTAACTATCTGATGATAAATTGTAATTGTCTGTTTGCCTTTTCTTTCTAGGTACCAACTGCTCTTTTGATAGAGGCCATAGCTAGATGTTTTCCAAATCGATGTTGCCAAATTGTTTTGCATGAAGCCCAACATGCTGATGCTAATTCGAGGTTAGTTAAAGAGCTCACTAATACCGGATGCAAATAGACAAATGACTGAATTCTTGCTTTGTTGAAGAATGTACTAATGATACTCTGCTAAAGTTGCTTCATGTTAATGTTGTGCTTTGTTCTAGTGTTCATGATCTATGCTTTAATAAAGTTTTGCTTGAGTTGCCAAATTATAGTGGTTTTGATGTGCTTGCTATTGTTGAGACGAATAAACATGATATTAGATTGTAACTAATAGGGAATAAATATCCTAACTCATAATTAACTTGTTGTGGTTATTCATGGCTGAAAGGTCATGGTGTGTCCGTTGTATTGATCTACAGTAAATGTTATTGATTAACTGGGTTGACTAGTTATTGTGAATATTGACGAGGTTATTGTCTTACTGATTGAAAGGCTAGACGGATATCTCTTTCTGGGAAGTCCCCAAACGTGGTCAAAAGATTCATTGGCCTAAAACGTGTCCCCTTGCAAGTTAAATTATCAAGGTTCGGGCGCGTTATCAGTTCTGGTAGCAGAGAACGGTTACGGCCTTTTGGGGTCCTAGGACGAGGAACCACTGTTTGAAAATTGTTTTTGAAATAATGCACATTGGAGAGATGATGTGCCCCTAAGTCCCAAATGACTTTCTCAGAATCTCTGAGCTTGCTGAAGTGAGTTGGGTATGTTCTCAGCATTCTAGTGATAGTGTGAGTGACGTAGGGTTTGCGCTTGCACAGCTTATGCATACCGCAGGTGAATTGTGAGGTTTGTGAGAATTTTAGGCCAGGTAATGTTTTAGTAGGAGTGTGCGTACTCCGCAGTATGAGAGTAGGGAAGTCGGCAAACTTCATGTGAGTGTGGCGCCTTGTGCTAAAAAATTGTCCACGTGGTTGTTGGTGATGTACAGACCCTGTGTGGTCTAAGACTCCGGAGTATACTGATGGTTTATGTTGTAATTTGCGCGTTTAATAGGTAAATCGGGCATGGTTGACGAGTCAAGTTTGAGTTAAGGTGAGTGAATGAAAACTTCGATGGAGATTTGGTGAGTTCTAAAGTGCACTAGGACAACCCATTGACAAGTTGAGAGTAGAATTTGCGGGTCAAATTTTGCTTGCGAGTAACGGCCAAGGGTAAGCAAAATCTCTGTAAAGTTCTGAAGCGATTGTGTTACCCTTCCTGTAGTCAACCGGCAAATTTGAGTTTTGTTAGTGCTCGCAATATATTGCATTCGTTTTTGTGTGGATTGAGAGTGAGGAAAACAAGCCGCAAGGTTTTGTCAGCCACAGTGTATGAGTGTGACGTCATTGAAGCCGCGCTGGGATAGGTCGGTTAGTGAGAAGGGTCGTGCACGGATTGGCAGCCGTCCGTGAGAGGCAATTGGTTGAGAAGGTAGGCGAAGAGAGTTCTGGGAATTAAAGTCACTTCTTGATTCAATTGTTAACAAAATAAAAGACGCAAAAATGACATTTTTCAAGGCTTTAAAGAGCGCTTTGAGGGGAGATGTGTACATTACCGTGAGTGTGGGGGAGCCTACACCGCCAGAGGATACACCGGCTTATGCTGTAATATAGGAGAGGGGAGTCGCGCCATGTCTTTGGCTAAAGCAATGGTGCGAAATGACAGAAAAAGAAGGGTGTTTGGCGTTTCCGGAGCACGGAACGTTCAATATAAGGATTTTGGAAAACTTACAGAGGGTGTTAAATGAGCAAAGGCCACTTCCGAGGCCAGCACAGTTTGAGGCGTTAGCGATTTGGGAACTGATGGCAATACGACAGCAGCAACAGAAGTTTGAGAGGAGAATGAGGAAAGCGGAAAAGACACTAGTAGAAGCTAGATACTATAGCGCACAGAGGGTTTGGAGAAGAGAAATAGTAGAGGGAGTTAGGATGTTTCCAGCAATAACTCAAGAAGGCGGAACCCAAGGAGGGAAAGCCACTTGTAAAACGGATAAGAGTTCTAGCAAAGAAAAGGAGACTAAGAAGTCCTGGGCAGAGGCAGATGACTCAGATGATGATGAGTTCCTTAATCAGTTACTTCATGATCGACCATGCCATATGCCCTAGATGATAATAGACCAAGTACTAGTGCAGGTCCTATAAATTTGACGCAGAACCAGGGGACAATAAACACCGAACAGGTTAATACTGTTACGACACCAGTTCCGATACAGAACAGTGTCAGTGCGTCTACTGCTCCAGAGATGCAGACACAGCTACAGCCACCACAGGTCCAGAGGATCTACCCTGATGTCCCAGTACTAGAGACTACTACAAATTTGATGGTGCCGTCAGATCCGGCATACATGAGACCAAAGCTAATACAGACAGAGCCAACTCCACTTTTACTGCCTCATGCACAGCAACAGATGGTTCCAAATTATACTTCGGTCATGGGACCGCAGTCAGCCACAGCACCGATAATGAATCAGAATGTGGGAGCTAATGGTCCACAGGTTTTGGGAAGCAGGCAGCCGGCAGCCAACATATCCTTACCTATTACAGTTGGTCCACCAGTACCATTGTATGCACAGGCGAAGTCTGGTGTATGTGATCAGGGAGTAAGGCCGAAGAAATGACAAGAGGAGGGTTCGTACGGAGCTCTCAAGGGATGGCTCCAGTGGAGCAGACAATAGAAAGATCTAGATCTTTGTTAGACTTCAGTCCGATTGGGGTTCCTCCAGATATCATGAGACAATCAGGTTTGGGACTGCTGACTCCGCAGATCTCAAGTGCGAATGTACCGCAAACACCGATGATGCAAGCTGGAAATATCTCCTTGCAAGGTTTAACTGCGCAACAATTCGCCACAGACCACTCCTGCGACAGCAGAGCGGTCTGAGCGGGAAGAGTACCTGAATTTGTGAGGTTGGGCATGGAGGCAAACAAACTAGTTGAAGGGAGCATGGGAGTGAACAGGCTAGAGTCATACACTGAAGCAGAGTTGAGGTATCTGTGCCCAAAGATAACTAAAGAAGTGAGCAAGGTGCGCAAGAGGGTGGCAAACTTGGCAGATAAATACGGCATAGACTTAATCAATACTAAACATCTGAAGAGGAGCTAAGGTTAGATTTTGAGCCCAAAGACTTTGATCACATGAGGTCTACTGGGATGAAGGCACACCTTAAAGAAATACTGCAGAGTGCACAAGTTTGGGGAGCCAAAGAGAAGTGGGAAGTCAGATGGGCAAAGAAAAGAGATAAAAGGAAAAGTGACTGCCCGGAGCAGTAGCAGGCGAAACCAGTGCCGGATACCGGTACAATAAAGATGTTACCAATGAGAGAGACGGCGGGAGGGGTTCTTCTCCATGTACCATGGTCTAGAGGTGACATTCTGTTGTCCACAAATGATTTCCCCAGGCTGAGGGAAAAGCCAATAGAGTGGTACCAGCAGACAGATAGGTTTTTGAAGCTTGCGAAGTGTCTTTGGGAAGACCTGAATACTCTTTTTGAGATTATAGTTCCAGCTGAATTATGGCTTGAGTGCAAGAGGAGTGTGGATTGGCCAACTGCGGAACCAGCGAGAGATAGGGTCACAGGAGCACCGTCTCCTGAGGTGATGAGGTACTACTATAAGGTGATTGAGTTTTTGAAGCAGAAGGTGTCGCCGCAAAATATTGATTGGCAAAAGATTGATCTAACGGCGCAGGAGGCCAAAGAGTCGATACATACCTACTATGAGAGGTTTTTGAAAGCGTTCAAGCACTACAGTGGTACAGAGGTCATAGAGGCAAAGGACATGAATAACCTTGTGTTCAGGTTTGTTGAAGGATTGAAACCCGAGAGTAGCCAGATGTTTAAGAATCATTTGATCTGTTGGCAAGCGAAGCCAATTGACCAGGTGTTGCAGTATGCAAAATACTGTAGTGACGAAATTGAGTTGAAGCACAGAAAGTTAAAGGAGAAAGTGATAGTAATGCAAATTAAGGCAGCACAAGCAGGGATGCAAGAAAATGGTTTACAGCAGATGGTGCAACAGCCGCAAGGAAACAGGATGTTTCAGGCGCAGGTGAGAGGCAGAGGTCGAGGAGGTTTTGTGAACCGTGGTCCAGATTCGAACACCGTAGTGGTTCAAATGATGTGCAGGGGATGAAGAAGGTGTTACCTTGTCATGCTTGCGGGGGCATCGGACACTGGAAGCTGGAGTGCCCGATGATGGTGCAGGAGGGTGTTGTTCAACAAAGCAATGATGCCAATGCATTCCAAAATGTTAAAGGACCAATGATGAGAGGTCCTAATCCGAACTTTCAGAATAACATGGTTCAGATGCAGGGTCGTCAACACATGCAACAAGTGCAAATGCCACATGTGCAACCGATGCAGATGCAGCAAATACAGCAGCAGGTTCCTTTGGTACCTAGACAGCAAATGCAGTTGCCCTTAGCGCCAATGGGACAGCAACAGGTGATGCTTCCTCAACAGGTCACAAGTCAAGGAATGAGTTAAAATAACACAGTACAACAGGTCAAATTGCGTGATGAGAATGGAATAAATGATGAATGGTCGGATGAGAGTTCAGTTGGTGAGTAGTGCAGGCTTTCAGCATCCCTAGAATTAGATCAGAGAGGGCCTTACGTGCAAGGGAAAGTGATGGGTCACAAGGTCTCATTCTTGGTTGACACAGGAGCTACACGCTCTACAGTTAGAAGTGCAGAGGTTCCGAAGTTGCTCCTTTCGGGACGTACAGTTAAAGTAGTAGGAGTGGCAAATCAGCTCTTGACTAACCTGATTACAGATCCGGTTCAGGTTGAGATTGGTACTTTTCAGGGGTTGCACAGGTTTGTAGTTTGTGATTCGAGTCCCGTGTCCCTACTGGGAAGAGACTTACTGTGCAAGACTAGATTTTCTATCACCTGTTCCAATGAGGGAATTGAGGTGCAGACAAACAGTGACGATGAGGGGGATGACAAACAGATTTCAGAGCCTGAAACAGAGAAAACAGATGAGGAGTATCCTCTGATTAACTTCTTCCCAATGTTCACAGTGACTGATCTGCCAGCAGATTTGCAGAGGACAGTCAGAGAGAAAGTGTGGGACTTGACAGGAAAGGAAGTGGGTCTGATAAAAGGAGTAGAACCAGTTAAAGTTAGCGTAAAGCCGAATGCTGTGTTCCCCCAGGTACCACAGTACCACATGGCGCAAGATGTCCTTATACAGGTAACAGAGATAATTGCAGACTTTGTGAAGCAAGGAGTTTTGAAGGAAGTGATGAGCAGTCCATGTAATTCACCAATAATGGGACTGAGAAAGCTTGTGGGAAAGTTCGAATTGTCCAAGACTTGAGAAAGATTAACGACATAGTGGTGAAATGTTGTCCAGTGATGCCAAATCCAGCTTAGATCATGTTCCAGGTTCCATGCGATGCAGAGTGGTTCACAGTAGTAGATTTGTCCCAAGCGTTCTTTTCTGTGCCTCTTCACGAGGACAGACAATTTCTTTTTAGTTTCAAACTCTTGGACAAGGTCTACAGTTGGTGTCAAATTCCTCAAGGGTTTTCGGAATCACCTTCTATCTTCAATCAGATACTGAAGAAGGATTTGGAGCCATTGTAATTACCTTTTCAATCGACTCTAGTGCAGTACATTGATGATTTGTTGATTGCATCCAAAACGAGAGATGACTGCAAGTACGATTCGATTGCCTTGCTGAACCACTTGGGAAAGAATGGGCATAAGGTGTCCCAAAAGAAGCTGCAGTATTGTCAGAAAGAGGTGAAATACTTAGGTCATCTAATTGAGAAAGGGTCGAGGAAGTTATCCAGGGAAAGAGTGACTGCCTTATTGCAGATGAATCCCCCAACGACACAGAGAGACGTTAGGATGTTTCTGGGAATGGTGGGCTACTGTCCCCAGTGGATCCCGAATTTCTCAGTCATCTCCAAGCCATTGGTGAGACTGACAGTTAAGGATGGGCCAGATGTCCTAACACTGACAGAGAAAGAAATGAAGGCGTTTACTGAGCTGAGAGAGAGTGTGTGTAGGGCTCCAGCTTTAGGTATGCCTGATTACACGAAGCCTTTTGTTCTGTTTTATCATGAATGTGATGCATGTTCTTTGTCTGTCCTGATACAGGTCCATGGAGGTGTAAACCGACCAGTAGCATATTTTTCCGCTACTTTGGACCCAGTTACAGCAGCCTTACTGGGTTGTCTGCGTGCAGTAGCAGCAGTTGGTCAAAGCATCGCACAATGTGAAGGCATAGTGATGGGATATCCTTTAACAGTTATGGTCCCACACTCAGATGAGATCTTGTTAATTCGTACCAAAACACAGCACATGACAAATGCAAGACTGACGAAATATGAAACTATTATATTGGGGTCACCAAATGTAACGTTGAAAAGATGTACAGTGCTGAACCCGACAACTTTGCTTCCAAATGAAAATACAGAGGTTGAGGATGCTGATGATGTAGAACATGATTGTCTTGAAGTAACAGAAATGTGCACCAAACCGAGGCCTGATATTAAAGATACCCAGTGGAAGAAAATGACAAAATTATCTTTGTTGATGGCTCATGCCTGAGAGTCTCAGTAGGAGCACTGAGAGCTGGATACACTGTATGTACAATCACTGGTATCCTGGAAGCGTCTTGGCTTGAGAGAGTATATTCTGCCCAAGTGGCAGAATTGGTTGCTCTTACTAGAGCTTGCCATGCTGCTGCCGAGTTGAGAGTAACTATCTGTACTGATAGCAGATATGGATTTGGAATTGTTCATGATTTTGGCCAACTATGGTCACAGAGGAGTTTCCTGACCTCTTCTGGTTCTCCAGTGAAAAATGGTGAAAGAATTAAGGAGCTGTTGCACGCGATTCAGTTACCTCATGAAATTGCCGTGGTGAAATGCAGCGGATGCAGCGGATGCGGATCAAGTCGCAAGGTTTAGTGCATTGAACTGTATATCGTTCAAGGATCAGTGGGAATTTTTACCTGAAACAGAAAATGAGACATGCACCGGTTACGCATTAAGGGTGGTTGACACGTTGGAGGAATTGAAATTGTTGCAGGGACGTGCCAGCAAAGATGAGAAGCGTTCCTGGGTTAGCATACAATGTGTACAAAGACCAGATGATTTGTGGGTTTCAGGCGAAGGGAAAATGTTTTTCCCAAACAGTCTTCTGTCACAGTTTGCAAGGTTTTACCATTGGCAAGCACATATTGGGAGAGATGCCATGATCAGGTTGTTCAAGATTGACTGGTTTAACCCGAAATTCAGACAAGCCGCAGAAGTAATCTGTCACAGGTGCATCATCTGTCAGCAGATGAATGCGGGGAAAGGGACAGTGGTGAATTTGAGCCACACTGGGAGAGCAGGAGGTCCACTTAGCAGAATGCAATTGGATTTTATTGAGATGCCTGTGTGTGGAGGTCTGAGATATGTGTTGGTGATTGTGTGTATCTTTAGTCACTGGATTGAAGCTTACCCTACATGTAGAAATGACAGTCTCACAGTAGCAAAGCTGTTGCTTAGGGAATTGATACCACATTTTGGGTTTCTGATCTCTTTAGAATCAGATAGGGGAGGTCACTTCAACAACGAGGTGGTTAAGCTATTGTGTGCAGCATTAAACATCGAGCAGAAGTTGCATTGCAGTTACCGCCCTGAAACATCAGGATTAGTAGAACAGATGAATGGTACCCTGAAGTCGAGAATGGCAAAATTGTATGCAGCTACAAATCTGAAATGGCCTGATGCATTGCCTTTGGTGCTAATGTCAATGAGAAACACGCCCAACAAGAAAACAGGACTGTCTCCTCATGAAATTCTCAGGGGCTGAGCTGTGAGACTGCCCACAGTGCCTGCGAATGCTCTTGTGAATATCACAGATGATATGGTGTTGGACTACTGCAAGGGTCTGGCTGACGAGGTCCACTCTTTCTCTCACCAGGTGGAAGCTACCACACTGCCACCGATAAATGATCCGGGTCACAACCTGAAAGCTGGTGACTGGGTTGTCATCAAGAAACACGTGAGGAAGTTGTGTTTGGAGCCACGTTGGAAGGGGCCATATCAAGTAATACTAACAACTACTACTGCTGTGAAGTGTGCGGGAATTCCAAACTGGATCCATGTCAGTCACATGAAAAAGGTGACGTGTCCAACTGATGAGGAAATTGAATTGTCGAAAGTAACGGCAACAGAAAAGGAAGTCTCAGGGCCGGAGAGTAATCAAAGGGGAACTGAGACAGAAGGAGAGCCCGTTGAGGACGGCTTGGTCACTCCAATAAGAGACGAAGGAGAAGAGACCCGGAGGGGTGACGGTGAGCCTATCTCAACTGAGGCGCCAGGAGGACCGAGTCAGAAGGAGGTTCTCCCAGAAGCAGACGGATACGGACAAGAATTTGAGCCCCTGACAGACCCAGAAGGCGAAGGAGTTGAGGCGGAAGAGAATCAGAGTGTCCAGACTCCTCCTGAGCAAATTGCAGGTCCACCAAGAGAAAACACCGTAGAGTCAGAGGAGGGCGACGAGCTGCCACAAGGAAGATCAAAGACCAGAGAGACACTGAAAGGAGATAAGTGGCCAGAACTGCAAGTGACTAAGGGAAAGGTGGTTGTTGAAGATGCAATAGAAAAGGAGGTAGATACAACAAGAAGAGAAGATCTGAGTGAAGGAGAGTTGCAGGGTTATCGCAAGTTGAAACGAAAGAGAGTAGCAGAAGGTATGCAGGTCCTGAATGGGCATATGCAACGTCAGCTGAGTGGCAACAAGAATTCTTGGCGTTCTGTTTTGATCGAGAAGTCCCAGGTCAGTACTTTGGCACCTGAGTCTGGCCATAGAAGGAGACTATGTTGATGTGAAAATTGAGTTAAAGAAAACTGAGAAAAGAGACTGATAAATTACTGGATGTGACACTGTTAACCTGAATTGACTTTTGAGAACTGATTTTGACAAGCTGCTAACCGGCATTGACAAGGATCCTGGGAGTGAATGTGAAAGCTGTAAATAATTGCTGAAGAAAGACTTTTGCTTGCTTTAACTTTCGGAAGAGGAAAAAGAGCTTTAACCATCCTCTGTTGGTTGTTGTTTGAACTAATCATACTTCGCTTTCTGATTCTTTACAGATCATGGCTAACGCTAGAGATGATAATAGGGGAAGTAGGTGTTGTAAATGTTTGGGTGTTGGTTTGGGTGTTGTGTGTGTGATATTCATCATGGTTCTGATTGTGGGAATGCCATTGGTGGATAAGAGTGAAACTAACAATGCTACAATTCCTGAGACCGCTGCTACACTAACAGCTTGGGAGAGGTTCGAGCAGGACACAAGATATTTGCATAAGGGAACTAACGTAAAAGGGGAACTATCAACTAATCTTTTCTATTGCTTGCTAAGTGAATATGTTGACACTATGGATGCGAAAGACTGTTATGTGTGTACACAGATTCCTGTTTCAGTGCAAGAGGGAGTTACCTACCATAGTTTGCCTCTAACATATGGGATAAGCTGTAGTTTGTTACTAACACGGTTCTATAACCAGGAGGAGATCCAATATGTTTATTCTAATCACGATCTTGGGCCAGATGTATCATCACGGCCCTTTGCGATTCAGAAATAGCGATTTTTGAGAAATCGCTATTTCGTACTCGCAAAGTGCCATGTATCACATTTGCGATTTGGTAATAGCGATTTCTTAAAAATCTCAAATGCTATTACCGAATCGCAAATTGCGATACTGGCTCCATTCGCAGCTATGGGCCTGTTGGCCCATATCTGCAAATTTTTTGCATTTCCAAAATTGCGATTTCTGAACCAGAAATCGCAATTTTGGAAATGCAAAACACCAGGGTGCTGTGGGGCTAAGGCCCCCTCTGCTGCACCCCAAAATATTTTGGGGGGACATGTAAGGTGCACACATGCCAAAATTTTGCACATAGTTACCACCAAGTTCAACTTGGTGGTAATTAGCAATTCCTAAATGCCAAAATCGCATTTAGGAATTGCTTCATACATGTGCTAAGAAATCGCAAATAAGGAATGCTTATTTGCGATTTCTAATTTAGAGAGTCGCAATTTGCGACTCTCTAAACAGGGTCGCAATTTTAAGGAATCGCTATTTTAGCGATTCCTTAAAATTGCGTTCAGAATGTATTCATTCATTCTAAACTGGCATTTTGCATTCGCAATGCTTTCATACATCTGGCCCCTTTTCTTATGTGCCTATCATAGAGGATTTAAATAGTGTAGCTAAATACTATAGCATAAAATTAGTTAAGGGGTTATTTGAAGCAACATTAACAATTAGTACATCCTATGCACACCGCAATAATCTGACATGTTTGCTTACACCTGTAGAGAAAAGCTTTTTAGATCACACCGAAGATAGAAGGAGGGCATTGAAGGGGAAGTTGGAGAAAGGATTGCAGCTCAAGCTTTTATTAATAATGAGAGTTACAGTGCGGTTAGGGAACAAGGGAAATTTGCTTTATATGCACTACACATAGGTAAGCTTTGCATAACGTGACCAAAGTCATATTATGGGAACGAGTGAATGTAAGCATGTGTTTTTGTTTCAGAGTAAATGGACATTCATGTTAAATGGACAGGATCCAGCGATCCCTGGGATCTATTATATTTGTGGACTTAATGCTTATTACCGTCTTCCAAAGAGATGGTATGGGACATGTTATTTGAGGTTAGTTTTCCCAAAGATATATCAATTAGAGGACTTGAAAAAGTTCCCGAAATTGTCTGAATTATATCGTACTAGCAAAGGAGAGAGACTGCTGCTGGTGTAGTAGGAGACATATTTGTGGCAATAATTCCTTCAGTGGGAGTTATCTTGAATTCCATAAAGATTCGAAAGTTGTCTACTATTATGGATAACATGCTGACAAATTTCACAGGGGCTATACTCCTGATGGATACTGAACTTGCTGCGGAGAGGGCTATGACTCTTCAAAACAGGCTTGCTTTAGACATTCTTTTAGCGAAAAATTGCGGAGTTTGTAAAATGCTTAAAGAGTGTCATTGTTGTGCGTACATACCTGATAATAGTAATGAGATTAGATGTATGCTTACTAACCTAACAAGAGATATTACAGATTTGAAGGAGCTGAAAGAACCTGGAGTTTGGGAAAAGGTTGAAAAGGGACTTGCTAAAGTGGGAAGTTGTTTTAGTAATATTTGGCATGGGATATTGGCAAAAATAATACAGGGAATATTGATTGTTTTGCCTTGCTTATTTGGATTATGGCTGTCATGCAGGATTAGTAAAAGAATTAAATCAAAAATGGCGAAAAATAATAAGAGGAGGGAAGAAAGGAAATGGGAGAAAATGTTCAGAGCCAAATTAGGAGGGGCAAAGTTGAGGGAAGAAATTGAGATGAGAAAATTCTAGGATGAAATTGTAAAAGAAAAGGTTTGTCTGATGACAAGAGTCATCAGAGGTGGGATTGTTGGAGTTTGACTTTTAAAAATTAATATTAACATGAAAAGCTTGCAATATAATGTATAATGAAGCCGCACAGAAAATGTGTTAATGTACTAGTAATGTACGCGTTTGAGATGTTAATGAAACTGACTAATAATGAATTAACAATCTACTAATGTATGACTTTGTTTTAGCATTAAGAGTTATGTATTAGGGTTTTGCTAAATTAATCACTAGGCCTTAGTTAGCAAGGGTCTGGGCCTAGCTGCCTGGTCTCATATTAATTGTGTTTTCTAACATGCAATTTGCTGCACTTTGCGTGGCTTTTCATCGTTCATAGATAATAAGTAAAGCAAGGCAGCGCAAGTCGCTGTGTTGCCTTACTCTGCATGGGGGGGCATTCCATTGGCGTAGCATTTGGTGTTCCTACACAACACCTATGGTTTTTGATGCATTCCCAGATTTACAAGGCTATGTAAACCTGGGATTGCATCAACAATGTATGACTCCCCAGGGGAGGCATAACAAGGAGAAATATGTTTATTTCTCCTCTTTGTTTCCTCTTGATGCATTCTGCAGCACACATAGAAAGAGGAAACGTCTCCATGGGTTGTTTTTGTGCCGGAAGCTTCCAAAAACAATCCTGCATGCAACACAGGCACCATTGTACAATGGTGCAAGTGTGCCTGTGTTGACGCTAGGCAACCAAAAAGAGCCAGCGCAAGGACACTGCCCTGCTTAACTTTCTTATAAATATGCCCCTAAAGAAGAATTGTTTGCCCAGGTCTATGGAAATTAGTACTCAGACACACAGCATGTTGTTTCCTACATTCAGAAAAAAACAGCCCATATCTTCTGGAGGAAGGGGCATATGACTTGGAGGTCCCAATGTTATCTCAAGAAGGAGACATTGAGGTTCTGGCTGTCCTAATAGGCAAAGAAGACAAAATCTGAGGGGGAGGATAAAGAAATAGATCCCGTCCAATCCAACATGATCTCAGTGGACCGGCTCCTAAAAAGTCTCTTCATCCCCAATGATATTGTCTATCTGCACATGATAAGACTTGAACCCTGCTGCCCAGGGAATTATCTATGTACAAACTATATAAAAAAGTCCTGAACAAGGGTGTTCTAAATTGCCTCAGTGCAAGATGGCCCAGACCAGCCCTGGAAGGCAACGTTTCAGTAAGACCAGAGGGGGACCCAAAGTTGTCCACGTTCAAGAGAACGTTCTCTTGCCACCCCAGAAAGATCATGAATAGAGTCTGGAGAGGATTACTAAGGTTTTTGTGACAACTAAAGTGGCCCATGTCTTTATAAGTCATGAGTTGCTGGCAAAATGATCCCAGCAGGCTATATCCCTGCTGGGTATTGCCAACTGTTCCTTATTGACCAAATCGCAATGCTCCCTATTTCTTACAAAACTGCACCCCAAGTTGGGAGATTTGGCCTCGTCAGACACTGGTCCGGTAGCTCAATATTTCTTCTTTGCGGATACCTCCATTTAAGAGCGGGTCACCACATATACAGTCTCAGATAAGGCCTAATTATCACAAAGTAACATGTTTATCCTTCACCTTTTTCCCAGGGCAAAACGTGATAAGAACTACACCTCCAGCTAAAACTGGGGACAGGGCTCTTACAGATACTCTGCAGGGAAAAGTTCTAGAGTCTGGGACCCGGGCAAGTACACTGTCTTCTTTCCTTGAGGAAATACCACAGACAAGGAAGAGGAGGGAGTAAGCTCTATTCAGGAGTTACAGGGTAATGCTCTTTACTGAGAGTAGGTTCAAGTAGGGGGCAAGGTTCTTTGTGGCCACCTGGAGGTGCCTAGCTTCCGACACATGGGTCAGCCAGTCAATTTAGAGTTACATTTCAAGTATTATGCCTCCCCAAATAGGCATTTCAGCCCCACAATATATTTTCTTTCCAACAAGAAAAGAATCTCATATACGGAGCACTGGCTCTGGTGCTGACAAAAAAAAGTGAGTAATCAGGATGCCCAAGTTACATCCATTTAGTTTTGCAAGCAACATATGCCTGGTAAAAAATAAGCAAAAACAACAAGGTGATTGATGGAATGCTTAAATTAATCTCAGCCACTGGCAATCGATCGGGACCACATCCCAATCCATCGTGTTTTTGCCACCCATGCCACCCCAGTTTGGACCCAGCCATATGCAAATCAGTCATGGCCCTGCTCTCCATGGAAACAGTCCATACCGAACTGCCAGGCCAGTTCCTCCCTGGAAACAAGCATCCTGGGACAGGTTTCTGGGTATCAGCACTCATCAGCCAGGCTAGCTTGAATCCGGTGGCAAAGTGGATGTAGGCCCAGATCTGTGACTGGAGGTGAATATTTGATTTGTTCAGCATTCTGTCCATCATCTGTTGTTTTTGCATTGGTAAAAAGAAGGCCAGAGAGTTCATATTAGTTATCAACCTAGGAGACCTGAACTCATGTATCTTTTATCACCATTTCAAAATAGAAGGGAACTACCTTGTCAGGGGCATCTTGTGCAAGGACAACTGATGGGCCAGCAAGACCTTAAAGATGCCTAATTCGTCATTCCAATTTTCAATCCCCACTTCAATCTACAATTTGTTTGAAATGAGCAAACATATGACTTCAAGGCTCTTCTCTCTGGTATCTTGTCTGTGCCATGGTGATTCACCATCGTGATGCACCCAGTGATGGAATAGTTTCATACACTGATAATGATAAACTGATAATGCACATGAACAACATATTATTCATGATGCAGGATCATCAAAATCAATAGTATCAGATGGCAATGTTCATCCATGCAAACAGAGTCTGGACATTCTGATAAACAAACTGAAATCAGAACTCTCCCCCTGGGAGCAAGACTTTTTGTGATTTCAGTGTAATTTCCAGATGGCAACCCAATACGTATCAAAAAAGAATAATCATTCCATCAGAAGAGAGATGCAGAAGTATCTTAATGCCAAGAAAGTATCTATGAGAGAACTAGAAAGGTTGGTGGTCCTTCTGTCCTTCTCCAACCAAGCTGTCTATCCAGGACACCTTCACTATTGCTAACTTCAAAGGCAAAAATCATTCACTTTCAGGGAGACCTATTTTATACAGATCCCATAATACTTGTAAAAGATATATGAGACTAGAGCAGGAGTAGTGACTTCAATATGAGGAAGTCTGGAATGGCAGAGTGATCTTCAGATCTGCACTAGATTTGATCATCAAGTCCAATGCCAGCAATCAATGCCAACTAGGGGAACATAGCCTAAGAGTGTTCCACAGCGAAGTGCTGAACAAACCACAAGTCAGAATGTTGTGGTTTTGTTGAAAATGGATGACTTGCTGGTTGGCCATTACATCAACGATTTAGGGGGAGAACAATTCATATCCTGTGGACCTGATGATGCAACTTCTGGTAGGTCTGCCTGAATCACAATGTCTTTGAGTACTTGCCCAAGAAAATCAACAAGGTGGCAGGCTGAAACTACAGACATTTGGGAAACTCCACCGACTGGATGCTAGATCCACAAATATTTCAATGCCTGATGTGACAGTGAGCTCCATACAAAGTGAACTGATTTGCATCTAGATTGATTCAACAACTGGACCATTCCTACAGTTAACGCCCTGACCAGAGGCAATTGCCATGGATGCCTTCCTGGGAATCACCAAGGTGACCTCCGTTATGTATTTCCTCCAATCCTCTTGATAGCCAGACTGACCCCACAGGTTTGGATGAAGGGGCAGAGCTAGTCTTAGTAATTCTTCTCTGGTGGTAACAAGCATGCTTTCCTTCCCCATGGAGTTAGCAACAACAGCTTCAGTCTGTCTCCCTTAGACTCCCAATTCCAAGAGGAATGCTATAGGAGATCCCCACCACTTGATCAAAGCAGGTTTGTATATCTGGAGAAGGCAGCAATTTCCAAGACTTTTGAGCTGAGCTGCCATCTGCATCTTATTGGTTGGGGTCTACACAGCCTCAGTGATGTTATGGATTAGCTTGGGCAAGATTAGTTCAAGACTGGCCAACAGGGTTTTGAGTGCAGGACTCTTGCAGGTCACATTTCTGTTGGGCATGCTCCAGATGATGCGCACTACATTGAAAAACATTTGTTAATGGGAAACTCTTGAAGGGAATTAGATTTTCTGTTTACCTGGAGGCCAGATAATCTTCAATGTGGGATGTCTTATATTCAGGCTTTTAGACATGTGAATGGTAAAATAGGATCTTTCATGTAAAATGCTGTCAGCAAAATTTACAATGCTTCCGTACCTCTTATAACATGAACTAGTTAACTAGTTTAAAATTTTAAGGCTGTAGACTGTAGCGTAATGCTCACTCCAGAGGGAGTGACGTTTGTGCTAGCAAGGAGAACCAAAATCTTTACCAGACTGAAATCTTATCTTTGTTTTTCGTGCCAATACCCTTCAGTGTGTAGTTAGATGCCAAGAGCAATACTAAGACAGAAAAAAATAATTAAAATCTGGAGAAGCAAAACAACATTTGATTTCCTATGACAAAACTTTCACCCCAATTTCTTCTGCCTCCCTGGCAAGGTGGGAAGACTGGATTATGCCTCAATCTGATATTGCTATGGAGAGATTTGGGTCTCAATAAATAAGAGGATCCGTGGTGACCAGGTCTTTTTTCTGGTAGATGTTCGTTTAAAGTAAATTATCCACTCTACCAATCTGTCTAATTATTCTAGAGTTTTATTTCAAATTCATCTCAGGTATTGTATCACAAATTGTAACCATGTTTAGACCGGCAGAATACTCTAATCTGGCCCTACCTTAGTATACAACAGTTCCTAGACTTCATATCAAAAAGTTTCAATTCCTTTAAGACATGGAGACAAATATAATTTCTACCCAGTCTCTGCTAGTTAGAATAAGATATATTAATTGTAATATGTTAATTGTATTCCTTATGATGGTGCAGATAGATGATTAGTGTATTTTATGATTTAACCCATCCATCAATTTATTACTCTTAAAAAAATATTGTTTCAAAATGTTTATTATTGTCATAACTCAATGTAATGAGATAGGTTACAGAATATTGTGTTTTCCTTTTACAGTCCAGTAAAAGACAGGAACCGTGAAAGAAGATGGATATGCAAAGGAGGAGCTTCATGCAAAGAAAGAGGTTAAGCTGGTATTGGTGTGGAAAATTATGGACCCTAGACATTATTGGTTTGTTGATCTTTGTCACATGTTGGTCGTTCTGATGCAAAGTCTTTTGGGAGTTGTGTTTTTTTTCTTATACTTCTTACTGTAAACTGGTATTATTTAAATGTAAAGAAAGAAAAGAAAGATACATATAATAAGTGTCTCCATGTCTGCAATGTGATTAAACCCTTCTGATGTGAAAGCCAAGACGTTTTTAATTTTCCAGCAACTTGATCCAAAAAACCTATATCTAAAGAGTTAAAGATGTCAAAAGTTATTAGAGGGAATTATTGTCTTAGCAATGTGAATTACATTTTCATGTTATTATTTGAATTTGATATTATTTAGAGCACTTTTTCCTATAGAATAATATTAGCGTAAGGTCAAGTGAAAGGGTGTTTCATTGGTTTGTGGCCCGTAAAAGAATGAGTGACCACTAAGGTGCGCAAAAGAGATGTGAGGGATACATACTAGATTAGCTGTGGCTGCTCGAAGATGATGTGCTGGATGGTTTGGGTGATTTTTTTCCATAAGTTTAAAGGTCCTTGGTTTGATAGACATTTGTAATGAGACATAGGGGCATATTTATACTCTGTTTGCGCCGGATTTGCGTTGTTTTTTTTTACGCAAATCCGACGCAAAGCTAACTCCATATTTATACTTTGGCGTTAGACACGTCTAGCGCCAAAGATCTTGGAGTTTGCGTCATTTTTTTGCGTGGACACCTACCTTGCGTTAATGATATGCAAGGTAGGCGTTCCCTTCTAAAAAATGACACTAAGGCATGTGCGCCTTATATAAACACCCGTGCAAAAATGACGCACGGGAGTGGGTGGGCCTGAAAAAATGACATCCAGACGTTTTTGCGTAATTTTTTAACGCCTGGTCAGGGCAGGCGTTAAGGGACCTGTGGGCTCGGAAGGAGCCCAGAGGTGCCCTCCCATGCCCCCAGGGACACCCCCTGCCACCCTTGCCCACCCCAGGAGGACACCCAAGGATGGAGGGACCCATCCCAGGGAACTTAAGATAAGTTCAGGAAAGTATTTATTTTTTTTGTGGCATAGGGGGGCCTGATTTGTGCCCCCCTACATGCCACTATGCCCAATGGCCATGCCCAGGGGACATAAGTCCCCTGGGCATGGCCATTGGGCAAAGGGGCATGAATCCTGTCTGTGCTAAGACAGGAGTCATTTCAATGGGGGTTGGGAGTAAAAAAAAATGGCGCAAATCGGGTTGAGGCCAATATTTTGCCTCAGACCTGACTTGCCCCATTTTTTGACGCCCAAGCTCCATTTTCCCCTACGCCGGCGCTGCCTGGTGTGGGTAATTTTTTTTGACGCACACCAGTCAGCTGCGCCGGCTAAGGTCATTCCATAAATAAGGCGCCCACATGGCGCTTTGGAATGGCGTTAGCCGGCGTTAAAATTTTTGACGCACAACTGCGTTGGCGCAGTTGTGCGTCAAAAAGTATAAATATGGCCCATAGTGCTTTTGAGATTGAGATGTTTTTAAGGAGCAGCACGTTGGGAGAAGAAAGTTAAGCAACTCATTGGTGTCTTAGTATAATTAAGAGGAGGCATGCAGCCACATTCTTTACTACCTGGAGTCTAAATAGATTGAAAAGGGGGACAGTAGAGAGAGCGTTAGAATAATCTAGCAGGATAGGATGAGTGAGGGAATTACTGTTTTCCTAGTGACTGCTGCATGAGTTATCTGATTAGTGAAAGTGAGGTGGTCTAACCTTACTCTTTTTTTCAGTGGGAACAGAGATAGATGTGTTCCTGAGTTCCTATGTCCACCCGAAAGGAGACCACAATGGTGATTGCTTGCCGAATATCAGGACCTCATTTTTGTCTTCATTAAGCCTTAAATAGTTCTGCAGCTGTGGTCATGGAAGAATTGAATGTCTCCTGTGTGATGGTAACAATGATTTGGGTCCACGTATGACATATTATGAAAAACAAAAGAACAACCTAAAGCTGCCAGAGGGGAAACATAGCTGTTAAACAGAGTGTGGCTGAGGAAAGATCCACAGGGTAAGCCAAAGAGATTTTGAGGTAAAAAGTAGCATGAAAACAGAAAGCACGATTAGTTAGAAATGACAAATGCCAGGTGAGGGCAGATCACTGACATAATATCAGAACCAACAATATTGTGAACAAAAATATTGTATCAAAAATATTGATTACAAAAATATTGTTTTACACTAATATTGTTACAAAACATACACAAATATAGGTTATATATATATATATATATATTGTTTAAAATAATAAATCTTAAATATTGTTACATATAACACTGATACAATGCAAATTAAATACATTTAAATCATACTTAAAACTGTGTAGAAATACATACTTTTATAAACGCAAGCATACATATATGCATGTATGTGTATGTTTATACATACATATATAATATATATTTTACATTATGTTATTTATTTATTTTTTTAATTTACTGCTACACACACATAGATAGATAGATAGATAGATAGATAGATAGATAGATAGATAGATAGATAGATAGATAGATAAATAGATAGATAGATAGACAGACAGATAGATCTAAAAAATACCAAATCAACTGTTAAACATTAAATACATTACCAAATGGATTAAGTATAAAGAATTATATAATCTATAATATATATATTTAAACACTATTTAAAAAAAATATTGAAGTCTGAGAATAATAGATATATTATTTCCATTTCAGTTTATGCAACAGTAGTGAAAGCATATACTTTCAGAGAGGTTAAACTTACCATTCCCAATCCAGTCTGCGCACCAGTAGGGAAAGCGTTGGACTTCAGAAGAGTTTCATTTACTATTCCCATTCCAGTCTGTGCAACAATAGGGAAAGGGTTGGACTTCGGAGGGATTCAGTTTACTATTCCCACTTGAGTCTGTGCAACAGAGGGGTAAGCATTGTACTTCAGAGGAATTCAGTGTTCTATTATCACTCCAGTGTCTGTGGCAGTAGGGAAGGCATTAGACTTCTCAAGTGTAAAATGTACTATTCCCACTCCAGTCTGTGCAACAGTAGGGAAAGCACTGGATTTCTGAGGTATTCAATGATTATTTCCATACTAGTATGTGCAACAGTAAGGAAAGGGTTGGACTTCGGATGGATTCAATTTACTACTCTCATTCCAGTCTCTGCAACAGTAGGCAAAGCTTTGGACTTTAGAGGGTTCCAATTTACTAATCCCAGTCTAATCTGTGCAACATTTGGGAAAGCGTTGGATTACAGAGGGCTAAAATTTACTATTCCCACTCCAGAGTGAGCAACAGTAGAAAAAGCATTGGACTTCAGAGGGATTACATTTACTAGTCTTTCTCTAGCATGTACAACAGTAGGGAAAGCGCTGAACTTTGGAGGAATCCAATTTTCAATTCCTATTCTAGTCTGTGCAATAGTAGGAAAAGCGTTGGACTTTGGAGGGGTGAAATTTACTATTACCGTGCCTGTCTGTGCAACAATGGGGAAACCATTTGACTTCTGATGGATTCAATTTACTATTCCCATTCCATTCTGTGCAACCATAGGGAAAGCGTTGGATTTTGGAGGGAGTCAATTTATTAGTCTCACTCCAGTGTGTGCAACAATAGGAAAAGCATTGGGCTTTGGAGGAGAGAAATGTACTATTTCAACTCCAGTCAATGCAACAGTAGGGAAAGCGTTGAGCTTCGTAGGGGTTAATTTTACTATTCCCACTCCAGTCTGTGCACAATAGGGAAAGCATTGGACTTCAGAGGAATTCAATATACTATTCCCACACCAGTCTGTACAACAGTAGGAAAAGCATTGGACTTCGGAGGGATTAAATTTACTATTCTCACTCCAGTCTGTACTTTACTTCAAGCACACAGCAAATGTAAATAACTCTCTTACTTACAAGAAATATAAAACTCTCAATAGGAACATTATTAATTAACCTAAAAAACGATGCATAAAAATAAAAATTAATTAAACAATTTACATGATTGTGAAACAATGTAATAATTATCAATAAAAAATGATTACTTAATTACCTTCCCACCCTATACTCCCACAAACCGAGCAGCCCAGAGTTACAATCTAACTAAAATAAATTAGTATAACACAACATAATCAGTAATCAATTAAGTCATGGTTAATAAATTAATAATCAATTGTTAATTAATGATTACTTAATTAACTTCCTGCCCTATACCGCTACAAACTCAGCAACCCACACCTAGTATATAACTAAATATATAATTATTACACAATTTACATAATTATTAAATTAAATAATAAAAAGAAGAATTAGTAATCAATTGTTAATTTTATAACTTAATTAACTTTCCACCCTATACCCCTACAAAGACAGCAACACTCATGTCATATATAACTATAGATAAGGAAATAGAAAAGGAAATGAAGCATGGAAACGTGCTAGTGCTTTGTGTTTACAACATATAATAGACATAAATGATAAAAAACTTTTTGAAACAGTACGAAAATGTGCTAGTGCATATGCTACATCAAACTATTTTGTACTTAGAATTATGCCAACTTAGATTAAAAAAATCCTGATACATACAACCTAAATCCGGACAATGATTGGTGCAAATAGACAAAAATAAAAACCTTGAGCTGAAATACAAAAAGTACTAATACTTCATGCTTACAGAGTGCAAAAAAGCGAGTATAATAACTTGCAACCCTGGATTGAGGTAAACTAGGCAAAGATAAAGTGCTAGTGTTTTATACTTTTTGTGGTCCACTGTGACCTATTAACCTCCTCAAGAACACAGAAGTTTGATTCTCATCCTAATCATATTCAAGGGTATAAAGTGCTGCCGGATAGCTGTGAATCTCTTGGTTGTCCTAACTCTCTTCGCATATGCGTCTTCAAACTATTTAGTCCTTAACATTTTCCCCCACCATCCCTGGAGCATTGAGACCTGCTGTATCGTCCAATTATGTAATATTGATGAATGAGCTATCGTAAATACAACAGATAAAACACTGTCCGAATTTATGTATCTTACGGGTCTCCATAGATGTCGCTTGCTGTATATTGATAGATAAAATAATTATTATCTGCCCATAACTTAGGAAGAGCTGGCTACACTGTATCCCATACTGTAATAAAATCTAATTCTGTTTAATATAACTATGCCCCACTATGGAGTCACTCAGCCCCTTACATTCCTTAGAATTTCAGAGTTCTATCACTGCCCTTGATAAATGTAACCCAAAATAGTTACATTCCAGCAACTTGAGATATCTATACCAGCTATGATCTGGTGGGAACCAAAAAGGACTTAAATCCTGCTGTGTAGCTCTGCATGATCTTGTAGCGGATTTTCTTGGTCAATTTTGCAGTTTTGATATAAGCTGAGAGATCTACTGTAGATTCTTGGGTCATTTTTCTCAACAAAAACACTTCTAAAACCTATTTGCCCTCAATTAATCACACCATGCTGTTGAGCAAGGCTGTCTGATAATATGCCTGAAAATGGGGAGTGGTAGACCCCCATGGGTCTTTTCAAGCTGTAATTTTGAATACTTCACCTTGGAGCGTCCCTATTCCATACAGAGTTTCTAACAAGAGAGTCCAGTTCCTGGAAGTAAGAACTATTAACTTTTATTGGTACATGGCTAAAAAGAAAAAGAAATAGTGGTGAGATGGAAATCTTGACAAGAGAGACCCTACCTATCAATGTCAATGGAAGGACCGACCACCTTTCTAGTAGTGCTTGAGTTTTTCTTAACATGAGTGTATAATTTAACTGAAATAACTGGTCATAGCTTTTTGTCACAAATATTGCCAAATAATGAATTGGTCACTGTGAACTAGCCTGTTGCTTAAAAAAGATGGAAAGATCACTAGTGGTTGCATTGAACTGAAGTAACTCCATTTTGCTTTGATTAATCTTGTAACTGCCAATATTAGTAAATTATTTCATCAGATCAAACACCCCTTGTATATTTATCTCATATGGCTTTAAATATAAAATGAAATCTTCTGCAAATAGCTTTATTTTAGGCATGCCTGCAAATGGGTGAACAATTTACTTCCATTCTGGGAGCCTTTGAAGCCAGTTGCTAGATAAAAAGAGCAAATAGAATAAGGGACAACACTGTCGAGTGCCACTCTTGATTATCACTGAGCCCATAACTCTAGAATTGATGACTATTTTTGTCTGTGTCCCTTGATATGCTTCCTATTCATCCTTATAAATTTAGTGGGGAACCCAAATTGACCCAAGCTGTAGAACGAGGCATCCCAGTTGACTCAATCAAATGCCTTTTCGGTGTCCATCATTATTATTGTTTCCGCAGTTTGAGTGTGTGAAAAATAATCAATTGCATGGATTAAAAAGTTAGTATTTATTGCCATTAATCTATTGGAAACAAATCCACTCTGATCTTTCTAAATTAATAATTGAGCAGCACGGGTAATTCGAGCAGCCCATACCTTTGTCAGCAATTTATAATCTGCATTAAGCAAACATATCGGGCAATATGAGCCGGTATTAGTTGGGCATTTGTCCTTCTTCAGAGAGCAAACTATGGTGGATTCTTTGAAAGTGGAAGGGATTTCCTTGCCTTCAATTATACCATTAAAGAATTCTGCTAGAAAGGTACTGGTTCATTTGCAAAAACCTCTTAAAATTCTGATGCAAAACCATAATTCCTAGATGCCTTTGCATTAGGCATTTTTTGAAGCACTTCTGCAACTTTAGAGGCTGTTACTTTAGCTTAAATTGCATACACCTGGGTTCTTGGCAATTGAGGCTGATGAAAGGAGCTATAATATTGTTCAATTTCAGAAGCTGTAACTGGATAAATATTCTCATATATTCTACTACAGTGCTGCAGAAAAACCTGTACAACAGCATCATCCTGGGAGACTAATAAGTGAGTAACAGGGTTCTCAATTTGCCTAATTACTTGCTTATCATGTTTAATCCGGGAAGACAGGCCAGACATTTTGCAATTTGTTGATTCTCTTCATACATTTGATGCTGGAATGACCTTGAGTTATTTATTTTCTCGAGTACAAAAAACCCCTAATATTTTGCCTAGTCCATTCCAACTCTTTTTGAGTACTCAGGGCTCCATGTACTGATACAAACCCCTGTAGCGTTATTCACCATGAGCTGCAGATCCTTTATTTCTGAATCCCACTGCTTATTGTTTTCAATGCCTGTGAAAACATCCCAGACATTTTTCCATTATGATTGCAACATACGTAAATCACAAAATACACATCATTCTTACAGGAATTATTCATCATTGCATAAAGAAAATTGTGTAGTTTCACCCATGCCTAATTGTGAAGAATTCACCTCTATAAAGTGCCTCAGTGTCCTCCAATATCTCCTCTGTGACTTGCTATATCCCTATAATAGGGATATAGCTTAAGGGTACTTTATCCAATTTACAGTCTATTTCACTGCGCTACAGTATTAAGGATAGTTAAACTCTACGCCAATACAACACTTTCACATTCCAGACCTTGCTCCACACCTCACCCATAGCTCCAAATTAATGGTAGATTTTCTGCTACATCCAACACATCCATAATGGAATTATTCTGACATCCTTTACTACACATCTTCATTTAAATCATCCCAGATACACCTTTTCCCTTGAATCCTGAATAACTAAATAGGATAGTCGATGCCAAAACACACAAGCATTTTGCTGCACAATGAGGGGCATAATTATTATTAAAGAGTTATGTAGGCCTTGAACCATGCAATGGAGTGCAACAGCGATCTTGCATGGCCTTGCGTCTCTTGATTAATCTAGAGTAACGCCACACAGGGCAAATTGCTGCCTTGTGTTACTCTGCCCTGGAAAGGCATTCCATTGGTGGAGCATGGGTATTTCCATGCATCCACTCATGGATTTTGGTGCATTCCCAGATTTACCATTAATAGAAGACCTGGGAATGAATCAAGATGCTATGCCTCCCGAGGTGAGGCGTAACGAGGAGAAATAATTTTATTTCTCCTTGTTGTTTCCTCTTTCCATGTATTCTATATTCTGCAGCACACATAGAAAGTGGAAAGTGCCTCAGAGGATTGGAACGTTTTTGTGCAGGATGGTGTTCCTCCATGCACAAAAGAAATCCTGCTTAAAACACCGACATCCTTGCACCACGGTGCAAGGGTGCCTGTGCTGGTGCTAGGCAGCACATTGGGTACCAGTACAGGGAAAAGACAGGAATATGCTGTATTTTGTTAAATATGGCGCATTACTGCCCTTTCTTTAACATGCAGAGCAGCAAGGTGACTTGCTGCGCTGCATGATTTTTTCATAAATATGCCCCTTTGGATTTAGCACATCAAAATATAATACTGCAAAAGGAGTACATATCAGTGCTTTAAGTTAGCAAAATGCCTATGCTTTTTCCTTTTTAAAAATTAGTGAAATACATATCTGACCAGCATTTTCTTTCTCCACCAAACCGTAAATATACCATTCTTTAGCATACTAATCAAATCAAATCAAATCATAAATATTTATAAAGTGCGCTACTCACCCGTGTGGGTCTCAAAGCGCTAGGGGGAAGGGGTTACTGCTGCTCGAAGAGCCAGGTCTTGAGTAGTCTCTGGAAAGCGGAGTGGTCCTGGGTGGTCCTGAGGATGGTGGGGAGGGAGCTCCATGTCTTGGCCGCCAGGTAGGAGAAGGACCTCCCACCCGCCGTGGTGCGGCGGATGCGAGGGACGGCGGCGAGAGCGAGGTTGGCGGAGCGAAGAGGACGGGTGGGAGAGTAGAAGCTGAGGCGGCGGTTGAGGAGTTCGGGTCCCTTGTTGTGGAGGGCTTTGTGTGCGTGGGTGAGGAGTCGGAAGCTGATCCTTTTGTTGACGGGAAGCCAGTGCAGGTGTTTCAGGTGGGCGGAGATGTGGCTGTTGCGGGGTATGTTGAGGATGAGGCGGGCGGAGGCGTTTTGAATTCGTTGCAGACGTTTCTGGAGTTTAGCGGTGGTTCCTGTGTATAGTGTGTTGCCGTAGTCCAGGCGGCTCGTGACGAGGGCGTGGGTCACGGTCTTTCTGGTGTCGGCGGGGATACAACGGAAGATCTTTCGGAGCATGCGGAGGGTGAGGAAGCAGGAGGATGATACAGCGTTGACTTGTTTGGTCATGGTGAGAAGTGGGTCCAAGATGAAACCGAGGTTGCGTGCGTGGTCTGAGGGGGTCGGTGCGGTGCCAAGGGCCGTGGGCCACCAGGAGTCGTCCCAGGCGGTCGGGGTGTTTCCGAGGATGAGAACTTCTGTTTTGTCTGAGTTCAGTTTCAGACGGCTGAGTTTCATCCAATCTGCGACGTCTTTCATTCCATCTTGCAGGTTGGTCTTGGCGCTGGTGGGGTCCTTGGTGAGGGAAAGTATCAGTTGAGTGTCGTCGGCGTAGGAGGTGATGATGATGCTGTGTTTGCGTACGATGTCGGCGAGGGGGCTCATGTAGACATTGAAGAGTGTCGGGCTGAGCGAGGAGCCTTGTGGGACGCCGCAGATGATCTCAGTGGGGTCTGAGCGAAAAGGTGGGAGGTAGACTCTTTGGGAGCGGTTGGAGTTTCTGTTTCATAAATTATTGCTAGGCCTCAGACCCAAACATAAACACACTGGAACAAAGAGTATTATTGCACATTTTCTAGGCTCATTGTTTGACATTTTGCAATGGGAGACTGGTTCAAGCAGAAAATCTGTTGCGGGAACTGTAATACAGTGGTCATAAACATTTCGTCTTCACATCAGTCTCATTCAGGTGTCCTGTGTGACATGTGAATGTAAGATATATCCTTGCAATCGAGTTTTCACTAAAAACACTGACAGCTACATCTCAATCAATCAGCAATCAGTACTTCTATAACGTGACTTATCACCCGTGGGGTCTCAAGGCTCTGTTTGCGGGCGTGCTGCTAATCGAATAGCCAGGTCCTGAGGTCCTTCCAGAACGCCTTCAGTGATGTGGTCTGTCTGAGTTTGAGAGGTAGCATGTTCCATGTCTTGGCTGCGAGATAGGGGAAAGATCTTCCGCCTGCTGTGCTTTTTTGGATCTTGGGAATGGCTGCGAAGGCAAACTGGGAAGAACAGAGTTGTCTGTTGGGTGCGTAGTTGAGGTAGGCCGGTCCTATGTTGTGTAGTGCCTTGTAAGTGTGTATCGGAAGTTTGTAGGTGATGCGCTTGTTGACTGGGAGCCAGTGTAGGCCTTTAAGGTGGGAGGAGATGTGGCTGTGCCAGGGTATGTCCAGGATGAGTCTACATGCTGCATTCTGGATTATTTGTATTCTTGATTGCAGTTTCTTGGTGTGCTGGCATAGAGTGCATTGCCGTAGTCCAGTTTGCTACTGACGAGTGCATGGGTGACTGTCCTTTTAATCTTGGTGGGATCCACTTAAGGATCTTTGAAGAAGATGAGGGTGTGGAAGCATGACAACACAATGGCATTGACTTGGCGGGTCATGGACAGAGAGGAGATGAGGATGATCCCCAGATTGTGTGCGTGGTCAGTGGGAGCGGGGGCGATTCCCAGTGAGGTGGGCCACCAGGATTTGTTCCAGGCAGAGGGGGTGGAGACGATTATGAGGATCTCTGTCTTGTCTGAATTGAGTTTGAGGCAGCTTGCTTCCATCTAGACGGCAACTGCTCTCATTCTGTTGTAGAAATTTCTCTTCACCTTTGCTGGGTCGTCAGTCAGTGAGAGGATCAGTTGGGTGCTGTTGGTGTAGGAAATGATGCTTAGGCCTTGTAAATGTTGAAGAGTGTTGGCCTGAGTGAGGCTCCTTGGGCTACTCTGCAGCCTGTTTCTTTGGGTTCCAATGTGAATGGTGGTAGTCTGACACTCTGTGTTCTTCCAGGGATGAAGGATCTGATCCATTCCAGTGCGTCTATACCGGCATAGTGTAGTCTGTCACAGAGCGTGGACTGGGATACTGTGTCAAATAAGCCATAGAGGTTGAGGAGGATGAGTGCACCCATGTCTCCGTGGTCTACTATGTCGTGTATGTCATCACTGGCTGCTAGGAGTGCTGTTTTGGTAATGTGGTTGCACCTGAATCCCGATTGGGATGGGTCTAGGATTTTTTGTGTCTCAAGGAATTCGGTGAGTTGCTGGTTGACAGCCTTTTCCATTACTTTGGCTGGGAAAGGGAACAGACAGATGGGTCTGTGGTTCTTCAGCTCCCTTGGGTCGGTGGGAGGTTTCTTGAGTAGTGAGTGGTCTCGGTGTGCTTCCAGTCAGATGGGAAGGTGGCAGTCTTGAAGGATCGGTTGATAGTCCGGCAGAGCTATGGTGCTATGGTGGCGCTGCCTGGGTTGAAGATATGATGTGAGCTCGGATCTGAGGGTGCCCTCCGAGTGGATGTATTTCATGAATGCCCGGGTTTCCTCCGTAGAGATAGAGGCCCAAGAGTTCAAGATCTGGTGTGGCGTGGGGTCCATGGTGGTGGTAGTGGGTGGTTTAAGTGGGTTAGGTTCTTAAAGCCTCTATAAATGTCCTGGATTTTCCAGTGGAAGAAGGTGCGAGGTCGCCGCAGACGTCTTGAGAGGGAAGGATGACTGAGGTTTCTTTCTCGGGGTTTGTGAACTCTTTGACGATGGCAAAGAGTTCCTTGCTGTAGTGAGCGCTGGTGCTGAGGCGTTCTTGAATGGTGGCTTTCTTAGCAACTCTGATCTTCTGGTGGTGCGTGGTGACTGCGTTCTTGGAGGCTATGCGGTCTTCGGTTGATTTGCTGCTCCTCCATTTCCATTCCAGTCATCTGCAGGAGTGTTTCGACTCTTGAAGGCCTATCGTGAGCCATCTAGGTGTTTTGCTCTGTTGGTTTCCTGCGGGTTACCTGAGAGGATTTACACTGTTAGAGCATTCTGAGATCCAGTGGTGTAGATTACCTACAGATTCATTTCCATTTGCTGAGTCCTCTGGATAGGAGTGGCTGAGTGCATCGGTGAGTTGCACTTCGGTGACTTTCCCTCAGCATCTGCAAGGGGGTGGGAGACATAGTGGTGTGCAGTGTCCTTCGTGAAGGTGAAGTGGGCGCACCTGTGGTCGGTCCAATGGAGATCGCACCAACGGAACTGGAAGCAGAATCACCATCGTCCACAAGAACACCATCAGGGTTACAACCTGCACCGAAGACACCCTCAGCACAGCCGTATACCTGCCCTTCCAGATCCACACCAACCCCAACACCACCCTCAGAGGAACCCTCATCCACAGGCCCCCCGGACCACGGCATCAGTTCTGTGACTCCATCGCCGACCTCGTCAGCAGACACACCCTAGCTTCCACCGACTACGTCCTCCTCGGCGATCTGAACTTCCACCTATAGAATAACAATGACCCCAACTCCACCACCCTGATCGACAACCTCGCCACCCTCAGACTCAGACAACTCGTCACTACTCCAACACACTACGCCGGCCACACACTGGACCCCGTCTTCTCCGCTAGCCCCCACGTTGCCTTCAGCCACACCACCAAACTCCCATGGACCAACCACCGCTGCGTCCACTTCACCTTCCGGAAAACCACCACTCACCACCGCACCCAATAGATCCCCCACCGCAACTGGAGCAAAATCAACCAGGACTAGCTGAACACCAGCCTCGCCCAAAAACCAACCAACGAACCCACCAATCCCAATCTCGCTGCCTGCAACCTCTGGTGCTGGATCAACGACAGCGCCATCACACTCGCCCCGCTCAACAAACCTTCCAACAGAGCTGCCAACAAGAGAGGCAGCTGGTTCACCCCGGACCTTCAAGCCTCCAAGCAACCCTGCCGGAAACTGGAAAGAAAGTGGCTCCTCAAAAAGACAACGGACAACCATGCCACCTTCAAGAATGCCATTCGCAATCACCATCACCTCATCAGATCTGCCAAAAAAACCTCCTTCAAAGACCGCCAGGACAACAACGCACACAACAGCAAGGAGCTCTTCAACATCATGAAGAAACTCTCCAAACCCAGCTCCAACACAAACGACATCCCACCTTCACAAGACCTGTGCAACTCCCTCGCCGCGTTCTTCCACCACAAGATCACAGACATACATGACAGCTTCAACAGCCAGACCACCCCGCCAATCACCGACACCCCAGACTCTCCCCCAACCACAACTACGACCCTCTGCTTGCCTGGGCCATAGTGAACGAAGACGACACAAACAAAACCATGAGCACTATCCACTCTGGATCTCCATCAGACCCATGCCTGCACCACATCTTTAACAAAGCTAGCGCCACTATCGCACCCCACCTCTGCAAAGTCATCAACATCTCCTTCGAGACTGGGACCTACCACGAAAGCTGGAAGCATGCTGAAATCAAACCCCTACTCAAGAAACCCTTGGCAGACCTGAGAGACCTCAAAAACTTCTGCCCCATCTCCCAGCTCCCATTCCATTTGCAATGTAAGAATGCAAGATGTATCTATTTTTATGAATAATAATTACACAAATATTGATTTAAATGGCGTTTACTAATTGTTTTTTTTAATTTAATTCTCCTGTAGCCCTACTTGCACATAGAGACACAATAAACCAGTTAAGTAAGTAAATAACTGTAGAGGGAATGTTAAATAACACACTGAGGGTTATAAGGTGTAGGAATCACATATCATCAATGCTTGTAGACACTATGGGCCTCATTACGAATCTGGTGTTCTCAAGACTGCCAGACTCATGGATGATGGTTGGCCCGCCACCAATGCAGCAGTCTGAGCACCTCATCAAAACCATGAAGGTCGGACTACCATGGAACTGCCAGCTCGATCCTGGCGATCTGGAGGTGACGGCGGTCCTACTTCACCAGGGCAGCGCTACAAGCCCTTCTTCGCCAGCGGAGAATGCCGGTGGAGAACAGAGGCAGGGGGCCTCAGGGGGCCCCTGCACTGCACATGCACCTGACATGGGAAGTGCAGGGGCCCCTCTGGCAAGCAGCACTTCAAACAGTCAGTGAACAAACAGTGATCATTGTGAGGGTGCTGGTTAACCTTGCGCTCTACAGCATTGCTGCCGGCTTGATTACGAGCCAGAAACAATGCTGTAGGCTGTTTCTCCCTAGTCCAGCAGGCGGAAACTCAGGTTTCCAACCGCTGACCTAGCGGGAAACTCTTAACGGAGCTGGCGGGAGGTAGCCAGTATGGCAGCAACCTCCCAGTCGGAAGTTTGTCGGACGGTGTAAACCGTCCACCGAACTCATAATGAGAATTGTCGGGAGAAATACAAAGTCAGAAAATATAACATAACACAATGATTGTGTTTTTTTGTACTAAGACTTTATTCCTTCCCAAAAAATACCCTTCTTTGCAATCTTAAAATAACAGATTGAGAAAAAAATACAATAAGTATCTAAACCCATGACCTGCATGCAGCTCCTTGATACTGGTAAATAGATAAGTGTGCTATATGAAGAAAGCTTGCAATTTATCAACTGGAAATAACAGAATGATCTTAGAATCAGAAGTAGTAGCACGCTTACCTATCTAAAATAAATAACCCTCTAAGCTATTTTATGATTCAAAACTGTGATTAGACAAAATACAGAAAACTCTTAGAAATGCATTATCGAGCAAACTTAATATACCGCTATTATAATTTCCTCAACGTTGCTGGGCACACAATGATGACTGCAGCAGGTGTGTAACCATGTATAATATTTAAAAATGCAGACTCTTTGTGACCAGTAAAGTCATCTACAACATATTTACTGTCACATGTGTCCTTGTGGCCAATTTCTTTGCTGCAGACATTTTTTTAAAAGCTCTGCTTTTTAAGCTCCGCCCCTCGTGACTCCACCTCCTTTCCCCTGCCTACCTTGACCCCCAATTTATGGGTTCCCTGAGTACATTTTTCCGAACTCCAGGACTGATAAAATATTAAGAGGGAAATACTCGCATGTTTTCAGTATTCATTCTCCGAGAGATTGCAAAAGTTCAAAAAGTTGCTTCAAAAAAACATGCGGGACTGATTCTCACTGCCAGTGCTTGTTTTTCCTTGGTTCTTAAATTGTTGGCTCAGGCAGTGACGTGGTAAAACAGTAAACTTCACTGAAATGAAAGGGCCACGTCTAAATGTTTATGTTGAGAGAAAATGCGAATGAAAATTATTTGTCGTATCGGAAAAAAAGACCTTTGAATGTTCAAAGAAGTATTTGGGTTGGTTCTATTGTTTATTGTTTAGTAACTGTTCTTTTGACATCGGACAAAGTACAAGGCGAGTATTTTCACGCTCCGCTTCCATCTCCTTTCAAACCCCAAGCATTGTGTTGTTTTCCGCTAGCTTGACTTTCTGATTTGGGCAGTATCTGGTACATGACCTTGGATGAGGGTCATTTTGCACGGGCAGAGGAATACACGCACACACTTCAAGCAAGGGCAGCCGAAATAACCACTTGTCTGAGATGTCATGTTTTCAAGAGTATTGCGTTTGCCTCTTGTTTAGTGAATGTCCTCCTGGGTTTCCAAGCATATCTGACTGATTTGCTTACTGCCACCGCTGCAACATAATTCTTTGTGAGGAGGGTGAAAAACACTGTGGGCGGGGATGTGACAGACGAGCAGCACACTCTGCAGCGATGGAGAGAACCTTATTACGAAAACCCTATTCACCTGGGTCTGTCTTGTTCACTATGAGGAGATGAAGAGTCTGCGTCATAGTGTCATTTTTTCTCACAATATGTCACGAAAGTCCATTAAAATTTCACAACATTACGTTTTTTTAATGAAATGTGGTTTGGTGGTATCTCACATTACTTAATACATCCGAGCATACACCTCATGTAGGTCTTGAAATATACCCGTAGGAGACTGGTTTTAGCACAAGTGTCTCTTGGTAAAACATTTACAGTGTTACCAGTCTCCTGCTAGTATCTTCCAAGACTGTTTAGGTGAGGTGCAGTTGGATAATACAAAAAAAAGTCGCATAAAATCACGTGATGTGAAAGTTTGAGGAATTTCGGGAATTTTATGCAACGTAAAAAACTTTTGGGAATTTCACTCAACATTATTAAAATTTCACCAAACCCTGGTTGTGACACTTGACTGATTGACCTTCAGGAATGGTTTATAGCACTACAAGAAAGATAGTTTTCCTGAACGGTGTAGCCATAGTGGTGCAAAGTCACTCCAATTAATAAATATATATAAAGGGGCAGCGTAAGCACGCCCTCACCCTTAAAGGCATGTGGTGGGTCCTTTAGGACACCCCCCGCTTGACTGGCTAGCCACAATATGTTTAACCTGATAGGGCAGCAATTACAGGGCTGAGACATTGCCCCTTTTAAAGTGCATTGCAGTGAAAGCCTGTTTTAAATGATCACTAAAACAAACACACATGAAGGTTGACAATAGATTTTAGTCACAATGTACATTGTTTGCGGAATTATAATAATTTTAGGAATCATGGTGCTTTCCAGAGTGATTTTACCCTGTGGAAAACGCTGAACCTCTGCTGGGATTTAATGATGCATGTTTGAGAAAAAAGAGCTTTCTCTCAGCATTTTCTGATGGCGGTTACGACAGGTGTTCTAGAAACTAGAATAAGAGCACATTTTCCCTAAGTTTACCCCATCTTCTTCAGCCACGTGAGAACAAATGTGATACTCTCAGTAAAACATGTACTTCCAACAGCAGCAGCCTGTCAGTTGATTCCCCAATGTTCTTCTTCAGCCTCAGATATTGAACAGATACCAACACCAGCGTTAGGATGTTGCTTGTTTTGCAAAAGGGAAGCTGTCCCATGGAACATGGCACAGTTTCCCTTTGGGAAACATGTCAGACAGCCTTGGGGGAGCAAACAGTGTTCCAGAAACACAATGCATGCTCCCCTGATGTTTTTCAAAACATTACATAACATTATATTATATAATGTGTAATATATAATATATATATATATATATATATATATATATATATATATATATATATATATATATATATATATATAATTATTATATTATATTGTGTTATATTATTATAATATATATATTCTATTCTATATTATATTATATTATATTACATTATTATAGTAGTATAATAGTATATAGTATAGTAGTAGTAGTAGTAAAATGCTTTCTGGGAATTTAAGCTCAGGGATGGAGGTCTGCTGTGCCTTATAGGCTAAAAAATATATGAGTTCATAGCTAAATGCGTAGGGGCATAAATTTCAATCTGAAGTTTGTTCTGCCACCCTCTATAAATGCCATTTTGAAATGCAACTTATTATTACATAGGCCGCATTCTCTGGTAAAACAATGATTATACACTAAGCCTTGTATAATTATGTGATTAGTACTCATGAACACACATGGAACTGTTAGTAATTTATCTATTGATGTTTTTGCACCTGATATGATCTAAAATAAAAAATAAGATCAGTATTTTCATATTTTGTCATATTTTTCCCTATTCTGTTTTCATCAGCGAAGCACTGTGCGGTTCCTGCTAGCTTGACTTTCTGATTTGGGGCAATAACTGGTACATGCCCTTAGATGAGGGTCATCTTCTGGGGCAGAGGAAGACATGCATACCAGTCACATCAAACAACACTAGCCAAAATGGCGATAATTCTATGGCATGTTTTCAGTAGGATACTTCTTGCTCCTGTTTTAGGGCACTCCTGGGATTCCAAGCATATCTGATGTTCTTACTGCCATCACTGTGATGTAATTCTTTGTGAGGAGGATGCAAACCAGATTGAGTCGTGATGTGACAGAATAATAGCACCTCAAGCAGCCATTCAGAGAACACACTTGGCAGTAATGTGGCTGAATATTACCATGGTATGCAGCCATGGAAAGAACATTTTTTGTAAAACCCCTTTCTGCTGAAGTCCATCTCTACTAGGTTGGACAAATTTTAACAAGACCGGCAAAGAGCCTGTGATCCTATGCGACCAGTTTACCTCAGGAATAACTTTAACACCTACAATCTGACCTGATGCCCAAGGTTGACTTTTCTGACCAATGTAGGCATCCACCCATTTAGGTACATGTGGCTCAATAGGAGGTTATTAAACATCCGCACAAAAGGTGTAGGGTAGGCATCAATTAAGGGTGGATGTGCAGAGGATCAGCCAGCCCTCATTAGCTTTTATTTTACCCATATCACTGCCGCTGTTGTCCAGGTCTGAGGGATCACAAAGGCAGAGACAGAAAAGAAAGTATGCAGGCAAAGCCAATAGTTGTTGCAATTGACACTTCCCTATTTAAGGATACAGTGCAAAAGGCAATTACTGGTGCACCCTTGAGTCAGACACAAGTCTGTATTGTAGCAGACTGCAAGATCTAAAGCCACTACTAAAGGTCCTTTTGAGTTAGACACAAGTCTTTGATGTAGCAGCGTGCAGTGCCCTGAACTGGATCACTGATATAATAATGCATACAATGTCTAAACACAAAAATATCAGAAAATAAATATCGATAACAAAAATATTGACTTCCTATTCTTAATTAATAAAACAACACATATCAAGAGTACAAATGGTTTTGGTAAACATATTGACATTTACTTATATCAAAAACAAAAAAAAACATAATATTACAAAAATATGAAGTCATTCAATATCGACTAAAATAACATTGCCAAAATAATTAAATTATTATTAATAAATATCAAACAATTATTTGAAATAGCCTAAAACATTTTATCCATGGTCAAATCAAATGTACAAATATTACATCACCAAAATATGTATCATTCACCCAGTAAATTTATAACTAAAATCATAACAATGACAGAGACAGCCAAATACATAACCTCACAGAAAGGAAAGTAGTTACTAAATCACATGGGCTACACCTACAGACAAGAAAGTGCATCAACAGATAACATAATTTGGAAATATGCCAAATATTATTCTAAAGCATGCTTTGGGAGGGCACGTACTAAAGATGATGTTGTAATTCATGTAAGAGAGCACAACCACCCCCCAAATGTGACAGAAATTGAAGTTAGGAAGTTATTTCAGGATACAAGAGTCGCCAACACCAAAATCCTTATAGATATACTGCCTGAAGTCCCCGAACACTTCACAGGTCAACGACCACCTACACCCATTTTAAAACATTTAATTGCATAGACTAAAAAAGCCACCAGCAATACTCTTCCTGCCCCTTAAAGGTACCAAGACATAGAAATGCCTGAACATTAAAAAATTTCAAGCAACCCCGTCTGCCACACTTTGCTCTCCGCTGATGACGGCCGAAAGCCAGAAACACGTGTCCGGAGATACAGCATTCGTCGCACCAACTTATGGTGAAAAACTTTCTACAACATTACAGCACTTGCTGCACCCATTTATGGTGAAAGACTTTTTGAAATATTATTTGAATTCATTCTAATGACTGCATTTATCATGATGCTTTGGGGCTATTCGAGCTGAAATGTAAGACAGGGTGCTCCCTTTTTGGATTGTGTATTTAACGGCTCCCGTGAGCCTTTGAGCTGACGAGCTCTGGTGAAGCACCTGTGCGCCTACTGAGTGGTACAAAAACCTGAGAATACGTTTAGGCGGCATTTCAAGCAACCCCGTCTGCCACACTTTGCTCTCCGCTGATGACGGCCGAAAGCCAGAAACACGTGTCCGGAGATACAGCATTCATCGCACCAACTTATGGTGAAAAACTTTCTACAACATTACAGCACTTGCTGCACCCATTTATGGTGAAAGACTTTTTGAAATATTATTTGAATTCATTCTAATGACTGCATTTATCATGATGCTTTGGGGCTATTCGAGCTGAAATGTAAGACAGGGTGCTCCCTTTTTGGATTGTGTATTTAACGGCTCCCGTGAGCCTTTGAGCTGACGAGCTCTGGTGAAGCACCTGTGCGCCTACTGAGTGGTACAAAAACCTGAGAATACGTTTAGGCAGCATTTCAAGCAACCCCGTCTGCCACACTTTGCTCTCCGCTGATGACGGCCGAAAGCCAGAAACACGTGTCCGGAGATACAGCATTCGTCGCACCAACTTATGGTGAAAAACTTTCTACAACATTACAGCACTTGCTGCACCCATTTATGCTGAAAGACTTTTTGAAATATTATTTGAATTCATTCTAATGACTGCATTTATCATGATGCTTTGGGGCTATTCGAGCTGAAATGTAAGACAGGGTGCTCCCTTTTTGGATTGTGTATTTAACGGCTCCCGTGAGCCTTTGAGCTGACGAGCTCTGGTGAAGCACCTATGCGCCTACTGAGTGGTACAAAAACCTGAGAATACGTTTAGGCGGCATTTCAAGCAACCCCGTCTGCCACACTTTGCTCTCCGCTGATGACGGCCGAAAGCCAGAAACACGTGTCCGGAGATACAGCATTCGTCGCACCAACTTATGGTGAAAAACTTTCTACAACATTACAGCACTTGCTGCACCCATTTATGGTGAAAGACTTTTTGAAATATTATTTGAATTCATTCTAATGACTGCATTTATCATGATGCTTTGGGGCTATTCGAGCTGAAATGTAAGACAGGGTGCTCCCTTTTTGGATTGTGTATTTAACGGCTCCCGTGAGCCTTTGAGCTGACGAGCTCTGGTGAAGCACCTGTGCGCCTACTGAGTGGTACAAAAACCTGAGAATACGTTTAGGCGGCATTTCAAGCAACCCCGTCTGCCACACTTTGCTCTCCGCTGATGACGGCCGAAAGCCAGAAACACGTGTCCGGAGATACAGCATTCGTCGCACCAACTTATGGTGAAAAACTTTCTACAACATTACAGCACTTGCTGCACCCATTTATGGTGAAAGACTTTTTGAAATATTATTTGAATTCATTCTAATGACTGCATTTATCATGATGCTTTGGGGCTATTCGAGCTGAAATGTAAGACAGGGTGCTCCCTTTTTGGATTGTGTATTTAACGGCTCCCGTGAGCCTTTGAGCTCACGAGCTCTGGTGAAGCACCTGTGCGCCTACTGAGTGGTACAAAAACCTGAGAATACGTTTAGGCGGCATTTCAAGCAACCCCGTCTGCCACACTTTGCTCTCCGCTGATGACGGCCGAAAGCCAGAAACACGTGTCCAGAGATACAGCATTCGTCGCACCAACTTATGGTGAAAAACTTTCTACAACATTACAGCACTTGCTGCACCCATTTATGGTGAAAGACTTTTTGAAATATTATTTGAATTCATTCTAATGACTGCATTTATCATGATGCTTTGGGGCTATTCGAGCTGAAATGTAAGACAGGGTGCTCCCTTTTTGGATTGTGTATTTAACGGCTCCCGTGAGCCTTTGAGCTGACGAGCTCTGGTGAAGCACCTGTGCGCCTACTGAGTGGTACAAAAACCTGAGAATACGTTTAGGCGGCATTTCAAGCAACCCCGTCTGCCACACTTTGCTCTCCGCTGATGACGGCCGAAAGCCAGAAACACGTGTCCGGAGATACAGCATTCGTCGCACCAACTTATGGTGAAAAACTTTCTACAACATTACAGCACTTGCTGCACCCATTTATGGTGAAAGACTTTTTGAAATATTATTTGAATTCATTCTAATGACTGCATTTATCATGATGCTTTGGGGCTATTCGAGCTGAAATGTAAGACAGGGTGCTCCCTTTTTGGATTGTGTATTTAACGGCTCCCGTGAGCCTTTGAGCTGACGAGCTCTGGTGAAGCACCTGTGCGCCTACTGAGTGGTACAAAAACCTGAGAATACGTTTAGGCGGCATTTCAAGCAACCCCGTCTGCCACACTTTGCTCTCCGCTGATGACGGCCGAAAGCCAGAAACACGTGTCCGGAGATACAGCATTCGTCGCACCAACTTATGGTGAAAAACTTTCTACAACATTACAGCACTTGCTGCACCCATTTATGGTGAAAGACTTTTTGAAATATTATTTGAATTCATTCTAATGACTGCATTTATCATGATGCTTTGGGGCTATTCGAGCTGAAATGTAAGACAGGGTGCTCCCTTTTTGGATTGTGTATTTAACGGCTCCCGTGAGCCTTTGAGCTGACGAGCTCTGGTGAAGCACCTGTGCGCCTACTGAGTGGTACAAAAACCTGAGAATACGTTTAGGCGGCATTTCAAGCAACCCCGTCTGCCACACTTTGCTCTCCGCTGATGACGGCCGAAAGCCAGAAACACGTGTCCGGAGATACAGCATTCGTCGCACCAACTTATGGTGAAAAACTTTCTACAACATTACAGCACTTGCTGCACCCATTTATGGTGAAAGACTTTTTGAAATATTATTTGAATTCATTCTAATGACTGCATTTATCATGATGCTTTGGGGCTATTCGAGCTGAAATGTAAGACAGGGTGCTCCCTTTTTGGATTGTGTATTTAACGGCTCCCGTGAGCCTTTGAGCTGACGAGCTCTGGTGAAGCACCTGTGCGCCTACTGAGTGGTACAAAAACCTGAGAATACGTTTAGGCGGCATTTCAAGCAACCCCGTCTGCCACACTTTGCTCTCCGCTGATGACGGCCGAAAGCCAGAAACACGTGTCCGGAGATACAGCATTCGTCGCACCAACTTATGGTGAAAAACTTTCTACAACATTACAGCACTTGCTGCACCCATTTATGGTGAAAGACTTTTTGAAATATTATTTGAATTCATTCTAATGACTGCATTTATCATGATGCTTTGGGGCTATTCGAGCTGAAATGTAAGACAGGGTGCTCCCTTTTTGGATTGTGTATTAAAAAATGACACATAGGGCCTAATTAAGGGGTTGGCGGTCTTGAGACTGCCAGCCTTGCAGTGGCAGTCAGGCCCACCCCTGCTGTGGAGGTCCAACTGCCACATTATGGTCAGACATCCAGGGTACTGGCGTCTCCACCAGGATCGGTGATCCCAAAGGGCTGACAGTAACAGAGGTCGAAATACCTGTTGATTATGACCTGTTGATTTCACTGCCGTGAAAAGGGTGGCAGAGAACAGGTGCAGAGGGCCCCCTACCCAGCACCCTTGCAATGCTAACTGTCTTGTGCACCCTGCAATGGTAGCATTGCCGTCAGCTCAATTACAAGCCAGTAACAATGCTGTTGCCACATTCCCGCTGGGCTGATGGGAAAGTCGAAATGGGCCCCAGCGGGGAAGTACACAGCATGGCGGCAACCTCCCCATCGGAAGTTCGGCTGACTGGTTATCCCATCTGCCGAACTCATAATGTGGCCCACAATCCTTTTACTTGAGAACCTAAACAACGAGAAACAAATCCTAATATTCTCAACTGCAAATGACTTACTAAAACTAAGCCATTATCAAACCTGGATGATGGATGCGACTTTCAAAATGAGTCTCAAACCATTCACTCAGATATACACCATACAAGGTGGTGCAACTCCATCTTGGGCCCTCTGTGTGGTGGGTTTACACGCCAGCCTCATGTCATTCCTTTCCATGAGGTGCCTTTTTGTCTTGAGAATTCCCTAGTTCCCCTCTCCCAGGAAGCCTGAACCAATGACTGTTGTTATGCAAGTTTAGTCTAGTTTGCACCTGCAGCAGATATCATGTGTATATTTAGGGCAGTCATGTTTAAACTGTGAACCATTACATTGTACCATGATGCACTTAGGGTTCTGTTGTACTTGTTATTGTTGTCAATTACCATTTGATCCTGTCACCTGCTAGGACTCATTTCCATTGTTCGTTGTATGTGATTTTCCCCATTTTCATTGGAAGATTCCATGCTTCTACATGGAACACGTGACTTTCAGGAACACTCTTGGCTTCCTGTATAAATACCCCCATTAAACGTGCATCATGGCCTGGCCGCGCACCTCATCCATCCCCTTCATAAGCAATGTCCCTGCACTCACCTTCCGAGTAACCTGGAACATTCTGTGTTGCTGTCCAGTGCAAGCTTTGTCCCCAAACTCATCTTTTGAGTCACATGGACCTTCAGCGTTCAAGCCCTGCACAAGCCTCATCTCTCCACTCATCACCTGAGTCACCTGGAACTCCCAGCATTCTAGTCTTCCAAGCCTTCCTCGTGATTCTGTGATCCTGACTTCAGCAACGCTACCAGTGTGTCCCTTCATGAGCTACGATTCCCCATTCTCTTGACCTTTTAGCACCGAGCGTCCTGCCATCTCTGGATTCCAGTTAAAGTAATAGATAAGGCTAAGTACTTTCCTACAGGATAGTGTGCACTAATCCTTTTAGAAGTAGCAGGCCTGTCTGTCAGCTTCTTTATAGACACCAGCTTGCTCCAGTTCCTTCTCTGTGATTTTCCATCAGTGCTCCTTGCTTGACCTTGTTCTGGACCCTCTCTACAAACTTTGGCACTTTAACTGTGTTACTCATGGACTAGAGACTGAATTTTGAATGAACCTTGTAACTTCAACCCATGTACCCAGCGTAACCTTGTTTTCTAGCATACCTTGGGAGTGTCCCCGACTCCCACCTATGTACTAAGTCTAACCTTGTTTCTAGTATACTTTGGGAGTGTCCCCGACTCCAAACCCATGTTTCGAGTACAACCTTGAGAGTATCTACTAATTCCAGCCTTGTGCCTAGTATAACCTTGTTCCAAGTATAACCTTGTTCCAAGCATAACCTTGTTCCAAGTGTAATCTTGCTTCAAGTACAACCTTCTTCCTAGCATGTACCAAGTGTAACCTTGTCTCTAGCATAAGTTGGGAGTTTGTTTGAACTCCAGCCTATGTTCCAAGAGCAATTCTGTTTTCTAGTATGTAACACAATTCCAAATAACAATCACATAATATTTACACAAACAATAAATTATAACATTTCCTACCTAAAAGAAATGAAATAAAATAGACTTACTGTTGTGTAGTTACAGATCTTCCTCATTATCCATTTAGTCAAAAATAGTAATTTATCAAAAACGAGAAAAATATTATCCAAAAAAACCAATAAAAATGAAAAATTAAAGTGAATCCAATAAAGATCACTTAAGGCAATCCAAAGTAGGTAGGAACCATGAACAACGTGATAAGTGTAGAAAAAAAACACTCCAGGAAATCTGAAGAAAAGGAAATCCAAGTATAAAGCATTGGTTTATTATAAACCAAAACTGATTTCCTTAAAAAAACAGACACTCCTAATGCCTACAGGATAAATTTGTAGCCAAAAACCGTTAAAGTAAATAAGAAAACCCACCCACAAAACACATTACATTCTCAAAAATACATATACATCACATGCATTCACCAAAATATAATTAACATAACACCATTTAGCTTAACATAACAATACATTACTAAAACAGTGTACAAAAATCCAAAGCTACAAACTAGTGAAAACCACTACTACTAATAAATCTAAATACACAACAAACCCAAAGGCAACATGATAACTAACTTCTAGACTTCCCCTTAAACCCTCCACATCCTCAAAACCTTTAAAAAGATCCTAAGAAAAGGAGTTACCTGTTCCAACAAACAACAGCACCTTACCATTTCCTGGATCTGGGAAAACAGACTAAAAGTAACACGAGAGGATTACAAAATAGAAGGTAGAAGAAAAAAAAGGCCGCTAAATGAAACCTAAAACGCAAAAAAGACTATCTCCCATAGAAATGAATCAAAAACAATGTAAAGATTATGAAAAAAAAGGTTCCAAAAAATTAAACATGTAAATAAATGTAAACAATGTTTCAAAATTTGTAAGGTATAAATTAAATGTTAGTGTAAAATATATATATTTTTTTAATATATAATGAAAAAACAAACATTAAGATGATGGTGAAAATATGTATATAAAATAAGTGTTAAGCAGGGAAAAAAAGTTTAAAATGTACAGCATACAATAGTAGTTAAATATAATTTAAAAAAATTCTTTAATAGTAAAATATAATTAAAATTGTTTTTTTATTTTTTATTTGAAATATATATTTTTAAAAACATTGAAAACATAAATAAAATAAGAGAACTATATTAAATATCTTTATTCAATATAAAATGTAATTAATAATATTATGGCTTACAAATACAATGTTATTATAATACATATAATAATTAATTAAATTATATATTAAATAATATTATTGCTTAAAAAATACAGTGATCTTTACATTTCTAAACATAAACAATACTAATGAAATAGCACAATTTTTACTGCAGACAAATAGCATTTAAAAAAAGGTTTCGGACTACAATTATACCATTAGATAATTACACTCCAACATAAACTATTTTTAAGAAAGTGTTGGACACTACAGAGGCAATATTTACTATTCCCACTCAAATCTAAACTAATTTGGGGACAGTGATGGACACTAAAGGAGTAACATTTACTATTCCCACTCCAACCTATACCCATGTGGGGAAGGTGTGGGATGCTAAAAGCGTAACATTTTACTATTCCCACCGCAATCTATACCATTTTGAATAAGGTATTGGACACTAAAGGGTTGACAAATATTATTCCCACTCCAATATTAACCAATTTGGGGACAGTGTTGGGCATTGAAGGGGTGACATTTACTATTCTCACTTCAATCTAAACGAATATGAAGAAAGTGTTGGACTTTAAAAGGGTGTCATTTGCTATTCCCACTCCAATTTATACGAATATGGGGAAGGTGTTGGACACTAAAAGGGTAACATTTACTATTCCCACTCCAATCTATACCAATTTGAAGATGGTATTGGACAGTAAATGGGTGCAAAATACTATTCTCACTCCATTTTAAACCAATTTGGGGACAATGTTGGACACTAAAAAGTGACATTCACTATTCCAACTCCATTCTAAACCAATTTAGGAAAAATATTGGACACTAAAAGGGTGTCATTTACTATGCACACTCCAATTTATATCAGTTTGGGGAAGGTTTTGGACACTAAAAGGGTAACATTTACTGTTCCAACTCCAAATCTATACCAATTTAAAGATGGTGTTGGACACTAAATGGGTGAAAAATACTTTTCCCACTCCATTCTAAACCAATTCGGGAAACGTGTTGGACACTAAAGTGGTGACATTTACTATTATCACTCCAAATATATTGTGGGAAGGTGTTGGACCCTAAAGGGGTGACATTTACTATTCCCACTCCAATCTAAGCCTATTTGTTTTTCAAAACACACTTTCTTTGTTTCGAGAATGCGATAAACAACCTGGCCTACATGGCTAACATTTAGGATTAGATTGATTGAAAAGAAAAAAAGAAACAGAAACATCCAAAAATACCTGTGCATTATAACCTTTTATTCCCACCTCCCTCATTCCCTCCAGCCAACAGAAATAAAGCTGAAATAACAGACTGATCATCTCACTCCTACTCAGCCCGCCCCCTCGCCAGAATGTTCAGGTGTTCGTCTTGAGGTGAATAGCCGACAGGGAGGGCTAGCTCCAAATCTATACCTCTATATTCAGCCCATCCCTCCATATCTTGTGGTGTTTATGGGGGCAACCTCTTGCTTTATATACTTTCACTTCCATCCCCATACAGTAATCCATCCCTTTCTTTTATCCTGCTAAGTATGGTGGGTGGGGTGCAGCCTTCCATTCCCTATCTATATCTCGTTTTGCTAGTGTCAGTCCTAGATAAAGCAGGGACAGTTTATACCTATCTCTGATGACGTCCTCCGTGAGGTGGAGGAGGGTGAGGCTCTGTCCCTTGGGACCTGCCATGACAGAACCTTACCCTTGTGTGCAAAACTCCCCGCCAGAATTTGTCTAACTCTGTACGGTGTGAAAGAAAGTGCCCTCAGCTGTGCCACACCGAAGGCAAGCTGGGGATGTGATTATTCCCCTCTTCCAAAGCCTATATCGTGTGTAGTATACTCAGTGTATATACTTGAATTGGATTACCCCGAGCCTTGTTCTATAGCAGCCTCCTGCTGCATCCCCAGGATTACTGCCCAGTCTTTGTTTTCCAGCTCCCCTGTATCCCTAGCCACGCAGAGGGCACCAAAGGTGTCGGGTTGATTGATGATAAGGGATTGGTAAATCTTCAGGATTTTATGATCACAGAGGTCGCCCATTAGGAGTTTACTTTTCAATGGGTTGAAGCCAGGGAGATCCTTCAGGGCGGTGATGTATGGGATTAGCGCATGGCACAGCTGGAGATATTAATGTAACTAGCTGAGGTGTAGTTGATACTCTGTCTGTAGGGACTGACATTTTTTTGAGGACTGCGCCTGTCATCATGCAAGGCTGAGATCCAGATGAAGAGCCATTGCTGGAATCCCTCCAATGTGGCCATCTGTGGAAGCATGCGGCCTGCAATAGTGGCATCTGCCTTGTCACCTGCAGAAGCATATAGCCCCACCACAGTGGTCTCTGCCTTGTCAGCCTACCCCACCACTTTATGCAGTGGATTCCTCATGGGGAGTACCTCCCATTGTCCATTAGTCTAAGGCATATGCCAGGTCTCCCCGCACACCACACCACCAGTCATTTATGATAAGAAGATGAGCTGCTTGGTAGTAGGATTCGACTTCTGCTGCTGCTGTGCCCCCACAGTAGGCATACTAAAAGTATTTGCTAAGGGCAACTTGAAGAGTCCCCACCTCCCACAAGAAGGCATTAAGAATGCAGTCTAACCTGTGTAACCACCGCTACAGACATCGTATGGAAAGTTTTGTAGTTGGTAGAGGAGTCTGGCCAGGGACAGCATCTTAAAGATAGCAGATCATCCAGTCAAGGTTAACAGGAGCACTGACCAGATCTTTATGTCCTCCTGCATGCGGGACAGCACCTGCTCCTCTTTGGCTGTCCGTGTCACTGTCTCCTCTGGGGATGGGTACATACCCAAATATTGGAAGATACAAGTAGCGACCCGCAGTCCTTATGCCCATTCGAGCCCTTGGGGATTGGTACATAGATTTGGAGGTATTAATATGTAGGCCTGATATCTCCCCAAATCTTTGCAATATTCTAGGCCCTGTGGGTTCGAGCATGGTAAGGAAGACGAGAAAGTCTTCCGTGTAGAATGCAATCCTACTGGAGAGTCCCTCCCCCATTCAAAGTCCAACACTTATGCATCCATCCTCACTCTTACAGCCAAGGGTTCCATGGCAAGAGCAAAAAGGTGGCGGGATATGGGGCAGTTTTGTCATGTCCCCTGCTGTATGGGACCGGGCCCCCGCCACCCGCACCAATACCATTAAGTCTGTGTAAAGCAGTTTAAGGTAAGAAAGGAATCACAGACCAAAGTTCAGGTGTGTGAAGAGGATAAATAGGTATAGTAAACTCACTGAGTTGAATGCCTTATCAATGTTGGCCAGTAGAATTGCTGCTGCCTCCTCCTGACTGTCTGCTAGTGCCAGTGCATTATATACCTGCTGAATATTATGATGAGTTACCCGATCGGGCATAAACAAGCCAGATCCAAATGTACCAGATCAGGGATGTGTTGTATCAACCTATTTGCCAGTGTCTTGACTAAGATCTTAACCTCCAGGTTGAGTAAGGAGATTGGGCACCAAGACTAATGATCATCTGCCGGCCAGCCTGACTTTGAGAAAACCATGATCTGTGCATGGTGCCAGTGTGGGGCAGGACAGCGGCAGCCATCGCAGATAGGATCACCCCTATTACATGTTCACGGGGATTTGGCATGCATGCTTTAAAAAAACTCACAGGGAAACCCATTGGGCCCGTGGACCTTGCCTGCATTTAACCCTGGCAGAGCTGTGGAAAGGTCCTTTGCAGTGAGCTTGGCATCCAAGTATGCACAAAAATTTGGGGAAAAGGTCTAGAGGGGATGCGCCTGCACACATTTCTCTATCTGTGCTCTGGATAGGTCCTCTTTCCTAGTGTGTACCCCCTCAAAATTAGTGGCAAAGCTGTTTGCAATCCCCTCTGGGTCTGTGAGTAAGGCACCTGACCCATTCTTGATCACTGGGAAGGGGGCTGAGCATGGCACACCCTGAGCAATCTATGAAGCATTTGATTTGACTTGTTCCCCCATTGATATATGTGACTATCTAAAGCTTGCCAGACCAACTAATTAGATCTAGGCCTCAGCTAATAAAGTTTGCTGATAATGTTGCTGCACCAGACTGAGTTGTCTACATGCCACTTGGCTGTCACTACAGCGAGCCTTCGCATCTAGGTCTCTAATCTGGGTCTCAATCTTGGTTATATTCTGTGTTTTACGTTGTCGTTCCCCATTGCAGTAGCTAATGTCCGCCCCCTGCAATGTGGGCTTCAGTGCCTTCCACAGTATTGCTAGGGATGCAACCGAACCCAAGTTATGAGTAAAATAATCATTGAAGGAATGTTCTATGTGTTTACGGTATTTTGTCCTCCTGAGGGTCCATGGTGAAAAGTGCCAGCAGAAGGCCTGGCACCCAAGAGTCAGAGGAGAATGGTCGCACAGTCCTCTAAGTAGTACGGTAATGTCTGATACTCTGTGCATGTATGTACGTGGAGCCAGAAAGTAATCAAGGTAGGAGTAGGAGCCATGGGCTGTCGAAAATAATGTGTAGCCCACTGCTGATGTATGGTGAGCCCGCCAGACATCTGCCAGACCCAAGGCTGTTATGAAGGAGGATAAACATGTTGTTCCTGACTTCTTCTGTGGGTGCCACCTATCCACATCTGGGGAAACCACCCCATTCCAATCACTCTCCCAGTACCATAATGCCCCCAGGGAGATCACCCTAAAGTGCCCTCATTAGGTCTATATAGGATTGTTCAAGGGGTCATCTATACTCAACAGCACAGGAGTTTCTCTGTATAGCGTGTCCATGACAGCAATGTATCAACCGTATCTAGCCTACCATGTCTTGGTGTGTTAGAATGGGACTATGTTTTTAACCAGTATGCCAGTGCCTGAGAACCCCTTGAAAACCGTGAGTGGTAGACTTGTGTTTACCCATAGCGTGACAGACACAGGACTTTGTTCCCAATTAGGGTAGTCTCCTGTAGCAGAACATCTGCCCCTGCCCGTCTGGCCTGCTTGAGGACCGTCCCTCTTTTAACCTTGTCCAACAGGCCACTGACATTCCACAACATGATTTTTAGGTGGCCTGTGAGCTTGGGCTGTGATACGGCATCACAGTGTGTCTCAATGATAATGTTTAGAGGAGGGGCAAGTGTGAGGATAGGCAGCAGCAATAATTAGATGTAGTTATAGCAGGGCAGACAATCATTAGGCTCCAACAGGGTGCCCACCTTGGCTGTCCCAATGGATCCTCAAACCCAACATTAAGAAACTGATTCGGAAACAGGTACTACTCATTGAGTTTTACTGTCACCTTCATAAATATACACTTCATAACCACCAGAAGCACCAGGAGGGGTGCTGCCCATGTCACTATCACTACGATGAATCTGCACCAGACATTAGGGAGGTCCAGGGTCCCCCCTCAGCATCCCGGTTGTCGGGTCGCTTGGAACTCCTCCATGATGTGTTAGACCTGTTACGGTGCTTTGACGAGGCCTTAGGGAACTTACCTTTCTCTCCCTTTGTGAAGGATGGGAGCCTATACGCAGAGGATTGTGGGGTCTCAAATGGATCCTTTCATCCTTCCACTAATAGACATCTTCCAGGGGTCAAAGAAGAGCATCTTGGAATTATAGATAACCTACAGTTTAGCTGGAAAGAGAGGCATGTATTGGACATTCAACTCTCGTAACTGTTGTTTGGCCACTTTGAATCATTGATGCTGTTGCTGTATTAATCTGATAGAATCCGAAAAGATCACTATTGCTTGAGATTGATATAGGAGTTTGCCTTGAATCAGGCATCTCGGTCCATATAATTCAAGAGCTTTGCTCTGACTGGTCGGAGCCGGTCCCCCGGAGGGGGTGCCACACCAAAGCTCGGTGAGCCTGCACAATCACAAAGCATGGAAAGAGGGCCTCCTGGGGCATTATTTCACAGAGCCACTTGTAGAGGAAAAGTTCCATTGAGTGGCATCACATCCTTTGGGAAAGCCAATGAATCGGAGGTTGTTGCAGGACACCCTTCCCTAGTTTGGCATTGAGTGTCCCGGGACTGTGATAGATGCCTAGAGCACAGCATTTATCCAGAATTGGCTGTGTCTGTACATCCACTCCCGAAACCAAGACAGGCCCCCCGACAAGGCGTATTTATCTAGGGTACTTTGTTTAGCACCTGGTGGTGCTTTGTATTAGGCCATTTCAGTCTGGTGTTGCCAGGAATTGCCTTCACTGTTCAGAATACTTGCACACCAGCTGACCCACCAGGTCTCCACTATGGTCTTTATGGTGCAGCACGAGCAGTCAGAGCCTCAAGTCACCGTCTGCACTGATATGGGTACATCAAGGTCGACTGCACTAACCAAGGAGACCAAGCATGATGTCTACATGTGTAAGACGGGGGAGGCGCACCCCTCTGCAACGCAGTCTCTCATGTCTGCCAGCAAGCCTGTTACATATATGGCCTCCTGTTGGTCCCACATCACTGATTTCCAAGGGCCAAGGGAAGCAGAGCACTGCCTCATTTCATCTGCTTGCCCAGCCCCTGCAAACTTTCAGTCAAGGGCCTCATCATCACAGTGGGGCAACCCCAGAGGAAACACAGGGGGGCACTCCGGTCAGTGGGACCTGGGGACACTGCTCCGCCCCCCCACACAATGAATCAGCTGCTGCACGGGACACTGTGTATATTGTGGGCCCCAGGCCAGCAGCTATTGTCTCTCAGATTGGGCCTACCTCCGACCATGATGGCCACCACACCCTCTGGACCAAAGAGGGCTATGAGTGTGTCGATGACCCTCAGGAGCCCCACAATCTCACTCTCATCTCCAGCACCTGGCCCCACCACGCCCTTTGCCCCCTAGGGATCCACCACTGCCTCACATCCTGGTCATCTCGGTGTGTCCAGTGGAGGTGCTCAGGGGCCTCCTAGTATCGCACGGCTCCTACTGTATCTGCTCCGGGGCTTTAATTGCAGCTGGGGTCCCACCTCAGCAATCGGGCATCTTCTGATACTATGGTGCCCTCAGGAACAGGGCTGACTCCCAGTGCACCACATGGCAATTTGTGACTCCATGGGGGAGAGGAAGTCATCCCATACCTGGGGTGGGCTTCACCACCCAGCTCCTCGTTCCCGGGGCCACGATGTGTCAGGCGTGACATCTTCTCATCAACACCTGCGGTGCCTTCTTCTTTACTGTCTGAGGGTCTTTTGTTTGTGCTTGGCTGCTGCTGCAGGCCACTTCTCCTTGTGGCCCCTCCCAGTGTACCCCAATCAACAGGGGCATGCTCCCAGTAAAGGTTCACTCTTCCAGTGTCAAGGCGCATAGGATAGTGGCATCCCTGAGGAAGTGTTGCATAGGACTGTGTCCAGTAAGTAGTGGTAGAGAGCAGCAGTCCTAGGACACAGCCGTCATGATCGGCGTCCAAGTTATGCGCCCCCTAATCTAAACCTATTTGAAGAAGTTGATGAGCTAAAGAGGTGAAATGTACTAGTTCCATTGCAATCTAAAACATTTTATACAAGGTAATATAAATCAAACATTTTATATACACAGTCAATACTCCATATTTACACACAATTTTTAACTATAAAATAAATTAAATTTAATCTAAACACACACTAACAAAAACTACATACCTATGTATTCTTATTTAAACATAAACTAATAATAATATTTTATTAATATAAATAATTAATATATTTTTAAAATATTTCTTACCCTTCCTTAATTGTAAATCAGAAAATAAAACAAAACATAATAATCCAAAATTAACAATCATAACATAGAAAATATAACCCCATTTTACATTAAAAAAATAAAAATATATTTTCAATATTAAATTATAGTTTTAAAATAATAAATACTTGTATTATACCCTAAGAACCCAAATCCTGCTACTAAAAGAATTTATAAAGTCATTATTTATAAACATTTATAAATATTAATAAAACTAATAATGCAAATTTCATCAATATCACAACTAATAAATTACCATATTAAAACAAAAATAAAAACATAATAAACATATAGAATCGAACACACCACAATTAATTACATGCTAATTAACACTTACAAATATTAGGTACAACAATATTTTCTACGTCAATATTTTTTACAACAATATTAAAAGCAACTCTTAAAGCTATATTTTTACCTACGATATTCGTGTCAACTGTATTTTTGGCATCCCGATATTCTAGACACAATATTTTTGTATCACAATATTATTTTTCTGATATTTTGTCCAAACACCGCCTCAGCTGTTACCAGATCAAACACAAATTCTTATTGTGCTAACCTGCAGTACCTCACTCTGTTACTAGAGGCCCCATATGCGTTCACCACTTCCCCCTTTATCTCAGAATACCACAGAAATATTAACAGACCAGATGTCTTTGAATTCCTTGCGTTCAAAGTGGAAAGGAACACTGGTAAAATGTTGACTGCACTTTAATTTTGAGCAGGCAGACCATAAAGACGGTCTATATTCGACGCTGCATGGTCACTTTCTTAGGTCTGCAGTTTTGCATGTTTGCTATATACTAAATAAGTATCCCAGTGCTGGGTTACAATGGTGATAGTCATTATAGAGACACTGAATGGATCACCCATATGTTTTGGAAGAAGTTCTAAACTTGATAGGAAGCACGATTTATTTGTATGTACAACATAACTGTATTACTTAGATAAGGAACAGGTATTTAACTGTTTTATTTAATATACAAAGCACTAAGGAATCTGATTGTGCAAAGAGGCAGGGGAGACGGAGAGAAAGACAAGTGGGCATGGGTGTGCCATGTAAAAGAGCAGCATGAGCAGGAAGTAAATAGAGAAAGGGGGTTGGGATGAAATAGAAGAAGGAACAGGAAGCAGCTGGGTGGCAAAATGTCACGATACAATTGGGAGGGGCAATATGGGAGGGAAACAAAGATGGAGAAGGGAATGTAAAGAGGCATGGTGCAATGAATGAGAGCAAGGTAAGCTGACACAGAGGGGAAAATGGAGGAGTCGGAGGGAGAAATCAGATGCAGACACATGAGGGAAGAGAGCAAGGACCATACACTTTGATCTAGTGCTAAAAGTCAAATGCTGTAGAAACATGTAAAAAAGAAAAATAGATCCTTATTGCAACTGTAGAAGAATACAGTTCTTCAAATCAAAATGTGGTAAAACCAAGTTACTCTTCTGAGTGAGACAACATACAAAAATAAAGAAGAAATTCATCAAATCAAGAGTAGAGAACTGAATGACAAAAAATTAACCACAGTCACCCTCTAAGTATATGTTAAAGTATTGGTAATAGTAGGACTATCAGACAGCTAGAGCTGTCTGCATTGATACCTAAGATGAAAATAAAAGAGAGACCCAAAACAAAGTAAATGCACCAAAATTAAAAGGGTAAACATAATGTGGATCACTTGACAATGATGACATCGCAGGAAAAGGCTTCACACTACCATGGCTACGACCACAACTACAGGCCACTGTACAATTGTTTAAAGTCTACATTCAAATTCATGTCACAGGGGATTCATGAACAGTGGTGGGTAATGGGCGCAAATAGCCTGTTCCTTACCGTAGTACCACAAGCTCTTGTCATACTTACTTTTAAGGTATTATCAGAGGTCACAGCCTATGACATATGCCTAGATTTACTATATACTTTGTTCTGGACAGTGCAACACTGAAAATATCTGTGGTGCTCCAGAACAGCAGATCTAGACAGATTCTACAAACTAACAAACAGTGTTGTTGCTTAGGTTACAAATACCTTTCAGGTTCAAACAGCAGACAGGTTAGACTAATCTTGCAGCTTTGAGTTCCAGTCACACTAGTGATTACCACTTAAATATCTGCTTTAAATATATTTTAGGAAATATATTAATTTTCCCAACAACTTATGGGGGTTACAAGCATTCTTGCTGTTTGAGTCCCAATACCGCTGTTGCTGATCATGAGCGTTACGCCATATTGCTCTTAATTGATTGAGTCTGTTCAGCCTAATAAACTAGTCACCACATCAGTTTACCAATTCGTTTATACCTTTACAACTATGCAATGATTGTTGAATGTACTCAAATATTTTAAATCATTTTTGATTATTAGGGGTTAACAACTAACCTCTCTAGCCAAAACTTTCTTGAGGATGGTCTTGCATACTAAAGACATCAGAGATCAAAATGCCATTGGTGCTTCCACTTCTTCTCTATAAACTATTTTGTGGAACTACATCCTTGAATCATTTGTTATTCACACAGGACTGTTTTTATTTAGTTGAGAGTAGACTTAACATACATTAACTCTGTTGCTCCATGGTATATATTCTTTTCAACTGATTTATTTCAGACGTGATTAATATATGATTTGTTTGCATGTTATGTACCCATGTTCTGTTGTAGGGGAAATTCTATCATGTACGCCTGTTTTTACCGGATCAGCTCTATTTTATTAAATACTTTGGGGCATATTTACAAGAAAGTGATGCCTCAGCACTGATGCACCACTTTTCTTGCACCCCCGTAACAGCACCATGGGTGCATTGTATTTTCAATGCAGCGCACCATTGTGCACAATACCACAAAAGTATCAACATTGTTGGTGTTACTGTGGCGCTTTACTGTACTAGCGCCAAAAATGTTGACGCTAGTCCAGCAAAGCACAGGGAGGCCCATAGAAGATTATGGGTGATTCATTTTAATGCCTGCCCTGAGAAGCCATTAAAAATTATGCCAAAAATGGTGCAGTGAAATCTAGTAAATTTCACTATGCCATTTTTTTGGGCCTCCCTGCATGCCCCCCTTGCATACTTTATGCCTGGTACAGGCATAATGTTGCTGAAGGGTTTACAAGGTAGTGCAATGTATGCATTGTGCCACCTTATAAATACGGCACAGGGAAATTGTCTCCTTAATGCCACATTAGCGTAAAAAAATGACTCTAGTGTGGTGCAAGGAGGCTCAAGGAGGTGCAAGGGGCTTGTAAATATGCCCCTTTGTCTCATTGAATCCCACCATATGATGATTCCAGATATTACTTTTTGGGGTATTAAAAATACTTAACTAGTGAATACTTGTCATCACTGATCCCCTTGTTGGCCATTTACCTTGGCTTTTACAATTGTCATCTTGTCAGTTTATGAAAATATGCACACTTCCTATCATTTACATGCTTTCCATTTGGAGGAAAAGGAACTCAAATTCCCCAAACAAAAGATTATCATTTTCATGAGAATATATTTATTTTCTACTAATGTACCAGCTCCATCTCCAGACTTCACTTTATGTTTCTCAAAAAGAATTTGCATGCGCTACAGCCATACATAGACAGATTCTGCATTGCATTTCCATGCATTACCATAGCTCTGATGCAGACATTCTGGGCCTGATTACGAGGCTTGCTGTCTTGACACTGCCAGCCTCATGGCGGTGGTCAAGACCGCTGCAGCTGTGGCAGTCTGACTGCCACATTATGACCCTGGCGGTCAGACTGCCAGGGTACCTCTATTTTTGCCGGGATCAGTGATCCAGACGGGCTGACGGTGGTGGAGATCAGAATCAGCCATGGCGGCGCTGCATGCAGTGCCACTCTGCTGATTATGACCTGGTTCTCCACCAGCCTTTTCATGGCAGTATCGCTGCCCTACACTGCCCATTGCCTGGGCATGGGCAGTGCAGGTGTCCCTCTGCCCAGCACCTTCGCAATGCTCACTGTCTGCAGCACAGACAGTGAGCACTGTAAGAGTGCTGGTGCCCCCTGCGGCAATTACAAGCCGGCAACAATGCTGGCGCCACTTTCCCACTGGGCCGACGGGTGGAAAACTTGGTTTCTGCCCATCAGCCCAGCAGGAAAGTTGTAATGGGCCTGGCAGGGAGGTAGCCAGCATGGCAGCAATCTCCCCATCGAAAGTTCATCAGACTCGTCATCATGAAATGGATATTCAGTTTAGAACAGGATTTTCTACGATTATGTAAAAGCCAGAATTACACCAAAGATGGGTAGTAGATACTGATTCCCACATAATCCCAAACATTAAGTTATGTAAAGACCGGAAATACAAAGGGTGGACACCATCATGCCACAAATCTTCAAATAATTAACACTACTATGGCAGTGCTATAGGAGCGGGATTCCACTCAAAACAGAGGTTTGCTTTACAGAACATCGAAGCATTCTTTTGAATACCCCTACAGTGCCAACCTCTCAACCACAGAGGGTGCCCATTGCTTTCTTGGGATATGACTTGTAACTTCACACATAATGCTCTTTTTTGCTCTCTGCTCTGTGTCTCTGTCTTCACAACTAATAAGTAGGAGGACAAGATTCTGCGCTGCCGGGGTTAGCGAGTTTTAATGTGTGCATCCAATGTTTGACTTTTCATTTTATCTCCAATGAAGCAGGTGTTACCTGAGATATAGTTTCCTGTGTAATGCTGCGAAACCATATTCCCTATTACATTATCACTATGAGAACAAGTAGCGTAGCTAGGCCGCAATGGACCATGGTGAAAGAATCGGAAATGGCCTCTTGGCTACGATCGGTTTAGTATAACACAGTAACTGCCAGGGTTCATTAGACCCCTAAGGGGCCTGGGTTAGCGAGGTTTAATGTGTGCATCCAATGTTTGACTTTTCATTTTATTTCCAATGAAGCAGGTGTTACCTGAGATATAGTTTCCTGTGTAATGCTGCAAAACCATATTCCCTATTACATTATCACTATGAGAACAAGTAGCGTAGCTAGGCCGCAATGGACCATGGTGAAAGAATCGGAAATGGCCTCTTTGGCTACGATCGGTTTAGTATAACACAGTAACTGCCAGGGTTCATTAGACCCCTAAGGGGCCTGGGTCCCTGTGCCACTGCATCTTATGTGCTACCTGTAACTAGGCCCCTTATGTGCACACTGGTATATGCCTGCTGTCCTTTACTGCTTCTAATTAAAGGTCAATCTGTTCCACTAAGAACAGCAACTTATATCTCAGTCTGCTATCATCATGCTGCTGGTTATCTGTGCGCACCTATTCTGTTTGTGATGATGGATCAGACCGGGCCCTGATCATATGCCTGTCTCTGCTAATGTAAGGGGGCCTATTAGGAACTTCAGTCATTAATAATCTCTCTATTCAGGAACATGAAGCTCCCACACTTGCTGGCCCGAAGAGGAATAGACCTATGATGTGAGTGTGGAATTATTCAGGATCTGGAAATCACCAATTTATCTTTATCAATATCAATTACATTTTGTGGGAGTCAATAATGAGAATTTGATGTGAGTTTTGAAGTGTTATTAAAATCTTTTAGTAATTGTTTTTTATTGGAAATCATCAATCAGTTAATGAAAATCTTAATACAATACAGAATAAAGCAATAAGGGCATTCCATATAAGTAAATCCCCATTCTAGGCTAAGGAGAGTGTGAGCAAAGCATCAATTAGAACCTATAAAGAGCTCTTAGTTCAGATGTGAAAGCATTAGTCTTCTTGTAAATCATAACAGAATTTCCCATAAAGAGAGCCTCAAAGAAACCATGGGTAGCATAGAAATCAGGCAGGGGAAATAAAGGATCTCTCTGAATAAATTTGAGAAACTTCTGCAAAGGGTTCTGCAGAGAGTCTGGAAAGGGTCTAAGCAGGATCTGTCCCTATCACACTATGAACATGCACATTAATATAATCTTCATATCTGTAGTTGCAACAAATTGTAGCATTACTCCATTGTCTAATCTAACCAGACAATGATCTCATCATGGAAACAGGTCAGCTTCTTTCAACTTAGCAAACTAAACAAAGAGCATCCTAGACATAAGGCTCAAATGTACTAAAAATCGTAACACGACTATCAATTCAGCTTAGATTCCCAGCCCTTCTTTCTATAAGACCAAAACAGTTCAGGGTGAGAACAGCACATTATTGAAATCATATCATATGCTTCTACAGACACACCTTAGACATTCTAAGGAAATTTAAGCAAACATTTTTATATTCTATGAAAGATATGCAAGTGAGAAAAATGAAGCATAATACTTCACCCATTTATTCTTATTGTCTCACAGTTGCATCAATTCAAGTTTATATCTTGAATTCCTGACCTTGGTCACGGTAAAAGAGAAAAGAAAAGTATATTAGTCATTAACTTTAGCTAATTATATGTGACTATGGAAGCTTTTTGTAAAATCTGTGATTAAATGCTGGGTCTCATGTCAATGTTTTAATGTACAATAATTTTATTTAATTATATGCCTTCAAACCCTCCCCCATCTGATGGTTACTAACCATCACAAAATTTGATTCACAGCTGAACTCATAGTTCAGTCTCATCTTCAGCTGATTCTTTTCTCTTTCATTTCAAGTTCACCCTTTCTTTTCATTTCTGAATCTCCTTATTTATATGATTATTCAATTTTAAATGTTTCTTCATTAGTTTATTCATTTCTCAGATTTTCTTCTTTTGCAACAATGCCTTACTAGATCTATTGACTCCTATTGTAGACAGACAGGAAACAAACCACAACAATTAATGCAGGTACTAATACAGCTTTGAGGAGTCCCACTCCAGCTGTTGACTTCCAGGTACCTATTGCGGAAACTCCCTTTGTGAAGCTTTTCACTATAGTAGTGGTTCCAAAGGGTTCTAGGTAAAGCCTTAGATCAGAAAAATTCTTAGCATACTCTACAATCTTCTTACTCTCGTCAGGAATGTACGTGCAGCAATTTTCTAATTTAACCATCTTGCAGACAGTCCTTTTCTGTGAGTAAAATATCTAAAGCATATCTGTTTTGCAAAACCATTGGTCTGATTGCTACTATCTCTGTGGTCTCAACTAATAAAACTCTAGGGGGCATATTTATACTCTGCTTACACCAAATCAGCGTCATTTTTTTTACTCTAATTCGGTGCAAAAATCAAATCTCCATATTTATACTTTGGTGCTAGACCCGTCTAGTGCCAAATTTATGGAGTTAAAGTCATTTTTTGGAAGTGGAGACCTACCTTGCCTTAATGAGATGCAAGGTAGGCGTTCCCGTGCAAAAAATGACTTTATGGCCTTAACGCCATATTTATACTCCCATGCAAAAATGGGCAAAGGGAGAGCTTCAACCTGTTGAGAGACAGAACACACCACATCAGCCAACCCTTTGCAGTTATCAAGTACCTTGGCATCTGTTATGTTCATAAGTGCATTTATAGGTACAACAGGTAGTGTCATGGCTCTCCCCATGAGGATCTCATGGGGTGATTAAATTGCCTCCCTATCAGGCATACTTTGAAGACTCAAGATCAAAGGTAAGGCATCATGTAATTTCAATGAAGTGGATGTTCAGAGTTTTGCCAATCAAGACTCGATGGTGCTATTATTTGTTCTACTATGCCAGAAGCCTCAGAACAATAGCTACAGTGCAACTTCTGCTCCATTTGTAATGCTGCACACAACATCTTGCTGTTCTCTCTTTTAATGTGAGTACCTCAACCTGACTCTGAAGAAACCGGTATTCCATACATCGGTACAAGTTCCCTTAACCGCAGTTTAGCTACAGTAAGACTGTCATTTCTCCTTGTTGGATAGGCTTCCACCCATCAAGAAGTATAACCAGGACATATCTGACCCCATTACAAACAGGCATCTGGATAGAATCCATCTGCATCCTGTTGAAGGTACCACCACACCTCCCTATGTGACTCAGTGTAACTCATTATCATTTCCCTACATTCATTTGCTGACATGTCACACAACAATGGCACAAGCCTTCTGCATGAGCTTTAAATCTGTATTTGAACCAATTTTGTCTGAATGACCTCACCATTTCATCCCTACCTAAATGTGTTAGACTATGGAAATACCATGCCATGGAAGATAGTACATTTTCTGGTAACACTTGTCTTCCATCTGCTGAAGCCCTAATGTCATTGGCATCTTTTCCACATCCTACTCTGATCCAACCCTGTTGTTCTGCCTCTGTGACATTTTCGTGCATACTCTGTCAATTCTTCCCATGTGTCAGCTATACACATCAACTTTGAAAAGGCAATGCTCTCTTGAGATGTATCTGCGAATGTTTCATTAAATGTACAGGCCACAATTGTACAATAGCATGCCACTTCATCTGCATACCTGTTGCTGACTGTGACATAACCATTGTCGCTTTTCTGTGCTGCATATTTTACAACAGCAGTTTCATTTGAGAGGTGCAAAGCTTCCAGCAGTCTTCTCAAAAGCTCACCATTCCAAACTGGACATCCAGAAGATGTCATGACACCCCTTTGCGACCTTAACTGTCCAAAATCGTCGAGCACACCAAAGCCTTACTGACTATCTGTAAATATAGTCACTCTCATTTGGGCTGTTATATTGCAGGCTCTGGTAAGAGCAATCAATTTTGCAACTTGTGCTGAAGAAACTCCTTGAAGCCATGAGGCTTTTAAAATCTCTAGTCTTGTGCAGACAGCATAAGCTGCTCTCCCTGAACCCTCATGTGTTCTTAAGTATGTGCCGTCAACAAACAGGACATAGGGGGTCATTATGACCTCGGCGGTCGGTGTTATAGTGGCGGTAGTACCGCCAACAGGCTGGCGGTACATACTGCCATATTATGACATTGGAGGTTTGGCAAAAGCCAAACCGCCAATGTACCACACCAACCGCCATGGCGGTAACGACCGCCGGGCTGGAGACTATAGTCTCCAGTCCGGCGGCCGTCACTAGGCCACCCTCGGGAAAAAGACCCCACCCACCGCCATGGTTTCCGTAGCTTTCTTACTGCCACGAAAACCATGGCGGTAGGCACTATCAGTGCCAGGGAACTCCTTCCCTGGCACTGATGGGGGTCTCCCCTGTCCCCCTCCCCAGAGTCCTCCCCCACACTCCCCCTTCCGACACCCCCGACATACACACACCTACACGCACTGACATACATATGCATACACACACACACATACCCATAGTCACCCACGCATGCATACATCCATGCACATACACATCCACATACACTGACATACATACAAGCACACACGCATTCACACAACACAACATACACGCACACTCACATCCATTCATGCACACAAGCATTCTACACGTCCCACATCCGCATGCACGCACACAGAAACATACACACACACCCACACACACACAACACCCTCCTCCCCTGTCGGAGCACCCGACTTACCTGCCACCAGGGGGTCCTCCGGCAGGAGATGGGATGGGGCGCTGCTGCCAGCAGCAGCATCCGCCAGCAGAACACCGCTAGGCCATTTCATGGATAGCAGCAGCGCCACCTTACCGCCGTCCGCCGCCATGACCGTAGCCGGAATTCCGGCTATGGCCATAATATGGCGGTCGGCTGGTAGCCACGGCGACGGTCTTTTGGTGACCGTTGCCATGGCGGGAGGCAGCATTTACCGCCTATGTCTAAATGAGTCCCATAGTAAGGACCTATTAAAGTCTCATCTTTATGGCAGATATTAGCTTGGTGCATAAATCCGTGACATCAAGACAGTCATGCTCAAATTTATCAGACACATCACTCTTGGGCAAAGGGGGTAAATTACTTGGATTTCAAATTTGGCTGCATCTTTGCTCAATACTCCCAGAGGCAAGAATCTGCTGCTCATACTTAGTTAGCCTTGTGTTCGTCATGTATTGGGTTTTGGTTCTAGTAAGCAAAACCTCAACCGAGTGAGGAACCATAACAGATAATGGATGTCCCATAACAATGCGTTCACATCTTTCAAGGCTCGCATTCGCCGATGACACCACTTTGAGGCAGCCAGGCAGCCCTCGGGCAACAAGATCAAGCGTAATTGAAAAATAGCCCACAGGCCTTTTAGCTTCTCCATGCATCTGGGTAAACATTGAGTCCTCCCTCTCACTACAAATCAAAATAAAGCTCTTAGAATAATCAGGCATTCCCAGTGCCGGGGCGCTCTAGGAAAGCTTGCATGCATGTGTTGTCCCATGGAATCAGATCAGGCACATCTCTGTGTTTCACCCTCAGTAAAAGCTTAGCCACCAAGCAAAAGTTGGAAATCCACTGTCTACAGTAGCCCAAAAACATTCTTGCATCTTTTTATCTTTTCAGAGGACTGATTCTTAGAATGACCTCGACCTGTACAAGTGACACTTTCCTTGTTCCCTTTTTCAATATTATGTCCCAAATATTGAACTTCTTTTTGACAGTAGTGCAACTTGCTCGGGGACACTTTACATCCATTTTGTAACCAAATGATTCAAGTGAGTAATGGTGTCTTATTTGTAAGCTTCTCTCATGCTTGATGCAACAATTAGGTCATCAATGTATTGCATAAGAACAGATTTACTTGCCATGTTCCATGTCTCACAATTTGTTTTTAGGATCTCAATAAAGATTAAAGGAGTCTCGGTATACCCTTGTGAGACTCAACACCATGCTAAGACCTTCTCTTGAAACACAAATGAGAATAGGAATTGAACATACTTATGTAATGCAATTGAGAAGAAACTTGACAAAGATCCACAACACTGAACCATTGTGCTGTGCACAGAATTTGACAAAGATTGGTGGCTGGATTTGGTACCACAGGACAACATAGGATTACAATGCCTTTCACCTTTTTCAAATCTTGGATAATCCTGCACTTACAAGTTGTTTTTTGTAATCCCATAATCAGTGAGTTTCATGGACTCTGGATTATTTCCCTCAAAATTCATTTTTGCAACATGTCCTTAATTACAGGTGTTATCCCTGCTATTATTTCTGGGATCATGTAATATGGTGTTGGTCTTGGAAAAACTGCATTAGGCTTTACTGTGACTCAGACTACATCTACACTTTTAATTAGTCTGATAACTTTCTTGTGAAATCCCACGCTTCCGGATTCACAGTATCTTTTAATTCAGGTGGCACTTCCTCTACTGTCCTCATTGGGTAAAGCCCTAGAGCCCGATGCACACTACTAAAATCTCGACCAGCAGGAAATCACCTAATCAGTGCAGTGCCACCTTTGCACATCAGGTTCTACCAGCATTGTCAATATTACTACGACAACAGTTTGTTACTGTCCCTATCTCAAAAGTACAGTTGATCATGTCTCACGACCTGCACCACAAATCATTGGCAGACAAGAGTACTATAAGTCAACTCTTTGTTTATCAATGTATTTATCTATCCTGGGATCTTGGACTACTTCTTAGTCCGATAACCTCTTTAACTTCTTTGACAGAAAGGCATTAGCATCAGCAATTCATGAACACATTTTCATAGACTTCAGTAATACATTCAACATGCATACACCATAATTCCAATACTTATGCAAAGCCACAATAATCAATAATCAGCAAACAATTTCAGCCCATAACCTTATTGATACTCACACCTCCAGATCTGCAACCGCTTCAGAAAACCACACTCTGTCAATCTTCAAGCTCGGGCTTTGGGTTATTGGACATGAGCATTTATCTGTCTCAGGGCACTTTTAAATTTTTGCAGCTACTCTTCCCCATCATGTTAACCATCAATCTGCTACCAACTTTGCAAGGGGGACTATTGTATATTTCAATTATTAATAATCACTCTATTTGAAAACATGAAGTGCCCACACCCACTGTGGCCAAGAGGAATGGACATTTGACATGAGTGTGGAATTAATTAGGAGCTGCAAATCAACAATTTATCCTTATACATTTTTGTAGGAGTCAATCATTACATTTTGATGTGAGTTTCAAAGCTTTATTGAAATCTTTTAGTATATTTGTTTTATTGAACATCATCAATTAGTCAATGAAAATGGCAATACAATACAGAACAAAGAATATAGTGCCTTCCATATAAGCAAATCCCTATTCTAGGCTAAGGAGAGTGTGAGAAAAGAATCAATTAGAAGCTATAAAGAGTCCTTAGTTCAGATGTGAAAGCATTGGTCTTTTAAAAAAAATCATAAACAGAACTTCCCATCAAAAGAGGTTCAAGAAAATCATGGGTAGCATAGAATTCAGGCAAGGGAAATAAAGGATCTCTCAGAATAAATCTGAGAAAAGTTTACAAAGTGTTCTGCAGAGAATCTGGAAAGTGTCTAAGCAGGATCTCTCCCTCCTTCTCTAGGAATGTGCACATGAATAAGATCTTCATATCTGTAGTTCAACAAATTGTAGCATCACTCCATCGTCTCATCCAATGAGACAGCGGTCTCATCATGGGAATAGGACAGATTCCCTTGACTAAGCAAACTAAACAAAGAGCATCCTAGACATAAGATACACATGTATTACAAATCATAACATGAAAATCAATTCAGCTTAGTTTCCCAGTGCTTCTTTCTCTAAGACAAAAACAGATCAGGGTGAGAGCTGTACATTACTTGATCAAATCATTCCCTTTACCATATGCTTCTATTGACGAAACTTATAAATGAAGAAACATTCCACCGAAATTAAACTAAACATTTTCATACATTATTATATTCTATGAAAGGTATACGAGCGAGAAAGATGAAGCATAATACTTAATCTATTTATTCTTATTGTATCAACTCACATTTGAGTCAATTCAAGTTTATAACTTGAATTTCTGACCTTGGTCAGGGTAAAAGAAAAAAGAAAAATGTATTAGTCAGTAACTTTAGCTGAATACATGGGACTATGGAAACTTTCTACAAAATATGTGTTTAAATGCTTCTCATGTTAAGGCCTTCAGATTTACTCTACTAATTAATTTACAATAATATTATTTAATGAAATGCCTTCACACTGATCCATAGCCATGCAACAGCCCCCCCATCAGCTAACGTGCAGGCTTCAGTTCAAATACCACCTATGTTGAAGCTGAGGCTGGGCTATTATAAAAAGCAACAGCAGCATAAGCATGCAAGTTCTTCACTGCAAAGCCCACTCAGTTGAACACTACCAATAGAAGGCAGGTATTACTGGACCAGTGTTCAGTGCCATATCCTTCATGGTCACAGGTTTTTCACAGTTTTATAAAGCACAAACTTCGCCCAGTGGCACTGGAGTGCTTTACTGAGCACAAGATTACATAACACATGATTTTCTTTTCTTTAGCCAGAGGGAGATCAGATGATTTTCCCACAATAGAAGAATGTTGAAGGATTGTGGGGATTCAAACCTGGGCTCCCAATTCCAAGGTCAGCATTTTAGACTACTAGACCATGTCTCAACCCACCATGAAATGTGCTAGGATGAGTGCCAGTTTTTACTAGTGCTCACTGCACTGCTTATAAAAATGATAAATTCCAGATTAAGAAGCCCCTTAGTGTTGGTGCTTGCAATTTAAAGTCAAAACAGACCTGGCCCCAAAACTGAATGTCTGTACTCACAACGTTCTTATACCAGCACAAATTAAACACTTTGTGGCCCACCTCTAGTCTTATTCTGTACCTGGTATAATAGTTCTAATTTGTTACATTAGGTGGCATGCTGGCACCCATTTCTGGCACGAGTGAGGTTCTGGCATTTGTATGCTATTTCATGGTATAATGGTGTTAATTCTTGTCCTTGATGATAATAGCCATATTTGCCATAATTTTGCCACTCTTATAATGGTGGAAAATCTTGATAAATTGGGTGTCCATTCACATGTGGTTCCAATTACATGCAAGTAATGCTGTGGATGCAAAGTTGAACATATTTAAGACAAGCTAAGCAGCAGATGCCCCTTGCCTCTTATTTCGTTAGTGACTCTCAATTGTTCCAGGCTATGTAAACATTTCTAACAAAGTCGCGTTTATTCATGTGTCCATCCATATGGTCACTCCTTAATTTACCCATTTCTTCACTCATTCACTTATTTATCACTACACACTTGCTTGCTCATCTACGCAAAAGATAATTAATTGATCTATTCTTTAAGCCATTGGCTCATTGTAACATCTACCAACTCAAACATCGGAATCCCCCTCACACACTTGCCAACTTTCCCTAATAAACATAGAATAGCCTCTTGGCTTTGTCAATGCAGTTTGGTATTTGTTGCTCTAAATATGTAAAACCAGGAGCAAAATTTCAGGTACCAATATTACATTACCTACAAATACCTAACAGGGCTGGTCTTCCATTTAATTTATTTCACTGTTTTTTAAGTCCACTATAACGTGAAATGTTTTGCAGTGCATTGTGATGATATATTGTTTATGCCTCAAGGCTGCTGTATCCAAGCTCTCTGGCTAAAATACATAATGCCATATGCTGCTTTTCAACATCCATTAGGCCACAATTTGATGAGCCACAAGCTACAGTCTGTTGGAACTGCAAGCAGAGTCCAGGTTGTGCACTCCATCTGCTGTGAGTGATGCTGCAGAAGCATGAAGCCTCTTTGCAAATCTGCAATGGATTGTGTCTGCAGTATTGTGGACATCTGCCTACTTGGTTGCCAAAACCAGAAGCCCCAACACACATTTAAAGTCTTTAGTTAGCCAATTAGGATGGAACAACTTGTCTTCTATGTGTATGGCATTCAATTAAAAGAAAATGTTTAGGCTACTGTAGGAGTGTTCTAAAATAATGAAAATGAATGTAATTAACATGTAGAAATTAACATGTAGGCTTCAGATGAAAAGCTGCATTTTAAATGCAATTGAGAGCAGTAGGCTTGCATAGCTACATGTATTTATTTAAAAGCGCTGTAGAATGTATTTTCTTTTCTGTTTACACAACCCTGACCTAGGTTGCAAATGTGAGATGTTAAATTTTATTGATGCAAATCTGCTGAGATAGAATGGTTTAATAGAAAATTGTTATACTTAGACCTTCCCATATGCATAGTTTTCATAAAACATAATAATGTATTAAAATGTTTAGTTCAATTTCTGTAGAATGTTTCATATGAACAAAAGAGTATTTAGTTTAGAATGGGTGAGAAACCCATGATCTCATGTAGTAATGTAGAGACCTAACCATTAACTGTTTTTTTCTTGTAGTAAGTAAATCCAAAATTTGTTTTGTTAAATGTTTAATGTTTGCAAGTCATTATCTTTAGACTGCATACATGACAGAAGCCTTCCTGTTTCCATGATGGTACCATTGCCTGATTGGATTAGCTGATGAGGATTGCAACAAACTGTAGAGAACTATTGATATGAAAAAAATCTATATATAAGTGTGTGTTCCTGGAGTAGAGAGGAGCCTTCACTCCAGAACTATTCCAACCCAGACTCTGCTGAAGCATATCAGATTTATTCTGAGAGACCCTTCATTTCCCTAGCCTTAACCTATGCTGTTCTGAGAATAAACTGAGTTCTTTGAACCCTTCTTTATGGGAAGTTCTACATTGGGAATATATGCTAAAAGCTGCATGCTTTCACCACTTGAATTTAGAGCTCTTATGAGTTCTGACTGATACTTTTCTCTCATTCTCCATAGCTTAGAATTGGGACTTTTCTTTATGGAACGTGCTTTATGAATTTGCTCTGATATTACTTACTAACATATCTTAAATAAAGATTTGAAACTCATACCGACTCTAATCATTGTCTCCCAAAGAAATGAAATTAAAACTGTGATGAATGAATTGATTTGATTTACAGATCCTCATTAATTCTTACTTTCAGAGGACTTTAGACAATGGACTTCATACATTCACTATACAAGTACTTGATTCACAGGGTATGCACAAATAGGGAACAAGCAAGAAGAAACTTCTCCCACAGAATACATTTGAGGATTCCCTCACAATTCTACCACATAAGACTCAGGCATTCAAAGAGTCTGTTCAGGGGACATGACTTGTTACACTGTATGTGATTCAGTCTGAGAAACTTAGGCCCATATTTATACTCTGTTTGCGCCGGATTAGCATCATTTTTGTTTTCGCAAATCTGGCGCAAACTTAACACCATATTTATATTTTTATGCTAGACACGTCTATCATCAAAATATCAGAGTTTGCTTTATTTTCTGGATGTGTGAAACCGCCTTGCATCAATAAGATGCAAGGTAGGCGTTCCCGTGTGCCATATTTATCCATCCGGGCAAATATGACGCACGGCTGGGAAGCGGGCCCAAAAAATGACGCAAACCCCGACCTCTGTCAAATTTTAACGCCTGGGTCAGGGCAGGCGTTAAAATGGGGCAAACACACCACTACTTAAGGAAAACACACTCAAGCAACATAATTGCTCAAGAAGGACAACATGGAGGTGCTACTCATGCAGCATGCCAGATGACGCAGAGCACAGGATCAACAGCAGCAGCTATCACCACACCAACGTGGACCCCAAAGGCAACGCAGAAGGCAGGAACAGGACAACCCTCCAGGGCCTCAGGGAACAGGATATCATCCGGAGGTACAGACTCAACCGGCAAGCCATACAGCTGCTGCGCCAAATTGAGCCACAGATAACAGCCAGCCTGCAGACACCACACAATATTCCACCAGAGACTAAGCTGCTAGCTGTCCTGCACATGTTGCCAAGTGGATTATTCCAAACTACGGGTGCTCTGGTTGCTGGGCAATCACAGCCCTCATTCTCCGCCTTCCTTCCCAAGGTCCTTGATGCCATCATCTCCCTCACACCCTGCCACATCAGCTTCCCCAACACACAGCAGAAGCAGCAGGAGACCAAACAGGAGTTTTACCAAATACATGGCTTCCCGCATGTGCTTGGTGCTATTGAGCACCATCAATCGGCAGTTCCAGGACGGACGATATGGCAATGGCCTTCTTGTTGGTAAGTCCAGAAACCTAGTAATATACACACGGCACAGCAACCCTGTAGGACACACAATACATACACCACTACATTGACACGTGGCCAGGAAGACACTGAGGTGTGACACAGGTAGTTATGTTGGACACCCTGACACATTGGGATACACACCTATGGACAAATGACGGCTGACAATAACAATAGATGCCACTCTAAAGCTACAAGGGACCAATTTAAAACCACACAGTGACAAATACATGGCCTGCACTGGAAGTACAACTTGGAAGATGAACTATTTACTATTACATAAGGGCGCATAGTCAATCCCACCCTCCCAAGCAATAAGTACTGTTGAAGGGGTGTGCAATGTGTGTTGCTGCAGGTCAAACACCATGAGACACATGATGCTGACTCACATGTAGGTGACATGGAAATACTGAGGCAGTACCAACATCATAAATCACTCCTGGGGTGACGTTGCCAGCTAGCAATAAGGAAGTGGACTGTGCCATGAACACATATTGATGTGTCACTAATGCAAACTGCACACTGCTGCACATACTGAAAGAGCCAATCCTCCATCTAAATAACAGATGTACAGGGAGATGCCCCTTCCTGCACAAATGCATCCACCTCCACAAGCCAGTTAGCCAGCTTACCTGGAGCAAGTTCTGTAGTGTAGGTGCACGTTTGCACATGAGCCACTGGCAGAGGGAACCACAAAGATCTACATAGAACCAAGTCACACATGGGACAATTGTCCATTGTCAATATTGAACACCTCCGTGCTACCAACTTAGGGAGATGTGTTGGGCATTGCCACCAAGCCCAATCAAGGGTCCTCACCTCTGGTTTTCATTTGCAATTGCATATGTCCAAGTGGATGGGATGTCCAGGCCATGTAGTGCAACCATGTTACCACCACATTCAAATCTATTGTGTGTGTGGAAGTATCATGTCCCCTCCAGTAAACGCACACTAAAACATGTAGCTCACTGCACAACGCATGGGAGATAAACACTGAACTGCAATTTGGACACGAAACCATAGATATCAGGTCAATGAGCCAAACGTAAGTTGTCAAGTCAAACAACCCAATGCAGAAAGAACCTCACAGAAGCCCAGGATCCCACAAAATGCCACAAACACATATGAGTCACAGACAACTCAAGATATCAACTGCCATGCTACATACCATTCCTGGTGAAAGCAACAACAAAATACTTACTCCTATTTTCTTTTTCAGCTGATCGGGGTTACGAGATCCAGCCATGGAACATATCCCCATTCCCTAACCCAAGCACAGAAGCAGCAGCCGCTAAATGAGGCACATCGGAGGACACGCACCATTGTTGAATGGATCAATGGCATCCCGGAGGCAGCTTCCTATATTCCCCAGAAATGGTCTGCAAGATCATATTGACTTGTGCCATCCTGCATGTTAGGAGGAACATCCCCCTATATGAACCTGAACAAGAACTGCCTAAGGAGGAGGAGGAATAGTCACTATAAACACACTGTTACAATATGGAAGTAAACACCTCACCTTATCACTGAATCCTGCCCTGGGTACTTATTTATGTATCACATTTTCTTTAGGAATCTGAGTATTAACTCAGGGAGCATGTCACAAAGACAAATCCTACAACTTCTGATGCCACATCACATTTGATACGTATGATTGTACAGCAAACATCACACACAGTTTGTAAAAAAACATATTTTCGATTTCACATATGAAGGGCAAAATCATAGGACCACAGCCATGACAGACATCCATGTTGCCAACATGGTCTACTGTAGCACATGACACACAACTATGACATCTTCAATCATAAGGTAAATAAGTGCATCATACATGAGACAGTGGATGTGAAATAGCATTGGTAACAGGAATGCATTAACAGACCATTGACATTAGTAAGTGTAACATTTGCTATCTCTACAAGGAGCTTGTGTGACAAGAGGTGCATCAGTCCTGAAAATGGATAGCATGAGTGTCCCAGGTATGACAAGCAATGGTCACAAGACATGCCCTGTGCAGTCCATCCCTGGTAATAAGTCCGGCCACAGCCATGTTTTAGGTCTCTGCCCTCCCTTCTTTAGGGGGCGGGGTAAATGGACTATCTGTATAATGGGAATCACCATCAACACTCACCCAGACTCCCATTCTGACTCCTGTTTACTTCCCTTTTCTATATGACATGCCATAGTACAACTACATTAGCCTGCATGGACTTCAGGTCCCATAATGCACTGCCTGGTAGTTGGTAAGACCTGTAATCTTCGGTCCATAACTTTCCATGGGAAAAGTCCAGTTGTCCCCTTATACTGGATTCTCTCCTCCAGGACTTGTGAGAGACTGAAGCTGCATTTGACTCTGCCCTAGCCTTGCTGCTGCCCGGAACTGCTTGGAAGCTGCCATTCACTGAAGCTCCTCGTCGTGCATTGGAGTACAATTGATTTGTGTACCAGAGCCCTTGTTGGATTGTTTTACAGTCCTGATTACCCCTGAAACTGCTCTCTGTTTCCACAGTGTTGTTCCTGCTTGTTCCAGTCAGACTCTGCTCCCTGTTTTTCAGCCTTGTTCATGTTGGTTCCTGACAGACCCTGCTTCCTGTTAGCCAGACCTGTTCCAGTCTTTGCTTCAACCAGACCCTGTACCCTGTGCCTGCATTTGCCTCCTAGTTGGTTCCCTTGCCCTCGTTTCCTCTTGGGGTATTGTGTCTGGTAAGTGTACTATCGGTCCTCAACTGTATAGAATTGTTTAATTTTGTATTTGTACTGGCACATGGTTTCCAGGAGACTAAACCTGCCCCCATCCTTTGTCTAGTTTTGCATGTACTCATTAGTGCCAAACAGTGACAGTGTGCTATGGTTGTATTCCTGAATGTGTTACTGTGCCTTCAGCCCAACAAACAAGGGCTAGTCTCGTGTATGTAAGGTCAATCCATGTTTGTGCCCTGAGGGTCCAGACACAGATTCACTTCTGCCGCTACCTTTTGATGGGGCTTGCGTGGTGACTAGCTGTGAGATTAATCTGCACAGAGGCACTGACGTTCCCTGTTGCTGTGGGAAGTTCAGAACCCTACCCTGTGTACAAACAGAGTGATGAGCTCTGCGTGTTTGTCCATTACTGATCTGTTTCATATTTGTCCACAATAAGGTTGCTCTGTCTTCACTCTTCTTTATTATCTGCCATACCATAGCTGCCCTATCCCCTTGTATGCCTTTAGCTGATCTTCGGCTTTAGGACAAATCTGCTACGGAATATACTCTGTAAACTCAAGAGTTGCCCCAACAGACTCCTGACTAGACCTTCACAAAACCGAAACGCCATGGATCCCAATACAGACACAGTGTACACATGTCTAATGAAAGAAAGGGGGGGAGGGACCGGGAGATTAATTGGTCCAGTGTACGTTCTCCCAACAATAGTACAAGCAACAAAAGTACACTGTTACATAAAGAGAAGAAACTAGGGAGACCCGAAACATCAGGAGCGAGTGCCCTCAAGCATCACAGTGGATGACTGGCATCATCATCGGGTCATGCTCCTCGCCAGGCCGGAAGTGCAACGCCTGACGGGCTCCCCTCACGGGGGGGCACCAAGCCGTACTGTTCTAATAGTGACTGGTGAGTTCTAACTATCTAAACAGACATGCCTATATTTGGGCACCAGCACACCAAGGAGAGAACAAAGAAAATTGCGGATAAAATTGGTTAATCATCACTACATATATCATCATTTTAATCAATAGTCAGGGATGAAACCAAGATTAAAAACAAGAGAAAGTAATAGATTGAGTGTCAATGCTCAATTACTTTCAAAGAGCAATAAATTCGGAGGAATAACACTCTAGAGATCCCCCTAAACCAGGGTCAACATGTTTCGTGTCGTGTGGTGCCCACGGATCCAATGACGCTTCATCAGGACCAAAATATTTAAGACGTAAGTCAGCTCTTCTCCAAATAAACAAAAATTAGTAATATAGAAATTTAAAATTATATAAGCCGGTCACTTACATTGAAGTATACTGGTTAAGTCACAGTCAGGTCGCCCTAGAAAACACAAGGTAGAAACAAACACCAAAAATATACCCAACAAGTGGTCATAGGTGTAGTCATGCAAACATTGTGCAGTCAATCATAGAAGGAGATGTGATGACAATAAAGTGGGCTTACCACCCCCTAGTCGGGAACAGGCTCCTTGGTAAGCACGTTCCGAGGACTCGGTTAGTAGCTAGATATAGTAAACATAAATCATCAACATATGTCAATGTAAAGCGTCTGTCATATGTGTATATTAGGACAAATCAGTACCCTCGTTTAGTAGTACATATAGTAGTGAAGATATGCAAGAAAAAGGGTGTCGAACATATCCTCACTAAACAATGTATATAGTGTAACAGTTGTTGTACAGTAACTAGGTCATTAAAACATTGATAATGGTGATAAACAAACCACTGATAATGATGATAAAGGAGTGACACTTAGGTGGTATTCATCACAGTAAATAAAGCTTTCAAACGATGCTGTAGATGTTAATACGGCAGTTAAAAATAGGCTGACTCAGTCACAGGGACGCTATTCGAATTACCAGAGAGCGTCAGTATGTCAAATAACACAATAAAGTTACCGACCGAAATAAGGTGGTAGCTCAATCCATCGCCAAGTTTAATATAAAGAATGTCCAAAGTACTTACAACAGAGTAACCGGTCCGAATTATGGACCTACCCTTCGGAATCAGGAAACCGCAACTAAACGCGGTCAAACGCCACCGGAGTTCTTAAAGACGTCACGGACCCGGAAGTAGGCAATTAACCAAGGTCCGTGCACGTCTAAAAGCAAGTGAAAGAGACAAGGGACTCTAACCTGAATGGGAGTCGTAAAAATAAAGGAAGGACAGTGGATATCGGCTGTCCTAGCTGGAGAACCAAGAATTGGTGACACAAACGGTAAAAAACCAATCGTAGCCCTGAACCAGTGGCGAAGGTTCGTGCATTTGCAGACAACTCTAACATTGGACAAGGAGTGTCATTGCTAATCTCAATTGTGAATGCAAAAAATAAATAATAAATAAAGAATACACCAAGGAATATGATAAATGGGCATCAACAAATAGTTTGATGACGCGTAGGGAAACGTTTCATTAAGTTAAAAATTGTGGAAATTGTAAACAGTCAGTCCCTCAAGCGTAAAAGCACAGAGAACATCTTAGTGAAGTAACAAGTAATATTTAGTCAAGATGTTGCAAAACCTGTGGAATCCAGTCATTCATTAGTAGAGGATACTGGGTGAGTGACTAATTAGGTTAAAGAGGTCCAAGGAATGTCATCATTAAGACCCCGTATATTAGTGCCCAGTTTAAACACCCATCTCTGTTCCATCCTGAAAAGGTGTCCTGAGTCGTTGGGTCGAACTTTAGGTGCTTCTAGAACCACCCACCAAAGATCATCAGGAGAATGTTTGGCCGCCAGAAAATGTGTACTAAGTTTAGTAGTGATCCTATTACACCGGATATTACTACGATGTTCATTGATGCGGTTCTTAACGGGTCTAGATGTCATGCCTATGTAATGTAAATCACAAGGACAAGTAATCATATAGACACAGTTCCTAGTATTACAGTTGGTATGTTTCCTAAGGTGCCATATACCTATTGGATCAAGATTCAATGTTGATAAGTGTTTGGTAAATACACAGACACTACAGTTACCATACGGATGATGACCTACAACAGGGGGTAGACCCCACAGTGTCTTTTGGGTGTGGGTATCGAATTGTGGTCGTGGACGAGTACGAATTACTATATCCTTGATATTGGCTGAACGTTTGAACGCAAACAAAGGTCTAGAAATCTCGCAACCTCCACTGGTGAGAATGGACCATCTTTTATTAATCAGTTTCTTGATTGAGTTAGATAGAGGAGTGAACGTGGATACACACGTTATTCTGGTTTGGGGTGTCTTTTCAAAAGTTGTGAGTAAAGACTCCCTAGTAGGGAGTCTTTACTCACAACTTTTGAATCTTGAATCTGACTGTTTACAATTTCCACAATTTTTGACTTAATGAAACGTTTCCCTACGCGTCATCAAACTATTTGTTGATGCCCATTTATCATATTCCTTGGTGTATTCTTTATTTATTATTTATTTTTTCCGTTCACAATTGAGATTAGCAATGACACTCCTTGTCCAATGTTAGAGTTGTCTGCAAATGCACGAACCTTCGCCACTGGTTCAGGGCTACGATTGGTTTTTTACCGTTTGTGTCGCCAATTCTTGGTTCTCCAGCTAGGACAGCCAAATATCCACTGTACTTCCTTTATTTTTACGACTCCCATTCAGGTTAGAGTCCCTTGTCTCTTTCACTTGCTTTTAGACGTGCACGGACCTTGGTTAATTGCCTACTTCCGAGTCCGTGACGTCTTTAAGAACTCAGGTGGCGTTTGACCGCATTTAGTTGCGGTTTCACGATTCCGGAGGGTAGGTCCATAATTCGGACCGGTTACTCTTTTGTAAGTACTTTGGACATTCTTTATATTAAACTTAGCGATGGATTGAGCTACCACCTTATTTCGGTCGGTAACTTTATTGTGTTATTTGACATACTGACGCTCTCTGGTAATTCGAATAGCGTCCCTGTGACTGAGTCAGCCTATTTTTAGCTGCCGTATTAACATCTACAGCATCGTTTGAAAGCTTTATTCACTGTGATGAATACCACCTAAGTGTCACTCCTTTATCATCATTATCAGTGGTTTGCTTATCACCATTATCAATGTTTTAATGACCTAGTTACTGTACAACAACTGTTACACTATATACATTGTTTAGTGAGGATATGTTCGACACCCTTTTTCTTGAATATCTTCACTACTATATGTACTACTAAACGAGGGTACTGATTTGTCCTAATATACACATATGACAGACGCTTTACATTGACATATGTTGATGATTTATGTTTACTATATCTAGCTACTAACCGAGTCCTCGGAACGTGCTTACCAAGGAGCCTGTTCCCGACTAGGGGGTGGTAAGCCCACTTTATTGTCATCACATCTCCTTCTATGATTGACTGCACAATGTTTGCATGACTACACCTATGACCACTTGTTGGGTATATTTTTGGTGTTTGTTTCTACCTTGTGTTTTCTAGGGCAACCTGACTGTGACTTAGCCAGTATACTTCAATGTAAGTGACCGGCTTATATAATTTGTAATTTCTATATTACAAATTTTTGTTTATTTGGAGAAGAGCTGACTTACGTCTTAAATATTTTGGTCCTGATGAAGCGTCATTGGATCCGTGGGGACCACACGATGCGAAACATGTTGACCCTGGTTTAGGGGGATCTTAGAATATTATTCCTCCGAGTTTATTGCTCTTTGAAAGTAATTGAGCATTGACACTCAATCTATTACTTTCTCTTGTTTTTAATCTTGGTTTCATCCCTGACTATTGATTAAAATGATGATATATGTAGTGATGATTAACCAATTTTATCCGCAATTTTCTTTGTTCTCTCTTTGGTGTGCTGGTGCCCAAATATAGGCATGTCTGTTTAGATAGTTAGAACTCACCAGTCACTATTAGAACAGTACGGCTTGGTGCCCCCCGTGAGGGGAGCCCGTCAGGCGTTGCACTGCCGGCCTGGCGAGGAGCATGACCCGATGATGATGCCAGTCATCCACTGTGATGCTTGAGGGCACTCGCTCCTGATGTTTCGGGTCTCCCTAGTTTCTTCTCTTTATGGAACAGTGTACTTTTGTTGCTTGTACAGTGTACACATGCCCACACCCCTGAACTGGACACTTTTGTGCAATGCACCTCTGAAAATATGTGAACACGTGCAGCCTGGGCTGCTGGTCCACCACAGCCACAGAAGGAACCTAGGTAATTTACATTGGTCAAACTGAGGTGTACATAACAATTTTATGATTGGAATTGAGGCTCTGTTTCGCAAACATTGTACCTACCAAACATGTTCAAATGCCTGACTTATGGGTAGTTTACACACAAGTCACCATGAAGTGGTAGGCAACAATTAATGACATGTGAGGGGTAACATATCCGACATAGCCCTTATCAGCCATCCTCGATCTTCCCTGTGTATTGTTTGTCGTGGGAAATGTATTGTCCCCAAAGTCAAACAACTACACACGGCAAATGATTCGACACAGATTACAATCACATACCATGACTGTTGTACCTCATTGATTGCCATCTGATGTTGATACCCATTTGTAACACATTTATAAATAAACATCACGCCAAATGTATTGCATGCCGTTCCAACAGAAGCACACAAATAGTTGTAACAGTCAATTCGCACACAAAACACACAGGCCATGATTTATATTTTTTTAGCACAGCCTTGCTGTAATTTATTGATGCAAAATCTGCGCAAACTTACAAATTCCATTTAAATTTCCTAACTTTGCGCTGCTTTTGCGTCAGTAAATAAAAGGGAATCCCGCACAAAGATAGTAGAAATGTGGGCCGCAGTTGCATGGTCTACCACATGTGGCCAAACACTATAACACACACTGCAGACCATACCATCCTATCTTCATCTAGATATAGGCCGCATGAATGTTAAATAATGAAAAATCACGCAAACACAGTTTGAGTCAGAAATGTTGACGCAAATGAGTCGAATAAACATTCAAACGCACACTAAACATCAATGGGTCCCTAGCGTTAATTCCACCAGCGCACCCCACGCATGCGGGTATCCATAAAAATGGTAGTTTCCCGGTAATGCGTGGGATTTTGACGCACATGTAGCTTATGCGTCAAGAATATTCACACAAAGTGCGTATGCGGCAAAACAATTGCACGCAAGACGGAAAACGGGGCGCAAAGGGGGCAGGGAGTAGTGAAATAGGAAATCCTGTTTACAGACCTGGTACAGTGGGTGTACTTTCACTTTCACTTTGCAGTCTGTGATTTTTCTTGACTGTGTGGCTATGTGTTGGTCTTGCTCTCTTGTGGATTGTGTATATTGTCTCTTGTGTGGTCTATCTTTTGTCTTTTGGTGTATCCTTATTGTATTTTGTACCTGTGTAAGTGTTTTTGTGTCTTTTATTGTTGTCTGGATTGTATTTGTACTGTTGGGTGTCTGTTTGTGGGTTAGATTAGCTGGGGTAGTTGGGGTCTGTCATTGGGGTTTGTAAGTTTCCTTTTTTCTACTTTCTTGTCCTTTAATTTTTATTATATTGTCAAAATACTGTACTGTACCATGTCGGAAAGGGCGAGACTGAGGCAGATGGGTGAGGAGGAGCTTGGGGAATTTGTGTGGCTGGTGTGCCACTTCCTTCCAATGATGCTAGAGGCAGGGGGCCTAGTGATAAGATGGCTGCGATGAGAGAAGGTGCTCTTCCACCTTAAACGAGTATTCAACACCTCCCAGAACGAGCACCAGCTTAAGCATAGCTGGGCTGACCTGGTGGCCTGAGAACAGGACCTGCTGGACCACCTCGGTGTGGTGATCGGTAGCCCTGTTGGTAAGTATCACATTGACAAATGTGTACAGTAGAGTGCTCCTGAGTGACAGTAGTAGATGTCATGACGTGCTGCATGCAATGTTTGTGGCCATGTGGAATACAAGTGGAACAAACTGTTAGTGTATCAGTAATGAGATGTATTACACATGTTAATACATGGTAACTATGCAGTCCAGAGTTTCATTGAGCCATGTCCGACTATTATTCAGGGCCATATGTACCAAGCTATTTATAACTTTCACTAACGGCTAAGTTTACTGAATTTTTGTGTTTACATCAGAACAAATATTCAAACAAATTCACAAACCAAAATTTGCCATTCTGCAATCAGATTGCACAATCACAAAACAGGGTTTTCTAGTGGCATTTAGGATTAGGCGTTCCAATCCTATGATTGAGTCGCAGGTGGCTATTTGTTTTATTCTTGGGCACAAATGCCAGCACTAAGCTATTGCAGATACCATCCGTTTCAACGTGGTGCTAACCCATTTTCAAAAAGGGGAGGGGTTCCCATGGGATCCCTTCCTCTTTGTGAATTCATGGTCAAAAACTTTTTCTGAGCATGAAGTTGTGCCACGGACCACTGACTGCTTCCAAAAATGTCTTTCTGTAATGAAATAGGTTGTTAAAATACTTTCTGTTCATCCCTCTTGAAATATTGCTGCATTTCAACGAATATTTACATCTCAATACGAAAGCAGTCACAGACATGGTGGTCTGCTGAGCTCTGCAGGCCAGCATCCCTGTGAGGACCACCATTCCCAAGGGGTTTGCAAAATGAGACCTACCTCACCATTATTTAAGAGGTAGGTCATTTGCTATACCATTTTTTAATTGCAAACAGTGTCATTTCGAGTGTTTTACCTCTGATCATCCAACTTGCTAATTGCTAAGTCTCGCAATGTGTGAATCACAATACCTGATATAGGTACATATGGCCCTGAGTGACACATTTCAGGTGCAATCACTACACCTGTGCCCATGCATTGTCAATGATGATCAGCCAAGACACTGTCAGCATACCATATTTCACAGTTTTGGGACAGCAAAGTGGGCAATTCATGTTTAGTGCTACATTGTCATCATTACACACACACACACACAGGATCCCTGCCATCATGTTGTCATAGGAGGCATATACGGCTTAGGTGACACTGCCAATGGAGCATTTGTTATCTACATACAACAGTGCCACGTCTGTTAAGGACCACTGAAAGCACGATAATTGCTGACTGAAAATTGACCAACATGTCCATCACACAGTTACTCATTGTCCCTTGATACACAAGCCCCAATAACGGAGTCACTTGTATTGCAATGCACCAGGGAAGTGCCATTGCAGTTGTCACCCAATTACATATAATGAAATGGAGTACCATCTGAAATGGATTTGCCACAAAAGTTTGTCGTCAGGTTTAGCACCACATGATTGTTAGGGCCAGTGCATGTGTGCATATGTGTGTCTATCACTCATTGGAGTGTCAGTGTCAATGCAAGTTTGCAGTGGTATGTCTGTTGGAGTGTCTACATGCCTGATCTGCAGCTCAATCATGTAAAATGCAACACACTGTGATATGTTGTTCCCACATTTGTACAGTGATCAGACATTGAGCATATATCGCCTTTCCATGTCTTACAAGTGGACTGGCCTCCTATACCATTGGGGAAGTGGCTCGATTCGAGGACCCAGACTTATCCAGTAAGTGTGAAAATGTCTGTCCTGTGTTGTGATTGCAGCTGTTGTGTGATTGACTCTTGTGTGTTGGACTCATTGCAAGATATGATGAGCTGGCACCATGCAAGGGTTAGACATTCACTGGCAGAGAGTCTTATCTTGGGAGTCTTGTGCTGCGCAATAGGCAGCAGCAGGTGAACAAGGTGATTGGTAGCCACATGTAGGCCCACATTTGAGTTGGAGGTGGTCCAGTGTCAGAATATTGACAGCAAGTCATACCCTAATTTACACAAGACAGTGATGCATCAGTTTTCCACACAAAATTGTGCATCCCTGTATTGTAATGTACATGTAGGACTGTATGGGTGACTGTCCCCCAGCATGTAGCCCCAAATGTTGTACTCCATTTACGTGGCACTTAAGTGGTATGTTATAGGCGTGCATGCAGGTCAAGGCCAGATGTATGCTTGCATCAATGTGGGTGATTTAGGAAATGGGTCAGTGATATCTGATGTTGATGGTTGTTCACAAATGGAAACATGAATGTAGATGTGATTGACCAATGGATACCTCACTCGTAGTTGGCAGGCCTCCTTACATGTGTTCCACTCACTAAATCTATGTACAGCTGGACAAGGCTTCGTGGTTGTCCTTGACGGTTGTGATGATGTATTGCATGCCCATCCCCCCTGAGGCATAGGGGTAGGGGGAGAAAATATATGTAGGTAGGTGTGATGGTCACAGTGTAGATGACAGACATCTAATTCAAGCATGCATGTGTCCCAAACAACACTGACCCTTTATGATTAGCAACTGCATACCATCCTGCCAATTACACATACAAATCACTTGTCTCGTGTGCCTTGAAGTTGATCCAGATGATAGGGATTAGTTGGTCTGTCACATTTTGAGTACTTGTTGCCTTTGCATTGTGACACATTGCACTACATAAATGCACAGATCACTTAATTTGGTACACACCTTGTTGTGCTTTGCTGTGCTGTTAAATACTTGATGGTAGGCCGCATTACCATGTCATTCCTCAGGGACAATCTATCATCTGTAATGTGATTTGGACTGCATGTGCAATTTGAGGGAGAGTGTTAGATTATCATCTGTACATGCATCACACAATAATGACACTAATGTTTGCCTGTCTCTTTTTTACAGTTGCCAACATGAATGCCACAGAGATTAGAGAGTTCCAGAGGCGGGCAGTGCAATGCAGGCATATCCAGGATGTGGAGTCTGGCTTTTGAATGATAGCAAGACACTATCGTCGGGAGAGAGCCACTGGAGCATGGCAGGCTTTTAGCCAAGGGGGGCCGGCATTGGCCACAACAGGTGTCGCCACCACCCCAACAGCAGGCAGTGGCATAGTGGCCACCAATATATCAGCCACACCTGCTGCACCCTCAACCTCAGGAGCTACAGCCACAACACGTGCTGCACCGTCACTTCCAGCACCCCCGACCACGGCACCTTTAGTTGCTGCAACATCAGGGACAAAGACCACCACAGTAGCTGCTTTGGACATGGCCACAATCAGGTAGCTACAGTGGGACATGCGGAAGATCCTGAAGAAAATGGACAGTCTCCAGCAGGACGTTGATCGGAATAGCCGGAGGCTCAAATCAATTCAGAAAACTCTGAGGAGGACAAACCTCTAAGTCCTGCATTGCCTCACCCCTAATTCCGTCCCCTCCCTCCTCTTTCCTTATACTGTTTATAAGTGGGTTTAGGGGGTTTAGTGATAGGTTAGAGTAGGCTAATAATTTAGATAGGATAAGTAGGTTGGGGGTGGGGGTTATATAATTACATGTTCGTTTGTGGGTGGGTGGGTATTGGTTGATGTTGGGGCTTTTGAGTATTTATCATATTTTTTTTGTTAACAATTAAAAAATATTTACAAAATACAAAAAAATATATATGTGTTTAGTATTAGTTAGTATCTCTTTAGGTTAGTATATTTTGCTTTACATAAGTCTCGTCATATAAGGGGGGTTAATGTTCAGAGTGTTTAGTTACATGTGGTAAGTAAGTTTAGCATAGGGTAGTTAGGGTCAGTTGTGGTTAATGTATAGTTAGGATAGGTTAGGTTAGTATAGGTGTGTGACATCGTTTTAAGTTTTATTTTCGACATAGTTAATAAAGTTTTAGGTACACCTTCACGGTATGTGTCATATGCTTGGGGATCTGGGCCTTTGCATGAGTGTACAGTGGCAAATTTGTGTTGGGCTGTTTATTCCGTCCTACAGCCACATCCCACTCTTGACATGTTAATTCCCACTTCTAACTGAGCTGTCACATTGGCAGCTACAACAAAGCTACTTCTCTATGCATTTGCCATCCATTGTACCCACCACTCAAGGTGACTATGGTTCCCATGTATTGGACAGGTAGGTGTGATTTTTAAGCTGTCATCGTTTGGGTCCTGTGTTGGAATCTTGGGCACTGTGGGACATCAGCCTGCAGCCTGATGTTCATGTGAACCCTGATAAACTGAGTGGGGTCAATTTCTTATGAGGTTAAGTATACAAAGTTCACACCTAGAAATCTAGACCCTGTGCATAGATGTCAGCCCACATTATTTCTGCACTCTTGTATTGACATTCTGTGACCATTGACATGTTACATGCATCACAAATCTCCAGCAAAGTAGATGTGTCACATTACACAAAGACAAAGTGGTTGTGTAGGTGCTGTTTATTTTAAAGTGCTGTAGTGCAATATTTACATAGTCCAGGTTTGTGAGTCCATTAGTGTGAATATTGTGACGCAACACAAGTGCAATGTTGAGGGACCTGTCATTGGACATGCTGCGATGGAGTGTCATTCAGTGCAGAGGAACATGAATTGCCAATTAGGTAGTGAGAAGACAATAGAAGTCCATAGTGGTAAGGTTAACAGTGTGTCGGAGAAGAGTGCATGTCAACAACTGTAGCAAGACTGACATGTTGTCAAGCACAGGACAAAGGAAAAACTGTGCCCATGTGGCATGGGCTGGTGCTACCGGGTACTCCTACTCCCAGGTGATCTGTTTCACGTCTTCATCCTCTGATGTGTGTGTCGTCTCCTCTGCCCTTGATAGTGGTGGTGGTGGTGGGTTTGAGGGGGCAACACACACTTCAGTGGTTGGAGAAGTGGACTCTGAATTCCCGGTAGCTGCCAACTGTGGAAATATTAAGTGCATAACTGCAGCAATGAGGAGCTGCTGGTTATTGAGTATGGCAGCAACATCCCTGTGGTAGGCAGCCATGTCTGCCCTGAGGGAGTCCAGATTGTTGTCATGCATGCAGCTAAACGTTTGGGAGGCCAGGTGTTGTGGCAACTCCCTCACTACAGTGGTGAGGTCCTCACACACTATTGGAGGTCCTCACACACTGTTGGAGTCCTTGCAGTAGTGATTGTTAGACTTGCATGGCTGCTGACTGTTCTGGGGGTGTCATCATGCACATGCGCATCCCCTCAAGGCAGGCTGCTGTAGTTTGCATCCCCACCCTCACCTCCTTGGCCAGCTCCCGCTGTACTCCCACAACTGTCCTCTCAAAGTTGGTCCCGGTGTCATCAGAGTCCTCAGCTGTGTTGGAGCTGGCAGGTCGTACTATTGGGGTGGTGGGTGGGTCCTCTGGGATGGCTGCTACATGTGTGTTCCTCCTTGCGACTGGAGGTGGTGTCTGGAGGTTCCCAGGACATCTTGGAGGGTTTCCTGGCTGATGGTTGTCAGCTCATCATCCATGTCATCAGGGTAGTCAAGGACAGGCAGAGCCACAGGAGAGCCATTGTCCTCTGCAATGAGATATTGTACAATTAGTGTGCCTTTGTTGTGGCAGTTGTAATGTGACGTCACTGACTTTCTATTGGTGTAACATTGTAATCTGGCTTCCCATTCATTGTTCATGTCATTAATATTTGCATTCTTTCAAGCCTATGCCTCACCTGCATGTCACATGTAGTGTGGGCAGTTTGGAGAATTGTCTGCGTCACATCCTCTAAGTGTAGGTTCTGTCCAAATTTTGGCTTGTCACCTTCTTGTACTAATCAACCCTCCCTCTGCTACCATTAGCATGGTGAGGCCTTGCAATGCTTGTTGGTGTTCTGATGCCACATATACCACACACAAAAATATGGCCCTGTCCCAGTCTATCATTTTTCACATACACCTATACAGTGCTGAGACCTAGCACTATTCCATGTATTGCATTGGCATGACACGATACAGGTGTCAGCATTGGTAGTCTCTCATTTTGATGTTTGTGTATGTGTGCTACTTTGCATTCCACTGATGGGCCTGGCAGAGTTCCATTTCCTCTTATGACTGTGCGGGTGTGTTTCACTATCTACACACATATGCCCTCCCCCTCAATGCTGTTGTCTTAGAACTATGACACTTGAGATGTTGCATGGTGGCATTGCAGCAATTGTGACACAGGCACAGGGTAGACCCTGGAATGTGCAGCATGGGTATGAGATTACTGCTGTGTACTTCATAGTACCTGATGTTTATTGAGTCTATGGACATGAGCAGTTGACAGGAGTTGCACTTAGATAGGGATTGAAGGGGATTGATCACGTAGTCATACTGAACCCTCCTTGTGAGTGTGTTTGTACCATGGGCACCTAGCTGCCATTTCCTAATTGACCAGCACACACAGCACAGGTAGTAGTGGCAAGTGTTAATGGTAAATGCGGCTTGAGGCAATGCCCTGAGACTGGGCATTGTCTTCTAGTTTACATTCTGACAATACTAGTTGTCCTGTGACAGCAGCCCAGTTTTACGTTCTACCCTACCCTCCTGGTCTGCTTTCGCATTTCCAGCAGCCTTGGCATGGCGATATACCCCCATGCAAAGGTTGCTGGTGTTGTGTTGTGCTGTGCCCCTGGATGCTCCTGCACAGCCCATACACCCGTGCTGTGCCCCTTTGCCCTTTCCACTGCCTGATTTCCAGGGCTGACATGCATTGTGTAGTAGGTATGTACCTCCCCCTTCTTGCAAGTGCTATTAAGGCATTTTGGTCCCCCATGCAACTTATCCTGCATATATGTTGTTTCCTGGAAGTCTGCATTGTCCTGTCCTGCGATTCCTATGATGATCTCCTCTGGGATGACGGCTGCAACCATCTCCTCCATCTCGTCCAGGGCCTTCTGTGGTGGTGGACTCCCACCTCTGGTCTGCAGTGTTGCCTTCCTGTTCCTTGACATTTTCTCCTTTGACCTGTGCTTGCAGTCATACCAGCATTTCTTACACTCGGTGACAGTTCTCCCGACCTCTGCAACACTGTTAATCTTGTCCACAATTTGTTGCCAAATTGCCTCTCTCCTCCCAATTGGCAATTAAGAGGTGATGAAGAGTTGATGCTGGTGCTCTGTCACCTCTCTGACCAGTATTTCATGCTCCTCTACGCTGAAACGACACTTCCTCTTCTTCTTGTCTCTCCCCTGGGTCTTGTCTGGTTCCTCCTGGCTGGTTCCTGGTAGATTGAAGTCTCCCTGGGGTCTCTCCTGGCTTCTGGGATCCATTTTGGGGCTCCTTAGCACTGTTTGCTGCATTTGCGTTGCTTTTTTACGCTATTGCGGAGAAAAATGTTGCATATCCGGTTTGCGATGTTTTCAGTGTTGCAAACCGGATTAGAGTAATTTTTTCTGCGTTAACGTCATTTTGCTTTATGACACAGCACAATGGTTAGTGTAAAAAAAGTTATTCTAACCTTAGCGCCACTGTGCGTCAAAGTATAAATTTGACGCACAGGTGGCGCTAAGAAATGGCGTTATCCCGCATTAAATTCAAAAAAGTATAAATCTGGCTCTTAGGTTGTCCCTGAGTAGGTACACCATGTTCAGTGTAACTGGGAAAATCTTGGCTTCTAAGTGTAAGCCCACAATTGTTTACTGCAGGGGAAATAACAGCTACAACAGTGATCGCATGATAGGTTACGAAATGGAAGACAGCACAAAATCAACTTAAGTTAGTTTAAGCTTGATTTCTCATTTCTCGTGCATTAAGTACCACAGTTCAAGAAAACAGATCCCACATTATTGGCAGTATTAATATGGTCAATGGTGCTGTGCCATGGGTAGTAAGCACTAGGTAAATACAATTTACAATTAATATTTTTTGTTGTTTCCTTTTTACGGTGTAGTTCCGGTTCCTATCTTTTTACTTTCAGAAGTGTTTAGTACATAGTACACCAAGGAATTGCTTAATCTATCACATGAAATACAGTCTATTGTTCAATTTGTGTGACTGTTAGAAATATTTTGTGACTTTCAGTTGTTACAACTGATGAAAGACTGACTTGACTCCATGATTTGTCTTATTTGTGTGCCTTACAAATATTTCTCTACTGATGGGAGCTGACCTCTAGAGCAAGGCTGGAAACTCTAGTGCCCCTCAACATTTTTAGCAGGTGCAGCACATACGCTGGGATTCCACAGCGCCTGGTGCACTAGCATTCAAACCTTTCTGAAGAGGTTGTAACTTATGTGCCTGTCTCGATCATAATTACTTAGGCTATATCCAGGCTGCTCTAAATAGCAATGCCCTGATAGATAACATCTACTTCTCATACATGGAACACCAAAGAAGCAACGCTAACAGCAGGTCTCCAAGTAACAGCAGCAGGAGTTTTAGGAGGCTGACTTGGAAAATCACGTGAGAATGTTGTTAAGAACTCACATGTTCACTCATTCACCTAGCAAAACATTCTTCTTATTGTGTGCAATACAGGCTCCAGAGATCTGTCTGTAACCTTCCTGTGACTAATGCCGTAACTGTGCATGTTCTGTGAGTAATAAAAGCTTCTACTAGTGTGCCATTTTATCTTTGTTGTGTGGAAAAAAGAAGATTGCACTTGTAGACTTCTGTGAGAGACGAAACCCTTACTTTGTCATTGCCATGCAGTTCCTGTACTTTGAGTAACTGCTGACCAATCTGTATGTGTCATGATAGAAGAAGCTTGTGACCTGCTGCCCATTTTGAACTTTTATTGTGTTATGATGCTTGTTATAAAAAGTTTTCCACTACACATGAGAAAAAATGAATGATGTACACGCGTGAAAGAGTGAACACAACATATTTAGTTTTTTTTTTTTTTTATTCTACTGCACCAACAGGCTGCCAGTGGTGTACCCAGCACAATAGCAGTTGCCTGTGGTTTCAACAATTGCCTACAACATGACTATATACTTGACCTAACTATCAGAAACTAAGGCCCTGATTTATAATTTTTGGTGCAAAACTGTACTAACGCAGTTTTGCACCAAAAAGTTTAGCACAGGCTTGCACCATTTTTGTGCACCAGCCAGGTACCAAATTTATGGAATGGTGCAAGCCGGTGAAAAGGGTGGGCTAGCATAAAAAAAAGACGTTAGTTGGGTGGGGCTGGCGCTATGGAGGAAATTGGGTTTTGCACCAAAAAATGATGTTAGGCAGGTTAGAGTAAAAAAACATGACTCTAACCTGCCAAGAGTCTTTTTCTGATGCAAAACCATCCATACCACATGACTCCTGTCTTAGAAAAGACAGGAGTCATGCCCACCACCCCAATGGCCACTACAGGGGACCAGGGTCCCCTTGGCATGGCCATTGCACCCAGTGCCGTGTAGGGGGCCCATTTCAGGCCCCCCATGCCACTTTAAAAAATGAAATGCAACATTTACCTGTACTTACCTGGGATGGGGTCCCCCATCCTCTGCAGTCCCTCTGGTATGGGGGGGGTTGTCCCTGGGGCCTTGGGAGGGCGCCTGTGGGCTTATTCCATGGTGTTCAACCATAGAAATAGGCCCACAGGTTCCCTAACTCCTGCCCTGACCCAGGTGTTAAAAAATGGGGCAAAGCAAGCTTTGCAAAATTTTTTGACCCCTCCTCCCTCCCGTGCACCATTTTTGCACGGGAGTATAAATATGGCGTTAAGTCCAAAGAGTCATTTTTTGCACGAGAACACCTACCTTGAATCTCATTAAGGCAAGGTAGGTTTCCACTTCCAAAAAATGACTTTAACTCTATAAATTTGGCACTAGATGGGTCTAGCGCCAAAGTATAAATATGGAGTTAGTTTTGCACCGAATTAGAGTAAAAAATAAAGTACGCTAATTCGGTGCAAACAGAGTACAAATATGCTGTGTATCCCTATACTTCACATCCAACTTTGACAGATTCTTCATGATGTAATGTATTAGTACAATGGCTTCTACATCAATCTGTGGTTGACAGTCACACAAAGGTATGTATATCCCCTGCAACATATAACTTTCAATACTCCTTCATATTCAGATGCCCTATTTACTCTCTTCTATTTTATTATGAGGATACAATTTTGACAACCTGTCATCTAAAAAGCCTTTATGGTAAGCAAGTGATGATGTGTAGAAAAATCACCTTCAGCCATTAGAAACTATGTGTATCACCAATTAGAGCCCAACATTGACAGGTCCTTTATGATGTAATTCCTTAGTAGACCGGCGTCTATGTCAACTCATGGTTTAACGAAACACAAAGGTACATATAGCTCTTCCAAAATATAGCTTTTAATACCCCTTTCCCATTTAAAGTTCACATCATTGATACTAAAGCACATGATACTGGTTTGGTGCAGTAGTTATGTCTGCCATTTTCTGTACAGTAGGCTTTCACGGATATTTTAGCATAATCTACGTATGGTTGATCATAACTAGAGGCCTGATGTACTGTGCACAGTGATGTGAAATTTGCACACAGACTGGTTTGCAAATAAGAATGCCATTTGCGATGTGACCTATGTACTAAAAGGTTGCCTCAAAATTTGTCCGTTTTTTGTGGGTCGCAGGAGGTCGCAAAATAACCTGCATAATAAATATTAATTAGGCAAATTGGAATTTGTGACCCCCACGTGTTTGGCAGCATATGTAGTAATGGTGGGCTACAAAAGACAGCAGTCTCTCATACCTGTGTTTGCATTTCTAAATGAGAAAAACATTTTAAAGTAGCCCAGGTCCCTTAAGTGACTGCTGCTTTAAAAAATGTATTTTCAATTTAGGGATACAATATGGACATATGCCCCAATGGGACAGATTCCCTTTTCAAATCATACATCACCCGACCACAGAGGTTAGGAACTAATCAGGGGTTTCCAATATTAATTGCAGTCACAAACATTTGTAATTTAGTCTTATTTCAGCAAGTTCAATTCCACTGGGTTAACTCTCGCTGCTATTCTCCCAACTCTGGACAGTACCATTTCCCTTCTGCATTCCAATCTCCCAGCTACCATCCTTCACCGCTTCCCTCATTAAAGGGATGGAATGTTTCCTTCTGTCAAACTCTCACCTTAGAGCGTTGTGAGTGCACATCGGACGGGTATAGGTGATGCGCAATAAACTTACCTGGGAATGGAACGCTCCCTTCTGTCAAACTGTCACCTAAGAACGTTGTGAGTGCTCAGCTGACTGGAACTGGTGAGGCATAATAAATGTATTTTGTTTATTTGTTGAAGACATCTTTTATATGTGCAACACAAATCATTCGGAATCCCAAATAGGATGGGGACAGCTCCTGCACAACCCCCCTAGTTTGTGGTTTCTAATGGATTGCAAAAGCTCTTTTGTAGACATCTCAAAGGGCTTTGATATAATATAAAAATATGTTTTACAGCTGTAAACCCTGTGATTTTGCGAATCGCATTCTTTGGAACCACAAAAGACCTTTGTGCATGAGCCCAAAGTGCTCTACCTTGAATATGAAAGGTATTTGCATTCTCAAGCACACTCCGACAAAATGTTTGCTTTTTAAAGGTAAACATATGCAGCTATAGAGCATTTCTTTATTACAGCATTCATACCTGAAATAAAAAGCAGTCAGATATAGCCATGTGAGAAACATTAAAAAGCACTCTGTCACTAAAATGATTGAGTGTTTATTGGGCCTGCCATGCAATTTAATCGACTTGCCCAGTTAAACTTAGGTAGACTTTTCTTTCAATTTAAGTACATTGCACATATTTTTAATGCCATTCACCCGTGCATTAAAAAATCATTAAAATGTGCCGTACAAATACTTTATCCATCTTTGACATAAAAGTGTCAACTTTCATTCTCCTTCTTTATATTTTCTGTTTAATGTTTGGGAACATCAAAGGATCCAGCCGCTATCCTTGTTTAGATTTCCAATTCAACATGAAATACCAGGTTCTGCTTTGTTCTAGAAATCAAACAAAAATATCCAGCATTCTTGAAGTTTTTATTTTTCAAGCACAAGTAGGTGGCTAATTGTTTCCTCACTGGGGCTAGCGCAGCCCTGAAGGCTAAAATACATATGTATCATCAGCACTGCTCATTAATGTACAAACGCATTAATACTGTATGGTAATCTTTAAAGGTATTTTTTATAAGGCCCTCATGACTTCTGCTTTTGCTACTTTGTATTGGTCATTGCAGCATTGATTGTATTTGAATATGTGACAGGCAGGGTACACATAGTGGTATGCCAAATGTGTGCACTATTTTTTGTAATAAAGGGAACATGTTAAATTATACCTAATTACACGAAATGCACAGCCATCACTTTGAACCATATTTTAGCATGACATGATTCTAGCATCAATTTTTAAAGTGGCCTCTTTTGCACAAAAAAAGCTAAAAAACTAAAACTCCACGAACAACAGCCACCTGTGTTCTGCTGTTTCTGTGTATTCTCTGTGATTTTTTTACCCTGAATTGCGTGTTTGCAACAAAATTGTACCACAAATGAGGCATAGTTATGCATAGTGGCACAATGACACACTTTTGTGAATTTCGCATTACAAGCATAACAAAAAATTCCCGAAATGATGCAAATTGTACCAGAGTAATTTACATTTCATCCATGCCTATTTACATATCTATCTGTGAAGTGGTTGTTTGAGTAAATGTGCCAGTTTGCTAGGTATTTTTTTTTTTCCTCCAGTATATAAATAATGTTTTCATTTTTCACAAACAATATACTATGTATTCCAACAATATATTGTTAAAGAGTGACACACTTTTGTCTTGCATGCATAATGCTTGTACTCTGGTTGTTCATTAGAATTCTGTGGAGATGCTGCAGTTGAATACTAGGGAGTTAACTGAAAGACTGCTGCTGCTGCTGGTGTTGACAGTACATTTGCTGGTGTTGACAGTACATTTGACTCTGCATGTCTGATTGTTTCACTGAAATGGAGGAGGAAGATATTTGAGAACTCATAAAAAAAATTGATCTCACTTTAGTTTTTTAGAGTACTAAGCATAATTTCTATGATAAAAAGACCTCATTCATTTTGTAGTTTCTAAATGGAATGCTTTTGGTTTTACAGCTTTGAGTCCATCAAGGTTGATTCAGTTGTACCAAGTTTTTGTCGTAAATGCAGAATGTTAGTGCTTTAGTTGTTCATTATTACACTATGGAAAGGTGCAGTAGAACACAAGGGAGTTAACTGACATACTGCTGCAGGTGTTGAAAGTATGTTTCAGTTTTCATGTCAGAATGTTTTACCCACATGAATGAGAAAAATATTCGAGAACTCATTGAAAATGTGTTCTCATTTTAGCTTTCTAGAGTCATAACCATCATTTCTGTGACAAAAAGAACCTTTCATGTTGGTCATTTGTTGCTGTACGCTCTGTATAAATGCTTTCAGTTTTACAGCTTTGATTCCATCATGATGGTGTTCACTTTTGTCATAAAGACTGTTAGCACACCAGTTGTAATGACGTCACAACATTTTGTTCAGGTTGTGACAACCCAGCTAACCAGGATTGGCTAGTCCTCTTTAAAGAGGACTATCATAACATCTTTGGGCACCAACAGTTCAGATAATGCTATCTTTTTAACCCATTCAAGTCCACCCCGAGGACCTCTTTAAACACACATTTCTAGAAAATTATGCATTGATTATTTTATTACGAACAATTGTATAAACATTTGCACTGTGCTCATCTGGTTCTAAAGTGAGGTTTGTGCTAAATAATTATCAGTGATAAGAAAAAAAAGTTGTTTCTTATTATTAGTACTGTTATTATTGATAATAATAATAATAATAATAATAATAATACCAGAATACATCATAATACAGGTATGATTGCTTCATGAGAGGTTTTCCCTATGAGAATTTTAATGTATGTCTGAAGTGGTCTAAGCAGTGAAAATACATATATCTGCCTTTTGCCTAACATTTTCAGCTAAAATTTGGGATTTTTTTTTAGCAAAAAGGTTAAGAAGCAGTTTCCCACTCCCTATTGGAATGTTGCACAATACAGCCTGCCTACAATTGGTCACATTCTATGAAACATTGTGGCCAATGTCATGGGGTTACAGCTATAAGTTTCAACAATTATATTTAAAATGATACCATGCTGTGGAACAAATGCAAGGATGTCATGCACACCCAACTTTAGCAGCTTGAGCGGGGGTGGGTGCCACTGGGCAGTGTGTTTGAAATACAATTTTCAAAATGTAATTTTAATTTGCTTTAATTTTGTTTGGAGACACATGAAGGATGCAACAAGAGAACGAAAGAAGGAAGCGAGGGATATATTGAGAAATGCATGAGGAGTTGGTGGATATAGAGGTGAATGGTAGAGTGAAAGTATATGGAGTGGTGTAAGTGAGATGACTGAATGGGTGGAATGAAGGAGAGAAGGATGGAATTTTGAAAAGAAGGTTGGATTCAATAATGGATGATGGGTGAACGGGGAGAACTAAGGATGATGGACTGATGGGGAGAAGTAAGCATGGATGGATAAAGAGAAATATAAGTATAGATTGATGATGGAAGGTTGGATAGAGAGGTGGATGTATGCATGTATGAGAGAAAGAAGGATGTATGAGAGAAGTAAGGAAGGGCAGAAAGGGCTGATAGATGGATGCACGATTGTGCAAAATTACTCAAATACACATGTAGAAGGATCGATTTGGGAATATTGTGTAAAGGATTTCCTCAGGGAACCAACCAAATGAGTGATGTGCTTGCTCACCTCACTCACTCATTCAGTGCAATATGGGATAGGGTTCAAAGAGTATGGCATTTTATGTTTCTTGATACTGCCTTGAACAGGTGTGAAGATAGTAAATAAATAATCCCAATTTCTCATAACAAATACCAATGGCCAATAGCAACGACTGCAATAGCTCATTACCCAGATGCCAACAAGGATGTTATGTTGCCACTTCCCACCTGCTTGCTTCATAGTATTGCAGAACAGATAGTGACTCTTTTTAAGTCACTAAAGGTAGGGTTTCCAGACAATATATACCCTGTGTCAGTATGTATCACACTAAACTAGGCCATTGCGCTTGTACTGACAACTATCTTGAAAGCTTCTATTTCTCTGGTATTTTCACTAAATAAAAGAATGAGAAAAGTGAGGGTAACTAACCCCAGTTGAGGAAGCCTAATCTAAATGTGTTGGTGGAAGTCAATGAAAGGCCCTTTTCGCTGCTGCCAAAATATTCTATTCTATTTACTGAATTTATAAAGCGCATGGCTGTCCAACTCCGGGCTGCCCAGTGCTGGTGGGATTCGCTAAGGTGAGGAGAATGCAAGAAAGTTTATAAATGTATTGTACACTACCTTTTTACTTAGTTGGAGAAATATCATCTTTTGTCTCCTAACGACATGGATTTCCATTCTGGAATTGACACGAAAACTGCTTTAGTTATGGTCCTAGACAAGTTGAGATTAGATGAAGGAACTCTCACTTGCTTTATATTACTTGGCATGTCAGCTTCTTTTCATACAGGAAATGATAGCCTCCCTAGCCAGAGTCTGGAAGTGGTGTGTTTTCAATAGGCAGCTTGGGCTTGGCTTTCCTCACTCCACTACAACAGAACTCCATCTTGCCTGGCATGTTACCCCCATTTTCACTGTAAGTATGTTTGTTTTTACCCTTGTGTCACTGGGATCCTGCTCTCTCTGTTTTCTAAATTTGTCACTTCAGGCTAGTGACTAAATTTACCAATTCTCATTGGCACACTGGTACACCCATATAATCCCCTTGTATATGGTACTGAGGTACCCAGGGTATTGGGGTTCTAGGAGATCCCTATGGGCTGCAGCATTTCTTTTGCCACCCATAGGGAGCTAAGACAATTCTTACACAGGCCTGCCACTGCAGCCTGAGTGAAATAACGTCCACGTTATTTCACAGCCATTTTTCACTGCACATAAGTAACTTATAAGTCACCTATATGTCTAACCCTCACTTGGTGAAGGTTGGGTGCCAAGTTACTTAGTGTGTGGGCACCCTGGCACTAGCAAAGGTGCCCCCACATTGTTCAGGGCAAATTCCCCGAACTTTGTGAGTGCGGGGACACCATTACACACATGCACTATACATAGGTCACTACCTAGGTATAGCGTCACAATGGTAACTCCGAACATGGCCATGTAACATGTCTAAGATCATGGAATTGTCCCCCCAATACCATTCTGGTATTGGGGGGACAATTCCATGATCCCCTGGGTCTCTAGCACAGAACCCGGGTGCTGCCAAACTGCCTTTCCGGGGTTTCCACTGCAGCTGCTGCCAACCCCTCAGACAGGATTCTGCCCTCCTGGGGTCTGGGCAGCCCCGGCCCAGGAAGGCAGAACAAAGGATTTCCTCTGAGAGAGGGTGTTACACCCTCTCCCTTTGGAAATAGGTGTGAAGGGCTGGGGATGAGTAGCCTCCCCCAGCCTCTGGAAATGCTTTGATGGGCACAGACGATGACCATCTCTGCATAAGCCAGTCTAGACCGGTTCAGGGATCCCCCAGCCCTGCTCTGGCGCGAAACTGGACAAAGGAAAGGGGAGTGCCCACTCCCCTGACCAGTACCTCCCAGGGGAGGTGCCTAGAACTCCTCCAATGTGTCCCAGACCTCTGCCATCTTGGATTCAGAGGTGTTGGGGGCACACTGGACTGCTCTGAGGGGCCAGTGCCAGCAGGTGATGTCAGAGACCCCCTCTGATAGGCTCTTACCTCTCTTGGTAGCCAATCCTCCTTTCTTGGTAGCCAAAACTCCTTTTCTGGCTATTTAGGGTCTCTCCTCTGGGGTATTCTTCAGATGACGGATGCAAGAGCTCACCAGAGTTCCTCTGCACTTCCCTCTTCGACTTCTGCCAAGGATCGACTGCTGACTGCTCCAGAATGCATGCTAAACCGCAACAAAGTAGCAAGACGACTACCAGCAACATTGTAGCGCCTCATCCTGCTGGCTTTCTCGACTGTTTCCTGGTGTTGCATGCTCTGGGGGCTGTCTGCCTTCACCCTGCACTGGAAACCAAGAAGAAATCTCCTGTGGGTCGACGGAATCTTCCCCCTGCTAATGCAGGCCCAAAAGACTTCATCACCAGTCCTCTGGGTCCCCTCTCATCCTGACGAGCATGGTCCCTGGAACACAGGAGCTAGATCCAAGTGACCCCCACAGTCCAGTGATCATTCAGTCCAAGTTTGGTGGAGGTAAGTCCTTGCCTCCCCACGCTAGACTGCAAACCTGTGTACTGCGTGATTTGCAGCTGCTCCAGCTTCTGTGCACTTCTCCAAGGATTCCTTTGTGCACAGCCTTGCCTGGGTCTCCAGCCCTCGCTCCTGCAGTGCTCAACCCTCTGAGTTGGACTCCGATGTAGTGGGACCCTCCTTTTGTGACTCCGGTTACACCAATCTTCTAAGTGCCTGCACCGGGACTTTGGCAGGTGCTGCCTACTTCTGCGGGGGCTCTCTGAGTTACTGAGCGCCCCCTCTGTCTCCTCCTCCAAGGGGCGACATCCTGGTCCTTCCTGGTCCCCAGCAGCAGCTAGCAAGGCTTGTTTGCGGTATTTCTGTGTGGAAACACTTCTGCAACATCCACCACACCGTGGGACATCTTCCATCCAAAGGAAAAGTTCCTAGCCCTTTTCGTTGTTGCAGAATCTTCAGCTTCTTCCACCCAGAGGCTCTTGGACTTGGTCCCCTTGCCTTGCAGGTCCTCACGTCCAGGAATCCTTCTTCAGTGTTTTGCTGGTGCTTGTGGTTCTTGCAGAATCCCCCTATCACAACTATTGTGTCCTTTTGGGGTAGTAGGGGAACTTTACTCCTACTTTTCAGGGACTTGGGGTGGGGTATTTTGGACACCCTTACTGTTTTCCTACAGTCCCAGCGACCCTCTACAAGCTCCCATAGGTCTGGGGTCCATTTGTGATTCGCATTCCACTTTTGGAGTATATGGTTTGTGTTGCCCCTAGACCTGTGTTCACCTATTTCATCCTATTGTGATTCTACATTGTTTGCACTACTTTTCTTACTGTTACTTACCTGTTTTGGGTTTGTGTACATATAACTTGTGTATATTACTTACCTTATAAGTAAGGGTATTCTCTGAGATACGTTTGGCATATTGGCCCTCATTACAACATTGGCGGTAAAAGCCGCTTACCGCCGTGCAGAAGACCGGCAACACAACACCGCGGCCTCGGAATTCCGCCACAGCTATTATGACCCACATTTCGCAATCCACCAAATTTCAGACACCCACACAAGTCCGCCACACCAAAGGTCAGTGATAAACTGGCGAAAACAAAACCTCCACCATCACGCCAACAGAAATATGCCCACACTATCACGACACACGAATCCACGCGGCGGTGTTTCAACCGCGGTATTCCATTGGCGGTACACATCGCTGCGCTCAAAATACACACACTTCTACAAAACACAGCCACATTGGACAATTCGAAATACGCACACCTGATACACATACATACACCACTCCCACACACCCATTACAATATAAAACACACACCCACATCACCAACAAACCCCTACTACCAAAAATTCCGAAAGAAGGCCAGAGAGAGACAGCACCAGCAAGAACAACAGCATCCACAGGCACACAACACCATCACCCACAGAACTTCCACGCACCTCACACAACACACCACTACATATCAGCACACTTATCACCACACACTCCACCCCACACATCACCTACACCACCCCATGGCACGGCAAAGACACCCCAGGTTCTCGAAGGAGGAGGCCCAGGAACACAGGGGAACTGGGAGGGCTGCTGTGCGACAGGGGGCGGACAGGCCAAGGGAACCCACTCTCCACAAGGCCCTCACCTCCATCATGGGAGCCTACCACCACTCCCAGGAGACAATGGCAACGGTACTGGCCAAGTTTCAGGAGACCCAGCGCCTGCAGGAGGAACAGTATATGGGCTTCAGGGAGGAACTCAGAACCATCAGCTCCACCCTGGGCACCATCGTAGGGGTGCTGAAGGAACTCGTCAACACCAGGAGGGACACTGTGGCACTACAAGGGGCCCCTGACACTAGCATGGACGATGAACTGCCCACCACCTCCGCCGGCGCTAGTGGACAGGACGCCCCGCCACAGGACCACCAAACCAGCACCCCACCCCCTGCAGAGGGAGAACCACCCCGCAAACGGTCCCTGAGATCCAGGAACAAGACAGAGCACGATGCCAAGACCCCCGCCAAGAAATGAGACCACCCTGATTGTCATCCTACTGTCCCACTTTGTCACCCTGTCCATACTTGAACTGCCCCAGCTCCACTTCCTGTGCCCATATGGGCAATGCACCTGTGAGACTAATAGACTTGACTCTGCCATGGACATTCCTCTGCCATCACCCCTCACCATTTTACTGCCCCCTCAAATATTGAGCACTTAAATAAACACACTTAAAGCACACAACAATCTTGAGTCTGTCTGTGCTTTCGAAATAGTGTATTAGCAACTACAGTGAAAAAATGCTCTTTCAATTGTAATGTCAACATACCTATGTCACACAGCTCTAGTCCATGAGGAATCTAAGCAGATGTCACACAGTGGGACCCGAATCTGTGAAATCATAGGGGAAAGTGAGAACTCATTGACCATACACTGGGTGAAAACGACAGACAGTAGAGAGGTAGTAGTGTTAAAGTACATGTAGTAGGCAGGTCTGTACTCTTACCTGTGTCTCACTGGAAATATTGCTGGATCACTGAGTCCCTGTTGTTCATGTCTTCTTCCTCTGCTTCCTTGTCTTCCCTGTCCACAGGCTCCACAGCTGCCACAACACCGCCATCTGGACCATCCTCCTGCAGAAAAGGCACCTGTCGTAGCAAAGCCAAGTTGTGAAGCATACAGCAGGCCACGATGATCTGGCACACCTTCTTTGGTGAGTAGAATAGGGATCCACCTGTCATATGGAGGCACCGGAACCTGGCCTTCAGGAGGCCGAAGGTCCGCTCGATCACCCTCCTAGTCCGCCCATGGGCCTCATTGTAGCTTTCCTCTGCCCTGGTCCTGGGATTCCTCACTGGGGTCAGTAGCCATGACAGGTTGGGGTAACCAGAGTCACCTGCAAATGGCGAGGGACAACTGTTAGACACGCACTAACCTGGAGGGATATACCCAGACAACCATTCCCACTGTCTTGCTTCCAGGTGCTCACCTAATAGCCACACACGGTGCCTCTGGAGTTAACCCATCACATAAGAGATGCTGCTATTCCGCAGGATGTAGGCATCATGCACTGAGCCAGGGAGCATAGCATTCACATGGGAGATGTACTGGTCTGCCAAACATACCATCTATACATTCATCGAATGATAACTCTTCTGGTTTCTGTACACCTGTTCACTCCTGTGGGGGGGGGGACCAAAGCCACATGGGTCCCATCAATGGCACCTATGATGCTGGGGATGTGTCCCAGGGCATAGAAATCACCTTTCACTGTAGGCAAATCCTCCACCTGAGGAAAAACGATGTAGCTCTGCATGTGTTTCAGAAGGGCAGACAACACTCTGGACAATACGTTGGAAAACATAGGCTGGGACATCCCTGATGCTATGGCCACTGTTGTTTAAAAAGACCCACTTGCAAGGAAATGGAGCACTGACAGCACTTGCACTTGAAGGGGGATTCCTGTGGGATGGCGGATTGCTGACATCAGGTCTGGCTCCAACTGGGTACACAGCTCCTGGATTGTGGCACGGTCAAGCCTGTATGTGATAATTACATGTCGCTCCTTCATTGTCGACAGGTCCACCAACGGTCGGTACACCGGAGGATGCCGCCATCTCCTCACATGTCCCAGCGGACGGTGCCTATGAAAGACAACAGTGAGCACAGAGTCAAACAAGTCAGAGGTACGTACCCACAGTTTACACAGAACACCATTCATACACAAAAGGTGGCCTGTATGTGTGTTGAGTCTAGGCCTAGGTATGTGAGACGCAGATGAAAATGAAGCCATGTGGGCCCCTGAAATGGCAGCTGTCTGACCTCTAAAGTGGGACAATGGGATGTGAGGTAACTGCGCTGGCGTTGTACACCGTCACGGTAGGCGGTCGAAGACCGCGGCGCAGCATTGGTTAACATTGGACCCTATGGGTCCCAGGAGCCAATGACGATGTATGCCGGCGGTGACGGTACGCACCGCCGGGGACGTGACCGCCATTTTCTATCTGTTCAATCACTCGATACCTGATGTTCGACAGAAGAGGACCTAAACTGCAAGTGCTGCTGTGACCTCGGTCTGGAAGAGACAACGGCTCGAGTGTCTGGGGAAAGGGCCCCTGCCTTCACATCGGAGGAGTTGGAGAAACTCGTGGATGGGGTCCTCCCCCAGTACACGCTACTCTACGGTCCTCCAGACAAACAGGTAAGTACACAGGGAGCATGATGTATGGGCTATGCCTGTGTGGAGAGGGCTGGATGTAAGAAGGAAGGGGGGAGAGTGCTGCATGCATGAAAGACGGTGAATGCATGTGCCACTTGGCAAGGATAGGGATGGGGGCCAATCAGTTTGACGGTGCAGTTGGTAATAACTTCTCTTTTTCCTCTGTACATTTCATGTAAGTCAGCGCTCACCAGAAAAAAGATATTTGGCGTGCCATCGCCAAGGACGTCTGGACCCTGGGGGTCTACCACAGACAGAGCACCCACTGCCAGAAAAGATGGGAGGACATTCGCCGCAGGAGCAAGAAGACGGCGGAGGCTCAGCTGGGGATGGCCTCCCAACGTAGGAGGGGTGCCCGTCGCACCATGACCCCCCCTGATGTTTAGGATCCTGCCGGTGTCCTACGCGGTGTTGGATGGGCACTTGAGGGCATCACAGCAGCCACAAGGGGGTGAGTACACTCTCATTCTGCTGACTTTGCGTGCAGTGGAGGTGTCTGGGTGGGGGAGGTGGGCTGTGGGTTTCCCTAGGCCAGGGCGAGTTCCGTAGGCAAGGTCCCTCCATAAAGCATGCCATGTGGCACCCCACTCCACCTCTGTAGAGTGACAACTACACCCAGTCATGCCCCTGTGTCATCTATGTGTACAGATGTCGTCCATAGCCTTGTAGGCCATTTCCCAGGAATTGAACAGTGGAGCCCAAGAGTGCGGCGTAGTGCAGGGGGCTTCTGTGTCTGTCGTGTCCGCCAACAGTAGCTGTAATGCATGCACTCAACATGTCTTTCTTCTGTCGTCCCCCCCTTTTTGTGGTCTCCCTGTTCTTGTGTGCATTAGCATCATCAGGCGGAGGAGCAGTGGCACCGGAGTACCAGGGGGCTGCATCCCACATGGCCATGGAGGGCCACACTACGGAATCGGACTTCACCAGTGGGACGGAGGGCGAGGGGAGCTCCACGGCGGGGACAGGAGCTGACACCAGTGACACGGACTCGTCCTCTGATGGGAGCTCCCTTGTGGTGGTGGCAACATCTGTGCCACCCCTATCTACAGGTACAGCCGCCACCCCCCCTTCCAGCACCACCCTCCCAGCAGCCCCTCAGCCTTTGCCCGTGCCAGCTCACCCGGAAGGGTGGGCATCACCTTTGCCCCAGGCACCTCAGGCCCTGCCCAGTCACCCATGCTGCCCTCAGTGAGGAGGCCATTGACCTCCTCAGGTCCCTCACTGTTGGGCAATCTACCATTTTGAATGCCATCCAGGGTGTAGAAAGGCAGTTGCAACAAACAAATGCATTCCTGGAGGGCATTCATTCTGGTCAGGAGGCCCTTCAGCGAGCTTTTCAGACTCTGGCCTCAGCACTGATGGCAGCCATTGTCTCTGTGTCTAGCCTCCCCCCTCCAACTTCCTCCACCCCGACCTAATCCCCTGTACCTCAGCCTATCCCAAGCACACCTACAGACCAGCATGCACACATCTCAACACACAAGGGAAGCTCAGGCAAACATAAGCACCACACATCCCACAGGCACTCATGCAAGCATCACACACATGCAGACACACCAACATCCACTGCCTCCACTGTGTCCCCCTCCTCCTCGTCTCTCTCCTCCCTCCCAGTCTCGTCTACACTCACACCTGCATGCACTACCTCTACAGCCACTATGTCCCTCTCCAGCACACCCACCAGCACACCCCGCTCACGTGCAGTCACCACCCCACTACCATTCACACGTCCCCAGTGTCCTCTCCCAGTGTGTCTGTGACGCCCCCTCCCAAGATACACAAATGCAGGCACACACCCACCCAACAGCCATCCACCTCACGACAGCCTCCAGCGCATGCACCTTCACCCAGTCAGCAAACGTACACCACCTACAACTACCACCTCTTCCTCCACTCCCAAACCCCCTCCAGCTACCCGTTCCAGTGTGTCCAAAAAACTTTTCCTGTCCAACCTTGACCTCTTTCCCACACCTCCCCCGCCCCGTCCGTCTCCTAGGTCCCGAACTAGCACCTCAGCCACAACATCTCTGGGACCAGTGGTGCCTGTAGTCACCGGAATCTGGAGTGCACCAGCCACCAGGGCAGCCAGTGTGGCACAGAGCCACAGCACAGACAGTCCCCCACCTGTGAAGCATCAGAAGTTGGCCAGTGCCCGGCGGGAGAGGGGGAAGACTCCAGCCACCCAAGCCGCTCCCAGGGGTCCCGGTGGGAGTGTGGAGTCAGCTGTGACACCTTCCAACGTGGGGAAGGGCCTCAAGAAACCCGGCAAGTCTGGGAAAAGCAGCACGGCGGAGAAGACCGCCATCATCCCCGCTGCCCAGGAGGCCGCCTCCAGCACAAGCCCAGCTGCCGAAGACAGGACCACCAGCACAAGCCCAGCTGCCCAGGACAGGACTGCCAGCACAAGCCCAGATGCCCAGGACAGGACCGTCAGCACAAGCCCAGCTGCCGAGTACAGGACCGCCAGCACAAGCCCAGCTGTGCAGGACAGGACCGCCAGCACAAGCCCAGCTGCCGCAGACAGGACTGCCAGCACAAGCCCACCTGCCCAGGAGAGGCCCGCCAGCACCAGCCCACCTGCCCAAGAGGCCACCGCCAGCACAAGCCACGCTGGGCCATGAAGGACCGCCAGCAAAAGCCCCGCTGGGCCATGAAGGACCGCCTGCAAAAGCCCCGCTGGGCCATGAAGGACCGCCAGCAGCTGAGTCCCTGCAATGGAGACCGCCGCCTCAAGCACCGCTGAACAGGGCACCGCCATCTCAAGCACCGCTGCACAGGGCACCGCCATCTCATGAACCGCTGAACAGGGCACCGCCATCTCAAGCACCGCTACGCAGGGCACCGCCATCTCAAGCACCGCTGAACAGGGCACCGCCATCTCAGGCACCACTGCACAGGGCACCGCCATCTCAAGCACCGCTGAGCAGAGCACCGCCATCTGAACCACCGCTGCACAGGGCACCGCTGAACATGGCACCGCCATCTCAAACACCGCTGAACAGGGCACTGCTGTCTCAAGCACCGCTGGCCCATGAGTGGCAAGGCCACTGACGCAACTGAGTCCGTCACGGGGTGAATGATGCACTCTGGGCACAAAGCCCCCTCCAGAACCAGTGGAGACTGTCATCCACTACCTCTGTCCTTAGCAGGATGAAGCACTCTGGGCACCATGCCCCCTCCAGAACCAGTGGAGACTGTCATCCACTACCTCTGTCCTTAGCAGGATGAAGCACTCTGGGCACCATGCCCCCTCCAGAACCAGTGGAGAGATCCATCCACTACCTCTGTCCTTAGCAGGATGAAGCACTCTGGGCACCATGCCCCCTCCAGAACCAGTGGAGACTGTTATCCACTTAAGAGACTGTGGCTTTGCACTCCCCCGGATATAGCAGTGGGCAAACCACGCACTGTAGAGACTTGAGAGACTGTGGCTTTGCACTCCCCAGGATATGGCAGTGGGCAAACCACCCACTGTAGAGACTTGAGAGACTGTGGCTTTGCACTCCCCAGGATTGAACAGTGGGCAAACCACCCACTGTAGAGACTTGTGAGACTGTGGCTTTGCACTCCCCAGGATATGGCAGTGGGCAAACCACCCACTGTAGAGACTTGTGAGACTGTGGCTTTGCACTCCCCAGGATATGGCAGTGGGCAAACCACCCACTGTAGAGACTTATGAGACTGTGGCTTTGCACTCCCCAGGATATGGCAGTGGGCAAACTGCCCATTGTAGAGACTTGAGAGACTGTGGCTTTGTACTCCCCAGGATGGAACAGTGGGCATGTGGCCCCCTCGTGGATTTGGTGTTGTGCACTCAAGCGGCTGGGGTGCGCCCCCTTTCCCTCCCCCTGAGGTGCCTGTTTAGTTGCTCTCTGATGCCCCTGCAGTGTTATCTCCGTCATGGCCGGGGATCTTGTGTGGGCCTCGCCCATACCGTGTGGTCCCAGTGTTCCACGGACTTTCTTAGAGCACTACCTTGGCTACTATGCTTGGTATATATTTTGTACATGGTGTATATATATATTTCTGCCTACTTGCTTTTAATATATTACAATGGTTACACTCATTTTCTTTTGTCTTTGCATTCTTCCGGGGGGTTTGGGGGTGTAACTGTGATGTATTGATTTGCATTAGTGTGTGTGTTGTAGTGGGTGAGGGTGGGTGTGTTGTGTGTGTATGTCCCTGTTTTTTCCCTCCCCCCTCCCCTGTGTCGTAGGTGCAGTACTCACCGTGGTCTTCGCCGCCGGCGTTCGTGCTCCTGGTAGAGGAGCAGGAAGACTATTGCAGGGGAGAATTTGGAGTTCCGGATCCATGGCGTCCTCGTTCCTCGTGGGGTGTGTAGAGGTGAGCGTCTTTCCTTCGGGATTCCTGTTTCCGCCGAGTTTTTATCCGCGGTGAATCCGCCCCGGAAAAGGTGGCGGATGAGCCTGTCATAATAGTGTGGGAGGTACATTGTCTCCCACCTGTCTGTTGGCGGTGACCGCCGCGTTGTTTGTTTGTGCCGCCGTGGCGGTCGGAGTGTTAAAGTGGCTGTCTTTGTTGGCGGTTTCCGCCACGGTTGTAATTGCAATTTTTTTACCGCCGGTCTGTTGGGGGTCTTACCGCCGCTTTAACACTGACCGCCAGGGTTGTAATGACCACCATTGTCATAAAGTACCTTTATTTTTAGTAACTCTGAGTATTGTGTTTTCTTATGATATTGTGCTATATGATATAAGTGGTATAGTAGGAGCTTTGCATGTCTCCTGGTTCAGCCTAAGCTGCTTTGCCATAGCTACCTTCTATCAGCCTAAGCTGCTAGAAACACCTCTATTCTACTAATAAGGGATAACTTAAACAGGGTGTAAGTACCACAAGGTACCCACTATAAGCCATGCCAGCCTCCTACACTGGCCATGCCCCATTTTTTATGCAGTCCTCAGCAGTGACATCAGAGTTCTGCAGAGCTCATTTCTTTTTGAAGTTGAGAAGTTGGCAGCACAGGTGGAGACATTACGATTAAAGGATTCTTCTGTACCCAGCTTACTAGAAAGGTGCAACTCGCAAGGACAAGCAGATGTGTACCTAATTGTGTTGGGAGGGAAATTTAGGGTGCTGCTGCCATGGGATTGGCTCTGGACTGTGTAAGGGAGATATGGATGCTCTAGGACATTCAATTCTGCTTTTAATTGGTGTTCCATTGTAGGTAAACTAGAGACCCTTTCTTGACTTGCAGAATTGTCTGACTTCCCTGAGTGCAAAGCTTTATGCTAAATACTCTTTTGCTTCTTTCTGAACTTCTACTGAGGTTCAGATAATGCTGATACCTTCCTCATTCCCCTTTATACTAAAATTGCTAAATTTAGGTAGGGTTAGTTTCTTTTTGGTAAATGTTTCTTCTTTCCATCTTATCTCATAACCGAGCTTACAGAACCTCTCTGGAATGCACTTCTGAGTTTAAAGAAGACATTTATTGTTATTAATTCCCCACCCACAAGTTCCTGAGAGACGAAATTAGTAGATTGGAAGCACACGTACAAAAGTAGTCGCAGCAATGAAAGCAAAATATATCAAAGTACTTCTCAGTTGCAATGTACACAGCAAATATAGGTGATTATATTATAGCATAACTTCAAAGCAAAGCATAAAAGTCAAAATTCATCACCGTATGGGCAAGGCGGTAGGGCCTATATTCAGCTTCATCTTTCTGGGGTCTGCAAGTTGATAACTCGGGTCAACTGCGAGAAAGAGATTCTCTACCCAAACGGGAGGCAGGCAACTGACGTCTAGTTCCTGTCTGAAGTCGAAGCAGATTTAATCTATCGCTCTGTTGCCCAGAGTCATCCTTAAAAGCAAACTCAGTGTGAGAGCCGAAGAACCTTGGAGAGAGGCCAATTCTCTTGAGCTCCCTCGCTCTCAGACTGGATTGCGAGGTAAACACAAAATCTACGTGCTCTTATCAGCTAAGGTCTGGTGTGAAGAAAACAGCTTGGTCCATCTTGTGGAAAAAAACAGCTTGGAAAAACACAGCTCATCTGCAATGTCTCAACTGCAATGCCTAACCCCACGTTAAAGCCAATAGGCAGCTAACCTCAATATCAAATGTAATGTCTAATGTCATGCCAAAGCCAATAGGCAGCTAAACTGAACACAACATGTAATGGCTAATGCCATGTCAAAGCCAATAGGCAGCTAAACTGAACAAAACATATAATGTGCTACTGGTGAAAATTGAGCAACTAATATGCGCAGTGGTGAAACACAAAGTCATTGGTCAAACACAATTAATAGCATCACATTCCACCCTATGACCAATGAATTTTTGTTTCACATACCTCTTATTTCAAACAAAAACATCAACACAAAAAAACATTATAAGCAAATCAGATTTGAATGATAAAAGCAATCACTGTAAAGCAATGGAAGTGGATTAACATATTGATCTCATAACCTTTCACATCATATACATCTACACAGAAAAGACTGAAACTTATATTGTCTCTAATTCAACAGTGTCTCTAAAACAGCAATTTGATGTAGCATGAGTTCTACTCATGTAAAGGTGCATGGTCCACCTGAAAGGTTTGCTGGCGAAAGTCAGAGTTCCACACGAAAAAACACAGACGGTTAACTTGAACTGAAGGCGCCATTTGCGCAAAATGGATCCATGGTGCTTGTACTTTACTCAATCAGGTTCAGGTTGGGGGTTCGGTCCCTTCCCCGATCCCACACGCACACACCCGAAGGGAGACTACACAGCACACTCATGGTCAGTGGCAAAATGTGGTAGGAACTGTAAGTGGCTTTTTCTCCCAGATGTCCACATTTCTGGTGCACCCACTTAGCCATCCCCACTAAGTCAGAATTCTGGGTGGACACTTTAGACTCTGAATTTTTCTCTTTAACTTCTGCAAGGGAATTGAACCAGTTAGGTACAAGCCATGTGGAAAACCAAACGGCTAAACCATTGGCAGTGAACCAAGAATCAGTGTAAAAATGACACATCTCAAACAGCTCTTGCTTTAAAATCTGACACACATTGTACAACACTGTTCCTTCTCCTGTGCTAGAAAACAACTTTTCAGTCAATGAATCATTAGTCAAACAAACATGCGTTTTATGCTCAGGGGACACGAATTCAAATAGTGCACTCAATTTCACTGGTGACTCTTTTACCTGGGGTACTCCCTGCACCCTCTCCACATTCTGAAAAGGGGCTTGTGGCACCTGTTCATGTAGGGCTGCAGTGACTCTAGCACTGTCTTGCATGCACCAAATCCAGTGTATGATACTAGCTTTCTGTACCTGTCCTATACTGTGAGATTTAGGTGAATTCATCACCCACTGCATGCTTGATATTTCAGTTTTCATACTCCAAAATACCAGGGGCACTCTTGGCCTCCCCTGTTCCTGATTTACATGTAAATCAGTGTTTCCCTCATGCACTGCGCAGAAACCTAAAGTCTGAATTATTTCATTTGCCAAATCACAAGTGCACAGCTGCTTTTATTTTTTCCTAAATACTTTATAACAAAGTGTTAAGATTTCACTCAGATGAGGGCTATACTGTTTCCAAAAATCAAACAAGCAAATTAAACTCGGTGTAGTGCAAACAGTAAGAAACTCTAAAATCTTTTGTTCTACTTGTGCCAGTAAGTGCACATTTTGCTACGGTACCTCTGCCATGTCCGAATTAATTTTTCTTTGCAGAAGCGGTCTGCAAATAACATTCTGAGCTCTGTTCTCAGTGTTATCAGTTAAGGAATGCACTTTAACTGCCAAAAACTGAGGGGTATTTTGTTCCATGCCCGGCTCACACAGAGGCTCAGACTGGCCCACAGCTGTCTTAACCCCCTCATTACTGGAATGGGAAAAGCCAGATTCTTCTAAAACAGCAGTTTTATAGCTTTCAGCATTATCTTGCATTAATGTGTTCTGGCTAATTTGCTCACGTAAATTCTTATTTTCATGTTCTAACTGCCTTCATCTCTCCTGCATTTTTCTGTAAGCAGATAAAAGTATCCAAACCCTTCTGGAAAGAACAAACGGAACATCATTTATTTCAAAAGGCACATTTTCTAAATATGCTTTATCACAGCACTCATACAGTCCTGATAAACAAGGAAACATATTTCTCACAGCACCATAAGGCAGTTTAACTTCACATGCATTTTCAAACATGGTCTGCTGTGCTTCTAAAATTCTCTAAACAACAAAAAACAATTACACTTTTAAATTGTGCACTAAGAATCTCCAATTTCCCGACTCTGAAAACTGACGACTAAGCCAAAATGTTCTGCTTTCCCTCTTATCTCATAACCGAGCTTACAGAACCTCTCTGGAATGCACTTCTGAGTTTAAAGAAGACATTTATTGTTATTAATTCCCCACCCACAAGTTCCTGAGAGACGAAATTAGTAGATTGGAAGCACACGTTCAAAAGTAGTCGCAGCAATGAAAGCAAAATATATCAAAGTACTTCTCAGTTGCAATGTACACAGCAAATATAGGTGATTATATTATAGCATAACTTCAAAGCAAAGCATAAAAGTCAAAATTCATCACTGTATGGGCAAGGCGGTAGGGCCTATATTCAGCTTCATCTTTCTGGGGTCTGCAAGTTGATGACTCCGGTCAACTGCGAGAAAGAGATTCTCTACCCAAACGGGAGGCAGGCAACTGACGTCTAGTTCCTGTCTGAAGTCGAAGCAGATTTAATCTATCTCTCTATAGCCCAGAGTCATCCTTAAAAGCAAACTCAGTGTGAGAGCCGAAGAACCTTGGAGAGAGGCCAATTCTTCTGAGCTCCCTCGCTCTCTGACTGGATTGCGAGGTAAACACAAAATCTACGTGCTCTTATCAGCTAAGGTCTGGTGTGAAGAAAACAGCTTGGTCCATCTTGTGGAAAAACACAGCTTGGAAAAACACAGCTCATCTGCAATGTCTCAACTGCAATGTCTAACCCCATGTTAAAGCCAATAGGCAGCTAACCTAGATATCAAATGTAATGTCTAATGTCATGTCAAAGCCAATAGGCAGCTAAACTGAATACAGAACGTAATGGCTAATGCCATGTCAAAGCCAATAGGCAGCTAAACTGAATACAGAATGTAATGGCTAATGCCATGTCAACGCCAATAGGCAGCTAAACTGAACAAAACATAGAATGTGCTACTGGTGAACATTGAGCAACTAATATGTGCAGTGGTGAAACACAAAGTCATTGGTCAAACACAATTAATAGCATCACAGTACAATCAGGTTGGATAATTTGCAGGCTCTACATACTGATTATTTGCATTCAGTACTTCAAAATACTCACATTAAAATGTAAAGGTGCTATGATATTTTTCCTGTAATAATACATTTTATAAATCCCTGCCAATTTTGCTTATTGTTCTGAAATTACTAATTCAGAAATAAACTTTTATGGTTGTGAGAGAGCGTAGCTTATATAATCTATATTAACATGAAATGTTTATATATTGATGTGTGATGATGCTGCATAGAAAGTATAATAATAGCGATTTTGCTTAAACGTGCACTTGGACTGTGACCACGATGAGTGGCCACCAATGTGTACGCAAACTAATAATGATGAATAAAATGTTTATGTTATGTTCAAATTAAGCTTATATTAACATTTGCATTATTGAATCTGTATTGAAAATCCTCATAGGCCTTAAGTTAGCGTGAGCTGAAGCTAAGCTGCCTGGCTTTTATATTAAATGAATTTTTCTGTTTTTCAGTGTGCTGGCTCACAAGGGGCCATGACCCTGTAATGTTCTTTTTCTCCAAACTTGGAAGATGAATGTAACCATGTTAAATCCGTTCCCAGGCGCATCTTCTGTGCCGTGGACTAAATGTTATAAATGAATTGAAACAAGTGTAGATTAATGTAATATACAAGGTCATTCATATCGGGAACGACAATGGAACTGCTGACCAAAAGATGTACAAAGAATTACAAAGGGATGAAGTAACACCGGATGTGCCACCTCTGAAGACGTCAATTATGAAGACCAATCAAAGACTTGTAAACCAATATGGGGTGACGATTAGGATTACCTAATGTCAAATTTAATAGGTTAAAGATAGTGGGGTATAGTAAGTGACCAATAGAATTTTGGGGGAATGTACTACGAAAAAGGGATAAGAACCCATGTCACAAAAAGGTCGGGAGAGCGAGGTAGGGAATGCTATTGATTTTATCCAGAAACTTTGTCACTCTGATTGGTGACTTGAGATTTTATAAAAACCATCCTCACCCATAGACTGCCCATTTACACTTTTCCTCCTTATGAGGGAAGTGCCCCCCTTGCCCTTTAGTAGAGTCCTGACTGATGGCGATTTGACTGATGTCCTGAAGACGAAGGCTGACCCTGTGCGCTGACCTAATCCTTGGAGGGTAATTATGACAATGCAATTGTAATTTGTCTGTTTGCTTTTCCTTTCTAGGTACCAACTGCTTGCTTTTGACAGAGACCATAGCTAGAGATTTTCCAAATTAGTGTTCTAAATTGTTTTGCATGAAGCTCAACATGCAAATGCTAATCAGTGGTTAGGACAGGTGTTCACCAAAACTGACGCAAATAGACAAGCGACCGAGATTATGATTTGTTGAACTGACGCGTTATTGACACTCTGCTAAACTTGATCTATGTTCACGCCGTGTTATGTTCTGATGTTTGTGATTCCCGCTTTAATGAAATCTTATCAAAGTTGCCATATTGTGACTATGTTATTGTGTTTCATGGTTTTGAGGTTAACACATCTAATCTTAGATTGTAATTAATAGAGAATAAAACTCATAAAATTCTACTAAACTGGTGTGGTTATTCATGGCTGAAAGGTCATGGCAGCGTCTTGCATTGATTAATGACTTTGACTAAAGTGGAATGTATTGTTGCGATAAATATTGATGACATTATTGATGTATTGATTGATATATTGATTAGTTATCTCGTCCTACGGTGTCTCTCAGCTGGGTCAAAAGATTCATTGGCCTAAAACAAGTCCTAATGTGTAATAAATTAACATAAAGGGACACGTTATCAGTTCTGGTAGCAGAGCAACGGTTTTGCCCTTGGGGCCCTAGGACGGAGAATCATTGTTTAAATAGTTTTTCTGAGATAATGCAAATTGGAGGTATGATGTGTTTCTAAATTCACCATGACTTTCCCGGAATCTCGGAGCCTGCCTAAGTGAGTTGGGAATGTTCTTGGCGTCATAATGTGTGTGGTATAGGGTTTTGCGCTTGCTCAGCTTATGCCTTTTTGCAGGTGATTGTGAAATTTGTGTGTATCTAGGTCAGATAAATGTTGTTTTAGTAGGAGTGGGCGTACTCCGCAGTATGAGAGTAGGGAAGTCGGCGTACTTCATATGAGTGTGGCGCTTTGTGCTAAAAAATTATCCACATGGTTGGTTGTTTTGTACGGACCCGTCGTGGTCTAAGACTCCGGAGCATATTGACAAGTGTAGGAGACACTTGGGTTTATGTTGTAATCTGTGCGGTTTAATAGGTCAATCGGGCGTGGTTGACAAGTCGAGTTTGAGTCAAATTGTATGTGTGAAACCTTCAATGGAGATTTGGCAAGTTCTAAAGTGCACTAGGACGAACCATTTACAAGTCAAGAGTAGGATTCGCGGTCGAATTCTACTTGCGTATGTGGGAATTGAGAAAGAGAAAGTAGCGGTCAAGGCTTCAAGTGAAATCTCTGTAAAATTCTGAAGCGAATGTGTTACCCTTCCTGTAGTAAACCGACAGATTTGTGTTGTTGTTAAAGGTGCTCGCAGTAATTTTGCATTAGTTTTGTGTGAATCCAGTGAGGGGCGGACGAGCCGCAAGACTTTGTTAGCTGCAGTGTGTGAGTGTGACGTCAGTGGTGCCGCGCTGAGATAGGTCAGTTGTCGAGAGGGGTTGCGCACAGATTGGCTGCCGTTCGTGAGAGGCAATAGGTTGAGAAAGGTGGGTGAAGAGTGTCCTGGGAATTAAAGTCACTTTCTGATTAAATACAAATAAGAGAAAACGCAAAGATTAATTTTGTCAAGGCTTTTAAGAGTGCTCTGAAAGGAGATGTATACATTATGGCGACTGAAGGGGAGCCTACACGGCCTGAGGGTACTCCAGCTTACATAGTTATGGAGGAAAAAGGTGTCACGCCTTGTTTATGGATGAAACAATGGCAAAAATTAACAGAGAAAGAGGGAAGTTTAGCGTGCCCAGAACATGGGACGTTCAATCCGAAGGTGCTAGAGAATTTAAGGTGGCTATTAAGTACACAAAAACCACCTCCGAGGCCAGCTCAGTATGAGGCTTTAGCGATTTGGGATTTAATGGCCCTTAAACATATACAAGAAAGATTCCAAAGGAGATTAAAAAGAGCCGAAAAGTCTTATGCAGAAGCTAGATGGGATAATGATAACAAAATGTGGAGACGGGGAATAGTTGATGGATTAAAATTGTTCCCAGCAATAACACAGAGAGAAGAGATGCAGGGAAAGAAAGCCTCCTGTAAAACAGACAAAGACTCTAGTAAGCCTAAGGAAACTAAGAGACCTTGGGAAGAGGAAGACGATTCAGACGACGAGGAATTCATGGACCGAATATTACATGATCGCCCGCCACCTTATGCGGTGAGTGACAATATCCCAAGCACTAGCATGGGTCCTGCGAACCAGACGCAGGAGAAGGGAGTTACTGATACAGTACAGACTAGTGATACAGCTTTGATACAGAATGATGTCAGTGTACCCACTGCGCCAGACATGCAGATACAGTTGCAACCGCCACCGCAGATACAGAGAATCTATCCAGACGTCCCAGTACTCGAGACTACTACGAATCTGATAGTGCCGCCAGACCCGATATATGCAAAATCGAGGTTAGTGCAGATTGAGTCGACTCCGAAATTACTGTCCCAGCCGCAGCCACAATTGATACCAGGATATAACCCAGAAGCCGGTCCCCCATTAGTACCTGTCCCGGGTACTTTAGAACAGACCTATGGAGTTACTGCTCCACGAAGTTTGGGACCAGGTCAGACACCTGCTGCAATATCATTACCAATTACTGTTGGTCCACCGGCGCCATTGTATGCACAAGGTAAATCTGGCGTATGTGATCAGGGAGTAATGGCCCAAGATGCAATAAGAGGAGGGTCCATAGGAACTCCCCAGTTAATGGCCCCTGGAGAGCAAGCAGTTGAAAAACCGAGGTCCTTAATAGACCTTAGCCCAGTGGAAGCACCATTAGAGGCAATGCGTCAGGCAGGGTTAGGGGTATTATCCCCACAGACGATAAGTATGAATGCTTCACAGTCACCAATGATGTATGCAGGAAACATTTCACTGCAAGGTTTTACCGTACAACAGTTGAATGAGTGGCTAGAAAAGACCTATGGTTCACAAAAGACTACAGTGACTGCCGTAGAACCAGAAAAGATAGGGAAAGACGAGTATCTGAATTTTGTAAGGTTGGGAGTGGAAGCTGCTGAACTAGTGGATGGAACAATGGGGGTAAACAGATTAGAGTCATTCACTGAAGTAGAACTGAGATATCTGTGTCCTAAGATTACCAAAGAAGTGGGCAAGGTGCATCAGAGATTAGCAAACCTAGCAGATAAGTATAACATTGATATTGAAAACACTAAACATTTGAAAAGAAGCTACAGGTTAGACTTTGATTCAAAAGACTTCGAGCATATAAGATCTGCCGGAATGAAAGCGCATTTAAAAGAAATACTGCAAAGTGCGCAAATCTGGGGTGCATTAGAAAAATGGGAAGGCAGATGGGCAAAGAAAAGAGATAAGGAGAAAAGTGACAGTCCAGGGTTGAGTCAGACTAAAGCTTCACCCGATACAGAATCAGTAAAAATATTACCCATGAGAGAAACAGCTGGGGGAGTTTTAATTCATGTGCCGTGGTCCAAAGGAGACATCCTATCTTTTACAAATGATTATCCCAGGTTGAGGAAGAAACCGATCGAGTGGTACCAACAAACAGATAGGTTTGTGAAACTTGCAAAGTGTCTCTGGGAAGACTTGAATACCCTGTTTGAGATCATTGTTCAGCCTGATTTGTGGCTCGAGTGCAAGAGAGGGGTAGACTGGCCGACGAAGGAACCGGCAAGGGATAAGGTGACCGGAGCACCTTCTGAAGAGGTGATGAAATACTATCATAGGGTGATTGAGTTCTTAAAGCAGAAAGTGTCGCCGAAGGTGACGAACTGGCAGAAAATCGACCAGACCTCACAAGAGGTTAAGGAATCAATACATGCTTACTATGAGAGGTTGTTAAAAGCGTTCAAACATTATAGTGGTACTGAGACCATTGAGCCGAAAGACATGAACCATCTTGTGTTCAGATTTGTTGAAGGGTTGAGACCAGAGGTTAGCCAGATGATTAAGAATCATTTGATTTGTTGGCAAGCGAAGCCAATTGATGAGGTGTTGCAGTATGCGAAATACTGTAGTGACGAAACTGAGCTGAAGCAGAAAAAGTTGAAAGAGAAAGTGATGGTGATGCAGATAAGGGCTGCACAGGCAGGTATGCAGGGAAATGGAGTTCAATAGATGATACAGCAGCAACCGCAAATTAATGGTGTGTTTCAGGCGCAACCAAGAGGTTGAGGCCGAGGTTTTGTGAATCGCGGTCCAGACTTAAATACTGCTGTGGTCCAAAACGATGTGCAAGGGATGAAAAAGATGTCACAATGTCACGCGTGCGGGGGCGTGGGGCATTGGAAACGGGAGTGCCCCGTTTCAAAATATGAAAGGACCAAAGATGAAAAACCAAAATCCGAACTTTCAAAATAACATGGTGCAGATGCAGGGGTTACAGCCCATGCAGCAGATGCAAATGCCGCGTGTTCAGCCAGCGCAAATACAGCAAGTACAACAGCAGGTTCCCATGGTACCTAGATAGCAAATGCAATTACCAATGGCTCCGATAGGACAGCAACAGGTGTTCTGCTTTTCTTCCTATCTCGTATCAGAGCTTACAGAACATATCTGGAATGCACTTCTGAGTTCAAAGAAGACCTTTATTGTTGTTAATTCTTCCCCACCCACAAGTTCGTGAGAGATGAATTAATAGATTTCAAGCACACGTTCAAATGAGTAAAAGTATTGCAGCAATGAAAACAAAATATATCACAGTACTTCTCAGTTGCAATGTACACAACAGGTTATATATATATAATGCAAAGCAAAACAAATACTTCACCGTGTGAGAAACTATTTACAGCTTCATCTTTCTGGGGTCTGCAAGTTGATGACTCCGGTCAACTGCGAGAAAGAGATTATCTACCCACACGGGAGACTGGCAACTGGCACCAAGTTCCAGCCCGAAGTCCAGCAGATTCAAATCTAAATCTCTGAAGCCCGAGTCATCCTTACAAAAGCGTGCCCCCTCCTCTCAGACTCGTGAAAACTACGCAAGCCTTTGGAGACTGGCCAGATCTCCTAGACTTCTCCTCTTCCCAAGCCTGAGCAGAAAGGAAAACACCAAATGTACTCTCTCTTATCAGGTCTAGTCTAGTGTGAGAAAACAGCTTGGTTCATCTTGTGGAAAAACATAGCTTGGAAAAATACAGCTTGGATTCTCAACTGCAATGTCTAACTCCACGTTAAAGGCAATAGGCAGCAAACCTAAATATCAAATGTAATGTCTAATGTCAGGTCAAAGCCAATAGGCAGCTGAGCTGAATACAAAATGTAAGGTCTAATATCATGTCAAAGCCAATAGGCAGCTGAGCTGAATACAAAATGCAATGTCTAATATCATGTCAAAGCCAATAGGCAGCTGAGCTGAATACAAAATGTAATGTCTAATATCATGTCAAAGCCAATAGGCAGCTGAGCTGAATACAAAAAATAATGGCTAATGCCATGTCAAAGCCAATAGGCGGCTAAACTGAATACAGAAAGTAATGGCTAATGCCATGTCAAAGCCAATAGGCAGCTAAACTGAACAAAACATATAATGTGCTACTGGTAAACATTGAGCAACTAATATGCGCAGTGGTGAAACACAAAGTCATTGGTCAAACAAAATTAATAGCATCACAACAGGTGATGCTTCCTCAGCAGGTCACAGGTCAGGTAAAATAATACAGTACAACAATTCCCATTGCGAGGTGAAGATGGAATGAATGAGGAGTGGTCGGATGACAGCTCAGACAGTGAAGAGTGCAGGCTTTCAGCATCCCTAGAGGTAGATCAGAGGGGACCCTATGTAGAGAGAAAGGTAATGGGTCACAAGGTTTCATTCCCGGTTGATACCGGAGCTACACGCTCTACAGTCAGAAGTGCAGAGGTTCTGAAATTACCACTTTCGGGGCGTACCATAAGGGTGGTCGGAGTAGCAAATCAGTACCTGACAAACCTGATTACAGATCCGGTACAGGTTGAGATCAGCAACTTCCAGGGACTACATACGTTTGTAGTCTGTGACTCAAGTCCGGTATCCCTACTGGGAAGGGACTTACTGTGCAAGACGAAATGTTCGATTACATGTACCAATGGTGGAATTGAAGTGCAAACAAACAGTGATGATGAAGGGGATGATGGTCAGTTCTCAGAGTTGGAGACAGGAACTGCGAATGAAGATTACCCCTTGATTACATTGTTCCCGATGCTTACAGTGATTGATCTACCTGCTGAGTTACAAGGAACCGTGAGAGTGTGGGACTTGACAGGATAGGAAGTGGGACTGATAAAAGGGGTCGGAACCAGTTAAAGTACAAGTGAAGCCAAATGCAGTGTTTCCCCAGGTGCCACAATATCACATGGCACAAGATGTTCTTATTCAAGTGTCGCAAATAATTGCAGACTTTCTGAAACAGGAAGTTTTGAAGGAAGTGTTGAGCAGCCCATGTAATTCACCGATAATGGGTCTGAAAAAGCTTTGTGGGAAAGTCCGAATTGTGCAGGACTTAAGAAAAATAAACGAGATTGTGGTAAAATGTTGCCCATAGTGCCCAATCCAGCAGTGATCATGTTTCAGGTTCCATGTGATGCTGAGTGGTTCACCGTTGTAGATCTGTCACAAGCCTTCTTTTCGCTACCTCTTCATGAGGACAGCCAGTATTTATTCAGTTTCAAATTCCTAGATAAGGTGTACAGTTGGTGCAGAATTCCTCAAGGGTATTCTGAGTCACCGTCCATCTTCAATCAGATATTGAAAAAGGACTTAGAATCCTTAGTGCTGCCATTTAACTCGACTCTAGTGCAGTACATTGACGACTTGCTGATTGCATCCAAGACAAGGGATAATTGTAAGTATGACACAATTGCGTTACTGAATCATTTGGGAAAGAACAGACATAAGGCGCCACCCAAGAAGTTGCAGTACTGCCAGAAAGAAGTGATTAGGACACTTAATTGAAAGAGGGTCCAGGAGAATATCGAAAGAAAGAATAACAGCCATTTTGCAAATGAACCCCCCAACAACAAAGAGAGATGTCAGGATCTTTTTGGGAATGGTGGGCTGCTGTCTCCAGTGGATACCCAACTTCTCGATTATCTCAAAACCATTGATAAAGCTGACAGGCAAAGAGATCAAGGATGAGCCGTATGCCATAGCTTTGTCCAAGGAAGAGCTTGAGTCATTCATGAAATTGAGAGAGTGCATGTGCAGAGCACCAGCTTTGGGTATGCCTGATTACACGAAGCCTTTTCAACTGTTTTGTCATGAATGTGATGCTTGTTCTTTGTCTGTCTTGACACAGGTCCATGGAGGTGCAAATCGTCCTGTAGCATATTTTTCAGCTACCTTGGACCCCGTCGCAGCAGCCTTACCGGGTTGTTTGTGCGCAGTCGCAGCAGTTGGTCAGAGCCTCATGCAGTGTGAAGGCATAGTCATGGGATATCCCCTAACAGTAATGGTTCCTCATTCAGTTGAAATTTTGTTGACTCGAACCAAAACACAACACATGACAAATGCTCGTCTTACCAAATATGAGACAATTATACTGGGGTCACCTAATGTTTCACTGAAACGATGTACTGTGTTGAACCCGGCAACTCTACTTCCTGCTGAGAATACGGGAGTTAATAATGAAGAAGAAATTGAGCACGACTGTCTTGAGGTAACAGAACTGTGTACCAAGCCACGACCTGATATTCAAGATACACAGTTAAAAGAAAACGACTGTATTATGTTCGTTGATGGATCTTGTTTGAGAGACTCAGTCGGAATGCTGATAGCTGGTTATGCTGTATGTACCATAGCTGGTATCATTGAAGTTTCCTGGCTAAAGAGAGTGTATTCCGCACAAGTGGAAGAGCTAATTGCCCTTACTAAGGCATGCCATGCAGCTGTAAATCTGAGAGTCACTATCTACACTGTCAGCAGATATGGGTTTGGAATTGTACATGACTTTGGCCAATTGTGGTCACAGAAAGGTTTCTGGTTCTCCTGTGAAAAATGGCAAACAAATTAGAGACTTGTTACATGTGATTCAGTTACCTCTTGAAATTGCCGTGGTGAAATGCAGTGCTCACGTTAAATCACAAGACTTTGTGTCCATGGGAAACGGCTATGCAGATCAAGTCGCAAGGTTTTGCGCATTGAACTGTATATCATTCAGGGATCAGTGGGAATTGATGCCACAAACTGAAAATGACACATGCTTAAACCTTGCATTAAGGGTGGTTGATACCCTAGATGAGCTAAAGACACTACAGGGTCGTGCTAGCAAAGAGGAAAAACGCTCCTGGCAAAGAATGCAATGTGTACAGAGGGCTGACGACTTGTGGGTCTCAGAGGAGGGGAAATTGGTTTTGCCAAACAGTCTTTTGTCACAATTCGCTAGGCTCTATCGTGGACAGGCTCACCTTGGGAGAGATGCAATCATCAGGTCATTCAAAATCGATTGGTTTAACCCAAAGTTCAGACATGCCGCAGAGGTTACCTGTCACAGGTGCATCATCTGTCAAGAGATGAATGCCGGAAAAGGGACTGTGGTAACTTTGAGCAACATTGGGAGAGCTGGTGGTCCATTTAGCAAGATGCAAATTGATTTCATTGAAATGCCTGTTTGTGGAGGATTGAGGTACGTGTTGGTGATTGTGTGTGTTTTCAGTCAGTGGATTGAAGCCTACCAGACACGTAGAAATGACAGTCTCACAGTTGCAAAGCTGCTGCTTAGGGAACTAGTACCCAGGTTCAGGTTTCCGGTCTCTATAGAATCAGATAGGGGGAGACACTTCGATAATGAGGTGATTAAACTCCTGTGTGCCGCATTAGACATTGAACAGAAGCTGCACTGTAGCTACCGCCCTGAAGCATCAGGATTAGTAGAGCAAATGAATGGTACCTTGAAATCAAGAATGGCAAAGATGTGCGCAGCTACCAATATGAAATGGCCAGATGCATTACCCTTAGTGCTGATGTCAATGAGGAACACCCCTGATAAGAAGACAGGACTATCACCACATGAAATCCTAATGGGTAGAGCTATGAGGTTACCCGCAGTACCTGCAAATGCTCTAGTGAATATCACGGATGATATGGTGTTGGACCACTGCAAAGGCTTGGCTGATGTGATTCGCTCTTTCTCTCACCAGGTAGAAGCTAACACATTGCCACCGATCGGAGATCCAGGTCACACCCTACAAGCCGGTGACTGGGTGGTTGTCAAGAAGCACGTGAGAAAGTCGTGTTTGGAGCTGTGCTGGAAGGGGCCATATCAAGTAATCTTGACAACAACTACTGCTGTGAAATGTGCAGGCGTTCCAAACTGGATACATGCCAGTCACACGAAAAAGGTAACATGTCCAACTGATGAGGAACTTGAAGTTTCCGGCACAACAGTTACAGAGAGGGAAGTCTCAGGGCCAGAAAACAGCCAAGAGGGAACTGAGACTACAGGAGAGCCCACTGAGAACAGCCTAGTCCCTCAAACAGTAAACAAGTTCGAGGGAGGTGACAGTGAGCCTATCTCAGTAGAGGCAGCAGGAGAACTAAATCAAGGAGAGGTTCTCCCAGAAATAGACGGATACGGGCTAGAACTTGAGCCCGTTACAGATCAAGAGGTAGAAGCAGAAGAAGGGGAAATAATAGAAAGAGACCAAAGTACTCCGGCATCCCCTGAGCCAGTTGCAGGTCCATCAAGAGAAAACACCATATTACAAGAGGAGGGTGCTGTTCAGCGTCCTGAAAAGGCAAATCGGAAAAAGACGCATAAAGGAGATAACTGGCCAGAGAAAAAGGCTGCAAAAGCAAGAAGCGTACCAGGTGAAACAATAGCAGAAGAGACTGATACATCTCGAGTTGAAGATCTGAGTGAAGGAGAATTGTAAGGTGAATGCAGACTGAAAAGAAAGAGAACCGCAAATAGAAGGTACGCAGGTCCTGAGTGGGTGTATGCAACAACATCTGAATGGCAACAAGAATTCTTAGCGTTCTGTTTTGATCGAGAAGTACCAGGCCAATACTACAGTACCTGAAGTAGTTCAGGAAAGAGACTTTGTTAAAGATCGAAAACTGAAAATCTAAAGGAAAGGAACTTATAAATTACCGGATGAGACACTGATTTGACTTGAGAAACCTGATTATGACAAGCTGCTAACCTGATTTGACCAAAGGGGTCCTGGAGTGAGTGAAACGCTGTAAATACACGCAGAAAGAAAGAGACTTTTGCATCAGAAAAAAAAAAAAGAGAGAAGAAGAAAAAAGAAAAGGTTTTATATCGTCCTCAAGTTGATTGTTATTCTGCTATCTGATTCTTTACAGACATGGCTTATAATAGAAGTAGTAACAAGAAGAGTAAGGTGTGTGGTTGGTTAAGTCTTATAATAGGAATTGGGTGTGCGATAATAATTGTGGGAGTGATGGTGGGAATGCCATGGTTGGATAAGAAAGCAACTAACGCTGCTTCAAAACCTGAGACCACAACATTAACACCGTGGGAAAAGTTTGAGCAGGATGCAAGACACTTGCATGAGGGAACTAATTTAAAGGGGGAGGTTTCTACTATTGTCTTCTATTGCTTGCTGAATGAGTATGATGAGACCATGGATGTGAAAAACTGTTACGTGTGTAAAAAGATTCCTGCATCAGTGCAGGAAGGGGTCACCTATCATAGCTTACCACTAACATACGGGATTAGTTGTAGCTTGCTATTAACAAGATTCTATAATCAAGAGCATGTGGAATACTTTTATTCAAATCTGGATGTTGTGTTTTCTTTTGTGCCTGTGATTGAGTTTCTGAACAAGCTAGCTAAAGAGCAGAATATAAAAATAGTTAGGGGTTTCTTTGAACCAACGCTTACATTTGGGACAGCTTATGCACACCGCAACAATCTGACCTGTTTATTGTCACCTGTAGAGCAAAGCTTCTTAGATCACACTGATGATAGACGCAAGGCATTAAAGGAAAGATTAGAAAAGGGGCTAGAAAAACGCACATATGCAAATGATTATGCTTACACTGCAATCAAGACGCAAGGCAAACTAGCAATAGATGCATTACATGTGGGGAGGCTTTGTAGGCCAAAATCTGAGCAAGACACTTTATTTGTGGGAACGAGTGAATGCAGACATGTATTTTTGTTTCAGAGTAAATGGACATTTATGTTGAATGGACAGGATCCAGCGATCCCTGGGATCTATTATATTTGTACACTTAGGGCCAGATGTAGCAAAGTTTTGCGAGTCGCAAATGGGCCGATTCGCTATTTGCGACAGTGCAAAATCGGAAATGGGATGCAAAAACCCCATTTCTGACTTGCAAAAAGCGATGGGACCCGTTTGCGAGTCACATCAGTTGCGACCCCATTTTGCGACCCGCAAATTGCAAGTCGCAATTTGCGAGTCGCAAACCTTATGCAATTGCAACTCGCAAATTGCGACTAGTCGCAAAAAGCCCATTTTGCACTTGCAATTTACCACTAACTCAGAGCAGGTGGTAACCATAACCAAAGTATAAAAGGAGACCCAGAAGGCATCTGGGTTACCCAACATGGCGGAGATATACCTGATAGCAGTGAGAAGGAGAGTCCACGCAGCCCAGCAGAGGAGGAGGAGGGGCCACAGACAGGAGAAGATATATAGAACAAGGCAGACTCTTTTTCAGCAAACTGAGGATGAGATATACGATAAATACCGCCTTAGCAGCGCAGCCATACTAGAATTAATTGATTTACTGAAACCACAGCTAGAACACCAGACTCTGCGTGGCTGCGCCATCCCAACGCATGTGCAAGTGCTATGCTCACTGCACCTCTTGGCCTCAGGGAGCTATCAGGGGGTCATTGCTGTGTCAGGTGGGGTATCCCAAAGTTCAGTGTCAAGGTTCCTCAGGGCATTCCTAGATGCCATACTCACACACAGGTCTCACTTCATATACCTACCCAGGAATGAGGCAGAAATTAACAGCTCCAAGCTGGACTTTTACCGCATTGCCCACTTTCCCCATGTCATAGGGTGTGTAGATGGGACACACATTCAAATATGCCCCCCCTGCAAATCTGGAACATCTTTTCCGCAACAGAAAGTGTATCCACTCACTGAATATTCAGGTTGTTTGTGACGCCCATTATGTCATCACGGACATTGTAGCTAAGTTTCCAGGCAGTACCCATGACTCATACATGTTTAGGCATAGTGGGATACATCAACGCCTGGAACGTGGGGAATTTGGAGACGGATACCTCCTAGGTAGAGCTACAGACACCTTGCAGACATACACACAGGTCACTGTGCACAACAATCAGGACTTCCTAACAGTGTACTTTTTGTACCCAACAGGTGACAGTGCATATGCTCTAAGGCCATGGATCATGACTCCGTTTTTAACACCCAGCAATGAATGTGAGAGGCGATACAACAATGCACATAAGAGGACCAGGAACCTTATCGAGCGCACCTTCGGACTCCTGAAAGCAAGATTCAGATGCCTCCACCGCAGTGGAGGTGCCCTCCAGTATACCCCCATTACAGCATTCAAAATTGTGGTCGCATGCGCCATCCTCCACAACATAGCCACCCGACGTGGGCTACCTCTCACCCCTGCAGACCCAGATCCTGATGATGAAGAGCAAGAACAACCACATCGCCATCATGGGGATAGGAGTATAGCTAATCAAGGCAGACTGAGACGGTAACACATCGCAACACAATACTTTGGAAGGTACGTGTCAACTCCAACCATACTCACCTATTGACCAAAAACTCCATTTGTTAAGTGGAACAAAAATAACTATTTTATTAGTGCAGAAATGAAACTATTTACAAGTAATGAATGTCCATGGGCATGAAAATGCACACCAGGCATGTGGCACATTGACGTCATGTGCCACTTCTAATGGTCCAGGGTGATCTCTATGACCTTCTGCCCCTCCTGCCAGCCTGGCTGGTCCCTGGTGCTTCCGTGGTGCTCTGCCTGCTACTCCTGAGCACCCTGCTGTCAGTGACAGAGACACTGCTCACTGTCGAGCCCTCCTCACTGCCCTGGGGTGTTTCCCCTGTGCCCCTAGACATATTCCGTGTCTCCATCAAGTCAATGATGTGAGTCAGACGTCCCAGGCCCCTCTCCACATCCCCAGCGAAATGGCCCATTTCCACCTGCAGCCCAACTGTCCTCCTCGACAGGCCTGTGGTGTTCATGGCGAGCCTGCCGATGGATGTGGCCATCCTGTCCAGTCTGTGCAGGAGCTGACGGTCCCTGCGCCGCCCACCCTCGGCCTGGGCCAGCAGTCCTCCCGCCAGTTCCCTCATGGCAAGGGCAAGGTCCCCAGTGTTAGTGCAGATCATGTCCATCCTTGACTTCAGGTGCTGCATGCTGGGCATGGTTATTGCGCACAAAGCGGTGCAGCACACCACTAATCCTTCTTAAAATTCGATTTTGTAGGTGCTGACCATGCAGCAGATGTGCCTCACTGGTGCTGGGAGGTAGTTGCCCGGATGCAGACTGCAGCCCTGATGTCCTGGACCTGCGACGCCTGCGCAGCGGTGGCTGCCCTGTGATTTCACCTGTCTCATCCCTGCCTGTTGCTGGGGCAGCCTCTTGGGATACTGTTGCAGCAGGTGTGGCTACTGCAGGGATGCTGTTGACCGTGCAGGTGGGGGTGCTGGCGGGTCCTGAGGTGTCCTCATGGGGCTGGCTGATTGGAGTAGTGGTGGTGTCTTGCTGGAGACCTGTGGGACATGGGGAACAGACTGTCAGTGTCTACTATCTGTTGCACACTTCCTAATAAACATTTGCCTATGAACTGCCTACTTGACTACATTTCCCATAATGCATCATTCTGGCGTTTGCTACCCTGAAATGGAGCTATCTTGGTTGTGCATGCCCCTTTGTACACAGTGGGTGGGGGTATGGCATTGATAGGGGTACAGGCATGTCACATGGTACTCACCTGTTGATGTGCTGGGCTCTGAGGTGTCCAGGTCCCCAAATCCAGAAACTGCCTCCTGCTCCAAGGTTTCCTCCACCCTTTCTTCCAGGGGTGCGGGTGGTGGCACAGACGATGGTCCCCCCTCCTGTGCCTCTCATCTCCCGGAGCCTTTCAGCCACCCTCTCCTTGGTCCGGGAGCGGAGGTCATACCACCTTTTCTTGATGTCATCTATGCTCCTGTGGCTCACCCCCAGGGAATTTATCTTGTCCTGTATGTCCTGCCACAGCTGTTTCTTGGTGGCTTCAGGAACATTGAGGGCTGATTTTCCAAACAAGTCATCATAGTGCTGACAGCATTCGTCTGTCAGCACCTCCAGCTCCCTCTCTGAGAATTTCTGCTTCCTCTTCCTTGGTGTTCCTTCCATGGCAGCTGCTGTTTGTCCTGTGTGTAGTTCAGCAGTTTTAAAAGGGTGTGGTCCTCCCTCCTCCCAGGTGTATTAGTAAACTTCCTGGCTGTGATGTCATCATCATGTGCCAGGAAGTGTTTCCAGAGTGTTCTGGAGTGGTTTCTGGAGTGTTCTGCTGCACCTGTAATCAATTAACAAGCTAATCGCAATTTGCGACATCCACTCGCTAATTGCGAGTTCGTTTTTTGCACACTCGCAAAAAGCGACCTCGCAATCGGCAGACTCGCACACTGCGTTACGAGTCCGGGTGCGAGTCGCAATTTCGGCACGTTTTTTTTGCCTGCATTCCAATTTGCAACTCGCATTTTGCGAGTCGCACCAACTCGCAAAATCCGAGTCGCAAATTTTTTGTTTGCTACATCTGGCCCCTAATGCTTATTACCGTCTCCCTAAGGGATGGTATGGGACATGTTATTTGGGAATAGTTTTCCCAAAGATTTATCAGATTGATGACTTAAAGCAAATACCTAAAACGTCTGAATTACAACATGCTAGACAAAAACGAGAATCAGTGGCTGCTGTCATTGGTGATATATTTGGAGCCATAATCCCTTCAGTATGGGTTATCTTGAACTCCATGAAGATTCAAAAGTTGTCTACTATTGTGGATAACATGCTGACAAATTTTACAGGGGCAATACTCCTGATGGATACTGAACTTGCTGCAGAAAGAGCTATGACTCTTCAAAATCGGCTTGCTTTAGACATTCTTTTGGCAAAGAGTGGAGGGGTCTGCAAGATGCTCAACGAGCATCATTGTTGCTCATTCATTCCAGATAATAGTAAAAAGATTAGAGGTATGCTTACTAACCTAACCCGAGGTAGTGCAGATTTGAAAGATTTGAAGGAACCTGGAGTATGGGAGAAATTTGGAAAGGGAATTGCCAGAGTAGGGAGTTGGTTTAGCAATATTTGGAATGGGGTACTTGCAAAAATATTAGGGGGTCTATTAATTGTTCTGGCCTGACTATTAGGATTATGGGGAGCATGCAAAATTAATGATAAAATTAAAAGAAATTGGACAAAAAGAACCAGGAGGAATGAAGTAAGTGAAAGGGAGAAAATGTTCAACAAAATTTGGGAAAGTTCACATAAGGGACAAGATGTTGAAATGCGCATTATGCGTAAAGTGAAAAATTATGTGAAAGGTCAAAGGGAAAGGCTTGTGTGATGACGAACGTCATCAGAGGAGGGACTGAGAGAGCGTAGCTGATATAATCTATATTAGCATGAAATGTTTATATATTGATGTGTGATGATGCTGCATAGAAACTATAATAATAGCGATTTTGCTTAAACGTGCACTTGGACTGTGACCACGATGAGTGGCCACCAATGTATACACAAACTAATAATGATGAATAAAATGTTTATGTTATGTTCAAATTAAGCTTAAATTAACATTTGCATTATTAAATCTGTTTTGAAAATCCTCATAGGCCTTAAATTAGCGTGAGCTGCAGCTAAGCTGCCTGGCTTTCATATTAAATGCATTTTTCTGTTTTTCAGTGTGCTGACTCACAAGGGGCCATGACCCCGTAATGTTCTTTTTCTCCAAACTTGGAAGATGAATGTAACCATGTTAAATCTGTTCCCAGGCGCATCTTCCGTGCCGTGGACTAAATGTTATAAATGAATTGAAATAAGTGTAGATTAATGTAATATAAAAGGTCATTCAAACCGGGAACGACAATGGAACTGCTGACCAAAAGATGTACAAAGAATTACAAAGGGATGAAGTAACACCGGATGTGCCACCTATGAAGACGTCAATTATGAAGACCAATCAAAGACTTGTAAACCAATATGGGGTGACGATTAGGATTACCTAATGTCAAATTTGATAGGTTAAAGATAGTGGGGTGTAGTAAGTGACCAATAGAATTTTGGGGGAATGTACTACGAAAAAGGGATAAGAACCCATGTCACAAAAAAGGTCGGGAGAGCGAGGTAGGGAATGCTATTGATTTTATCCAGAAACTTTGTCACTCTGATTGGTGACTTGAGATTTTATAAAATCATCCTCACCCATAGACTGCCCATTTACACTTTTCCTCCTTATGAGGGAAGTGCCCCCCTTGCTCTTTAGTAGAGTCCTGACTGATGCCGATTTGACTGATGTCCTGAAGACGAAGGCTGACCCTGTGCACTGACCTAATCCTTGGAGGGTAATTATGACAATGCAATTGTAATTTGTCTGTTTGCTTTTCCTTTCTAGGTACCAACTGCTTGCTTTAGACAGAGACCATAGCTAGAGATTTTCCAAATTGGTGTTCTAAATTGTTTTGCATGAAGCCCAACATGCAAATGCTAATCAGTGGTTAAGACAGGTGTTCACCAAAACTGACGCAAATAGACAAACGACCGAGATTATGCTTTGTTGAACTGACGCGTTATTGACACTCTGCTAAACTTGATCTATGTTCTCGCCGTGTTATGTTCTGATGTTTGTGATTCTCGCTTTAATGAAATCTTATCAAAGTTGCCATATTGTGACTATGTTATTCTGTTTCATGCTTTTGAGGTTAACACATCTAATCTTAGATTGTAATTAATAGAGAATAAAACTCATAAAATTCTACTAAACTGGTGTGGTTATTCATGGCTGAAAGGTCATGGTAGCGTCTTGCATTGATTAATGACTTTGACTAAAGTGGAATGGAATGTTGAGATAAATATTGATGACATTATTGATGTATTGATTGATATATTGATTAGTTATCTCGTCCTACGGTGTCTCTCAACTGGGTCAAAAGATTCATTGGCCTAAAACAAGTCCTAATGTGTAATAAATTAACATAAAGGGACGCGTTATCAGTTCCATACCATCTTCTGTCGCTATAATGGAATTACATTGGTTCCTTTGAATGTAAACAATTTCTGAATGACAGCTTTTCCTCAAAGTTTCAAGTCAACTATGGTGCAATTGACATTTGGCTGTTACCTTTAGTGTCACAATGATGGTCTATACGTGACACGTGTTCATTACATAGTGTGAAGCTCCAACAAGTTAACTGTAAAATGATGCACTGAAAACCATATTGAAGTGCATTAACTGTAAACTAGTAATGTAATGTGATGTGGCATAGCCGCATAAATTCAAGTATTATCATTTAATTTGATTCCAGTTGCTTCCTAATGTTGTTATGGAGTAGTTTTCACTGAAACAATAATACATTTCCTAATAAAAGAGTTTTAAATGTTGCATGCTAATGTTGACATATTTAGTTCAATCGCAAAATGAAATGATGGATAGAGTGTTGAAACTTTTCAAACCCTCACCCCCAGTCACAGATCTGGGTTTAATCCATCATTATTTTGTTTACCACGTCACCCCAGTATGTACCCAATCATATGCAAATCAGTCATGACCCTGCTCCCTATGTGAGCTGTCAAGCCCAAACTGCCAAGCCAGGTCCTCCCTAGACAGGATACAAGCATACTGGGACGGTTTTCAGGGTACCACCCTTCATCAGGCAGGCTAGCTTGAAACCAGTGGTGTGGCAAGCAAGGGGCGCACATCTGGGCATACCCTCCCCACTTAGGGCACACATAGCAACAACACAAAATAAAATGATGGGCGAAGTGTTGAAACTTTTCAAACACTCATCCCCAGTCATAGATTTCGGTTTAATCCATTGTTATTTTGCTTCCCACGTCACCCCACTTCGGAGCCAGCCATATGCAAATTAGTCTTGCCACTGCTCCCTATGAGAGCTGTCCAGCCTGAACTGCCAAGCCAGGTCCTCCCTGAACAGGATACAGCATCCTGGGATCGATTTCAGGGTACCACTCTTCATCAGCCAGGCTAGCTTGAAACCAGTGGCACGGCAAGCAAGAGACCCACTTCTGGGCATACCCTAACCACTTAGGGCACATATAGTGACATCACAAAATAAAATAATGGATGGAGTGTTGAAACTTTTCAAAGACTCACCCTCTGTCACAGAACTGGGTTTAATCCATCATTATTGTGCTTGCCACGGCATCCCAGTTCGGATCCAGCCGTAGGCACATTAGTCTTGACCCTGCTGTCTATGTGAGCAGTCTAGCATGAACTGACAAGCCAAGTCCTCCCATGACAGGATACAAGCATCCTGGGACCGGTTTCAGGGTATCACCCTTCATCAGCCAGGCTAGCTTGAATACAGTGGTGCAGTAAGCAAGGGACCCACGTCTGGGCATACCCTTGCCACTTAGGACACACATTGCAACATCACAAAATAAAATCATGGACAGAGTGACAAAACCTTTCAAACACTCACCCACAGTCATAGATTTGGGTTTAATCCATTGTTATTTTGCTTGCCATGTCACCCCATTCGGACCCAGCCATACACAAATCAGTCTTGACCCTGTTCCCTATGGAGTAGTCCAGCCCGAACAGCCAAGCCAGGTCCTCCCTGGACAGGATACAAGCATCCTGAGAACGATTTCAGGGTACCATCCTTCATCATCCAGGCTAGATTGAATCTAGTGGTGCAGCAAGCAAGGGAACCACATCCGGGCATACCCTAGCCACTGAGGGGGGACATAGCAACAACACAAAACAAAATGATGGGCAGAGTGTGAAACTTTTCAAACATTCACCCCTCGTCACAGATCTGAGTTTAATCCATCTTTATTTTTCTTGCCACGTCACCCCAGTTCGGACCCATCTATATGGAAATCAGTTTTGACTCTGCTATCTATGGGAGCAGTCCACCCCGAACTGCCAAGCCAGGTCCTACCTGAACAGGATACAGGCATCATCGGAACGATTTCAGGGTACCACCCTTCATCATCAATTCTTGCTTGACTCCAGTGGTGCAGCAAGCAAGGAAACCACATCCAGGCAAACCCTAGCCACTTAGGGAGCATATAGCAACAACACAAAATAAAATGATGCACAAAGTGTTGAAACATTTCAAACACTCACCCACAGTCATAGATCTGGTTTTAATCCATTGTAATTTTGCTTGCCACATCACCCCAGTTTGGACCCAGCCACATGCAAATACATCTTGCTCCTGCTCCCTATGGGAGGTGTCCAGCCCGAACTGCCAAGCTAGCTCCTCCCTGGACAGAATACAAGCATCCTGGGACCAGTTCCATAGTGTCACCATTCATCAGCCAGTCTACCTTGAATCCAGTGACACAGAAAGCAAGGGAACCACGTCCTGGCATACCCTAGCCACTTAGGGGGGACAAAGCAACACCACAAAATAAAATGATGGGCGGAGTGTTGAAACTTTTAAAACATTCACAGTTCAGGGTTTAGTCACCCCACTTTGGACCCAGCCATGTGCGAATCAGTCTTGCCCCTGCTCCATATGGGAGCTGTCCATCCTGAACTGCCAAGCCAGGTCCTCCCTGGGCAGAATACAAGCATCCTGTGACCAGTTCCAGAGTGTCACCACTCATCAGCCAGGCTAGCTTGAATCCAGTGGTGCAGCAAGCAAGGGACCCACTTGGGGGCATACTCTAGCCACTTAGGGCACACATAGCAACATCACAAAATAAAATTATTGGCGGAGTGTTGAAACTTTTCAAACACTCATCCCCTGTCATAGATCTGGGTTTAATCCATCATTATTTTGCTTCCCACGTCACCCCAGTTCGGATCAGCCATATGCAAATCACTCTTGACCCTCCTCCCTAAGAAAGCTGTTCAGCCTGAACTGCCAAGCCAGGTCCTCCCTGGACAGAATATAAGCATCCCGTGACCAGTTCCACAGTGTCACCATTCATCAGCCTGGCTAGCTTGAATCCAGGGGCGCAGCAAGCAAGGGACTCACGTAAGGGCATTCTCTAGCCACTTAGGGCACATATAGCAACATCACAAAATAAAATGATGGACGGAGTGTTTAAGCTTTTCAAATACTCACCCCAGTCATAGATCTGGGTTTAATCAACCATTATTTAGCTTGCACGTCACCCCAGTTCGGACCCAGCCATATGCAAATCAATCTTGCCCCTGCTCCCTTTGGGAGCTGTCCAATATGAACTGCCAAGCCAGGTCCTCCCTGGACAGAATACAAACATCCTGGGACTAGTTCCAGAGTGTCTCCATTCATCAGCCAAGCTAACTTGAATCCAGTGAGCAGAAAGCAAGGGAGCATACCCTAGCCACTTAGTTCACACATAGCAACATCACAAAATAAAATGATGGACGGAGTGCCAAAACTTTTCAAACACTCACCCCCAGTCATATATCTGGGTTTATTCCATTGTTATTTTGCTTGCCATGTCACCCCAGTTTGAACCCAGCCATATACAAATCACTCTTGACCCTGCTCCTATGGGAGCAGTTCACCCCGACCTGCCAAGCCAGGTCCTCCCTTAACAGGATAAAAGCATCCTGGGAACGATTTCAGGGTAGCACTCTTCATCATCCAGACTAGCTTTAATCCAGTGGCGCAACAAGCAAAGGACCCATCTCTGGGCATACCCTAGCCACTTAGGGCACACATAGCAACATCACAAAATGAAATGATGGGCGGAGTGTTGAAACTTTTCAAACACTCACCCCCAGTCATAGATCTGGGTTTAATCCATTGTTATTTTGCTTCCCACATCACCCCAGTTCAGACCCAGGTGTATGCAAATCAGTCTTGACCCTGCTCCCTACGGGAGCAGTCCTGCCAAACGACCAAGCCACATCTTCCCTGAACAGGATAAAAGCATCTTGGGAACGATTTCAGGGTACCACCCTTCATCATCCAGACTAGCTCGAATCCAATGGAGTAGCAAGCAAGGGACCAACGTCTGGGCATACTCTAGCAACTTAGGGCACACATAACAACATCACAAAATAAAATGATAGACGAGTGTTGAAACCTTTCAAACACTCACCCTCAGCCACAGATCTGGGTTTAATCCATCATAATTTTTACTTGCCACGTCACGCCAGTTCTGACCTAGCCATATACAAATCAGTCTTGACCCTGCTCCCTATGGGAGCAGTCCATCCCGAACTGCCAAGCCAGGTCCTCCCTGGACAGAATACAAGCATCCTGGGACCAGTTTTAGGGTATCTCCCTTCATCAGCCAGGCTAGCTGGAATCCAGTGGCACAGCAATGAAGGGACCCATGTCTGGGCATACTCTAACCACTTAGGGCACATATAGTAACATTACAAAATAAAATGATGGACCGAGTGTTGAAACTTTTCAGACACTCATCCCTGTCACAGATCTGGGTTTAATCCATCATTATTTTGCTTGCCATGTCACCCCAGTATGGACCCAGCCATATACAAATCAGTCTTGACCTTGCTCCCTATGGGAGCAGTCCACCCCAACTGCCAAGCCAGGTTCTCCCTGGACAGGATACAAGCATCCTGGGACCAGTTTTAGGGTATCTCCTTTCATCAGCCAGGTTAGCTGGAATCCAGTGGCACAGTAATGAAGGGACCCATGTATGTGCATACTCTAGCCACTTAAGGCACACATAACAACATCACAAAATAAAATGATGGGCGGAGTGTTGAAACTTTTCAAACACTCATCCCCAGTCATAGATTTGGGTTTAATCGATTGTTATTTTGCTTCCCACGTCACCCCACTTCGGAGCCAGCCATATGCAAATTAGTCTTGCCACTGCTCCCTATGAGAGCTGTCCAGCCTGAACTGCCAAGCCAGGTCCTCCCTGAACAGGATACAGCATCCTGGGATCGATTTCAGGGTACCACTCTTCATCAGCCAGGCTAGCTTGAAACCAGTGGCACGGCAAGCAAGGGACCCACGTCTGGGCATACCCTAACCACTTAGGGCACATATAGCGACATCAAAAAATAAAATAATGGACGGAGTGTTGAAACTTTTCAAAGACTCACCCTCAGTCACAGAACTGGGTTTAATCCATCATTATTGTGCTTGATACGGCATCCCAGTTCGGACCCAGCCGTAGGCACATTAGTCTTGACCCTGCTCCCTATGGGAGCAGTCCAGCCTGAACTCCTAAGCCGGTTCCTACCTGGACAGGATACAAGCATCCTGGGAACGATTTCAAGGTACTACTCTTCATCAGCCAGGCTAGCTTGAAACCAGTGGCGCGGCAAGCAAGGGACCCACATCTGGGCATACCCTTGCCACTTAGGGCACATATAGTAACATCACAAAATAAAATGATGGGCGGAGTGTTGAAACTTTTCAAACACTCACCCGTGTCACAGATCTGGGTTTAATCCATCATTATTTTGCTTTCCATGTCACCCCAGTACGGACCCAGCCATATACAAATCAGTCTTGACCCTGCTCCCTATGGGAGCAGTCCACCCAAACTGCCAAGCCAGATCCTCCCTGAACAGGATAGAAGCATCCTGGGAACAATTTCAGGGTACCACCCTTCATCATCCAGGCTAACTTGAATCCAGTAGAGCAGCAAGCAAGGGAACCAAATCAGGGCATACCCTAGCCACTTAGGGGGCACACAGCAACAGCACAAAATAAAATGATGGACAGAGTGTTGAAGCTTTTCAAACATGAATCCCCCATCACAGATCTGGGTTTAATCCATCTTTATTTTGCTTGTCATGTCACCCTAGTTCAGAACCAGCCATAAGGGAAATCAGTCTTGACTCTGCTCCCTATGGGAGCAGTCCAGCCCGAACTGCCAAGACAAGTCCTCCCTGGACAGACTACATGCATCCTGGGACTGGTTTCAGGATATCACTCTTCATCAGTCAAGCTAGTTCAAATCAAGTGGTGCAGCAAGCAAGGGACCCACGTCTGGGCATATCCTAGTCACTTAGGGCACACATAGCATCATCACAAAATAAATGATGGGTGGAGTGTTGAAACTTTTCAAACACTCACCCCCAGTCACAGGTCTGGGTTTAATCCATCATTATTTTGCTTGCCACGTCACCCCAGTTCGGAGCCAGCCATATGCAAATCAGTCTTGACCCTAATACCTATGGGAGCAGTCAAGCCCGAACTGCCAACCCAGGTCCTCCCTGGACAGGATACCAGCATCCTTAGAACGATTTCAGGGTACCACCCTTCATCAGCCAGGCTATATTGAATCCAGTGGCACACCAAGCAAGGGACCCACATCCGGGCACACCCTAGCCACTTAGGGCACACATAGCAACATCACAAAATAAAATGATGGACGGAGTGTTGAAACTTTTCAAACACTCACCCCCAGTCATAGATCTGGGTTTAATCCATCGTTATTTTGCTTGCCATGTCACCCCAGTTTGGACACAGGCAAAGGCAAATAAGTCTTGCCCCTACTCCTTATGGGAGCTGTCCACCCTGTACTGCCAAGCCAGGTCCTCTCTGGACAGATTACAAGCATCCTGGGACCAGTTCCAGTGTGTCACCATTCATCAGCCAGGCAAGCTTGAATCCAGTGGTGCAGAAAATAAGGGACCCACATAGGGGCATATCCTAGCCACTTAGGTCACACATAGCAATATCACAAAATTAACTGATGGACAGGGATTTGAAACTTTTCAAACACTCACCCCCAGTCACAGATCTGGGTTTAATCCATCATTATTTTGCTTGCCGCGTCACTCCAGTTTGGACCCAGACATATGCAAATCAGTTTTGAACCTGCTCCCAATAGGAGCAGTCCAGCCCAAACTGCCAAGCCAGGTCTTCTCTGGACAGGATACAGGCATCCTGGAAACAATTTCAGGGTACCACCCTTCATCAGCCAGGCTAGCTGGAATCCAGTGGCACAGCAAGCAAGGGACCCTCATCTGGGAATACTCTAGCAACTTAGGGCACATATAGCAACATCACAAAACAAAATGATGGACGGTGTGTTGAACCTTTTAAAACACTCACTCCCAGTCATAGATGTGGGTTTAATCCATCGTTATTTTGCTTGCCACGTCACTCCTGTTTGGATCCAGCCATATGCATATCAGTCTTGACCCTGCTCCCTATGGGAGCAGTCCAGCCCAAATTGCCAAGCCGGGTCCCCCCTGGACAGGACACAAGCATCCTAGGATCAGTTCCAGGGTATCACCCTTCATCAGCCTGGCTAGCTTGAGTCCAATGGTGCAGCAAGAAAGGGACCCACATCTGGGCATACCCTAGCCACTTAGGGTGACTTTAGCAACACAAAAGGATGATGGGCAGAGTGCTGAAACTTTTGAACCACTCACCCCAGTCACAGAGTAGGCTTCCTGAGAGAACACATGCTCTGCATGGTGCCACTGTTGGAGCCTAATTAATCTGCCTGCTGGGTATGATCTACAATTAATCAGAACCGTAATTGTGTTCAATATGTGGGATCAGGGCTGGCACTCCCATAAGGCGAGAAAAGATAGTGACTTAAGTCACCATTTAGTGAAGATGCCAAATTATTTCACTGAGCCTTTAAAAATGGCCTTCCTCAGTACACGATGAGCAATTCATGAGTTTAAATAAAACCTTCAATATTCATGAGCGGGATAGTCCCAAGCTGCGATGCTAAACATTGATATGAGTCAACTTACCACTCAAAATGAAACTGGGCCAAGATAAATTTATATTCGTTTTTTTAAACCCTCCCATAAAACAGGTCTAGGGATGGATGTAACTCACTTAATTTCACAAAATTGTAGCGTAATTTCACATTGCAAAATTATGCAGAATTATGCGATGAGCATAACCATGCATTTAGTGCTAGTTTCCTAGCCAAAATGCTCCCTTGCATCCAAAATGGGTCTAAGAATGCATTTGCACTAAGAAAATAGTGCGAAGTGCAACAGAAAACAAACACCAGCAGCCAGAAGCCGCTTGTGCTCTGTTACAGTGCTCTTGCAGGAGGCATTATTGCCCCAAATTATGGTCGTTATTGTGTAAATGTTGGTAATTTCGTGTCACAAGAGTAATGAGAAATTACTGAAATTACTTTGATTACTCTGACGTAAATAAAATGTCATCCAGCTCTAGAAAGGCCCCTTCCTGCCAGTATAAAATTTATTTTACATTTGAACCATCTACAGTGAAATGTAATCTTATGCAGCTCCATTGTACTTGTACTCCTACAGGGAAGGCCTCAACAGATAAGTGTCTTTTGTATTTTTTTCACACAGGTAAGTAAAGAACTGCAGAAACTACCTCTCGCTGCATCACTTCAAAAACAAAAAAATCTAATCATACCACCCTAAGAGCATTTTAAAAATCTTTAAATAAATAAATGTTTAGATGCCTCTCAAAACCTCCTGAGAAGTTATGGCAGAACTCAGGAGCTTGAATCCCTTTTCTACACTCATTCCTTACATAGATGTGCTTTTATGACCAAATTTTTTTGTATTTATATCTGGAGCAGTTGATTGTAAGTGACATGAACCTGGGTGTTAAACTCAAATTTGAGGAAGCATTAGGTTGCTGCCCTATTATAGTATAATGGGACAAGCAGACATATGATGTGGCTGTCGCCCAGATACACATCTTAATACATAGTTTGCTAGGTACTGGCCCTCAGTATATTGGAGGTTGGCAAGTCTTTGTTATGTTATGTTGTGTTATGTTATGTTGTGTTATGTTATGTTATGTTATGTTACATTACGTTATGTTATGCATAATCCTAGTGTGCGTAATGACCTGTGAGGGTATCCTGGCACTGAGAAGGTGTACTGCCTCATCCAGAACGTCTTGGGAGGAGCAGCTAATTCAAAGAAACAAGCCTTCAGCTTCTTGTGGAACTCAAGTAGAGACGAGGAGGCTCTAATGTGCAATGCGAGGTTGTTCCATGCTTTTGGAGCAATGTGTGAGAAGGCTCAACCTCCAGCTTTATTCCTGTGTATGCTTGGGATGTGTACGAATGAAGAGTCCAGCTGAGCAGAGGTGTCTGGCTGGTTGATGGAAGGAGATTCAATTGTTCAGGAAGTCCAGGCCTGTGTTGTATAGTGCTTTCAATGTGTGGGTGAGGTGTTTGAACCGAACATACGTGTATTGGGAGCAAGTGGAGCTCCCTCAGGGGTAGTGTAATGTGACTCTTGCATGGAAAGTTGAGGATGAGTGTGGCTGCACTTTCCAGATAGTTTGCAGTCACCTGGTGAGTTGCTTGGCTACACCATTTTCCAGCCTGCTGGTGACCAGAGCTTGGGTGACATTGTTTCTGATAATGCTCGTGCCAATTGAAGAATTCCCTTAGAATTCAGGAAGCTGTGATGGCATTGAGATGGACAGACATGTCCAGCTTTTTGTCAATGATGATAACAAGGTTCTTTCAGTGAAAGATTGAGGTGGGTGTAGGCCCGAGGTCAGCTGGCTAGCAGGTGTAGTCCCAGGTTGAGGTCCAAAGCTCACTACTTCTTTCTTGTTAGTATTGAGCTTGAGACAGCAGGACTTGATCCAGGCAGTGACTTCGTCATGCAAGCATTGAACTTTTTCCTTATGTTGGGAGCTTTGTCCACAGTATGAGTTGTGTGTCATCAGTATATGAGAGGATGATGATGTTGTGGCCACGTATGATGTTGGCTAGTGGAGTCATATATGTCCTAAAGAGGTTGGGTCTGAGAAATGAACCTAGAGGCAGATACGTTTCTGTTCTTCCATGTTGTATAGTTTCTGGTTGACCATTTGAGTTCTTTCTGCCAAAAAGGAGCAGATCCAGAAGAGAGCAGGTCTTTGAATGCCGTCTCATCGAATCCTCTGATGAGGTTGTGGTGTGATATTGTGTCAAAGGCTGCTGAGTAGCCCAGAAGGTCATAGGTTGTGGCCTCTCCACTGTCCAGAATTATGGGGATGTCGCCTTTTGCAGTGATGAGTGCTGTTTTCGTGCTGTGGTTGACTCTGAATCCGGACTGAGTGGCATCTAGGAGCTGGTGACTGACGAAGTGGTCAGTGAAGTGTCTGTTGGTGAGTTTCTCTAAAAACCTTGGTCAGGTATGGTGGGAAGGAGATTGGTCTATAGTTGGTGACTTGGTTGGGTCTGCAGAGAGGTTCTTGATCAGGGTGATGACTGTGGCGTGCTTCCAGGAAGGTGGGTGAGTCAAATGAGGTGTCGAGGATTTGGAGAGGTGAGGGGACATGGACGGGAACTTAGCACTTTGTTCACAGCTTCTGCTACATTTGTAATTCTGAGGGCATATTTCTAAGTTAAACTAAAAGCAACACTGCTTTCTGCTACGTGATTTCTGAGAAAAAACAGCAATGCTAGCGTCACAATATTCAGTTCAGCTATAACTTTTGGTCACATATGTCACAAACTTGTGAAATGCAGCAAAACTATTAATCTGGAAAATATGATTGAGGAGATTGCAGATGTGTTGCATGTTATGTAGGGTGACCAGACGTCTTCTTTCCATTAACTAAAATGAGGCAAGGAAATATCTCAAAGGACATACCACAAGCACAGATATTCAAAACTTTTGTAGTAGGTCCATCTGATAATCACTCAAGGTGTTGGTGTAATTGTTTCCAAAACAAAGGCTAAAAGTGATAGATTGCCAGTTTTGAAGAGAAACTTGTGAAATATTCCAATATTTAAGGCTCTAGATTCAGCACCGACTCACCAGGGTTACAGGGGGCGGTGCGAGGTGGGGCGCACGGGGGAAGGGGGCAGGGAGGTAAAGAAATTTTTATTAAAAAAATTAAATAAACTTACCTCCGCACCACTTCTCGCCGCACCGCTCATCTCTTCCATCCTGCAGGCAGGCACAGGTTCCCAGCCTGCCCTGCGCCAATCCTGATGGGTCAGGATTGGCTGCGAGCGCCCAGCCAGGGCGCTCCCAAGCAGACTGGGAGCCTGTGCAGGCTCTCTCCAGCCCGGCAACTGTGTTGCCGGGCCGGAGACATCCTTCTGTGCATGTATGTTTCGCCAGCTCGCGACGGCCGGCAAAACGTACATGCGCAGTGAGGGGAGTGTACAGTGCACTCCCCTCACTGCTCGTCACCCCGTGGCTCGCCCCTTGTGAAAGGTTTACAGCTTCTGCTTCTGGCGGGGGTGCGACGCTCCTCCGCCCAAACGGAGGAGCAGCCACTTTCTAGATTGGTACTCATGAGCAGTCTTTCTCTGCAACAGCAAATTGTGCATATACATAAAAGAAATTGTATGCCGTGCCCTTTGTTTTGCCTTCGAGGCTGAGTAGGCTGAGAATCCCAAATGTAATCGAGCCCTGAAAACATCTGTACTAGGGCTGTCCCTGGATCCGAAATGCCAGTCCAGCCCGAATGGAGACAATAAGAAAATCTAGGGAAGAAGTGTCACACATGACACTTATTTAGCAATGCTTCCTTACGCCTCACAAAAGAGGTAAAATATTACCAGAATAATAAACTGACTTTTATTTGCTATTGTACCCAACGAGGATTTCACGGGACTTAAATGTGATGAAGATATTATGGAACGAGTTTTATCAAGAGCCTTTCAGCGAGAGAAGGTTTTAAGTGGCTAACTGGGAGTCATAACAGCTTCAACACGATTTACACAGTAGCACATGGCACCCTGCGGCACTAATAGACAGACTTCTGTTTGTCTTCTTCTGCAGTACGGATCGAAGCTCGGGCCAAATTTCTGTCTACAAATATGGTGTCCAGCCAAATCCAATTACTGCAGTCTAAAGCCTGGGGATGCTGAGATTTTACCTCGGATGAAGTACCATCCTAATTGGATAATCAAACATTACATGGAGCATGCTTAAAGGGAAATGTTGAATGGACCCGTTTGTCTTATGACAGCCGCCTGACATTTACTGGCAATAACATCACAGATAGCATGCAAGAAGGCATCATCCAGGGGAATTTCTGTCCCTGCCATATTTCAGTTCGAAATATGTTTATGTAACAGTTCAGTTTCAGATTATTTACTGTTTGCTAACAGCTTTAAATCAACGTGAACGAGACTAGCATTTTCTTATAAAGGCCTGACTGAATTAGTAAAAGCGTTCAAAAGCAAATATGACAAAAAAACAGAAATCATTTACAAAACTTTAATAGATTTGGGGCCACAGTCATAGAATCTACTGTAGATGCGAAAAAGAGTAGTATGAAACTTGGGTATAAGTCACTAGGAAGAAGTTATAAAGAAAATGCATAATTATAAAAAAATAATAAGTATAAAGGCAGGCAGTTCTAACACATTTTAATGTTAGGTGGCAGGAATGATTGACTTCAAGTTTCCATTTCAAGCTAGGATTAGGGATAGGCTTAGTACGGGCAAGGGTGGCTGGAATGAATTGTCTTCATACAGGAAGTTGTTATAGAGGTTTTATTATAGTAGCCAATACGTAGATCCATTTTGCCCGCGGTACACAGCTCCTCCTTCTGACTATACCAGAAGCAACACTCATATGGGGGCTTGAAGTAAGTTCTGCCTGAGACCCAGCAGGTTATTGGTAGGTTACTGTTGCACTTAACAGCTGAGGAAGTAATCCTGCATCACAGACCAATACTGCCCACAGCGCTGATATAGTGAACCCATACTCTTTCCCCATAGAACACTGCTGACAAACAGAGCTACCCTCTCTCTACAGTACACATCCACCAATGAGGTCCGCAGTTATGCATAGGTCCAAAGGCTTCTCTCGTAAATCCTCCCTGGTGCACGGTCGAGGCAAAGATCCATGTAATGGCCGTAGCTCTGGAGCAGCTCAATTTAGACTCTATCCTTTATACATTATCGTTGTGAGATTTCGCATTTATACTTGACATTTTTATTGTGTGCTTTAAATAATATTAGCGGGTGAACATTTAAACTCATTAATGAAATGTAACTATTTTGAAACTGAAGCTTTATAAATGTGCACACTAATATAACCTTATAGTCCGTCGTAGCGGGCTATACCACCCATTAAAAGCCCGCTCCAGTGTTAAAGGCCTGAGCCGAAGGCGGGGGCCTTTAACAAGAGAGCGAGCCTTTAATGGCCTATATAGCCCAGCTACTGCAGGCTATAAGACTGATAGAACATTCCAGCGCTACATGGCATAATGTTTTAATTTGTAAAAACAAAGGACTCACAAAGTCCGAGAGGTTTGAAATCTCCTCGGGCTCCATGAGGCCTATGCTCATAGCAACAGCAAATATTGGAATGTTGGTGTTTTGGGCTTCTACCGCCCATTAGAAGCCCTGAGCACTCCATTGTCTTCAATAGAGTGCTCAACGTTCCAATGTTCTCATGTTCATTTGAATTGCTTTTATGTATTCATTATTCATGTTCATATTTACACTTCAAGTTGTATTTGCAGAAGTACATGTTTCTCTTTGTTCATGTTCTGTATTTATTTTGAAAGTTACATGAGTGCATGTATAATCATATATTCGGGCTGACACATGGCGGCAAAAGCAAAAATAAAAGAAGGCAGAATAATTTGTAAAACATCTAACTAGGGTAACTACATACAAAAATATGTTGGTGTAAGTTACTAACTGAAAAGGGAAACAAGAAACCACATTTAGTTATACCTCTCCTCATGGGACAGCAGACAGCAATGATTCATCAAGAGAGAGGGGTTACCATCTTCTGGCTTTGGTTGACTGCAGCATCAGGATGGTCCAGAACACGGGCTGTACATAAGATAGATCAGCAGTTCAGAATTAGTTGGCCTTATTAGTACTGAACCACATGTCAGAATAAGGCAATTAAGACTATGATGAGAAAACTCATCAGGAAGTTAGTGTAGATATGTGAGAGCAGACTAAGCAAGCATAGCACTAATTCTCAGAAGAGCTGGCAATTGATTGACTCTTGCTTCAGAGTTCTTCACTAAATAATATACGCAACATTCATTCAATTGGTTTATCCGGTGGCTCCACTCTGGGCGTTGATTTCAGGATCCAATCACTGTAGATGGCACCACCAAGTTCTGCTTCATTCATAAATCTTCACAGCAAATGTCCAATGTTTCTACTATGGTTCCATATGGTTCCGCTAAAAAATTACATTTTCTAATAATCTGTTACTTGCAATTCCTTTCCCATGGCACAAAAAAAAACTAGGCGAACATTCTTTCACATAAGCTTCATGAATCTTCCTGTGCAATTCATCAGCTAGAACAAATTTTGCTACATCAACTAAATTTTAAACATGTTCTTCTCCTGGAATACAATGGAACATTCAACATTACATTTGCTGCCTAGAGAAAGAATTAAGGCTAAAGGGGAATATAAACCAACATTTTTCCATTGTTGCTTACAAAATGAACTTTCAGGCCTAGTCATGTTAAGAAAGCCTAATGCACATTAATATAATTAATACATTAATAAACTGCTTGCGCACTTTATTATTCAAATCAAATATTCAAAAATAATATTTTATTCAACATCATTCATGTTATGCCAGAGCAATTTTTAAATGTGTACTTGTTCGTCTAAACACATAATTCATAATGAAATCAATATATTTATTCAAATTACATTTTATTTCTACTGTTCTTACCTAAAAATAATACTATCATGTTAATAATCATTGTTAATTCACACATTCATAAATGCAAAACGTTTTCATGTTAAATGTGGTGTCAGAAATACGAAAGATAGGTACAAATGTCCACCACAATTTACACTGTGAACGTATCATTTTCTACATTATTTTCTTTGTTAGACCTTTAAACTACCAATTTATGAGCTGCCATATGCTAGGTCTATGCCACTAATTAATGAATATAGCCTTAGAACCCGCCGTACCAGCATCTACCGGCCATTAAAGGCCCGCTCCTGCGCTAAACGCCCTTAAATGGCCGGTAGAGCCAGCTATAGTGGGTTCTAAGGCTGTTAGAACATTCTGCCACTAGAGGGCAGGATGTTCTATCAAATAAACACATTCCTCACAAAGCCCGAGGGGATTAAAAACCCCTCAGGCTCCGTGAGGCTTTGTTCACAGTTTATGCTGTGAACAAAGAGAACATTGGAATGTTGATGCTCCGGGCTTTTACCAGTGAATAAAAGCCCAGAGCACGCCATTGTCTGAAATGGAGCCCCCAACATTCCAATGTTCTAATATAGCCTTAGAACCCGCCATAGCGGGCTCTACCGGCTATTAAAGGCCCGCTCCCCGCGTTAAATGCCCGAGCCGAAGGGCAGAATGCCACTCAGGCCAGAATGTTCTTTTAAAAAAAAAAAAAATCACGGAGCCCGAGGGGATTAAATTCCCCTGGGGCTCCATGAGGCTTTGTTCACAGCTGTTGCTGTGAACAAAGCGAACATTGGAATGTTGGCGCTGCGGGCTTTTACCGGCCAGTAAAAGCCCGCAGCACTCCATTGTTTTCAATGGAGCTAGCAACATTCCAATGTTCTAATAAAAATTAATCTCTCTCATAGTTGAAATGCATGTTAAATGTTTAGTTAAAGATAACTTGGCTAAAAGCCTTCTTTTTTAAATGTATTTTGCTTGATTAGTGTGTTCTTTTTTTTGCAGGTGTGTTCTCTTGATTTCATTAGTTGGAGAAAGCAATATTTTGTATGTATTAGTTTATTGATAGTAAGGCCTGAGAAGCAAAATATTGGCAAGAAATCTGAAGACCTAATGAGCAGATGAAGCCTCCTATTCTTCCTATATCAGGAACGGGTGGTGCTCAACCTTGCAGTAGCTATCCAAGTTCTATGAGATGGGAAATTCAGGTGATGTTGCAAATGCACACCAAGAGAAGTGAAATGATTGGCTCCTGGTGGGGTGGGACGAGATACGATTGTTGGTGAAGGTTCTGTTTTTTAAATCAACATTCACTCCGTCAGAAAGGAAAGCAGATTCCCTTAGACTTTCAGAGGTACAGACCTCTCTGCTTTCTCTTTTTTTCTGCAAGTGTAAAGCTTCATTCTAAACACTTATTCCAACGCCGGAAGTCTTCTACTGGAGTCTTCACTATGTTGACACCTCCCGCATTTCTGAACTTCTTTGAGATCCCACTCTATAAACCATCCTTATTCCAAACTTGGAACCTTGATTAGATGACTTTACAACGTATTCATGTTTAGGAGAAAGATTCAGAATTTCTTTGAGGAACACCTATTTTTAATTCTCCGTTTCTGTATTGCTGTGGCTGTGATTATTTTGTATCTTACTCTACTGAGAATGAACCTATTCCAATATTTCATTTAACCATCTGTAATCTTGTATCTTTTTAATATTCTCCTGACACGCTTACATACTGATTATTAATTGGTAGAAAATTACTTAACTTCAATCACCGATTCTGTGTCCTTGTGGTGTCTCCAAATGGGCTTCACAAACATTGAATTGTTTTATTATTCCTAACTCCCTTGGCGTCTCAGTCAACTTAAAAAGATCCAGCAAATAAGATATTGTGAATCACAAACCTGCACACTCTCAGGTCTTATCACCACATTGGTGCCCTAAACCCAGTGATGACATTCTGCCTGTTCCCAAGCCTCACTTGTGCCCCTCACTCACCACGTGGTATAATGGATCAAACACTGTATTGCCTTTATCATAGGTATCTTAGGTTGCTTGTGTTCTAATTCGGGGATGACTTGGCCAGGCAGTTCGGGTTAGACTGTTTGCATTGGAGCAGGGTCAGGACTGATTTGCATACTGCTGGTTTCAAACTAAGATGCCATTTTCTGCAAAATAACAATGGATTGGGATGCTGCTTGAGTAGTTATCAGTGAATGAGATTAATTCAAGCATTCCATTGATCACTTTTTTGTATACTTTAGTTTTTCCTGTAACAGGCTTTAAGTGGGATGGACAAAGTGGGTGGTATGGTTCTTTAACCCCTTCGCTGCCAGGCCTTTTCCCCCTCCTGTGCCAGGCCTTTTTTTGCCTATTTGGGGCAGTTCGCGCTTAGGCCCTCATAACTTTTTGTCCACATAAGCTAACCAAGCCAAATTTGCGTCCTTTTTTTCCAACATCCTAGGGATTCTAGAGGTACCCAGACTTTGTGGGTTCCCCTGAAGGAGGCCAAGAAATTGGCCAAAATACAGGGAAAATTTCGTTTTTTTCAAAAGAATTGGAAAAAGTGGCTGCAGAAGAAGGCTTGTGGTTTTTCCCCTGAAAATGGTATCAACAAAGAGTTTGCGGTGCTAAACTCAGCAGCTTCCCAGCTTTCAGGAACAGGCAGACTTGAATCAGAAAACCCAATTTTTCAACACAATTTTGGCATTTTACTGGGACATACCCCATTTTTGCAATTTTTTGTGCTTTCAGTCTCCTTCCAGTCAGTGACAGAAATGGGCATGAAACCAATGCTGGATCCCAGAAACCTAAACATTTCTGAAAAGTAGACAAAATTCTGAATTCAGCAAGGGGTCATTTGTGTAGATCCTACAAGGGTTTCCTACAGAAAATAACAACTAAAAAAGAAATATATTGAAATTGAGGTGAAAAAAACATAAAGGTAGGCCTAGCGCCCGCGACAGGAAACGCCCCAAAGCGCAACGTGGACACATCCAAATTTTTGGAAGAAAACAGAGGTGTTTTTTGCGAAGTGCCTACCTGTAGATTTTGGCCTCTAGCTCAGCCGGCACCTAGGGAAACCTACCAAACCTGTGCATTTCTGAAAACTAGAGACTTAGGGGAATCCAAGATGGGGTGACTTGCGGGGCTCGGACCAGGTTCTGTTACCCAGAATCCTTTGTAAACCTCAAAATTTGGCTAAAAAAAACACATGTTCCTCACATTTTTTTGGCAGAAAGTTCTGGAATCTGAGAGGAGCCACAAATTTCCTTCCACCCAGCGTTCCCCCAAGTCTCCCGATAAAAATGATACCTCACTTGTGTGGGTAGGCCTAGCGCCCCCGACAGGAAACGCCCCAAAGCGCAACGTGGACACATCCAAATTTTTGGAAGAAAACATAGGTGTTTTTTGCGAAGTGCCTACCTGTAGATTTTGGCCTCTAGCTCAGCCGGCACCTAGGGAAACCTACCAAACCTGTGCATTTCTGAAAACTAGAGACTTAGGGGAATCCAAGATGGGGTGACTTGCGGGGCTCGGGCCAGGTTCTGTTACCCAGAATCCTTTGCAAACCTCAAAATTTGGCTAAAAAAACACATGTTCCTCACATTTCTGTGGCAGAAAGTTCTGGAATCTGAGAGGAGCCACAAATTTCCTTCCACCCAGCGTTCCCCCAAGTCTCCCGATAAAAATGATACCTCACTTGTGTGGGTAGGACTAGCGCCCACGAAAGGAAAGGGCCCAAAACACAACGTGGACACATCATATTTTTTTATAAAAATCATTGCCTACCCGTGGATTTTGGCCTGTAGCTCAGCCGGCACCTGGGGAAACCTAGCAAACCAGCGCATTTTTGAAAACTAGAAACCCAGGGGAATCCAAGATGGGGTGACTTGCGGGGCTCTGACCAGGTTATGTTACCCAGAATCCTTTGCAAACATCAAAATTTGACCCAAAAAACACTTTTTCCTCTCATTTCGGTGACAGAAAGTTCTGGAATCTGAGAGGAGCCACAAATTTCCTTCCACCCAGCGTTCCCCTAAGTCTCTCGATAAAAATGGTACCTCACTTCTGTGGGTAGGCCTAGCGCCCACAAAAGGAAATGGCCCAAAACACAACGTGGACACAACATATTTTTTCACAGAAAACAGAGGTGTTTTTTGCAAGGTGCCTACCTGTGGAGTTTGGCCTGTAGCCCAGCCGGCCCCAGGGGGGGGGGCAGAAATGGCCTGAAATAAATTTGCCCCCCTAACACCCACCCCCCTCCCCTGGAGCGACCCTTGCCTACGGGGTCGCTCCCCCTGCGTGACATTGGCGCCAAAAAACAAATCCCCGGTGCCTAGTCGTTTCTGCCCCCTTAGGGGCAGACTGACCTAAAATCGGCCAATCTGCCCCCAAGGGGGGCAGAAATGGCCTAAATACAATTTGCCCCCCAGGGCAGCGACCCTTGCCTGATGGGTCGCTCCCCATCTCTAAAAAAACAAACAAACAAACAAAAAAAAACACACAAAAAAATATTCCCCTGGCGCCTAGAGGTTTCTGCCCCCAGGGGGGGCAGAAATGGCCTAAAATAAATTTGTCCCCCAACCCCCACCCCCCCCGGGAGCGACCCTTGCCTACGGGGTCACTCCCCCTGCGTGACATTGGCGCCAAAAAACAAATCCCCGGTGCCTAGTGGTTTCTGCCCCCTTGGGGGCAGATTGACCTAAACTCTGCCAATCTGCCCCCAGGGGGGCAGAAATGGTCTAAATACAATTTGCCCCCCTGGGGAGCGACCCTTGCCTGATGGGTCGCTCCCCATCCCTAAAAAAACAAACACACAAAAAAAAAAAATCCCCTGGCGCCTAGAGGTTTCTGCCCCCCCAGGGCAGATCGGCCTAATAATAGGCCGATCTGCCCCCAGGGGGGGCAGAAACGGCCTAAAATAAATTTGCCCACCAACCCCCACCCCTCCCACCCCCCGGGAGCGACCCTTGCCTACGGGGTCGCTCCCCCTGCGTGACATTGGCGCCAAAAAACAAATCCCCGGTGCCTAGTGGTTTCGGACCCCCTTGGGGGCAGATTGACCTAAACTCTGCCAATCTGCCCCCAGGGGGGCAGAAATGGTCTAAATAAAATTTCCCCCCTGGGGAGCGACCCTTGCCTGATGGGTCGCTCCCCATCTCTAAAAAAACAAACAAACAAAAAAACAAAAAACACAAAAAAAAAATTGCCCTGGCGCCTAGAGGTTTCTGCCCCCCCCCCCGGGGGCAGATCGGCCTAATAATAGGCCGATCTGCCCCCGGGGGGGCAGAAATGGCCTAAAATAAATTTCTATCCCCCCAACCCCCCCCCCGGGAGCGACCCTTGCCTACGGGGTCGCTCCCCCTGCGTGACATTGGCGGCAAAAAACTAATCCCTGGTGCCTAGAGGTTTCTGCCCCCCCTGGGGCAGAAAAGGCCTTCCCGAAAAAATGCCCCCCATGGGAGCGACCCTTGCCCAAGGGGTCGCTCCCTTATGACAATTTCAGAAGAAAAAAAAAAAATCCCTGGTGTCTAGTGGGGTTTCAAAAGCCGGATTGCAAGCAATCCGGCTTTTGAAACCCTCAGAGAGACTTCAAAGGGAAGGAAATACTTTTCCTTCCCTTTGAAGCCCCTCCGGGCCTCCCCCAGTGATTGAAAGAGAAATGCTTTTGCATTTCTCTTTCAATCGTGCTGAAAGCAGAGCTTCCAGCGCGATTGGGGAGGCCCCTGTGACAAATCAGCGCGCGCTCGCGCGCTGACGTCACATGGGGGGTCAGGGGGGGTGGAATGGGAAGGTCTTCCCCTTCCATCCCCGCCTTGGGGGGGGAAAGGGGGGTGCACAGGGGAACTGTAGCCTTGGACGAGATCATCTCGTCCAAGGCACAGAACAGGTTAATGGGAGCTTGGCCTATCTAATAAAGAGTATGGCCTAGACACAAAACTACATTTCTGCGATTTCCATAGAGTGCTATTTTGATTCATCTCTGAGCCTTCTGTTATTGCATCCAGATATATAACACAACAATTGACATATACCTTAAACCAGACAGAACCACAGGCTTTCTCAATGGTTGTCAGGTGTTTAAGATATATGAATAACAACTATGATTTTGTTGTAAATAATATTGAACATTCTTCAGTTCTGAAACTGGGCTGTGAATTAAGCATTACTGAGGCCAGTGGAAGGGGTAAGTGGTTTAAAGTGTCTCTGTTACGCTCACTCTATGTTAGGCATGTACACATGTTCTCTCCATATCCCATCCAGCTATATATCTTACACCTCATCTCTTTTCTCTTCAGCACTCTTTTCACTCTCCCCCAAATGCACTTCCTTGCATCATCTTCACTTACCACTCCTATACACACAACACACCTTCTCACATATAAGCACTGCATTCTCTTTCACTTTCACCTTACCAATAATTTGACAACTGCGTACCTTCTTCACACTCATTTGCACTGACTCCCAGTTGCGACTGGAATAGGTGATCATTGCTCTGTGTGTTCCTCATAGAGGCTAAGGACTAGATGACAACGTACTCTAGACACCTTTTTGATCCACTGATAGGCACTGTGAGAAACCCGCACTGCCTTCAGCCTTAACTCCAGAGCTCTCAACACCTGGATGCAACTCAGTTTAAAGAATCCACTATAGAAGAATAATACAGACAAAAATACAGAAACATCCCTGAAATATCGTACTTAATCTTGCATTCCATGAGTGTTAAATAATGTGTAATACAAACAGGAACTAAATAAATGCAATGGATTTCCAACGTTTTTTTACATTCATTGTTTAGAAATCAATCAATATTTTTGGCAGTAAAGTTAAGGGCATTATTATAGGACCCAATAGGTACCAGGGGTAGCTCCTTCACAATGGCGAATGAGCGCCGCCCCACTGGATGAGCCAGCAGCTGAAAAATAAAACAATATTTCATTTGTATTTTATTGTCCAGCTGCTGGCTCACCCAGCATGTGCAGGGAGAGGCAGGGCTGGGCCATGGGGGGGAGGGTCGGGTTCTGATGGGGAGGGGGATTAGAGTGCACCTAAGTGCACATGTTTGTTTGGCCGGCCATTTTAGGTTTCTCTAACCCAGCTGTGTTGCAGAGCTGGGTTGGAGAAACTGCACAGACTCACAAGCAGTGTCCGATAGGCAGACCAAGCCGCTCAGACCAACCCTGGTGCCACTCTCATACTAGGTATAGCATGAGAGCAGCATCAGGATTGCATGGGGAGCTTGTGCTGGTGTCCTAGGGGCTGCTGGAACACCATCAGGAGAGCAGAGGAGCGAGGCGGCATCGGCAGTGGGAATGGTAAGTTTTGTTTTTAATCTAGAAGGGTTTCCCCCGTTCCATCCCTACCTCCCCATCCCTACCCTGTCTTGAGATTTGTGGCAGCCGCCATTGATAGGTACCCATTACAATGTTGTTTTTTAATTATTACTGGGTCTGAGACCCAGAGGGGCCTGTCCCACTTAAAACCCTTATCATTTGAGTTTTGGAAGATGGGAATGTGAAATATAGTAAAAGAGAATGAGCACGGTTTGCAGTATTAGCGGAAGAGAATGACACTGAGTGATTGGAGACCATTACTGCATGAACAAGTGTAACATGACCCACTATTCAATAACATGGGACACAGCAATGGGAAATGGAAGAAAGCCATTTCTGCATCATGACAATTATGATGAGTACTTTACATTATTGTAAGTTTTCTTTTCCTTAACATTACTGCAATGCAGTGTTCGAGGGTCATCTTATTCGTATTTCTGGCCCCGTGCGTCAATTAATAGTTTCCTCCATTCTTCCGTATGAGACTTGGAGTTTTGTATTTAACTCTATTCCATAAGATTGTTATTAGCTTGTTCTTCTCCTTGTTCTTATTTGCAAGTTATTTTGTGCCTTGTTATATTCTTCTCACTTTTGAATACCCATACCTCTTGCTCACGTTTCTTTCCTTTCTGCAAGGATTGCATTTGTGCCTTTATGTTGTGTCTTCCCATTGTCTTCCCATTGTCCATTCAGATACTCTAGAGGACAGCGATGTGGTCCCTGGTATGGGTCATCTTAATCACCCTTTCAGCAGGGAAATATAAGTGTGGCCTGCATTTAATAGAGCTCTGCAGTCAATCTTCCCACATTCTGAGTGACATACCAATTTCAGCTTGTCATGACAGCTGTTATGTACCTTTATTAACACCCACTCCCACCAGGTTTGTAAATGGGAAATTTTCAAACTCCTCCTAGCCCAGAACTGGATTTAATAGTAATTTTCTTGATTTTGTTAACCAAAACCTGGTTTCAAGAAAGCTAATTGCTTAACTGTAAAATCTTCACTAGGAATCGGGCTACTGGGAGAGGTCACAGCAATAGCCATATACTCCGTAAATTGTTCAAAGACCAAAAATGGGATATCCTGTGTCCTGAAGAGCTCATTTTCTATTGCTGCGCTTTGCTTGTTCTTTCGCTCATGTTCCTGGTTATCTATCACCTGACTCAAGGATAGATACTGTTAACAAACTCATTGATTTCTGAAGCCAAATTACTCTCCATTCCAGGCAGCCTATTTGGGGGATTTTAATTTTCACATGGATGATCATTCAAATCTCATAGCATCCAATGCCATAAAGACCTTGAATGTGTGTGGGCTTCAATAGCATGTCTCATTTGAAGGCTCACCCCATAGAACTTATTTTGGCAGGCAGTGATAGTGTAATCTTTCAGTCTAGCCTGTTAGTAATTTGGGCTGATCAGTGCCAGCTGCCCTTTTTCATTAACGTAATTGTTAAAACTAGCCACACAGAGAAATATGTCTCCACAGTCATCAGATCCTGCAGAAAGATCTCTGGAAATGTTTTGCATTCAGAATATTATAGAGTTATACCAGTTCCTTCCCAACTACTCTGACATCAATAAACTAATGTCAAACTTTACTCTAGGTTTGATTCGGTCACTTATCAGGCTTGTTCCACCTCAGGTTGAAAGAAAGTTTTAAAAGAAGACCTCTAGCCGTTGGTTTTCTCTAGACCTGAAAAGAATACACCTGAAGACATACTACTCAAAGCATAAGTAATTCATCTTCTGTTGGCCTTTCCTTTAGCAGCTAAGAAATTTAAGGAGCAGTTTGCGCTCTAAAATGCTCTTTTATGCCAAAGCTGTTTTTTTAGTCACAGACCTTGATGTCAAATAACATTCCTCAAAGTATTTGAGGTGGTCAAAGCCTTTTCACATCCTGGATGTTTCATGTCCTCTACTCCCACCTCTGTTCCCACCTCACAGAAGTGTAGTGATACACTGGCAAAATTCTTCCAGTACAAAATAAGCAGCATCTATGAGATGATCAAAAACTGTGGTCCCAGATCAGCCACACTCGTAGTGAGGAAATTGTGGTTCTAGTGGTCTCTCTTAAATCTGGCTCTCCTGGTGATCATTTTAAATCCTCAATGAGGTCCAGGAAGCTATTGTACACATCATCACTTATCATATGATCCTATCCCTTTCCATCAGTAGCATTTCAGTCACTTCAGCAATCATCATCCCCAATCTGAGAAAAACAACGTGGATCAGGCCTTACAAGACAGGCACAACCCAATCCTTTTCCTGCCAGGCAGTCATATAGTACTTGGGAAGATTACTGATAAGAAGTTGTCAAATTATCCTAAAAAGCAATACTTATTAAATGCTGGTTTACCTCATTTCGTGGGCCAGCATCCTCTCTCCCTGCCTCTTTTCTTGTTTGGGTTTCAAGTCATTTGTTAGACCAATAATAACAGAATGAGTGTTTGTCTTGACCAACAGGGCTCATTGGCTGTGTCTGTCTTGCCAAAGTATTTTCTGGATATCCAAGAATGGGCAAGCTTTAATTTTCTCGTACTAACCACCAATAAAACAGAACTCATGATCATTTGTAACCACCCTAAATCATGGAAAGACTGCTTGTGACCTGCAGCATTAGGCACCCCTCGCCCACAGCCATCCTCTGGTGTCAAATACCTACTCTTACATCTAGAGAGTAAATTGTCTTTCATGACCCAGATCTAATCAGTCATGTCTGCTTGTGTCTTTTTTCTCCAAAATCATTGCAAATATTTGCCCCTCTCTTGTCATGCACACCTGGTTTCTGCACAAATTCTGTCTCAACTTGACTACTGTGATAGCCTCAACATAGGCCACCCTGTTAAAAAAATGTGGCAAATAACAGAAAATGTAGCTGTCTGCAAGGCTGCTTGTTGGAAACAACCATTTTTTTGCAAATGTATTTCCCCAGATGTTTGCCTTTCATTTCTGAACCTGTCTTTGTTGGTCATAGGACTTTGTGCATGTTACTTCTGCTAACTAGAGAAAAAGTGATTGTGCTCTTCCTTTTAAATGGGGTCAAATGGGCATACACCTATGTGAAATATTAATTTACTTGTAACTCCCTAGTGTATGATAGTACATGTACCCAAGACCTAGGTCACCCCTTAGTCATCTCCAAGGTAGGCCATAAATGCCAATAGGGCAGGGTGCACGATAATTGAAAAGTTGTGCATATATATTTAATGTTTTACATGCCCTGGCAGTGAAAAACCTCCAAAGTTGTTTTTCACTGAGGCAAGTTCCCATTTCCTGCTTAAACCAAAAGGGGCCTTTCAGGACATGCCCAAAGCCCTGACTGCTGATGACTCCCCTGCGTGTCATAAAACTCAGGACCAATGGTCTGCTGACTGTCCTCTCCAGAGGTCTTACTGCAACTACCCAGAAGACCAGTACAAACTGGACATGCCCTGGACCATGCTGCTGTCCTCTGTTGGAGTGAGTCCTAACCTCCAAGTGGTGCCCTCAGGAGCAGGGCCCTTGACTGATGTTAGAGTATGCTCCTCCTATCTCCAACCTGTAAGATCTGGGACTTTTTACAAACTTTCTGCTTGGCAAATCATTGAAAACCTGGACTGCCATTGAAACAACAGCCATTGAAATGAAATTCCCCCTGGGGGCATAGTCTAGCCACGGGGAAAATGGCTGCCTGATCGTCGAGCTCCACGGCCCAGTGTGTGTTCGGGGACGGCGGTGGAATTTAGGGGATGTTAGGGGAAACTCATTCCTTCTCCCCCCCCCCAGAAGATAGGGACCAACCTCCGTACACTTGCAGGGGCCTTCGGTGGGCCCACAGAGTGAAAGAGGAGCCCGTGGCCTGCGATGTAGAAAGCAGCTGCGGGCCCTATTCAGAGATGCAGTGGCTCAGCTGTGTGCACTGGCAGACACCCTATTGAGAGGTCTCGCGCATGGCTACCACAGCCCACAAAGTGACAAGGGAGCCCGCGGCCTGGGACGTGAAGAGAAGTCATGGACCCAATTTTCATTTTCAACTATTTTCGGCGATTTCAAAGATTGTGACGGCTGCACGTGCTGGAGGAGTTTCGCCGGAGGGGTCTCACACGTGGCTGCCATGTGGCTGTGGGCCCGCAACACCTGCACCCCCACCACCCCCATTAAAAACACACCTCACCCCTGGAGGGGTCTGCCCGGCCTGCAGCGGCATGGAAAGCTGCTGGCCAGACTTCTTTTGTCTTCCATCCACGCTACCTTCTCCACCCACACCCGCCGGACGCCATCATTGCCCAGAGAGGATGTTAATGAGCGGATTGACCGCCGGAGGGGGCGGCCGACGATCCGGTGCGCCCTTCAATCTTCCTACTCAGTCCCGGAGGGCTGCATTGACCCATGGAACGCCGCGCTGGTTGCCTCGAGCTGGTCCCTAACAGTCCTGAGTAAATCGGGACATGCCGCGTACGGCGCACCCCCGCACAATGTGCATGTATGTTGCACCACTGAAAGTCCTGAGGGACTAATTGATAAGTCACCTATATCCAAGTACATTTAAGGGTAGTTCTTTCCTGCAGCTTGCTCCCCCTTTCGTCCTCAGAAGACAACGCTGGCCCCTACCAATTGCCAAGGGATCCAGGTGCAGACACTTCCACCCAGTAACTTACCCATCATCGGCCGGTAGACCAACAACCCTCATATCCAGGGTCTGTGTTCATTATTGTTGCTGCCTTCACCAAATGTGTGGTCCACGAACTGGTGAGTCACCCTACCTGACCTTTTTGAGGTGAGACAAGCGTCGCTGGTTGACACAGCTGTACCCTGCAGATGTGATAAAGTTCGGATACTCGGTTAGCCCCCGGCTCCTACTGCAGCTGCCGTCCTGCTGGCACTGGCTCTAGGCTCTGACAGCCCTCTTGGCGCTGTTAATCCTCCTCTTTGTGGAAAATGACAGGTAATTCTACAAGACAGCTGCTCTTCTCAGAAGCTATCTCACAACCACGGCCTATGTCTTCACCCGCCGTCACTCCCAGCCCCAGCTCTATAGACGCCCCTGCGGACACCCATTCAGACACTGCCATGGAGAGTATTCTGCAGGAAATCGACCAAGTGAGCCATCGCTTGGAAGCCATGGACTCTAAGATCACGGACCTATCTGCAGACTCCAATTTGATCCGTGCAGACATAGGTGGTTTCCAGGATAAAGTCACAGATCTGGACCACGACCTGAATGTCGTTGAAGATAGGACAGCAGCCCTGCCATATAATGAACCAGAATTACAATTCCTCCGAGACAAACTCACGGACCTGGAGGATAGGAGCCGAGGGACAATGTCTGTTTTTTTGGTCAACCGGAAAACAGGGAGGGCGCAGATCTGAGGGCTTTCCTTAAAAACGTCATTCCTTCTCTTACGGGTCTTACTTTTTCTCCTATGTTGAAATTTCAGCGAGCCCACAGAATTGCCCCCCCACAAGAACACTGCCGGGAGGCCCAGTCCCTTATAGTGTGCTTACTATGGCATTAATAGGTCCGTCAGCTGCTACTGACTGCAAGGGCACATACAGCCATAAAGTCCATGAAATCTGTATCGCTACGGACTTCTCACGTGAAACAAATGAAAAACGGAAAGTGTCCCTTGAACTTAGGCCCCAACTGAGACATTTGAACATTACATTTGGACTCTTCGAGCCGGCACAAATGTGGATAATGATGGATGGTGAATCCAGGGACTTTTTTGAGCCTACGGACCTGCGCTCTTTTTTGGAAGGCCCTTTCCACCCAACCCATGGACCTCGAATTCACAGACCTGACGTCAAGCCCCTCCACGATAAATAACTCTACTCTACACATGGACACCGACCCTGGTGGCTTCTGCACTCACTCTGCAGCACAGAAAAGAGGAAGGGTCCTTCACCGTCCACTGAGATCTTAAGATGGAAGAGAGATGTCCCTTCAAACAGTGGTAGACATCACTCATGGGTTGCAGAGACAAATCAAGGTTCCCTTTGAAACTCCCACCCCCTGCTGATTGATTTGCATGTTTCCTAGGGGGCAATCACTGGATCACCTGCTGACCACCTACGAACAACCAGAATGAACATCCGCTAAGTGCTAAGTACCATGCATTTACACCTTCCTTGCCATATTATTGCTATAGCTGTTATTAATGTTGTTGTTGTTATTATTGTTACTGCTGCATCAATCGCCCTGTTGTGAGTATCCCTCTGCTCTCTATCTAGGTATTCCTAGGAGCCAGCCCATAGCAGTCATATTGAACCTATCATTCTGTTTAGCTCAGTTCTACTGTTTATTGTACTGTTAATATTATGAGTAATGTCTGCTTATGTGGTCAAGGTTCTGTATTCATGAAAGGAATGGTGCTCATTAACCTATTCGGTCCTGCTGGGCTACAGACCCCCTAGTAATGCCCGGCTGGATACCTCGGGTAGCCCCCCTACATTCCTGAGAATTTGTCTCTACTTCTTGGTCCACATGTCCCTATCCATTTGTATGTATCTGTAAGGGCAGTTCTGTTGCCTGGAGAGCACCCTTTGTGGCACCACCCTTCAGTTTTGGACTACCAGAACTCCCATTATCACCAAGACCTAACGGCCTGCATATGGCCAAATCGGCCCGCCCCTCCCTTCCTCCCTTCCCCACTCTCTCCCTTTAGACTCCTTCCTCATCCCTTCCACTTCCCCGATAGTCCCACTCCCTTCCTCCCGCCACCACTACCGCTCATCTGCGTTTTCTGATAGTCACTCCAGCTCCTTTCTTAGGCCAGACTTGATCCTTTGCCCTAAGACCAACTCATCGCCTGCTCAACTCTCCGGGACACCCAGTATCACCCGGATGCCCTGTTGGGGGATATACCCCCTATGACTCTACCGTAACTTGGAACCCTGGAACCCCCAGGCTCTTTGATTTTATGATTATAGCATCATGTAACCACCCCCCCTCAGTAGATCCGGTTGGGAGTATTGTTGCCATGCCGTTAAGACCACCTGCCAATCTATATCCCTAACCAGTGTCAGTACGCTGCATGTTTATATATATATGTACATCGTTTTCATATATTGCCCCCCCTCTTGCGGATGGTGCTGATATTTCTGCAAGAACTTGGTTGTCGTGCCTTCATCCTCAGGACACACACCCCCCCTGTCATCTCCTTCCCCTGCCCACTCTCTTCTTCTTACCCCCCTCTTCTCTTCTTACCCCTTTCTGACTCTTGACATCCCCTCCCTCATCCCAGTCTTGATCTGTCCTAGTTTTCTTCCTGTCATCTCCCTGCCCACCCCGGGCCACAGGTTTCACAGGATTAGACCCACAGATTAACAGAGTTTAGCTCACACGAGGTACCCCTCCTGATCCCAAAGCAAACCTAAGTTACCTCTTCCTTTCTTTTTGTGAGCCTCGTAACTTTCTCTCCTTCTCTCTCTGCTTCTTTCCTCACTCTCTCCTCTTTCCCCTCTCTTTTCTTCTTTTTCTCAGATTGGTCTGTCTCTCCTTAGTGCGACCGCAGATCCCCTCCTGCCTCCCCCCCATTCCTTTTCCTCCTTACCATTCACTCTGACATAGATAGTCTGAATCGCCACTCCATGCCTCACAGACCAGATAGTAACTATCTCGCATCTGACGACCCACATGTCTGCTCCAAGAATGGGGACTACCCTCCCACTGATGACTGTAATGTAAATGTTCATGGCCTCTCGCATCTATATTAAAAGAAAGAAGGTATTATCCTATTTGCAATCCAAATGAACAGTTGTTGCCCTCTTGCAAGAAATGCACCTATCATCCTTAGAATCAGAAAAACTGCATGGAGACTGGGTGGGCCGAGTGCTCTATAGTGGTAGCCCACTGTCTACGTCAGGGTGGGTTCAGGCTCCTCACGCAAGTGTAGGGTCGCAATTCTTCTTCACCGATCCTTACAATTTAAAGTGCTCAAGTCGTGGTCCGACCCGAACCTGGCTCGTGACGTGGTTGTAGACAGAACGGGCAGATTGAATATCGGTAATAACGTGGACAGAGCATTGTGGGAGAATGTACTGTTGGACCATGGCTGATAGATCACTGGTGCTTTTCACACCCACTCAATCGGGAGTATAACTTTATATCGCTGGTCTATGGGACACAATCATGGTTGAACTACTTTCTTATTTCCCATAAGCTGGTTCCCACAGTCAGGGAATCCCATATACTGGAAGCCGCACTATCCGACCATACCTCGGTTTTCTTGCACTAAACCTAGGCCTTGCTTCTCCAGGACGTAAGCCATGGCACCTGAATGTATCACGATACCGAACGTCGCAGCGCAAGGACCAACTGCATGCCTACATGACTGACAATAAAGGCTCAGTCTCTTCTCCTCAGGTTCTTTGCGTTGGGGCGAAGGCAACAATAAGAGGACAACTTATGAGAGACACCGCCCTCGCTAACACCCAGAGACGCTCCCGCTAGCAAGAGCCTGAGGGAATTATAGCAACTTGAACCCGTGACTACACAGCGTCTCCCTCCACATCCACATGCTGTCGCCTCGAAAAGGCAAAAATGAAACTTAATGCGATATATACCTGCCAGGCAGAGTATCCACTACAAAGGATGAAGGATAGACATTAAGAGCAGGGAGAAAAGGCAGGCCAACTGTTAGCAGCCCAACTACGTCAGCAGGAAGCAGCCTGCCATACGAGATGTACATGGTACGCTCCTCACACACCCACAGGGCATAGCTTGTGCATTTGGGTGCTTCTATCTGACACTTTACACTCCCAAAAAAGAAGTGGACCATGACAGACTTGCTGTGTATTTTGAGGAGGCTTGTGTACCTAGTTTCACTGCAGAGGGTAGAGGGCTATTAGGGGGAGAGATCAGCAAAGAGGAGATGATGCTAGCCATATCCAACTTACCCTACCATAAAGCCCCGGAGGAGGACGGTTTCCTGGTGGAATATTATAAAAGGACAGGAGCGGAAACGGTGGACTCCCTATATAAAGCCTTCTATGGTGCGGAAAGCACAGGCTCCTTGAACCCTATTTCAAATAGGCCCTCCATAGCGGTTTTACCGAAACCGGGTAAGGACCCATTATTTTGTGGCAGCTATCGCCCCATTTCCCTCCTCAATGGGGATGTGAAGATATTGGCTGGAGTCTTGGCGGCCCGCCTCAAAAAGGTTATACCGTCCCTTACCCACCACACCCAAGTGGGATTTGTACCCGGGCGGTCCTTTAGGAACCATCTTTGTACCCTAGCAAACGCACTCCTGACCACTAGAGACTGTAGAAAAGAGGTTGTGGCTCTCTCCCTTGATGCTGAGAAAGCCTTCAATAGGATTGAATGGTGGTAAATCTTTGAGACCCTGCAATACTTCAGTTTGGGAGATGGGTTCATTAACAAAGTCCATTGGTTATATGACTCGCCCATGATGCAGCTCAACTGTGGGGGATTCCTCTCAGGCATGTTTTCCATTAAACGAGGTACTCGGCAAGGCTGCCCACTGTCACCGCTGCTATTTCTCTTGGCAGTTGAGCTGACGGTCACCCCTCATAAAAGGCGTCCCCGTACTGGGAGGACGCTCTACAATCTTTTTGTATGCCGACAAAATATTACTCACGCTTGCGGACCTTACACGCTCCCTCCCAGCACTGTGAGCTATTCTGGTGGAATTTGAAGCAATATCAGGGTAAAACATCAACTAGGATAAAAGTGAAGCGCTTCCTGTGTCCCTGGTGACTGCGATCACAGTTCTACCAGCGTTTCCAATTTCCTGGAAACAATTGTGCCTTAAATACCTAGGGATCTTCATTAATAGGGGCTTGGATCAGATGGTGCAGGATAACCTGGAACCACTGCTCGCTCGCACCAAACCAGATTTTGAGAAATTGTCCCATCTGGGGCCCTCCCTTTGGGGGAGAGTGCAGGCCGTACGCATGGTAACCTTACCACAATACACTTATGTCCTTGGGATGTTTCCGCTGTAGAGCACCTCTGCCAATGCTCAGGAAGGTAAATAGCTGCATACGTGCATTTGTATGGGGTTCAATGAGACCACAACTCTTCAAAGTTAAACTCCTTGGGCACCAGGAATGCGGAGGACTGGGATTACTTTCTGTGGAACACTATGCACTGGCGCTACATCTTTCTTATCTGGCCTTCATGCTTTTGAGTATTCCAGACCCCCCACTGTGGGTAAAGGCAGAACGTACACTATCACGTATGCCACGAGGCCTGGATGTGCTCTATGGCACCAGAGTTCCATCGCCCCAAACGGCTCACCCAGTGAAGCCGGCCATGTTGCACTCAGCCTCATCCAGTGGACCCTCGGATTCCTACTCATGTGCCACTCTGGGGCAATGGCAGTTTACTAAGAGGGGGGAAGTGGTTGACTGGGAGGACTGGTGGACTACGGGCATCTTATTTATCGATCAACTCCTGGATAAAGGGACGCTCCAGCGTTACAAGTTGAATTTTGGCTCCCCAGCCACTATTCCTTGCAATACCAGCAGCTCTCACACTGCGTTCCTAGCCATATGGGGACCCGCCCTTGGACCCTACAGCATTCCCTGGTGCTCGACTATTTAAGAACCTGGGGTTCCTACCGAGGAGTGACATCGGGTCTGTACAACCTGGTAAACCGGCGCTTATTCTCTATGCTCCTCCCAACCTCCCTCAAGTCCAAATGGCAAGCCCAATTACAGGTACAATATGATATGGAAGAGTGGGCTGCCCTATTAGAGGCACAAGACCGAGGAGCTAGGGAGGCTCAAATGAAATTCTGTCTTTTTAAAACCCTGCACAACTGGTACTGGACGCCCCAGAAACTTAGAACAGCAGGACTATTGCCCCATGCGGATTGATGGCACTGCCCCCACCCGCGTTGCGACCTACTACACTTACTCTATGATTGTCCAAATATACAACCATATTGGGAGGCATTTGGGGGTTACGCTGCGGGGGGTTTGCCACTACCGCCTTCTCATCTGAAAACTATGCTCCTTTTGCACGATACTGGTGAACTTCAGGGCCTGTCCCACACACATTCCCGCCTCCTTCATATCGCACTGGCTACGGCTAAACTGTAGTCTCCGACACTGGTGAGTAGGGATGATTCCCTCACATGAGTGTTTGTCAGCAATATTCCAAACAGCTGCCCATGAACACATAATTTATAACCTATATGACAGGACGGAGGTATTTCTGCAAACATTGCCCCTTTCCTCCGGCTGGCTGATGGCTGAACCGCCCATTCATTCGTCCCTCCCCTCCTATCCCCTCACCCTCCTCTCTCTTTCACCCATCTCATCCCCCCTTTGCTCCCCCTCTATTACTCCCCGGTTGATCTCTCTCTCTCTCTCTCTCTCTTTCTCTTCCTCTTTCTATTTCTCCTCCTCTTCCTTATCTTTATCTTCTCTTTCCTTTTGTCTCTTTTCCTCTTTCTCTCTCTCTATTCCTCTCCTTCTCTCTTCTCTTTTTTCTCTCTCCCAGCCCTCTCTGCTCTCTTCTCTCCTCCCCTTCTTTATCCCTTTTTTCCTCTTCTCCTTCACCTCTCTGCATCTCTTTCCTCTAATCCTCTTCTCTCCCACCCCTTCTTTCTCTTCCTTTTCCAGGTACCTGATCTTACCCTTCAATCTTTTCCACTCTCCATCCACTGCATAACCATTGGCTCTCTCTCCATAGTAAGATAAGAGCTCCCAGTGTTCCACATTGTCCTTCTGACACACCCAACCCCGTCTTCGCACCAATGTAACCCCGCTGCGACTCCCGCCTACCAATGGCCCCAGACATGTTAGGGCCCCTACCGGTTAAGCAACATAGTGATCCCTTGGGCCTGCTGATGATACAAATCCTAGCGCTGAGCCTTCCTCTGTCCCTCCATCTGCGGTCGGCATTGACACCTTATAATACCTTGCCTCTCGCTTGGTTGATAGATGCCCGGAGCCTCATATACGCAATCGTGTATGCACATGCCTATCCCTTTAGGTTTTTGCAAATCTGTGGCACTGTATATCACTGCTGAGGTTTTTGATTATTGCTAATGCTTTGGACGTACTAATGGAGAAAGCTCCTTATGTTCTCTTATGTTGTTAATGTTATGCGTGATGCTGTTTCCATGCTTATGATTTCCAATACAGAATTGTGAAAAAAAATATATATCAAATTCATGGTCACCCTCAGCTTGCTGATGTGCCCTACTGAAGGGAATCTGACTTCCAGAAAAGTTTCTAAGTCCAAATGTAAAGAGAGCTTCATCAGAATCAATACGAAGAAGCAACCCATAGACATCAAGGCTTTCATGGGCACAGATTTCAGACTACACCCTCTCAGGCGTACCCATCTTCATAAATTCGCAGACCAGAACCATGTGATTTAGCAAACCTGAAACGTTGAGCCCTGCTTCAGATTCAGCTTGCAGCTCATCCCATCAAAGACCCCTTCTTCTCTTCTAAAAGTCCAAGTTAAACTTTCCATGGAACAAATCTAGTCTTGCATCCAATACATGCTCCATCGTGATCAGCCTTAACATGTGACTTCGACCTTGTCTAGTGCGAAAAGGTAACCGTGTGGTTTTCACTTTCTATTGTTTTGGTGCTTTTTTATTTCAAACTTTAATAGTTCATATCTCTGGTTCTACATATTTGACTTTTGTTGCTTTGTTGTCAATTTTGTTTATTAAAATATCAATTTTTCTTAATTGTTTTGGGATATTTTTGTGTTGTGTTTCACTTTATTATTGTTGGAATGGAAAAGCCCTCCACATGGTAATGGATGTGCACTCCTGCCCCGAGTGCCCCAACTGTACTAATGTCTGGATCCCTAACTCAGATTTTTGTTATCATAGGGAAACACCAAGAGTGTGAGCCATGACATAGGCCTGCCTCACAGATAGTGGTCCTGCTGACTGGGAGGGGCGCCCAAAGTGCTACCATCATAGCGGTGAAAGGCTAGTGGAATTACCAGGAATTAAGCAGGACAAGTGTGGTCATGGCAGCATACCATCAGTGGAAGTGAACAGGTTATTCTTACCTGTCTCACTGGGGGAAGGCCTTTATTATTTAAAGTTATTTAAAGTTCTGCTGCTGTGTGCCTAACTCACCCTTGGCCTACATTGGTTTGGTGTGCTGAATGTATGTGTGCCTGCGAATGGTACGATACAAGGCTAAAACCGTACTGTATGGTGTTGAAGTTATATGCATGTGCTAGGTGTATGTGTTTCTGAGAGTGGTAGATTACATGAATGGTGTAGAGCTGTGCACTATGCATATGGTATATGCATGTGCTGGGTGCATGTGTGCCTGTAAATGGTACAGTACATGGTTGACCGGGGGTTCCATTTTGAAAGACCCAGGGATGCATGGTAACACATGAGGAGGTAGAGGAATCCCCCAAGACAGATTTGTGTATTTCTGCACTCCTGCAAGCTGGGTGGGACACACTGAAGAGAGGGAGAGGTAGGCTCCTCCTTTGCACTTCACTTTGCACTGGGCCATTTCAGGAAGGAGATAGGGCTGATAAGAAAATCATAAAAAGTAGGGATGAAGCCCTCAGCTAATCTTTTGATACATGTATCACTGTGACTGACATCCACGTGTGAACTCTAGTCACTTCCATGGCCTGTGTTGTGGGACTAGCAGCTTTGGAGTCACTCCTGTTGTGACACTGCTTTCAGGAGGAAGAGAGGGCAGAGGAGTGAGCACTTTAAAGAAATTCAGGCTCTTAACATAAACTTCAAAGACATAGACTCTAAATCATGTTTGGAGTCGGAAATGGACTATATGAAGGGGAGCTTGAGACTCCAAAGATTGCAACTGTCAAGCAGCCAGACAGCAGCTAGGGTGGAGAAGCTCTGCAAAACTTCACCCTGGACTGAAGGCCAAGACCTGCTAGTCTCCCAGCTGGGTGAGGGGACATCACCCAAGAAATGCAAGACCTCCTGCCCTGGAGGACAGCGTTGGAGGGAGTGAGGTCTAGTGGGGAATCCAGGTGAGTGGACCCTCCTTGCAAGGTGTGGGGAGACAGATGCTGCTCTAATTGAGTCATTGCCTGTGTGCAGAAAAACGGCAGCAACCCTTGTATGCCAGTGGAGAGCTGCCATGAAGAGAACCGTGATTGTCGCTGTGACGAACAGCTTACTGCCCATGTGCACTGAGGAATCAGCAACCCTGTATGCCAGGAGGGACCACCATGAAGTGAGTTGTGATAGTCACAGTGCTGAACTGGTCATTGGCTATGTACAATGAGGGATAGGCAATATCATATGTCAGGAGGTGCCACCATGGACAGATTTCTGTGCTGAGTAGGCCGTAGCCCATTTTGTGATGATGATCTGGTGACCTTGTATGTCAGAAGGGGCCGCCAACAAGGAATGTGCTGTGCTGATTGGGTCAGGGCCCTGTGCAGTGGAAAAATAGTGACTCCAAAAGCCTGAGTTTTTCACTGGGACCAAGCAAGAGCTGTGACCTGGTTGGGATTGTCACCATAGGAGAAAGGCAGCCGTGGGGACTCTTGTGGACCTGCACTGTGACAGAGGATCAGCACCATGATCTTTGCACTACCCCCCCCAAGCACTTTCTGACAGACCAGCTTGAAGGAGCCATGAAGAGCCTGAGGACAGATGAATGCAGCCTGCCTGTGCTGCATATAGTGAAATCCCCTGAACTAGCCACTGCAACTCTTGCACCTGCAGAGAGGTGCTCACGAATCCAGTAGCTCTGATCCTGCAGCTGTGGGTAAGACTGATTTCAGGATAGTCTGCCCTAGCGGAACTTTCTTGCTATGTAGTGCTTCAGTGCTAGAACACGTTTGGCTTCAAGACATGGTCACAGTGGGACTCTTGAGACTCAGACTACTAGTGTGGCTTATCCTGAATTTGCCTGTAGTGAATGGGATATAACCACGATCTCTTGAGCGAAGAGGGAGTGGTACACAGGGAACTGCCTACAAAACACTGTACCCTTGACCTCAGGTGGACTGTGGAAGTTGCTTGTGAATGTTGTATTTTCCTTTGTATTGACAGTGGTATAATAAAATACTTCTTTTTCATAAAAGTGAGTATTTGACTACATAGTAATTTATTGCCTAGACCTTCATTCTCCACAGTTATTCTCTATATCTTCATTCATGTTATGTATTTTACTACCCTTCCATAACATGGCAATAAAACATTCAATTAATACCACTCCTAGCACCAGAAATCTAAGCTAAGATTTACTCTTTATTTTCCAATCAGATACAGTCCTAGCAGACAGAGAGTTGATGACATAGTCAGTTACCATAATAGGAAGACAGCAGAATGACTCAGAGAAGGTATCTAGCCTTGTGGAACCCTCTTCGACTACAACCTGGAGCCTCGCCCAGCTGAATAAAATGATTTCTAAAAAGTGACAGTAGAAATCTTCACCAGGTAAATTCGCCAAAATAATCCAGCCAGCGAGGGACCTTCCTTAGGCACAAAAGTCCAATGTTTACCACTCTGGACTTTTCCACAAAAAGTCAGGGCTTCACCGGGACCTTGTCCCACAGCTATCTAACTTCATGTTGCCCTCCTCGGCTACAGTCTTCTGCCTTGTCCCACTCAAGATTTTGGGCTTCCATTTCAGAGACTAAGGCCCAGATTTAAGAGGGCCTATCGCCTTCTTACGCCACATTAGAGTCTTTGTTTTATGCTATTGTGGCCCAATGAGACCAAAATCACCGCACCAGACTTACAAAGTGGCGCAATGCATACATTGTGCCACTTTGTAACCCCTTGCGGCACATTATGCCTGCGCCAGACATAATGTATGCAAAGGGGGACGTTCCCCAGTTAGGGGGCTGAAAAAATGGTGCAAAGAATTCTAAAAGATTTCTTTCCGCCATTTTTTGCAGCATTTTTAATGTCTGCACAGAGCAGGTGTTGGGAAATGGGTTATTGGTAAGGGCAACTAAGTACCTACACTTAGCAATAGGCCACTAACCTCCACATAGGTCCAATTAGGTCTCAATAAATTAAACCCAGCTCAACCCTTGGTAGCTTGGCAACGAGAGACAAGGCTGTAGACAAAGTGTAAAGCATTTAAAATTCACAAAACAGTAAACAAGTAAAACACAAAGCACAATAAAAATCCAACACCAATTTATAAAAATAGATTATATTTTTATCTTTAAAATGACACCAAATTGATTAACATCGGACAAGGAGAACCAGAGACATGAATTTTTAATGTTTTTTAGCACTTAGAAATGAATAGTGCCAATGTGGTCGTCTGGTCGCAACTCAACCCGAGCAAAGTCAAAGTTTGAGGCCACAGCTTGTGGGAGGCCTCAGTCAAAAGTTTACCTTCGGACTTAGTTGTTTTTCTTGAAGATTTTCTTCAGCGGGACCAAGTCGCCAGTCCAATCCGACCTCCTGGAACTCTTCCTCAGATACGCGTCGCAGTAGCCCTCAGTGGAAATTTTTACCTTCTGACTTTTCGAGATGAATATCCTTTGACCGGGGCAAACCTGAAATTTGATCCGACGTTCCTGGAGCCCTCTTCAGATACTCTGCCTGGGAGGTCCCAGTCAACTTCCTACATTCGGAATTAGTCACTTTTCGGAGATTTTCTTCACCAGAACGAACCTGCAAGTCAGGCCGGGTCGTGGTTGAGGCAAGCCAGCCGGGTTGCCGCAGCATGTCGGCCCCTTTATGGAGCTATTTTTCCAAAAGATCTCCAAACTCCTGGATCTTCTTCCAGATGTTCCTGTAAGGTTCTTTTGAGGTCCACAGCTCACCCCAAGGTTCCAGAAGCTCTGAGATGCTCCTTGAGGGTGCGGACTACAACTCCCAGAATGCACCTGGCCCAAACTCCTGTTTGGCCACTGGACAGTTGTCAGCTGGTCAGTTTCCTCAGGAGTTGGTGCAGGGGACTCTGGTTAGCAAGTTTTCACCTGTAGCAAACAGAGAGTTCCTCCTTGAACCAGTTGAAGCCAGGCAAAGTACTTCTTGTGGAGGAGCCCACGTGTGCAGCTGGTGCAGTCCTCCAGAGTGCAGTGTCCAGGTGCAGGTCAGGGATCTAGCAGGGCAGTCCTTCTCCTGTAGTTCTTCCTTGTTGGAATCTGGTAGGGATCTGAGGTGTGGGTGCAGGTCTTCCAGTTTTATCCTTGCTCCTTGGTGAAAAACAGGGGGGTCCTGGTTCTCCAATCAGGTGCAGGGTCCTTCCCCCTGTGATGACCACTTCCTGGGAAGTGTGGCAAAAATCAATCCCTGGGAGAAACATTCCTCAAAAATCCATCATGGCTGGGAGTGATTTTTGGAGGTTACATCTGGCTGAGCCCACCCACTGGTGTGGCTAAAAATCTTAAATACACCCTTCTCCTGCTCTCTCCTAATCTAATCAAGGGGGGCACCGAATTGTCTGGGTTTGCAAGATGTGAGGGAGGTGCTGGGTTGCTCCAAATGTCCTTCCCTGCTTTCGAAGACCAGTTTGGCAGCCCTCCTCCCTTCCTGCTTCCCCATCTGCTGAGGGAAGATCTCCTCCCCCAGGCACATCTCTTTGTGTTGAGCCAGGCTACTTCACACCTCATCAAGATGGCCTGGCCAGGCTTCCAGAGGCTGGCCAATCAGAGCAAACCAGCAAAACACTGCAGGGCTGAAGTTGGCAACTCTCCAGGTAAAGCTTAAAACTCTTTACCTGAACAAGTTATATTAAAGTCAACAATTGTAAGTTGTGGGATTTATTATGACAATTAATTTGATACCAAACTTAAGGTGTCTGATACTTAAGGGGACTTTATAAATTAAAATAAAGTCTCCCCATTCTAGCCTATGAAGGCCATTCTCTACAATGAGGGAAAAATGCATTTGGCTGTTTTACCTCACCAGGGCTTATAAAACTATTTTTATAAGGTCCCTGCTTATAGTTACATGCCACCCAGCCCTAAGGGCACATAGGGCACACATTAGGGGTGATTTATATGTAAAAATAAGGTTGTTTAAGATTTTGGAACTACTTTTAATTACATAAGGTGAATTTGCATGTAACCTTAATTTAAAAGCAGCCAGCAAGGCAGGCCTGCCTTTAAAATCACACTGGGTACCTCAGCTGTGCACCTGTGGGTGCACTACCTATGCTAAGGTCCCTAAACCTACATGCCCTACCATATAGTAGGGACCTATAGGTAGGTTAACTTAGCCAATTATAATTAGCATAATTTACATACTGATTTTACACAGAGCACAGGCCCTGGGACTGGTTAGTAGTACCCAGGGCAACATTACAGTCAGGAAAACACCAGCAAAAAGTGAAAAATGGGGGCAAAAAGTCAGGGGGCCTCTGAATCAGCCCTTTTTTCTCACAGCACACCATGATTTATAAGAGGCCTCACAGTGCTTTGCAGGATTAGTGCAAAAATGTTTGACGCTAATCCTGCAAAACGCCAAACTAGCGTCAAACATTTTGACACTATTTCCCTAACTACAGCAATGGTGTGCCATATCTTAAATACGGCACAAACATGGTGGTGTTAATGGGACACTAAGGGATGCAAGAAAAGTGGAGCTGCATTGGATGCAGCACCACTTTTCTTAAATCAGGCTTTAAGTTTGATGGTAAAACATCTGACCAGGTTGGACAGTATTTCTGTAGCTGACCTGCGCTCCATCACTGTGGCCTCTAATCAAGCCTATGCCACAGTCTACCACAACCAGTTGAAGATGGGTGGCACTTGATGTTGTTTGGCACTATTTTTATTTAAACCTTTGAAAATTCATATCTCCAGTCCCCCTTACTGTATTTTTGCCATTTCTGTGTTATTTTATTTATTAAAATGTACTTTCTTTTCTAAATTGGTTTGGGATTTTTCATGTGTTGTGTTTTGAATGTATTACTGTTTTGGTACTGTAAATAGTTTACACATTGCCTCTAAGTTAACCCTGTCGGCTGTGTGCCATAGCTATCAGGTGGTTGAGATCAGGTTTATTTTATTGACATTAGTGGTTAACCCTGGAAAGGACTGTGACTATTTTTTAAGTTGGTTAGTTACCTCCCTCAACTAATACTGTTATTTCTTTCAGTTACTCTTGACACAATTCAGTGAGGCTAGGAGTTACCATCCCCAGCCTTTACATAACCTTTAGTCCAAATAGACATGTACTAACCTTTCCACAGCCTGTCCTCCATACTTCTTGGATCATGCACACATGACATGTTGGGGCTGTGGGACATCTCAATGGATGAGGGAAGTAAAGACAATAGTTGTTTGTTACCAAGTACTGATTGTATAATCTGTCAGACTGGCTAAAGGGGCTGTCACAAGCAGGTCTTCTTTGGGATGGATGGTAAATATTCTTCTTGTGTAGGAACAGCCTACTATCTGTGAAGACAACGCCAGATTGTAACTGGGAGTCCAGAATTGCTCCAGAAAATAATGTCCAGCATAAAGGAAATACCTGATGAACAGAAAAACCTTTCAGCTGTCTGGCCAAGCAGCAAAGTGAAGAGTAGGAACAACAAACAGGAACTGGAGCAGGCAGATAATCCATGAATTCCTTGCACACTGTGAAGGATGAGAAAATGGCCATCCATGAGGACGCTGTGGCGGGCCTACCATTCAGAATGCAATCCAGGAAGAGTTGTATTAACAATATAAATGTATTGTTCTGCTGGTTCCCAAGAACTATCACAAGGGTTATACTCTTCCCAATCAATAAGATATTCAAGCTTCCTCTTAAAGTACCAGAAGTCACAGATCCCTTGAAATGTATGCTCAAGTTGTCCATCCACCAGTAAAGAGCCAGGTCTCTTTACCTGATGAACTCTACAATGAATCTAAGGTTTTAAATGAGAAAATGCGGAAGGAAGGGTCAACCTTTCAGAAAAGGGGAAGCTTAAGCTCTAACATGGCAAGATTCATAATTTTGAAAATTTCTTAAGGGCCTTAAAATCTTGAAGAACAAGATCTACAAATAGAGTGTAGTAAATTGATAGAAGACAACCAACCTCTGGGTCTGATTTAAAGTTCGTCAGGCAAGTTAATCCGTATCAAACATGACAGCCGTATTACAAGTGCATAATATCCAATGTCACTTCCAATATGGCAGATGGAATATCTGTCACATTTGAGATGGAGTAACTCGTCTATCAAAATTAGGCCCTTTGTCTTCAATATCATAAGTAGGAGCTGATCGTCTCTACCAATTAGCCCATGATCTGTGATTACATTTAGCAACCACTAAATTTCAAAATAATTTTTCTCAGATTTTCTTCAGCCTTTATAAAAACATTTTGAACTGCAGGTACTGCTTCACCTGTCTTCAATGCGTCTGGAAAGGTTTGTGGATAAAATTCAGTTAAGGCACAGAATGGAGGGAGTCCAATGTAATTGTGAATCAAGTTATTATAAATGAACTCTGCTGGAGGTAGAAGAGTCTTGTAGTTTTCTTGAGCAGCAGAAATGTAGTATGATATATATTCTTCAAGAGTTTTATTTAATCTTTCAGTATGCCTATTAGCTTGAGGGTGAAAGCAAGAGGTGAATTCTCATTGGATACCAAGGGGCATATTTATACTCCGTTTGCGCCGATTGTGCGTTAAAATGTTTTACGCACAATCAGCGCAAACGTTGCCCCGTATTTAAACTTTGACGCCCGAGCCCGTGGACGACAACATTCCGCCGTGTGCGTCATTTTTTGGATGCGGCAACCTGCCCTGCGTTAATGATATGCAAGGTAGGCGTTCCCGTCCCAAAAATGGCTTAAACGGCCGTGCGTCGTATTTATGCTTTCGGGCAAAAATGACACACGGCCGGGAGGCGGAGCCAGAAAATGACGCACAGCCCGATTTGCGTCAAAAATTAACGCCTGGGTCAGGGCAGGCGTTAAAATGGGGCAAACACACCTGTATTTAATCAGAACACACAGAACAACCAGCAGAGCAGCAACAGGGAGACATGGAGGTCATTCTAATCCAGCGTGCACGCAGACGCAGAGCCCAGCAGCAGCAACAGCAGCTACAACAACACCAGCAGGTACCCCAAAGGCAGCGCAGAAGGCAGGAGAGGATATTCCGCCCAAGAACCACCCTTCAGGGCCTCAGGGAACACGACATCATACAGAGGTACCGGTTGAACTGGCAGGCCATTCAGCAGCTGCTGCGAAACATTGAACAGCAGTTGGCCCCCACTTTGGTGACACTCCACACCATACCAACAGAAACAAAGCTGCTTGCCGTACTCCACATGCTGGCAAGTGGCTCTTTTCAAACAACTGGTGCCCTGGTAGGCGGAATATCACAACCATCATTCTCCGCATTTCTGCCCAAAGTACTGGATGCCATCATTCGCCTGACACCCCGTCACATCTGCTTCCCTAACACACTGCAGAAGCAGCAGGAAACTAAACAGGGGTTCTACGCAATCAGTGGCTTCCTACATGTCCTTGGTGCAATCGACTGCACACATGTACGCCTTGTGCCACCTGCTGCAACTGAACACCTTTACCGCAACAGGAAGCACACACATTCAGTCAACGTGCAGGCCATAGTCGATCACCAGGGATTGATCACCAACATTGTGGCTAAATATCCTGGGAGTGTACATGACTCATTCATCTTCCGTCACTGCACCATCAACCAACACTTCCAGGATGGACGGTATGGCAATGGACTACTTGTTGGTAAGTACAAAAACCTACTTATATACACACTGCACAGCAACCCTCTAGGACAAACAACACATACACCACAACAGCAACATCTAGACAGGAACACACTGAGGTCCTTACATCACTAGCCATGTTTCTTAAGTCACCATTGAACCTGTCACACATTGGATTTTACTGTACAGCCTAATGTGAAGACATTAATGAGTGTGGTTGCCGAAATGTCACCTTGCAAATTGTAAGTGTCCCAATGACCTTTACATTAATACATTGCATAAGCCTAAAGGTATGGGATGTCCAGGGTACTTTGATATGGACGTGTTAACAACACTTACAATTTAAACTCTACATTGAACTATCAACTCACCCCAAGTGAAGACACAAGGACACCTGTATGACAAGTCACAATGCTAGGGAGGGCACACTGCACTGAAAATCCCAAAACATACTGATGACAAACGGTTAGCAGACAAACACTTGCTCAGCCAAGGAAACAACACAATGCAGATGGTATAGCCTACAAGTATAGGATGTCACATCAGTACACAAAAGAGTCAAAGACAACACAAGACAACTACTGCCATGAAAGGTCTTTTCAATAGGGCCATCTACATCAACATGATCCCATTCTTTTTCTCTTTCAGCTGATCAGGGGTATGGCATCCAGCCATGGATAATGACACCATTTGGCAACCCGAGTACTGCTGCAGAGCGTGCATACAACGAGGCCCATAAGAGGACACGCAGCATTGTCGAGCGGATCTTCAGCATCCTCAAGTCAGGGTTCCGCTGCCTCGACATCACTGGTGGTAGCCTCCTATACTCCCCCTCACATCCTCACATGTGCAATATTGCACAACATTTGTGTGAAAAGGAACATTCCCCTCCTGGAACCAGACCCATACATGCCTTAAGACGAGGAAGAGGAGGATGCTGCCCTGCAACAGGAGGGGGAACAACCAAACACGGCTGCTGGAGTGCGTAGGCGCCAACACATTGTGAACAATTTTTTTAAAATATTATCACCATCACCACTTAATGAACTATTGTAAATAAACACTGATAACAAACACCACATCATGGTCTGGCTATTAATTTCGGCACACCTTTAGCTCTAACTATCAGAAGAAGAGTGTCGCCTCATGGAGCATTAATGATATAACAATCAGGACACAGAAAAATACACTACAAATGTGATGCCTATCATACAACGGTCACATACACACACAATGTAAATGACTGACATCCTGTACAGTTCACCTTTGAAGGGCAATAGCTGAGGACAACACCTATTACACACATACATGTTGGAAACATGGTTCATCGCAGCATATGGCACACAACTAAAACATCATTACTCAACTAGGGGAAAACAGGCCTCATACATCAGGCAGTTGACATGCTTTTGCTTCAGGAACAGGAATGTATGACCAGACTCTTGGCAGCAGTAATTCCAACTACATACAGGGGGTCATTCTGACCCCGGCGGGCGGCGGGAGCCGCCCGCCTGGAGGGAACCGCCAGAATACCGCTGCGCGGTCAAAAGACCGCCGCGGGTATTCTGGGTTTCCCACTGGGCTGGCGGGCGACCGCCAAAAGGCCGCCCGCCAGCCCAGTGGGAAACACCCCTCCATGAGGATGCCGGCTCCGAATGGAGCCGGCGGAGTGGAGGATGTGCGACGGGTGCAGTAGCACCCGTCGCGAATTTCAGTGTCTGCTAAGCAGACACTGAAATTCAGGGTGGGGCCCTCTTACGGGGGCCCCTGCAGTGCCCATGCCATTGGCATGGGTACTGCAGGGGCCCCCAGGGGCCCCACGACATCCCATACCGCCATCCTGTTCCTGGTGGCCGAAGCCGCCAGGAACAGGATGGCGGTATGGGGGTCAGAATCCCCATGGCGGCGCAGCAAGCTGCGCCGCCATGGAGGATTCTACAGGGCAGCGGAAAACCGTCGGGAGACCGCCGGTTTTCCCTTTCTGGCCGCGGCTGAACCGCCGCGGTCAGAATACCCTGGGGAGCACCGCCAGCCTGTTGGCGGTGCTCCCGCCGACCCCGGCCCCGGCGGTCCTTGACCGCCGGGGTCGGAATCAGGCCCACAATCTTTGCAATGCCTATCTGTCACTAGAGTTACACATAAGCAGAACATACACAGCACAAGTGCCACACATATGACAAGCATCCAGCACATCACATCCCATCTACATGTCAGCCCTTTTCTAAAAACCTTACACACCCATGCGCCTGGTCACACCCCACCTGTCTGAACAGGTCGCTGGAATGCTGATATGTGTACCCTGAGATTCCCTCATCTACACACACACACTCACAAGAGTCATCCAGTGTGCCACACCCTTTCCTATGCCCACCATTGTCATAGTACCATCTCACTGCATGGAAGTCAGCTCAAATAATACACTGGCTTGGATATTTTAAGGCCTGGTATCACCTGTAGATTGCTTCCCGTGTGAAAGGTACTGTAGGCCATTTTAAAGCAAATCTCATCCGACAGGACTTGTGAGACACTGATGAAGGCCACACCAGTGATCCCCTCCATGCACACCACCCAAATTTACATGTCCCGTCCCTGCTGATGCCTCCTACAGCATAGATGTTGTCATTTGGGCAATTACACCATTAAGCATTGCTACTAATGTTGCCGTGTAACACATTATCAGGGTTCATGTGTCACCTTCAAAACAACACAGGACATACACAGTGTGACATGTCAACTGTCTACTGCTCCCTCTGACCAGTCCTAGTCAGACCACTGATCATGTCATTTGTCAAAGAGCTGGCTCCTGATTGACCCAGCATCCTGTTAGCCTGACTGGCATCTGTCCGTGGGTCACCCTAAAGATACCCGGTGGCCACATATGGACCACACTTGCTGTCCAAAACCTCTCTTTCCTCAGAGGCTAATTTGTCATTTGCCTCATCAATGTATACTCAAATACATTGTATTGCATCATCTGACTTTTATTTGTATCATATTTGTTACAGTGCCCTTGAATAGCGAATTCATGCCCCATCCGTTGTCTGGGCCTCATTAATGCCCAAACTACAAAGTGTGACAGTGTACCTGGGCCATAGCCTTTGATGGTGTACGTGGCCTCCAGCAGAACCAGCAACCTCAGATAATGCCCATGAAAAGTCGACACATATGAGGACCCTGACAGTTCACACGCTGAGTAACATTGTTCAAATAATAGAGATGGCTCGTGTGCGGTGAATACCAGCCATTTAATTCTGCACAGAGGCTATGATGTTTCCTGATGCATTTCCATCCACAGAGGCCAACTTGAGTACAATTGTTGCAATGACACATGCCCGATCCAGACACCTGAGACATTCTCTCACTCAGCACACCACGGTTGCCCAGTTTTAAGTCTCATTACACGTCTTCAGTGACAGGGTGGGACCATCCACGTGTAGGTTACCATGTCCTCAATGAGTTTAGTCACATTTAGCTACAAACGATACTCATTAGATACACAATTAGCTGCCAATAACTCATGATGAGACCTGGACGTTACAGTGACAACATACACCTTAACAGTTGATACTGGAACAACATTGGACCACACACATGTACATGTACCATCCAATCAACAAAATGGTTGCAAGCAGCCTATCACAGTAGTGTCCCAGTTGTAACCTAGCAGGAAGATTGAAACATGCCACTAAACCAGGTAATGCATAAAGGGCCACATACATCAAAAACCTATTTGCTATCTTGACATAAGGAACGTTGAGAATTTGCTATTAAATCAATGCTAATTGGTATGTCAGAATTCTCTAAAGAAGTAATAGGGCAAACTTCAAATGGGCAAATGGTATTACAGATTTGCAAAAATAGAATCATACTCAATTTGCATCTATGGGCCTGCTGCCAATGGTTTAGCATTACTGAATTTGGGAAAACCTTTGATAAATTTGCAAGTCAGGAACAGCAACCCCCAGGGTGCTGGGGGCCTAAGTCCCCCTCTGCTGCACCCCAATTAGACATTTTTTACGGACATGTGAAGCACACACATGCATAAGGGGCATGTGTGCCCTACATGTCAATAGTGAAACATATTTTAGCTACATTAACTCGTAATTAGCACATGGTTACCCCCTAAAAAAGGTTTAGGCGACAATTGCATTACCTAAATGGCCATTTTGCTATTTGGAATAGCTTGATACATGTGCTCACAAATTAGCTAATGAAGACATCCTGTTAGCTTTTTCATAATTTGAAAGTTGCAATCAGCAATTACCTACATGTGCGCCCAATTATGAGTAATATCCATTTTGGCCAATCATTACTATTGCACTGTGAATACCTTCTATACATCCTATAAGGGACATTTGCTATAGCTAACCCCAGTGTTTATCACTTAGCACCGTTTGGTCATGCAAAATTCCATTACTCATTTGGACAAATGAAATACATATTTCTCATAATGCGTCATATTTTCACGCATACAGCTTGTGCGTCATAATTTTTGAGTCCCAAAAATTTTTTTTAAATAGAAATAATATTTGGCTGCGGCTTAATTTTCACCTCTGGAACTGTAAATTATGCTGCAAACAAATATTATTTCCCAATTATTAAAAATATTTGGACTCTGCATTATTGCACTCCTGTGCGTCAAAAAATATGACGCACAACCTGTATGCGTGAAAATATGACACATAATGGAAAAAATCGGCGGCCATGTTATGCAGGATGTGATGTAATAGGATATCCTGTTTACAGAATCTGTACATTGGGTGTACTTTCACTTTCACTTTGCAGTCTCTCATTATTCTAGATTGTGTGGCTGTGTGCAAAGTGCTGTCCTGTGAATTTGTGCTTTTGTGTCCAGAGTGCCATCTTACTTGTTGTTTTGTCATCAATATATTGTTGTGGAATACTGTCTGAGTGTGTGTTGTATAAATTTGTCCAGTCCAGTGTTGTATTTATTGTCTGTGGGAGTCTGTTGTGGGTACTGTTATATAGGGGATAGATGGGCTCTTCTATTTGTTAAGTTTTCTTTGTATTTCCTCACTCAAACTTTCCCCATTTCCCCCTTTTTTTTTTTTTTTACTACTACTTTTTCCCCTTTTTCTGTGCCTAAATGTCTGGTAGGCCACGTCTTTCCAGGATGGGTGAGGAGGAATTGGGGGGGTTCATATGGCTGGTTTGCCATTTCTTCCCACTGATGCTGGAGGCTGGGGGTAGGGTGATACAGGGGTATCACACGGAGGCCCGAAAAGTCCGGTGGGGGAAGGTGCGCCATCACTTGGTGCGTCTGTATGGGAGCCAACGGAATGAGCATCAACTGAAGCACCGCTGGGCTGACCTGATCTCTAGGGAGCAAGATCTGCTGGACCACCTGGGAATCATGATTGGTGGCCATGTTGGTGAGTACAGATCATGTAAATGTGCACAATTAAAAGCTGTGTAGTGACATGAGATGATTGGTACCCAATCTGCCAGATAAGTAGTAGACTGTGTGTAATGCTACGGAAACATACAGGGTAATTGATGCACTATGTGAAGGATGACAAATGCTAGCAGTCAGGCAGCTCTGGTTTTCCACACTTACAGGTTGCTTGTCGCTGAATGTAATGTAGTGCCGCCTTTGTGTCAGACAAGCGAAACATTAATGACAATCAGGACTCTACAGGTCACAATTGCCAGTGAAGTATGGATGTAGTAACATCATACCTACATATGTTGACGCTATAGCTAGACTGACATTGGAAACCCTACATGATGCTGAAAATGAGTGCTGCCTTCACGTCAATTGATGATAGCAATGTGGCACAGACATATGTCTCATGTGTGTCTGGTGAGTGTGTAGGGAAAGTGTTCACGGAAGTGCTATGCCTGTTCGGGATAAATGTGCTCCTTCATATTTTATTGATACATGCCAGATCTGAACATGAACCATATTTGTAAAGGAGTCAGGTGCCCTCAGCTAACATCTTAGACAGGTATTTTTTGTTACTTGTGCCAAAATCCGATTAGGGATGGCAGTCCAAAGGTATGGACTAGGGTGCAAACATCTATGTTTGGTGCCAATCACCATTGTTTGGACACATCAATTTATGAAACTGTAACAACATGAGGTATTGCCAAAGTACCTGGCCCTCTGTACCATGTACCTGTCACATATGTGTCAATACCACATAGGCTGTTTGACAGGTCATGCAGTCCTCAAGTAACCAGCTTTTGGATGTCTCTCTTGGATACACATGATGAGATGAATACACACCTATATTGTTTCTGCACACTAATGGAGGTGCATGTTTGCCACCACATGACAGTCAGGGCCACTGCATGTGTGTAGAAGTGTGTGTAACTGTAGCAGGAGACCCATCCTATGTAAATGTTGCCCAGGAATTATTCCATGCAGTATGAGCATGTCTGAAAGTGTTTCATTACTCATGGCAGCTTATCACATTGTATTTGTATTTGAAATTGTTAGTCAGTGCACGGATTCTGAGCATATTCTTCCTTCCATGCTTTACAGGTGGACCTGCACCGTACACAGTGGGAGAGGTGATTCGTTTTGAGGACCCCGACACCTACAGTGAGTGTTGACATGTGTGGTATGTTTTGTGTTTGCTGGTGATGTGTGATGGACTCCTGTGTGTAGAACACATTGCAAGGTGTGATGCGCTGCCCAATCATTAGTCTTGTTCCATTAGTGGAATTTCAGTTATCACATTATTTTGAGTTGACCAATGCTTATCCATTTGTATGATCTTGGGTTTGTAGGCCATTCCTGTAGGGCCCGCTATGAGAACTAGGGTGAGTCATGTGGAATACACTAGTTACAATAAGAGTTGCACTGTGACTCGTCTCAGACTGAGTCTGCATGTCAGACTGACATTCTCCCAGATAGCTTCTGCAAATGGCTTGTCAGAAGAATGCTGCTTCCCTATTAACCGATGTACTGAGTACACTGTAGGTTGGATCTTCTGGGAGCATGTACTTCCACAAGTTGTACTAGAAGTGTGTGGGACTAGAGTGCAACGGCCTAGGTGTGCATGCTATTCATGATCATGGGTGTTCTTGCTCCTCTGTGTCTGTTGAAAATTATGCCTCACTGGAAGTATGTGATGTTGCCCTAGGTCAGTACATTTTGACTTGTGTGGACCTTGGATAGGACAAGGTTCAGCTGACTCCAATTTGTTGATAGCCCTTACTGGTGGTGTGTGTGTGGAGCCAAAAACATGGTGAGCTTTCTATACACTCCTGGGTGTGCATCTATTTTGGGATTGTTTGTTGTTCTTCCCCCCCTTCAAACACAGGCATGGGTTTGTGAATAGGGTACCTAGGACTGAAGCAACCAGTATGTTACACATACTTGTGATTATATGAAATATGGTTTTGAACCTAGTGTACACACTCAGTTATGGCACATGAGTACTATACTAGCAAATCCCATTACAAATTGCAGACCTTGAAGTTTGTGATTGTTATCACATACACTGACATATGTAGTCCAGGCAATAGGCGGAGGAGGTGCAGCATGATTGTTAGCTGCAACTGTCAGTACTTTGATGACAAGTTATTGCCAGTTGTTACCCATCATGTAGATTTTGTTTGTGCTATGTGTGAGATGACCTTTGTAGGCAGGCTTTCCATGTACTTCCTCTGAGACTTTCAATGATCTGTATGGTGATATGAGCTGTTACAAGTACAGTAGATGTATTGTCAGATTGACCACTTGTGCTATTCCACACAATGCAGTTCCTATGGTAAATAGTTGCCCTTTGTCTTCACAGCTGCAAACATGACTGTCGCACAGAGGCATGAATTTGAGAGGCGGGCCATGAGGTACCGACACATCCTGCAGGTGCAGTCGGGGTTCCGAAGGATGGCCCGTAAATACCAGTCGGATCGGGCCTCCGGAGCATGGTGGGCTTCACCACAGGGTGGCCCAAGGTTGCCCACTACAGCCACCACCACCACAACCACCGGTTCTCCCCAGGTGGCCCCTGCCACAGCGGGGACAGTTGTCCCTGCCTCTGTAGCATACCCAGGCCCCAGCAGTGTGACAGCTGCAGGACAGTCCAGTGGGCTAGGCTCAACACACCCACAGAGCACCTCTGCCGGGACCCAAACAGCAGCAGCACCACCAATCGACCCTGCGGCATTCCTGGCTTTGGAACGCAAAATGGACAAAGTTATAAGGAAGGTGAACAATCTTAGCCAGGATGTCGGCTACATCAAGAAGCGGGTCAGGTCTATCAGGCGGACCCTCCGGAGGGCCAACCTCTAGGAATGATGTATTCAATGGACATAATTCCCTCCCCTCCCTCCTCTTTCCTTGTTATCATGATTAGTGAGCTTGGGGGATTAGTGTTAGGTTAGTACAGGTTGTTAGTTTAGTTAGTGTTAGGGAGGAGGGTGGGGGGTCCTGATTCTTTCTACTTTTCCTTATTAAGTGTGTGTGTGGGTGGGTGGGGGTCAATGTTGGGGTTACTGTGTGTTTAAAAAAAATAAAAAATAAAAATATATATATATATATCTATAATTGTTTAGGATAGTATAGTATGTGTGTAGGTTAGTATGTGTTGTCCTGCATGTGTCCTGTCTCATAATGGTGGGTGGGGGGTTGATGTTTAGATCGATTTGTTATATGTGAAGAGTAAGTTTAGCTTAGGTTAGTTAGGGACAGTTGTGGGTAATGAGTAGTCAGGTTAGATTAGTGTAGGTATGACTTTTCCCTTAGTTGCCTCTGGTGTGATTAGTTTTGAATAAATATATAGATAACCCTTTGCATTATGTGTTAACTGCTACTTGATCATGGCCTTGCCATCAGTGTAGATGATTGTTGTTCTATGACATTTGTGTCCTATGCTACAAACAAAAACAAACTGAGGTGTAAAATGGCAGCTACCCCAGTGCTACCTTGGTAAGTATCCACCATTTGTTAGAACCACCAATCAGAGTTGACATGGATCACAAAGGATTTTTGTCAATGAGTATGTTTTCTACGTCACAAAGTGTGCTTCCAGACTTGGTATTGTGGGGACATTTTTAGGTCGGGCTGCAGTTTGATGTTCAGGGACATCTTTGAAGATGAGGTCTTGTTAACACTCTTGTCTTCTTGTCTTCATTACTGACATAAATCATTTGTGCAAAAATTCAGCATGATTACCTATTTGGATGTTTACTCAGAAAGGTTGATTGATGCTGTGTTTTGTAGTGTTTGCTTAGATTAGACTGCACAGTTCAATGTATTGCATGGTGACAACATTTTTCAGCCACTATTAGTTGACTTTGATTTCTCTTGATGAAGCATTATTCTGTCCAACACAGCATGATGGTGTGTGGTTTCTCACTTCATCAGTTATTCTCCTGAGGATGGGCAGGCTATGATGCAATCCTGGCCACTGCACAGATGTATCTGACTACATGATGTCAGGACAGTTGTATTAACAAGCTACATGATTGTCACACAGGCACATTTGTGTTATCTACTGCACAGTTGATGTGTCAAATTACACAGAGACATATTTGGTGTGCAAGTGCTATTTATTGATAGGTGCTGTAGTGCAATATGTACATTGTCCATGTTTGCTGAGTCCGTTCTAGTGAAATCATACATAGTGATCCTACAGAAGGGGTGTAGATAATGCTACTGACATGATGGGGTGATGTTACAGACAGTGCAGAGGGACAGGATTTGCCGATTAGTAGGGGAGAGTCATTAACTGGGCATGCTGACAAGTTATACAGTGGTTAGCAGAACAGTCATTGAGTATAGTTGTTGTAAGACTGGCATTTGACAAAACGTAGGACCTTGGTCAAAGTAGGCCATGGTGCAGGAACTAGTGCTTCCGGGTACTCTTCCGTGTGAATGTGATCTGTTCCATGTCTTCTTCTTCTGATGTGTGTGTTGCCTGCTTTGTCCTTGTTGTTGTTGGTTGTGAAGGGGCAACACACACCTCAGTGTTAGAAGACGTGGAGTCAGACATCCTGGTCGCTGCTCCCTGTGAAGGTCTTAAGGGCAGTACTGCAGCAAGGAGGGTCTGCTGGTTTTTGAGAAAAGCAGCCACATCACGATAATAGGCAGCCAGGTCGGCCCTGAGGGAGTCATGATTGCATTTGTGCATGCAGTGGAATGTTTGGGGTGCGAGGTGTTGTGGCAACTCCCTTACTGCAGTGGTGAATTCCTTGACAGTTTCTTGTAGTCCTTGCAGTATGGATGTTAGGGCTTGCATAGCTGCTGCCTGATCTGCAGATGACATCATGCACGAACGCACTCCCTCAAGGCTGGCTGCCATAGTTTGCATCCCCACCCGCACCTCCTTGGCCAGCTCCTGCTGTACTCCAACTACAGTTCTTTCAAAGCTGGTGCCAGTGTCGTCAGGGTCCTCAGCTGTATTGGAGCTGGCAGGTCTTGCAATTGGGGTGGTGGGTGGTTCCTCTGCGCTGGCTGCTTGTTCTGTGCTCCTCCTTGTGACTGAAGGTGAGGTCTGGAGGGTTTCAAGGACCTTTTGGATGGTCTCCTGGGGAATGTTTATGGGCTCGTCATCCATGTCATCAGGGAAATCTGGGACAGGCATATCGTCAGGAGATCCATCTTCCTCTGCAATGAAACAGGGTACAATTAGTGTGTCTGTGTTGTGACAATTTTGACGTGACGTTCCTGCCTTTTGATGAATTCACTTTGTGATCTTGTTTTGTATTGATATCTGCTGTCCTTCAGATGGGCATTGTTTCAGGCCTATGGCCCACCTGTGTGTCACATGTATGTTATTGAGTTATCAGACTTGTCAGCCTCATCGCCTCTAGGTGTTGCTTTATGCCAAATAGAGAATAGCCACCTTTTTGTCCTACTCGACCCTCCGTGTATATCCATTCTCATGGTGAGACCTTTCACTGGCTGTGGGTGTTCTGATGGTCCTGGCAGCACACTTGACTCTCAGGACCTGCCCCAATCCCTGAGCGTTTACATCGACTTAATTGTAATTGACATGTAGCATATCCTATGCATGGCAATGTTATGATGTGATATGGATGTTGATATTGTTAATGTGTCCTGCTGATGTTGGGTAATGTGTGTTACATTGGATTGCCCTGATAGTCGTATCAGTGTCCTGTTTCGTCCTCTGACTGTGCAGGTGTATTTCAGTGACCAGTTCCATGTGTCCCCTCCTCAATGCTGTTGTCTGAGCAGTATGACATTTGTGATGTTGCCTTGTAAGCCAGGCACAGGATGGACCCTGATATATGCAGCATGGGTGTGTCCTTAGTGCTGTGTCACTCCTATTGTTGTTTACATTGGCTGATGTTTGTGACACCTATGGGCATTGACATTTGCGTGTACTGGGGCCTTTGTCTTGTTTCAGGAGATTGTTGCAGATGTCATCCTCATCCCCTAATTTAGGTATGTGTGTTCCATGGGGAGGTTACTGCCATTGGCTACTAGAGCTGCCCACAGATCAGAGGTGGTAGTGGCAACTGTTGTTGCAGTTACATTGCAGTTGTCGTTTTGGCTAGAGGATTGCTAATAGGGCCCTAGTTACTGTAGGAGATATGTTGGCTGACGAGTGCCAGGATGTAAGTTTGACGTAGTGGCCTTCCCTCCTGTCGAGGCTTTCCCTTTGCTCCATTGTTGGCATGACAGCATGCCCCCATGGGACTGTTGTTGGTGTAGTGTAATGTGCCCCAGCTTATGTTTGTGCAGGCCATGCCCCCCTGCAGCACCCCTTTACCCATGCCACTCCATGTATATGATGACTTACATGCAATGTGTAGTAGGTATTTCCCCCCCTGCTTACAGTCAACATTATTGTATTTTAATTCCCCATGCGACTTACCCTGCATGTGCATTGTCTTGTGGTAGTCTGCGCTGTCCCTGTGACGATCTCCTCAGGGATGACGGCTGCGACCATCTCCTCCATGTGGTCCAGGGCCTCCTGGTGTGCTGGACTCCTCCCTCCAGTCTGCAGTGCTGCCTTCCTGTTCCTGGCCATCTTTTCCTTTGTCCTGCGTTTACAGTCATGCCAGCGTTTCTTACACTCGGTGACTGTCCTGCGTACTTCTGCCACACTGTTAATCTTGTCAACAATTTGTTGCCATATGGCCTCTCTCCTACTGATTGGCAACTTTGAGGTGATAAACAGTTGGTGCTGGTGTTCTGTCACCTCTTTAACCAGGATTTCCTGCTCCTCTGCACTGAAGCGACACTTTCTTTTCTTTCTATAAATGTCCTGGTTCTTGTATGGATCGTCCTGGCTGGTTCCTGGTCTGCTGTCATCTTCCTGGGGTCTGTAGTGGCATCTGGGATCCATTTTGGCTCTCCTCTGGTGCACTTGCAGTGTTCGCGGGTATTTTTGACGCTATTGCGTCAAAAAACAGCACATATCCGGGTTGCGGTGTCGTAAATTGACCCACAGTCATTTCCGCCGCGTTAACGTCGTTTTCCTTTACGACTTGACGCCACGGTGTGTGTCAAAAATAATGACTCCCACCTGTTGATTGCACCGCCGTGCGTCAAAGTATAAATTTGACGCCCGCATGGCGCTACGAAATGGCGTTAGCCGGCGGTAAAAATTTTTACGTTAAAAAGTATAAATATGGCCCCAAGTTTATTATACAGAGATTTTCGAAATTTAGAGATGTGTTGAGGACCCTGATCAGAGATGATTCTCAAGAGTTATCCATGAAGTCTAAGTATGCCTGAATAGAAAAGTTCGGCCATTTCTGTAGCAGTGGGTAATTTATAAAAAGCCTAAAAATTAGCCACCTTAGTGTACAAATCCACAGTTATTATTATAGGATTGCAATGTTCAGATGGGGGTACAACTCCTACAGTCTGTAGAGATGATTTTCCAAGGATTGGAGGAAATTTCAGATGTTAATAATGATCCATTTTTTTCTTTGTGATTCAGAATTTCTTTGGAATCATATCTCACAGAAACTGATAAAGCTTGTGACTTTGTGCCAGTGACGTGGCCATCAGACCTTCCTTCAAAGTAATTCTTTTAATTTTTCTTCTGCGTCCATATACCAAGAAGTCATGAGAGAACTGTAATAATATTATTTGTGAATGTCTTGAAGGAATAAGGAGTTTGTTTTAAATAAAACCTGAAGCATACGTTGATGAGGGCTGCTATTGATCAGGTTGGTCCTGAAGTGATAGTCGTAGGAGACCTGAACTGCGTTTCACTTGATATGGCCTGGGGCTGTAGATTGATCTCATTTTTCTATATGGCAGTCTGAGAAGAAATCCTACTGTGCAAACTGCTGGTACAAGGCAGGTGGCAGGAGGTGCTGGTGGAACAAATCACAGACAAGGAGTGGGGAGGTGTGCACACAGGGTTACAGAGAGACACTTCTAATGCAATGTTTATGTTAAATCACTACAATGTTATCCATCAAGTATACCTTGCTCCTGTCATGTTTCATGCCATCTACCCGGGGAGGGTGTCTACCTGTCCCCAGTGTTTGGTTGAGGGAGCTGACTTTCTCCACATAATGATGTTTAGATTTTGGTGGACGGGAAACCCATCACCGTTGGGACAGAGTAACTCATCCGCCAATATCTAAATCAGGCCCAATGTAAAAAACTCATCAGATTCATATACAATACAGCCGTTACTGGACCCAGGCTAATAAGGCCTATCTTCTAATATGCCAAAATCACCCCCAGAATTTGGCAACAGTGCATGCATTTAATGTATAATGGACGGGCATCAACTCTTAGAATTCTGAGAATGATGAGATATTTACGTATGCCCAATTGTTTACAAAGTAATCCATGCCTTTCAGGGACCAGCATATGGTGGGGCAACTAAAGAGAACATGTTCAATAGTTGCTTTAGCATTGTGGCAAGCTGGGCACCATGTAGGATAATTAGGTGCCCAGTTACAAGTAAATATTTTGCTCAGTAAGCCACCCCAGTTTGATCCCAGTCATATGCAAATCAGTCTTGACCCTGCTCCCCATAGGAAGAGTCCAGCCCGAACTGCTAAGCCAGGTCCTCCCTGGACCAAGAACAAACATTATGGGACTTGTTTCAGGGCCGCCCCCTCATAGGCCAGGCTAGCATGAATCCAGTGGTGCAGTGAGAATGGGACCAATGTCTGGGCATAACCTTCCCACTTAAGGCAACAAAACCCCCAAAAAACAGATGATGGACAGAATGCAAAACAAATCAAACATTCACCTCCAGTCACAGAGATCTGGTTTTAATCTATCTTGTTTTGACCATCAATCCACCCCAGTTTGGACCCAGCCATATGCAAATCAGTCTTCCCATGGGAACAGTTGAGCCCAAACTGCCAAGCCAGGTCCAACCTGGACTTGAAATAAGCATTTTGGTACTGGTTCCAGGGTCTTCCCCTCATAAGCCAGACTAGCATGAACCCAGTGGTGCAGTGAGCACGGGACACATGTTTGGGCATACCCTTCCCACTTAGGGAGACAAAAGCAAAAAGAACAGATGATGAACGGAATGCTGAACAATGCAAACATTCTCCCCCAGTCACACAGATCTGGGTTTAATCCATTGTTTTTTTGCCCATCATGCCATTGCAGTTTGGACCCACCAATATGCAAATCAGTCTTGACCTAAATCCCCATGGAAACAGTCCAGCCCAAACTGCCAAGCCAGGTCCTCCCTAGACCGGAAACAAGCATCCTAAGACAAGTTTCAGGGTATCACCCCTCATCAGCCAGGCTAGCTTGAACCACATGGTGCAGTGAGCACTGGATCGCGTGTCGCCATACTCTTCCAACTTAGGGTGACAAAACCAAAAAGAACAGATGATAGAAGGAATGCTGAACAATGAAATCATTCACCCATAGTCATAGATGTTTGTTTAATAAATTTAAAAAACACAAAGTCAAGGACTGGTGTTGTGTTTCTTGTGGTATTTTCTTTCTTTATTTCTTCCTTCTATCAATATTTTTAAAAAAGATAACAATAAATAAAATTCATTTCCAAAACATTTACAATTATGAAATGTTTATCCCATTTCCAAAAAAGGAAAAAAGTAATCAAACACTAATCTCAAGGTATTGGTTACATACATCTGTCATAAATAATTGTTTTAAAAAAACCTGAAACAAATTCACAACCTATGCATTACCCAAATACTCTGTGTCAGTTGTATTTTTACTGTTCAAAACTCTGACACCATGGAAGAATGAGATATAGGGCCTGATTACGACCTAGGCTGAGGGGATTACTCCATCCCAAACGTGACGGATATCCCGTCCTCCATTTACAAGTTTCATAGGACATAATGGAACTTGGAATACGGCGGGCGGGATAGCAGTCACGTTTGGGACGGAGTAATTCCCTCCTAAAACTCATAATGAGGCCCATAACCCTAATAAATAGGAAGGGAGACGTCTGTTGAGTACCTAGAAGGTGCGGCGATGGTTGTGGTATGCCGGTCCTATGTTGTGCAGTGCTTTGAAGTATAAGCTAGACTTATACATGTGATTAGAGTAAGTCATGCTCCACATATTGCCTTGGTGGCAACATACAACAGAAAACAGGTCTAATGTAATCTCCAGAACATCTATTCAATCACTGTGGAAGTTGTTTTGTATACGATGTGTACATCCAAAGTGTGTGTCTTCCTCAGGATTACCCCATGTTCCCTTTGTACTTTGCAACAGCCGCTTTTACTGTCAAATGTCACAACTTTGAAATATCCAAATGAAGGTGACATTGTGAAGGTTCCTAAAAAAGAAAACCAAGAAGAATATATTTATTTTACATGACAAAATAAATTGAAATGATAAGTTATGAGGACATGTTCACCTCAAACAATCAGATGTAATCAATGTAAATGAACATGGTAGTCAATGTGTCACAGCTTCTAACAACAAATATCTTTGTCCTAGAACTTCCTAAACTAACCATTCCTAAAAAATCTCCAGCATGGACTTATATGCTCCTTATTTCACAAGTTGTTTTAACATTTTATTTTACAGTATGTAAAGGTAAACTTACATTAATGTGAAGAAGTTGTCAGTATCATCTTGCCATACATCAATTCCTTCCTCTTCACCACTATAATCTTCATTTAACATTTCAACATCTTCACCCAGTGGCTCTTCATGGTCTCCATCCTCTGTCGCAGGGCTATGTTGTGTAACATGCAGCAGGCCATGGTCATTTGGCACACCTTATCGAGTGAGTAGAGTAGGGTTCCACCGGTCTTATCTGAACAGAAAAATGTGTCCTTCAGAATCTCAAAGGCCCTCTCCACTGGCTTCCCTGTTCTTCCATGAACATGTACAGGTTGAATTCCTCAGCGGTGCTAGCAACCATGGTCTGTTAGGATAAGCTGAGCCTCCTATATGAAAGAAAAAAATAGAATGAGCAGGAATATCTAATCCCATTGTACATTCCTAAACTATAAATAAAGCAAATTATCCTACTGTCATATTGCTGTTACCAACAAGCCAGGTCCAAGTGGTGACATTTACAGGGGTATGCTGCTGTTCCGTAGCCCAAAGGAATCATGTGTTGACCATGAGAAAAGGGCACACATGCTTGAGATGTACAAATCAGGTAAGGAGGCAACTGGCACATTGATTGAATGGAAGTTCTTCTGATTGCAGTAGACCTTTCCCTGGCATGTGATGGCATTAAGGCAACATGTGTTCAATCAAGTGCTCCAACCACATGTGGTATGCCACCCAAAGCATAAAAATCTCCCTTCACATTTGCAAAATCCTCACGTCGTGGAAACTGGATGAAGCTGTTTATGTGTCTCATCATTGCAAAAATGACTTTTTGTCGCACATCACTGAAAGCTGGTTATAACAGGCCTCCGAATACTGCGGCCACAAATTGGAGTACTGCCATGATTTTCACTATTGGTGTAAGTGCTGTGGGATTCCTATTGTGAAGCAGAAAATCTGGCTCCAACTGATGACATAAATACAGAATAGTTTGCCTATTCAATCAATTTTTTTAATATATTTTGAAAATATTCCTTTCTTCCATGGTGGTGAGGTCTGGAAATGGTCTGAACTCTTGAGGCTGTCGTCTTCTACCTCTTCTTGGGTTCATAATCTGCACCTAAGAAAAAATAAATATAATGTAAAATGGGAATCAATACTTTGACAATCAACACACAACTCATGTCTTTGTAAAATTCCATATGTTTTTGTGACATGTGCACATCATTTATTACTGATATTGAAACTTAGAATAACAATTTTTTACATGACTGATATTTGTTTTAAAAATGTGTAAATACTACATTTAAAATTTATTTTTATACATTATGTTTTCTTATTTTATTTTCTACAATTCCATCAATGGAAGTATAAAATATACTGTGTCACTATTGAATTTAAACACAGTAACATATTACATTATAATGTGTCAAATTTATAAAAAAACAATAATGTTCATATTTTGCATTGGTAAACAAACTAGCCATTATATTGAGTGGTGGTGACGCACTTAAAATTTCAAAACACACTGGTTCACATCCTAAAATGGTGGCAGTATGACCTTGTCGTCAGAACATTGGCTATCTGACTGTTGCAGATGTAAGTTGATAGCGTGGTAGGTGTTACACTCCACGACGGGCACAGCCATAGGCTAATATGTGTGATGACAATGCATGAAAGGCAATGGCCATGTCTGTCTCCATCAACAATCGCTTTCTTCATGTACCTGTCTGCAGGATTAGGAAAAAATCTTACTTGCCTCCTATCACTGCAGCCAACAAAACCGCCTCTACTCTTGCTGCTATTATCGACCTCTGGGAGCCAGGATGGCAGGCAAAGCAAGTGACAGGAACCCTAACTTCTCCTCTCAGGAGTTGGAACTGGTCACCACAGAGGTCCTGTCCCTGTACAGGAACCCAGAGGAACAAGTACATGTCTGAATAAGAAATGTAGTTCTAAGTAACTTGTTTTTTTTAAACACAGATCAATTTGTCCCTTTTAGTTCCTGAGTGAAGCCAATAGTTTGGCTGGGAACATGAGGTTTAACTATGTTTGTAAATGTCTGTAAATTGAAAATAAAATTCATCTGAATTAATAAAATGGCATTTCATTTCAAGTTACACACAAATCAAGATTTCAATTTACCAACTGCATGCCCCTTACTTCCAGTGGCCAGTAGACACTGTACCATAAGTATAATTGATAAATACAGCCATATGTTGAAATGAGACAAATGTAAAGTGCAAGAAAAACGTTTAAGTTATGGACTTATCCGAATATGTTTTGTCACTTGAAATGAATCTTTTTTCTGATAAATGAGTATCTGTATGTATTATCCATTTAATGGTGCCACATATGGGAAAAGGTATACCTTGTGCTGCATGTACAAATAACACAGGCTCTCAGTCACTCATACAAATGTATCCCATTCCTACACACACTTGTTCATACAGCTCCAAAAACCATGCTGTCGCTAATGGAAGACCTTGCATACTGCCCTTAGTCATTGTATGTGGTTCAAACGATAGTATCTGGGTCTAAAAACATTAGGCATTAAGCCAGTGAAACTGTGTGTGTGGTGTGTGCTGACAATGTACAAGTTGTTTAGCCTTCAGTAGACATTAGAAGTGATAACGGTACTTAACAGTTCACTGCAAATTGGTATTTTCGAGTAAAAATAAAATTTTGCACTAACTTTTTATAAATGCTTGTGAGAGATTTCACAAAATTGTGTCACAGCAATACAGGCAAACAAAACCTCACCAAACATATTTTTTTTTTGTTTTTTTCTTATCCAAACAGGTCAACGCCCATCAGAAGAAGGCGCTATGGGAGGCCATTGCCAAGAAAGTGTGGACCCTGGGGGTCTACAAGTGGCAGACCAGACATCAACGAAAAAGGTGGGAGGACCTATGACACTAGACCCACAAGTCATCAGAGGTGCAGCCTGTCCACCCAATGTGGTAAGTGTGTGTGTGCATACTGACCCCTCTAATGGACTGCATACTTTCAGTCGTCTATCCAGACCTTGATGGTCAGCTGCAAGCCCAACAGCAGCATCAACAGGGTTATTTATTTGAGTTTTTAATGTTAGCTAATTATTTTTTGTAACAGCAATTTGTTTCTGGCATCAATATAAAGGTTTACACATCCAACACACAAAAGAATTTCTGGAAGGTATAAGTTTTGCACAAGGTGTATTATGCTGTGTTTTGTGTTAGAGGTTTGCCACTAGATTCCTTATCAAAACCTAAGGACTGTTTTGAGCAGACACACGTCTGCACGAGAAAAAAGAGGTACCTGGAGTTTGTCTATGTTATGAGGAACAGTGGTACCAAACAGGTCCCAATTGAGAATTGTGCCAGTTGTGATGATCTACCACAAATGTGAGGAGGTAATGTTGGCCCTATTACAGGTGACATGGCATCCAGTGCACCTATAATACTGGGGATGTTTCTGACTTCACATTGGTGAGTTGGTAATATTGAGCACCACGTTCAAAATAACTAAAAACATGAGTACAGGGGCAATATTTCTTAGCAAAAACATTTGAGAGATATGTTTTCACTGCATGATTCAAATCAGTTCATGTTCACTGTAGCACATTGCCATGAAGCGTTACTCCTTCACAAATGTGCATCCAAGCCAGTCTGCTTTAACAAACAGGAATTTAGTAGGCAAACTATAATAATTGAAGCAGACAGGAAAGTGTACACATTGGTAATAAAGTTACACGTACCCCAAACAATATTTTTGTGTCCTTTGTTTTGTCCAGATGATGAATCAATGTTAGAACACAGGAGTTATTGAAAGGGGCCTTTGCAGGTAGACAATGTACATGTTGCAAAGTTTTTTCACTAGATATTTTTTTGGGTGACATGAGTTCACTATTAAAACAGAATAATCTGTAGCATTCAGAGGTATTAACAATTCCATGAGGAATTTGAGGTGTTTCAATGAAATGATCTAAATGAAATTGGACTAATGATGGTAATTTCCTAAACTGTGAGCAAATGGGTTCATTAATATGTTCTCTAGTGGTAAACTATACCTATGTTTTATAGCCTTTAAGCAGGTGAACAATTGAAATTAGGAAATATTTTCTTAGATAACCTTGTGACTTTTATATATGTCTTTTCAGCATCTGCAGCAGCAGGTGAAGGAGACACTGGCCATGAAGGCGGGGAAGCAGCTGGCCACTGTGTGTTGGGTAGAGAAACATTGGACAGCAACGGACACAGTGACGTGGAGGGTGAGGGGATTAGCATGGAGGCCACCAGCTCTACATCTTCTTCAGAGGCCTCCACAAAAGACCAGTCCCTAGTGGTGATGGACCCAACAGGACCTGTTACATCTCCATTCTTGTCCGCCACTCAGATTTCCATCACCACCCTCCCTCTTGCCACCCAATTAACTAATCCTGCACCCGTTAAAAGGGCTGGTGCCTCCTTTTCCACAGGCACCTCTCACCCACCTGTGTTCAGTGAAGAGGCTATTGACCTCTTATGCAGCATCTCTATAAGCCAGGCAGTGATTGTGAATCGCATCCAGGGGCTTAGTTGCCAAATGCAAAAGATGGTTGCTTTCGTGGATTCCATTCATAGTTCAATGTCTGGCATGCAGAGAACACTTGCAACGATAGCCTCTGCACTGACTGCGGTCCCCCAACCGGCCCAACTTTGTGCCTTACTCCTGTCCCTTCCTCCTCCCAAATCCCACCTCTCACCCCAATCCAAAGCACACTCTCTTCCTTGCGCGCACCCACTCCAGGAGACAAAAACTGCACACGCATACATAAACCCAAACACACCAAGAAACACATACACCCATCAAACAGACACACACTACTGACACTAAAGCAACAGGCACCACAACAACTACCACACCCACAATCACAACTCCCCCACCACAGACGCAACCACCAAGGACACAACCATAACACCCACTACCACATACACAACCAAAAGCATACCCACAAGCACCGCAATCACAACATTCACCTCTACATCACACTCATCCAAATAAACACAGTCTCATACACACAGACACCTACATGCAAAACAACACCCAACAGATGCACACGCTCAAAATCACCTTAGAACAGTACATCTACAAAACCACACACATCCAAATATACATTAGACACACATGCATCTACAACACATACAGACACAAGCACCACAGCCACACCAGCCACCTCAACAGCAGTCATCCAAACATATCAAACTCACAGGAAGCACACATACCAACACCCACCAAACTCAAATGCACACACTCACCCAAACACCACACATCTTGCAAGACACACACACAAACAAGCACCACATACACCAGACCCACATGCACAACAGACAGACACACACAACACAAACTCCAGCTCCTTCTACCTCCCAAACCCCATCCTCTCCCACCCCTTTAACCCAGTCCTCTCCAACCCAACCGCCTTTATGGATTGCCTGTTCGTGATCCCAAAGAATTCCAAACACACCCCTCTCAAGAAAGATCATTGAGGTGTTTGCTCTGCCCACTAGAATACCCTTAGTGAGGTGGCTATCCTTTGGCAGTGAAATTAGGAGGCAGGTGTTTGGTTGAAAAAAACAAATATTGATATACTGCATCCTGTATTATTGGACATTTATTTTTTGCTTAATTTCATACTTTTTGAGAGACGTAACTCATTTGATAACAACATTTTCATTTTCATAAAGTTTGTCCTGACATAATTTATTGAAGAAATTTAATTGATTGATGTCAATATTATTGATAAAAATGTGAGTAACATGAACTTAATTTTATTTATGACAGTGACGAAAATAGGTTTTATTTTTGACATATTTGTATAGTGCATACATTAGTGAAATATATTTGCATTGGAGATGTTAATTTTGGTTCAAGCAATCATCATGATGATGAACACTTGCACCAAAATTAAACATGTTCCTATTTTTGTAACTTGTGAATGCAGGTGTGTTTGTTTTTAAATTGATAAGAGCTAATGATAAACATATATGCATTATATATGAAAACAAACAACTTTTGAGTAAAATGCAATCTAATGATATCCAAAAAATGCACCAGTCAAGGAGAAATGCGGCATTAATACAGCCTCGGCTGGCTGCCCACTGGGACTGCTGCTGCTGGCAGTGGCGCTGGTGGCGGTGCTGGCAGTGGTGGGGGGAGGCTCCAGACTATCCCCTGCAGCCTTGGACGGCTGCCCACTGGGGCTGGTGCTGCTGGCAGTGCTGGTGGCGGTGCTAGCAGTGGTGGGGATAGGCTCCAGCCCATCCCCTGCAGCCTCGGATAGCAGCACCAGGCCTCCTGTCCTTTTTGCCTGTTGGCCCCTTGCCCTTCCTGCCAGCAGCTGGGGATGGCTTCTTGCTCCTTTTGGCAGCAGCCGGGGATTGCTCCTTGCCCTTCCTTTTACCAGCTGGGGGTGCCTCCTTGCCCTTCCTTTTAGCAGCTGGGGGTGCCTCCTTGCCCTTCTTTGCAGCAGATGGGGGTGCCTCCTTGCCCTTCGTTACAGCACTTGATGCAGGCACCCTAGCAGTGTGGCTGCCTGGTGCCCGGGATCCTCTCCCACCTGGTGTAGCTGTGGACACTACTGTGCCCCTGGACTGGGTTGCTGAGGTGCTTCGCTGGTTTCTGACCATCCTGGCCTGACGTGAGGGACAGGGGGGGGCTAGAGAAGAGGTCAAAGGTGGAGAGGAAAAGCTTCTTAGGGACATTGGTGCGGGAAGAGGGAGATGGTTTGGGAATGGAGGTAGAGGGAGTGGTTGTAGGAGGTGTCTGTCTGCTGTGTTTGGGTGTAGGTGCATGGGCTGGATGCTGTTGTGAGGTGGATGGCTTTTGGGTGTCTGAGGGCTTGCGTTTGTGTACTTTGGGAGGAGGGGGCACAGACACAGTGGGAGAGGGCACAGGGGACATGTGAATGGAAGTGGGGGTGGGCAACTGCCAGTGAGGGGCGTGTGCTGATAGATGTGCTGGTGATGGGAGTAGTGGATGAGGGTGTAGTGCATGCAGGTGTGAGTGTAGATGAAACTGGGAGGGAGGTGGATGACGAGGAGGAGAGGGTCACAGTGGAGGCAGTGGATGTTGGTATGTCTGCATCTGGATGGTGTTTGTGTGAGTGCCTGTGGGATGAAGGCTGGTGCTTGTGTTTGCCATGTCCACTCTTGTGTGTTGTCGTGGGTGCCTGCTCGTCTGCCTGTGTGCTTGGGATAGGTTGGGGTTGAGGGGAATGGGATTGGTTAGAGGAAGTTGGAGGGGGAGGGTGGAAACAGGGACAATGCCTGCCATCAGAGAGGAGGCCAGAGCCTGGATTGATCTCTGTTGGGATGCCATGCCAGTGTAAATGCCCGCCAGGAATTCATTTGTCTGTTGCATTTGGGCTGCCAGCCCCTGGATGGCATTCACAATGGTTGACTGCCCAACAGAGATGGATCGCAGGAGGTCAATAGCCTCCTCACTCAGGGCAGCAGGGCTCACTGGGGCAGGGCCTGAGGTGCCTGGGGCGAAGGAGATGCCCACCCTTCTGGGTGAGTGGGCACAGGAAACACGCTGAAGGGCTGCTGGGAGGGCAGTGCTGGTACAGAGGTGGCGGCTGTACCTGTAGTTGGGGTAGGCACAGAGGTGTCCGCCGCCTCCAGGGAGCTTTCATCGGAGAAGGAATCCATGTCCAAACTGTTTCCTCCTGTCTCCACAGTGGTGCTCCCCTCGCCCTCCGTCCCACTTGTGCCCTCGCCGTCGGTGGATTCGGCCTCCTGGGCCCTGTGGGATGCAGCTCCCTATTCAGCTCCTCCGCCAGATGATGCTAATGCACATAAGGACAGGGTGACAAAACAAAAAGGGGGGGGAGAGACAAAGGATACACTTGGTCAATGGTGCAATAGCGCCACCGTTGGCGTACATGACACATACACAGGTAACAGCCCTACGCACTAGGCAATGCACTACCAGTCACAATGCTAGTCACCAGGCCATGGATAGGGACACCTAACGCCAATTGCAGCATACCTGAGATCCACAGACACTTGCCCAGTAGTGCCTACTAACTTGGTTGGAGGAATTTTACATCAGAACCCTGCCCAACATGGGACCTACTCTGCAATGTCAGGCCTAGCCTAGGGGCACCCACAGGCCCACATCCCCCACCCGGGTACCACCCCACCAGGCGCAAGTATATTGGGGCACTGTACTCACCCCCTTGTTGCGGCTGTGATGCCCCCAAGCGCCCATCCAGCTCCGGATAGGCCACAGCCAGTATGTGGGCCATCAGGGGAGCCAGGGTTTGACGGGCACCCCTTCTTCGTTCGGAGGCCATCCCCAGCTGGGCCTCCGCTGTCTTCTGTGCCCAGCGTCTCAGGTCCTCCCACTGTTTGCAACAGTGGGTGTTCTGCCTGCCGTAGACCCCAGGGTCTGCACGTCCTTGGCGATGGCACGCCATATTCCCTTTTTCTGATGGGCAGTGACCTGCAGGGAAATGGACACAGGGAAACGTATTAGTCCGACCGTCCTGCCTCTTATACTCATGGCCCACCATGCCCCTTCCCATCCCCATTAGCAAAGACATGGCCCACCATACATGCTGCACGCTGCCCAGGGCCCATCCACCAACCCCCCTCCACATGAGGCCTTCACACAAAGCACTCCATACATTCACGCCCCATGCATCGTACTCACGGTGTACCCACCTGTTGGTCTAGAGGCCCATACAGCATTCAGTACTGTGGTAGTACTCCATCCACCAGTCGCTCCAACTGCGCCGAGGTGAAGGCAGGGGCCCTTTCCCCAGTGACACGAGCCATGGTCAGTTCCAGACACAGGTCACAGCAGCACTTTCAGTGTAGGTCCTCTCCTGTTGAAGGTCAAGTAGCAAGTGAGTGAACAGATAGAAAATGGTGGTGACGAACGCGGCGGTGCATACCATCACCGCCGGCATACATCACCATTGGCCACTGTACCCCATAGAGCCCAATGTTACCCAATGAGGAGCTGCACAGCGGTTTTGAACCGCCTCCCACAACGGCGCACAACATCAGCGCAATGACCTCATTTCCACCTGTCCCTCCACACAGGACAGACGGATGCTATTTCGGGGGGGGGTGCAGGTCATGGCTCCTAACTGCGTCACAGTACATATATGTACCATTTGGACCACTCCAAAACAATACTGTCACAATCACGACAAGCATTGAGGTGTAGTGGTTGGAAATAAGAGATACTGACCAGCTGCTCACCATTTTGCCCCATAGATTGCAACTGCTGTGGATGAATAGGAGATGGAGACATCCCCCCATGTACAGACCCCTGGTGGACTTGGCAACAATAGAGGACAGGCACATTATCCTCACCTATAGATTGGACAGGGCCACAATCACAGAGCTGTGTGCCCAATTGGAGCCTGACCTAATCTCTGCTATCCGTCACCCCACCGGGATCCCCCCTCTTGTGCAAGTGCTATCAGTGCTCCATTTCTTGGCAACTGGCTCCTTCCAAGTAACAGTGGGGTTGGCAGCAGGAATGTCTAAGCCAATGTCCTCAATAGTGCTGACCAGAGTGTTGTCTGCCCTGATTAAACACATGCGCAGCTACATCGTTTTCCCCCTGGTGGAGGATTTGGCCACAGTGAAAGCTGATTTATATTCAATGGGACATATCCCCAACATTATTGGGGCAACTGATTGTACACATATAGCTTTTGTTCCCCCACGGCAAAATGAACAGGTGTTCAGAAATCGAAAGAGCTTCCACTCGATGAATGTGCAGATGGTGTGCCTGGTGGACCAGTACATCTCCCAGTTCAATGCAAAATATCCTGGATATGAGCATAATGCCTTTATCCTGAGGAATAGCAGCATCTCATATGTGATGGCTCAACTCCAGAGGCACAGGGTGTGGCTAATAGGTGAGCCCTGGTTCTCACCCAGTGGATGTTGGTGTATGGGTATGGTGTGGGCCCTAAGGGTTGGTGTGTGGCTAACAGTTGTCCCTCAATATTTGCAGGTGACTCTGGTTACCCAAACCTCTCATGGCTACTGACCCCCGTGAGGAATCCCAGGACAAGGGCAGAGGTACGTTACAATGAGGCACATGGGCGAACAAGAAGGATTATAGAGAGGACCTTTGGCCTCTTGAAGGCCAAGTTTCATTGCCTCCATCTAACAGGTGGATCCCTGTACTATTCACCCAGGAAGGTCTGCCAGATCATCATGGCATGCTGTATGTTGCACAACCTTGCCCTACGTCGTCAGGTGCCTTTTCTGCAGGAGGATGAGGCTGGAGATAGCCGTGTGGCAGCAGTGGACCCTGTGGACAGTGAAGATGAGGAGGCAGAGGATGAGGATGAGGATAACAGAAGTGCAATAATTCCTCAATACTTCCAATGACACACAGGTAAGACAGTGTAACTTCACATTTAACTGACAGCTTTGTGTTTGACATTGTCACTGGTAGGCTGATTTTCCCACTTCTATGGCCACTCACTGTAGCCTTTGGCATCTCTATTTGTGGATAATTGTGACCCACTATCGCTTCTGGTGTGTTGACAGCAGCCAACTACAGGTCCTTCCTATGTATACAATTCTGTACAGTTGATTTTCAATGTTTCATCCTTGTTAAATGAATACATACTTAACCCCTTCGCTGCCAGGCCTTTTCCCCCTCCTGTGCCAGGCCTTTTTTTGCCTATTTGGGGCAGTACGCGCTTAGGCCCTCATAACTTTTTGTCCACATAAGCTAACCAAGCCAAATTTGCGTCCTTTTTTTCCAACATCCTAGGGATTCTAGAGGTACCCAGACTTTGTGGGTTCCCCTGAAGGAGGCCAAGAAATTAGCCAAAATACAGAGAAAATGTCGTTTTTTAAAAAGAAATTGGAAAAAGTGGCTGCAGAAGAAGGCTTGTGGTTTTTCCCCTGAAAATGGCATCAACAAAGGGTTTGCGGTGCTAAACTCACCAGCTTCCCAGCTTTCAGGAACAGGCAGACTTGAATCAGAAAACCCAACTTTTCAACACAAATTTGGCATTTTACTGGGACATATCCCATTTTAAAAAAAATGTGTGCTTTCATCCTCCTTCCAGTCAGTGACAGAAATGGCCATGAAACCAATGCTGGATCCCAGAAACCTAAACATTTCTGAAAAGTAGACGAAATTCTGAATTCAGCAAGTGGTCATTTGTGTAGATCCTACAAGGGGTTCCTACAGAAAATAACAACTGAAAAAGAAGAATATTGAAATTGAGGTGAAAAAAACATAAATTTTTCTCTACGTTTTACTCTGTAACTTTATCCTGCAATGTCAGATTATCAAAAGCAATATACCGTTACGTCTGCTGGACTCCTCTGGTTGCGGGGATATATAGGGCTTGTAGGTTCATCAAGAACCCTAGGTACCCAGAGCCAATAAATGAGCTGCACCATGCAGCGCGTTTTCATTCTATACCGGGTATACAGCAATTCATTTGCTGAAATATAAAGAGTAAAAAATAGCTATCAAGAAAACCTTTGTATTTCCAAAAAGGGCACAAGATAAGGTGTTGAGAAGCAGTGGTTATTTGCACATCTCTGAATTCCGGGGTGACCATACTAGCATGTGAATTACAGGGCATTTCTCAAATAGATATATTTTTTACACACTCTCCTATATTTGGAAGGAAAAAATGTAGAGAAAGACAAGGGGCAATAACACTTGTTTTGCTAATCTATGTTCCCCCAAGTCTCCCGACAAAAATGATACCTCACTTGTATGGGTATGCCTAGCGCCCGCGACAGGAAACGCCCCAAAACGCAACGTGGACACATCCCATTTTTTTTAAAGAAAACAGAGGTGTTTTTTGCAAAGTGCCTACCTGTAGATTTTGGCCTCTAGCTCAGCCGGCACCTAGGGAAACCTACCAAACCTGTGCATTTCTGAAAACTAGAGACCTAGGGGAATCCAAGATGGAGTGACTTGTGGGGCACTGACCAGGTTCTGTTACCCAGAATCCTTTGCAAACCTCAAAATTTGGCAAAAAAAACACATGTTCCTCACATTTCTTTGGCAGAAAGTTCTGGAATCTGAGAGGAGCCACAAATTTCCTTCCACCCAGCGTTTCCCCAAGTCTCCCGATAAAAATGATACCTCACTTGTGTGGGTAGGCCTAGCGCCCGCGACAGGAAATGCCCCAAAGCACAACGTGGACACATCCCATTTTTTGACAGAAAACAGAGCTGTTTTTTGCAAAGTGCCTACCTGTAGATTTTGGCCTCTAGCTCAGCCGGCACCTAGGGAAACCTACCAAACCTGTGCATTTCTGAAAACTAGAGACCTAGGGGAATCCAAAATGGGGTGACTTGTGGGGCTCTGACCAGGTTTTGTTACCCAGAATCCTTTGCAAACCTCAAAATTTGGCTTATAAAACACATTTTCCTCACATTTTGGTGACAGAAAGTTCTGGAATCTGAGAGGAGCCACAAATTTCCTTCCACCCAGCATTCCCCCAAGTCTCCCGATAAAAATGATACCTCACTTGTGTGGGTAGGCCTAGCGCCCGCGACAGGAAATGCCCCAAAACGCAACGTGCACACATCAAATTTTTTGAAAGAAAACAGAGGTGTTTTTTGCAAAGTGCCTACCTGTGGATTTTGGCCTCTAGCTCAGCCGGCACCTGGGGAAACCTAGCAAACCAGCGCATGTTTGAAAACTAGAGACCTAGGGGGAATCCAAGATGGGGTGACTTGTGGGGCTCTGACCAGGTTTTGTTACCCAGAATCCTTTGCAAACCTCAAATTTTGGCTAAAAAAACACATTTTCCTCACATTTTGGTGACAGAAAGTTCTGGAATCAGAGAGGAGCCACAAATTTCCTTCCACCCAGCGTTCCCCCAAGTCTCCTGATAAAAATTATACCTCACTTGTGTTGGTAGGACTAGCGCCCACGAAAGGAAATGGCCCAAAACACAACGTGGACACATCTCATTTTTTCATAGTAAAGAGTGCCTACCTGTGGATTTTGGCCTGTAGCTCAGCCGGCACCTGGGGAAACCTAGCAAACCAGCACATTTTTAAAAACTAGAAACCCAGGGGAATCCAAGATGGGGTGACTTGCGGGGCTCTGACCAGGTTATGTTACCCAGAATCCTTTGCAAACATCAAAATTTGGCCAAAAAAACACCTTTTCCTCTCATTTCGGTGACAGAAAGTTCTGGAATCTGAGAGGAACCACAAATTTCCTTCCACCCAGCATTCCCCTAAGTCTCTCGATAAAAATGGTACCTCACTTCTGTGGGTAGGCCTAGCGCCCACGAAAGGAAATGGCCCAAAGCACAACGTGGACACAACATATTTTTTCACAGAAAACAGAGGTGTTTTTTGCAAAGTGCCTACCTGTGGATTTTGGCCTCTAGCTCAGCCGGCCCCAAGGGGGGCAGAAATGGTCTAAATACAATTTGCCCCCCAGGGCAGCGACCCTTGCCTGATGGGTCGCTCCCCATCTCTAAAAAACAAACAAAAAAAAAAACATCCAAAAAAAGATTTGCCCTAATAATAGGGGGGGGCAGAAAAGTCCTTCACGCAAAATTCCCCCCCCCCCTGGGAGCGACCCTTGCCCAAGGGGTCGCTCCCTTTTGTCACTTTCTGAAAAAAAAAAAAATCCCTGGTGTCTAGTGGGGTTTTAAAAGCCGGATTGCAAGCAATACATTTCTTTCCCTTTGAAGCCCCTCTGGGCCTCCCCCACGTGATTGAAAGAGAAATGCTTTGCATTTCTCTTTCAATTGCGTTGGAAGCAGAGCTTCCAGTGCGATGGGAGAGGCCCCTGTGACAAATCAGTGCGCGCTCGCGCGCTGATGTTACAGGGGGGGTGGGGGGAGGGGGTGGAAGGGGAAGGTCTTCCCCTTCCATCCCCGCCTTGGGGGGGGAGGGGGGTGCACAGGGGGGGGCGCGCTAGCGCTCCCCCAAGTTCCCGTGCTTTGGACGAGGTGACCTCGTCCAAGGCACACGGGAACTGTAGTCTTGGACGAGGTCACCTCGTCCAAGGCACAGAACCGGTTAAATCATTTGACATACTCCATACTTGTATTTTTTCAAAGGGTGCTTATTTCAGTGCTAAGAGGTACAGTGGGCATAGGAAGGGGAGCAATGGCAGTTCAAGGTGGACAGGGTGACAGAGTGGGACACAAGGGTGGCAATCAGAAGAGTCTTATTTCCTGGCAGGGGTCTTGGCAATAGTCTCTGGCTTCTGCCTGGATCGCAGGGAACGTTTGTGGAGTGGCTCACCTTCTGCAGGGGTAAGGGTGCTGGTGGCCTGTTGGTCCTGTGGCGGGGCCTCCTGTCCACTAGAGACAGCGGAGGTGGAGGGCTGTTCGTCTGCTTGGCTAGTGGCAGAGGCCTGGTGGGGTGCCACTGCCTCCCTCATGTCTGCCAGCACCCCTGCAATGGAGACCAGGGTGGTGTTGATGTCCTTCAAGTCCTCCCTGAGCCCCAGATACTTTCCCTCCTGCAGCCGCATATTCTCCTGCAACTTGTCCAGTATCTGGCCCATCGTCTCCTGGGAATGGTGGTATGTGCCCAGGATCACGGTGAGTGCCTCCTGAAGAGTCGGTTCCCTGGGCCTGTCCTCCCCCTGTCACACAGCAGTCCTCCCAGATTCCCTGTTGTCCTGTGCCTCTGTCCTCTGAACCGTGTGCCCACTGCCACTGACCCCATGTCCCTGATCATCCTGTGTTTGTGCGGTGGCCTAGGGGCCCTGTAGTGGTGGACACACTGCTGAATGATGTGTCCTGGGAACAGAGGTGTGGGCCCCCTGGGTGGGTGCTGTGGTGGTGTTTCCTGATGGGGGAGGCTCTGTGGTGGTGTGAGAGTCGGCCTGGGTAACCGACTGTCCGGAGATCCCTGATGGGCCATGTTGGTCATCCAGATCCAGGCGAGAGGTCTGCTGTCATCACTGTGGGCCTCTTCTGGGGGGGGGGGACTGGATGTTGCTGGCACCTCTTCTCCTGTGACATTGGCTGGGGTACCTGTGGGGATCTAAATGCAGAGTTATTGTTTCTGCATGTGACATCATGTGCATGGGTGTGTTGCCCTTTATGGTTTTTGTTGTCCTGGCAGATTTACCTTTGAGTGAGTAGCTATTTGGTGTGCTAGGTGATTCTCTCCACTGTCCATGCAGTGGTTATAGGTGTCCATGCAGGTCTGTGAGGGGTGACCATGCACTGGTGTTACATGTAGGGCTTGGCATTGGGATGAGTGGGTTGTGATGGTGGTGTATGTGGGAGGTGGTGAAGTGATGGGAGTGAGGGTACAGTTGGGGGTTTGTGATGGCATGCTGGTAGGGTGGGTGATAGTAATAGAGATTTGACTTACCAGAGTCCAGTCCTCCTCCTACTCCTGCCAGGCCCTCAGGATGCATGATTGCCAATACTTGATCCTCCCATGTTGTTAGTTTTGGGGGAGGGGGTGGGGGTCCTCGGTATAACTAGTTGGTGTCTTGCTGCTGTGTAACGTACCTTCTCCCGTAGGTTATTCCACCTCTTCCTGATGTCATCCCTTGTTCTGGGGTGCTGTCCCACAGCGTTGACCCTGTCCACGATTCTCCGCCATAGCTCCATCTTCCTAGCAATGGATGTCTGATGCACCTGTGATCCAAATAGCTGTGGCTCTACCCAGATGATTTCCTCCACCATGACCCTCAGCTCCTCCTCAGAGAATCTGGGGTGTCATTGTGGTGCCATGGGTGTAGTGTGAGTGGTGTGTGTGAGGGTGTGTGGGGTGATGTGTTGGGGTGTGTGATGTAAGGTGCTTGGATGGTGTATAGGTGATGTTGTTATGTGCCTCTGGTTGTGTGTGTGCTCTTGCTGTCTCTCTCTGGTGACAATTCTTTCTAGTCGTAAAGGGGTGTGGGTGTGTGTTTTATAGTGGTGTGGGTGTGGTGTGTGAATGGGTGTCAGGTGTGTGTACTGTAAATTGACCAATGTAGTGTTGTTTTGTTTGTGTGTGTGTATTTTGAGCGCAGTGGTATGTACCGCCATTGAATGTCCGACGTGGTGATTCGTGGGCCACAATGCTGTGAGCGTAGTTCTGTTGTGCGTAACAGTGTGGGTTTCGCTACCGCCAGTTTACCACTGACCTTTGAGCTGGCGGACTTGTGTGTGTGGCTGTATAGTGACGGATTGGTATGTGTGTGTCATAATATGGTTGGCGGATATCCGCGGCAGCGGCGTTATGTTGGCAGTAGTCGGCATGGCGGTAAGCGGAATCTACCGCCAATGTCATAATGAGGGCTTTAGTCCCCTTTGTGTCACTGTCTGGGAGGAATACACCAAGTCAAGTATTTTATTATGATAGGGAACTCAAATGGAGGTCCATATAATTAAGACCAACAGAATTGAAGAAAAAAAGCAACAATACATATACATTATAGACTAATGTAAAAATAAAACTCATCCAACGGTTACATAAATTGTAAGAAAAAAGATTACAATTATTAAGTGAGTTTCTAGATCATGCCACAAAATACTTCAATAGAAGGAAACAAAGCAGCCTTAGACAGTGACATCATACATAGTGCAGTGTGAAATATACCAATAATACATTTTTTAAATCCAGAGGTAAAAAAGAAAACAAGATCTGTGACATTTGAAAACCAGAGGCCTAAAAATGAAAAAGACGTAAATTATTCAACTTAAAGTTCTGACCATAAAGAAAGATGGCATGCATTATGCAACAAAAAATGTGCAATTATGCAAATTAAAATATTATAAATGCCCCATTAAAACATAACCATACTTACCTAACTGCCACCAGCCAAGCCTGAAGATGATGACTTTATACAACTCGGACCAATAGAGGTAAGCAAGGAATTATTATATAACATTCCATTGAATGGAACGTTATCAGCTTGCAAACCTCCTAAGCAGATCCAGGAGTCCATATGACTGACCATAGCAACGTAAGGCATGCAAAGTGAAACATATAATGTACAAATATTGCAGGAATAGAGTCATATGGTAATGTAGTTATTGGCTTGCAAGCCTGCCACAATTGATAAATCCTATAGAAGAGAACGAGACCTAAAAAAGTGATAACAGTAGCAACATGTATTACTCAGTGTACAGCACTGACCATAGCAACGTAAGACATGTATAGTGCAACATATGATGAACAAATAATGTAAATATAGAATCACATGGTTGTGCAGTAGTACATCCCTACCAAACTAAGAATCCCCAGCCTAACGGGAGGGCAGTGGCATTAAACACACAACCGGACAATGAAGCACCCAGGTTACTAATAAATGCCAAAACACATTTAAGGAATTGATAGATCTTATTACAAGAACGAAATTGTACACACTTTCAAGCCTAGAGTCAAGTGCTTATGTTATGTTTTATAAACAAAGGCCTTAAAAAAGTGACGACGTATATTCAGTAATGAGGACAAACAAAAAGAACATGATAAAGGTATTGAATATGAAGCGGCAAATCTCACATATTCTTTCCTCTTTCTGGACTTTATTTCAAATTCCAGTTATATTACGGCGGGGAACCATATCCATTCTCAATGAAAGTATGACCTTTCTACCCCATAAGGCAAATTCCAGATTCCGTGGGGCTGAGGTTTAACCCCCAAAGAAGTGTCCTGAACCTCTAATTTCTACAGGTTTGACTAGCATAACAAAATGTTTCTGCCCTGGGTTATTAAGGACAACATGTTTTTATAATGGTCTTTTGGAGCAAATCTAGACATAGGGGCACCTACACTCAAATCAAGTCCAAAGTTTTCATTGGGCTGCTCAAACATCCTACAGAAAGAAGACTTTTCTTTTTGAAGAGAGGAAATTTTGCACTTCAATGCTGTCTGCAGTGTTTCTTCCTCGACAAATGACAGTGAGTTTCCCCACCTCAGCATAGCAGCCAAGGCAAAGAATATGAGGACAATAAACCAAACATTAAACAAAGTGCATGAGGGACTGCCAGAGTATTGAGATTACATATTTGATGAAACATTCATCCTTCAATCCCCCCAGAAGAGTCCCAAAGTCTCATATCCAGCACTTCGCTAGCATAGCAAAGACAGGATCTGTTTTAACTCTGTAAACTGACAGGCCAGTCCCAAAATTACACCTCCCACAAGTTTTATATAATCTATTCTGAGCATTCGCTTGAGAAAAGGCCATAATTGAGCAATGTTAGGAAAAACCTTACCAAGATAAATATATGAGTCAACTATTTCTAGTTTGTCCAAACCTAGGTACCAATTAAACTTCCACCTCAATCTTAAGGCGTTCATACAAAAGATAAAAATTTTACTTTTAGCTATATTTATTTTCAGAAAGTGGGTTGCTGCGTACTTTGTCAATGCAATCAAAAGGGGCTGTAAGCCAAAAGACGTTAAATCCATTATGGTAACATCATCAGCATATAGGGCCTTATTACAACTTCAGTGGTCCTTTTACAGGACCGCCGAAGCCGCCGCAGCCAAAAGACCGTCAATACTGGAGGTCTTTTGCCCGCCATATTAGGTGTTTTCCGCTCGTTTCCGCGGCGTCCCCTCTCCTTAATGGATTTAGGGCATACTTTAGTGATTACTTTTATGTATTATAAAGGAAAGTTTAACCCAGGCAAAAGGTTTATTTTGCTAGGTTAAAATTGCACTACAGGCTGCAGTTGCTGGCCTGAGACATAAGGGTACTTTAGTACAATGGGTACTGCAGATCCACCAGTAGCATTTAATTCACAGGCCCTGGGTACATATAGTACCATTTACTAGGGACTTATAAGTAAATTAAATGTACCAGTCAGGTATGTGCCAACTGTACCATGTTTTAGGAATGGGCCATAGGCACTTTACCACTGGCTAGTAGAGAAAAAGTGTACGGAGACTTAGGCCCTCATTATGAACACGGCAGTCCGTTCCGCGCCGCCGGCGGTGGTGGTAAAAACCGCCAACAGAGGAGTGGGCCGGACCACCAAATAATGAACCAAACGAAAGACAGGCATCCCGAAAACCACCCACTGCCAGATGGATTCCCGACGACGACGGCAAAGTCCGCCCACAGGCCGACGGAAAGGCCCAACCCACCCATCAAGTAATGAACCACCAGTCCGCCGCCATTTCCGGGGCGGGAACCACCGCCACGCAAAGCCAGGTGGAAATGAACCAAATCCAATGAAACACTCACCGGAGGCCCTTGCAATGAGCCGAAGCAGACATGGATAGAGAGCTGCAGATCATGCCAGCCCTGCTCCTTGCCATATACCTCCATGACCGAAACCGCAAACGAAGACGACGATGGTAAGTACTGCAACCTACGAAACAAGGGAGGAAAGGGCACAGTCACATACCCACCCACTCCACCTACCATGCAACGCCCCCCCAACCCTTCACAGCAGCACAAGTCATACACCCCACAGCGAGAGGCACTTACCCGACACAAGGCAAATCCAACTTGACCATAGTACATACAAATGCCCCACACCCATAAACAATGAAACGAAAGACAAGGGTACAACACTGTGCCACCAAAACACAGGCCACACAGAAATATTTAATGGAAGCTCACAGAGCCAAATACTACAAATAGGGCCAATGGCCAGTCCGTATGGCTACAAGTGCCATGGGCCACAACAGACCCAACCTGACTCCCAAAAGTGCACGATACACCACCTAATGGGGCAACAAAAGGGCATCCAGGCACCTCACGGATGGGGGGTGGGGGTGTGGGGGTGGGGACTTGCTACGGTGGTGGGCCTTAGACTTTGTTTGGAAGGCGGAGGGGGGTGGGCTTGTCCTTTGAACGGGTGGGTGTTTTGAGCAGGTGGAGCCAGATGGACTAGGCTCTGCCCGGGCCTTTTTTTCTCTGGGGAAGGGGCACGGGAATGTGAAGGGCGTACAGGGGTGGGCTGGGAAGTGGAAGAAGTGGAAAGGGCAAGGAGGTGAGCACGCTTGGGGACAAGACGGAGTGGGCCAGTGGGTTGGAAGAGGTCAGCACGGGAGAGGAAAAGTTTTTTCAGAACAATTGGGGTGCCCTGGATGAGGGCGTGGGAGTGGAGGAAGAGGCAGTGGATGTATGTGGTGTAGGGGTCCGTGTAGTGGGTGCAGGTGAATGGAAAGTATGCTGTGGTGTGGTGGATGTGTGATGGGTGGGTGGCTTGGTGCATTTGTGTGTTTTTGGAGGAGGGGGTGGACACAGTGAGAGAAGACAGGCAGCTAGTGTGGATGTATGTTGTGTAGTTGTCTGCAAGTCTAGTGAGTGTGCTGCATGTGTCAACTACAATAGTTGTGGTGAGTGCAGGTGTGGTGTATGGGGTACATGTATGGATATCTGCTATTGTGGTGAGTGCAGTAAGAGGAGCAGCAACAGTGACTGAAGGTGCAGTGCATGAGGGTGTGGATGTAGAGGGGACAGACAGGGGGGCGGAAGAGGTGGGCACACTGGGGGAAGTGGATGTTGTTGTGTGTGCATGTGTCTATTGGCTGTGTGAATGCTTGTGGTGGGAGGTGTGGTGCTTGTGTTTAGAAGCGTGCTTCTTGTGTGTTGATGTGCTTGACTGCGTGTCTGAATGTGTGCTTTGGACGGGTGAAGGGAGTGGAGTGCTGGAAGGGGTAGAGGAGGTTGGTGGGGGGACAGAATGGTCAGGCTAACTGGCTGCCATCCAAGAGGAGGCCAGAGGCTGAAAAGATCTCTGTAGGGCAGACACAGCACCGTGAATGCCATCCAGATAGGCATTTGTCTGCTGCACCTCTGATGCTAGCCCCTGGATGGCATTGACAATGGTTGTCTGCCCTACAGAGATGGTTCTCAGGAGGTCAATAGCCTCCTCTGTGAAGGCAGCAGGGCTGACTGGGGTAGGGGAGGAGGTGCCTGGGGCGAAGGAGACGCCCACCTTTCTGGGTGATCGGGCACGGGCAACTCGGTGGGGAGCAGAAGGGAGGGCGGTGATGGAATGGGGGTGGCATAAGATATCACTGTAGTGGTGTGGCCACTAAGGTCCGCCAACGCCGGGGAGCCCCCATTCGAGGAGGTCTCGGAGTCACTACCTCCAGTGGTAGTTGCCTCCCCCGTGGAACTCCCCTCACCCTCCCACCCACTGGTCCCCTGGGCGTCAGATGTCTCTGCCTCCGAGGATCCGTGAGCCGCTGCTTCCCCACTTGCCGGTGCCTCAGCTCCCTCACCAGATGTTTCTGCTGTACCAAACCAACACAAGAGAACAGGGATGGGGAGACAAAACAGGAAAAACACTTGTAAATAGCTGAATGGAGGTACATAATGGCCAGACATACACCCACCCAGAAGATACACCCAACAGCGAGCTACGTTCACTATGCCCATGGCCATTCCCCTGACTACTGACCAGAATACTGCTCTACACCCATCCCCTGGACTACCTAAGGAGACAACGTGTGGGAGACCTGACAAAGACACCCCTACACCCTTTGGGGACCATAATGTACATGGACACCAGCCAGAGTCCCTGCCTCTAAGTAGCATGATCCCTAATGCACACACAGACATCCTTCCAGACTGAGGTTTGTGACATGAGTACACACCCCCTTGTGACTGCTGTGCAGCCTTCAAGCGCCCATCCAGGACTGGGTACACCACGACCAGGATACGTCGCATGAAGGGGGTCAGTGCCCGATGGGCACCCCTTCCATGTTGGGAGGACTTCCCCAGCTGGGCTTCACAAATCTTACCCGATTAGTGCTGCAGGTCCTCCCACCTCTTTCTGCAGTGGGTGCTCCGCCGGTTGTAGACCCCCAGGGTCCACACCTCCTTGGTGATGGCATGCCAAAGTGCCCTCTTCTGGTGGGCGTTGACCTAAATGGGTGACACAGATTTGGAACACAGAGGTCAGGCACTTGCAAGATAGGTACAGCTGGCTAATTGTCCACTTTGGGACGGACAGTACTCTCAGACTTACAGGCCATACGCACGCAGCATGCCATGCACCACAGCCCAGGCAGGCTCAGAGGTGCACACATATGTCCATTCAACACCATCCATTACATCCAAACAGTGCTCCCCAAACCCAGACTCACCTGTACCTCTGGCCGTCTGTACAGTTTTGCGTACAGGGGCAGGACCCCATCCACTAGCCTCTCCAGTTCCTTCTGGGTGAAGGCCTGGGCCCTTTCCCCTGCAAAATGAGCCAAATCCATTGCCAGAGGCAGGCCACAGTAGTACACACAGTGGAGTACCTGTCTGCACAAGATCAGGGAGTCAAGTGAATAATAGATGACAAAATTGCGTACGTACCGTGGCGGTGTGCACCGCCGACGGCGATCATTATACGCCAGGATTCCCCATTGGCATCCATGTTATCCAATGACGGTGCGAACGGCGGTAAAAACCGCCTTACGCTGTGACGTCAACCACTAGCGGTATGAGGTCACTTCCACAACGAAAGGCCTGGATTACAGTGGTCAGACATTTCGGCAGTAGCTACGCATCTATAAATAAAAATGTGCACAATTCAGGCCCTACTAGTCACATGAAGCACCTAAGCATGTGACCATTCCGTAATATACCACACATGAAAAACTCTGTTCCCTCATTGTGGTGTAGATGTAGATCTGTCAAGAAGCAGTTAATGTTGAGTCACTACAATGAACTATGCAGTGCACAATTGATGACAATGTGTGCCTATGTATGTGTGTTCATCACACCTTTTTGATACCCCTCGTAGGTACCGACCCTTGTGACGAGGAAGGGCACCATCGGTGTACAGACCACTTGTGGATATGAGGATCATGGTGGAGCGTCAGATCATAATCAATTACAGACTCACACGTGCAACAATTCAGGAACTTTGTGCTTTACTGGATCCTGCACTAACTCCGTGAAATCGTAATCAGCATGCCATCCCTACTGAAGTGCAGGTGCTATTCGCACTCCATTTCCTGGCCACGGGCTCATTTCAAGTGACAGTGGGCGTGGGTGCTGGATTTTCACAGCCAATGTTCAGCATGGTACTGACAAGATTTCTAAATGCATTTGTACGACACCTGCAGTCCTATGTGAGGTTTCCCCAAAGTACTGACCTCCCTGCCATCAAGTCTGAATTCTATGCCTTTGCCAACATACCCCATGTTATAGGTGCCATCGATGACACCCACATACCGATCATCCCTCCAAGAGTCAGTGAACAGGAGTACAGAAACAGAAAGAACTTTCACTCCATGAACATTCAATTGGTATGAACTGTAGACCAGTACATCTCACATGTGAATGCCATATTCCCAGGTTCAGTCCATGATTCCTTTGTGTTGACGACAGTAGTGTGCCACAGAGGATGAAACAACTCCAAGAGGACAGAGGGTGGATCACAGGTAAGTGTGTCTGTCACTAACTGACACATAGCAGACAGCCAGGATGTCTGACTATGGGGCTTAACAATGACTACTCTGTATTACACCTTTTTCTAGGTGATTCTGGCTATCCAAACTTGCGTTGGCTCCTGACACCAGTGAGGAATATAAGGATGGATGCAGAGAGGAATTACAATGAGGCCAATGGACGTACTAGGAGGGTGATAGAGCGCACAATGGGTCTCCTGAAGGGTAGATTTTGTTGTCCACATATCTCTGGCGATTCCCTGGCCTATGGGCCTGAAAAGGTGTGTAGAATAGTGGTGGCCTGCTGCATGCTGCACAACGTGGCAGTGAGACATTCTATCCCCCTCTTGGAGGTGGAGGGTGCTGTATGTCCTGACCAGCTACCTCAGAGAGGGGACGAGAGTGATGGTGATGATGAGGAAGGGGAGGATGTCAATTCCAGGACCCAACTGATACAACTCTACTTCCAGTAACTGTGTGGGACTTTGGGCTGACATTGGGGTTTGTGACACATACTGTCAGTGTGCTCAGTCATGTATGGGGTTTGATAATGATAGGTGAAACATGGTCCAGTTCTGCATGGTACAGATTGATATTTTCTGCATTTACTTAGGGCCCACATTTAGGCACACAGGACTCCCTTCATGCACAGATTTGCCAATAAAGTATTTATTAGCCAGTTGCATCCATACTTCACTTTGTTCACAATTTAACACAGGGGACAGTGTTACAGGTGTGATATGTGTTTTATTGGTTGCAGGGAGTGTATAGTGCTGTTTACAGTGATGGCAAGTCGTAAGGGATGGGTGTCCTCAAAACCAATATGGTGGCAGCCTTGTTGGTAGTATTGATGGGTCCATCTTTTCCTACATTAGTTCATATTGCCTCTTAGCAATGTGTGGTGTCTGATTCAGTGGGATAGTTGCTGTGCAGATTGTTGTTGAGTTACTTCTTGAAGGTGGCCTTGTTCTCTGCTGGGGTTCCAGTGCCATATCTTGGCCTGAGGGTCCGTTTGGGTGTCAGTTGTTGATCTTCAGGGGATCGCATGGTAGGCCCTTGGATTTCCTGTGAGGGTAGTTCTTGGGTTGTTTCCGCTGATGGTGTAATCTCATTGTGGGTGTCTGGTGCTGTAGTGGGGGCCTCCTGTCCTGTGAGGGTGTCAGACTGGGTTTGTACCAGCTGCATCAGTGCTCCTACTATGGTGGCCATTGTGGCGTTGTGCTGTTTCCACTACTCCATGGCCTGTTGGTGGTGTTCCTGCTGCATCCTCTGACTGTGCTCCAAGGTGGACACAATCTGTGCCAACCTGTCATGGGTGTGCTGGTATGCCCCCAATACCTCTGATATCACGTCCTGGGCTGGGAACGCGGTGAGGGTGCTCTTCTGTGGGTCGGTGTGCATCTTGTGTATGCTGGCGTTCCGTGTCTGCTTCTGGTGCTCTCTGTCTTCTTTGCCTGGTTTCGTTGCAAGGATTGTGGGGTATGTCTAGGGGTGTTTTATGGGGTTATGGGTGTGTGTCAGGTGTGTGGGTTACACGCTTATCCAATGTGTGCACTTCTTGCTGTTAAGTCCACTTGCCCCCGTGGGGGTCGGAACCGCCAATGCTCATCCAGCCTCCACTGTCCGCCAAGGTGATTTGTGCATCATTATTTGGAGGGCCAGATTTGGGTGTGCTCGGTGGTGGCGGGTGGGGAGGTCCAGGATTTCCTCCGACAGGGTCATGGCGGGGAGTAGTGGTCTGGTGAGTTTTGGCGGGGTTGGGATTTTCCTTCATTATATGGCAGGTTTCCATTCACCGCCAACGGTGGACTTCTGTTCGCCCCCGCCACAGCGTTCGGTGGTGTTTCCCGCTGTGTTCATAATGACCACCTTAATGCCAACAACAATAGGTTCAGAAACAGAAGGCATAAATCTGAGGGAGACCCTACAAAAAGGGCCGGATCTTTCATGCAGACACAGTGCTTAGAAGCCCACTCTACCACATACCAGAGATCCAAGGAGCAGTGTTGTAACGAGGCTTGAGGGGGGCCCCTGCCAAGTATATATAGGTTCCCACTCTCCCCGACCAAGTCACAAGCTCTCAGGCCAAAGGCCCACTGCTTGTGCATAGTGTTGGCTGTGCTGAGGAGCCCTCTGGAGCTTGAGACCACCTCACCGCAGGGGCTGCGGGGACTAATGTTACGCCACTGCCAAAGAGAGGAGCCTCAAGGCCAAATGGCTTCATGGGAAGATGTGCCATGTAATGACTCTGCATGATGAGCACAGTCTCTATATGTACTAACTTTACTTGCTTTGGTCTTGTGAGTGCACATTGTGTGCAGAGGTCCGTCATTCTGCTGATCTATATACTATCCACATTAAGAAGTGTCTGAGTGATCAAGCAAGTTCCCAATGAGTCCTTTAAACTGCCACACCATTATACCTGTGGGTCAGACTGTAGACTGAGCCTCCTACCCTCAACATCAAGTCTGCCCCCCATGAATGTGGTGGTGCTGTCACAGACCTTCTAGATCCCCCAGGTTATGAGGTATCTGCATTTTAAGGGACAAACACCACTTAACCCTAAACCAGTAGTTAGGCTTACATTATTCAATCATTTAGCCTTCTACAAACTCTAAGGCACTCCTTGATCACTTACAGAGTTATTGGTACACTGGTTTTCAAACCCCACTCTGTCCCATTTGTTTCTAACAGTTTTTCTATTTGTGATCATTAGTATTGTGAACAGCAAGCTTTGTAACCCCATAACTGGGTTCAAAGGAGAAGATTTCAACCCTCAATTTTGCTAATCCCCTTTTGCGCTCAACTGCAATTCTGAATGTGACAAGTTTTCAAACAATTTATGCATTATCTTACTCTTACACTAAATGCCTTAGTATTGCATTTCTCCTTTTCAAAATTGTTCTGGTTTTCATTGTTATTCAGTGATTGTTAGTGGTGTATAGTGTTTGTGGCCAGAGGATCTTGTTTACCACTGAATTGTGTTGCATTTCTATTTGAGTTTACCCTGTTGGGTTGTTTGACATTTATTTTACTTTAAATTTTTTTTGCAGGTTTTGACATATTATTCAAGTGTTGCATCTTTATGAAAACCTACAACCCCGTTAGATATTCACATCTTTATTGTGATTTTGATAATTGTACACCTAGACTGAAATCCAACATTATCTACTGTTGGAAATGGTCCTTTCTGCAGAGGCATCCCTAGATTTATTTGTCTTCCTCCTCCTCTTTTTGCTGAATTCGTTTTAGTTGGCCTTTAGGGCCATGGACACTTTACTGCGGTTAACCAGTGCTAAAGTGCCTGTGCTCTCCGCTTAAAACATAGTAACATTCGCTTATCCACAAATGGCATATTTATTTACTTATAAGTCACTAGTAAAATGCACTACCTGTGCCCAGGGCCTGTAAATTAAATGCTTCTAGTGGGCTTGCAGCACTGATTGTGCCACCCACCTAAGTAGCCCTTCCACATGTTTCAGGCTTGCCATTGCAGAACCTGTATGTGCAGTTTTAAACTGCCATATTGACCTGGCAAGTTAACCCTTTTTCCAAGCTCAAAATGTCCTTTTTAATACATATGGCACCCCTAATGTAGGCCCTGGACAGGCCAAGGCCAAGGTGCAGAGCATTTAAAAGATTTTTAACTGTAACTTCCAATTGGGAAGGGGTGGGACCCCCAAGTTTGTTGTCTCTGGAATTACAATTTAAAATCACAATTTATGGTGAAGTTGGGATTTAAATTGTAATTATGAAAATGACACTTTTGCATATTTCTGAATACACGTTTGGGATGGGGCACAGAAGGGCTTTGTGCATTCCCTCTAGACAGCCACACACAAATGAAACTTAGGTGTGACTGATGGGTCAACCACACCCGGATGGACCATCCTGGCAGGATGTGAGGGAGGAGCTGACACTCATACCTGAATAGGCCGTGTCCTGTCCCCACACAAAGGGCTGCATACTACCCCCCAGTAGTGAGTCTGGCGCCAGGGCAGGAAGGACAGGGACTTTGTGCACTTCAAGGAAATCTCTTTGAGGCTTCCCCCACATCAAAGGCACAACTGGGTATAAGTACTGGAGCTCCGACACCACCAACTCAGTATACTTCTGGACCTGTGGAGACTGCCAGAAAGAAGGACTGCTGTGCTGAAAGGACTGCCACTCTGCTAGACCCCTGCTCTGCTGTGCTGACTTGCTGCCTGCTGCCCTTCTTGCATGGGAGAAAGAAGGACTGGGCCTTCATCACTCCAACCCAGAACCAAAGTGACTCAAAGGGCTTGCTGGCTTGCCTCCTGTTTTCTGAAGTTTCAGGGACTCGAAAGACTTCCAACTAACCTGCTACAGCACCTAGACTCTGCCAACTGTGAGTCGTGCCCTGCTAAGTGGTGCCAATCCAGCCCTAGGAGCGCGAAAATGGGTATAAAGTGCTGCTCCTGTCAAATTCAGTGCATTGCCACCACTATGTGGATCAGAACAGGTGCATTACCCCAGTTGCATGGATCGGAACCGGCACATCGGCCCCCATTGCATGGATTGGAGTGGCACATAAGCCTCTCCAGCGCAGATCAACCTTGGTGCATTGCTTTTACAGCCACTGCATCTCAGACTTGAAGCATCACTGCTGTTGCATGGAGAAAATTGATGCATCTTTGCCACTGAATAGAAAGGATCAGCACATCGCCTCCACTGTGGTGATCAACACGGACGCATCACTTCAGTCCAGTCCCTGTATCTTCAAAGTTGACACAAGAATTAAGGTACTTTTGTTCAGGAGGCTGCACTAGGTCCCTGTAGCCGGGCTGTATACCATTGAGGTCCACCTGAACTCGACTTGGTCCCTAGATTTCCCAGGTTCGAGCTTCATGCTTTTAAGCACTATTTTGCAGTTTAATCTTTACAAATGCATAACTCAAGTTCTACTTATTGGATTGTTGTCATCTTTGTCTTGCTTCATTTATTACATTAATCTCTATTTTTCTAACCAAGTGTGGTATCTTTGTGCAGTGTTTTCACTGTTTTACTGCTTGAAGTGTTGCAAAAATGCTTTACACCTTGCCTCTTAAATTAAGTCTGACTGTTCTGTGCCAAGCTACCAGAGGAAGAGCACACGTTAATTTAGGGTGTGTTTGAGACTTACCCTGACTAGAAATCAGTCAGGGTTTTTTGCTTTGACAAGGTGCATCCCTCTACCAACCAGAAACACAATTTCTAACACCTACTATAACTTGCCCTATGATTGCTTGTCCCCATCAACACAACCAGGGCGTCATGGGAAACAAGCATTCTATCCAGATCAATAATCCATTGTTCCATCTAATGGGGAACACTTACACTGCCGCTTTTGATAGTGGTTGGCTAACCCTGCAAGTGCAAGAATCAGGCAAAAAGCATGACACAATATGCACCATGCAATATAGCTTACTTTACCATTTGTATTCGCAGGCTTCTACCAGCTGCAAAGGAAGGATAAATACACACAGGACGTCCAAAGCCAGGGGCAAGCATAAATTATTAACACGGGCATTTAAAACGACAGTGATTGCTAGAGATGGTGATGAACCCAGTTGATATTCATCATTTAAATTACTGAATTTTAATACAAAATGTGCTAAAGATTTTAAATAATTTTAAATCATTCTGCATGAAAATGCTAATTTTGTTTTGACGGTCATTTTGAACCTCGTGAATGAAACATTATGAAAATGAAACAGTGAAGCCGGGAAAAGCAGTGTTTTAAGATGTTCTGTAGATGGAAGGAGACACGCAAGCGAACAGCATTCCTAAATATCACTGTCACCTGCAGAAGAGATGGACACCATGCTTTCCAAAATAGGGCTTTCAATCAACATTAAAACACGTCATATACACTAAAATTATGATTTTTTTAATGTCTAGAGGTTTTTTTGAAGCAGCATTAAACGTTTTAAGATGCATGTTGTACGGAAATAATTACAGCAAAGCGGAACAGTCAAACGGGAGCTTTCAGATTTTAATGCAACATTAACATTCTGTTAATTAATAGACAAGTGAATGCTTTTAGCAGATGTAACAATATTAGTCTTGTACATTTTAATTAATGTTAATGGTTCGAGATAGCTGTGGGGATCAGGCATTCTCACAGGACACTAAAAACATATCTAGGTTTACTAGAAATACTAAATGGAAAGAAAAAAAAGACCGAACTCATAATGATTTCCCATCTTCAGAATGTATGGCTTCTGTCAGCAACTTTCATGTATTTTTCTGAGAAAAATATTTTGGAAATTTAGATTTTTTTCTGATCAAATTAGTAATAGGGACACCACAACACTATGCCCCTTATTGCCACTGTCTGTGTAAAATAAGAAAAAAGTGCGTGCACAAAAATGACCACGGAAATGCTATTTCAGCATGGTATTGGGTACTTATTTGTTCCTGATTATGAGCTTTGTCCTATACAATGGAAGGGGGGAAATTGTTTTTGGCCAGTAAATTCCTCCAAGTATTTACTTGAAATCGTAGGACGCAAGTTATGAAGAGCCCGTGTTTTCAAAATGAGTGCCAACATCATTGACAATAAGAAAACCCGATTGTCTGTACAATGTGGTTAGCGCAACATTCCCTGCAACAACCAACAATGTCACGAGTTAGATGTAGGAACGAACGAGAGCCACTCATACCAATCAAGTTACACTGTGAACAATCACAAATAACAGATTTAAGAAGCGTGTGCCAAAGATCACTTCTCCTTTCTATGTGTTCATCGCAAACCACAGTCAGTCTGATAGAGCCATAACATTTTAACAACCTGATAGGGCCATTCACGTACCTATCTGAGGTGAAATACTAACCCATAACTCTCCTTCATGTGTTAGTAGTGGGAGCAGTTGTAACCACGTGTGGCCTGCCTATGACTTATAGTACCACAATGAGGCCTGTTGTGGTGGTATAAGGTTATACATAGGGAGGTCAATGTAACATTATACCCAATAAGGCATGCATAGGTGTCGTTGGAATATCTTTCCATAGCAATACAAATAGTTCAGCTAAATATTGTTGCATAATATATTATTCTGCTGTCTTTCTATGCCACCACACCTCAGTCCAACAAATGGCTTTCCCCAAAGAATTTGCACTATAGACTGATGGGTCTACTTTAACTCAACTGCTTTCTGCTTTCCATTTTATCATGAAACATGACAAAACTCTAGTATGTCTGCAATCGAGTATCAGATACTTACACCAGTTCCTATCTTGAAGAGCTAGAGCCCAATATAAAATGTACACATCTTCTAATGGCCAAGCGCATATGAAAAATCTAATTTTTGCTTCATCAGAATGACAAGTAGCCGCTTTCCAATAACCTGGAGAAAATGCCACAGTGACCTCTTGTTCTGCTTTATTTACCTTGCCTAGGAACTCACAGTAGCCATCGAGACCTCACAACAAATTGTTTTTCGCACATCAAATTCCCTTTGGAATGCACTAACCAAAATTCTGAACCCAAAGGGAGCGATTAGTCTTCTACACTTCACCATATACATGCCAATCATTCACATTAGGAATATGATGTTTACCAGCAGACTTAGGGAAAGGAGAATGGGAAAAGAGACAAGACAGACAAACTGGATCTTAGCATAATGACTATTCACTCTGCTGGACGCTGTCATGTGCCTTGGGCCTTAGTGGATATGCAAAACACGAAAGGTAAACCTTTATTATCTTGCTTTTGTGCATCCGTCCGCCAAACTCCTGGCAGGGTAGCTGCTGCCATAGTGGTGACCACCCCACAGGACCTATTACGAGTTTCCCGCGAGGCTGACAGTCTGAAACCGAGATTTTCGCCCGTCAGCCTAGCAAGAAATTGGCGGCAGCATTGTCTCCCGCTCGAAATTGAGCTGGCGGCAATGCTGTCAGCTGTAGGATGCACCAGCACCTTCCCATTGTTCACTGTCTGCATAGAGGTGGTGCTGGGCAGAGGGACCCCTGCATTGCCCATGCAAAGTACATGGGCAGTGCAGGGCCCCCCTGTGGCCCCCTGCAGGTGTTCTCCGCTAGCCTTTTCATGGTGGTCAGACCACCATGAAAAGGCTGGCAGAGAACGAGGTCATCATCAGCAGGGTGGCTCTGCATGTAGCGCCGCCCTGGCTGATTGTGACCTCCAATCGCCATCAACCCATCCGCATCACCGATCCCAGTGGAGAAGGCAGAACCCTGGCGGTCTTAATGTGGCTGTTGGACCACCAGCCTCGTAATTAGGCCCTAGATGTGCATTGTGAAACACTGAAATACAAAATGGCTGTACATTTAAAATATGTGTTAATGTCCAATAATACAAAGGCTTGCACAGTACTTTAAGCAGATATAAAACTATTTCACATCTTAACAGAAGCAGATATAAAATACTTTCTCTCATGGGGTTTATTTAACATTCGAAGACAGTACCCATTATCTCTCCTCAGGGCTAACCCCCTTTTTACCATGAGGTGAAAACTCACAACAACTCAATAGCCTACAATTAATAATTTGAGCATGAAATTCTCCATCATTACATTTCCCTTTTTCTTCACGATCTGCTAGCTCATTGAATGATGCATAGGCTCAATTTAATAAAAATGTATAGAGTCAAGACAGTTACTACTCTTTAAAAAATCATCATTCAGCATTTCCTAAATAATCCAGCTATCTAAGACCAGATTGTACTCCCTTTTACTTCTACACCACTTTTAAATGTGTGAATTGGTTAACACTACTCTTGATGTGATGTGTTCTTGGATGCTGTAAGGCATGTTAGATGTGTGTATGCAACATTCTTACCCTGCTATGGCACATACCTCATCAAGGGCCATTTTATTTTGTAAAAGCGTGTTTTTCTGTGCGTCTAGATGATCAGTTATCAGGCTTAAAGAAATAGTAGTGGAGTTGGTGATTTCTTCTACTATATTTTCTCCAAGTCACATTTCTTGGATACCTTCCCCAACACCATAGTTAGGAAACAATATGGAAAAGAATCTGCTCATTTCAGACCACCTCACAGTTTCTCTGAACATTTTGAAGGGGGTATTCTGCAAAGTGTATGATGGCAGGGACTACATGTCCAGCATAACAGACCTCAGCCAAGGATCAGGGCAACCAGGAATAATGCTTTTTTTCCAAAGAGGAATTAAGCATATCTGTAACTCCATTTCTGAAATAACATACTAGTAGGGATGTGATGTTCAAAGTGAGTGACGTAGTCAGAGATAGACTTCAACGTAATCTCACACTCACTTTGCCCGCATCACTTTGCCCACAATGATGCTCTAGTTAGTTGGATCTCGATATTCACAATACTGCCCATGCCCTGAGTAAGCAAGGTGTTGAGTGTCGGCAAAGTTGTTGCTTGTGGGATTATAAATATCCTCTGTATTGTATGTAGATTCAGGGGAGGTGCCTGCACACATATGTAGACAGTGCCCGTGGCAGAACAGGACAAGGCTGGTTTCATTTTTACTGACGGACACCCTGATCAAAGATTTATAATTTGATGATATTTCTCTATCAACAGCAAGTTGGAGTTGTTTTGCTACAATGAATGGTGGCTCCATTCCATGACAGGTGTAGTACACTTCGGCTATCTGACAACACAATATTCCGCAACTAGGAGATACCCTACTAGGAGCCATATGCTAAATTCAGCGGCAAAGCGAGCTGGCCTGACCTGCAGGCTTGGCTTTGCCATTTCTCAACAGCAGAAATTGCATACACTCATCTGAAATCTAACCAACGGAACCAGACCAGAACATTTTAAAAGACCTCTTGGGGGGCGTGGCTTTGGGCGTCAAGATGGCGGTCGCACTCTGAGAGTGCTCTGGACCCCTCCGTCATCCGCCCATAGCTAACGCGGTTTTGCCGAGCGAGGGATGCCGTTTCGACTCTCCCTGTGATCCCTGGATCCCGAGGAGCCGGTGGAGGTGAGCGGTTGCGAAAGGCAGGCTCCGATCTACCGCCGCGGCCCGACCGGCTCCGAGGGGAAAGAAAAATAAAATGGCGGCTGGGACGGAGTCTCCGCGGCTGAATCTGCTCCGACGCTGTTGCCCTTCCTGACGCCGCGGCGCCGGACTGGGGCGCTTCGTGGGCCCTGGAGGGCGCTGGGGTCGTGCTCCGCGTGTGGAGCCCCGCAGACGGAAGAGACAGTGCCGTCCCGGCCCGAGAAAAAGGCCCTGCGTTAGCGGGGCCGCCCCTGGGTGCCCACGCAGAGACACCGGTGTAAAAGACCCGCGGGGCCCCGCCGGACCGGAAGTACACCAGGAGCCCTGGAGGGCATTGGGACCGCGCTCCACGCGCCGAACCCCGCGGACTGAGGGGACGGTGTTGCCCCGGCTCAGGGGAGGGGCCCTGCACCGAAGGGGCGGCCCCTGGGTGCCCACACAGAGACAATCGGTGAAGAAGCTCTGCGGTGCCCCGGCGGACGGGGGGAGCACCGGGAGCCCTGGAGAGCGCTGAGGCTGCGCCCCAGGCGCGAAGTTCCCCGGATTGGAGGGGGCAACGCCGCCCCAGCCCAAGAAGAGGGGCCCTGCGCCAGCGGGGCCACCGCTGGGCACCCATCTGAATCGTCGGTGGAGAAGACCCACGGAACCCACTGAAGGGAGGCGAGACATTGTTGGCATGAAGGGGAACAGCGTGACAGTGGTAAGGAGGATGCCCACCCGCTGCTCCCATTCCCTCCCCCCGCCCCGGTGCCTTGATTGACTTAGGGTGAGGGCCGAGGGCGTGTGGTGTGCCTGAGTCGTTCGGGGGATCGGAGGTGACCCCATCAATTTTCAAACAGCTATTGACGAACGGGCCGACGGGCCAAATTCACCCTCCCCAACGGGGCCGCTGACCTGAATGGGCCCGCCGCAGACCACCAACGCGACTAAAAACAGGCCGTGAACCGACCTTGGGACACTGCGACATCCAGGGGGGACTGGATCCTGGGTCGAAGTGCCTCCCCCCTTCTCTCTCATCCCTCCCTGCGCAAAAGGTGTCGCGGGAAAACTGCCGAGGGGAGACCAACGAGCCGGACCCCCGGGTGGAATCGATGGGGAGGGTCTCCACGCGGAGCCTACGGAATCACAAACGGACCTAGAAGAGACGTTGAGCCCACCTTCTTGGCCTTCATGCATATAATACTGAGAACATCCGTGCCTGCCCGTGGTGGCGGGTCCCCGCCGGTGTGAGCCACCCCCGCGGATTCCCAATTACAACAAGTGAACCAAGGCCCAAGATTTAAATCAAAACACTGCAAGATTTAACCTATCTGACCCCCCCCCGTGCCACGATGGGGAGAGACAAGGCGAACAAACAACCTCCACCCTCTCAGCAAAAGATCGACCAGTTCACGACGCCGACGGGACAGCGGGGAGAGGGGGACACGGCTAATGGGGGCCCGGCGCCGGATGGAGTGAGCGCCATCCTCCAGGCAATCCAAACTTCGCAATCCGCTGTAGAGACCAAAATCGGGGAAGTACGGGAGGATGTGGGCCTTGTTAGGCAGGACCTCAGAAACGCAGTGAACCGGATCACTGAGGTCGAGGCCAGAGTCTCCCAGACTGAAAGCGACCTATCCGACCTTAAAGCCAAGGTAGCCCAGCTGATGCCTCGATCCGGAGAGCTGCACCGCCGCACAGAGGGCGCGGAGAACCGGTCAAGACGCAACAACCTGCGCTTCATTGGATTTCCAGAGGGCATAGAGGACGGCGGAGCCTCCGAATTCCTAGAGAATTGGATCAAAACCTGGATGCCGGATCAGTCCCTCTCGCCCTGGTTTGTGGTTGAGCGAGCCCACAGGGCACTTGCCCCTCGCCCCCCTCCGGGCGTCCCAAAACGCCCGATGATTGCTCGCTTCCTCAACTTTAAAGACAGAGATAACATCCTCAAGGAGGCTAGACGTCTGGAAGATCTTCACTGGGAAAACCATAAAATCCTAATCTTCCCGGATTACACCCGTGAGGTCCAGACCCCCTGTCGCTCATATGAGCAGGTTAAACAAAAACTTAGAGCAATGCAGCTCTCCTACATGCTCCTCTTCCCCGCGAGACTCAAAGTCCTCTTGGCCGGGAAAGCTCATTTTTTTGAAACACCTGAAGAGGCGTGGGACTGGCTGACAGAGGAGGGCGTCGGAGCCCGGAGGGGCCCCCCGGGTCCTGCTGAAAAGATCTCCCGGATGGGACCCCCCCTCCCAGAGGGGCCCCGGAGGAGCCGGAGACGCACCAGGTCCCGGAGGGGGGGGGGAAAAGAAAAAGACCCAGACACTCTTGTGGACAATGAGGCGGCCCGGAACTTAGACTCACAGACCGAGGGAGGTGCGGATCCTCCCGAGCTTCAGGCCTCGGCCCAGGCGATGGACGACGGCCGTTTGAGCCAGTCCCCGGCACTTGATTAATACTGACAATGAAACATACTAGACCCCTGCTGGAGGACCTCCGGGGGGGACCCGAGTTGTTCAACTTTTAAGGTGCGGGCCCCTTGGAGGCCGCCGTTGGTCACATTGTGCCCCACTAATGCACGACTCCTGACCTCGGCACATGGCCGCTAATTGCAGTTGATCCGGTTAAATAGAGGGGTCCACCACTCCACCCCAACGATAGTCATACTGGCTATCTGGTTCTGGTTGGGTATTTGGGCGACAGATGCTTCCGGGGTGGGAGTATGGGGAGGGGGGCAGTTAGGGGGAGGGGTTGAAACCAGTTTAAAGCGTAGCAAGTCACTTAACCTCGTTTGTTATTTCAATATCTCACTGTTAAGTTCAAAACAGCCGTCCCTAGATCCACAACCAGACACCCAACTTGGTACAATACCTATGCAACCCACGCTTGGCATACACTGACTCAGGTCCTCTCCTGGAACGTATATGGCCTGCTAGACAAGATCAAAAGGTCAGCAGTATTTAGCACTCTCCGCAGATATTCTCCCTCGGTGTTTTTTTTGCAAGAAACTCACCTCCTCGGGACTAGGTGCCCCATGCTTATGCGAGGAGGTTATGATAGAATATACCACGCGGGCTACTCTAGAGGCTCCAGGGGAGTGGCCATCCTACTCCACCGCTCCCTACCCATGGTGATTACAGGCACGCAATCCTATCCACAGGGCAGATTCGTAGTGGCCACAGGGACGCTCCACGGGTCGCCAATAAACCTTGTTTGTGTGTACGCCCTTCCGGCGGGACTGGACGCCTTCCTACTCTCGCTCCGACGCGTGACGGCGGACCTCCCCCAGGGGGCCACCCTGTTGGGAGGAGACTTCAATGCCGTTCTCGACCCCAACCTGGACGTGTCTGGCGGGGCCACTGCCAGTAGATCCAATAGGGCTTCGGCCCTTAACAGCTGGACCGAGAGCCTAGGCCTATGTGACGTATGGAGAACCTGGCACCCCAGGGAGCGGCAATACACGCATACATCAGCCGCCCACCAAACGCAATCCAGAATAGATTTTATATTCATGCCCGCCACGGACCTCCCGAGCGTTACGGGGGCAGAGATACTCCCTCGTGGAGTCTCAGATCATGCTCCAGTACGTGTTCGTTTGGGCGGAACAGACCCCTCTAGGCGCCCGGTGTGGCGCCTGAATGCCTGGTATTTGCAGGACGAAGACTATACCCACGAGGTCATGACTCACCTTACCCAATACTTCGACCTGAATACGGGATCAGTCCAGTCGCCAGGAACACTATGGGCAGCATGTAAGGCCACCCTTAGAGGGCAAGCTAAATACCTCCTCCGTTCCCGCGAACGGGAACAAAATTCTCAGGTCTCCAGGCTGGAGGCCAAGGCCTTAAGACTGGAGTGCCAACAAGCGACCTCGCCGTCTGCCTCTACCACGAGGCAGCTGACCTTAGTCAGAGGCGAAATCAAACATATAATGCTAGAATCGGCTAAACATATCTGGAGAGCTTCCGCGGCCCGATTATATGGCTGGGGGGACAAAAATGGGAAGCTTTTGCATTGGTTGGCCACCCGTCCTCTGGCCAACAGAGTTATTCCAGAGATTTTAGATGCCTCGGGCACCCTCACCAAAACACCTATTGATATTGCGCAGAGTTTCGCCTCGTACTATGCCCGCCTATATGCAAGGCACCCCCGCCCGACCATTGAGAGAGAGGCTCCCCTTCTAAACGACATTACCCTTCCTAAGGTCTCCTCGGAGACAAGAGACAGACTAGATGAAACTATTAGCCTTGAAGAAATCACCAACGCGATCTCCAGCCTGGCATCGGGTAAGACCCCCGGTCCTGACGGTTTCCCAGCAGAGCTATACAGGAAATGCAGTGACATTCTGGGTCCACACCTTCTTAACATGTACGAGGAGGCTGAGAGATTGGGCCGCTTCCCCATTGGGATCGATCAAGCCACGATTGTAGTGATCCCCAAAACCCAACCCCCATCACGACATTGTTCGGCGTACCGGCCCATCTCACTCTTAAACACTGAGGTCAAGGTGCTCTCTTCGATCCTTGCCTCTAGATTGAAAAAAGTAATGCCCACTCTGGTGCATCCTGACCAATGTGGCTTTATGCCCACCCGCAGCACCAGACACTGCATTAGGCGGCTGCACCTGGCCCTGGCCCACCACAAGACCCTGTCGCACAAACCCTTGGCACTACTCCTACTCGATTTTGAGAAAGCCTTTGATACGGTGGACTGGTCTTACCTCGAACAGGTTCTGCAAAGAAACGGGCTCAGCCCCAAATTTCGAAACCTAGTGAGACTCCTATATTCCAGGCCGACAGCCCGAGTCCAGGTGAACGGAGTGGTTTCCGATCCATTCCCCATTGGCCGTGGAACCCGACAGGGATGCCCATTATCTCCCCTGCTCTTCGCATTGATAATAGAACCCTTAGCGATAATACTCAGAGGAGACCCATTGATCGAGGGCTGGTCCTGGCCCACCTGCTTAGAGGATCGCGTGGCGTTATACGCAGATGATGTTCTCCTATATATTTCCAATCCGGCCAAAAGCGGCCCCCGCGTGCTAGAAATCTTAGGCCTCTTTGCGGAGGCCTCAGGATTGATCCTAAATCCCACCAAGTCCCTACTGGTCCCCCTGCATCGCTCCAGGGACTGTGTGGACTGGCAGCGAAACATTCCAGTACGAAGAAACTGTTTTAAATACTTGGGAATACACATCTCACTCCTCCCCGAATTGACATGGGAACTCAATATTACGCCACTAACTAGGAAAATCAAGACTGATCTTCTACGCTGGAAGACCCTCCCCCTTAATCTGCTCGGCAAAATAGCGCTTTACAAGATGATGATCCTCCCTAGGCTCCTCTACTTATTGCAAAAATTTTCGTTCCCCATACCCATAAAATGGTTCAGGGAAATGGACTCACTGGCGCGCCAATTTATATGGAGCAGAGCTCGCTCACGACTGGCGCTCAAAACTTGCCAAAGAGATGTATACAAGGGGAGCTTAGGCATGTCCAATATCCACTTTTACTACCTTGCGACGCAGTTACTTGTGATTAACGATTGGGTGGGGGGTGGGTGGTCAGACCGGGCATACCTATTGGAACTTCAGTCCATGGGCTATCCTCGGATCTTTGGCACCCTCTATGGAGGTCCAATCTCTCAGGACGTCCCGGACGTAACTAAGGTGATTTTACAGGGATGGCGGACTGCTCAGAGGTTGACGGGGTGGCAGGGGCGTCTCACCCAACAAACCCCGTTATGGCATGGGAGACACTTGGCGCAGGTGGCGGGCTTGGAGGGTTTTCAAAACTGGGACAACATAGGTATCTCTACTCTGGGGGACGTCTGGAGAGGGTCGTATATGCGATCCTTTGAGGATCTCCAAAAAAATTTCTCCCTGAACAAGACACAGTTCCACAGATATCTCCAGCTCCGACACACCCTGCTAACACATGTCCGAATGGGAGAAGCCATACCCGAGCACAGTCCTATGGAGGCTAAGGTGCTGATGGGGGGCCTGGGTAGGGGAGGTGTTTCCCAGATATACCGTGCCCTGGTCGCCGGCACCCCGGGTTCTCTGGAGGGTCTCCGCCGAAGGTGGGAGGGATGGACGGGCCCCATGGAGGAGATGGACTGGGACGAAGCATTGATGGCCCCACGCGCCCTAGCGATGGCTACACGCCTTCGATTGAAACAAACATATTATTTTCACACAGCCTATCTCACACCCATCAAACTACACAGAGCGGGCTTACGCCCCACAGCGGAATGCCCTCGCTGCAGAAACCCTACAGCCGACTTTTTCCACATGGTATGGACCTGCCCAGTCATGGTGACATACTGGGAGGCTGTTTTGCAGGAAATCTCCGAGGTCCTACAGGAAGACATACAGAGGAAACCTCTGCCCCTTCTACTGGGGATCATGGGCGACAGTGGGTTGAGGAGACCGGACCGAGCTTTCCTGGGGGTGGCGTGCCTGGTAGCCAAGAGGGATATAGTGGCGGGCTGGAAGGCTATAAGTGCCCCAACACTGACTAAATGGAGAAGAGGGGTAGACTGGTGTGCGCAGAATGAAAAACTTGTATATGAGGCCAGAGGCTGTCCAAACAAATATAATAAGATATGGGGGAAGTGGGAGGCTGCTGCAGGTCCTTAGATTAAACAAAGTATAGCCACCAATCATATTGTACTGTCTGGGAGTATGGGCTCGGCTGTTGTTAGATGCACGTTGGCATCCTGTTACATGTATGTACCATTGTATTTACCCTTTTCTTTTCTTTTTGCAAAATAAAAAAAGTCTTTATAAAAAATAAAAAAAAGACCTCTTACTCTTATGTGCAAGGTGAGACCGATACACATTGTAATTAGCACATAACGCTTGACAACACCAAAAGGTTTAAAAGAATGTCTAAGACTTTTGGAGGAATATTCCCTCAAAACGAAAACCTCCCCATTTTCCTAAGAATCTTCTAAACATTTGACTCTTTTATAAAGACTACACAAGGCCAAGGGACATTCTTGAGGAAGTATCAACAAGATTAATCTTACACCTTGTAATAGAATATTCCTGTTATAAACATATTGAACTGTTTACGGTATATTTGAGATTAAGAGAAATAACTAATGTGCAATGTTGTTGCAAGTGAATTCTAGATCCACGGTTATGACTTTGTGTTTCTTGTTGGCAGATAAATACCAGACATATCCTGGAAATGTCTAGACACAAAAGAAGGGATCTCTAGAAGTCAATGTGGTTCCAGGTGCAGTTGGCCCTCCTGACGACTTGCTGATAGATAAAGGATTGTGCAGGTTTATCGCTCTTTCCATCCCAAATCCTCCTTTACCCTAGAAGACAATTGCTAGTTCAAGTCATCTTTACATCTCGACTTAGAGTTGTTCTCTGTTGGGATAGGAGGCTCAGCATCCACCTAGCGGAATCACCTGAATTTCAGGTGAGTGGCTTTTTGACAAGTTGTTTCACTTTGAGGGGTTCATACGTAAATTTCCCAGTCCAAAACTAACTACATTCCGGAAAGTGCTGGATGCTTACATAAAAAGTAATTACTCCCAAACTATTATCATAGCCATTTCACTGATAAAAAAAAAACATTATGGACAGTAATTTTAATTATCCCAAATACGTATACCACATAACATAAATAATGAAAATTGGGATTAATAAAAATAGTTATCTACTATAACCTTTCTAGTAATATAATTAATTAAATTATTTTTACAATTAATGAATTCTAGATTTCACAAGTTAATTACATTAATTTGTAAAACTGAATGAAAAAACTTATGAAAACACATTTATTTAAAGCAAAAAACATATTAAAATTGATTATGTGCATACAAATAATTTTAATAAGGAACACACTTTTTTTACAAAATGATATACAGAAGAACATACTTCTTACAAGCGTTAAGAATATAAATATAGTAAAATTTAATTATTGTGAAATGTGAATCTTACATAATGAAAAACAATTACAAAAATATATTATTTCATGACTTTTCATATAAAAAGTAAATTAAAAAATTCACCGCTTTGAACATAACAAACTTAAAAAATTAACATTGTAATTAACTCCCCAACCTATTCCTCTATAAATCCGACATCCTAATCCTAAAAATATTATTAATAATTACAATACAATAATATGTACAAAGAGTTGTTCAAACTTCAATAGCTTACAGCAAACAGTCTACAGTCTGATATATCCAATCTTCTTTTATTTCAAAGTTGTTCCATGATGAAGCTCCCATTTACAGGCTTGGTTACTTTTTCTACTTCACGAAGATCAAATTAAGATCTTGTGACCATCATGGATGTTTACATTACGTTTCAAGTTTGAACATTACCGCAACAGAGAGTATTGCGGAGCCCTGAGGAAGTCACTGCAAATATTCTCGCACAACGAAACACGTGTTGGCTGTAGAATGTTTGCTGCTGGTTATTGAAATTTGGAATAACTTTGAAATAAAAGAAGATTGGATATATCAGACTGTAGACTGTTTGCTGTTAGCTATTGAAGTTTGAACAACTCTGCAATTAAAAGAAGGTTTGACATATCACAGAAACATGGACACAACTCCTTTACTTACGTGTGCCTTGGATATCTTGACTGTTGTTTCTTTCTCTCCTTGAGAAATTTGGAGGTTTTGGGGAAGATCCTCCTTCCGAGAGCACTGTGACATAGGTTTTTCTTTCCCTTGTATGAACTATATGTGGTGGATTTGCCATGAGCGCCAGTCCTATATAAATAAATCCCCCCTGCATTTATTAACAACATAGTAAAGTAATAGTAGATCGCCACACTCGGGAAATGACTACACTGTTGGAAGAAGCTAAAGTAATTTCCACTTCGAATTAACCTTTGTGCACCACCAACTGACTCTGCATCCACACTTATGTGATCTCACCACTATCATTACTTCCTATGGTGTTTCTAAGGATATCATTATTTGTGATCACTGTATTTCAATGTGTAATGTTAAAAATGTTTGATGATCTCTCAAGATTGTGTTTTCTCAAGATGACATATTGCTTTTTTGGAAATAACATGGAAGAACACAAAAGTAGATGTTTTGAAGGACAATAGTCTAACAATGACAGAAAGTGCAAAATTGAGGACAAATAGTAGAGTATTTAGGCTACGAGGTAAGCAGAAATCTTAGTCTTTAGCTCTGACAACTGAAACTACTTCTACTTCTATGAACAAAGAACATGGATAATATTTTATGCGGATGGTTGAATGCTGTAGCAAATTGGCCTTTTCTGCATAGAAACTCCAGATTGTTTTGCCTTTTATTGGACCCTATTGTTGTTGGTTTGTTAACTCTGTGCATTTTACCCCTGCTAACTAGAAGTGAGGTGCTGTGATTCTCTTTAAAAAAAAAAAAATTTATATACCCTAATTGTCATCATTAACTTGCCCATAGGTCCCTAGTACATTTTGTACAAGGTACATTGAGAAACTGCAAGTCAAAGGCCACCTGTAGACTGCAGCACCTATGGTGCCATCCACAAATCTGGCCTGTAAAACATGGCTTCATGCCTACTATGTATAGCCTGACGGAACCAGCCTAAAAACTGCTGTCAAACCTGCCAAAATAACCCTTTTACCACCTGAAAACCCTGCATTTAAATATTACTAAGTGACCACTACGTACACCGTGCCACCCAGAGTGTTTTATATTTAAAAGTGAAACACAATTGAAATTAAAGTTGGTGTGTTTCTCTAGTGACTAGGCCCTAAAAGCTATCTTTAGAGGCAGGGATTTTTCCGAATCGTAGAAAGTGTCAACGTCCAGATAATAAACTTCAATCTGCAACCTTTGTCAGGAACAGCCTACAAATGCCATTTATTAAAAGTCCATTTCAATAGTGAAATCAGATTTTTATTAAATATTTCAGAAAGGTAACTTTAAGAACGTGTTTTTTCTTTTTTTTTTTTTTATTCAGTGGAATGTTAGACCATTAAAATACAATAAAAACAACCATACATAAAAAGTAAAACAGAAGTCATGACCTTCACTAAAACAAATACAAAAATACAATTAATATGCTCCTTGTCAAACGGAACAGGTGTTAAATAATACTCCTAACTTGGTGCTTCCTCGCCCTGATGGATACCATTTACCAAAACAAATTGGGAAAACCGGATTATATGCTAAATCTTTTCTGATCTTACCTATATAGACTACAGAGTACCATGTACTTTAATCTAGACATACATAAATATGCACTTTTAAAACACACTTCTTAAATAAATTATTCATGGAAAGTAGTTCGTAGTACTTAAAGGGAACTTCATGCTACAATACTGTGAAACAAATATTTAAAAAGTACCCAAAATTGGGAGCAGTTGCAGAATAGAATGGACATACATATATATGTACTTTTTAAGACTCATTTCTCAAATAAATTGTTCATGGGAGTTAAGTCTTGTTACTTACAAAGTGCTATGTGCTACAGTACTATAAGTCAAGTGTTAAAATTAAAAAATAAAATACCCAAAGTTAGGGACAATTAAAAAATCAGATAAGCACACTAATTGTAAAAAGTTCCATAACAGTATTAGGTGAAGAATCAGATAAAAAACCCAAGCAACAATAAAAACCTAATATCTTTAAAATTAATCCAAGGGTAAAACAACATGGATGATCATATTTGGATTTCATGACCAGTTAGAATCCTCGTCCATTAGCTGCTAGACCTCTGTCCAACTAATAGGCCAGAGGCTAGGATAGTCCTACAGTGAATGGTCCAAGCTGCTGACAGATATTTGGAGACTGAGCTTACTATCAACGTGGAAGAATCATATTTGCATAATCTGTAGGCACTGGCTCGGTCATGCAATAGCAAAACCTTGCACAGAGGGATAATCCACTTTCCTCTAGGGCACTTGTACAAGGGACAGAAAAACAAAATATGCTCAGGTGTTTCCTTACATGAGTGACAGTTTATACATTTATCAGACATGGGGCTGTTAATCGACCAACAGGCCGTGAAACTATTAACTGCTAATGTACCATATCTGAGCTGAAGGAATAGGGCACGAGCACGTGCAGGTATAGGGAGATCCAAAAAGTTCTCGGGCCGGGGTTCGTGTTTAACCAGCAAAAACTCTGCTGTCAACCGACCTGACCCGTTACAGTGAAAGGACTCATCATGAACTTTCCCCCAATATCTCTCTTTAGCCAGCAACCTGGCATTAGCAGGAATCATCTCAAGATTCTCCCAATAATGGGGGAAACCCAACTTGACCCAAGCTGATTTCATCTCCCTCAACCAACAAACTTTTTCCCATCCCTGATAAGGTGTTATAAGATCTTTGATTGCTGCCCTAAAAGGCTCCAGTTCTTCCGTTTTCCACAATCGGATCCAATATGAAAGTGATCTTAAACCCACTGTATCTTTGATACTATTTATGCCCAGATCGAGTCTAAGAGGGATCATCGGCGTGCCCTTCCCTAATCTAGATATATGTCTAAGAAAATTATTTTCTTTAGTTTGGAGGTTATCCAATTGTCTGTAAGAACCCCAGAGCTCCGCTCCATACAGGGCAGCGGCACAGACTTGTACTTTGTATATTTCAGAAATGGGAATCAGAGGGGGGCTCACTACAGCTCTGGCCTTTCGTTCTAACGCTCCACCTCTTTAACTTATGATAAGTGCCCCTTTTCTAATGGCTGCATCCCAATTGCCCCTGTCCGATAGCCTAATGCCCAGATAATCGTACTCCGTGACCCTCTCCAAGAGGTCTGAGTCCATCGCTATATTTGCTTTTATTCTCTTTTTCGGGGCGCTATATATCATAAGTTTTGTTTTCTTAACATTGACATCCAGCCCATAGTCTCTGCAAAAAGCGCAGAACTGATTGACCAAATTTTGAATTCCCATAGATGTTTTGGCCAAAAAGATGGTGTCATCCACGTAAAGCAAACATGGCACTTTCTTCCCTGCCAACTTAGGCGAGTCATTGGTACAATTTACTAGGTATTTGATGCAATTATTAATGTACAAGAGGAAAAGGGTAGGGGCTAAGACACAGCCTTGTCTAACTCCTCTTTTAATGGCAACTGGCTCTGTTAGATCGCCATCCTTTCCACTCCTAATTTGTGCATAGGTGTTCTCATGCAGTCGAACCATAAGTTTCAAAAGACCTTTAGGAACACCCATGTTAGATAATGTCAACCATAACAGGTTCCTTGGGACCAAATCAAATGCAGCTCTGAGGTCAATGAAAACCACACACAAGTTTCCCCCCTCCTACTTCCACGGTCTTCCCTTTGATTGCTAAGAATCTTAGGACTTGGTCTATGGTACTGACTGCGGGTCTAAACCCTGCTTGTAAATTAGAGATGGCTTCGGACTCTAAGATCCATTCTTCGCGATGGGACAAGACATGCTTTGCAAAGATGTTTTTAGAATTGTCAAGTAAGCATATTGGGCGGTAGTTAGCGGGATCGCAGGGACTACCTTTTTTAAAAATAGGGACTATCTCCGCTCCCTTCCAGGAGCTCAGGACAGGCGCTCCTGCTCCAACTGCATTAAAAGCCATGTTCAAATATGGGGCCCATATGTCCGGTCTTGTCTTATAAGGGTCGCCTGGGATTTTATCAAGACCTGGGGCCTTTCCCCAATTCAATGAAACAATTGCAGCCTTGGTTTCTGCCAAGCTAAATTTGTTTGGGGAGGCCCCAGAGGTCATAATATCATTCAGTTCCCTAGTAGTAGCTTCAGCAGGCCCTGAGTATAATCGGCCGAAATGCTCAGCCCACACTGCGGGAAGGACTGAGGTACCAGGCTGGAGACAAGGTTCCCCACTAACTTCGGCAATCAATTTCCAGAACCTCGAAGTGTCATTAACTTTTGCAGACTCCAGAAGGGCAGCCCATCTTGACTCCTCCCAGCTTCTGCGAGCCCTGCTAAGTTCCTGTTTATAGTCTTTCGTTGATTGTCTCATGTGCTCTGTCTGTCCCCCTCTCAGAGCTCTCAAAAGCTTATGCTGTGCTTCCCTACATGAAATGCTAAACCACCTTGCGTTGCACTTCTTTTTTGCTTTACTAACGATCTGTTTGGTGAAAAAATGCTTTAAGGAATTAAATCATTCTATATGAGCTGCTACAAGCCCATCACCATCCTCTAAGTGCAAAAACATGTGCTCCATTTGGTCGGCCAATAAGCTATATATGGATGTAATAGAACCTAAGTTGGTATTGACAGATTCCCATTTGACATTACGTCTATTATTTGTCAATGAGAGCTGCTGATCATAAATCTTAGGATAAGGGGCTTCAAATAAAGGTAGTAGACCCCTAGTTGATAAGATCAGTGGCACATGGTCACTTTCCTCGTGTTCTGAAACCTTCATATCAGCCATATGACCCCACAATCGAATATCAAGTAAAATGTAATCTATCTGGCTCTTTTGGGCTCCACACCTAAAGGTAAAATGAAAGTTAGCATCCGAGCGGGAGCGACCATTACAGGCCCGAAGACCATATGCCAGTGTGATATCCGCAACTTGATGTGCTATTCTATTCATTCTCGGTCTTTTCCTCGACACCAATTGTGGGATGCCCCAATATGCATCCTCTTCTTTATATAATTCCTGGGCCAACGAGTAGGGCTCAAAAGTAACATTAAAATCCCCTGCAATTAGAATTAAATAAGTGGAGGTTTTACAGGAAAGAAAGCTGTCCAAAATAGTCAAAGCATCTGACTCATAATTACTACCCAAACTCCTATTATAGATGTTAAATATTAGGAGCGGTTTCTCCTTGAGGGTTGGTATTATTAAGCCCATTAAATCGGGACAACCCATGTCTACTACTTCGACCCGACACTTTAGGGAACAGCTAAGCCATATGAGCAGTCCAACTGAAGGTCTCCCAGAGGTCGCCTTGCACGCTGAGACCCAGTAGCTTTTAAATCCAATTCTATATTTGGGCTCCAGTGCCCATGTTTCTTGAAAGAGGCATATCTTATGTTCATCTATAAATTTACCCCATTCAGGGATACCCATTTTCTTCTCCAGCCCTGTAATATTCCAGCTAACAACTGTATCTAACACATCTGCAGTGCTTTAGCTGGGGATTGCCCTCTAACAAGTGGAATGCCATAAGGAGGCTTGATGCCCCTTTCAGTCGTAGCTAAACTAGTCTCAATTACACATTCCGCTGTTTTATCACCCGGAGGATCGCTCGCCCCAATTGGATCAGGGCCAGTCGTGGTCAGATCAGGTACCCCGACAGGTAGGATAGTCCCACAGTTATTGGGGCCTATTGGTTCCAGATCTAGATTGCTCACATGAGCCTCTCCTCCTCACTGGCTCCCAAAGTAGTGATCTCCCCAATCAGTTCACAACAGAATGGAGGCTGGCTGATTTCCATCCTACAAAGTTCTATCTGGGCAGGTGGAGGGATTAGTATAAAGCCTCTGAAGGATACATTAAAAGTTTGCTCAGCCTCAGGGCTACCTATTCCTAGTCCTCGTGTCCCAGTAGTTCTAGATGTAAAATAATCCCTATCCAAGCATCTAATTCCTAGGGATTTAGGTGGGCCCAGCGTGGGGCTAACTTTGAGTCAATCGACTTCGGAGAGAGAGGGTGAAAGGGAGCTACATTCTAACTGGGGGGCAAGCTGCGTCTGAGAACAAGTAGAGCCTCCAAGTGGTATCAACGCCCATGAATGGCTGGTGTAACTGATTGGGGATAAAAAGCTTGGAGTCTGCACAGAGATACTTATCCCCCTAGAGGATTCGATTTGCACACATTTGAAGAAAGCTGCTGAACAACGGCAGGTGAATCAAAGTTGATAACAATACAATCCGCCGTGCCAGGCTTTTTCAATGGACCCACCCAGCCCACCCTCCTCACCATTAATATTGAGGATACCATGTGAAATGCAAATCTGGCATTAATATGTAGCCAGTGTATGACCTTGTTTTTCAATTCAGTGAATGATTCAGAGTTATTGGTTTTAAGTTTAGGAACACTTGTAATGACAAGAACGTATGGGCATGATTCCGGTGGAAGATGTAGAGTTCTCAGCTTAATCCCTCCATCAATCTGCACCGACTCTAAGGGGCCTATTTGTTGGTAATTTTGAGCAGAAATAGCTTTATGGATTTCCTTTGTCGTATCGTTGGAAGGAACTGTTCCTCCATTTCTCCTCGAAGTGTAGGCGGATACCTTAAAGCACTTGGCCTTTGGATCACTGGCCAGCCTGCCGATTGGATCCCTCTCTAAATGATGCTGGGGATCAGGGCGATTCTTTAGAAGCCTATGATCCTTGTCCAGTGGTAAGAGGAGACTACTGTCACTATTGCCCGGTAGGCTCGGAGAAAGATTTTGGCAGGGAAGTTGCAGATCCGCTAAGGGGGGAGAAGCCATCTGCTGGGACTTAATGAGGCCTCCCAATTTCTCCTCAATAAGTGAGTTACTATAGGGTGAAGCCTCTCAGAAAGCTCTTCTTTTATATGATCTATTACATAATCAATTGCTGAACGGTCAACAGTGCATACTTGAGCTGGTGAGTGGTCTTTGTTCCCAGTTGGAAGGCCAGGGTTGGGGGAGCTCAAAATACGGGCCCGTTTATTCCTTAGATTTATCTCACCTCGTTTCCTTTTCCCTTTTGTATTGCGCTCTGGGTTGGGTGTGGACCTGCCTAAAGTCGGCCGTGCCAGTTCAGATAATTCAATGGCATCATCCTGAGTCACTGCGATGGGCTCCTGAGTAGTTCTTAAAAGGATTGAGGGTGGAATAGCTGGAGCGGTCTGTAAATCATGTGACTGAGGAGATTGTGTTGGAATTTGCGGTGGGGATAGAGATTGGCGGCTAGCTGTCAACAATGGAGGGGCAGTTAAATGGCGCTCTACCATTTCAATTTCCTTTTCTAAGGCTCCAACTGCTTTTTGAAGAAATCCATCTAAGGTCTTATTATTACCAGCTTTTTCCAGAGGTGCCACCCCCTTCCGTCTGCCCATCTTTTCCCTTCTTGTTTTCCTTTAACCAGCAGACACGTTTTCAACTCCTTGGGCAACCTCTTACTGTGCGCACTTGTCTCCTATATTCCCGCCCTACTGGGGCCTTGCTGGAACACTGGAATGATGCAGCTCGCCTACAACAGCTTATAACCCTCAAGCCTGCTATGAGTTCAAAGACTGGTCACCGACCCCAAAGATGGAAATGAAAATAATGTGGCCCAGCCTCCTCCGGGCGCTGACGGGTTCAGGACGGGCTTGCCCTTGGCCCAGGCTTCGCCCGGGTGCGTCCCGCAAAGCGGGCGCACCAAGCAAGTTTAAAGGGGCTCTGTCGTCCCGCCCCCAGCAACAGTCCAGCAATCCTGCGTGTCCCGCGAAGCGGGCGCACCAAGCAGGTTTTGAAGGGGCTCTGTCGTCCCGCCCCCACAACAGTCCGGCAATCCTGCACGTCCCGCGAAGCGGGCGCACCAAGCAAGTTTAAAGGGGCTCTGTTGTCCCGCCCCCAGCAACAGTCGGCAATCCTGCGTGTCCCGCGAAGCGGGCGCGCCAAGCAAGTTTAAAGGGGTTCTGTCGTTCCGCCCCCAGCAACAGTCCGGCAATCCTGCGCGTCCTGCAAAGCTGGCGCGCCAAGCAAGTTTAAAGGGGCTCTGTCGTCCCGCCCCCAGCAACAGTCCGGCAATCCTGCGCGTCCGCAAAGCGGGCACGCCAAGCAAGTTTAAAGGGGCTCTGTCGTCCCGGCCCCAGCAACAGTCCAGCAATCCTGCGCGTCCCGCGAAGCGGGCGCGCCAAGCAAGTTTAAAGGGGCTCTGTCGTCCCGCCCCCAGCAACAGTCCAGCAATCCTGCCTAAAGCTCCTAGAGGCTAATTTACATTAGATCTCGAGCAACTATCCAGCCAAGTGCTTGAACCTAATAAGGTGTGGGAACTGCTCCCAGAGCAGAACAATGGCTTTGGCCTAGTGAACGATGCACTGGATTTGGGCCATTTGATCCCTATCAGCCCAAGGAGGACAGCTGGGGTGGACGTAGAAAATTAATTAACTAGGAAGCGAAAGAGTTGAGGCCTGCTCATTTATAGCTTAGTGTAAGAAGATGACCTCAAGGAGGGAAAAACTTTATGCTCAAAACTGACCCTAGCCAGGCTGGCTCTGAAAAAAGTGAGAGGGAAGCACCCCACCCAAACTAGTTTAGAGTGGGCAGAAAGGAGGAAACTGCTCATTTCCTTAGCCACATCTCTGGTTGGCCACAAGAGCACTGTACTAGGAAAGGAGGCTTCTCCCAGCTTGGATTTTAGGAGTGAGGGTCACTGTGTGATTGTTTATTCTACACTATTCCAACATTTTTTAAGTCTGTCAATTCCCTGTGCCATGTTGCTGACTCTTCTTTCAGCTTTTGTTACTGTAATTAAACATCCGAGCCAAATTACACTCCTATGACAATAGTTGCTCATTCCATGTTATCCTCTGAAAAAGGCTGAATAGGTTAAGCGATTCATGATACAAACACAATGCAGCGTCACACCTATTGATAAATGCATTAGATATCTATGATCTCATTTAGGGTTTGGCAGTGAGGGGAAAACACCATAGCAATCAGCAGTCCTCCCGTCATGCCAGATTCACGAGTCTTATACGTTATTTAGAGTCTGGGGAACTGCTTGGCTCATCGTAGGCAGAACCTCTGCTGGCACTGCCCACAGTTGCTTCTAACCTACCAGTCTGCTCACCAAGGAACACTGTTGTATTCAGGAAAACATCTCTGTTTCCCAGGAAAATATTGGTCCATATATGCAGGATAAAAGTCCTCCTGTGAGTCAGGCCATTTATTTTTTATTTCCGAGAAAGTTTTGCCGATTTGCAGGTTTGAGTGTTATTGGGATGCAGGTATACTCACGTGAATAAGTACACCCAAATAAAACAAATTAAGTGGGAAACTGTTTCATGTGAAATTTTATGAGGCCACTACCACTGTGATATGTTTTCTAATTAGGCATATGGCAACTTTGTGGCATGTAAAAATATGAATACATCCAAGATATTTGTTAATGATATCCCTAATTACATATAAAAGAATATGGCACAATGTATTTCAAAGTATGTCCCATTAAATACTTGAAATTGTTTTTGTAGGATAAGCTTACTGCTTTGTCTATCATGTTTATAGAACTCAGTAACCAAACTATAAATAAATCAGTACCTGCAAATGTAGGTCTTAGATATGATCAACATGTGAACGTTTGTTAGACGATATTCATGTATAAACCATGAGAGTCTGCAATCTCTGTCTAAAAGACTGTTCATAATTTCCTTATTACCACTGAGCTGTGATGCCTTTAGTAAGTACCTGTTTAACTGTGATAAGTTATGACAGATGAGTTGTAACATCACAATGCCTCCTTCTAGAGACTGCGGCCAAGGTGAAATGCAGGTCATATAGTATAATTACTCCTGCAGATTAAAAAAGGGAGACGAGAAATAGCTTCTTATTCTTATCTGATTTTCTTCAAAAAAGAACAATGGTCAGCACAAAGGAGATATTTCTGACATACGTTTATTTTTTGTACACTACAGGTCATTATAGCCACCACAGTTTTTAATCTAATGTAGACTGTAGTGATTCGGAATATCTTTTGCAGCAAATTAATGTTTTTTGTGTGTTTAATGTTGTGCTACAGATTCAACTTTGAGTCTTCTTATCTGCAAACATACTATCTCTTCTATATAAAGGAGCAAGAGTTTAGTTTAGTTTAGTATTACGGTTTTAAAGAGCGCATAGCTACCCTAGGGCATCCCAGCGCTAAGGTATGTGAAGGACTCCTAAGAAAAAAAATTAGGGCAAAGGGTTTGCTACAAAAAGGACAATTTTTAGATTCTTCCTAAACTGACGTTCCGAGGATTCATGACGAAGCTCTGAAGGAAGGGAGTTCCAAAGCCGGGCAACTTTGACCGAGAAGGAGTTTCCTCCCCAGGATCTCTTAAATCATGCTATATGAACTTGCCGGGAGGTGGAAGACTGCAAATATCTAGCGGGGACATGGACAGAAAAGCGATGTCTGAGAAAGAGGGGGCCCTTGTTATGTAGGGCTTTGTAGACCCAACATAAAGCTTTAAATTGAATACGCTGTTTTATGGGTAGCCAATGGAGTGCTACAAGAGCTGGCTTCGCAGAAAGATGTCTGGGTAGATTAGTAAGGAGTCTGGCAGCAGCATTCTTTACAACTTGAAGCTTTTTTATCACATAGTCCAGAGAGCTGAGGAATAGGGAGTTGCCATAATCGAGACAAGAGAGAATCAGAGCCTAAATAAGGATTCTTCTGGCCATGAGAGGTAGAAGATAAAAAATCTTCCTAAGAGATCTTAAAAGGCCAAAGCACTTAGAAGAAACCATTTTGGACTGGAGCTCCATAGTTAAACAGGGCTCAAGCCAAAAACCAAGGCTTTTGATGTGTGCCTTAGGGGGGGAAGGCTACTGAAGGCCTCTGAGTGTAGGGCCAAAGGGATAGCAGGAGAGACATTACCAACAATCATTACCTCTGATTTTCCATCGTTAAATTTCAATTTAGATAGGGTCATCCAATTGGCAATGTCCATCAAACAGCGGGAGAGACTGGCAGAAGAGGAATGTCCAGTACTAGAGAGGGATACTACTAACTGGGTGTCATCAGCGTAGGTGACCATTGAGCGGTTGTGAGGGGAGACAACTTTGGCCAAGGGGGATAAATAAATATTAAAGAGAGTCGGGCTTAAGGAAGAGCCCTGAGGAACTCCACAAGTCAGAGGATAAGTATCTGACAAAAATGAGCGGTCTAAAACTTGAAACGATCTTCGTGTAAGGAAAGAAGAGTGCCAAGAAAAAGCAGTACCTCCTATCCCCATCTTAGAGAGTCTATGGCAGAGGAGGTTATGGTCCACGGTATCGAATGCTGCACTAAGATCAAGTAGGATGATGGCAGCATGACCACCTTGATCTAGAAGTTGCCGGTCAGCTTCAGTGACTGCTAACAGAGTGGACTCAGTACTGTGTTGGGCTCTGAAACCCATTTGAGAGGGATCCAGGAGCCCCTGGTTCTCTAGATAGCTGGTCAATTGATGATTAACATGTTGTTCTAGGACCTTTGCTAAGATAGGGAGAAGAGCAATGGGTCTGTAATTGTCCAGAGAAACGGGATCAAGTTTGTGTTTTTTCAAAAGGGATTTGATAACGGCGTGCTTAAAAGATTGAGGCAAAGAGCCCAGAGATAAAGAATGATTTAGAATTTCTGTTAGTGGCTGAACAATAATGTCTGAAGCCAGCGACAAAATGGCAGGCGGAGCGGGGTCAAGAGGAGAACCAGATTTAATGTTAAGAAGAAAGTTGGTTACCAAAGTGTCTGTAAGAGGTTGGAAAACATTTAGGCGGTCATTCTGACCGCGGCGGGCGGCGGTCGCCGCCCGCCATGCGGTCACCGCCAAATGGCCGCTCCGCGGTCAGGAGACCGCGGATGCCATTCTGGCTTTCCCGCTGGGCCGGCGGGCGACCGCCAAAAGGCCGCCCGCCGGCCCAGCGGGAAAGCCCCTGCAACATAGAAGCCGGCTCCGAATGGAGCCGGCGGTGTTGCAGGGGTGCGACGGGTGCAGTAGCACTCGTCGCGATTTTCACTGTCTGCAAAGCAGACAGTGTAAATCTTCATGGGGCCCTGATAGGGGGCCCCTGCACTGCCCATGCCATTGGCATGGGCAGTGCAGGGGCCCCCAGGGGCCCCACGACACCCGTTCCCGCCATCCTGGTACTGGCGGTGTAAACCGCCAGAAACAGGCTGGCGGGAAGGGGGTCGGAATCCCCATGGCGGAGGATTCCCTGGGCCAGGGGAAAACCGGCGGGAAACCGCCGGTTCCCTTTTTCTGACCGCAGCTTTACCACCGCGGTCAGTATGGCCCTGGAAGCACCGCCAGCCAGTTGGCGGTGCTTCCGTGGTCCCCGGCCCTGGCGGTCATGGACCGCCAGGGTCGGAATGACCCCCTTAATGCCATTCCCGAAAAAGAGGGATCAATGGACTGACCGTCCAAGGGCTCTTGAGGTGAAGAAGGAGGAAATTCTGAGTATATTTTGATGATTTTGTCCTTGAAATGAGCAGCTAACAGATTACTATGTTTGATAGATGCCTCTATAGGAGAGTCAGTTTGAGGAGCCAGGGTAAGTTCCTTAAAGATCTGAAAGATTTATTTTGGGGAGTTAGATGATTCTTCTATTCTGGTGCTATAGTAAGAAGTCTGGGCTGCTTTAATATTCTGATGGCAGCATCTGATGGATTGCCTATAAGCCTCCTTGGAGGGAAGATTGTAGTTCTTCCTCCAAATTCTTTCCAGTTTTTTACAATTCTTTTTAAGTTCTAACAGAAAAGGTGAAAACCAAGGAATAATCTTGTGAGTGGTTTTCTTTAATCTTGTTTTAATGGGCAAAACAGAGTCCAGAGAGGTAGAGATCCATTTATCAAACGACTCTGCGGTAGTCAAAGCCGAGTGATTATGGGTCATAGAAGAGGCACGAAGTGCATTATGCCATTCATTGGGCACCAATTTTGACCAGGTTCGCCCCAATATTTTAGTCCTGGGTTGTGCACCAAAAGAGTGCTTATAGGAGGGAGAGAACGACGAAAGGTAATGATCTGTCCAAAGTAGGGGCAGAGGAGTAAAAATCGCAAAATCAGGAGCGTTACTAAATATAAGGTCAATAGTGTGGCCTTTAAGGTGGGTGGGTCTAGTCGAATATTGGGTCAGGTCTAAAGCAGTCAAAAAAGCTAATAAGGATTTAGCAGAAGAACAGTCTACATTCTCGAAATAAATATTAAAATCTCCGAGAATGGTTAAATTGGGAGTTTTACAGATAAGGCTGGTCACAGCATCGGGTAAGGCTTCTAAGAAGCTAACACAAGAGCCAGGAGGTCGGTAAAGAAGGATGCCAGAAAAGGTGAAGGTGGGCGACAGATATAGTGTAAAAGTCATGCTCTCGCAACCCGGAATATCAAGAGACGAAGCAATACATTTAATCGTTGTCTTATGGATAATAGCAGTGCCACCCCCTCTTGTGTGAGGTCTATCTACATGGACTATTGAATAAGTAGATGGTAAAGTTCTACAAATATCGACAGACGAATTTTCCGTCAACCATGTTTCAGTAAGAAATAAGGTATCAGGTTGGAGATCTTCTAAAAGGGTGTACATTTGTAGGCAGCGTGCAGGCAAGGAGCGACAATTAAGCAAAAGCATTCTGCCTAGTTGATGAGAAGAATTTTTAGAAAGAGGAGAGGTAGTGGGTCTCCAAGAACAACTGGGACATGGTGAGGGGTCGCGAAAACATAAAGTGTCCGTAGGGACAGTGCAGATCATAGGGGTTCTGAGTGCAGGTAATTGTGAGGGAGAATAGACCAACCTGTTAGTGTTGAAAGGAACAGCATCTCTGGGCTCTGGGCTCTTCTGGGCGCAGACGGGCGCAGACGGGCATGCCTCTGGCGCGCCAGCGGCGCGGACGGCAAACTGAAGGCTTTAAATATCCCATCTGGGGAAAGCCTGAGCCGAGAGATCTAGCGGCTGAACCGCTAACAAAAATGGTGGCCAAAGATGGCCTTACGAGCGGAAAGGAAATGGAAGAAATGGAGACTGTCGGAACCATTAAACACGGGCGCCGGCAGCTCCTAAAGTAGAAAAATGCCCCCAAAATATAAAAATATTAAAAATAGAATGCCCAAAGAATCACCAATAAACATTAAAAACCACAATCAATCGGCAAATATTATAAAAATTAATTAAAAACGAAATGAACAAGTTGAATCAGGAGGAGTCAAGTACCTAGTACGGCCGGCAAACAGAGGGCTTTAAATACCCCATCTGGGGAAAGCCTGAGCCGAGAGATCTAGCGGCTGAACCGCTAACAAAAATGGCAGCCAAAGATGGCCTTACGAGCGGAAAAGAAATGGAAGAAATGGAGACTGCCGGAACTACCAAACACGGGCGCCGGCAGCTCCTAAAGTAGAAAAATGCCCCCAAAATATAAAAATATTAAAAATAAAAATATTAAAAATACCAAGACACTAAGGAATGAAGTAGCTTGTCTGGAGGATGTTATTGTGACCATGTACTACAAGGAACCAAATAGAATCTGCTCTACATGAAAGGAATACTCCATGACCTTATAAAGGAACTAAGGGCCAGATGTAGCAAAAAGCCAATTTGCGACTTGCAAATTGCGAGTCCCTGCGACTCGCAATTTGCAACTCGCAAATTGGTATGCAGAACGGTGTCTCAGACACCGTCTGTGAGTCACTATGGGGTCGCAATGACCCACCTCATTAATATTAATGAGGTGGGTCGCAAATTGCGGCCCCATAGCGAGTCTAGGCACTCGCAAACATGGAGGCCTGCTGTAGTCAGCAGATCTCCATGTTCGTGACTGCTTTTAAATAAAGCAGTTTTTTTTTTTTTAAGTGTAGCCCGTTTTCCTTAAAGGAAAACGAGCTGCACTTAAAAAAAAAAAAAAAACCTTTAGTTTCGGTATTTTTTCAGGGCAGCTAGTGGTCCCTTGGCCCACTACCTGCCCTGAAAAAATAGTTTTGGGTCCATTCACAAAGTGGAAGGGGTCCCATGGGGACCCCTTCCAATTTGCGAGTGGGTTACCATCCACTTGAAGTGGATGGTAACTGCGACACCATTTGCGACCGCATATGCGGTCGCAAATGGTATTGTATACCACTCCGACTCGCAAATAGGAAGGGAACACCCCTTCCTATTTGCGATTCTGAAATGCATATTGCGAGTCGGTCCCGACTCGCAATATGCATTTCTGCATTGGAAACTGGAATTTGCGACTCGCAAACGGCATTTTTTGCCGTTTGCGACTCGCAAATAGTTTCCTGCATCTGGCCCTAAGCTTCTGGCCTCGTTCTTGTGTATACGTTCACGGAACTCCTCGGTAAATTGGAATATCCTTATAATGAACGTCGGGTGTACTTTTTGCCCATACATGTTAAATCAAGGTAACGAAATTCCAACTAAACAGAAAAAGTAATCAATGTAATATTTTTGAATTATTTAGGTGTAGCATAATGTAAGTATACAGCATAATTAAAATGTTGATCTGACTTGTTATTATATTATTTTCTTTACAGCTGGATTTAGATGAACATTAAATACACTTTGGAATAAAGCACACATAATGGCCCACATGTATTACTGTTTTACAGTAAACACTTGTTAGAGGCAGTCATTTGAAAGGTCAATTTTAATTTTGCTTTCAAAGGATCATGAGGGACTGAAATTTGCTTCTCCTTTTTCCAGCTGCCTCTTCTTTTTCAAGGTTGTGCGCCCATACAACGTATGAACCAAAATACCACATATTCTCTCCGCATATCTGGAAAACACATTCTGCATCTTGAAATATAAAAGCTGCTTGCTTCCATAATAATTACCAAGATAGTATTCAGCACTCAATTGCTCACATTTTTTCAGAATACGTTCTGTCACTACCGAGAATTGCCTCTGCGTTTAGAAAAAGAAAAACCGCCTAAGGCGCTTACTAAGGAATCCTGGGGATGGAGTTTATCATTTTCACTTGGACTGCTGGTAAACTATATTTATCATGGGTTATTTAAGGGTTTCCATAGCGGACTGGCAATGCAAAAAGGACTGCTTAATGTTAATGAGAGGGAGTGAGATCAGGAGAGTCTGCTGCTGAATATATTTTGTTTTTCCACACTGATATGTCTAAAAAAGTAAATATCAAATTAAAAAGTGAATGTCTAATCTGCTCACAACTAAAACATCACAATGTTACCGGACTTCGTCACTCTTGCAGTTCTTCTGTATACATTACTGTCATCTTCTGCTACCTGTGTTTTCGAATAGTCATAAATGGGGACCCCTTCCCTTTTGCGAATGGGTTACCACCAGTGTGACACTGGTGGTAACTGCGAATTGCTTTGCGACCCTCATTCGCAGTCACAAAGCAATTTAGCATAGCGATGCGAGTCGCAAATAGGAAGGGGACACCCCTTCCTATTTGCGAGTCGCATTCACAATTTGCGAGTCGGTACCGACTCGCAAATTGTGAATGTGCATCGCGATGGGCATTTTGCATGGCGCAAACTGCGATTTTCGCAGTTTGCACCATGCAAAATGCTTGCTACATCTGGCCCTTAGTCCCATAAGGGTGCACGCCTAGGCATTGCAAAGTATTGTGGACCAGGAAGACCATTGATGCACACTAAGAGAAATACAGAAGGGCTGAGATATGTAAGACCTCAATTTATGAGGTGGACGTGGTGTGGGACTAGACTTAAGGCAAATTTGTTCAGCAGAGCTTCTCGAGAGGAAGATCATGGTGTTTTCACTGTATTGATTGCTGTGGCATGAAGAAGAAGATTCAGATCATTGTCTTGGTCTAAATCCCTGAACATCAGCATCTCATCACAAAAACACATTAACGTAGTTTAGGGTTCTCATTGAAGTCAGGGCCCAAAGGAGAAGTCACTGAAAATGCTGTCAGACTTTGTCAAGTTAATTACAAACTCTTAGGGAAAAGTAAACAAATTCTCAATTGCAGTAAAAAACTACTGGCCTGACTCCGTAGACAATGCTTGTGGGAATGTTGTGGATTCATCCTCGGACCGGTGTTGGAATGACTTCCACTATGGTTCTTGATGGTGTGATGATATACACTTGTTTGGCAATGACTAAAGCAAAATGTTGGTTAACAGTTGTAGGTACAGGAGCTGTATGACAGTAGCAATTACTGGGATCAGCATGCACGGTGGGAATTAGCAGTTCCTGGATCAGGCTGGGTGGTGGTAGTAGCTGTTTCAGGTCAATAGAGGTGTCACATACCAGGCCAATTCTGGTCATACCAGTAGATTTCCCTTTGCTTCCAGGCAGTTCCGGTATACCAACTTACGTTTTGGAGAGGCCACTCTAGAAAACTGGGCCAGTATTTCACAAAATTGTATTAGAAGGCAAACACATGCAGAATATATACAAAATGAGAGAAGCAAATATCACATGAGCTGAAATAAGAAACCATTTTAGACAGTTCATGACAGAAACATCGATAATGTATTACTCTTTATAATTCCCCTTACTACTAAGTCATTGCTCACATACATTAGTACAGAAAAGCCTGCCATCCAGATGGGAGCAGTGTATCACTGCATACCTATTTCATGTAGGCAGGCTACCTTGGTCCTGTGAGTTGGTGGGATAGTGAGTGAGTGTATGTGTGTGAGAGAGTGAGAGACAGAGACAGACAGATAGTATGTGTGTGTGTGTGTACCTAGCTTATCAGTCAGTGTCTACCCATCACATCAGTCAGTGTCCCTGGTGGTGCAGAGAGGTCTCTGGTTGCTGAACTGCATCCCCTCTGTTAGAGCTGAAGACACTGTATTTGTATTGTTTCATAGGCTACGGTATCAAAGTAACCCCATGCTGTGTGAAATAACATAAGAAGAATCTCCAGGTAATTCTTATCCTTAATTGGCCATTCAGGTTACCACTAAGGACTAAGGGCCATATGTACGAAAACTTTTCCCCATAGACAGAGAACGGGTAAAATCCTTTGGTACATCTGGCCCTAAGATTCAATACTGCACATTGTATGAATACCTGAACTAAAAGGCTGCTTTCAAAAAACATGAAACATATGCAACACATTGTCATACAGTTATTTGGATACATTCAATGAAAACATTCAGCTTTTGCAACATCTAATGGGGGGTCCTAGGGCATAAATAAGTGGTAGACCGCTGCATAACACAGTGGCCCGTTAGGAAACAATGTAGAAACCCATAGCAGAACTTATAGCAGCGAGAGCATTGGAAACACTATTTACATATAAACCATGAAAGCTGCAACACAGCGCTAAAGTAACCAGTACGGTTAGTTTACTGCCAGGACTGACAGACTGAAGTAAATGGAAAGACGGCATAGTAATGAGAAGAAATAATGTATTTGAAGAAATATGGGGCCATATGTACGAAAGCTTTTTCCAATAGACACAGAATGGGTAAAATCCTTTCGTACATCTGGCCCATGGTCCCCAACAGCCAGGTCAGGTATCCACGAAGGTGAGTCGCAGCAACTGACTCTTGGTAATTACAACACTAAGTAACTGAACAATATTAGAACTTTCATGAGCAGCGCAAGAAAGAGGTGGTCACCTCTCGGTACTGCACGCAGTGTTAAAGCAATACTTAAAAGAAAACGTGACAGACATAACTCGCATGAGTGCAGACCAGTAAAACTGACGAGTGTACATTCAAATTTTACATCATGCAGCGCCCCAGATAGTTGCATATTTTACCGTTGACTGAGTTCTGTGTTAAAACGTAACTCACGTAAGTGCAAGCTATTGAAACGCCTACTTTCCAGTGTAAGGTGAAGTTTTATTGGCCGTGTGTATATTTAAACTTCACACCAAAGCCTCGAGTGGCTTTAAGCCTTGTGGTCTGTAGTTGGACATCGCTCGCTCTTTCTGTGTATGCGCATGCACTGAACTTTCCAGTGAGCTAAATTCTATGTCAGGACCGGAGGCTCCGATTATGCTTTCTCTTTCTTTACTGACTTAAACAGCAGCCAATCAAATACAAGTAACAGAAAAAACTACAACACCCAGGACGCCTAACATCCTGTCACATGGTCCAATCACCGTCCATGTCCTCTGCTATGAGTCCTTTGACCTATGAAGTCACTTCCTCTTTCTTTGCTGCTTCGCAGCAGATAAGTACAAGTTTATTTTCTCTCCTGTATTCTTAATGTATTTCGAGTGATTTAACTTGTGTAATTTGCCTAAATAAGCGTCGCGATTCAGCGCGCTTTCATGTTATTTGTTTAAGCGCCCTCGCGCTTAGTATTATTGGCGTTTTGCAAATTTATGGAGCCTGTCTTTTTGTGGAGCGGGAGCGGGAGCTGAGCTGACCTCGGGCAGTCTCTTTTCTATTTTTAGCGCGCACACGCGTACGCACGCATTATCGAGCCGATCTCTTTCCAGATTGGAAATCGATCGGCTCGCGTATGCTGCGTGTTCGTCTGTGCCCATTCCCTCAACAAAATCTTGCTCCCTGACGCCCAGCAGATTAAAAAAGCTGACTGGGTTGTAAAATAAAAAACAGGCTTCTGCCTAGAGTGCATTTCAGGTCGCTCCCTCCACACTTTAATTTAAGGGCTCCTTTTCCTGGCCTGAACTTGGGGTTTTTGCGTTTCCCTGATTGGACTCTTGTTTTAAAATAATGTTTCCTCCTCAATACTGTTGCTGCCCTTGAACCATGGCTCAATGGGATGAGCAATCAGTTAATGATGCTCTAGTGAAAGCTCTGGGCCCTTTTCTGGGCAAATATTTGACCACGCTCGATCACAGGGTTGGTCTCAGGGACAACAAGAACCCCAAAAAAGTAAAAGATAAAGCAAAAAATCTGGAACCAGGAGCAGAGGTCAGTGCTATTCATGCTGACGCTTTCGAGAAACTGCGGAAAAAACGCAGTGGCGAACACAATTACAGTTCGAAAAAAGGAATCCCCCTTTCTTCCTCTTCCTCTGATAAGACTTCCTCCTCTGACGATTCAGATGTTTCTGATGATCCTGTACCGAGTAAGAAAAGTAAGAAAACGCCCCCCCCACTCCAGGTTCTGGACTTTGATCCTACAGAAATTATTCATCCCAGATCCTCCAATTGGGTTCCCCCTCCCGAAGTAGCGCAATATGTTCAAGCCAATTTGCGAAAAAGCTTCGATAAAGAAGTTAGGTCATGCCTGAAGGCGGAGTGCCCCAGACCTGACCTGGAGGGCAAGGTGTCTGAGACTCCAGAGATAGACCCCACCATGGTCACCTTCATGAAAAAATTCGCTAAAGATACCAAAAAAGGCTTAGACCGCTCATGGCGTAGCTGCCAAGACAAACTATTAGACCTTTCAGGACCCATGACTAAGATCCTGGAATTTGCGTGTGTAGCCAAAGAATCTGGTTCTCCGGTGGACACCGATGTCCTTATCGGGTGGGCACAAAGAGCTGTATGCCTATTAGGTCATTCTAACTGTGCCATTTCAGCAGAACGAAGGAAATCGGTGCTTATGCGCATTGATCCCAAATTATCGGATCTTGTGTCTTCAGAAGAGGGACCTTCGGCTGAAGGACTGCTCTTTGGATCCTCATTCATTAAAGACCTAGCCAAGTTCTGCTCCACTTTTTCTTCCCTTGACAAAGCACAAATGTCACTCAAGAAGGTTTTCAAACAAGGCCTTTTTGGCAGGGCCGGTCGTTACGGGGGACGTATGTCCGGCCACAGCTCCTTTAACAGTCCCCAAAATTACTACCCAAGAGGCAGAGGTGGTTGGTACGGAGATCAAGACTCCACCTTCTACCCTACGCGACCCAGAGGGGGTCGACCCCACTTCCGCAGGGGTCATCGCAGGGGGCAACAAGGAGCCATTCAAGACTCAAGTTTCACAGGTGAGCATCATTCATTTTTCTCAGGTCAGACTTGGGGGCAGAATTGCATCTTGCTTAACAAATTTGAAACGGATATCCAGAGATCCATGGGTTCTCCAAACTGTAGAGGGATTTCGACTAGAGTTTGTCAGTACCCCCAAACAACTCTCCTCCCCTTTACTAATGTGTTTTTCCCAAGCAAATCAAGATTTTATAGACAAAGAAGTGCAAGCTCTCTTAGACAAAGGAGCCGTACAATTTGCTTCCCCTCATCCTTTCGGTTTCCTCAGCCCTATTTTTGTAGTAGACAAAAAGGGAGGAGGTCACCGCTTAGTCTTGAACCTAAAGGATTTCAACCAGTGGATCCTGTACAGACATTTCAAGATGGAGGGTATCCACATGTTAAGGGACATCCTGTTATAAGGGGATTGGATGGTGCGTCTGGATCTAAAAGATGCCTATTTGTCGATTCCAATTTTTCCTCCCCACAGAAGATTTCTACAATTTCAGTGGAAGGGTCAATGCCTGGAGTTCCTGGCACTCCCATTCGGTCTATCGTCAGCCCCTTGGTGCTTCACGAAGTTACTGAGACCAGTGATGGAATGTCTCAGAACCAAGGGAGTCAGATTGATTATATATCTGGACGATATTCTGCTGATGGCTCAGTCCCCTCAAGTCCTAATCTCGCACTTGGATTGGACCATCAGTCTCCTACAGGATTTAGGTTTCCTGATCAATGTACAGAAGTCATTGTTGAAACCCTCACAGATAATAGAGTTTCTGGGCTTCCAGATAAATTCCACTTTATGTCAACTTCTCCTTCCCTCTCAGAAGATATGCAACATCAAGAGAGAATTGAGATCGGTTTTAACCTGCCAGACCGTATCATTGAGGACTATAGCCAGAATAGTGGGCTTATTAGCTTCATCTATTCAGGCGATATTCCCTGCACCCCTACATTATCGAGCACTTCAAAGGCTCAAGATCAGACATTTACAACAGGGTCTGAGTTACTCAGAACAAATCCCATTGACTACCGAAGTAAGATCGGAAATTCAATGGTGGCTTCATCATATGGAAGCTTGGAACGGCAGGGCGATTTTAGGCTCTCGCCCGGAGGTAGTGATAGAATCCGATGCCAGCAGTTGGGGTTGGGGAGCTCGTTGCAACTCCCTAGTGACGGGGGGCAGATGGTCAGAATGGGAACAATCCCTTCACATCAATTGTCTGGAACTTCTAGCGGGTTCATTTGCCATAAAGAGCCTCTCCCCGCAGAAAACAGATTGTTGCATACTATTACGGATGGACAATATATCGGCAGTGAGGTATGTCAACAAATTGGGAGGCACGAAGTCCAGAACCCTGGCTGAGATTGCCAAGGACTTCTGGCATTATTGCCTATCTCAGCGACTAGTAGTCATAGCGGAATACCTGCCTGGGGACCAGAATATCATAGCAGACTGGACCTCCAGATACCTATCAGACTCCAGCGATTGGAAGTTGGACCCTCTGATTTTTGCTCAGATAGTCAAGGAATGGGGCAATTGCGAAGTGGACCTGTTTGCATCACGTCTCAATTGCCAAATTCAAATTTTTTACAGTTGGCGTCCAGACCCTTATGCATTAAAGACAGATGCCTTTCTTCAGGACTGGTCCCAGTTTCGAGGCTATGCGTTTCCTCCTTTTCTGATGATTGCCAGAGTTCTGGCTCAAGTGCGGAGACAGAAAACAGAGATTGTTCTGGTGACTCCGTTTTGGAGAGCACAGCCTTGGTTCCCCAGTGCTCTTCATTTAGCCTGTGCCTCTCCTCTTCTGATTCCTCCTCGTCCGAATCTTCTCTTGAGTCCAGAGGGTCTTCAACATCTTCTGATCTTGTCAGGGAAGTTAACACTTCTAGTCTGGTTAATTTCAGGTCGAGATGGAATACCCCAGATGTTTCGCAACAACCTGCGGAGTTCATTAAACAGGCCTGGGCTGGTAGTACCCATAAGAGATATGATTCAGCCTGGCGCAGATGGTCTAGTTGGTGTGATGGAAGGGGTGCCAATCCAGTGGAAGCACATATTGGTTTGATTGTTAACTTTCTAGCAGAACTAGCTAGCTCAGGTTTGGCTTATCGGTCGGTCAATAATTTTAGATCTGCCATTTCAGCAGGACATTCGCAGTTAGAAAGTAAGCCCATTGGAGAACATCCATTAATTTGCAAGCTTTTGAGGGGTATACGTCTTTCAAAAACCCCTCAAGCTAAATATACTGTTTTATCGGATGTTAATATTATTTTAAAATTCCTTGATTCTTGGCCTACCAACAGATATTTGTCTCGCAAGCAGCTTTCAGCTAAGCTAACCATGCTTTTATGCCTTGTCTCTTGCAAAAGAGTTTCAGACGTCAGAGCCTTAGATTTAGCAGGTAGAACTTTTTCACCAGAAGGAGTCTCCTTTTCGGTGACAAGAACTAAAACAAATTGCAGGTCAGTATCCTATCCAGTTTATACTGAAAATTCAAAATTATGTGTTGTTCAGTGTTTAAAGGATTATGAAGTTGTCACAGAAGAATTTCGACAGGATGCTAAAGGTCAATTGTTAATTGCTTTGCAAAAACCTTTTAAACCAGTTTCCTCAGCTACTTTAGCTAGATGGATGAGATGGCTGATGAGTGAAGCAGGTATTGATACCTCTGTTTTTGGGGGCCATTCTGCTAGAGGAGCTTTGGCTTCAAAATCATTTGCCTTAGGTTCTCGTTTAGAGGACATAATGAAAGCTGCAGATTGGTCTTCAGAAAATACTTTTCGTAAGTTTTATCATAAACCTGTATTGGATGTAGCTAGTGTGGTGATGGAACAGCTTTAAACTAGCATAATCGGAGCCTCCGGTCCTGACATAGAATAAAAAAAATTCTAGCTATCGCGTCAAGAATTTTCAATTCTATTAAGGACACGGAGGCGAGGATTATCCCTCCCTTGTTTATATATGGAATATTTACTATCAATTATTGTGCATATCTGATGATATATTGTCATTTAACCCTCCCATTATTTTCAATTATAAAGTTTGAGATAATGTATATTTTAGGGGATATTACCTACCTGTTTATTGTTACAGCTTCTGATCAGAAGAACGCCTGAAATTCGTAACCTCAAGGAAAGTTGGGTTATTATGTTATAACCGGTTGTTTCTCCGGCATGGAGCCATCCAAGTTTCGGCTCTTCAGTATGGAGAAGAAGTTCATGACTCCGGATTTCGGGATGGCGTAAGAAGTTTTGTTTCAAGTTGGTCTTATCTGTTTGAACAAAGAAAGAGGAAGTGACTTCATAGGTCAAAGGACTCATAGCAGAGGACATGGACGTTGATTGGACCATGTGACAGGATGTTATGCGTCCTGGGTGTTTTAGTTTTTTCTGTTACTTGTATTTGATTGGCTGCTGTTTAAGTCAGTAAAGAAAGAGAAAGCATAATCCTCGCCTCCGTTTCCTTAATAGAATTGAAAATTCTTGACGCGAGGTGCCGATCAGTGAGCCCATCTCCCTTTAAAAGCACGTAAAACGATCCAGCCTGGTGGGCATCTTGCAACTTTGAGCAGATATCATTAAGGATTAATGAAGCCCGTAAACTCGACGGCAGTGTAGTGTCTCGAGTAAAGGTAAAACTGTTGCATTTAATACTGCTGCACTTGGATCAATTAACTCGGCGGCAGGCACATCACGTTAAATTGCGAACGTGCACCATTAAGAGTAACAGTTTTAATTTAACAGTGATAAGCACACTATATTTACAGCGTATCAACAGTTTTAATCACCGTTTAAGCTAGAATCTCTGGGAATCTCATAGCTGTGTTCTACAACAGTGACACAATTTACTTCATCACAGTGATACGCACACTATATTACACCCTATCAACAGTCATCTCTTCCGTTGAAGCTTGTACCGCTTGGAGTCTCATAATCTGTCGCAACAACAGTGGCAGCAACACTCGTGGCTTGCTCAAATCTCTCTCTCTCTCTCTCTCTCTATATATATATATATATATATATATATATATATATATCCTGGTTAACCACCTATTAACCACCTATTGAATGGAAAAAGTGGAATTAATTCTTTGAGAGATATGCCAGGGTTTGTGGTACTCCTTTGAGCAAAAAGGAAGACAGCGCTATTGCGTTACTGTCTTGGATCAGTAGGTCAGGAGGTATTTGATCACCTTCCTGACATACCAGACAGTGAAGCAGCAGATCTCAACGAATATGAGACAGGCATAAGGAAATTAGATATACTTTACTTACACACAGTAAGCACAGTTCTTGAGCGATATTATTTTGGAAGAAGATTTTAAAAAGAGGGAGAGTCTGTGGAAAACTAAAAAACACATCTAAGATCTTTAGCACCTTCATGCAAGTTCGGTCCTTATTAGTTGAAAGAATCAGGGATCAACTCATGTTGGGGTGCAATATCGAAACGTTGCGCGATTAAATCAGGTTGAAAGATGAACCGACTCTGGGTGAAGTTTTGTTGGTGGCCAAGAAAACTGAACACTCAATAAAGTGTTTTTGAGGTTATGGAAAACAATACCTATAAGATGTTCATGTTGTCGAGGAAGGAAAAAAAAAAAGAAGAAAAAGTCATTTGTAATACTGACAAACAGAATAGACTCGATGTAAAATGTTATAGATGTGATGAGATGGGCCACTTTGCCAATGATAATACTTGTCTTGCTCTCAAAGGAGTATGTTTATATTGTAAAAAAAGAGACATTTTGCTGCAGCTTGTGGGATGAAAAAATCCAAAAAGAAAGTAATTGAGGTAGATACCAGTAGGTATGGACATGGGTACTATAATGACTTTGCATGTGGATAGATAGTACTACAAGTGAAGGATAAAAAATAATGTAGGTCCCTTAGATTACATAGAGGTTGAAGGCAAAAAAACTAAAGTATTATTTGACTCTGGAGTAAAAATTACAATTATTGCAAGCAGTTTTTATGATGAGAAACTCAAAGAGAAAGTGAAGTTACTTAAACCTGATATTAAGCCTTGTGCATATGGGGGGGGGAACGCATTGAATTTAGAGCATATTTTGGAGGTTTAATAGAGTCTGAACACCATTACACTACAGTTAAACTTTATGTTTCAAAGAAAGGTGACAGTATAATAAGCTGGGTGCACCAAGGAGATCTAGGGATAATGCTAGATCCAAACAGCTCTTCTCCTATTATTGTCAAGAAAAACCACAATGTCAATGAGGTTAAATAGCAAAATAATAATGAAGAAACTTTGTTGAAAGAATTAATGAATTAATTTCCACAAGTGTTCAGGGAAGGACTAGGTTGTATGAAAAGGTATAGTCATACAATTAAGTTAGCTCCTTGTGCTCAACCCTACTGTAGCAAAGTTTGTGGTGTTCCAGTAGCCGCAGAAGAAGAAATGTGCATTGAACTAGTAGGATTGAAAAATCAGGGAATAATTGAAGAAGGAGAGGGAACAGCATGGCTTGCGCTTGTGGTCGTAGACAGGAAATCTAATGGTACCGTCAGACTGTGGCCCTCATTATGAGTGTTGCGGCAATCACGGTGGCAGTCTCCGCCACATGGCAACCCATGCTATCTGACAACTAGGGAACCGCCATCTGACAGTGGGGGGATTCCTAAACCAGCAGGACAGCGCTGCAAGTAGCCTTGTCCTGTGAATTACGACCCCGTTCTCTATCAGCCTTTTCATGGCGGCAACATCACTATGAAAAGGCTGGTGGAGAACAGGTGCAGGTGGCCACAGGGGGGCCCTGACACTACCTATTCACTTGGAAACGTAGGTTTCTGCCTGCCGACCTAGCGGGAAACTCTTAATGACTCAGTTGGGGAGGTCGCTGCTTAGGCAGCGGCCATCCTGTCAAGAGTTTCGTGGACAGAGTTTTCCGTCTGCCGGACTCTTCATGAGGCTCTTTTTGTTGATCTTAGGCAATTAAATAAATGGGTATTATCAACCTCAACTCAACTTGCCATCAAATTGAATTAGAGGAGTCATCGAAAGATCTAACTACTTTTGTAATGCCCTTTGGGACTTCCAGATATGTTAGACTACCCTTTTGGTTAGTCTCTGCAACGTCAGTCTTTCAGCGGGCAATGGAAAAAATATTGGTAGGTGTGAAGGGGGCATGTATATATGAAGATGATACACTAGTGTATGGAAAGAATGAGGTTGAACACAATGCCAGAGTAAGGAATGTGATGAGGAAATGGTGCAAGAGTAATCTTACTATAAAATCTGAGAAATGCAAATTTGGCACAAAAACAATTGACTACCTTCTTGATACAAAATGGGGGGATGGAGTTGTTCCTAAAACAGAACTGGTAAACACCATTAAAAGCATGGTACTACTATAATACATTTGTAAAAGGTTTTGTGGAAATCAGTTCAAACATGAGACACTTGTTAAAAAAGCGAGTTGTGTTTGAGTGGAATTTCAAATGTGAACAAGAATTTGTTAATCTTAAAAAGAAACTTGCTAACGCCCCGAAACTTATAAATTTTGACACCAGGAAAACCTTGTTCATAACCACAGATGCCAACTTTATGTGTCTGGGAGTGGTACTGGAACAAGTAGGCTTTGGAGCTGAAAATACCATTATGTTCATATCTAGGTGCTTGATGGGTGCAGAGACAAGATACTCTGTCATTGAGAGGGAGGCATTGGCTGTACACTGGGCCAGAAAGGAATTTAAGAAGTTCATAAGGGGAAACTCCTTTGTAGAACAGATCATAAACTCTTTTGTGAGGTCTTCAAGTCAAAGGATATTGATTCTGTGTCTGGAAGGATCACTAAGTAGGTTGTAAGTTTACAAGAGTATGACGTTGATGTAAAGGACATTCCTGGGGATGAGAATGTTACAGCTCATACCTTATCCAAATTAGTATCTGCTTTGGGCAACAACCAAGAGGAAAGCAAAGATGCTGACATTGAGAATGAAGTTGTTTGTGAGATTGACTATGAGATTATCTCAGAAAGGAAATGGCATAATGAAATGGAAATGGATGTTGTGTTACAGAAAGTGATGAAATTATTAAGTGACAATCAACGGTGGAGCTAAATGCAAGGATTTTTTCTGGGGGGGGTAGGATTAACTAGCCTCGGACAATGGATTTTTACTTAGGGGTACAAGATTGATTTCATCCAAGTAAAGTGAGAGGAAAATTATTGGAGCAGGCGCATACTTGTCATCTTGGAATTTCTAAGACTAAAGAGAGATTGCAACATTCATATTGGTGGTCTGGTATGGATCTGGTATGGATCTTCAAGTTGAGAGATTAGTGGGAGAATGTATGCAGTGTGCAGGAAGTGAAAACGACAGGAAACCTAGGGTGCAACCCATCATTATTATAAATCTTCCCAAGGGTCCATGGAAGGACATTGCTTTGGATATTCTAGGGCCTATGCATAGTGATGGAATGGAGAATTATGTTATTGTTGTGATTGACATGTTTTCCAGATGGCCAGAAGTATGTTTTACTATTACTATTTACAAATGCAGCGTCACTTTTCTTGTGTCCCTCTGCGCCATAAATACGCCACCATGTGTGCACCATATTTATGATACGGCACACCATGGCAGTATAAGTAACTATAGCATCTACATGTTTGACGCGATTGTGGCGCTTTGCTATACTTTGACAAGAAGAACTCAGTTAAACAAACGGTTGTTTCTGTAGGTGATTGGGTCATAATAAAAAGGGCAAGAGGGAAGGATGGTAGTAAATTACCAAAACCCGTAAGAGTGATAAAAGTAATCACTAATTCCATCAAAACTGAGGACCACAGAGTTTGGAATCTCAATAGAGTTGTAATCTATGAAAGGGGAGATTTGAGTTCAGATGAGTTGAGCTACTTGGAGCTAAAGAACAAGATAAAGATGAACGGGGGCATCGGAGTACAATGTCTCACGTACTAGAAGATATGGAAGGAAAGTAAAAGCTCCGTCATTTCTGGGTGATTATATTGTATAATTGAACAACACTGTATTTTGCGTTTAAGTTATTGTGATTTTATTGTGTATTTTCATATGTAGATATTTAGGTTTGTATCTTATAATTATATCCTGTATGTATATATTTTTTTGGTACACAGGAGAGGTAGGTGTGTGGTAACCTATCTAAAGCATTAGCCAATAGTCAATGTTAGAATACAAGTAAGTCATGAGTATTCTAGATCTAAAATGGTCCTGAAGGGAATGTACTGTTTGGATGTGATGATACTGCCTGGTCGAGGAGGCTGGCTGGGATGTTTTTCCTGAATATCCTAATTCATTAAACCTTTTATTACGCATACCTCAACTCTGACTGTCATATGAAGAGAGAAAGATAAATGTGACAGACTTCTTTGCTAGGAATTGTACATCAGTGATAAAGTTACTGAATAAACTAAGAAAACACAATGCAAAACGTCAATAGAGGTGAGTTCATCCTCATAGGGACTTCTAATTAATCATCTGAATGCAAGAAAATTGACTTAGATGACCATCATAGATATAGATACACTACAAAAATGATTGAACAACTAGCATTTGTGGCTGACAAGATACACATTACCATATTGGTATTTACATTTTCCATTGCCTGAACCTGTTCCCCACATCTAAAATTGGATAATGTGGATTTTCTGATTTGGGGGTTGATTCTGTCTTTTGCTGCAACACTGCAACCAGGACCATACAACATGGTTCTTAGATTTTGCTTGCTCTGACCTATGGCTTCCTAAGGATTTGTAGTAACCTACATTTGGGAATATAGACACTACTGGGCCTGATTATGACCTTGGCGGTTGGGATGATATGGCACAGATGTGACGGATATCCCGCCCTTCATATCACAAGTTCCATTATATCCTATGGAACTTGTTACACGGCGTGCAGGATATTTACGTTTGTGACGGAGTATCCCATTCACCAAGGTCATAATCAGGCCCTTATTCTGAAAGTGTTGTTGTTGGTGAAAGTAAACTTGGAACCATTTTCAGTAGTGTTTTACATTCCAAGGCCTTGAGTTAGCTGAAAATGGTTCATAAATTCAAAGTTGTTCGTTACAGGAGGACACAAAATATGTTTTGCCAGGGGTTCCAAAATACTTAAGATGGCAGTGGTGGGCTTATTGCCAAGAAGAGAATAGCAAGATCAAATTTCTTGTGACCCAAAAAAGGAAAGTATGTACAAAGGTAAGATTGTTTAATGTGTGCTGCAGAAGACAAATACATAGAACATCAAAAGAAATCTGTGCTAGTTCCTATAGAGTACTTTGATAGAGAGTAAAAGAAGATTTTGTTAAATATTTTGAATTTGTAGTACATGCTAGTGCAGGAAATCTAAATGTTAGCCTATGCAGAAGGCACACGGCAGCCATCTTGTGGCTTATGACTGAATGTGAAACATTTAATTTAAAGAAGAACTGAGGAAATTCGAAAGAAAATAGAAATAAAAATCATATTTGCTGCATCATCAAGTCAGTTTTTTTTAATCACTCAAAACGGTTTGAAAAACTATTTGAGAATAACTCTTTTAAAAAACTGTGTAGCCCAAATTAGGTGACCAAATGAGTGCACCATGGATCAATGGTAAAAATACCTATCAGAGTGGACTGTGATTGAGCTTCCACACGGTCTGTGCAATCTGACTCATACAGTTCAGCTAGTTTCGGTGACAAAACCAGGCTTATTAGCTTGACTCAAACAACAAGCCCTTTCTCAAAGAAATGACTATGGTACAAGTGGAACAAGGACACAAACAGTGGCCATTAAATGTAGCTTGCCCTAAGCATTAGTGGCATGCCTTATGACCCAGAAAGGCCTCTGGCCGTGATGAAAACTAAAAGTCCAATTCTCTAAGAAATTCTGATAGCCAAAGTCAATAATATTCCTGAATGACCCTGGGATGTAGAAAGCACCAGGGGCCCCTTGAAGTAAAAAACATGGGTTGCCCCAGTCAATGTTCACGGAGAGTAAAATGCACCCACGACCTATAGTGGTAATGAGTCTCAATGAGTGTCATTGGTATCAGTGAGTAAAGAGACTGGGAGAGATAATGAGGAGATAACCCTGTGAGTAATTCTGATGGGCCTTTACCCAAGATTACTGGCTGTGGGACCAACAGGCCTAGCTTTACCGTGTGCAGAAACCCACACCTTAAAACCACAGAAATTCCATGGACCAAAGATGATGGAAAATGTCAGCAAAAAGTCACCAGAATTAGAAACTGGCAGTGTTGTAGCCAAGTAACTGCAGTCCCACAAGTTGTTTTCCATTAAAGGACCTGCAACATGTGACGGCCAGAAGTTGGTATGAAAATAGAGTCTAGATTCAATAATTCCAGCCCGGTATCTGCCCACGGAACTTCCAGGCATATCATAATGAGGGTCTAAATGGTGGTAGCATTAATGGATTTCAATAGTTTCACAATTAGTGTGGCTTATTAGCCCACAATGTAATAAGCATCAATTAACTGATGCAGTAAATGTCATCAAGTAGTACAAGAAAGTAATGATGTATGATGGCAGCAGCAGTAATGACCTTCAGTGTGCAACAGCATTAGGAAACCTTAATGATCTCAAGCACTAATGACTATGAATTTCTCTAGGCAGTGAGAATCATCAGTAGAACAAGATATTTATGAGCATCAATGGGGCATGCGTACCATCTGACAAAAGGCCAGGTGGGTGGTATTTGATCCCACATTCCACCTTCGTCGAGTGTGAGGGAGCAACCTTTCAGTTTAATTATTATTTGTACCCTTTGAAGCTTTGAATTATGTTTTAGAACATGGGTAATCGCATACATTTTCACGGGGCCAAAAAGTTTGGCTTGTTGTGTGACCAAGAGCCACATTCATGCCAGCAGGTTGGCAGGTGTTGTCCATATATAATAGCAACCGAGGCCGCTCCGACAGTGAACGTAAACAACTGACTTGTCTCTTAGTTCACTATTTGCATTGTTGCTAAGGTTAGGGGAAGCATAAATGTCTCTAAATTCATGTTTGCAAAATATCACTTTAATACGGAGGTAAAACACCTCAGCATATTAAAAAATGCCCTTTTTTGGATTTTTTCAGAGACTTTAATATTGTTTTCATGTTTCTTGTAAGATCCTTTGAAAAAGAATGTGTTCCAGGGGAACTAGGGAAGCCCGACTGAAATTCTGTCTCTTTAAGATATTGCATGGCTGGTACTGGACTCCCCTGAAACTGCACAGAGCAGGATTACTACCACATGCGAAATGCTGGCAATGCCCGGCGACTCAATGCGATCTACTCTATATCATATGAGTATGTCCCTCAGTCCTGCCCCTATGAAACGGTGAGTACCATCCTTAGAGACTCCATGCCACTTCAATCACCACTCACCCCATCAACCATCCTCCTACACGATACGACCCCCTCCCCATTCTATGACGACCGCAACAAAGACTGCTCCATACAGCGATCGCAACAGCTAAGATATGCATCCTTCGGCACTGGAGGTCAACAGCCTCCCCAACCCCGGAAGAATGGATGGTGGCTATGATTCGAATAGCCACCCATGAACGTGTTATCTACAACCTACAGGATCAGGCAGCCTTATTCACCCAGGTGTGGGCCCCCTTCCTAGCAGAGCGTCATAACTCCTTCATCATCTATCCCCCTTCCCCCTCATCCACGCATAGCACTGCGGAACTTCAGTCACAGCCTCAACATACACCCTACCCTCTGACTTGTGATAGTGCGCCCTGTGCTTTCCCACCTTTTCCCCCCCTTTCTCCATCCTTAACCTCCCCCTCCGTCCTTACCTCCCTTGCCCCTTTCTTTTCCTCCTTCTCCTTTCTTCTCTATCCTTTTCTTTTCTTTTTACCTCCTCACCTTCTCCTCTTCTTACCCGCCCTCATCCACTCACCACTGGTCCTTTACCAGCCTCATTACGGAACCGCGCCCCCCCCCCCCTTGCCAGTTAAAGAACATGGCCTGATGATACATACTACAGTGGACTACACCTCTCATGGATCGGCGCCCCCTCCTGAGCTCTACCCCAACAGCCAATACTTAGCGTCAAAACTGGTAGCCAGGATGGACGGCTTGTTCATGGACTACTACACAGGGGAAGTGCTGTTACTGGACATCGGACATCATAATCATGCCTGCTGCCCTTAAGGCCATGCCCAACTAGAGCACTCGGACATGTCGGCCCGATTATGCTGTTTGCCAGGGGGCCTCACTTAAAGGTCAGAAGGGATGCATGCGCCCCACAGGCCATACTTTGAGTATCACTGTTATAGAAGGTGTATTCTCTACCCCCAAGTTGTGTAAGGTCATCATACAAAGGAAATTCGAATTGTATTTTCATTCTCTCCTCTCCCTTGCCCAATGTGAGGGGAGGGGTTGCAAATTGTTTTAGGGGTTTGAACTAGTAAGTAATTTTATGCACCTCTTTCAGTCAAGGCTGGCTGGGGAAGAATTGATGCGTAATGTTTCCTCCATCACCTAATCTTAAGCACTGTTGGGCGGGGTAAATTGAAGATGTCCTCTCATTGCACAGAGGTATCTTGGATCTAAATGGTGATTCACTTCTTCCCCTTTCAGAGTCTCCACCTTGAAGGGAGATGTCTGCCTTTGAAAAACAATCTTCCCCTCTTTGCAGTTGTGCACATCATGGTTTGGGAAAGCTGGGAGCTGCATCAATGTCCTGTTTGCACCATGAGTTTGGAGGAAGATTGAACAGATGACAGAAGCCAGTGCCCTATTTACAACTGTGAAAATGACACAGGAGCAGCTGTGAGTTTTCTCAGACATTTTGTAATGCTAACACCCCTGCCAAAAACCTCCCACCCCTGTCTTGGATAAGGGGGATAAAGGGACACAAATTACCCTTGTACTTTTTTAAATGCAGGAAAGAGGGCACTAAATACCCCTTGCCTTTGGGCATGGCAGCCTCCCTGTCTTTGAACAAGACCTGAAAGGGGACAATTTCCACCACCTACCAGCAAGGATAGGGGACAGAAGGGCCTTAGGCAAAGTCATGAGGCAAAGTATCCTAAGGCTGAATGCTAGCTGCCACTGAGCACAGAGGTATTTCATTAAACTGTTTATCAATTCCTTTTCACCTGTTTATACTTGGGACATAAAGAACCATCCCTGCTTCATTGGCAAGGCAGAGAAGAAAATGAAAAGAACTCCATGCCCCTGGGCAATGTAATGAATGTTTATACAGGGTGTTGGGCCTAGGTCTTCCTTGTCACTTGGGACGACTGGGGGGTTTGTTTGTACAGCCCTCACTGTCTCAAGGCAGAGGTGTTTGCAAATCCCATTGATCATGGCAAGGAAACTAGGTGGGCCCAAGGTATTCAAACACTGGAATAATATGGCATTATTGCTCCTATTGCGTAACTTTAAAAAATTTTCCCCCAAAGTTGGTTTTACAAATGGTTGGATTTACCCTCACAAAACGGCATGCTAATCCACTGGCATATTTGTTCACTGATGTGCAATGCTTTTCACTACCAAACAACCCTTTTTGTTGTTTTCCTTGCTTTGATTTGTGAGGTTTACAGTAGCTGTTAATGCTGCAGTATTAGCCATACTTATAAACTGACCATAGCAAATCACCAATTGAAAATGTATTTGGGCCCGATTCACAAAGGTAAACTTAGACCTTATGTCTAAGTTTAGACCTGATGTCTTAGAGCTGAATTCACAAAGGTCATCTTAGACTTCAGGTCTAAGTTTACCTTTGTGAATTGGGCCATTACCCTTGAGGTCTAAAGTTAGACTTTAGGTATATAGTTAAACTTCAGGTCTAAATTTAATCTTCAGGTCTAAAGTTAGACATCAGGCCTAAACTTAGATTTCCAGTCTAAGTTTAGCTTTGTGAATCGGGCCCTTTGAGTAAAACAGAAGACCATTTTCCCGCAATCAGTGCAGAGGCATTGATGCAACCTCAGCCACCTTTGCAACATCAATCTTCCAGCAGTCTTTTGTACTTGCAATGTTAGGATAAATAAGTCTTTGAAACTCTGAAACATAATATGTTCTTTACAGCCTACTCTGTCCATCTACTGTTGGCTTATGGGTTGTATAAGCGAATATTGAGTGGTTAAATATCATGCTACAAAAATAGTGAATGTACCTTGATTATATTTATACTCAATGTAACTAGATGTTGAGTTAAGAATAGTAAATCTATACTTCCTTTCAAAATAATGTGGTAGTCACATTTTTCCCCTAAGACGTTTTTGCCACACAATATTTAAAATACAGGGGGTCATTCCGACCCTGGCGGTACAAAACTGCCAGGGTCGCGGATGACGGAAGCACCGCCAACAGGCTGGCGGTGCTTCCTGGGCCATTCTGACCGTGGCAGTAAAGCTGCGGTCAGAAAACCGGGTCCGGCTGTTTCCCGCCGGATTTCCCCCGGTTGCCCAAATCCGCCATGGCGGCGCTGCAAGCAGCGCCGCCATGGGGATTCTGACCCCCTTCCCGCCACCCTGTTTCTGGCGGTTTTTACCTCCAGGAACAGGATGGCGGGAACGGGTGTCCTGGGGCCCATGGGGGCCCCTGCACTGCCCATGACAATGGCATGGGCAGTGCAGGGGCCCCCTAACAGGGCCCCAGCCTGCTTTTCACTGTCTGCCTAGCAGACAGTGAAAAGCGCGACGGGTGCTACTGCACCCGTCGCACACCTGCAACACCGCCGGCTCCATTCGGAGCCGGCTTCAGTGTTGCAGGCCCCTTTCCCGCTGGGCCGGCGGGCGCTACCTTAGGTAGCGCCCGCCGGCCCAGCGGGAAAGTTGGAATGGCCCCAGCGGTCTTTTGACCGCGAGGCGGCCAAATGGCGGTTCCCTCCATGTGGGCGGCAACCGCCGCCCGCCGGGGTCAGAATGACCCCCACAGTGTTTTGGTAGCATAATTGGTCCACAAAATGCCTCTCCATTCGTAACTGAAATGTCTTGAAATCTTCAAAAAGAAATAATGAAACGAAGAGCCCTAAGTACTGCTTCACCAATACCCTTCACAGTACTCATTGGTGTTGTGATATTTGCCTGTTCTGAACTTACATTGGGCCTGATTACAACTTTGGAGGAGGTGTTAATCCGTCCCAAAAGTGACGGTAAAGAGACGGATATACCACCAGCCGTATTACGAGTTCCATAGGATATAATGGACTCGTAATACGGCTGGTGGTATATCCCTCACTTTACCGTCCCTTTTGGGACGGATTAACACCTCCTCCAAAGTTGTAATCAGGCCCATTGTCTTTAATCTAAAACAATTGGACTCACCATATGGTTTCCTTACATTTACTATAAAATAAGTCACCACCAAGTGGTCTTGGAGGATCATGTGCAGCTGTTCCCAAATGCCATCAAGCGTAACTTTAACCACCAACTGCATAATATGATTCAGTCTGCAGACAAAGGCATATTCTATTCCACAGGAGAAACTAAAAGCTGATTTGATGGTTTCTAAGAGATTGTGTGTGTGTGTGTGTGTGTGTGGGTGTGTCGATGATCAGTAGAAGGAGAATTACTAATTTATATATTTACAATTAGAAAATACATGTTAATTTGTTATAGTTTCCTATTTAATATGTGGAAATAAAGAAATTATTTATTGTGGCGCAAGGAGTGCTTTGTCAGTACTAAGATTATGCTCCCTTCTTGGAACAATCTACTGATGATGGCTGAGAAGGAGTCAGCAAAGAGAAGACATTGGGGGTCATTCTAACTTCGGCAGGTGGCGGAGGCCGCCCGCCAAAGTTCCCCCGCCAGAACACCGCAGCGCGGTCAAATGACCGCCGCGGTGATTCTGACTTTCCCGCAGGGCGGGGGCGGACGACCGCCAAAAGGCCGCCCGCCCGCCCAGCGGGAAAGCACCAGCAACGAGGAAGCCGGCTCCGAATGGAGCCGGCGGAGTTGCTGGTGTGCGACGGGTGCAGTTGCACCCGTCGCGATTTTCAGTGTCTGCCACGCAGACACTGAAAATCAATGTGGGGCCCTGTTAGGGGGCCCCTGCAGTGCCCATGCTAGTGGCATGGGCACTGCAGGGGCCCCCAGGGGCCCCACGACACCCGTTCCCGCCAGCCAGGTTCTGGCAGTGAAAACCGCCAGAACCAGGCTGGCGGGAAGGGGGTCGGAATCCCCATCGCGGCGCTGCTTGCAGCACCGCCGTGGAGGATTCCCTGGGGCAGCGGGAAGCCGGCGGGAAAACGCCGGCTTCCCTTTTCTGACCGCAGCTTTACCGCCGCGGTCAGAATGCCCCCGGAAGCACCGCCAGCCTGTTGGCGGTGCTCCCTCCGTCACCTACCCTGGCGGTCTACGACCGCCAGGGTAGGAATGACCCCCATTGTTTTTTATCTGTAATCCTGAACCAGTTTTCTCTGGTCAAATCGTAAGTCTTTTAGGGAAGCTATAATATTGTTTTATTCTGATAACGTTGGGTAGTTTAAGAAACAAATTTCCCTAATTCAAAACAACTGTGGTTTATTTAAAGGTAGACTTTAAATATTTCCCAAATGTATACTTTAAGGATGACCATTATCTGTATAAAATCAAAGTATATTATTTTTTCCAAACTATATTAGCACTTGCACATGATCATCATTACAATCACAAATGAAAAACAATTCTTACAAAATACATTTTATACTGCACACAATCCTATGGTAAATAGAAAAACATTATTTATTGTTCATCTTATTATTGCATAACTTTAATAATCCATTATTTTGTGTGTTATTTTTAAACCAGGAAGTCAGGATTTTCTCCCCCAAATAAGTGTGCTTAAGATTGTGTCCTTGATTAATGTTGTGTAAAAATATATAAATGATAACAACATTTATTATTAGTTTTTCTGTTCTCTTCCCTTTTTAAAGAGGAGCTGGAGTGAGATGCATGAATGCCTTTTTCCACTTTTGTTCACAACACTTAGGGGGTCATTCTGACCTTGGCGGTCCATGACCGCCATGGCGGAGTGCGGCCGAAGCACCGCCAACAGGCTGGCGGTGCTTCCTGGGCGATTCTGACCGCGGCGGTAAAGCTGCGGTCGGAAAAGGGGAGCCGGCAGTTTCCCGCCGGTTTCCCGCTGGCCCAGGGAACCCGCCATGGCGGCGCTGCTTGCAGCACCGCCATGGGGATTCTGACCCCCTTCCCGCCAGCCTGTTTCTGGCGGTGTCCACCGCCAGAACCAGGATGGCGGGAACGGGTGCCGTGGGGCCCCTGGGGGCCCCTGTACTGCCCATGCCACTGGCATGGGCAGTGCAGGGGCCCCCTAACAGGGCCCCATAAAGATTTTCACTGTCTGCTTAGCAGACAGTGAAAATCGCGACGGGTGCCACTGCACCCGTCGCACCCCTTCAACTCCGCCAGCTCCATTCCGAGCCGGCTTCATTGTTGAAGGGGCTGGGCCGGCCGGCGATCTTCTGGCGGTCGCCCGCCGGCCCCGCGGGAAAGCCGGAATGGCCGCTGCGGTCTTTTGACTGCGGAGCGGTCTTTCGGCGGGAACCGCTTGGCGGGCGGCGACCGCCGCGGTCAGAATGACCGCCTTAGAGACTGTTAGTACCTACCTCATCTTCTACCCACAGCCCTTCTGCTCTTTTAGTAAGTTTTTTTTTTATCTGGTTTTTGATTTTTGTATCAATCACATTTCATTATGCGTTTCAATCACAAGAGCCTCCCATTGCTTATTCCAGCTCATGCATTTCAGGGGAAGAAATGCTGATCTGCGTTTTTCCTACTGAAATTCAACACATTTGTGGAAAATACATTGGCTGATAAACAACTGCTCAATGTTATAATGCTGTGTAGTAGTCCCAACAGTACAGACACTCAGTAGAGGCAACTTGGGTTATTAAGGTAAGTATTTATTTGTTATTTCAAATAAAGGATGTATAAGATTTGGTAAAGGGGTATAGAGACTATTGCTTCTTTGGGTGGTGAGCTTCGTCTTCCTAGCGTGCTTCTCTTCCTCTTTTCCTGTTAGGTGGCGGTTTGGATCTTCCTCATGATCCCGGGTAGCATACAGGGGAAAAAAAAAGATAAATACCGATGGTGAGTGGAATGAAGGCCGTTACATACGTCCTTTTACTTATCTACAATACTGGGGAATGGGTTCAGGAAGGGGAGTGCCAGTGAGGACTGTGGGCTGTGACTCTATGGCCTTATCTCCTAAACGTACTTATTTTTGGTGCTCGTTACGTGCCCCTTTTGGTGCCTTCTGACTCCCTCCCTGTCCTCCCCTCACCCTGCCTCCCTCCCTTCCCCAGCTTGTCTCTCTTTAAGGTGCCCCTCTGGTTGTCCACAAGGACCGTACCTTCCAGAGCCACGACCCTCCGGGGCCGTGGCTGGCTCTGTGGAGGTCCTCTCGGTGGTCTCCGGTCCCGCTGTCTTCTGGTCTGGTCCCCGTGGGCTCCGGTACCACTCTGGCGTCGTCTCCACACGTTCCCGGCCAGTGGGTCTGCCCTCCGTCCTCGTGGTTGTCTTCTGGCTTGTGTGGCTGTCCTCTCCGACCGCCGCCACCGCCGCCGCTGCCTTTCTCCTCACTCGCCGCTCCTCCGTCCTCCTTCGCCGCTCTCCCGTCCTCGCTCGCTGCTCTCCAGTCCTCGCTCGCTGCTCTCCCGTCCTCGCTCGCTGTTCTCCCGTCCTCGCTTGCTGCTCTCCCGTCCTCGCTCGCTGTTCTGCCGTCCTCGCTTGCTGCTCTCCCCTCCTCCTGGGGAATCCCTGGCTTTTGGCCTCCGGCTGGCCAATCCGCTGTGTCCTCGTCATCGGAGGTTGTCGAGGCAACCTCGAAATGCCGGCCTCGCCGTGAAAGCGTTCCCATGGCAACATGGGAACGCGGAAACAACTCTTGTCCTGCTGGTGCTTCGCTTACGATCGGGCTGACCCGGTCACATGCTGCTTTCAAACGTTTTCTTGCCAGTATATTTACATATACAACCGACTTTGATTTTACAGAAACATAGTACAGAAGAACAAGTGCTTAAAAATCACAATCTTTTACAGAATGAACACAATTCTAACACATGGGATACTGTAATCCCTGTATAAATGGCAGTCTCTAATATCCTTATAATTGATTGCTTCATACATGCCCAGTCTATGATCATAAATAAAAGATATCAGGAACTTGACTATCATAAGTTATTACAGTCAAGTTCTGACATAACAATGCCTGTTGCCAGAGGAAGCAGCAGAGGTGAAAGGCAGGTCAAGTAGCATAATTGAAGCAGCTATTTAAAGCAACAAAAACTGAACATTGCTTTTATTTCTTCTGCTCTCTATTTTAATACCTTACACTGACAAGCAGAGAGAATATATTTATTTTTTCACTCATTAGATTGAGAAAAACTGGAATCTTTCTGCATATTTCTACACACTCCAAGCTACTGTGGCCCTTTTTTTTTTAAACTGACTTGGCATATTTCTAATATCTGTTTGCAATAAATATCTAACAGGTTTTTGATGTGTTTAAGTTTGCACTCGAGGTTGTAGTTTTATTATTCATGTTTGCAAAGATGCTCGCTCTTTCATATGAGACAGTTACGCACCAAGGTTTGAAGAGGTTCGGTGGAAATGTGATGATGTGACCATACATTATATGGGATAAAGTAGCCCCTGGCGTACATGATAAGGATATAGCAGCATCAACTCAGGGTTCCATAACATTATAGAGGAACTCTGTCTTGTTCCTCCATATGGTTACTATATGGAACTCCTCAGTGACTTGCAATATCCTTATAATGTATGGCACAGGGTACTTTATCCCTTATATTTTAGCAGAGGTGGCTCTGGTGTGAAATGAATAGGGGCAAGGATATACACAATCACACGCACATATATACATAACATTAATTATCTAAATATTTATTCCTCTTATTATGAGAAGAGGCTGGATTAATTTTGATTTGGGCATTGGGATTTGATTGAGAGTGTCCTGTTTGTCAGGCATTATTCCTTGTAAGAGATAAGAGGTGGGACTCCAAAGGGCTCTTCACCACTGATAGGGTAGGCACTGATATAGCTGGCAGGTCATCAGGAGTGAGCTCCTCTTCAATGGACCTAGAAGGATGATGGACCAAAATATCAGTGCAGCACTAGCTGGTATAGGGATTGGTAGTAACTTATGATAGTGGAGCCACAATTTTTAAATGTATGTAAGGAAAAGTATTTAATTAAGGTATGAAACTGATGTTTCCTGACTAAGCTAGAAGATAGATTCAATATTCAGCCACCCTGGTATATATAATAAGAGTTAGGTAACTGTTTGGGGTTGCTGAACATGACGTCTAAAACAAAAGTGATAATGGTGTCCAGTGGATTGCGTGGATTGGTGTTGGCCCATTGCTTAATTTGTAAAATAAAATGTGTGGAGGACCAAAATGTTGTTCAGAAGCCCACAGTTGGAACCAATGGAGTTTGTGGTATTGAATATGAAGTCTGTATTGTCTTATGCCTCTTGAATCCACCACTACATGTGTCCTGCCTCACTTTATGTTACTCTTGCAGATTATTTGACACCCCTGCTTTCTCCCTTTGTAGCAGTTGTTCTGTCTTTCTCTTCTTCCTTCTTTCCCCCTATTTAGTTTTTCTCTCTCCTGCTAGGAATCAAAGCTTGTTGAGAAAAAATAAATGAGTGCTGGTGGGCCCCACCTGCAACAACCAGCTCAAATTAGGCACTGTACTTGTCTACTTTAAGCCTTTGTAAAAGACAACCAGAATGTTGATTAAAACTGTAAGCCCTGCTTGCAACTGAGCCAGATGGTGGCACAATATTTACTTCACCTGTGAAGTACTATTACCAACAGAGACTTTGTAAGATTCATGAAAGTAAATTCCTCCATTTCCAAGTCTCATTGACAAAAATTGGGAATTATATGCAGAATGTACTTTCTTATACATAAAATTTCAGTTATGTCTAAAACTCCTGCATTTTGTGCAATTTTGTTGGGGGAGAGATTATTCTTTTCTCTGGTGCTTGGATGGAGAACTGAAACATAAGCTGTACAATAGCACTAGCAACACGTGCTTCTGTTGAAGTGTGACCATGGTTTGTTATTGTATTCAATACAATTGACTTAATACAAACATCAGTGGTAGAATTGGGGCTCCATGTGGTGCAATGGAGGCAGTGGGCCCGGCTGCAAAGTTGACCTTTTTAGCAACTAGGCTGGATTCAAGATTGAAGAAAGAGAGGTTTCCAAATGGACTTGAAGATGACACAGGTTATGCTGTATCACCTTAAATTTGTTTGTAGGGTGGTGCGAGCTGGTAAACATTTTGCAGGAGGATCGGTTTGGAGTTAGCAGGAGCACATTTATCCCATCATAGGGGTATGTTCTCAGCGGGGATAAAGGAATATTTATGTCTTTGGGTGTAATCATTAAATAACCCCACCATTGGTCATCTGACCTTTGTTCGTCTACGAAAACAGTTTAAAAGGAGCAAACATTTACATCAATCCTCTAGTAAAAGAATTTCTTTTGAGACGTATAAAGTCAATAAAAAGAATATGTATGTTTTATTAATAATTCTAATTGTTCATATTATTTTATTCAGAAGGTGATTGCCAAATTGTAATTACAAATTCAAATAATCAATTAGTTGAAATTTACAAAACAAGGTAAGATACATTATGACTGAAAAATATTGTCAAAATAGAAATAATGAAAGAAGGGTTTCCATAGAGGAATTTCCCTAACAAAAATGAAATTAGAAATGGAGTAAGGCATCAGTAAAAGAGTTCTTGTTGAGAAAATAAATGCATCAGTGTAAGGCATAAGCACTTCAAATGATAAAATAATTATCAAGCTGGAAAGTATTCTCAGCTGAACTCTTTTGCAAAGAAACTGGGCTCAAAGGAAAATCTTTCATGAAGAGAGACAGAAGTGGTCTCAGGAAACCCAGGAAAGGATCTCCAGAATGTGTCAACCTACTCTAGAACAAATGCTAAAATAAATTTAAAAGAGCTCACAATGAAACATCTGTTACAGTCCCTAATATTAATGTCAAGTAGGATTTTAGTAAGCTCTGGGAGCAGGTAATCTCCCTAGTTTTGCATGTTTTCACACCAGATCACAGAAATAAGTCCTTGAAGATATACTTCATCTACATCTTGCTGTTCAGACAGTACTTCCTATGAGTCATGATTCCTGTCACCTCCTTTCCTCCCGATGAGAACCTCACTATCAGTTGTCTGATACATAACAAATGCCTATTCATAACAAACAGACATCTTCTGGAAAGGTACAGCATCTGCAGTGGGAGAAAAACACAACTTGTGTGAAACAGTCTAACATGAAAAAACAGGCCTTTCAATGCTAATGCATAAACTGCTGTTAATATGGCAGCAATTGTTAATCTAACGTAAGTCAATACATTATTATTTCTTTTGTATGCAGGTAAAGCCAAAGTATGATTATCTACTACAAAAATTGCATTCATAATGCATGTGTTATTTAGCATAGACCTTTGCACTTTTTATTTAAATGCGTTTTTGTTTGCAATCTGAAGAAATTCCCATCATGAGGTGGCTTTGCATAAGAATTTCATTTGTGCCACTCTCAGGTATCTTGGTGATAAGGCAGAAAGGAAAAATACAAATTACTTTGAATGTAGTTGCTAGTTGCTGTTTTGCTTTATTTTGTCAAGTGAAGTGGTATGTGCAATTGTACCAAAAAACAAGACGAGGGATTGAGTAGTGGGAGGTTTTTAGGAAAAGAGAAAGAATGGTCCTGTGCATAATACTCCCATATAATTCGCACAACACTGTATGCACAGTTCCATAAAAAATAGAATGAAAAATAATCCAAGTATGGGAGAGAAGAGCAGGTCCCAGGGAAGATCCTAAATCAGGAACTTGAGCCCTCACTCACCTAATGGTGACATGCTTCATCATCGGGCTTTGCTCCTCGTCAGGCCGGCGCTGCAATGCCCAACGGGCCCCTCAAGGGGGCTCTTTGCCAGAGATATTTTATTAAGGATATTAGCCGGTGGGTGAATGCAATTATGTGGGATTGGTAAAAAATGCTGTAAAAAATTACTAGAGGGGGAAAAAAGGAAATTTTATTGAGAGAATATAACCGCCTCTGTCATGATTATAAACAAAAAGAAGGGGAAAATCAGAAAAATGTCTATTTTACCCTATTCACATATAGTGTCAGGTGGTCATAAACCCTATAATCTGGGGATGTGATAAGGGCAGAGTCAGGAATCCCTATACTGCTCAAAAATAGCTCAACAAGTTTCTCGCTCAAGTTGTCAATAGTGATCAGGTGCAATTTGTGAGGACAGTAAATAACCTGCCTAATCCTCACTTTTCAGAAAAACTAAAATACCCGTGTGTTACTGGAACCCTCCTCACATTAAAGGATTGGCACCATAGGGATGGCGAGCAGCCTCAATGGTCCAATCACTTGCGGACATTTTCTTGCAGTGCGTCCGGTCGGATACACCTACCCCAGCTCCGCGCTCCCTGTAGCCAGAGGGGTGCTGGCTCGAACTGGAGCAAAAGATAGGCCTAGACATAAGAAGAAAAGTGGCCTCAATTTGTGAAATAGGTAGTAAAAAATGTTCCCCATGTGTAAATCGCCAACTCTGATCTTTGTAAGCCCACAACATGTTTAGAAATATAGAGTAATATTTAATGAATAAAACAAATCTAAAACAGCAAAAATCCAATCAGTAGAACCAAAAGTTTTAGTAAAAATAATGGCAAAAGACATAGGGGGTCATTCTGACCTCGGCGGTAAAAGGCGCTTACCGCCGGTCAGAAGACCGCCATAACACCGCCGCGGTAAACCGCCACGGTCATTCTGACCCGCAACTGCCAAACCGCCGAAAACCCGACACCCTCAATAATCCGCCACACCAAAGGTCAGCGAAAAAATGGCGCTGACCAAACCTCCACCGTCACGCCAACAGAAATACGCCCATACCATTCCGACCCACAAATCCACGCGGCGGTCTTTCAAACGCGGTATTCCATTGGCGGTACACACCGCCGCGGTCAAAATACACACACCCATGGAAAACTCAGCCACATTGGTCACTTCGAAATACACACACCTGATACACATACTAACACCACTCCCACACACCCAACACAATATAAAACACACACCCACATCACCCACAAGCCCCTACGACCCGAAATCATTGACAAAGGCAAGAGACAGAGCACAGAATAGAGAATCCCACAACACAGAGGCACACAACACCATCACCCACACAGAATCCACGCACCAAACACCACACACCACCACACGCACCACACTCATCACCACAAACGCCACCCCACACCTCAACCACACCACCCCATGGCACCCCAAAGACACCCCAGGTTCAGTGACGCCGAACTCAGGGTCATGGTGGAGGAAATAGTCCGTGTAGAGCCCCAGCTCTTCGGGGCACAGGTGCAGCACACCACAATTGCCAGGAAGATGGAGCTATGGCAAAGGATAGTGGACAGGGTCAACGCGGTGGGACAGCATCCACGCAATCGGGAGGACATCAGGAAGAGATGGAATGACCTACGGGGGAAGGTGCGTTCCATGGTATCAAGGCACAACATAGCGGTGCAGAAGACTGGTGGTGGACCCCCACCTACTCCCCCAGAATTTACCGCGTGGGAGGAGGAAGTCTTGCACATCCTGCATCCTGAGGGCCTCGCTGGAGTAGGCGGAGGAATGGACTCTGGTAAGGAAAATCTTCACTACTGCTTCCCACCCCCACCCCACCTGAATGCCAAATCATACCCCCACCCTCACCCCCTCCCCCATCACACCAACCCCTAGCAAAAGCCTCACCATCACAACCCACCCATCCCAACACCAAGCCCTGCATGCGACCCCAAAGCATGGACACCCATCACCAAAGCATGCCCACTGCACACACACATCACCCCCACAAGCCACCCTCACAAAAGCCCACACAAGGAAATGCCTGCACATGGGTACACGGACACCCACCCATCACACGAAATCCCACACACAGAAGCAATAACCATACCTTTATACCCCTGCAGGACCTGAACGCCACCACACCGCCACGGAGGGTCCAGAGATGTCCATCCCACCCCCCGAAGAGGCCCCCAGCGATGACAGCAGCTCTGTCTCCCTGGAGCCAGACGACCAGCCCGGCCCATCAGGGACCTCTGGACAGTCGGTTCCCCACAGACAGCCACAGGCTACACCAGACCCAACCCCCTCTGGGAACACCAGCACAGCTCCCACCCAGCGGGCCCATGCCTCTGTCTCCAGGGCACGTCAATCAGCGGTGTGTCCACCACTACAGGGCACCCAGGTTGACCCACCACCCCAACAACAACAGGGACCTGGGGGCAGTGGTAGTGGGCACACCGGCCAGGGGACAGAGGCCCAGGGACACAGGGGAACTGGGAGGGCTGCTGTGCGACAGGGAGGGACAGGCCCGGGGAACCAACTCTCCAAGAGGCCCTCTCCACCATCATGGGAGCATACCACCGCTCCCAGCAGACGATGGCGACGGTACTGGCCCGGTTCCAGGAGATCCAGGAACTGCAGGAGGAACGGTACATGGGGTTCAGGGAGGAACTGAGGAACATCGGTTCCGCAATGGGGACCATCGTCCTGGCCCTTACCCTGATCATTACCACATTGCGGGACCATGTGGCACCCCAAAGGGCCCCTGTCACTAGCCCAGGCCAGGAACAGCCTACCACCTCCGCCGGCGCCAGTGGACAGGAGGCCCCCACACAACGACAGGCCCCCAGAACCCCACCTCCTGCAAAAGAAGAACCACCCCGCAAGCGGAACCTGAGATCTCACAAGAAGACAGAGTAGGATTGCAAGACCCCCGCCAGCCTAAGATACCCCCTGATGTCATCCCACTGTCCCACATTGTCACCCTGTCCAACCTTGAACTGCCCCTGCTCCATCCTACCACAGGCATATGGACAATGCACCTGTGCGACTGAGAACTGGACTCTGCCATGGACATTACTCCACCCCCACCCATCCTCGCTTCCCAATCATTTACCTATATCTAGCACTTTAAATAAATCACTTATTCCACTTAAATAAACAGGAGTCTGCTTGTATTCTTAACAAATGTATTACACATAACGGTTTAATAATGTCCAGTTACTTTGTGATGACAACATACCAATTTCAATAAGCTTTAGTCCATGGGCAAACAAAGCTGAAGTCAGGCAGTGGGTCATACAGCTCTGAAAAGGGAAGGGAAAGTCACAAATCAGTTAACAGGAACTGGGGGGAAACACAGACAGTGGAGACGCATGAGGCCTCAAGTAAATGTAAATTGGGGTGGCTGTTCCTTACCTGTGTGCTACTGAAAGTATTGTTGTATGACTGTATCCCTGTTGTCCGTGTCGTCCCCGTCGTCCTCCTCTTCTTCACTCTCCACAGGCTCCACAGCTGCAACAACACCACCATCTGGACCATCCTCCTGCAGAAAAGGCACCTGGCGTCGCAATGCAAGATTGTGAAGCATACAGCAGGCCACGATGATATGGCACACCTTCTTTGGTGAGTACATGAGGGATCCCCCTGTCATATGCAGGCACCTAAACCTGGCCTTCAGGACCCCGAAGGTCCTTTCTATGATCCTCCTAGTTCGCCCATGGGCCTCATTGTAGCGTTCCTCTGCCCTTGTCCTGGGATTCCTCACTGGGGTCAGTAGTCACGACAGGTTGGGGTAACCAGAGTCACCAATTAGCCACACACGGGGTCTCTGTAGCTGTTCCATCACATAAGGGATGCTGCTATTTTGCATGACATACGCGTCATGCACTGACCCAGGGAACTTGGCATTTACATGGGAGATGTACTGGTCAGCCAAACAGACCACCTGGACATTCATCGAATGATAACTTTTTCTGTTTCGGTACACCTGCTCACTGTCTTTGGGGGGAACCAAAGCCACATGGGTCCCATCAATGGCCCCAATGATGTTGGGGATATGTCCAAGGGCATAGAAATCACCCTTCACTGTAGCCAATTCGCCCACCTCAGGGAAAATAATGTAGCTCCGCATGTATTTCATCAGGGCAGACAACACTCTGGACAAAACCTTTGAAAACATAGGCTGAGACATCCCAGATGATATGGCCACTGTTGTCTGAAACGACCCACTTGCCAAAAAATGGAGTACTGACAGAACCTGCACCAGAGGGGGAATCCCTGTGGGTTGGCGGATGGGGGACATCAGGTCTGGCTCCAGTTGGGCACATAGTTCATGTATAGTTGCTCTGTCAAGCCGGTATGTAAGTATGATGTGTCGTTCTTCCATTGTCGACAGGTCCACCAGCGGTCGGTACACGGGAGGATTCATCCTTCTCCTCGCAAGTCCCAGCGGACGGTGCCTAGTAAGGACAACATGGAGCACAGAGTCAGGCAACCCACAGGTTCGTTCACACAGCTTGCACAGTACACGAATCGCTATGCATGGAATGGCTTGTATGAGTGGCAATGCAAGGCCTAGGCCTGTGTGACGCAGTAGAAATCATGCCATGTGGGCCCTTGAAATGGCGGCTGCCTGACCTGTGAAGTGTGACAGTGGGATGTGAGGTCACTGCGCTGGCGTGGCACACCGTGGCGGTAGGCGGTCGAAAACCGCTGCGCAAAGCAGCATTGGTTAACATTGAACCCTATGGGTCTCAGGAGCCAATGACGATGTGCGCCGGTGGGCGCGGTACGCACCGCCGCGGTACGCACCACCGCGGGCGTGACCGCCATTTTCTATCTGATTAATCACTCGAGACCTGATCATCCACAGGAGAGGACCTATACTGCAAGTGCTGCTGTGACCTCGGTCTGGGAGATACAATGGCTGCTGCGACTGGGGATAGGTCCCCTGCCTTCACTTCCGAAGAATTGGAGAAACTTGTTGATGGGGTCCTCCCCCAGTATGCGCTACTCTACGGTCCTCCAGACCAACAGGTTAGTACACAGGGTGCACGCTGAATGGGCTATGCCTGTGTTGAGTGGGGTGTATGTAAGATTGTGGGGAGGGGAGCGAATGAGGAGTGCAACGCACGACAGATGGGAACATGTGCCACATGGAAAGGTTGGTGAGGGGGGGCCACTCACATCTACCATGCTGAAAAGTGATGATATTTCCTTTCCCACCCTGTACATGTCAAATAGGTCAGCACCCATCAGAAGGTCGACATTTGGCGTGCCATCGCCAAGGACGTCCGGGCCCTGGGGGTCCACGACAGATGGGGCACCCACTGCTGAAAGAGGTGGAAGGACATCCGCCGCGGGACCAGAAAGACCGCTGAGTCTCTGCTGGGGATGGCCTCCCAACGTAGGAGGGGTGCCAGCTGCCAATTGACCCCCCTGATGTCCCGGATCCTGGCGGTGGCCTACCCCGATTTGGATGGGCGCGTGAGGACATCACAGCAGACACAAGGGGGTGAGTATCAGCACATTCTGCTATCTTTGCGCGCAGTGGAGGTGTCTGGGTGGGGGAGGAGGGCTGTGGGTAACTCAAGGCCAGGGCGCTTTCTGTAGGCTAGTCCCCTCCGTTAGCCATGGCCCTGTGCCCCCGCCCCCACCTCTGTAGGGTGCAAAGTACAGCTATCCATGGTGCTGCATCACCCATGTGTGCATTTGTCGTCCATAGACCTGTAGGCCTAGTCACAAGAACTGAGTAGTGTACCCCGAATGCGCAGCGTAGTTCAGGGGGCTTCTGTGTCTGTCCTCTCCGCCAACGGTGTTGCCAATGCATGCACTCAACCTGTCTTCATTTCCCCCCCCCACGCATTTTCTTTTTCTTCCTGTGCATGTGTGCATTAGCATCATCAGGTGGAGGAGAAGTGGCATCGGCGCACGAGGGAGCTGCATCTCACATGGCCCCGGAGGGCCATGCAACGGACTCCGAGTTCAGCAGTGAGACGGAGGGCGAGGGGAGCTCCACAACGGGGACCCGTGGAGACGTCAGCGACACCGACACGTCCTTGGAAGGGAGCTCCCTTGCGGTGGCGGCAACATCCGTGCCCACCGCAACTACAGGTAAAGCCGCCACCCAGCGCACCAGCTCTGCCCTCCAAGCAGCCCCTCAGCGTTCGCCCCGTGCCCGCTCGCACACCAAGGCGGGCATCTCCTTCGCCCCAGGCACCTCAGGCCCTGCCCCAGTTACCCCTGCTGCCCTCAGTGAGGAGGTCATTGACCTCCTCCGGACGCTCATTGTTGGGCAGTCTACCCTTTTGAATGCCATCCAGGGCGTGGAAAGGGAGGTGCATCTGAGCAATGCATACCTGGAGGGCATTCATTCGGGTCAGGCTGCCCATCAGCGATCGTTCAACGCTCTGGCCTCAGCACTGACGGCAGCCATTGTCCCTGTCTCCAGCATCCCTCTTCTAACTCCCTCCACCCAGTCCCAGTCTCCTGTTCCTCAGCCTATCCCATCCACACCATCAGACCAGCGTGCACACACCTCAACACCCAAGGGCAGCTCATCCAGACATAAGCACCATAGATCCCACAAGCATTCACACAAACAACATCCAGATGCAGACATGCCAACAGTCACTACCACCTCTGTGTCCCCCTCCTCCTCGTCTCCCTCCTCCCTCCCTGTGACGTCTCCACTCACACCTGCTTGCACTCCACCATCAGCCAGTCCTTCCATCACCAGCACACCCTCCATTACAGTCATCACACGTGCAGTCACCACCCCCACTGCCATTTACACGTCCTCTGTGTCCTCTCCCAGTGTGTCTGTCACCCCCTCTTCCAAACCACACAAACGCAGGCAGCCACCCACCCAACAGCCATCCACCTCACGACAGCCTCCAGCCCAAGCACCTGCACCCAAAGACAGCACACTTGACTCTCCTACAACCACATCCTCTTCCTCCACTCCCATACCCACTGCACCTACCGTTCCCATTGCTCCTAAAAAACTTTTCCTCTCCAAAATGAACCTCTTTGCATCACCTGACCCACCCCCTCCATCTCGTAAGAGTCCAAAGAGCACCTCAGCCACCACCAGCCCTGCATCTAGTATCACCATAGTGCCGGGCTACTGGAGTCCACCAGCTCCTAGGGAAGGAACATCGGCCAGCAGCAAGGGGACAGCCAGCCCACCCCCTGGGAAGAGGACAAGAAAACTTAAGGGCCGGCACGAAAAGCCTGAGACGGCTGCCACCACGGAGAGTGGCCTTGCCACGTCACCTGCTACATCATCTAAGGGAGGCAAGGGCCCCAGAGCTGCAGCGAAGGAGGACAAGGGCAGCAGGGCGGAGAAGACATGCAGCAGCCGAGCGCACCAGGAGGGCCCCACCAGCCCCATACCGGGTGTGACGGACGACACCCACGGGCACAAGACTCCATCACAGGAGGGCCCCGCTACCGCAAGGTCGGAGGGCGACTAAGCGGGGAGTCTTGGCCAGGTCTGGGTCCCTTGAAAGGCAGGACAAGCACCGCTGAAGAGGGCCCCGCCAAGACAGGCACCGCTGAACAGGGCCCCGCCGTGAGGAGCACCGCTGAAGAGGGCCCCGCCAAGACAGCCACCGCTGAACAGGGCCCCGCCGTGAGGAGCACCGCTGAAGAGGGCCCCGCCAAGACAGGCACCGCTGAACAGGGCCCCGCCAAGACAGCCACCGTTGAACAGGGCCCCGCCGTGAGGAGCACCGCTGAAGAGGGCCCCGCCAAGACAGGCACCGCTGAACAGGGCCCGCCGTGAGGAGCACCGCTGAAGAGGGCCCCGCCAAGACAGCCACCGCTGAACAGGGCCCCGCCGTGAGGAGCACCGCTGAAGAGGGCCCCGCCAAGACAGCCACCGCTGAACAGGGCCCCGCCGTGAAGAGCACCGCTGAACAGGACCCCGCCGTCTCAAGCACCGCTCCGCTGGGCCCTTCCTGTCAAGCACCGCTCCGCTGGGCCCTTCCTGTCAAGCACCGCTCCGCTGGGCCCTTCATCTCAAGCACCGCTCCGCTGGGCCCTTCATCTCAAGCACCGCTCCGCTGGGCCCTTCATCTCAAGCACCGCTCCGCTGGGCCCTTCCTGTCAAGCACCGCTCCGCTGGGCCCTTCATCTCAAGCACCGCTCCGCTGGGCCCTTCATCTCAAGCACCGCTCCGCTGGGCCCTTCCTGTCAAGCACCGCTCCGCTGGGCCCTTCCTGTCAAGCACCGCTCCGCTGGGCCCTTCATCTCAAGCACCGCTCCGCTTGGCCCTTCCTGTCAAGCACCGCTCCGCTGGGCCCTTCCTGTCAAGCACCGCTCCGCTGGGCCCTTCATCTCAAGCACCGCTCCGCTGGGCCCTTCATCTCAAGCACCGCTCCGCTGGGCCCTTCCTGTCAAGCACCGCTCCGCTGGGCCCTTCATCTCAAGCACCGCTCCGCTGGGCCCTTCATCTCAAGCACCGCTCCGCTGGGCCCTTCCTGTCAAGCACCGCTCCTCTGGGCCCTTCATCTCAAGCACCGCTCCGCTGGGCCCTTCATCTCAAGCACCGCTCTGCTGGGCACCGCCGTCTCAAGCACCGCTGGTCCTTTGACAGTGCCGGTTCTGTGTCGAGCAGGTGTTCACAAAGCACTCTGGGCACCATGCCTCCTCCAATACCAGTGGAGTCGGTTATCCATGTGATGGACTGTGGCTTTGCACTCCCCAGGATGGTACAGTGGGCATGGAGGCCCCTCGTGGATCTGGCGTCGTGGACTCATGTGGCTGAGGTGCCCCCCTTTCCCTTCCCCCTGAGGTGCCTGTTGTTTTCTCATCTGATGCCCCAGTAGTGTTCTCTCCAATGGTTTCCGGTCTCCTGTGTGGGCTTTGCCCATGTGTTTGTACACATTGGCCCACGGACTATGGATATTGAAAGGACTGTGCAGGACTTATTGACTATGTTTATACTTTGCACTATGTTCATTATTTCTTTTGTATATTTCATATGGCATATTTACCATGACTTAAATGAACCTATTTTATACATAAATTTTAAACTTCATTTGAATTATGTCTTTGCATTCTTCCGGGGGGCTTGGGGGGTGTCACTCTGACTTGTTGCTCTGCATTGGTGTGTAGGTATTGGGGGGGTGGGTTGGGGGGGTGGGTGTATCGCGTATGTGTGTGCCCGTAAGCTTTCCTCCTCCCTCCTCCCCTGTGTCGTAGGTGCAGTACTCACCGTTGTCGTCTGCGCCGGCGTTCGTACTCCTGGTAGATGAGCAGGTAGACAATAGCCAGTAGGATGTGTAATTCGGGCTCCATGCTGTCCTCCTTCCTCGTGGAGTGTGTATAGGTGAGCGTTTTCCCATTCGTAGTCTGTTTCCGCCGTGTTTTTATCGGCGGGGCTCCTGCCCCGGAAAAGGTGGCGGATTGGTGAGTTGTGATAGGGTGGGCGGTACATTGTCTGCCGCCTGCCTGTTGGCGGTGACCGCCGCGCTGTTAGTCGGTCCCGCAGTGGCGGTCGGAGTGTTAATGTGTTGGCGGTTCCCGCCAGGGTCAGAATTCCATTTTTTGGACCGCCTGCCTGTTGGCGGGTTGGCCGCCGCTTTATCACCGACCGCCAGGGTCAGAATGACCCCCATAGAGTGCCAACTGTGAATATCTGGTCACGCCGGACTGGACCAAAGCATAAGTTCAGGCTGATTGCAATGGAGTGCGCGCCAGCTACAGGGACCAAGTTAGGCTAGCTGAACAAATTACCATAAATTCTGGTTTGTGAAGCATTGTGAGGATCTGCGTCGAAGATGCGTTGTGGAGCCAAAGCAATGTGTCAGTCAGATGTGGTGAGGCTGTGGTGCGAGGTTCTGTTGTTGCTGAAGTCTTGCAATGTGAATTCCAGAATAGAGGATGCGTCACACAATCAGGGCAATGCATCCAGTCTGAAGATCTGCAATGTGTAGTCCGTCTTCGTCATTGTGGCTGCCGTCAGCAAAGGATGTGAAGGTCTGTGCTGAGGATGTGCTGTACTGTTGTGGTTATGATGCTGCGATGGGCTGCAATGTGATGCAGGTTTTTGCCCCAGTTCCAATCCACGCAACAGAGGTGATGCATCTGTTCTGGTCGGGGTTGCACTGCACAGCAGAGGAGATGCGTCTGTTCTGCTGGGTATAGAGGCTGGCAGAGCACCTTAGGCCCACTTCCAAAGGTCCACAACTGGGGTAGCACCACTTGGCAGGGTGAACTTACAGGTAGACAGAGTCCAGGTGCTGGGTCATGTTTGTTTGAGTCTTTTGTCCATGAGGCTCAAGTGAGAAGGCCAGCCACATAGCCCTTGGGGTCACTTGGGAGGGCTGGGTTCAAGAGATGCATGTCAGCACAGCAAGGCAGCAGTCTGGCAAGGCAGTAGTCCTGCAGGGCAGCAGTACAGCAGAGTGGCAGTCCTTCAGCAGCATAGAAGTCCTTCTTCCTGGCAGCGTATCCACAAGTCTTGAAGTATACTGAAGAGGAGGTGTCTGAGGTCCGGTAACTATACCCAGTTGTGGCTTTGAAGTGGGGGTGAAGCTTCTAGAGATTTTTCTTTAGATGTCCTCAGGCATTCTGTCTTCCCCGTCCTGGCTGCAGACTAAATACAGGGAGTATGTAGGCTTTTGAGTGGTAGCAGGACACACCCTATTCAGGTGTCAGTGAAGCTGTGCCCAGCTCCTCCCTCCCAGCATGCCTGCAATTGCCCATCCAGGCACACCTAAGCTCCCTAATGCGTGTGCCTGTCTAGGAGCAATACACAAAGCCCAACTGTCAACTACACCCAGTCATGTGTCCAAGGGACAGGCTACAGGCACTGTTGGAGGTAGCATGTTATGGTTGGCTGTGGCAGGACCCCAACAAAGCAGAACCTGCCACTCCCGTTGGGGGGTGATTACACTCAATGTATAACCTGCACTCTCCCTTGGGTAGCTTGGCACGGAGCAGTCAGACTTACCATAGAGGCAATGTGTAAAGTATTGAAACAGCACTTTTACATAATCAATACACTGAGCGTCACAAAAGATAATTCATGCGTGATAGGTAAACAGTTTGTATTCGATACACACATTAATTAACACAACATAACAATTATGAACCTTTGGGCTTAAATATATTACTAGCAATAGTAAGCCCAAACACATTAAAGTGACCTCAGTAGCATGCACGTTTGGGTGTAGCCCCTTGTAGGAAGTTGGCTCTGTATGTGCTATTTCAAAGTAAGGAATAGCATGCACAGAGTCCAAGGGTTCCCCTTAGAGGTAAAATAGTGGTAAAAAGAGATAATACTAATGCTCTATTTTGTGGTAGTGTGGTCGAGCAGTAGGCTTATCCAAGGAGTAGTGTTAAGCATTTGTTGTACATACACATAGACAATAAATGAGGTACTCACACTCAGAGACAAATCCAGCCAATAGGTTTTGTTATAGAAAAATATATTTTCTTAGTTTATTTTAAGAACCACAGGTTCAAATTTAACATGTAATATCTTGTTTGAAAGGTATTGCAGGTAAGTACATTAGGAACTTTGAATCATTTCAATTGCATGTATACTTTTCAAGTTATTCACAAATAGCTATTTTAAAAGTGGACACAGTGCAATTTTCACAGTTCCTGGGGGAGGTAAGTTTTTGTTAGTTTTACCAGGTAAGTAAGACACTTACAGGGTTCAGTTCTTGGTCCAAGGTAGCCCACCGTTGGGGGTTCAGAGCAACCCCAAAGTTACCACACCAGCAGCTCAGGGCCGGTCAGGTGCAGAGTTCAAAGTGGTGCCCAAAACGCATAGGCTTCAATGGAGAGAAGGGGGTGCCCCGGTTCCAGTCTGCCAGCAGGTAAGTACCTGCGTCTTCGGAGGGCAGACCAGGGGGGTTTTGTAGGGCACCGGGGGGGGACACAAGCCCACACAGAAATTTCACCCTCAGCGGCGCGGGGGCGGCCGGGTGCAGTGTTAGAACAAGCGTCGGGTTCGCAATGGAAGTCAATGAGAGATCAAGGGATCTCTTCAGCGCTGCAGGCAGGCAAGGGGGGGCTTCCTCAGGGAAACCTCCACTTGGGCAAGGGAGAGGGACTCCTGGGGGTCACTTCTGCAGTGAAAGTCCGGTCCTTCAGGTCCTGGGGGCTGCGGATGCAGGGTCTTTTCCAGGCGTCGGGAATTAGGTTTCAGAGAGTCGCGGTCAGGGGAAGCCTCGGGATTCCCTCTGCAGGCGGCGCTGTGGGGGCTCAGGGGGGACAGGTTTTGGTACTCACAGTCGTAGAGTAGTCCGGGGGTCCTCCCTGAGGTGTGGTTCTCCACCAGCCGAGTCGGGGTCGCCGGGTGCAGTGTTGCAAGTCTCACGCTTCTTGCGGGGAGATTGCAGGATTCTTTAAAGCTGCTCCTTTGGATAAAGTTGCAGTCTTTTTGGAGCAGGTCCGCTGTCCTCAGGAGTTTCTTGTCGTCGTCGAAGCAGGGCAGTCCTCAGAGGATTCAGAGGTCGCTGGTCCCTTTGGAAGGCGTCGCTGGAGCAGAGTCCTTTGGAAGGCAGGAGACAGGCCGGTGAGTTTCTGGAGCCAAGGCAGTTGTTGTCTTCTGGTCTTCCTCTGCAGGGGTTTTCAGCTAGGCAGTCCTTCTTCTTGTAGTTGCAGGAATCTAATTTCTAGGTTCAGGGAGAGCCCTTAAATACTAAATTTAAGGGCGTGTTTAGGTCTGGGGGGTTAGTAGCCAATGGCTACTAGCCCTGAGGGTGAGTACACCCTCTTTGTGCCTCCTCCCAAGGGGAGGGGGTCACATCCCTAATCCTATTGGGGGAATCCTCCATCTGCAAGATGGAGGATTTCTACAAGTTAGAGTCACCTCAGCTCAGGACACCTTAGGGGCTGTCCTGACTGGCCAGTGACTCCTCCTTGTTATTCTCATTATTTTCTCCGGCCTTGCCGCCAAAAGTGGGGGCCGGGGCCGGAGGGGGCGGGCAACTCCACTAGCTGGAGTGTCCTGCGGTGCTGTGACAAAGGGGTGAGCCTTTGAGGCTCACCGCCAGGTGTTACAGCTCCTGCCTGGGGGAGGTGTTAGCATCTCCACCCAGTGCAGGCTTTGTTACTGGCCTCAGAGTGACAAAGGCACTCTCCCCATGGGGCCAGCAACATGTCTCTAGTGTGGCAGGCTGCTGGAACCAGTCAGCCTACACAGATAGTCAGTTAAGTTTCAGGGGGCACCTCTAAGGTGCCCTCTGTGGTGTATTTTACAATAAAATGTACACTGGCATCAGTGTGCATTTATTGTGCTGAGAAGTTTGATACCAAACTCCCCAGTTTTCAGGGTAGCCATTATGGTGCTGTGGAGTTCGTGTAAAACAGACTCCCAGACCATATACTCTTATGGCTACCCTGCACTTACAATGTCTAAGGTTTTGCTTAGACACTGTAGGGGCACAGTGCTCATGCACTGGTACCCTCACCCATGGTATAGTGCACCCTGCCTTAGGGCTGTAAGGCCTGCTAGAGGGGTGTCTTACCTATACTGCATAGGCAGTGAGAGGCTGGCATGGCACCCTGAGGGGAGTGCCATGTCGACTTACTCATTTTGTTCTCACTAGCACACACAAGCTGGTAAGCAGTGTGTCTGTGCTGGGTGAGGGGTCTCTAGGGTGGCATAATACATGCTCCAGCCCTTAGGGACCTTCCCTGGCATCAGGGCCCTTGGTACCAGAGGTACCAGTTACAAGGGACTTATCTGGGTGCCAGGGTGTGCCAATTGTGGAATCAAAAGTACAGGTTAGGGAAAGAACACTGGTGCTGGGGCCTGGTTAGCAGGCCTCAGCACACTTTCAATTCAAAACATAGCATCAGCAAAGGCAAAAAGTCAGGGGGTAACCATGCCAAGGAGGCATTTCCTTACACCCCTCCACAGCACCCTTATGTGGTGCAGTACGTTGCCAGAACGAGCTTCACCCTGACAATAATATAATGCAATACCACACAGTTACAGGGTGCACCCCAGATCACAATGATATCAGGAATATGTACACACTGATAATGGCAGCACTGTTAGTAGCAGTGTGGGCCAAGGCCACATGGGTAGAACTAAAGTCAAATGTAGTATCCAGTTGGCAAGAGATCAATGTTTAATCTCCTCCTTATCATGTTCCAGCAGTCATTTTGGTAGCACCATAGTTTTCATACCTTCTCTAATTAAAGCAAGTTCATCGAAAAATCTACTCTATCGTCGGCCCCAGAACACCGTGCTCCATAGAAGCTTAAGCTCTCACCTTCTAACATCACAAAGTCGCTTCTGGATTCACTGGGCTCCATCTGAATGCACATGAGAACATTCTAGTGCATCTAAAAATGTTCCTGTGCATCACGCTTTCCCCCTTGTACACCTGCAAATCTAATCCCATGAACACGCATCAGTGGTTCACAGATTATCTTCACCAATTAAAATCTCAAGGCAGAGCACTGGAAAGACAATGGAATGAATCAAAGTACTACCTTGTTGTACCACTTCCAGAGTATTCTCTGGACTACAAATCAGTTTACACAACTGCTAATAAATCATATGTCCAATCCTGGATTACAGTGGCAGATAGTTCAAAAAATAACTTTTTTATATTGTAAGGAGATGTTAAGCTATAGTCTAATGGCAATCCTCCTCAAACCCTCAAATGAGTAGTGTGAAAACCTTTTTGACTTCTCCAACAACTAAACCACTGTTTTTAAGAGGGAGCATCTCTTTCACCATACCTTGACCCGATGCCCATCACCCAAAAGTATTTGCCTGCTCTACCCCAGCCATTTTCTCAGTTCTTCCAATTACTGATTTTATCAGAAAATCTTTGTCTTTCAAAAAATCCTCCTTATCATTGGGTGTTTGTAATGCAAATGTGCATAGCTTGGGTCTTACTTTACTGTTAACTTTCACCATACAATACCACCCTCTTAATGGGACTAAGACCTTAAACACGCCATCACCACACCTACTGTAAAAAATCCTGCAGGAGACCTAGGCAAGTTTTCAAGCTAACAACCTATCCACGACATATAGTGTTGCAAAGCCTCTTGAAACATCAGTCATCTGCATGTTGCATCTGAATCAATAGACCTTCTCAGGGACCTTCAGCTGGTTTCAGACCCTTCAAGGGCATAAACTCAACACTGCTAAATAACAAGGAAGAACTACTCAGTACCAAAGACCAAGGTACACTCTGTGTCTTATTAGACCTCTCGACTACATTTTAACACCATCAACTACAAGGTCCTCCTCCACAGCCTGTTTTATTTGGTTGGCATCTGCATTACAGTGGTATTTTAGTTTATCGCTTTCCCATTTATTTTGTTGCTTTGAAAAGCACTGCATAAAACCTTGCAGTAGCCTCAGAGTACCATGATTAAGATATGCACAAGATTAAAAATAAATCATGTTTTCAGAACAAATCGAACATCGCTTTGACAGGTATTATCAACTGAAGTAAACCATCAAACATAATTCAGAGCTCAACCATGTAAGGCTTCGTAGACGAGGCAGAAGAATTTGAAATAGCCAGTGGAGGATCTTCAGCACAGGCATGATGTGGCCCTGTTATTTCAGACAAGGGAGGAGTCAAACAGGAATGTTCTGGACTCTGTGGTGTATGGATATTGCTTTGTAAGGGAATCCAGGCTACAGGATAATACCATAGTGAAGGCTGATAAGGAGCTGGGAAATGCTTCTCTTACACAAAATAGCAGAGTCCTTTTTTCAAAACATTTAAATTATTTGGCAATGGAAGACAGAAAATGCATAACAGCCAATTTCTTATTTGTATTCCTGGCACAGCAGTTTCTCATCACTATACAACGCTACATGACCTGCCAGACAGTCAAGTGCCTCTTAATTATACATCTGCATAGTTCATGCTGCACATCCAAGTGACCACAGTCTGATGGCACCCTATCCCTCCCAGCAACATTCAGAGTAGTATTAGCTGCTGCTTCTGCCACTTCATGTGGGATTGGCAATGGCAATTAATTGGTGCACTCACTACAAAAATAGAGTGGAGAGTGGGTAAAATTGGTGAAAATAATATGCAAGATCTATAGTAGGCTAGAGGCAGTTGATTTATTTTATTTATTTATTTTATGCTTTTATTTAGTCATATATCTTCTACAGTATTTTTCTTACCCTTATAGGCCCATTAAGAACATTACTTATGCTGTGTAAAATCTTAAGTGCTTAACAATATCCTGCTTTGTTATTTTATGTTTGTATTTCTTCATATAACTTTAAAACTCAATAAGTCATTTTGAACAAAAAACAGAACGGCACTGTCTACTGCATATGATATTGGACAGCTCCTTGCATACCATGTAAGACACCCACCCAGTGCTGCTTTGTGTGCTCAGGACAACTTATTGTCGCATGCACAGTGCTGCCTGCTACTGCACTTTGGTCATAAAGATGCTCATGAAACCTGCCAAACATATCACACTAATCTACACGGACACAAACCTGTCCTGCAAGACTACCAGACTGCCCCATGGGACAAAACCTACTCTGAAAGGGTGGATGGAAGAAAAAAAGAGCACTGTATTTCAAAGATTTCACCATTCATGGTGGCATTGGAGTCCCAAGAAAGATCTTTCAGGAACTTGAGAGTAACTGTTAATGTTGAGAATGTAGAGGTGGTTGTGGAGGTGGGAGGAATAAAAGTTTTTTGCATTTAGTTGGTATCCCATTGTCCCTTTTTTAAGGTTCTGAAGGTTTTGTGTCAGGAGCTGGAGGAGTTGGGTTAGCCTGGGAGAGAATTTATTATGCACTCCTTTGGGATAGGAGAAGTGATGGAGGTGGATAGGTGTGGGTTTTCAGAAGAGCAATTTAGAGGACTTGGCAGATTCTGAACTGATTGTCTTAAGAGATACAAGCTGCAGTGGAAGCAGAACCTGCATTGATATAATACTGAGCCCCTCATTACGAGTGTGGTGCCACGGCCTGACCACCGGCACCACCAGTTTGCCACCATTTGACAGCCTGGCGGTCTTGGTGGTCGTAATTCACCAGGGGAGCGCTGATTGCGAGTCCCCTATCCGCCAGGCTTTACATGGCAGTTGGACCTTCATGCAAAGGCTGGTGGAAAAGGGGTATTGGGTGCCACTTGGCATGGTTAGTGCAAGGGCCCCCATGGACAGCCCCGTCGTGCTTTTCACTGCCTGAATTACGGGCAGTGGAAAGCGTGATGAGTGCTGTCGCACCCGACGCACTGCAACATTGCCACATGCTCGATTACAAACTGTCCTTAATGTTGTGGTGAGTTTCCAGGTGGGCCAGTGGGAGTAAACACTGTTTCGTCCGCCGACCCAGTGGAAAACTCATAATCGGGCCCGCTGAGGGACGGCCACATAGGTGGTCATCCCAACGCGGGACGGAGGCCGCCCGCCAATGTCGTAATGAGTCCCTGAATGTTTGAGTCAGATTCATTTATAGGTTACATTGGTGACCTTTTTGAGAACTATATTGCTGTATGGCTCTGCAGCTACTCCTTTGTAAAATGTGCCACTAGACATGCAGAAGAATGACCCTGTGGGAAGCAGCTGAGTCATTTTGAAACTAGGGTACAAGTGAAATTCCACAGTAGTGGAGGATGCACTGGGATCAGAGCCTTGCAGCATTAAGAAATTTGTTTAAAAGGAGAGGTTGTCCAGCCGTTAGGTAACTGATCTTGTGGAGAATTACCTTGATCAGCTAGGGGCTACTGTTTTATTCAAGGCTATAAAGAGACATTAGAGTATTAAAGTGTTTGTGAGTAGGAATAGGATTTATGTGGATAAAGCCAATTTCATAGAGTGTGGCATGGGGCTATGAAGCCTTTGCCTCTAACAACGCCAGATGCAAACTGAATAGGAAAATGAGGAATTTCTATAGAGGGCATAGAGGAAAAAGTATTGTGAGCTTTGTTTTGATGAGGATCAATTTTTGGGAGAAGACATTGTGCATTTGTCATTTCTAGGGATGGAGTTGCATCTTTTAAAGTGGAGAGAACAACTGGCTTCTTTGTTGAGAAGGGGTTTACGTGTTAGGATTTTGGGCGGATTATGCTTTGTTAAGGTGGGGAAGAAAAACTCCTCAGAGGAGGGGTTTTCTGAATTGCAGGTTTTGGGTGAGCTCTAAGCTGTAATAAAGATTGGTCTCGCTGTTGATAGAACATTCAAGGCGGGGTGAGCATGGACTTGGGGATTTTGATGAAGTTCAAATGGAAGCATCAGAATGGGCAAGGGCAGAAGTTGCTAAAAGGGGTAGGGGAAAGGAGCAGAGACAAGTGGGACACTGGTGAGGATAGTTTTGGTGTTTGGAGATGTGAGGTTCAAGATGGGGAAGTTAAATAAATGATGATGATTTGATTTAGTGTGGTGTTGGTTTTGGTTAGGCATAGATCTCGGTTTAGTTGAGGGTGTGTTTAGTCTGTAAAGTTGTGGCGTGGGTTACATTTATTCTGATGAGCACCTGTCTAAATAAATCAACTTTTCCACATACACCTGGTGTGTTCATTGAGATTGACTTTGCACCACCTAGACAAATCTTTGGAGCTGGGGTGCTAATCAAGTTGAGTCTTTGCTATTTTTTAGGGTGACTTTTCCTTGGCTATGGGTTGCAACCCAACACCATGCTCTTTTAGATATTGTCCAAATACCTAGCTAGTTACAACAGGACTTCCAAAGCCTATTTTCATTTCTGAATGTGATTGCTGACTTGTCATGGCCTCATATAGGCTATTTATATTTCACACTTAACCTGGCATGCCTTTAAATATTTGATTAAGTCTGCAGTGCATAGGAATTATGATCTATTTTGCATCCTAAAATGGGAAACTGGACATTCACTTAAAAAGTGGTAAGGGGTTCATTATTGATGCTGATGTGCAAATATATCTGCAGCACATGCTCACCGGTCACTTAAAACTATTATTATATATGACCTTGGAGTACTGTTTTCTTCCTTTCCTCGTGTGCCTTTTAGGTCCCAGTAACATGAACATTTTAGTCTTCCATATAAAATTGTGCTTTTTAAAAGGCACTTTAAGATGCTAATCAATCCCTACTTCAAATCACATATGATGCAGTTAATTATTGGTGTTAGCAGTAACAAAATTAATAAGAAATTTAGAGAGTACACTCTTCCTCTGAGAAATTGGGTTGTTAGTTGAGGAGGGTGATAGTACTCCTCAAGCAGCAGCCACAATCCCCATCAGGGTGAACCACAAATGTCATTCAATTAACCTGCGCCTAACCTTCTGGTAGCTTGGAACAAAAGCAATCAGGCTTAACTTATAGGTATGTGTACTTATAATAAGTATTTATGCAGAACTCACACAGTAATAAAGCTAAACACAACTAAAGAAAAATCCCACATGAATTTGAAAAAATAGAGGAAAATGTAATTTGAGACCAAAATGATAAAAAACAATTAGTAGAACCACAGATAGACAGTTTAAAAGTTTTTTTAGAACTCAAGTACTAAGAAGCAAAACGTGCCAACCACAGTTATCTGATTGCAGTAGACCAGGTCTAAATCACAAGTTCAGGCTGACCGCAATGGAGTGTGAACCAGATACAGGACTGAGTTCATTCCGTTGACAAAGTACCTTTTGATTTGGGAGTTGAAATGGGAAGTTCTTCCATCAAGCTGTGAAGACCGTCATCGAGGAATCATCGGTGAGGAGCTGTGATGCGAGGTCCAGAGCTGAGATGCATTGTGCCACAGTACAGCTGATAAAGTTGTCAATGAGAGCTTGTGATTCGCGGCCCTGCACTGTCATCCAGAAAACCACTGGGGTGCCAAGGCTTGCACTACTTCAGCACAGGGGATGAGATGCATCTCGCTGGGCCGGTGCTGTCATCGAGCTGCGTCACTCTACATCACAATGGGAAGAGTTGTTCTTGTAAAAAAAAAAAAGACTTTGAATCTGTCATTTCCCTGTGACTTGAACAGGGGCCAAAATGACAGGCCCTTGATGATTTCCTGGAGTTCCGGTTCCATACTGGCAGGCTTGTTTCAGAAAGGCAGCTCACAGCAGCAGAAGAGTCCTAGTGCAGCAACAGCTGGCCTTTGGCAGCAAAGACGTCCTTGGTCAGCAAAGCAGTCCTTTGGCAGCCATCAGACTTCACGACTCACCAGTCCTTCTTCCTGGCACAGCCCAGAGGCCCAGAAGTGATCTGAAGAGTGGGTCTAAGGCTCCCTTTTTTTACCTTGTGTCTTCTTATAAGTAGGAGATGTTTCTAGAAGTGCCCCTTTCAGAAGTGCTTGGAATTTCATGCCTCCCTATCCTGGCTCCATCCTGGATACAGGCACCATAGTCAGTGTGAAAGCATTTGTGTGTGAGCAGGGCACAGCCAGTTCAGCCTGCCTGAAATGACTCTGTCAGGAATACCTAATCCTTCGATTGAAGGGGCTATCTGGGAGGAACATACAAAGGCCAACTGACACTCACACCCAGTCACGTGACTCAGGAACAGGTTCCAGGCACAAAATAGTCAGAGCTTTTTAAAAGTGGCATTTTTCAAAATTGTATCTTAAAATCTGACTTTCCATGAACGACGATTTTAATTTACAATTTCTCAGGCGCCAAACATGACTTTCCCAACTGCTCCCAATCAAAAGTTAGCACTTATTAAATGTAACAAGTTAACCCAATATTATCATATGGGGGAGGTAGGCCTCACAGTAGTGAAAAACACATTTGGGAATTTTTCACTACCAGGACATGTAAAACTTAAAAGTAAATGTCCAACGTTTAAATTACAATGAATCCTGCACTAGGTGCTGTCTAGGACCTACCTTAGGAGTGACATATGCATTAAAAAGGGAGTTTTAGGCTTGGCAAAGGGGTTCTTTTGCCAAGTCAAAGTGACAGTATAAAACTGCAAGCAGGCTGCAATGGCAGACCTAAGACATGCTTGAAAGGCTGCTTAAGTGGGTTGCACAATAGGTGCTGCAGGCCCACTGGTAACATTTAATTTATGGGTACTATTCACCAATAAGTAAATTAAATATGCCAATCAGGTGTAAGACAAATATATCATGATTTGGGGAGTGAACACAAGCACTTTAGCACTGGTTAGCAGGGGTGAACTGCACAGAATCCTAAGGCCAACAAAAACAAATTCAGCAAAACTAGGAAGGGAGAAGACAAAACATTTGGGGGAAGGCTAACCTAGGGCTGACAGGTTTAACACGTACCCTGGCACTGTGGGATTCAGAGAAGGAAGAAGTATGCCACCAAAAGAATTAGGGGCATATTTATAGGCCCCTAGTGCCACCTTGCACCACATTAACGTCATTTATTCTGACATTAATGTGGCCCAACGTGGCCAAAATCCCCACGCTGTATTTACAGGGTGGTGCAATGCATGCATTGTGCCACCCTGTAACCCTTTGCGCTAGACATAATGTATGCAAAGGGGGCATTCCCTTGTTTTATGAGATTTTCTTACACCATTTTTATGGCACTTTTAACGCCTGCTCAAGAGCAGGTGTTAAAAGGAGCCCTCCATTCTTTAGAATGGGGCCTTTTGAATTCTGTAGGAGTATATCAACACCGTCATGAAAGATGATGTGATTGCCCATTACCCTGCACGATGATACGACGTATTTTAAATACGGCACACACATGGTGGTGATAGGGGGTGCTATAGAGCGCTGGGAAAGTGGCGCTGCACTCGGTACAGTGCCACTTTCCATAAATCTGCCCCTTAGTTATGCAGGAAAGTTACATATTCAAAGATATATATAGATATATAGATATATAGTAGAAATGAAGCAAATATTCCTAGGAAGAAAATTCCAGTATGTGACAGCAAGATGGTAGAGTCACCCCCAATCTAGGATCGGAATATTCCGATGGCAAGTATTTGGTTTTCTAGGAAGAAATGCAGTGAACAAAGAGAAAGATGGTTATAAAAGCAAGAGTGAAGGTAAGTGGGGGGGTGGTGAAAGAAGACAAAGTAGCAGAGACAGAGGGCCTTAAAATAATTCTTGGCTTCAGGAAGCCAGTAAAGATGTTTTAACAATCGCACAAAGGACGTATGAGTAGGGAGGCTGAAATGCTGCATTTGAAATTGCAGAAGCCATTTGAGAAGATAGGCTGGGGGACAAAATATAAAGAACTTCAGTAGTTCTGATGAGAGTATAGTAAATTGGACTACTACTTTGTGATGATTTAGGTAGAAGCAGAGGGTCAATCTTTCTGAGAAGTCTAAGTAAAAGAAAACAAGTAGTAGAGAATGAATTAATTTGAGAAATGAAGGACATATCGCTGTACTGTAAAAAATTACATCAAGATTGCAAGTAGAAGAGGAAGGCCAGGGAATGGCAAGGACAATAGGCCACAACGAAGAGGTCCAGTGAGAGAAGGACCTCTGTTTTGTATCTGTTGAGTTGTAAGGAATTAAGACAATTCCAACTGGCAACAGCAACTATACAGGTTTGAAATATGCCTTGAGCTTCTTCCAGGTCAGTTTTGATGGTAATGATGATTTGAGTACTGTCAGGGTGGGTAATGAGATTACAAACAAACGACCTGATCAAGATCATGATAGGGCACATACAAAGACTGAAAAGGGCCGGGCTAAGAGATGAGCCCTGTCGGACTCCAAGATGAAGACGTTTGAAAGTAGATTGAAAATGTCACAGATAAATTACTTGTTTACTTTTACAAAGGAAAGATTCAATCCAGGCCAGGCAGTTCCTTGGATGACCATTTGGTTGAGAAGGGAACAGAGTAATATGAGAAAGTGTCAAAGGAGACACTTTAGTCAAGTGGGATAAAGACAGAATTTCATTCCTGATCCAACATATATCTGAGGTCACTGAAAACTGCTGATAGTGCAGTTCAAATCCTACAGCGAGGGTGGAACCAAGATTGAGCTATATTGAGAATGTTATTAGAAGGGATGAATAAGGAAAGTTGTCTGTTAATCTCTTTTTCTTAAATTTTGCCTGAGAATATGGATTCAAAATTTCTGAGAATGGCAGGATTGACATTGAATTTTTTTCGAGTAGGAGAACTAAGATGGCTGTTCTCCAATTGGATTTGACTATGGTGGATACCAGAGAGATGTTGCATAGTTCAATAATAGCAGGAGCAGAGATTTCAGGGAGGGTTTTTTACAGATATGGCAGATATAAGGCAGGGGTCCAAAGGAGAGTCCAATTTGTTTTCTTTTTATGAGAGACAGTGTCATGAACTGTCAAAAGAGTGAAACTCATGAGTTTATTCCACCATAGTTCAGGCTGAGAAAAAATGATGATAGATCCCGTGTGGACACCATAAGCAGATTTTGATTCCTTTGGCTGAAAACAAGTGTGCAAGAGGTTCACAAAGAGGCTGGTAAGGAATAATGGAGCTAGTTTTTATTACAGGATTGGACAGTTCCTTATCAATTTGAAAGAGCTCCTGAGTGTGGCTGTTAGAATGGTCTATTCAAGCAGCACAGAAATCAGCTTTGGTCTTTTTGCCGAGGTTGTTATAGCTACTTGGATTGTGGGCATAGGGCACCTTGCCTTTGGGTGCATAAGTACTTCTCCAAACTTTTTCTACCAGTTAGTTGAAGAGGATTTGTGACGAGGTTGCCACCTTTTAAGAGGGGCACTGGCATTCAAAGAGGTGATAACCCAGTTGTGAAAGTTGGAGATCATTAATTTGGGTTCACCACTCATGAAGGATTGAAGCACCATGTGCAAAACAGTCTTTGAGAAGGAAGGGGATAAGACTATGGACTGCCTTCTGAGCACAGAGCTTGGAGGGAAGGACTCACAGACAGAAGAAAAGCTAGTATTCAGTGTGATTGAGAAAAGGACACCAAAGTGGTCTGTCAAGGTAGAAAGGGTAGGAAAAGAACCAGCTAGTGTTTCATAGGATGGGAAACTGGGGTTGAGCAAGTATCTAGCTTTGTGATTGGCCATACTAATACAAAGCTTTAGGTTGGGAATGATGAAGGATTACAAAGCCTCATGGCGTCAGGTTCGGTCATGTTTTTTAGCCACACATTAAGATCAACAACTGTAAAACTTGCATAGTCATCATAAAAAGAGAGAGAAAGAACATCACTGCTTTGGAAAAATTAAACATAGAGCCAGAAAATCAATAAACAAAGGCACCAGAGAAGGAGGTTATTTTGTCTACAGTGATTTTAAATAACATGATTTTGGTTACAAATATGGAATCTGAAAGAATCAAAGCTTGATTAAGGCTGGTCTTAGACCTGGCATCTTTTGGCACGGTTTCTCTGACTTTTTTCTATCTGACTTCCTGTTTTGAATGTGTGCTGAACCTCGTTTTTGCTGGCTTTAGGACTCTGTGCAATTTTTTACTGCTAACCAGTGTGAAAGTGCATGTGCTCCTCCGTGATTGGCATATTTGATTTACCAGTAGGTTCCTCGTAAGTTGCAGCACTATGTGTGCCCCGGGCCTGTACATCAAATGCTACTAGTGGGCCTGCAGCACTGGTTGTGCCACCCACTACCATAGCCTTTCAAACATGCCTCTGTGTGTGCAGTTTAAACTTCCATTTTGACCTGGCAATTCCCATTTGCCAGGACCAAACCTTTCTTTTTAGTACTAGTAAGTCACCCCTAAGGTTGCTCCTAGTTAGCTCCAAGAGCAGGTTGTAGTGCATTTAAAAAGGTGGCCACTTACTTTTAAGTTGAACATGTCCAGATAGTGAAAAACTCTTAAATTAATGTTTCATTATTACAAGGACTATCTCTCCCATAGGCCAGCATTGGGGTTGCCTTAAAACATTGTTTAACTGTAACTTCCAATTGTGAAAATATAGAAATATGGAGTTTAGTGCCTCTGGACTCACAGTTTAAAAATACATCTTTTGGAAAATGTGGTTTTTAAATTGCAGGTCTGAAAATGCCACTTTTAGAAAGTTGGCATTTTCTTACTTTAGCCATTCTGTGACTTAGTCTATCTATGAATACGTCTTGGTGTAGCTGACAGCTACATTTGTGCATTCTCCCCAGACAGCCATAAGCAGAGAGGGCTGGATGTGACAAGAGATCCCTCTGCATTTATCTGCATACTGGTAGTCGTTCTGGGCAGTGAAAGAGATAGGCAGTTCACACTTACATCTGAATAGGCTGTGTTCTGCCCTCACACAAAGGGCTGATTACCCCCTATTGGTAATCTGGAGCCCGGGTTGGGTTGAAAGGGATCCCTATGCACTTCAGAGAATTATTTTGAAGTTACTTATACATCAAAGCCCATTTTGGGTATAAGTACTTGGCCTCTGACACCATATACTCCGAACACTTCTGGACTGAGGACATTCTCCCAGGTCAAAGGAGTGCTGTGCTGTCAGGAAGGACTGCCCCTTTACTGTTTGCTCTGCTGTGTTGACCTGCTGCCTGCTACTTCTTGCCTGGGAGTGAGAGGACTGGATCTAACTCTCTACATACTGCAATCTAAAGTTTCTCCAAGGGCCTGACTGAGCTTGCCTCCTGTTTCTGAAGTCTCAGGTATATCAAACACTTCACCTGCATTTTGTTACTAGCGCCTGGACTCCTCTGCTGTGAGTCCTGCTCTGCCAAACCTATGAGGTGTAAGTGGAACATCCTCCAACCACGTCTGCTATTTGCCTATAGCAAGGTACCACAGAAGGGGTCTAGCCCTTTTCAGCTTCTGTATGGGCACCCTTTTAGAGGACCTCTCTGTTTGGTGATGGAGGGCTGGGAGCAAGCTCCCAGGAAGCCACCCCAGAATGCATTTAGCTACATGCTGGCCTTTCGCAACCAGACAGTCTGCTTCTGGAAACTCACATAGGAGCATTTGGAAGCTAGTCAGGAGGACATGAAACGTTGGTACGACCAGAATACCAATTTGGTTGAATTTGAACCTGGTGAAAAGGTGTGGGTAATGACACCCATGGAGCCCCATGCTCTGCAATACCGCTGGTTTGGCCCATTTGAGGTGAAGGAGTGCAAAAGTGATGTCACCTACCTGGTAGACATGCAAACTCCTAGGAACCCTTTGAAGGTCCTGCACATGGAACGCCTCAGACCACACTTTCAGAGGTCTGAGTTGACCATGCTCTTGGTCACTGATGATGGGATGAAAGAGGAAAATGACCTCTTCCCAAACTCTTGTCTTCCAAAGAGCAGGATGGGTCAGTAGAAGGTGTAAGCCTCTCACATACCCTGACCCTAGACCAGCAGAGAGACTGTCTCCAGTTGCTAGGACAGTTTACATCTCTAGTCTCACTCATCCCAGGGGTCATCCCTTTGGTACACCCATCATATAGACACTGGGAATAGCCTGTCTGTTAATCACAAACTTACAGGTTTTCAGACAGAGTGAGAGCTAGCACCAAGGAGGAGGTTGCCAAGATGCTAGAGCTGGGGGTTATTGAGCACTCCAACAGTCCTTAGTCCAGTCCAGTGGTTCTGGTCCCTAACGCTGCCCCACCTGGTGTCACACCTGAACTCTGATTCTGTGTAGACTACTGGGGGCTCAAAAGGGTCACTAAGACTGATGCATACCCCATCCCCAGAGCTGATAAGCTCATTGATCAGCTTGGAGCTACTAAGGTCCTCAGAATGTTTGATATAACATCTGGGTACTGGCAGATTGCCTTGACTGAGGGGGCAAAAGAGAAATCAGCATTCCCAATCCCAGAAGGGGACTACCAGTTCTATATTATGCTGTTGAGGGCCTGTCACTTTGCTGTTTGCTCTGCTGTGTTGGCCTGCTGTCTGCTACTTCCTGCCTGGGAGTGAGAGGACTGGATCTAACTCACTACATCCTGCAATCTAAAGTTTCTCCAAAGGCTTGAATGAGCTTGCCTTCTGTTTCTGAAGTCTCAGGGATATCAAACCCATCACCTGCATCTTTCTATCAGCACCAGGGCTCCTATGCTGTGAGTCCTGCTCTGCCAAGTGGTGCCAAATACAGTCCTAGGCCCTTGGAGGAGAGTGTGGTGCTGCAACGCAAAAACTGAAGCAGTGACAACGGCCCATCACTTGGAACCAACCCATCCTGCTGAAGAAATGCCACTTACTGCTGCCTGCAGCAATGCCACAGACACCGCTAGCCGACTGCGATGCAATGACCTCAACTTACAATGCACCCCAGCTTGGCTGATACATTGGAACTGATAGTCTTTGTTTCTGGACATCGACGCATCAACAACATTGCCTGATCAAGAAACAACGCATCACCTGCAAGCTTGACACATCCCCTCCTGTGGATCAACGCATTGTCACCGAGCATTGACGCACAAATGTACTGTCAGCGGGTCTTCATGACTCCTCTACCCAGCCCGTGCTCCAACGAGGTCGGACTGCACTTTTGGATTTGCCCTGGTCCAGCGCAACCAGAAAAATCCTGTTGGAGCTATTATCTTCTAAGCACTACATTTTTGATTAACCTTTAAAAATTCATAACTTTACTTGTGTATGTTGATTGTTGTAATTTCGGTCTTGTTTGACTCAGATAAATGCTGGCTATGGTGTGGAGTCCTTTTGTGGTGTTTTTCCTGTGTGTGTGCACAAATACTTTACACATAGCCTCTTTAGTTTAGAGTGACTGCTCTGTGCCAAGTTACCAGAGGGTGAGCACAGGTAAACATTTAGGGTCTCATTATGAACTCCGCAGTAAAACCAGCCGAGTTCGGCGCTGGCAGTTAACAAATGACTGCCAGCGCGCAGGAGACCCCGCCGGCCACATAATGTTCATTCAGCTGGGCCTGTACATTGATGCCGGCTCCACATGGAGCCGGTGGCAATGTACAGTGCTGCGGGTGCAGCAGCACCCGTCGCGCATGTCACTGCCCATGAACCGGGCAGTGACATGCGCGACAGGGCTGTGCACAGGGGCCCCATGGCACCCACTCCGCCAGCCATTCCGTGGCCACATGGAGGCCCAGACCGCCATGTTCATAATGAGGGCCTTAGTGTGTGTCCTACTTGCTCTGACTAGGATGCTGGTCCACCCTTGGACAGAGCGCAAACCTCTGCCAATTAGAGACGCACATTCTTACAGCTGGTATAAAAAAAATTATAGCATGGCCAATCCCCTCAGTGCTTGGGCAGTTGTTATGAAGGATGTTATAGTGGGGTGGAATAGCTAAGGCAAAGTGAGGACCAAGTGCGATGCGAAGCAACGATTCTGTGATAGGAAGCATTTACAGAAGAGGATTCAAGCAAGAGAAAACTCTCATACTTGTGGTGCAGAAGTGACCATACATTAAAAACAAACAATGCAGAGAATTGAGATAGTCTGATAAGCCCAGGAAGGTAGAAGTGGTAGAAAAAAGAGGGGGAGCTTGGTGATGGCTAAGGGTATGGGGGAGGCAGTATGGGCGGCATTAATGAAGATAAAAGGCTAACAAAAAGGGTGATGGGCTGTTCACTAAGTGGTAGCGGCCATGGATCTTACTTTTGGTAGTGGCTAGAACTTGAGACGCTTACTAAATGAGCATCTAAGAGTAGGACCATGGCTTTGGATGCTGGTCGTTGCCGAGTCACAGGTGGATGTAGAAAAGCATGCGTTTAACACATCTTCAATACACACAATACAAGCAGCCTCTCTTAAATTGGCCATGACCATGGCTGCAGGGCATGGAGCAGGCACTTGCACTGCTAAGCAACACAATGGAAATAAAATAATTTTCCAAAGTAGAAGGTCAAACAAAAACAATCTGGAGTCCTAACAATATATTCCAATGTAGAAAGACTTAAATTACAGATGAAAACATTGTCACATATTTCTAATCATTTCTTCCTACATTCACTCTTTAATTGAATGATTAGTTTCTTTGAGAAAACCATTTGTAATCTACCCAAATGATCCTGTGCTGAAATAAGAATGGTGTCTGTATTCTTTTAAAAATGTATATCTTTTTGGGTTCACCCATGAGAGGGTGACCTTAGCAGACAAAACTTTTGCTGATGCATTTTGAGAAACAAAACACACTTTCTTACACTTATTCCTCTTTTTTTTTAAAACAACATACGTCTTTCAGTACCCTCCATGAAAACCAAAAATCATGGGCAACAGGTGGGAAAAAAGTTATGATTGTGATGGATTGTGATATGCTCTTTTCCTGAAGTTGATGGTTCTTTTATTCCCTGCAAAGAGAATAACTAGGAAGTTAATAAACAAAATTGTACATGTAACCAAATTGTCCACTCAATGAAAACCCAAATAGGAAATAAAATTAAAGAGTTTATTACAAGTTAACAGTCAGGTTAATGTAAACAAATCTCAAAAACATACTGTACAGATACAGAATAACCGTAGGGTAATTGAATCTCCTTAAGAAATTTAGACAGGTTAGCATATTCATTTACAACTATACAGAATATCAGTAGTAGAACCTGGTGCTCAGAGAAATGTTCTCAGTTTTCCCTCTTATACATGAATGCATTCTAAAGGCATTTGCCTAAATACATCTATAAAGGGTCATGAAAAATCTCAAAAGTCAAAAAGCTTGTGGCAAAAGAGCATTTCTAGAAAGGCATAGGGAAAAAAATAAAACGGGAAGGTGTCAGCATTTCAGAAGCTCGGTCAAGAGTCTTCTTTGAAAGGGATAAGTGTAAGCCTAGGCTACACTCAACAAAGTATGAGGAAAAGGGGGAAGTCAGCGGTCTTTACCTCTCCAACGTACAGGGGAAAGAGTCCATCTGACCTACCATCAATCAGTGAAACCCTAGTTATTACCACAAATTATTTTATGCAACACCCTCAATCATCCCATCATGTGCTCCATTTCATTCTTCTGTCCAATGGTACAACAATAGCATTCTCTCTCAAAGCAGTCCTGAGAATGTTGCTGTTCTTGGTCCTCTAGACATTATTTGCAACATGTATGACTAGGGGACAGTCATCTCATACTCGGTTTCTTCATGTTCTTTTTCTAAAGTTCTTCTCTCAGACCGTCTCTGAGTAAAACAATAGCACATCTGTTTCCAAACTAACATTTCATGTGAACGTACCTGCAACAAAATGACACATTAAAAGAAAATGGAAAACAATTGCTCATGTTAAAGAAATTCAGTACTAGTAGTGCCAGGTTTGGAAATCAATCACTAATGCATATTTAATTTCACGTTATACTGAGCACATATTAATTTATACATTCATAAGAATGCCAGTTACATTAATTCAAAAGAGATTTCATGTCACAGTTAACAGCATGAATTGTAAATACATGAGTCTAAGTATGGCTAAGAAATGTATTTCCCACATTACACTATAAAACATGAGTGCGCACCTTACATAAATTGTTGTCATTTCTAATACAAATACACTCAAATAACATGAGGATGGTTATGAAATTCAAATCCAATCTAAATATTTCCTTTAATAGGCCGTTAAGGCACACCATATACAGTTTCAACACCACAGTGAATGTACTTCATTATTGAATTTGAATGCACCACTTTACATAAGTCTAAAACTAAAACACACAATATACGCTATGTCATAGGTACATATAGGTCATGATTGTAGCGTAAAGGGTTGCAGCAAAATCTATGCTGCTCCAAAGGCTTTAGCGCACACTGTGCCAAATAGCTAAAACAAGGGCTCATCACTGAAGTATACAGCCGGCACTTCAGGGATAAGCTATATTTTTGGTGAACAACAGAACTCGAGTAGGAGATTTGAATTCATTATGCAGCATAGCTAATGTTTTGCTTAGTTATACCTTAAAAAAGACTAAGCCCATACCATCTGTAGAAGAGAATTGTAATATGTGTACTGTCTGTCTCTCTGCATGCATGTTGCTATTTTTATGAGTCTGTCCTAATTGTACACCTGCAGCGGATGGCGACATATTTCTTCCTCATTCTGTGGCAAGCAGAATCCTAATATGTGGAATGTAGAACCGTTGCCTTCTCTGTTGTGACACTCTGGCTGAGATGGATTTCCGTGGTTCCGGGCTGCTAGTTTCATCATAGAGGTTACACGGCCAGCCATGTGAAGGGAATATGTACTGACCGCCTTTCTCGTGCTGCTTACCTGCCAGCTGCTCAGCAGAGCGAGGCCAACAGTCGCCCTGGGAATCAAACCGCTGTGTTTATGCCCTGAACGTGATTTTGTAATCAAAACCACTAGAAACCGAACTGGAAAAAAGAATGAAGGTTTTCGAAGAAAGTCGCGCGTGTATCGTTTTTTTTCCAGACAAGTTAGTATAAAGTACTGCAATAGTCCAAGTTTATGATGACGTACAAATATGTACTGTGCACTGAACAGGTACCATAGTCCCAAAATAATTATACACAAGCTAGAGGATTTTTGTCACTGGGGAGTTCGGGAAATACTCCACTGCTATGCTTATGGAAAGTAGGTTTAACTGCTCAGTTTGGTGTAATTAGCGACAGAACAGATGTGAGGGGCTTGGCTGCGGCACCAGTGTTGGAAAGCTGTCATTACAGGAGTGTGTGCATCATTCTGAACTGTCATTGCAACAGAGGTGCAAGCAGAAAACGCAACACGTTTAGTGCGGAGTGACAGAGCAAGTCACGCAAACACACACAACGAAGCCGGCTGTCAGGCAGACGAGACCGTACATGTTTGGGAAATGTATCTTTTGTAACAAGTCGTAGTTCTATAATGTTACAATATATAGTTTTTCGTTCTTTACTTCCTTATTTGATTAAATTTGCACGTTTTTCATTTTACACGTTTTGTTCTAAATTAAACGTTTTACTGGTAAGGAAACAGTAATGCAATACATTACGTTAGACAAATTCACTAGACATAAGAGCACATGAAAGAACGGAGCAAATTACGTTGTAAACTGCAGAAAGGGGATTCGGCAAGTGGTGAAAGGCTGAGATTTAGAAATTTAAATTCTCTAGCTCACTGAACATTACAGATTAAAAATGTCTACTTTTTAAACACGAAATTGCTAGCAAATCAGGACCCATGTTCTTAACCAGACACTTAAAGAGGAATTGGCAAAAATCCACGAGGCATTCATTGTAAACCATCCCATTTATACACCAGTATTTACACCTGCCACCACTTTTGTAGAACAGAAGGGACCATACTGACCCGTTTGTAAACCACATATACTGATGTGATAAATCTCTATATCGACTTCCAGAGGTTAAGCTCCAGCGTAATACGCAAATCCGTTATTTCTGTAGCGCTAATCTCGGCTGTCCTTATTGAACACATTGTTCTGGTTTCCCGAGATCCTGGGGGCTTCTGGCATCTAATGTTTGCAATGGTAACTTAGGCTAGACACCTCCCTATTGGCTACCTGTTGGGGCCCACAGTCACTTGCGCTACTCATAGAGGTTTTTTTAGAGGAAATTAAAGTGAAAATATTCAGCCAGCCTTCTTCATGGGATAGACCTTCTCATTGACATCTTCCCCTGACTTCAACTGGAGCAGCAATTGGTCCATGTGGCTTTCACACACGTCTGACATGGAAACTACACCTCTCAGCAGCATGGTGAAGAGTTGTCCATAAACAAGCCCTGCTTTAGTGTTCAGAATAAAATCTGTTTTGCCACTTAATACTGCAAAAAGTCTTATCTTGAACTGCAATCTATCTGCCTCTGGATTCCCTCTTCTGTATCAGCATCCATGGTACTGCCATTAGAATCATTACAGACTGCAACAGTGTTGGGCTATAGTATTATAATTTAACCTCCCACTGGTCTAGGATCAGCTTGGAGACAAAGTGAAAAACACATTCTATACTGGTGCATAATTGCTGTGTCCTTTTCTTGAGTCAGTGACCACAGGATAATAGAGAATCACCTAAGTATATAAAGGGCCTGATTTAGATGTTGGTGGTAACGGTCCCGCAGTTGGCTTTTCGACTGCCACCTTGACGGTCCACCCGCCGTATTTAGATGTTGGCGGTCCCATAGACCAAAGCCTGCATTTGAACCGCCCTCTCTGCCAAGAAACATCGCCCACGTCGAAGACAGGAGAGGGAAAACAGGCTGCCCGCTGGACCCCAGCCACCCTTTCTGCCATTGCAGATTTGGATGTGCCTTATCGCCAAGAAAAAAGTGGCCGTCCAACCTCCACTTCTGAGTTGGCGGAATCAGGAGGGGGTGAAAACACACCTTTTTCCCCATTCCACCCCCGTCTTTGACTGAACACGACTGGAAAAAACCTGGCATCACTGCTGCCACTGATCCACAGAGACAACACAACCATCCCCTGTCGTCGGACTCGAAGGTAGAGACACCGCATTGCCAGGGCATGTTGGGTGGGCACTGCACAGGACATCAGGAACATTGCAGACATATACATGTCACAGTAATTTTTTTAAGTTACTGTGACATGCATATGTGGGGGCACAAGTGGGTCAGACACTGATGGGGACACACTGGTACACAACACATATTGCACACATAGACAACTGTCAATATAGTCCCAGTATTCATTGGCAAAAGAATGCTGGCACCACAGTGATGGTACATAAATACCTGTCAACTGTGTCAATGTGTACACAGTGCCAGGGGACCTGTCATGTTGTGCTGTGAGTTGTGTGAGTCAGTACGTGTACGTGTGTATGCAATGTGATTGGCTGGGTGGGGGGATGGAGGGGTGGGGGCTGGAGTGGGTGATGTAGTTGTGTCAGAATGTGTGCTACCTGCATATGGCTTTGATGTTGCTGTGTATGTTGTGTTGCTGCTTGCAACATTCTGGTGAGTGATGGTGTGTGGATGTCATTGTCCCGATGTGTATAGTTGTGCTTGTGTGGGAATGTGTTTGTGGAACCAAATGTGTAGTTGTATTGGTTGTTGTGGTGGTGACATATGTGGGGGCAGTGTCAATGGTGAATATATGTTGTGTCGTGGATGTCCGTCAATGTTTGTTTCCCGCATATTCATGTTGTGTGGAATGGATAAGAGTGTGTACATGGTGTGTTGTGTAGTGTGTAGTGCAGGGGGATACATATGGCTAAGGTACAGTGTGTGTGAGACCTACCTCTATACCATAGCCCTTGCCGTTGTACGAAGTCCATTGGGTCCCGCGATGTCCTCCATCCATCAGCGAACCACCGTCAGTCTTCCCCTTGCAGAGCTATAGCATCTAAATAAGGCAGACAGAACACAGTTGACTTGACGGTCTTCTCAAGTCCACTGCCGACATGGCTTGGTGGTGTGGCCGCTAAGATCTAAATCAGGCCCAAAATGTTAAACTTTGGCAACTCACATTCCGCCAATAAAATTAAGCTTTGATTTAGTTATTTTTTGGTCCACTTATCAAAATGAATGACTTTCATAAGTGTGTTTTTAAGTCAAGGTCATTCATAAAGCCAATACATGAATCAAGCAGACTTTGGAGCCTGTTTACAGTTGCTGAACTAAAGACAAAAGCAAGAGGATTGGAACCCGTCTTTTGCCTAATTGAGGAACATGCTTTCCTGTTATATTCAAATGTTTCTCCATCCCATTAATTTGAAGTAAAAGTTGATATGGGGCCAAAACACATCCCGTACAACCCCTCAGCTGTTGATTGTATGGGGGAAGAGAACTATTCGATATGGCCATAACACACCCTTGCAAAAGTATCACAATGTAAGTGTTTGAGCAGATCGAATAATGCCTTTTCAACCCCCAAGGTTCCCTACTAGATTTCACAGCTTCACTCGATTTACTGTGTCATGGCACAGGACCGGTCCAAAATGCCAGGTCTATGGCCCCTCTCCCTCCTGGCCTTGACATAGTTCCCTATTATAGGATAGAGATTGAGGCACTAATGTTCCGTTCCCACAAAAGGACAGAAACCAAATTATACTTTGGACAGAAGTAATTATCAACAGCCCATGATGTCCAGCTAGAAAGAACTCTCCCCAAAATTTTAGAAGTGGAATCTAATAAGGGCTTTGCAAGTGGTTGAGTTCCTGTCCCCTTTTTTAAAGATAGGTCCTACCCAAGTGGGCACAACTGGGCCGACCATAACAGCTCTTCGTACTTTGTGAATAATCGGTGTACTGTGTGTTATATTTCCTTTAAAGTGGTTAATAGGAACTTCATCAGGCTCAGGTACTTTCTCCGAAGGAGCATTTTTTATTGCTTGAGAAACTTCTTTTACATCATTTGTTCCCCTAAGGCCAGTGCCGCAGATTTATCTCAAAGTCTCCGTCCTATAGGTGCGAATCAAGAGTACTATAACCCAGGATGAAAACTTGGGAGAAATATTGTTCCCAGATACCTGCAGGGAATACATTTTCAAACTGAAGGGATTCGTTATCAGAAAAGAAAGGTGGATTTACCACTTTCACAAGGCCCTATTTTCTATAGTTTTCGTGGATATTTCCAAGTCCTCCCAGGCCTTAGATCTCATTGCTTCCTTTCTTGCTGCAATGATGTTCTTATAAGGATGCGTAGCATTCTTTATTTCTTCAGGGCACAGTCGGGATTTTCTGGTGGCTATTTTAGCTGTTTATGAGCGGATGTGAAGGATGAATTAAACCATAGAGGGGTGTGTTCTTGATTTGACAACAATTGAAAAAGCCTCCCCTTACATATCAGACATACATCCAATATTTCCTTGTTTGATCTTACTAAGTTACTAATAAATAGTATAGGATCGACTTTGCCACACTTTACACTCATCCTTTTTTGAGTATTCAACAACTTGTGCCTCTGTGCACCTGCTCACATTTTTCCAGTTTAGCTTTAAAGTAAGATTAAGAGGGTTATGATGACTACAATTTGCGATTACTGTAAAATTGAACAAAAGTGACACTAGATCTGCACATATAAGAATGTGATCAATAGTACTGCCTTTGCCAGTACCAATGAATGTGGGAAGTTTGTGTTCAACGGACAGATACAGATTGCTTGCGAATACCACAATATGTTTTAATGAAAAATTATTTAGCGCATCAACATTATGGGACATGCTTAAAATGAATCAAACCTTCCCCAATCAGATATACCTTACCACAAACTAGAGTATACCAAATTTACACATAGAAATATTAAAATCATCCGCCCACAATACAACTGACTGTTGCTTGCATTTTTCAAGATATTACTCAATAGAATTATCCATGTCATCAATCACTTCGGATGTTCTATTATCAAAGTTCTTATAACAAAAATTGACCAGAATAATATCATATGTTCACCTAGATTTCAATAACAGTAATTGGCAATAAGGGCGATTCCTTATAGGTTCAATTGAGACATCAATAGAGTTGATTGAAACCAATACGGCTAGCCCCCTTTTACCTCTGCCTGCTAGGGAAGGAGTAACAGGATCACACAGTGTGAAATAGCCATCTAAGAAGAACCAGTCCAACGCCCAGGTTTCTTAACAGCATATTATGTCGATTTCATTTTTTAAAGTTAACCAGTCAGGGTTAAACAGTTTGCATGTAACACCAGCAATATTTCAAAAGAACAAACTATAAGAGCATGGCTCTGTATGGTTTCCGGAGTCAAAGGAAGGGCTAAGGAATCAGCAGAGCGCTATTGATGCTTGTCAGCACCACTCACCTGGTGTTGAGATATTATTTTAGAAGGGACTTTGGTGTTCAAGAGTCCATCAAGTTGCTTTAGTGTCTGTAATGCTACATATTTGCTCCGAGTTTTAGTGCTGTACAATGGCTGAGCTATTCCCCCTTTGCAGTTGATTGGGAAGTCAATCATTTGATTCACTGTCTTATGTGGCCAGTAAAAATAACCCAGTGGGAGCACTCGTACTCTGTTTGGTGAATTGGTCGGGTATTGCAGACCTTGAAAAAGAGTTTAACTACGCCTGAAATTTTAAAATTATTTGTTTCTATTGTCCTATTCTCAATCTAATCAACCCATCTTCCAGCTAAATCTTTCCAAACAATTCTAGTAACCATCCAAGATATTTCCTTGACCAGTGCACCACCTTATTTTTTAGATGAGACTATTCCTCTCTCTTTGTGAGGGCTGGAAGGGACATATTTTCCAGGACAAGGACACAATGACATAGGAAGTACATTCTGATGGAAATTCAGGGTGTTCCTTACTTTCCCAGGGGTTTAGCTGTTATTCAGTCATTTCTAGAATTGTTGCAATGAATTGCTCAATTGACTCTGCCAATTTAGTAAATGTTTCTGCACAGATCTCAGCAAATCACTCAGGTCCCTCTGAGTACTCTTTTCCTATTGGCCTGTTGGCTTTTTGTGGGTATTTAGAGTATAGATTTTGGTTAGGGCATTCTATTCTAACCCAAGTAGATGAGGGAAAACCTCCTTTCTTTTCCTTGTTGATGGGGGAGAAGAAGAAAGTGCCTGGTTCCCATCTGTGCTATCATTCAAATAATTGTGCAAGATGCATGGGTTCAGGGCTGCTTTCTTAACCCTTGTGTGGCAGCTACCCTCTCTATTTTCTGGAGTGGGCACAACCACCGGCCTCTCTAGGCCTACTGGCAGAATCTCTTGATTTAAACTACTTGCCTGGTGCTCCTTAGAACAGTGTGGTGACTGCTGCTGCACCGCTTTTTTCCTTTCTCCTACAAGACCAATTACAGTGTTAGTTGCCTACATGACTGTTATGAGATAATTGGTTATTGAGGTGGTTGCTGTACCAAAGGTATCTTTCCCCCTTTCTGTGTAACTGTTTTTATTACCCATTTAAATCTGAAATTGGAACAGCTGCAGGATACATTTTGGTAGCTGGATAGCTTCTTCCCTTCAAAATCAAAATCAAGGGTGGTAGCCCAACCCAGCCTCCTCTAGCCTCTGGTGGGCACAGACGGGACCGGACTTCACCCCAGAATATGCCACAATGCAACGAGTTTTATAGCGCTGCAGGGGAAGGCCCCCCCTCAAGTCAGGGCAGTATGGGCGATGTAGTAACTTGCTGCCCCCAGCAATCACCGTCGTTCTCTGAGTCAGGCCCGCCCTTTTGTCTTCCTCCGATTACTGCTTCAGAGAGGCTGATGACATCCAACTGCAGAATCCTCATTATTTACTCTGCTCATGTTGTAAGTGGTCTACTTTGGAGAGTGCAACAGCGCTATCTGCTCCAAGAAGCACCACTTTACACAAAGACTGTGTTCGGAGAGCAGACTGAGAAATGCTCTTGAAAATGAACTACCCCACATTGATTCTGAAGTATGAGACTTTGGCTCCACATCCCCAATCTAGAAAATGTGCATAAGTGTGTCCAAGATTACCATACTTTGTTCCATTTCCAGATTCTTCAGGACCAAGCAGGGGCACAGCTATCAGTGGAGCAGCTGGTGTAGTGGCACCTGGATCCAGAGGTAGGAAGGGACCCACCCTGCCCTGCACAGGCTGCAGTTATTTCAAATGTCCCCACTCAAAAAATGTTAAACACAGATCCTGCCTGCGGCCTACCTCTGTAATTACTCTTTGGAGTGTGTGAGTGGCTCACAAAGGATTAGATGAAAATAACAAAATGAAGAAGAGAGATGAAAAGGGTTAAAGAAAAGGAGCGAGTGAGAGATAAAAAGGAGAGGAGAAGAAAAGTGGCACAGAATGGACTGATAACAGAGAAAACAAGCATTGGCATAGTCAACAGGTCTTGCCTTTGCAACCTTGTAAGTATTTAGCCATGCAGCACATTATCCTGGGTGCTATAATATCTACTGTTCTTCAACGTGTAAGCTTTGGCACTAAAAGGCACATTATAGCACTGCATTAAGAAGTACTTATTTAAATAAATGTTTTTAAGAAGAGTTAGGAGTATGCAAATTAATGTAGTTGGGTTGTCTGAATGTACCAGCATAAGGTTAATCACTGGAATTGCACACATAATTTATTTAATTTAGCTCAGACTTGCAGGTTATTGTACCAACGCCAGATAATGTAGGGAACCAAATACTCCATCCGGAACCAAATACTCCATCGTAGTGCAGGCCTCTCACAGGGTAGCGAGGTGGAGCAGTCTAAGGCCTACTCAAGGGAGGTAGTGTGAGCTAGAAATCACCAATCACTGGCACACAATAATAACACTCAATAAATGATTCTCCGTGTAGTGCTTTTTCTTTACGTTGGCATGAATAATGGTCATAATTGCAATATGAAGAGATCAATAAAACATTTACAATCATCATTTAATCCTAATAAAAACCTTTATCAGAAATAAGCTTTGTGTTTGTGCATTCCTTCATACAATTTGCATTGGGTTGTAATGGTCAGGAGAGCCATGAGAAGGTACCACAATAAAAATAGCATTTGGAAGAAACATGGTCATGTAACCTTATAGTCAGTCCCAAGAAAGGATAGCCACATGAAAACATAATGGCAAAGAGGATACCAGTGTAACTATACCTTCACCCTCTAGAAGGCATAGTGCATTACATACTTTCAAGCCTAGCAAGCCTACTAGAACATTATTACAAACAATAGAAACTTTAGAACACAAACTACTCCCAGCTGTTAAACAAAAGTTCCAGCAATGAAAGAGGTTTGAATGGTGGGAGAGGTTATGATTTTGGGGTCCCCCCAACTAATGTGGTGACCCAGAAGATGACCTGAACATTGTGGTGGTGGTCCCATTGTCCTAGGACCACCACAGGCTGAGTTATTTGTAAAAATGTGTTGTAAAACCGCATAGCATTATGGGGTGAGTTTCCCGAGTGCAGTGAATATTGTAGTATGGCTCTCACGCTGTGCAATGTAGTACAGCCATCACACGTAGAGTGCAGCATGAGGGGGAGGATGTGGTGTAAAGGCCAGAGCTGCCTACTTTGGAAGGGCATCAACAAATGAATACAATTAGGAGTATAAATTAAAGTATAATTTTGCCCCCAGAGCACCGCTGCGTGCATTTTGTCTTGTTTTACTTTTCCCTACCTATATTTTATTATATTTTTGTCATTTTTTGGGGCACTGTGAAACTGCAGAATGTGTAAAGCATGTGGGCTTATTTGATGTCTAATACTTGATGGGCCCTGATCAGTTCACAGTAGTCCTCTTGCCGTTTTGAACGGCAATAGGAAACTGTTGCTCCAGCCAACGACTTACTAGTTCATTGAGTGAGGCGTCGCCCTCTCCTTTCTTGGGAATAGTCATTTATGTGGCGCAATCTTTCGACTCAATGATAATAATTTAAAAAGGACCATCTTGGTTTCGGGGGAAGTAAAACAGCAGTTTAAACATGTTGCCGAGTGAATGGGAAAATTCGAAAGGTTTATTTTTCAGATCATACTTTCAGCTTCTAAGCTTTCCGTCGGTCCCATTTATGCACGGTGATAGCCCAGGGTGCACGTTGATCTGCAGCACCGCTTTTTTTATTCACACTTGTTAGTTTATTAATTTTCAAACCTTTCTCGTATACATTTGCATTGTCTTGATCTCAGTAAGACCACTAAACACCAATTAACGGTTAATGGGCAGCCAGGGTGGATTTTCATCAGCTACTGCAATTTGCTGAACTTAGTTATTGCAGTGGAATGGTAACTTTGCAGTTTATAAATCCTGGTGCATAGGGAGGAGAGAAACGTTTCCGATTTGGTGTTGCTTTAAAACAATCAGAATTTGTTACCTGCAAGGCATGAAACCTATTTTTGGGACATCACAATCCAAGTTTATTGCTGAAATAGAGAGAGGACTTGGAATAACGGCCTGAGCTGACGACTTTGGAGCTCGGGAAACCAGTGTCAAGTCTCTGTGTCGTCACAACATCCTGTGATCCTGGGCAAATCACATAGGGCCTCATGACGAGTTTGACAGTGCGTCAACTGCCATGGCAGCGGCAGTCCGACTACCACCGGGTTTGCGACTGGACCGCCAGATTATGAGACATGCAGGCCTATAGAGCAAAGACCACTGCGGTCCCACCGGCACCACCAGGGAGCACAGACCGCCACGGTCACGAGGCTGCAGAAACAGGCTGGTGGAGCCTGTGTTTCCGCTGGACACGTTATGAGGCTGCACACCACCAATGTGACCGTGGCGGTTCAACCACCACATCTCAGCAGGCAGAAACAGGGAGAATAAAGGGAGCACTCACCTGCAGGCAGCCTCACATATCCAGTGCCTCCACAAAGCTCATCAACCATGTTCTGCCACTGTTGTTGATCATCGATGGAACACAAAATCAGCGCTGCTGTGCACGCAACCGACTAAGTACACATGCCTACCTGTGTCCTTGTGCTTAACAACAGATCGTTGCGCCATTGTCCACATGATATGGGGGTCACGCTACGAGTACCAAGTACACGTATCATCATGTACACAGTCGGGATCATACATAACGATTGACACATTCACAATACGCTCCCTTTTGGCAGATCACTCACACTGCACTGCAACACTGCACAAAAACACACATCTACTCATCTCAGGCACAGGGATAGTAAAGGCTACAAAACATTGTCTAACACAACACCAACCACACAAATACAACTCACAAACTCACATTCCTCACAGGCCATAGGCTGTCATCACATACAACACACATATGTATGGATGTTTCATAGAACACAAACTCCGCTCCCATGAAACAGCCCTGCGATAGACACACACATCACCCACATTACAGCTCAATGAAAGGACAATGACATGCACAATAGGGAAGTCGTGACTGTTGTGTCTGTGGGTGGCTGTTGTTTGCTTGTGTGCCGGTGTGTTTTGTGGTGCTTGTGTGTGCTCCCCTTGTGTGTTGATGTAGATGCGTGCAGATCTGTCTCTGTGTTTTGGTAGGTAGGGGAAGGGGGGTACCTGGGTTGGGAAGAGGCAGAGGAGACGGAAGGTGGTGGTGACTGGCTGCCATCAGTGAGGAGGACAGAGCCTGAAAAGATTTCTGTAGGCCAGCCAATGCACCATGAATGCATTTGTCAGTTGTGGTTGAGCTGCCAATCCCTGGATGGCATTCACAATGGCTGACTGACCCAGAGAGATCCTTCTTAGGAGGTCAAAAGCTTCCCTACTGAGGGGAGCAGGGGTATGAGGGACTGGGGAAGAGGTGCCTGTGGCCTTGGGAGAGTGGGCACGGCCAACCTGGTGGGGAGCAACAGAGAGGGCTTCAACAGAACAGGCTATGGCGGAAAAGGATGGTACAGTGGGATGCCCCAATGGGTCTACAACCACTAATGAGTGTCCACTGGAGAAAGAAACTAGTGATGATGAGGATGTCCTTGCGCTCCAGGCCACTGTGTCCCTCTGTGCCAGTGGTGTCTTGACCCGAGGTCCCATGACAAGATGCTTCCCACTCAGCTGTGCCCAGTCTCCTTCACTTGCCGGTGCAGATGCTGCAAATACCAAGAGAAATAGGGTCATCAGATCTCCATGATCACACTTGAACAACAGCTCTGATTAGCATACATCATCATGATGTCAAGAAGACCCCAGCAACAAACTCCACCTAAGTGGTCCATACATGTGCCATACCATATGCATGCATACCATATGAACCGTAGTCCGCTGACCACAGAAAAAATCAGGATCTCAGACAACTACAATTGCACGGCTGAAGTTGTACAATCACAATATCCACTCAACAAGAAGGAGATGCTATCACCCTCAAACCTTTGAAGCAGACCTCAGTCACCTGCTGGCATACAATAGCAGGCCAATGCCAAATGTATTCCTACAGATCCCACACAAGGTCATACACACATATATTAATCAAATACATGATGACCCAACAATAAGAAATGATGATACAAAATTATGCCATATTGCTGACAAAAATACAATAGCTTGGAGAAGGTGACATGGAAATACCCATGTCACACTGGAAACATATCAACAATGCACCCTATACCAAGTGATATTTGTCCCAACAGAGGCATGGAGGTGGTATTAATGTTGCTCAGACAGGCCACACGTGGCATGGAAATGGACACTGCAGACATCATGAGCAAAATGTCAGGGAGAGATGTCCCCAAAATACACAACACAATCAGCAAGCCCCAGGGTAATCACCACTTATGTCTGGCACCCCTTACAATGACATACTCTGAGTGCACCAGTAGAAGCCATTAGTCCTTTGTATGTTGGAGAGACACAGAGATTTGCAAGTACTTGTACAAGGCCGTCAACATGTTGCCCAATGGGAAGCTTTTGGTCATGCAAACCCAGATGTCTGTCTGTGTATGAATGCTTGCACCCAAACACATGTGATTTCAACATAACTGCAAGTCACTACATGATGCTGCCAACAGTCAAGACACAAACCTTACCCATTACATATGTGCAGTGCACGTTTCCACATGAAGCCTCATCAAGGGCATAGATATTCACATTGTGGCTCTACACTCTAGGCCTCCCTGTTATGTCTCTCATTGCTACTGCAGTTGTAGATGCCAAATGACATGCTATGACGGGTGAGAGTATGTGCCAGCCAATAAACAATGGTGACACACTCCTGAATGTGGCACAACATGAAATGTATCCCCATTGTAAATGTACTATTCCGCAGTTTTCTATGCACATATATGTGAGGGAATAGAGACATCATCCCATCAACATAGGTAGACCATGCATGAAACTGCAGCTTACAAATGTGTTTCAAAAGAGAAAGGGACACATGCTGACATGTATGCACAAGGAATGTTGGCAAAAGTGATGGCACATAAATCATGTCAATGGACATTCACTACTTACCAAGGGAAAGTATTGACCTTTCGCTGCATCAAAAGAACACTGTAAGCTGTTCCACATGTATGTTGGACAGCTTCACATTACAGACTGCTTTGAAGTACCAGCACCCATCATACGCTGAAGATAACTAGCTTCTGGGTGGCAGATGCCTATATATACATTTACCCAGACACATGGCAGAGGACAGTGATCCATCACCTACTTACCTTTGGCCTGGAACATTTAGGAGTAGTGGTCTGTTGCACAGAAATTACACACACTTCAACAACAAACAGAACTCGATTGATCAATGTACCCAGCCATATGTCATCCATGCAGAGCTAGTAGTTTGTGGATTCCACCCAGTTGTGTCCTAGGTCCCTGGGCCAATATGCAATGCACATCATTATGCACCACATGACATGTCTACACAAACAATCACTTATCTGCTCTGTGACACATGGCTCATCCTTAATGGTCAGGGGGAGCTGTCAGAATCTAACTTATTCACTTGGCAATGGGACAGGAAGAAATATGTCCTGTACTCACCCCCTTGTAACTGCTGTGCTGCCCTCAAAAGCGCATCAAGCTCTGTATAGGCCACTGCCAGAATACGGGCCATTGGGGGGTCATGGCCCGGTGGCACTCTGCCCACGCTGGGAGGACATCCCCAGCTAGACCTCAGTGATCTTCCGGGCCCAGTGTCTCAGGCCCTCCCACATTATTTTTCAGCGGGTGCTCTGCCAGCTGTGGAACCCCAGGGGCTGCACCTTCTTGATGATGGCTCTCCATAGTTCCTTCTTTTGATGGATGTTGACCTACATGGATGCAAAAGACAAATCAAGAGATCATGATCACAAGTCGCATCATGAACAGCTGAGTCACATACATGTCAGTCACATCAAGGTAGAACTTTCCTATTTGTCAATACTCCCCAAGTGTGACACATACACGCCAATAACGACTGGGACATGACTACAGACATACATTTCTCCATCAGCTGACTAACCCACTTCCCTGTTCAGACCCTACAATGACTAAGCAAGCTTACTGACATCATGTAGGCCATCCTGTAGTAACCTGAGATGTGAGCCACTATGAGACATATCACATCTGTGTGGCCACTGAACGGTAACCTCCTTAGGCATGAATGGACTAACACATTCACAAATGTAAGAAAGACTCTCTGCATACAGTCTCTACAGGCAACTGCCAGAGTACAAACTCAAACATTACACATGGGTTACAATGACAGGACTGGCATGGTGGGCACAGAAAGTGTCTCCTCTGTCCATGTGTGGACATGTGGACTAACAAATGCAGACTTATGCCACTTCGGTGGTGGGGTTCTTTGTTATGTACCGGTACCACAAAACACTCCTTTGGACATATGTGTCCATCCTACAGAGATGGCATCCAACAAACAAAGGCTAGCATGGTACAGTTTCTGGTATGTGACCAAGCTACTGAGTCACAAATCCTGGAATCCCAGGTGTCAACACAGTGTGTGCACTGTGATACTGTCATTTATGCAATAAGCCTGTACAGGACAAATAAGACATGTGGGAAGGTGACAACAGGGCTGTGAGAGAAAGGGACCTGTCACGAGTCAAAGATACACATTGGCAATGATGCTAAGTGCACATATGGACTAGGTTAATTACTTACCTCTGTACCCATTCCTCATGTAATCAAAGGAATGAGTCATTCTGGGCAGAACTTTACATCAGAGCCTCACATTCCCCACATGACAGCATTTGCTTGGGTACAGGGAGTGGCCACAGTACCACAGTTGCATAGCCACAGAGACTCCACCCCATCCTAGACTAGGACCCATACTGGGGGATGCATTTGACAGGCCCTGATCTCTACAGACTGAGCATACAGAACCTACATGACACTCCATTTCCATCACTTCCATGCATGACAGTACATCATGTAGCTAACAGCATGTGGTGTGTGTGGCAACCTGAAGTCATGATATAAATTCCAACCAACAGTTTAGCAAGAGCAGATGTGTTTAGAAATCTCTGTGGCACCTAGTCTCAACTGACTCATACAACATGTATACTCAGCTCATGCTGTCATGCACATAGATGTTGTCTGACATTTATACCAATCATGAAGAAGGAGATGTCAGTGGATGGCAGTAATATCTCCTCACCTAGTTATGTGCATCCAACACAAGGAGGATCTAGGAACCCAAAACCTCACACACCACAATGTGACTGATCTTTACATATGGCACTTGCCGCCAATGCCTACACATTGTACATCCCATTGATGCCACACAGACTTCATCAACAGGCACATGAGTAGCCAACCTGACAAACAAAGGCACATTCTAGCATATGAGAAGGGAAAGGATGGTGAACTATAGAGGTACTTACCTGTTCCTCTGGTGCACCATAGAGCTGTCCATACAGGAGTAAGACCTCATCTACTAGCCTCCCCAGCTTCTCTGGAAAGAAGGTAGGGGGCCTATCACCTGCTGTACATGGCATGATTGCTCCCAGAGGCGGTACATAGCAGCTCAGGTAATGGAGGTGTTGCTGGCAGCAGTGTCAGGAGTCAAGTGAGTTAATCTGTGTTCGCCACGTATGCGGTGGTCACCGCCGGCAGACACAGCTATTGGCCTGCAACTACCACTGGCAACAACTTTTAGCCTATGGCAACTTCTGCTGGAAGTCGTGGGCGGTTCCTAATGTCCATTGGAGTAAGGCAGGCAGGTGACATTTTAGAGGCCTGAAACACGGTATTGGGCGTCACAATCTGCGTCACACATCTGAAAATGCTTTTTTAAGCTCACAAACATCCTTATCCTGTCTTGTCATGTATGTCCTACTATTCAAACACCATTGTAGTATGTTGCAGGGCACAGATGGCATTTAACAATGGGGTACAGTCCACCCACGCCAACAGTCATTTTGGTGGTCACATTTCAAGGGGAGATTGTGATGCACAACTTTGAGTTTGGTCCAGATACATGTTGTGGGCATGTGTGGAAAACCATGGTGGTCACATGTGACCCTTGTGTGCTTTACAGCTGTGATGTGTTCTGATTGCCATGTCTATCCCTTCTGAGATGCCTTGTCACATGATATCATTAACATGCACCATGCATGCTGTGGACACAATGACTAATGTTAGAAATCATGTATTTTCATACATAGGTACCCAGAGAGAGTGAGGATGCAACAACCCTCTGTCTACAGTCCACTGCCAGACAATCAGACCATGGAAGAAAGCCACATAATACTTCTGTATCATCTGAATAGGCAAACAATAGTGGACTTATTTCATTAGTTGGAGCCAGATCTGATGCCAGCTATTAGTTACACAAACCAGCATACCACTCATTGTACAAGTCATGTCAGCATTGCACTTCCTAGCCAAAGAGTCCTTCTAACATACAGTGCCCCTGTCAGCTGGTATGTCCCCACCTATGTCCAGTCTGCTGTTAAAGGATGTCCTCTCAGCAATGTTGAAACACCTGGACAGCTACATCCAGTTTCTGCGACATCAGGATTTAGGCGATGTGAAGGCCGACTTTTATGGTTTTGCACACTTCCCACATGTGATGGAGGCCAATGATGGCATGCATGTTGGCTTGGTCCCACTGCATGCCAATGAACAAGTACCCGCAACAGAAAGAACTTCCATTCCATCAACTTGCAAGTTGTCTGTTTGGCAGATCCCTACATTTCACAGGTCTGTTCCCGTTATATGGGTTGAGCCCATGATTCCTTCATAATGCGGAACAGCGCCATACACCAGCTGATGTCACAACTGTACCCAGCGAGGACCGGGCTGGTTGGTAAGTCACATCAGTCCAATTTGTGTCTGTGCAATGTCAGATGCTACAATCCTGAAAAGAGGGACTCGTTGTTGCCTATATGTTCCATTCCTTAACAGGAGACTCTACATATCCAAACCGTCCTTGGTTGTTTCCGCCAATAAGATTCCAACCACGGCAAGAAAAGTCTGCTTCAATGACCCATGGAAGAACACTGCTGTTAGCAGAGTGGGCTTTTATGCTCCTGAAGGCCAGATTTAGGTGAATGGACCGGACAGGTAGAGCCCTCCTCTACTCACCCGGGAAAGTGTGTCAGATCACTGTGGCATGCTGCATGCTCTACAACATTGCCCTGCGGAGGAATATCCCATACATCCCAGAGGAGGGGTAGCCTGCAGTGCCACCAGGTAAGACTCATGAAATGCCAAGTGAGGATGACAGTGGTGAAGAGGAAGGAGCAGACTTCTGCTGTAGATTTGTTTCATTATTGCAGGCCACAGTTCCTATGCCACAACACTCACATATGCTTGTGTCATACCACCAGATTCATGGCCATTGGATTATGATGGTCCGGTGATCAGGGACTGTTGTACTGCCCTTTGTATGTACCTTGGTGTATGTTATGTTATGCATCTTGATGCCTTTGGGATCATTGTTTTAAACACTGGGTAAGGTGTCCTTCTTGCCCTTAATACTTTCATCTTGGGTCAGCAGGTCAAGATGGACCTAGATAGGAAGGCACATCTCTGAGTTGAACATTATCTGCATCTAGGTCCCTCCCAGGTGAGTAAACTTCAATTCAGAGTTAGCAGGCAAGGGTTTTTGGACAAATGACTACTGTTCCGGTGTTTGGAGTCACTGAAACAGTGCATCCAGGAGGGTGCAGTAATGTCACTCTCCCTACTACACACATTTATCAGACGGTATCCTTCCAGGTGAGTGGCCTTTAACTGAGAGTTCATAAATAGATGGAATTGGGCAAGTAAACATTGTTTTTGTATTTGGAGTTAGGGACATATAGCCTATTGGGTTTGGCATTCTGGTCACTCCCTCTACTTCCCCCCTCCATACATATGTTATGCTTCCAGATATAGTAAATTTAATTTGAGAGTTAAGGCACAGGGGTATTTGGGCATGAGAACACTGTGCTTGTGTTTGGAGTGGGAGAGACAGAGCGTCCTGGCCATAGCAGTCACATCATTCCCTCTACTTCATACAGTTGATAACTGTCATCCCCACAGATGAGAACACTATAAAGTGAGTTAAAGAAGAAGGGTTTTTTGAGAAATGAACACTGGACTGGTGTTTTGAATTAGTCAAACATTGCTTCCTGTGAGTTGTAGTCAAGTCACTCCCTCTACTACACACAGTATACAAATGGTATTCTCCCAGGTGAATACACTTCAATTGAGAGTCACCAAACAAGGGTATTTGGACAAGTGGATGCTGGACTTGTGTTTGGAGTTAGAGAAACAGTGCCTCCAGGGAGTTGAAGTCAGGTCACTACTACTACTCCCCAATACTTGATAAATGTTATCCCCCAAGGTGAGTAAACCTCATTTGGGAATTGAAAAACAGTGGTCTTTGGAGAAGACTTTGCTGGTGTTTGGAGTTACAGATACAGGGCCTGCTGTGAATTACAGTCATGTCGCTCTCTCTAGTACACACATTTGACCAATATTCTCCCCCCTGGTGATTATACTTCAATTGAGATTTGACTAACAGATGTATTTGGGCAAGTGAACACTGTGCTGGTGGTTGGAGTTAGAGAAATAGGGCCTGCTGGGAGCAGCAGTCAGGTAACTCCCTCTACTTCCCAACACTTGAAAAAATGGTATCCTCCCAGGTGAGTAAACTTAATTTGTGAGTTTACAAACATGGGTATTCAGAGAAGGAAACACTGTGCTGATGTTTGGAGTTACAGAAACCTGGCCTGCTGGGAGTTGCAGTCATGTCACTCACTCTACTACACACACGGAACAAATGTTATCCTCCCAAATTAGTAAACTTCATGTATGAGTTTACAAACATGGGTCTTTTAGAGAAGAAGACACAGGGCTGGCTGAGTGGAGTAATGATAAGAGTGGCCTTAGCAGTCTTGTTAGTCCCTGTACTACACACACTATTCATATGTTATCCTCCCAGGTGAGTACACTACCATTGTGAGTTAACAAAGAAGGGTATTTGGAGAAGGAAACACTGTGCTGGTAGTTTGAGTAGCAGTAACAGTGCCTGTTGGGAGTTATAGTCATGTCAGTACCTGTACTACACACATGTGACAAATGTTATCCTCCAAAGTGGATGTGTGAGAAAGTAGCCTCTTTCTAGCCTTGTTACCCCCACTTTTGGCCTGTTTGTGAGTGTATGTCAGGGTGTTTTCACTGTCTCACTGGGATCCTGCTAGCCAGGGCCCAGTGCTCATAGTGAAAACCCTATGTTTTCAGTATGTTTGTTATGTGTCACTGGGACCCTGCTAGTCAGGACCCCAGTGCTCATAAGTTGTGACCTATAGGTATGTGTTCCCTGTGTGATGCCTAACTGTCTCACTGAGGCTCTGCTAACCAGAACCTCAGTGGTTATGCTCTCTCTTTACAAATTGTCACTAACAGGCTAGTGACCAATTTTACCAATTTACATTGGCATACTGGAACACCCTTATAATTCCCTAGTATATGGTACTGAGGTACCCAGGGTATTGGGGTTCCAGGAGATCCCTATGGGCTGCAGCATTTCTTTTGCCACCCATAGGGAGCTCTGACAATTCTTACACAGGCCTGCCACTGCAGCCTGAGTGAAGCCTTATTTCACAGCCTTATTTCACAGCCATTTACCACTGCACTTAAGTAATTATAAGTCACCTATATGTCTAACCTTTACCTGGTAAAGGTTGGGTGCTAAGTTACTTAGAGTGTGGGCACCCTGGCACTAGGCAAGGTGCCCCCACATTGTTCAGGGCCAATTCCCCGGACTTTGTGAGTGCGGGGACACCATTACACGCGTGCACTACATATAGGTCACTACCTATGTGTAGCTTCACAATGGTAACTCCGAATATGGCCATGTAATATGTCTATGATCATGGAATTGCCCCCTCTATGCCATCCTGGCATTGTTGGCACAATCCCATGATCCCACGGGTCTCTAGCACAGACCCGGGTACTGCCAAACTGCCTTTTCAGGGGTTTCACTGCAGCTACTGCTGCTGCCAACCCCTCAGACAGGTTTCTGCCCTCCTGGGGTCCAGCCAGGCTTGGCCCAGGAAGGCAGAACAAAGGACTTCCTCAGAGAGAGGGTGTTACACCCTCTCCCTTTGGAAAATGGTGTTAAGGCAGGGGAGGAGTAGCCTCCCCCAGCCTCTGGAAATGCTTTCATGGGCACACATGGTGCCCATTTCTGCATAAGCCAGTCTACACCGGTTAAGGGACCCCTCAGCCCTGCTCTGGCATGAAACTGGACAAAGGAAAGGGGAGAGACCACTCCCCTGACCTGCACCTCCCTTGGGAGGTGCCCAGAGCTCCTCCAGTGTGCTCCAGACCTCTGCCATCTTGGAAACAGAGGTGCTGCTGGCACACTGGACTGCTCTGAGTGGCCAGGGCCAGCAGGTGACGTCAGAGACTCCTTCTGATAGGCTCCTTCAGGTGTTGCTAGCCTATCTCCTCTCCTAAGTAGCCAAACCCTCTTTTCTGGCTATTTAGGGTCTCTGCTTTGGGGATTTCCTTAGATAACGAATGCAAGAGCTCATCAGAGTTCCTCTGCATCTCTCTCTTCACCTTCTGCCAAGGAATCGATTGCTGACCGCGCTGGAAGCCTGCACAACTGCAACAAAGTAGCAAAGACGACTACTGCAACTCTGTAACGCTGATCCTGCCGCCTTCTCGACTGCTTTCCTGGTGGTGCATGCTGTGGGGGTAGTCTGCCTCCTCTCTGCACTAGAAGCTCCGAAGACATCTCCCGTGGGTCGACGGAATCGTCCCCCTGCAACCGCAGGCACCAAAGAACTGCATCACCGGTCCCCTGGGTCTCCTCTCAGCACAACGAGCGAGGTCCCTTGAATCCAGCAACTCTGTCCAAGTGACTCCCACAGTCCAGTGACTCTTCAGTCCAAGTTTGGTGGAGGTAAGTCCTTGCCTCCCCACGCCAGACTGCATTGCTGGGAACCGCGTCTTTTGCAGCTACTCCGGCCTCTGTGCACTTCCGGTGGAAATCCTTTGTGCACAGCCAAGCCTGGGTCCACGGCACTCTAACCTGCATTGCACGACCTCCTGAGTTGTCCTCCGGCGGCGTGGGACTCCTTTGTGCAACTTTGGGTGAGCACTATTTCACTCCTCTTCGTAGTGCCTGTTCCGGCACTTCTGCGGGTGCTGCCTGCTTCTGAGAGGGCTCCTTGTCTTGCTGGGCACCCCCTCTGTCCCCTGAGGTAATTGGCAACATCCTGGTCCCTCCTGGACCACAGCAGCATCCAAAAACCCTAACCGCATGACTTGCAGCTAGCAAGGCTTATTTGCGGTCTTTCTTCAGGAAAACACTTCTGCACAATTTTCCACGCGTGGGACATCCATCCTCCAAAGGGGAGGTTTCTAGCCCTTGTTGTTCCTGCAGAATCCTCAGCTTCTACTGCCCAGTGGCAGCTTCTTTGCACCCACAGCTGGCATTTCCTGGGCATCTGCCCACTCTCGACTTGGTCGTGACTTTTGGACTTGGTCCCCTTGTTCCACAGGTACCCTCGTCTGGAAATCCATCGTTGTTGCATTGCTGGTTTTGGTCTTTCCTGCAGAATTCCCCTATCACGACTTCTGTGCTCTTTGGGGAACTTTAGTGCACTTTGCACTCACTTTACAGGGTCTTGGGGTGGGCTATTTTTCTAACCCTCACTGTTTTCTTACAGTCCCAGTGACCCTCTACAAGGTCACATAGGTTTGGGGTCCATTCGTGGTTCGCATTCCACTTTTGGAGTATATGGTTTGTGTTGCCCCTATCCCTATGTGTCCCCATTGCATCCTATTGTAACTATACATTGTTTGCACTGTTTTCTAATACTATACTGCATATTTTTGGTATTGTGTACATATATCTTGTGTATATTTGCTATCCTCATACTGAGGGTACTCACTGAGATACTTTTGGCATATTGTCATAAAAATCAAGTACCTTTATTTTTAGTATATCTGTGTATTGGGTTTTCTTATGATATTGTGCATATGACACTAGTGGTACTGTAGGAGCTTCACTCGTCTCCTAGTTCAGCCTAAGCTGCTCTGCTAAGCTACCATTATCTATCAGCCTAAGCTGCTAGACACCCTATACACTAATAAGGGATACCTGGGCCTGGTGCAAGGTGTAAGTACCCCTTGGTACTCACTACAAACCAGTCCAGCCTCCTACAGGATGCACTTCAATTGGGAGTTTAAAACAAGAGTATTTGGAGAATGAAACACTGGTCTGATGTTTGGAGTTGTAGATCAGTGCCTGCTGGGGTTGTAGTCATGTAACACTCTGTAATACACACCCTATGCACACATTTTCTCACCCCAGGTGAGTACAATTCAATTGTGAGATGCCAAACAGGGGTCTTTCGACTGGTGGACACTTGGCTGAGTGACAGTAAAGGTGGTGAAAGGTGAGCATGCATGATATGGCATTTTGATGACATTATTAGTGTTGTGACTTACCAGACTCCACTCCCCCAGGTGTTCCTGTCAAGTCCTCAGGATGTGGGATGGCCAAGCCCTTCTCCTCCCAGGGTAAGAAATGTAATAGGGCACTGGGAGTCTTCCTGGCCTGTTGCTGGTGCCTGGAGACCAGGGAACAGACCTTGCCCCTGAGGTCGTTCCACCTCTTCCTGTTGTCCTCCTTTGTGCGCAAGGTGGTGCCTACAGCATTCACTCTGTCAACTATACTGTCCCATATTTCCATTTCCCTACTGAGAAGAGTGTGCTAGACTTGGACTCCAAACAATTGAGGAACTACTCTTATGATTTCATCCACAAGGACTCAACTCATCTTCAGAAAAACATGGATTTTTAGAAAGTGATGTGGTGAATTTTGAAAAAGAAATACAGAAGTGACAGTGACTTACTAGAGACAGGAAGTGTAAAAGTGTGTAACCGGACAAAAGTGTGTGCAGGGTATTGCAGGGGATGGTGAAAAAATTGGTGCCTAGTATCTGTACAGAGTGGAAAAACGTCACTCTGGCTACTGTGTGTGGTGCTGGAGATGCAGAGGACTGTGGTGTGTGTAGAGTTGTGTTTTATAGTACCCTTTGCAGGTCTGTCCAGTGTGGCAATGTGTGTCAGCTGCGTTGTATTCAAATCCATCCAATGTGCTGTTGTATTCGCGAACTGCTGTGGTTTGGACTGCCATGGGTGTCTGGCACTGCAACTTTGGGTTTGTAATATGGTCAGAGGTTGGTCGCTGCGCTGTTGGGACTGGAGGTCAGACTGTCTCCCTATTGTTGCCAGTCTGCCTTTTTTGTTTGCGGTCAGCAGTCCTTGTAACAGAGTGGTGTGCAAGACCGCCAACATGGTGATCTTTTTAGGACCGCCAATATGGCGGTCTGGCGGTCCGAGCACCAAACTTGTAATGAGGCCCTTAATCTCCCCATGTCTACCAAAAATGAATGTGTCCTGGTGTAATGTAACCGGTGCGCATGTAAGACGTTCCAATTTTCGGGTCAAATTTGCACTATACAAAACTGCAAAAAAAAAAAAAGTACCACAGAGCATGAAGCAGATAATCCATGTAGCAGGGTCTGTCTCCAAAGAGGTAACAAAACAGCCTCAAGGAGGGTTATATGTAAAGCATATACCTCACAAACCAAATGACTTTTGAAAGGCAGGCCAAGGAATGAATGAAAGTGACGGGAGTGTGATGTGTGTGGTGAAAGCCCACAGAAGCATTTTACAACATGTCAAGAGACAGCGCAAGCGCGCTGCCTACGCTTGACCTGAAAAGGAAGATAAGGACAACAAAAAGGGGCAAGAGAAGAGAAACGGAAAGGATTTAGAAGTAAGGATGACAGGGAGTTGAATGAGGAAAGAAAAAATAACGAGTAAGGGACAAAAGAATGAAAGAGATAGAAAAAGGGGATAGGGAGGAGAGACTGACATGAAGGATAGAGGAGAGAGGGATGAACACAGGGAGGAGAGAAAGAAAGACAGGTAGGAAACTGCAGTTATTATTAATGCAGCATGTGCAGAGGCACAGGGATCCACAGGTGGTAAGGGTCCACTGCACTCCAATTACATCTGTAATTTAACATCGACTTGGAGTAGGCATGAGGACCCTTTTCCTCATTTGCCTCAGGGCCCAACGCACACAGGCCATGCCACAAGGACCAAGCAAAGGAATATTCCTCGGAGTACTTGATGTACTGCTGTGTAATCAGGGCTGGTTTCTGCCTGACAGCCAGTCTCCCAGGAGTGAAAGACATCACCTGAAATATACACTTTATGTTAGATGAGCATGAGGGTCTTGTGCCTAGACGCCCATGTGTTGAGAGCAGGAAGGAGCCGACCGAGCACTGAAGGAAGTGAGATTGTCAAGGGGATAAAGCTTTGTGTGTTCCCAGTAGAAAGGAAACCCATAAGAAATAGATGGTTAAAGAGAAAAACCAGGAGTCACCTGTGCTGAAGAGGGTCTTATGATCTTTTCCGGGTTGCAGACAGGAACCTCTAAAATGTCTTAAGGTTCGCTGGACCAAGCCCAGCTACGATTACTGTGAGGTTAGCCTGGCCTGATCATGGCTAAAGTTGCTGTGACACTAGCCTAGTCTGACTGAAACTACAATGGACATGCTACTTGTAACATCAGCAGGATAGAACCACCACTACGGGACAAGCATCTGCATGAGCACCAACATTGCCAGGAGACTGCATGCGAAACAGACACCAGCCACATATGGCTTTAATGGCAGTCACCAATTAACTGCAACTGAATGCTATGAGCTTCTACCTGAGTATGAATCACGCAGCCCAGTTTGCACTAGTGAAGGGCGAGGGATTAAGAACTGAGGGCCAAATGTAGAAAGACCTTCTCACAATTTGTGAATAGTTAAGAATAGTATGAACCGATTTAAGTACTAATAGATAGGTTCATAAAAATGTTGAATTGGAATCATTAATAATCTGACCTTATTCATTATTAATGCCGGGACCTTGACTGAAGGGCAGGAGCCCTTTAAATTACTTTCGCGCTCCCGCCGTCGCGGGAAGCGCGTTGCTGCCGGGACCTTGACTGAAGGGCAGGAGCCCTTTAAATTACTTTCGCGCTCCCGCCGTCGCGGGAAGCGCATTGCTGCCGGGACCTTGACTGAAGGGCAGGAGCCCTTTAAATTACTTTCGCGCTCCTGCTGCGCGGGACGCGCGCGGGTGGCGCCCGGGCAAAACCCGGGCCAAGGGCGGGCCCGTCCTTCGCCCCTTCATCAACCGGAAGAGGCCAGGCTGGGCCCCCCCCCTAACGTCTACTCCTTCCACCTGTGGTAATTCCATCTGGGTGCTGTGTCAGATACTGTGTGAGTCTGTTATTAAATATGGGGAAAAGAAAGACTAATGTTCAGAAGGGGGAAGCCGGGTCCAGCTCCCTTCAGTCCTCCATTACTAGTTATTTATCTTCTGTGATGGGGGGCATTGAATCTGAACTTGAACATGTAGAAGAAAGGATTGGGGCTGTTCAAAGTACTGTTCAACACCCCCCCTTGGAACCTATCGTTCACATGTCCACCTTTCCAAGAACTGGTCCTTTATCACTGATTTCGCCTCTGAACACCAGTCAGTTGGGCGTCGATATACTCCCCACTACCGACCGAATCAATTCTTCTCCCCTTTTAGCTACTCCTCCTCTTGAAAGCTCTTGCTCTCAGGCCGATTCTCCTCCTTTGAAGAAAAGGAGAGCCGGGAAAAAGCCCAAAAACACAAAAAAGGCCCTGGGCTCCAAAAAGAAACTACCTACCTTCCCGGCCCAAAGTGACCAACCCCCAATCTCCCTGGTCTCCTTCCCCGAATGCCCTCTGAGTAAGGATGCTCCTGAAGATTGTTCTAGTTTTATTGACCAGACACTCAAATCCTTTTGCGCAACTCTAGAGGCAAAAATTACCACTCTGATCGCTAGGAAGCTTGATTGCTTTTGTAATGACGTGACCAGGTTTTTATCTAGTTTAAAAAAAAAAACAGGTCCTTTATGTACGGGAATACATCATAGCCCTGAACCAGCCCATCAATCCACTCCTCCCTCTACTTTGGTACCCCAAGGTGTAAGTAATTCTTCGCTTGATCCACAAGCCGTCTCTGGTCAAGGAACTCATGTTGACAACCCTGTATTAGGGCCGACAAGGGAAGTTTATTCCTCTAGGACACATGACAAAGGTTCAAATAAACTTACTAACCACGCAGACTTTTTACATTTACCACCTGCCTGCAATCCGTACGTTCTGGTTCTCTCAAATGTTCCTCCTCTGGAGTGCTCCAAACAAGAAGATACCCACTCCCTAATTAGAAAAGCTGGTCACTGGCTGAACTCCAATTTCAAACCTAATTGTTTACATAATGATAAGATTCTCATGGCCCGAAGAGTGAGAAGGGTAGGATATTCCAAGGTATTGGAGGAGGGAGACTATGTTGTTTTAAATTTTGCTAATCCTCGTTCAGTAGACCTTTTTTTGACCAACTTGGGCCACTGTAATATGTCAACTAACAGGATTCAAATACATCCCCCGTGTCATTTTTACGACCCTGTGCTCCTACCAAACCGCACTGTCACTAATTCAAGTATTTACAGACCAGACCCAGAAAGGCTTCATTTACAGGTTACTGTACCCTCTAGCAACCGGTTCTCGACTCTTAGTCACCTTGACGAGAACGATTGACTATCGGTGATCCACCCCTGTTCTTCTAACATGGAGAGACCGAAGGCTGGTAACGTCGACGTTGAATGTACCTGGGACACAGGAAAGCCTGAATTGGATCTGAAAGTTCCTATAAATACTAAAGTTCTAATGTCATGTCCTGTGTCTAGGCCATTAACTCTGCTTAGCTGGAACATAGCAGGGCTGCGATCCAAATCTGACAATTCGGACTGGAAGAGCTTTATTTCCTCCTACGATATAATTTGTCTACAGGAGACCTGGTCCAAAGATACGTTCCTTTTGAACGGTTTCACCTCTCTGTGTCAGCCAGCACTAACCTCCCAAAGGGGGAGAGCTAGTGGCGGCCTTTTAGTTCTTGTCTCCGTACATCTTCCGCTTTTAAATGTGTCTTTAATCTGGTCTTCCCTTTATTTTATGGTTGTCTTGGTCTCTATTAGTGGCCTAAAGGATATCCTAATTTTAAATTTTTACAATAACATCCCTCAGGGCCTCCTTATGGGTCATCTGGAAGAGGTAACGGACCTCATAGATTCTTCACGTGTTTTGCAGAATAGTGATCTAATTATTATCTGGGTGGGCGATTTCAATACTCCTCTGTGCAGCAAAGAACACATGGACCTGTGTGCCTTTCCTGCTGAGGGCAGAGAGTCAGTAATTCATTTTAACCATACATCTAAAGGAGATGCCTTAAACCTTTTTACTTGTAAATTTGATCTGGTTCATGTCACCGAGAAATTGGCCCCCGACGCCTGTAATACACCAACAGGGAATTTGAGGGGGAGCATTATCGACTTCATACTTATCAGCTCCTCTGATTTTTATGTAATTCAAGAATTTAAGATTACGCCTCATTGTGCGAGCGATCATAACCCCCTTAGCATTATATTGGACCTAAAAAATTTCCAGGCACCCAAGAATAAAAGCTTGAGCGCTGCTACTGTTTATAATCCAAATTGTGGCATACGTCTAAAATGGGACAAAATAGATCCAAACATTTTTAACCAGGAAATTGTAAGAAGTAGGTCTGACTCGATTCATATGTGTCTGTCCCAGCAGTTAGATTCTGACCGCATAGTGCGTGACTTTGAATCTTTAAGCACTGACATCTCACGCGCCCTGGCGGTGGACAGGCCCGCGAAGGGGCCGGTGGCCCACAGATGGTTCGATTCTGCGTGCTCATCTGCCCACAAAAAACTCAAAGATGCACTTAAAGCAGTTCCTCACTCCCGTCAATTAGTTAAAATAGCTAGAGCCGCTTATAAGGCTGCCATTGACAAATGGAAATCAGAAATTAAGTCTAGGGCCTGGGGCGAACTTTTGGCTGCTTCTGAGCAGAAGGATACTTCTAAATTCTGGAAAGTGATAAATCACTCTTACTTTTCTGGTAACCACTCTTTGGCCAACGACTGTCTTATTGCTGACGACGTCTGGTTAACTCATTTTAGGAAAGTCTTCTGTTCAGGAACTTATGAGAATTCGCATGTAAATCCTTCTGCACCTTTTATTTTAGACTCCAAAACTAAGGCCCCAAACATTATTTTTGACCTCTATGAGGTCAAAAATGCCATTGATAGATCTAGGCAGGGAAAAGCTCCTGGCCCCGATGGGGTTCCCGCTGATCTTTTTAAATCAGAAATTGATCTTTGGGGTCCGTTAGTTACAAATGTGTTGAATAGTGTGGTAAATAGTAACGTGCCCCTCTCATGGAAATCGGCTATTATTGTTCCTATCTTCAAAAAAGGAAATAGGCAAGATCCTTCTTGTTACAGACCAATTTCTCTTATCGATTCGACGGCAAAGATTTTAGGTAGCGTGATCCTGTCCCGTTTAGAAGATTGGGTGTCCGAGGCCCAGATTTGATCCCCTATTCAATTTGGTTTCAGACCTGGTGTAGGCACAGTTGAGCAAGTCTTAAACTTGCAGCTGATACTCAGCAAATACGTGACAGTCAAAAAAGAGTCTATTCACATGGCTTTCATTGATCTAACCAGTGCCTTTGATATGGTTAATAGGTCAAAGTTATGGCAAATTTTGGAAGCCTTAGGCTGCGATCCGCCTCTATTGGAGCTTATTAAACGCCTACACACAGACCTAACGATTTCTGTTCAGGCCGGCTCACATGGGCAGAGAACCTCCCACATCCCGTCAACTAGAGGTGTAAGGCAGGGATGTATCGTAGCCCCTTTTCTTTTTCTGATTTACATTAATGGGCTCTATGATTCACTGTTAAAGCATGCAAAGGACATACCGAAGATGGGCCAGAGACAACTTCCAGTTTTATTATATGCTGACGATGCAGTTTTAATTGCTCGTATTGCAAACGGTTTACAGGGACTACTGGATGTATTTTATGATTTTATGTTGAACCTTGATCTGAAAGTAAATGACCCTAAGACTTTCGTTATGACTTGTGGCCCACGCAATACAAAGTCTAAACAATTTACTATGGGAGGGCACACTCTTATTAAGGTCAAAGAATTTTGTTATCTAGGCATGTACATGAGTTCTTCCTTGTCCTGGAAGACACACATTAATTTTAAGCTCCAACAGTTGATAAGGAACAACGAAGCAATTTTTCGCTTTTCAAATAAATTAGGTCACAGACCCCCTGCACAGTTGAAAACTCTTTATAATTCCAAATGCACTGCATCAGTCCTTTATGGGGCAGGCGTCTGGGGCTATAATAAAATACCGTCTCTTCAGAGTGTTGAAAATAAATTCCTGCGCAGATTATTGTTGGTTCCAAAATGCACCGCAAATATAATCTGCCATGAAGAACTTGGTCAGTGCTTTTTGGAGGACAGGGTCTTTATGGCCCCCCTACTGCTCTGGATCAGATGTTGGTCAAACCCTACGGCAAGTTTGGTCCAAGACTGTATCTCTGATTGTCTACAATTGGAAAATTCAAATAGGATTCCCTGGCTTATGTTTCTGCAAAACTCTTTTGAGAACCTAGGGCTTAGATACATGTTTGATGATCCTCATTTGTTAACCACAAACTCTAGGTCTGTTTTGAAGTCTACTTACTCCAAGCACATATCAGAGCAGAGATTTTATAGTTCCCTGAAATTGAAATCTTTTGATTCCTACTCTCGGATTGTGACTGTTCCATGCCTTGAACCCTATTTGACTTGGTTTTCAAGTTTTAGAATAATTTCCTTTTTAACACTTTTTAGACTTAATCTAATTCATTTTAAGGTAGCTTTTCCCGAACCATGTTTCTGGAAAAAGGACTTACCACTTTGTCCCTGTGACTCCAAATCAACCCAGAGCACTTTGCACTTTTTTCTTTTTTGCCCTCTATACGCTGCTCCTAGAGGGGCCTTTATTTTACCCATGTTACGCCTTCTTAGACCCATTCATTATAAGGAAGCCCTACTATATCTTCAGAGATTGCCTGATATTCAAATTTGTCATCATGTATTAGACTTTGTCACAGCTTCTTTAAGTATTAGGAAAAGGCCTACTCCTTTTTAAAAAATTTATGTACGTATAGTATATAATTTTAAAGCTCATATCTGAACTTTTCTGACTTTGTGATTTTTAATTATGTCTAGTATATTTATCTATGTATGTCAAGGGGTTTCAGATTGGATGCTCATGTGGTGTTTTTAGCAATGGTTTTAAGTTTTATTTTATACTATTTATAGATCGGTAAATGTGTCTTGGTTTGTACTTTTATGACAATTGCCGAATAAAGTTATTTGACTGACATTATTAATAACCCGGTAGGTTGCACACTGTGAATCACAATGATTGGAGTTATGTTATGTATATTTGTACAGTGCATGTCTCAGCCATGACAGTATCCTGGCACTGAAGCAGGAGTTGTATGGGCTTAGCAGGGCCACAGCAAGGTGAGGAGCCAGGGCTTCAGTTTCTTGAAAAATTCAAGAACTGATGAGATGGCTCTGATATGCATGGGCAAGTCATTCCAGGCTTAGGAGTGAGGTAGTAGAGGGCATAGCTGCCAGATCTGATTCTGCATATGCAGGGCAGTGTGCGAGTAGCAGTCCGGTTGAGCAGAGATATCTGGTAGCTTTGTGGAAATTTATTGAGTTACGTGGCACCAATGTTGTGTAAGGCTTTATAAGTGTAAGTGGGGAGTGCTCATTTGTGGATTGGAATCGAGCCAGTGGAGCTCTTTGAGGTGCAGGGTGATTTCAGTACGAGGTCAGAGGTTGAGGGTGAGCCTAGCTGCTGAGTTTTGTGTGGCTTTGAGTCTTGTGGTCACTTGAGTGTTGATTCCAGCACAGAGTGCATTGCTGCAGTCCATCTTGCTGGTGATGAGGTCTTGGGTGACTTTTTCACAAGTGTGGTTGGGGAGCCATTTGAAGATGTTTTTGAGCATTTTAGGTGCATGAAAGCAGGAGAATGAGACTGCATCCACTTGGCTGGCCATGGTGAGCTCGTTATCAATTACTATTCCAAGTTTCACTGTGTGGGTAACCAGGAGGGGTGCTGGCCTGAGTTCAGCGGACCACCAGGTTGAGTCACATATTGAGGTGTTTCTGCCAAAGATTACTACTTCCAGCTTGTTTGTTGAGCTTGAGGCAATTGGTCTTCATCCATCTAGCGTTGAAATTGGTACAAGTGTGTGATGTCTGGTCAGAGAGGGAGAGTATGAGCTGCATGTTGTCAACACAGAATATGATGTTCACTCTGTGCGTGCAGATGATGCTGGCATCAAGGCATTCAACAGCTTGGAGCTGAGCAATGATACTTGTGGATCGCCGCAGATGAAGTTAATGACATCTGAGGTGAAGGGGGCCAGGCAAGTCATGAAGGCGCTAAGCAGATTGTGGCTGAGTGATCATCCTTGGGGAATTCCACAGATGAAGTTGACGGTGCTTAAGGTGAAGGGGGGCAGGCTGACTGACTGGATGCGGCCTTTCAGGAAGGAGCAAATTCAGTGAAATATGAGTCTTTGGGTGTCAGCTTCATATAGCCATTGGATAAGGATGGGGTGGGAGATGGTGTCAAAGGCTGAAGCCATCACAGGGATGGTGGCTTGCTAGGGTCAGGAGACCCCCATATTGGTGATCTATTTTCTATAACGGGTAATTTAAAAAAAATGCAGGCTATTTTCAATAAAAGATACTGAGCTGTGCATAAAAAATGTACTTTCCAAAATAAGTTTGAGGGCCTAATTACAAAATTGGCGGTCCCACCAAGGGACTGCCAATACCGCAGGGAGGACACCACCGGCATGCCAAATGCATTCCCCCAGTCATATTACAATGTTCCTGCTGGGCTGACCAACAGGAACATTGTCTTATGACATTCCCGCAGGTCAGCCTGGTGGGAATAGTGCGACCGTATGGGTCTCAGCTTTCCTAAGGGAACTAAGGCCAATATCGAAATACACCAGCACCATCGGAATACACACTGTCTGCAAAGCAGGCAGTGCACATGCCAATGGTGCTGGGCAGGGGGCTTCTGCACGACCCATGACATAGGCCCCCAGCACTGCCTTTCCATCAGCCTTTCTAAGGCGGGATGACTGCCATGGAAAAGCTGTCGGAAATCTGAGTTGTAATCAGCACAGCGCTGAGTTCAGTGCCATCGTGGCTGAGTACATCTCAGACTGCGTCAGCCCATTAGGAACAGTGTTCCTGGCGGTGACAGCAGTCTCTAGGCGCCGTAATGTGGCGTGGGAACGCCTGGAGTACGGCGGTTCCACTGCACGTGTGGCGATCTGAAGACTGCCACACTCTTAGTGAGGCCCTGAGTTGGCTGTACTTTCATGGACCACTGCCTACAGCCCACCTTTTTTAAAAGAAAATCACAAAGGGAAAGGGTCTCAGAGTGACCTTCTCTTTTGCAAATGGATTACCACTTCACCTTGGGAGTCAGTAATCTGATCGCAAAACACCAATACAACCTTCATGCCAAATTAGTATTTAGTATTTGGAGTGAACAGCTACAAAATAGCCCTTCCAAATAGTAGTTAGGTGCGGGAGGGACAATCCATTTTAGGAGTAGGTAAAAATTGACAGACTTCTAAAGCTAGATTTGTACATTTGACACACACATTTTTGCAAACTCCGAATCGGAGCATTTGAGATAGTTAAACTGCTTAGTACATCTGGCCCTGAATTCCCAGTCGCTACATCACTCGGTGTAACTAATCAAATAAACAAGTGAACAGACTGTGCATTTGACTTGAGGACCGCCAGTAATCTGTATACTAGCCTTATTCATGCTTCAGCCATAATTTCTGGAGGACAAGTTAATTTAAGATCGCCTGAAGGGTTGTGGTGGTGAGGGAGGAGGAATCTCATATAGTGGTGCAAGGGGGAACGGCTTTACCACGCAGACGGAACAACACAGTATCTGACCCATGCAGTCTGAACCACTGGTAAATCTGAACAACGGATGCCTTTACCACGCATGACTTTATAACGAGATTGCCTGAACCCTGCATGCCTGAACCATGCATTTTGTTAATTATACGTTTTATTGTTGAAAACTGTTTTTGTGATTTTTTTTGTAAAGGTTTTTATATGTATATATATATATATATATATAGGATATAGGGATTATGGGTGGAGAAATGTATTAATATTTGGGTATTATTTTAATACCTAAGTATTAATTTACAACAGCAGAAATATATTTCAATTTAATTTTGCAAATTAACCTAAATATGTTTAAAACATCTGTAACACCCTACTTTAGGGATGGGTTGCAAGGGATACAGGGGTCATGGGTGTGGAAGATTAGTAATACCCAGGTATTACTGTTAATACCTGAGTATTATTTCATATTTTCAGAAATATCTTTACATTTATTTTTCCACCTAATCTTAAATTATTTTAAAAAGTCCTTTAGGGATGAAATGCAGGGGATATACGGGTGTGATGCTCAGGTTTTAATGTTATACCAGACTATTAATTTATAATAGCAGAAATGTATTTATTTTTCTATTTCATCTTGAATCATTTTTAAAAATCTTTAACACCCTCCTTTAGGGACGGGATGCAAGGGATATAGGGTGAAGCGCATTAATACTCAGGTATTAATTTTAATACTTGAATATTCATTCCTAGAAAATTTTAATTATTTTTAGGTTGTTAAATAGAAGTAGATGAAAAGGAAAAAGATGTATAAAAAATGAATTAAATATTTTAAAATACTGACAACATTCTAAAATAATTTTTACTATAAATATGTAGTTTATTTTAGTCTAAATAGTATGACAAAAATAAAAACAGCACTTTTGTGAAGTAAACAATTTATAAGCAATAAGATAAAAATGACCGAAACATTAAAATATTAGTTAATATATAATATTTTTTTTAAATATGTTTTGAATTTTTGGCATGTGTTTACATGTTTAAAAAATACTTTTATGTACTTTCCCAGGCTTTTCCATTGGTTTCAATGAAGAAAAATGTCCTTTTTTTAATTTTACAGCTTTGCCTCATGTATGCAGTTGTGAGTCTGTTTCGACAGTAGGTGGAGCGTTGTGGTCAAGATCGGAAGCAACAAAGAGCTCTCTCCAGGTAAGCCCAATCTAACTTATTATTTTTAGCACATAAATGGCTATCTCTAATATAAGGCTGTATGGGGGAGGTAGTTAGATGATATGTAGTAAGAATGTAAATGTATATTTTGTTTTAACCACATTTTCATTCCCATACAGGTTGTGTTCGCATGCCCACATCAGGACGGTTGCTTTTTTTCTAAAATAGTTTTAAAATAGTGGGTAAAAATGGCTGTCACTATTTTAAACCTTTTTCGAATAAAAGTAACATTTTGATTTTTTTTTTGCGTAGAGTTTTTTGAGGATTACATTGAGGATTAAATTATTTTTTTTTTAATTAGGAGGAGACCATGTGGATGTTGTGGACTTAAGTAGGTGACTTTTTTAATGTGTTTTTTGTGGATTACGTTCATTTTATGATAAAAAGATTAAGAAAACATGGCTGTTTGGGAGTTGGGCCTCAGTATGAGTTTGGCGGTCGGACAAGCCGACCGCCACACCCATGGGGAATATGCCACTGCCATGGTGATGGCGTCCCCCATGACCGTATTACAATGTTTTAGCCGAGCTGACTGGCGGGAGCATTGTATTACGAGGTTCCCGGCGGGAACAGTGCTACCGTATTGGCCTTGGCTCCCTAAAGCAGACAGTGCACATTCCAATGGTGCTGGGCAGGGGGGGGTCCCTGGCACTGGCAAGTAATATAGGTAGTGTTTAGTAAGGGTTAGAAATGTAATATGTAAGCAAGACAGTCAAGGTAATCTGAAGCCACCATCAACTAAAATTGTTGAAGTTTTCCCAATAGCCTGTCACATATTTCTTTACTTTTTTTTTTACACTCGTGGGTTTAGGCTACCTGACGGTGATTGTGCAAACCTAAAATCTCGGAAACTCTGTTCCTTCTTCAAATTTCCATGAAATGATAGAGGTTTGGGAGACGTTTGCCAATTGATTTGTTGAAGGAAGCGTGCTATCCCTCAATGGCATTGTTAGTGTTTGCACCACCTTCGAAACAGGTTGTGTAGCGGTTCCACCATTTAATGGGAAACCCTGGCTTCTTCCTGCGACCTGACCTGCTTAGATGGCCAATCCACATTTCTTCAAAGTAGTTTAGTAATTGTGCCATTTTCTCCTCTTTTTGGGTAAAATATTCAGATTCTGTAACCGAAGTGTAGAACGCATCTACACTGCCAGGCGGTAGAAAGTATAACACAGTTAATTTTCTTAATTCAAATGGCAGTTTACTGATTGCCAAATATTCCTCAACCAAGGATGACTTTTTAAAAAAAATTGCCAATATCCCTGAGAACAGTGAAAAAAGCATCCTTGAATTTGGGTATCAGGCTGTAATTTGTTTGCTGTATTAATCATCGTCAATTTGAAATCGATTATTACTTTTCTAGGACCTTTATTCATAGTTTTTGTTTTGAACACTGTATAAAAATTCAGAATAAGTTGAGGAATGTTTGTCAGGGAGTAAGGCACATACTAGTGGGATAGTTGTATTATTTTTGTCGGCATGAATAGTGTGGATTTGAAAGTACCATCTATCATTCAAATTGGACTATTCTCCAGGATAGCTAGGTTATGGGTAGTGCTAAAAATGAAGGGCCTCATTATGAGTTTGGTGGTCGGACTTCCAGACCGCCATGTTGGCAGTCCTGAAAAGACCACCATGTTGGAGGTCTCACACACTGACCTATTACGAGTTACATAGGTAGGACCACTGACCACCAAACAAAAAAGGAGGACTGCCAGTGGCACAGAGGCCCGGAAATAGGTGGTTAGAACTCTAGCACTGACAGCCCCGCAACCAACCACTGACCATATTACAAGTCCAAAGTAGCACTCATGAAGGTCTATCAATGGCGGTCCAAACCACGATGGTTCGCGGACACCGAAGTAATACACAATAGCACACTGGATGGATTTGAAAGCAACACAGCTGACAAACATTGCCACACTTGCCACACCTGCAAAGGACACTATAAAACACACCCCTTCATACACCACAATCCATTGCATTTTCACGGCAAGAACCAGCAAGACAGAGTGACTTTTTCCCACACTGCACAGATACAAGGCACAATTTTATTTTTTCACTATCCCAATCAACACCCTGCACACACTATTGTCCAGTCACACCCTTCGGCACTACCCCTCTTTAGTAAGTCACTGTTACCTGTAATAAATTTGTATTTCTTTCAACCATTGCACGCATTAAAAATCCCCATTTCACTGATGAAGAGTTAAAAGTCATAGTGTATGAAATCATAGGAGTAGAGCCACAATTGTTTGGACCCCAAGTCCAGCACACTCCTCTCAGTAGGAAAATGGAAATGTGGAACAGGATAGTTGATAGAGTCAATGCTGCAGGCACCACCTGGGCACAAGGGAGGACATCAGGAAGAGGTGGCATGACCTCAGGGGCAAGGTCCCTTCCCTGATCTCCAGGCAGCAGCTGCAGGCCAAGAAGACTGGAGGTGGCCCTCCCAGTGCTACATTACAGCGCTTTCCATGGGAGGAGAAGGTCTTGGCCATCTTGCTCACTGAGGGCTTGACAGAAAGACCTGGGGGAGTGGAATCTGGTAACTCACAACAGAAAAATCCACCAAAATGCCATGTCATGCATGCTCACTGCTCACCTTGTGCCACCTTCACTGTCACTCCACTCACCAGCCCAGTGTCCACCTGCTCAAAGACTCCTGTCTGGCATCTCAAAATTGAAGTAGACTCACCTGGGGGAACAACATCTGTGTATAGTGTGTGCAGTACAGGGACTGATATGAATACAACTCCCAGCAGGCACTGTTTCTGTAACTCCAAATAACACAACAGTGGTCACTTCTCCAAATACCCTTGTAAGTAAAGTCCCAATTGTAGTGTACTCACCTGGGAGATTAACATTTGAATAGTGTGTGTAGTACAGGGACTGACTTGACTGCTAAGGCCAGGGGTCACTGTTACTGTTACTCCACTCAGCCAGCCCTGTGTCCTCTGCTCCAAATACCCTTGTGCATCAACTCCCAATTGAAGTGGACTCACCTGGGAGGATATTGTTTGTATAATAGGTGTAGTACAGGGACTGACATGACTACAACTCCAAACAAGCTCTGTTTCTGTAACTTCAAACACCAGAACAGTGCGCACTTGCTCAAATACATCTGTTACTGAACTCTCAAGTGGAGGGTGCTCACTAGGGGGAGAATATTGGTCAAGAGTGCGTACTACATTGAATTACATGATTGCATCCCACAGCAGGCCCTGTATCTGTAACTACATATAACAGCACAGTGTTCTCTTCTCCAAAGACCACTGTTTGTCAATTCCCAAATGAAGCTTACTCACTTGGGGGGATAACATTTGTCAAGTACTGGGGAGTAGTGAGAGTGACAGGACTACAACTCACTGCAGGCTCTGTTCCTCCAACTCCAAACCAGTTTTCTCCCCTCAAAAGACCCCTGTGTCTTAACTCTCAGCTGAAGTGTACTCACCTGGGAGAATACGGTTTGTACAGTGTGTGTAGTACAGGGAGTTACATGATTGCAACTCACAGGAGGCTCGCTTACTGTCACTTCAACCACCAGTCCAATGCCCTCTTCTCCAAAGACTCTTGTTTCGGAAATCACAAAAGAAGTGTACTCATTTTGGGGGGGGTGACATTTTTCAAGTGTATGAAGAAAGTGACATGACTGCTAAGGCCAGGAGGCTCTGTCTCTCCAACTCAAAACACAAGCCCTGTCCACATACCATTGTTCGTAAACTCACAATGGATATTGGCTCTCCTGGGAGACACTCATTTGTCTAGTGTCGGGAACTAGTTGGAGTGACCTGAATGTATAGGTCAATACGCTCTGTGCTGCTAACTCCAATCACCAGCCCAGTTTACATCAATGCATCTGTTAGTGAACTTTAAAGGGAAGTTTACTCACCTGGGAGGATCACATTTGTCTGGTATCAGGAGCTAGGGGAGTGACCTGAATGCAACTCCCAGGAAGCACTGTTAAAGTGACTCCAAATAGCAGAACAGTGGTCACTAGTCCATAACTCCTAGCCTGATCAGTCTCAAATCATGTTTACTCACCAGGGAGGGACCAAGATATAGATCATGCTCAACTCTAAGATGTGGTTGGCCACATAGCTCAATCCTGAACTGCGAAGTTAATATGAAACTATTGAGGACAGAAAGGACAGCTCACACAGTGTGCAACATAAATGAGCAACAAGGCCTCAAGATGCATCACCAGAATGGAATTGGCTGAAGAAAAATTTGCAATGCACTGACCACATGATGACTCCAAATACATATACACCAAACTCCTGCGTTGGCCTGCATAACGTTTAATAGGCCTCAAAATGGTCAAAGCCCCATCCTGTCCAGCCACTGTTTTGCCTGCACTGCTGGCAAGATGTACATCTCTGTCCATCCTTCTAAGTGCTAATGAACTGCTAAATTCAGCAGCCGCTTCACTTAAATGGAATTGACATGCTTTACACATGTCAGCTCAATACAACCAATACTATGGGTACCTGTCACAATAAGATACCATGCAAATTAACTATGTACACAGTCTTTGCGAAATGCCACTGTAAACTTCTGGAGGTAGATGTCGCAATGCCACCAGTGACATCATGTCTTTCACATCAACAGGTCGAGCTGCCACTGGGCACACAGACAAGACTGCCACTATCCTTCTGGATGAAGTCCTCACTGATAACGGCACTCCTGGACATCTGGACATGGAGGATGGTTCTGGCCCAACTTGACAACCTGATCAGATATCTACAGTGAGTCTCTCTGTGCCCACATCAGGACCTCCCAGCCCAGTTGCCTTGACCTCATTATCAGCCATTCACTCCCCAAACCTGTGTCCCTAGGTCAGTGGCAGCCGACCTCGTGCCCCTCAGCCCACTGGACTTCCAATGCTGTGGCATCTACTACAATGATTTCATCCTCCATGACTGAATCTTCACTATTCTGATCCTTCATGTGCCTTTTTTTATTATATGCACAAATTCACAAAATACCACTTATTACAAAGTTCGTGTCTGCTTGCTTCTGTTTTAGTTGTTCCTGAATCCAGATTGGGAGATGTCGAGGATTCTGTGGTCTTCTATAAACCCAACTCATTCTCTTCCTCTCAAACGAACCCGACAAAGCTAGACACAACTATCATGAAGGCATGGAAGCAGTCACCAACTGGATGAGATGCAGCTGCCTTCAGCTCAACGCAAACAAGACAGAAGTACTCATCAAGGGCCCTCAACCGAACGCATGGAATGACTCCTGGTGGCCACCCACCCTCGGAAACCCGCCCGCCCCCACCAACCAAGCCCGCAACCTCAGCATCATCCTGGACACCAACCTCAGCATGAACTAGCAAATCAACTCAGTCACCTCCACCTGCTTCTGCACCCTCCACCTCCTACGCAAGTCCTTCAAGTGGATCCCCCTCGAACATAGAAAGACCGTTACACACGCTCTGATCACTAGCAGACTGGACTACGGCACTCTACGCCGGAATCAACAAGAAATTCACCTGCAAACTACAAAACATCCAGAAAGCCACCGCCAGACTGGTCCTCGACCTACCTTGACACTGCCACATCTCGCAACACCTGCGTACACTGCACTGGCTTTCAATAGAAAAAAGAATCACCTTCAGGATCCTCACCCACACACACAAAGTCCTCCACAACACCGGACCAGCCTACCTGAACCAGCGACTCAACCTCCACATACCCCACATGGCCTACGCTCAGCCCAGCTATCTCTCACAGAAGTACCCCACATCAGGAAAACCAGAACAGGAGGACGCTCCTTTTCCTACCTCACAGCCACCACCTGGAACGCCCTTCCTCTCCATAGCAGACAAACCGCCTCCGTCCTCAGCTTCACAAAGGAACTGAAGACATGGCTTTTCTACTAACCACCTCACCGGTATACGCTACTCTTCCCCCCACCCCCAGCGCCTTAAGACTCTAATGGGTAATTAGTTGCGCTTTACAAGCATTGATTAATTGATTGAATTGTTGCTATGCAGAGATGTAAGACCATGTGAAATTAATGATGAAGACACAACATACTGTGCAAGGAGGGATGTGTTACAGGTACAGTGCCCTGCTAAGGATTACAACCAACACACACATTGGTACAAGTGTCTGCTCACACCAAACATTTTATTTCACTATACAGTACATAGGCTGTGCATATGCGTGGACTGTCATAGCCAAGACTGCCTGACTCATATTGTGTCAACGTAGATATACGGAGGTACAGTCCCCCAGACCACAGAAGAATGGGTTTTGTCAGACATTGTCCTGTTGAATAGGCAGAAAAGTGAATGGTGTCACCAGCTTGAGCCTTATCACATACCAAAACCAAGTGATCCAACATCAGATACACCAAGATACAGACAGAGGGCAGTACAACAGCCCCTGATCCTGGTCCATCATAATCTAATGGCCATGCATCTGATGGTATGAGGCAAACATAGGTCAGTGTTGTGGCACCGGCACTGTGGCCTGCAATGATGAAACATATTTACGGCTAAATACAGGTCATACAAGAAGAGTATTTAGCCTATCTGAATGGTGAATGTCTCAATGCACTTGATGACAACATAGTTCATGGCCACATGATCACACACATGAAGCAATCGGTCCACCACTGCACATTAAACAAGTAATATGTGCACTTCAGTCCTTCCACACACACACTTTCCAAGCTGGCTTGGCACAGGTCTCATACACTCCAAATCTGTGAACCCCATTACTTCGAACAATCCTTGTCTACTTACTATGTCGGAACAGCATTACATACCTGCCAATGTCGCAACTCTGAAATGCCGACTTGAGGATGTCAGGGTGAAGGTACCTGTACAAAGACAAAACAATGAACATAGATTTGAAAACATACCTATTACACAAATCACATAGCAAGCATCTGGAAAACAAGTTACATTGCAATGAGACTGACACAAACAAAGCAGCTACATCAAGGTCGGGATATGTCAGAGGCTAACTCTTTGAGCACCCTTTGGCTGAATATTGCTGAGCATTGGCTCCCCAGTGTTATGCCAAAACACTCTACTCCACACATTCTGACAACTAGTCCTTCAGTCACAGTCATTACATCATACGACATACTTATGCTCATGAAAAGCAGTTATTGATGAGATTTTCCTGCGTCAGCTCCTTCCATTTCACTGCTGTCATCCTCACTTCGCATTTCAAGAGGCTCACCTGGTGGCGCTGCAGGCTTCCCCTTTTCTGGGATGTATGGGATGTCCCTCCTCAGGTCAATTTTGTGGAGCATGTAGCAGGCTACAATGATCTGATACACTTCACCAGGTAAGTAGAAGAGGGTTCCATCAATACGGTCCAGACACCTAAATCTGCCCTTCAGGAGCCTAAGAGCCCGTTACACTACCCGCCTTGTTCTTACATGGTCCTCATTGAAGCAGACTTCCCCTGGCATAGTTGGATTCTTCAGCGGCACCAACAACCAAGGACGCTTCGGATATGCTGAGTCTCATGTTAAGGACTGGGACATATGTGCAACAAGGAGCCCCTCTGATCAGAAATTTCTCACGAGACATTGCACACACACAAACAGGACAGATGTGACTTACCAACCAGCCAGGCCTTCTCTGGGTACAGTTGTGACATCAGCTGGGGGGTCATGCTGTTCCACATAATGAAGGCATCATGGACTGAACACAGAAAACAGGCACACACATGTGAAATGTATAGGTCCGACAAACATACAACTTGGACATTGATGGAGTGGAAGTTCTTTCTGTTGTAGTATACTTGTTCATTGGCATGCAGTGAGACCAAGCCAACATGTGTGCCATCAATAGCCTCCACCACATGTGGGATGCATGTAAAACCATATAAGTCAGCCTTCACATGGGCTAAAACCCCATGTCAGGGAAACTAGATGTAGCTGTCCATGTGACACAGCAGCCACCCACAGACACAACAACACTCACAACTTCCCTGGACACCCCACCGCCCTCAGTATTACACACACCATATCCAGCATACCCACAGGTACCACACCAACAGTCAGTGGCACAACCACCACACCCATCATCCCCGCAGACACCACCCCAGCAGATCTGCAGACATTCACCATAAGCACCACACCCGCAAACACCATAACTACAGACATCCACCACATCCAGCCAACCCGCAGTCACCAATAGCCACACACACATCCACCACTCCCACATCTCCCAGCACCTCTACCTCCTATACCCCCAAGACACACAAACGCACTCACTCACCGACCCAACAGACACCCACCACACACAAGCATACCTGCTGGAAGCACGCACCCATGACATCCACACCAACACAGTTTATGACCACTCCCTCAACCTCCAAATCCAGACTCCTTCTGGTGACCGTCCGTGTGTCCCTAAGAACATTTTTTTGTTTGACCTTAACCTATGCTCTTTTCCCTTCACCCTGTCCCAGAGCCAAGAGGCCGCCACCCACCTCCTAGGCTGTCACATCCACCTCCAAAGGCTCTCCTGCCCCCCTACAAACACACATACCTCTCCCCCCAAGAAGAAGACCAGCCCTAGCAAAATCTGACCCCCCTCTCCTGATAATTCCTGAGGTGCCTGCCGACTCCTTCAAGTTCAGGATCCCTGACAGTTAAGGAGTCAAGTCTGAGCACAGTGATGTGCATGAACAGGTGTTTATGGACTGGCCAATGGCCTTGGACATTTTATTTTCTTTGTTATTAAACCCAACCAGCTGGTTTTATTTGGGTATACATGTGTCCTGCAATTCCTTTTCTACATTTATGTTGTTCCTTAGTGACTTCTGTAGTGCAGCTACAGTCGTGTGTGTCTGAGCTTGCTTGCTGTTTCATTTGCTGTTGTTTGCAGTATCTGACTTTGCGAGCAGTGCTGGTGTCCCCCAAGAGAAGGATATATGTTGAGTGTATGGATGTGTGTGCGTGTAAATGCAAAGGTGGTGTAATGGCATTGTGTGCTGTTTGTTGTGGTAAGTATTTCATCTTATGTTGTCCAATGTGAGCATATTTGGTGTTGAACTTGTCCCCCTGATATAGCTTATGTATTCATCTGCTGTGTCAGATTGAGGTTTTTTTGTGTGGACATGGAGATATATGTGTTGTAGGTGACAACAGTCCCTGGCCTGTGTAGAATGTGAGTGTGTTGTGTTGGTAGATGTGATGCCTGTGTGGTGTTGGTGATGTGTGTGACAAAGTTGTGTAGCCTTCACTGTCCTTGTGCCTGAGATGTGTGGTCCTGTTTTTGTGTAGAGTTGCAGTGTAGTATGAGTGAACTGCCCACAGGGGTGCATTGTGACAGTGAATGTGTCCGTCTTGATGTATGTTTCAGACTGTGTACGGGATGACGTGTACTGGTGCCCGTGGCGTGCCCCCATATGATGTGGACTACGGTGCTATGACCTGTTTTTGAGCTTTCTGAGACAGGCAGGTGTGTGTACTTAAGGTCGGTGGCATCCACAGCGGCATTTGTTTCATGCACCTTTGAAGATCATCAGCATTGGCAGGGCATGTGCGATGGGCTCCATGGTGGAAGCAGACGAGTGCGGCTGCCTGCAGGTGAGTGTCTCCCTTTATACTGTCGTTTCTGCCTTCAGAGACATGGTGGTTGGACATTCATTGTCACATTGGCGGTGTGCAGCCTCGTAATATGTCCAGCAGAAACACAGACTTCACCGGCCTGCTGGTGCAGCCTCGTGACCATGGCGGTCTTTGCTGCCTGGTGGTACAGTCAGAACCGTGGTGATCCTTGTTCCACTGGCCCACATGACTCGTAACATGGCGGTCCAACTGCCATCCCAAGGGCAGTCAGACCATCGCCGCTGCCCTGGCGGCCAAGGGACCTCCAAACTCGTAATGAGGACCGAAGGTTCTTTTTTTAGGGTTTTCATTGTCATGCAGGAGGAAAGGTTCATTGAAGAAAGTTACAGTTAGTTGAGGGGGGATGTTAGTATCTGAATAGGTTTGGGGTGTTACATGGTGGAGATTACTTGCCAGTTTTTGCCTCTGGACCATTCTCCTAAGGTTAGGCTTGGAGGGCATGCTTCTAGTAAAGTGTACGGGAATGTTTTGTGCTATCTCCCTCAATACTGCACCACAGGGTTCATTGGAGATGTGTGCAAGAAGTTTAATTTGTTGTACATTTTCTCGTACTTCTATGTCCATTGCAGAGGTAGAGTGGTTATGCTCTGTTGTTTCCAGAGTAGCCACTCTGCCTGTGCAAAGAGAAGGGAAATATTGCACACAACTCCAATGCCTCCTGGGTTCCGTCAATTTCTTACAGTAGGGATAGCCACCATATTTAAGAAGCTTGTTCTCGGTTCGAGAAGTAACATAATTTGACTGCTTTGTGGGAGAAAGGAGAAAGAAAAAATATTTAAATATATGGCCCTCATTACGACCCTGGCGGTATAGAACCGCCAGGGCCGCGGCACGCGGGAGCACTGCCGACAGGCCGGCGGTGCCCCGCGGGGCATTCTGACCGCGGCGGCTTAGCCGCGGTCAGAGAAGGGAAACCGGCGGTCTCCCGCCGGTTTCCCGCTGCCCCCAAGGAATCCTCCAAGCCGGCGCAGCTTGCTGCGCCGGCTTGGGGATTCCGACTCCCCCTCCCGCCATCCAGTTCCTGGTGGTTCTCCCGCCGGGAACCGGATGGCGGGAGGGGGAGTCGCGGGGCCCCTGGGGGCCCCTGCAGTGCCCATGCCAACGGCATGGGCACTGCAGGGGCCCCCGTAAGAGGGCCCCAAAATGTATTTCACTGTCTGCATAGCAGACAGTGAAATACGCGACGGGTGCAGTAGCACCCGTCGCACCTTCCCACTCCGCCGGCTCGATTACGAGCCGGCTTCATGGTGGGAAGGTCGTTTTCCCCTGGGCTGGCGGGCGGCCTTTCGGCGGCCGCCCGCCAGCCCAGGGGAAAACTCTGAATACCCGCCGCGGTCTTCCGACCGCGGTGCGGTATTCACGACGCGCAACTTTGGCGGGCGGCCTCCGCCGCCCGCCAAAGTTGTAATGAGGGCCTATGTGTTTTTACATTTTTCATACTGCTCACTTGTGTTGTTTTGTCTGCAAAGAAAAAGAGATGTATTTGTTATTTGTAGTAGCCTGTGGAGGAAAAAAAAACTGTTAAAAACTCTATTTGAGAAAAACATTGTAAGTTCTGTTTTTTGGCTTTGTAGTTTTTTACTGTATGGGTTGAGGTTCTTGAATTTCAATAGTGTTTTTAGTTACCTGAGGCTGATGTGGTATTTTGAGTGTCGGGTGAATAGAGTATTGGATTTTTGCCCTAGATAACTACACAGAAGATGATGAATCTCACATTTTTGGGTTTGTTGTATTTCTGCATGCAAGAGAGAAATGCAGTGTTTTGTTATGAAATTGTATAGCATTGCATGGTTGTTTTGTTTCCATTCCATTTTGTTTTTTGCTGCACTTACTTTATAATTTTAAAGTTTTGTTGTGGGATTTGAGTAGATACTTGGAATCAATTCCTACTGTTTTTGCAGGAAAAAATCTGTTAGGTGAAATCAAAATCATAAGAATTAGTAGTGTTTTATTATGTACTTTTTCAGCTCCACCTCCAGTCACTATCCAGCACCTGCTCTGAGGTAAGTAACCGGCAGAGTAGGAATAGTAATTTTGCTGCATCGTCATTGTCCAGCACCTGCACTGAATCATGCCCCTGGCGGAGTTAGAATACTAATTTTGCCCCCCAGTCACTGACCACCACCTGCCCTAAGGTAAGTATCCAGTGGAGTAGGAATAGTAATTTTGCCCCACAGTCACTGGCCAGCATCTGCCATGAGGTAAGTACCCGGTGGAGTAAGAATAGTAATTTTACCCTCCCACCCATTCATTGCCCGGAACCTGCCCTGAGTTATGTCCCAGGTGGAGTAGGAATAGTAATTTTGCCCCTCACTCACTGTCCAGCACCTGCCCTGAATTAAGTATCCGGCAGAGTAAAATAGTAATTTTACCCCCCGTCATTGTCCAGCACCTGCCCTGAGTTATGCCCCTGGCAGAATAGTAAGTTTGCCCCCAGTCACTGTTCAGCAACTCTCCTTAGGTAAGTATCTGTCGGAGAAGGGATAGTAATTTTGCCCCCCAGTCACTGTCCAGCACCTGCCCTGAGGTAAGAACCCGGTAGAGTAAGAATAGTAATTTTTCCCCCAGTCACTGTCCAGAACCTGCCCTAGAGTAAGTACCAGGTGGAGTATGAATAGTAATTTAGCCCCCAGTCAATGTCCAGCACGTGTCCTGAGGTAAGTACACGGTAGAGTTAGAATAGTAATTTTGACCCTCTGTCAAGCACCTGCCCTGAAGTAAGTACCGTCAGAGTAGGAATCGTAATTTTGCCCCCCAGTCACTGTCCAGCCCCTGCTCTAAGGTAAGTACCCTGTGGAGTTAGCAGAGTAGTTTTGCCCCTGTCACTGTCCAACACCTGACTTGAGGTAAGTACCCGTTAGAGTAGGAGTAGTAATATTGCCCCCCAGTCATTGTCCAGCACCTGCTCCGAGTTATGCCCCCGGTGAAGTTAGAATAGTAATTTTGACCCCAGTCACTGTCCAGCACCTGCCCTGAGGTAAGTACCCAGCAGAGTAAGAACAGTAATTTTGCCCCCAGTCATTGTCTAGCACCTGCCCTGAGGTTAGTAGCTGACGAAGTAGGAATAGTAAGTTTCCGCCCCCATGACTGCCCAGCACCTTCCCTGATTTATGCCCCCAGTGGAGTTAGAATACTAATTGTGCCCCCTAGTCACTGTCCAGCACCTGCCTGAGGTAAGTATTTAGGGGACTAGTTACAGTCTGCCCCTAGACACTGTCCCTCACCTGCCTTGAGATGACCACATGTTTTACATTTGCTCTGTTGAGATAAAACATTTATACTGACATTTTTGTTTTAAAAGAACAAAAATCCCCATTTTATTTACTGGCACTACAATCATTTTCAGTTTATTTACCTTCCAGTATTGAGGTTTACGGCCTCATTACGAGTTTGGCGGTCTGTTGACAGCCATGGCAGCAGTGGCGGTTTGACTGCCATCGGATTAGGGGTCAGACCGTCATATTACAAGTCATGCTGGCCTATGGAGCAAAGACCGCAGCGGCCCCACCAGCACCACCAGGCAGCACAGACCACCACGGTCACAAGGCTCCACAAATAGGTCGGCGAAGCCTGTGTTTCTGCCTGGCACATTACGAGGTTGCACACCGTCAATGTGACCATGACGGTCCAACCACCATGTTCCAGCAGGCGGGAACAGGGACTATACAGGGAGACACTCCCCTTCAGGCAACTTCAGACGTCTGGTGCCGCCATGGAGCCCATCACACATGTGCTGCCGCTGCTGCTGATTCTCGAAGAAGACCGCAGTGGGCACAACTGACCATAAGTACACACACCTACCTGTCTCCTCAACCATTACAACAGATTGTTGCGCTGTCATCCACATGGTACGGGGCTCATGCTACGGGCACCAAGTACACGTCTCATTATGAACACAGTTGGAAACAGTCAGAAAGATGGACACATTTACAGTCACAATAAACCCCCTTTGGGCAGGTCACTCACACTGCACCACAACACTATACAAAAACACACATCTGACCATAAAAGGCACAGGGACAGTGAAGGGTACATAACATTCTCTCACACAACACCAACATCACCTATACAAAAACAACTCACACACTCACATTGCACACATGCCATGGACCCTCATCACATTCAATAAACCTATGTATAGATGTGGCATGGAACACAAACAACACTGCCACTAAACAGTCCTGCAAGGGACATACACATCACACACATCACAGCAAAATGGAAGGACAATGCTATGCATAATACACAGAGAGACAAACTGACAAAGATCACTATGCAAACAATACCTGCACGATTGGGCTGGAGACATCAGGAGCACTCAGGGAAGAAGGCTGCACTGGACACATACCCCTTTGCACATACTCATAAAATAGCATTTGCACAGGAAATTACCCTTCATCCATCTCTGGGACAAACACTACTAGACCCAAGTGGCATTACTTTGTGCACAATGTTGAAGTGAGTCAACAAAGCACATACAGACATACCTCTACATGAAGTAGCTGCAATGTACACACAGCTAAATGGACACAAGCACAGTCTAATGCAAACAAAGCTAGCACAACTGAACACACTCCATATCCGCACAAACATAACTCAAGCTGAAACACATCAGATGGATACATTATCCATATCAGGGGGACATGTCTAACACCATACATGCTCACATTGGACAACACAAGATGAAATACTTACCATAACAAACAGTACATAGTGCCATGACGCCACCATTTCATCAACTCCTACATATTCATACATTAAACATATACACTTGTCTTGGGGGACAAGAGCCCTGCGACACAAACTCACATAATGGAAACAATAGCAAAAGGAACAGCAAGCAGGCTAAAATACACACAACAGTAGGCACACAGAACAAGTCACACAGGAACAACAGAAAGGTAGAAAAGGAATTGCAGGACAAAGGTGTACTGCATAAAACAACAACAACTGTTTGAGTTTATTGTGAACAAATGAATCTGAATGAAGGCCATCAGCCAGTCCATGTAATGCAGCACTATAGCACAGTATTGTGTCAAAACTTGACTCTTCGTCGCCATGTAACCTTCACAGGAAGAGGCATCAAGGGAACATGCTGAATTTGGTAGATGTCTCCTGTGGTGTCTGCAGGTATGGTGCTTGTGGTGGATGTCTGGGGGACTGCTAGGGTGGTGTTTGTGGGTATGATGGGTGTGTCATTGACTGCTGGTGTGGTGCTTGTGAGTATACTGGATGTGGTGTGTGTAATGCTGGGGGTTGTGAGGTGTCTAGGGAAGGTGTGACTGTTGTTGTATCTGTGGGTGGCTGTTGTTTGTGTTCATGCTAGTGTGTTTTGTAGTGCTTGTGTGTGCTGCTCTTGTGTGCTGATGTGGATGGGTGAGGATGTGTCTGTGTGCTTTAGCTAGGTAGGGGAAGTGGGGTTTTGGATTGGAAAGAGGGAGGTGGAGGGGGGAACGGAATGTGGGGGGTGACTGGCTGCCATCAGCGTGGAGGCCAGAGCCTGAAAAGATCTCTGGAGGCCAGCCATTGCACATGAATGCCTTCCAGGAATGCACTGGTCTGTTGTAGCTAACTTGCCAATCCCTAGATAGCATTCACAATGGCTGACTGACCCAAAGAGATACTTCTCAGGAGGTAAATAGCCTCCTCACTGAGGGCAGCAGGAGTAACAGGGGTAACAGTGGCTGAGGCGGAGGTACCTGCGGCAAAGGAGACGCTCACCCTCTTGGGTGAGCGGGCAAGTCCACCTTGGTGGGGAGCAACAGGAACGGCAGTGACAGAACGGGGAATGGCGGGCAAGGATGGCACAGGAGGCTGCACCTATGGGTCCACCATCTCTAGGGAGTGGTGGAAGAATCCGATGATGATGATGAGTATGATGTTGCGGTCTCCCCAGTGGCACTCCCCCTGCCCTCCAGGTCACTCAATCCCTCTGTGTTGGTGGTATCTTGACCTGAGGTACTGTGGCCAGATGCTTCCCCACTTGCCTGTGCCCTGTCTCCTTTGCTTGCTGGTGCTGCACATAGAAAGAGAAATAGGCTCATCACATATCCATGATCACACTTGAACAGCAGCTCTCATTAGCATACATTACCATATTGTCAAATAGGCCCCAGCAACAAACTCCACCTAAGTGGCCCATACATGTGCCATAGCGTACGCATGTCATATGAATTGTCAACAGTTGACCGCAGGAAAATCAGGATCCCACACAACTACAGTTGCATAGCTGAGGTTGTGCAATCACAATAACCACTCAAACATTAGGAGTCACCACCACCCTCAAAGCTTTACCCAATGGAGCAGACTTCAGTCACCTGTTGACATAAAATAGTAGGATAATGCAAAATGCATTTCCACAGATCCCACTCAAGGTCCTGCACACGACTATTTGTCACATACATGATGACTCAATAATAAGAAATGATGATACACAATCATGCTATGTTAATGACAATAGTACAGTATCCTGGAGAAGGTGACCTGGAAATACTCATGTCACACTGGAAACATATCAACAAAGCACGCCTCACCAAGTGATATTTGTCCCAATAAAGGTAGTGTTCATGTTGCTCAGCTAGGCCACACATGTAGCATGGAAATGGACACTATAGACATCATGAACAATATGTCAGGGAGCGATGTCCCCAAAATACACAACACAATGAATCACAAAGCCCCAGGTTAATCACCACTAATGCTGGCACCCCTTACAACTTACAGTGACATAATCTGACTGCCTCAGTAGAAGCCATTAGTCCTTTGCATGTTGGAGAGAGACAGAGATTTGCAAGTACTTGTAGAAGGCCATCAACATGTTGCCCAATGGGAAGCTATATCACTGTCCCAATTTTGCTCATGCAAACTCAGATGTCTGGCTGTGGATGAATGCCTGTACCCAAATACATGTGATTTCAACATAACTGCAAGTCATTCCATAATGCATGCCAACAGTCAGGGCACACACCTTACCCGTTACACAAGTGTAGTGCACTGTTACACATAATGCCACATCAATGACATAGATATTCACAATCTGGCTCTAATACAGTTGTACATGTCAAATGACATGCCAGGATGTGTGAGGGTATGTGTCAGCCAATAAACAATGGTGACACACTTCTGTATATGGTACAACATGAAATGTATCCCCTTGTAAATATTCTATTCCGCAAACAGTTTGCCATGCACATATCTGTGAGGGAATACAGACATCATCCCATCAACCTAGGTAGGCCATGCATGAAGTGCAGTTCACAAATGTTTTCTAAAGAGAAAGGGACACATGCTGACATGGAGGGACAAGGAATGTTTGCAACAGTGATGGTACATAAATCATGTCAATGAACATTCCCCACTTACCAAGGGAAAGTAGTGATCTATAGCTGCATCCAAAGAACAATGTAAACCGTGCCACATGTATGTTGGCCATCTTCACATTACAGACTGCAGTGAGCAACCAGCTCCCATCATACGCTGAAGACAACTAGCTTCTAGGTGGCATATGCCTATATACACATTGATCCAGACACATGGCAGAGGACAGTGATCCATCACCTACTTACCTTTAGCCTGGAAGTTTTAGGAGTAGTGGTCCGTTGCATAGAAATTCCACCCTCAACAACAACAAACAGTACTTAATTGTTCAATGTACACAGTCATATGTTGTGCCTGTGGAGCAAGTGGTTCGTTGATTCCACCCAGTTGTGCCCTAGGTCCCTGAGCCAATAGGCAAGGCATATCAGTATATAACGCATGACATGCCTACACAAACAATCACTCATCTACTGTGTGACACATGGCTCATCCCTAAGTGTAAGGGGGAGCTGTCAGAACTTAACTCAATCACTTGGCAATGGGACAGGCAGGAATATATGCTGTACTCACCCCCTTGTGGCTGCTGTGCTTCCCTCAAATGCCCATCAAGCTCCGGATAGGCCACTGCCAGAATGCAGGAAATTAGGGGGGGTCATGGTCCGACTGGAACCCCGCACACGTTGGGAGGACAGCCCCAGCTGGGCCTCCATGATCTTCTGGGCTCAGAGTCTCAAGTCCTCCCACTTTTTTCTGCAGTGGGCACTCCGCCGGCTGTGGACGCACAGGGTCTGCATCCTCTTGGCGATGGCTCTCCATATTCTCTTCTTTTGATGGGCGTTGACCTGCATGGATGCTAAAGACAAAATCAAGACATCATGTTCACAAGTCTCATCACAAATGGTTGAGTCACATACATGTCAATAACATCAGGCTAGAACTTTCCTATTTGTCACCTACTTCCCAAGTGTGACACATACAAGCCAATAACTACGGGGACATGACTACAGACATAGATTTGTCCATCTGCAGACCAAACCACTACCCTGCTCAGGGCCTAAAATGACTAAGCAAGCTTACCAACATCATGCAGCCTATGCTCTATTAACCTGATTTGGATGTGAGCCACTATGAGACACATCACACCTATGTGGCTTCTGAATGGTAAACTCCTTAGGCATGAATGAGCCAACAGATTCACACTATGTGAGAATGACTCGCTGCATACAGTCCATACTACCATAGTACAAACTCCTACATTACACATGGGTAACAATGAAGGGACTGGAATGGTGGGTACAGGAGTGTCTAGACTGCCCATATGTGGACATGTGGCCTAACAAATGCAGACTCATGCCACTTCAGGTGGTGGGGTTATGTCTTACGCACCTTTACCACAGAACTCTCCTTCAAACATATGTGCCCATCCTACAGTGATGGCATCCAACAAACAAAGGCATGCTTGTACAGTTTCTGCTATGCGACCAAGCTACTGAGTCACGTATCAGGCCCTCCTAGGAATCAACACACTGCAATAAGCCAGCACAAGACAAATATAAACTGTGGGAAGGTGACAACAGGGCTGTGGAAGTAAGGGACTTGTCATGAGTCAAACACACACATTGACAATGATGCTAAGTGTCCATGTGGACTAGGATAGTAACCTACTTCTGTACTCATTCCTAATCTAATTAAATTAAAGAAATGAGGCATTCTGGGCCTGATTTTACACCAGAGCCTCATATTGCTCACATCAGAGGATCTGCTGGGGTACAGGGAGTGGGCACAATGCCACAGTTGTATAGCCACAGTAACCCCACCACACCCTAGATGAGGACCTATACTGGGAGATACATGTGACAGGCCCTGGTCTCTGCAGGCTGAGCAGACATAACGTACCTGACAAAACAATCACATCACTTCCATGCATGACAGTACATCATGTAGCCAACAACAAACTGGCATGCGTTGTACAGTTTCTGCTATGCGACCAAGCTACTGAGTCATGTCTCAGGCCCTCCTAGGAATCAACACACTGCAATAAGCCAGCACAAGACAAATATAAACTGTGGGAAGGTGACAACAGGGCTGTGGAAGTAAGGGACTTGTCATGAGTCAAACACACACATTGACAATGATGCTAAGTGCCCATGTGGACTAGGATAGTAACCTACCTCTGTACCCATTCCTAATCTAATTAAATTAAAGAAATGAGGCATTCTGGGCATGATTTTACACCAAAGCCTCATATTGCTCACATAAGAGGATCTGCTGGGGTACAGGGAGTGGGCACAATGCCACAGTTGTATAGCCACAGTAACCCCACCACAGCCTAGACAAGGACCTATACTGGGAGATACATGTGACAGGCCCTGGTCTCTGCAGACTGAGCAGACAGAACGTACCTGACAATGCAATCACATCACTTCCATGCATGACAGTACATCATGTAGCCAACAACAAACTGGCATGTGGTGTGGAAGGTACAGTGAGTCATAATATGCCTTCAGAACAACAGTTTAGCAAGGGCAGATGTATAAATAAATCTCTGTGGCACCCTGTACATTGCTCACATTACTTATAGCTGATTCATACAACATGCATACTCAGCTCATGCAGTCATGTACATACATGTTGTCTGACATCTACAACAATCATGAGGAAAGACATGTCAGAGGGTGGCAGTAATGTCTCCTCACCTAGTTATGTACATCCACCACAAGGAGGATCTAAGACCGACACAACACAATGTGGTTGAACTTTACAAATGGCACTGGCCACCAATACCTGCACACTGTCCCTCTTATTGGTGCCGCACAGACTGCACCAACAGGCACATGAGTAGTCAACCTGGCACACATGGCCACATTCTGGCCTGTGAAGAGTGAAAGGATGGTGAAGTACAGAGAAAACTGTGCACATGAGGTACTTACCTGCTCCTCTGATGCAACTGGAGCTGTTCATACAGGGGTAGGACCTCGTCCACTAGCCTCTCCAGCTCCTCTGGAAAGAAGGCAGTGGCCCTATCACCTGCTGGATGTGCCATGATTGCTCCAAGAGGCGGCACACAGCAGCTCAAGGAGAGTAGGTTTGGCTAGCTGCAGTATCAGGATTCAAGTGCATGAATCTGCAGAACATGGCTGTCACGCCAGCCATGTACGCGGTCGTCACCGCCAGCGGACACAGCCATTGGCCTGCAACGCCACTGGCAACAACATTAGCCAATGGCTGTGTCCGCCATCGTTACAACTGCCTGCCGCCTTGATGACTTCTGCCAGCAGTTCCTAATGTCCAGTGGAGTAGGTCAGGCAGTCGCCACTTTGGCACCCTGAAATGATGTACTTGATTATTTGCACTGCGTCACACCCACAAAATCATGTGATGTAAGCTCACATGCATCATTATATGGTATTGTCGAGGAGGTCCTTCACCTCAAACAACATATTAGCATGATGCAGGGCACAGATGACATTTAACAGCAGTGCATGGTACACCTCTGCCGACGGAGTCCGCACTTGGGGAAGGCAGTCACATTTCGTGGGACAACTGTGTCACTCAACATCCTAGTTTGATCAAATACCATGAAGTGGACACATCTGTGTGAAAACATGTGACTCTTGTGTATTTGCCAGCTGGGGTATGTACTGGGTGCCATGTCTATGTAGTCTGAAATGCTATGTCACATGATATTGTTGGCATGCATCTTGTATGTTGCTGTGGACACACTGACTAATGTTAGAAATCATGTCTTGTCACACATAGGTACCCAAGGAGAGGGAGACGATGTCCACCTCCTGTCTACCATCCACTGCCAGACCTGCAGACCATGGAGCATTGCAACATCATAATGTATTACCACCTGGATAGGCACACAATAGTGGACTTGTGTCATCAGTTGGAGCCAGATCTTAGGCCAGCTATTAGTCATCCAAACAGCATACCTTCCATCGTAAAAGTCATGTCACTGTTGCATTTCCTGGTCACAGGAGCCTTCCAACATACAGTGGCCCTGTCAGTCTGGTGTTGAGGGATGTCCTATCTACAATGCTGAAATACCTTGACACCTATATCCAGTTTCCCCGACGTAAGGATTTAGCCAATGTGAAGGCAGACTTTTGTAGTTTTGGCCACCTACCACATGTGGTGGGAGTCACTGACGGCACATATGTTGGCTGGTGCCACCACATGCTAATGAACAAGTCTATCAAAACAGGAAGAACTTCCATTCCATCAACATGCAAGTAGTCTGATTAGTGGATCTCTACATTTCATATGTGTGTGCTTGTTATACGGGTTCAGACCATAATTCCTTAATTATGCAGAGCAGAAGCATACCCCCGCTGATATCACAACTGCAAACAGAGAGGACCTGGCTAGTTGGTAAGTCACATCTCTTCTAGTTATTTGTGTGCAATGTCAGGTGCTACAATCATGAAGTGTGGAAATGCAAATATGTCCCATTTACCATGACATCCTCATGGGCATTTTAGAGTTGTGACATTGGCAGGTTTGTGATGCTGTTAGGAAAGATGAAGTAGACATGGATTGTTCCAGGTAATGTAGGTCACAGATTTTGGGTGTTGGAGAGCTGTGCCAAGACAGCTTGCACAGTGTCTTGATGAAAGGTCAGAAGTGCCCATTGGACTTGTTGTATGTGGTGTGGGTGGGTCACTTGCATCATGTCTGTCATATTATGGGCATGACACATGTCATAAATTGCAAAAAGGTAATTTTACCTTTACATTGACAAAATACTTTTTGCATGGCCGATATGTAGTTGTTGATGTGTTTCAACATTGCAGACCACAGTGACGGTCACAACACTGACATATGTGTGTGTCATACCACCAAATTAATTTTAACTGGATCATGATGGGCTTGTGATAAGGGACTGTTGCACTGCTATCTGTCTGTATCTTGAATTGTGTGGTGTTGGAAAACTTTGGTGTGGTATGTGATAAGTCTCAAGCTGTTGACATCCTTCACTTCCATGTTTGCCTATTCTACAGGTCAATGTCTGGCAAATCCCTTTCCTCTGTGGACTCGGGGCTGTATCTTGGAATATGTGCTATGACTCAGTGTGAGTTACACATTCTTGTTTGTAGATGCCCAGACATATGGTCAGCCTATGTGCTTTACTCAGGAATTAAATTTATTTGTGTGACCAGAAACTTGTGCTAATGTATTGGTGTGTAATGATTATGGTCCTGAGCCGGACACTGTGTACCTGTGACATATCCCTCCTTGTACAAGTAGCTTGAGTCCTCATCATATGGTCCACAAAGTCTTACATCTCTACATAGCAATTAGTGAAAATGAAGGAAGCAGACAACAAGTTTGTGATGGGTGAATTTATTACAATGCTGGTCAAAACATACATTGTGGACGGACGTAAATTTAAAAGTAAACTGAAGGGGTCAGTCATGGTGGATAAAATCAACTGAGTAGATGCCAGATCATTGGGACTCCAAAGTCCAGAGTACTGCTCCCATTTGAATAGGTAGTTAGTTCAGGATCAGTCAACAAAGTACATGTGTGGCACACAAAAGGAGGTCCCTTAGGAAGAGGTTACTTGCTGGCTGTGGTGGGTGTCTAGCCATCTGCAACTCATAGATTCTTTGCTTGATGTCCCCGCTTGCGGGGGGATCTGCTGCTACGGAGGCAGGGGTGTCTGGGAGAGGTGGTTCCCCTGGCAGGGCCTCACTTCCTGTGGCTGGCACCGATGTTGATGGGCCTGCTGTTGCTGCGCCAAAGGAAGGGGTGGAGCGACGTTGAATAGCCCTACCCAGGGTGGTACTGATGTCCCTCATCACCCCTATGAGGGAGGCCATGTTGTTGTTCTTGGCCTCCCATTACTCCCACCTATCCTGATGGATGTCCCTCTGTAGCTGCTTCATTTCCCGGAGTTCATTCAGCACCTGGCCACTCATGCCTTGGTACTCATGTTAGACCCCCCAAGATGTGGCTGATGGTGTCCTGTCAGATGGCAGCCCGAGTATCCTCACCCGCTGGCCCACAGCATCCATCCTATGCACCCTACCCCCACAGACCTGTGCCCTTAAAACAGGTTGCCCACTCGCACTTGTTTCTGGACCCTCACTGTCCGAAGTGTTGTGCTGCAACCTAGGATCCCAGACTGGGGAGCACAAGATTGTCAACACTGGCCTTGGTACACAGGCTGGGGGACAAATGCTTGCCTGAAATGTTGTGGCAACTGGGCTGGGAGGTGCTGATGTGGGCACAGTGAGACTCACTGTAGCTGTCTGACTAGGTTGCCAAGATGGGCCAGAGGCATCCTCCTTGTCCACGAGTGCTGTTGTCACTGAGGGCTTCATCCGGGGGGGGGGGGGGTAGCAGTCTCCTCTGTGGCCTCTGTGTGCCCACTGGCTGTTCGACCTGTTGATGTGAAACGTACAATGTTACTTGCTGCATTGTGACATCTATCTGTAACAGTTTCGTGTTACAGTAAGCAGAGACCTTGTTCCAAGTTAAGTTGCAGTTGATCCAAATGTGCCAAGTGACCACAGTATTGGGTGTTTTGACTTTACATGTGTGAAGTTTGCCAATTCCTTTTGAACCGAGAAGCTGATGTGATGCGCAGATCATATGCACTTTGGAGGATGACCTGGAAATGCTATGTTACCACCAGTGCAGGCAAAACAGTGTCTGTGCAGGATATGGCTTTGGCCATTTTGTGGCCTATTTAATTGGGATGCAGGCAGAGGCTGGAGTTTGTTGTATATATGACTGAAGTGATCATGTGGTGAGTGTAGTGTGAATGTGTTTGCTGCCAATACCATTCGGATGATGCATCTGGGGCCTTTGGGATCATTGTATAGCACACTGGGTAAGGTGTCCTTCCTGTCCTCAATAGTTTCATCTTGGGTTAGCAGATCAAGATGGAGCTAGGTAGGCAGATACATCTCTGAGTTTATCATGATCCTTATCTGGGTCCCTCCCAGGTGAGTAAACTTCAATTGAGTTTTAGGAAGCAAGTGTATGTTGACAAGTGACCACTGGTCTGGTGTTTGGAGTAGCTGTGACAGGGCCTGCTGGGGTTTGCAGTCAGGTCACTCCCTATACTCCCAGACACTTGACATATGTTATCTTCCCAGGTGAGTAAACATCAAATGAGAGTTAGGAAACAAGTGTATTTTGACAAGTGACCACTGGTCTGGTGTTTGGAGTAACAGTTACAGGGCCTGCTGGGAAGTGCAGTAAGGTCACTCTCTACACCCCCAGAGACTTGACATAGGTTATCCTCCCAAGTGAGTGAACCTCAAATGGGATTTAACAAACAGGGGTATCTTGGCAAGTGACCACTGGGCTTGTGTTTGTAGTTTCTGAAACAGTGTCTCCTGGCCTTTCCATTCATGTAATTCCCTCTGCTTCCCCCACTTGACAAATGTTGTTCTCCCAGGGCAGTAGACTTTATTTGTGGGTTACCTGATGAGGGTATTTGGAGACAAGAACACTGGTCTGATTATTGTCATGACAGAAACATGGCCTCTTGTGAGCTGTAGTCAGCCCAGTCCCTGTACTTAAAAGAGTAAACATTTGGTATCCCCTAAGGTGATTGCATTTTGGATTTGACAAACAGGTGTATTTGAGCAGGCGTACACTGGTCTGGTGGTTGTAGTGACAGAAACAGGGCCTATTGTGAGCTATAGTCAGGTGAGTGCCTCTACTACACACCCTTTACCAATGGTATACTCTGGGTAAGTAGACTTCCATTGGGAGTTGACAAACTGGGGTATTTTGGCAAGTGACCACTGGGTTTGTGTTTGTAGTCAAAGAAACAGTGCCTCCTGGCCTTGGCAGTCATGTCAGTCCCTCCACTTCCCAACACTAGACAAATGTTATCCTCCCAGGTGAGTGTAGAGCACTGGAGTGGTTACAGACGAGGGTACTTGGGCCTGTGAAGCCTGTGCTGTTCTTTCGAGTCACAGACCCGAGGCCTGCTGAAATGTGGAAACATGTCACTCTCTGTGCTACACACACTGTAACAATGTAATTCCCCCAGGTGAGTCCACTTCAATTGCTCTTTGTTCATACAGATCTCTAGTATCATCATACAACTGTGGTGTGACTACACTTCAATTGTGGTTTGGCAAAATGTAGTGCTTGGCCAGGTGGCCACTGGGCTGGTGAGTGGAGTGACAGTAAATGAGGCAAAAGGTGACTTATGTTCATACATTACATGGCATTTTGGTAACCTTTTTATTGTTGTAACTTACCAGACTCCACACCCCCAGGTAATCCTGTCAAGCCCTCAGGATGCAGGATGGCCTAGTCCTTCTCCTCCCATGGTAGTAGCTCTAAAGGGGCAGTAGGAGGGCCTTGCCAGTCTTCTTGGCTTGCAGCTGGTGCCTGGAGTCCAGAGAATGGACCTTGCCCCTGAGGTAGTTGTTCCTCTTCCTGATGTTCACCCTTGTGCGCAGGGTGGTGCCTAGACCATTGATTCTGAGGACTATCCTGCCCCACATTTCCATTTTCCTACTGAGAGGAGTATGCTGGACTTGTACTCCACATAATTGTGGCTCTACTCTTATGATTTCATCCACCATGACTCTTAACTTTTCATCTGTGAAATGGGGATTTTTAAGATGTGACATAGTGGTAAAATAAAAAAATAAAAAAATTTGAGGTGACAGGGACTTGCTTAACAGGGGTAGTGCAATAGGGGGATGAATGGTCGTGAGTGTGTGCAGGGTGTTCTATGGGATGGAGAAATATTTGAGGGTGTCTATTCTATGTGCTCTCAAGATATAGGGGCTTTGGCTTCAGTGTGTTGCAGTGTAGATGCAAAGGGTTGTGGTGTGTGAAGGGGTGTGTATTATAGTGTCCTTTGCAGGTGTGTCCAGTGTGGCAATGTGTGTCAGCTGTGCTGTTTTCAAAGGTATCCAATGTGCAGTTGTGTTTTACTTTGCAGACTGTGGACTGCTGTGGTTTGGACTGCCATTGGCGCCCACCACTGCGACTTTGGGCTTATAATACGCTCAGTGGTTGGTCGCTGTGCTGTCGGGGCTGGTGGTCGCACTGCCTATTTCCGGGCCTCCACGCAGCTGCTGGCCTGCCTTTTTTAGTTGGCCGTCGGCGGTCCTGCATGTGTAACTCGCAGTAGGGCGGTTTAGGACACCATCAACATGGCAGTATGGCGGGCGGACCACCAAACTCATAATAAGGCCCTTAGTGTAGGGAACTAGAGGTCACCTCTGAATTAATTTTTCTCAAAGTATGAAATAAAATTTAAAAATACTTTTTAAATACATATTTTGAAATTAATGGATTTTTGCTTTTGACCAAATATTCCTATGTTTTTACCTTTTTCTTTAGGTAGATGGCAATATTTTTCCACAGGTTGTGGGTCTCAGTTTTCTGCTCGTAATGGTCTGTGTGGTCATGAAGGAGTTCAATGTACCACTGACTACAAAATGGTGGACAACAGTTTATACATGTTTTTGTGTGGGGTCCCATAATTCAAACCATAACATGTTTTGAACAACATTTTTAAAGGAGAATTTGTTTGTGACAGAACGTGTATTTATTTTGTACATTTTAAAAATTTATATTTATTTGCTTTCCAGGAGAATATCGTCCATTTTACAGAAGTAGTACAAATAATGTTTGGTGAAAAAGGAGAAGGACTACCTTGGTAACGGAATACCTCGAAACCTGTTTCAGTTTTTGAAAGTGTTTTTGAACACAATTTGCATTTAATTTTCTGTTTGGAAATTTGGTGTTGGGGAAATAATTTTTCTTTACATTATTTGTAAATTAAATTTTTTGATAGAAAAATGTATATTTTAGTTTGTTAAAATGCATGTTCACTGTGCTCTATTGTATGCGTTGCTATAGTATGTGCGGTTAAGGCATGTGTGGCAACGGTATGCATGGTTTAGGCATGTCTAATTTGGTTGGTGTATTTGCATGTTTATGCATGGTTTAGACTTGCGTTGTTAAGGAATGGTCATTGTTGTGCTTGCGTTGTAAAGGCATGCGTGGTTTAGGCAATCGTTGTTCCATCATACAATTGTACAACGCCACAGTTGTGACCAGGATCACTACTGTGTATGCAGAATTGAATTGTGTGGTATTGAGTACTTCTAAGAGAATAAAAAGTACTTTCTTTTCTGGACATTAAAACTATTGTCTGTTGGATGTTTTTTTTATTTCTGAAGTTGTTCTCCCCTCCCCACACTCCTTCCCCGAGAAGCCTGACTGTTTGCTCTCATTACCCTGACAGTCAAGAACAAAAATGGTGTATGTGGCGTAGTGTGCAGACATAGGGCCTCATTACAAATCTGGCGGTCCAAGGACCGCAAGCCTTGCGGTGATGGTTGGACTGCCACAACTGTGGCATTACAACCCTGGTGGGTGGATGTGCCAGGGCACCGACGTCCCCATTAGGAACGTGGTTCCCGATGGATCGATGGTGGCAGGAGTTGTACTCAGCCATGCGCCGCAGTGCTGATTACAAATCTACTTTCCACCAGCCTTTCCATGGCAGTCACCCAGTCAAGAAAAGACTGTTGGAAAGCCAGTGCCGGGGGTCCACAGTGGAGCCCCTGCACTGCCCATGCCCGAGGCATGGGCAGTGCAGGGGCCCCCCTGCCCAGCACCATCGGAATGCGCACTTTGCAGACAGTGCGTATTCCGATGGTGCTGTTGTACTACTGTACTGGCCTAGGATCCCTAAGAGAGACGAGGCCAATACCGTAGCACTGTTCCCGCCAAGCAGCCCAGCAGAAACCTTATGATACAATGTTCCCGCCAGCCAGCCCAGCAGGAACATTGTAGTGCAGTTGAGGGGGACGCCACTGCTTTGGTGGTGGCATCCTCTCCGTGGGTTAGGCAGTCGGCTTATCTGACGGCCAAACTCATAATGAGGCCCATAGCAAGAAAGGCCCGACCTGCCAGCAAAACAAACAACCTCAACCACCACAGTTGCAGCCCAGTAGCATATTTTGACCGAGGGTCTCCCGTCTTATGAACTGCCAGCTGAGTGAGCTTTAAACGTCTCTGTTACCTTGGGCCAGGTTTTCTTATTAGGTTCACTTCACCCCTTATTCCAGGTATGATCTCTGGAAGTTCTCACGTGCCAAAGTTATAACTCTAGTGGCCTCCCTGAAGAGACATTTGGCAGTTTGAATGGCTAGATACGGGCACACTCTTAATTGGGGTGCTTGGAATGATGAGACAGGTGCAAATGTTAATTGGTGTTATAAGGACAGCATTTCTTGTGCCTTGTATAATACAAGCGAGGCTTATACACCCTATACACGACCCTGCATATATTTTCCTTATTGCAGTCTACCTGTGACCTGGTGTGGGAAACACAACTCTCTGCTCCACTGTAATAACTTACAAGCTTGTGTTTTGCATCAGAATGCTTGTTGTCAGAGTAATCAAAGGGTCCTAAACGTAGCTCCATGCGCACAATGGCACACGTCACATAAGCACCACTTAAACTCAATATGATTGAACTGGAGGAGAAATAATTTTCACATGTTACGTTTATGGGATCCATTTTTAACAAACACTGCTGCATTTCAAAGGTAGTGCAGGAATTCTCAAACAGCAGGCAATCTTTTTTAAAGGTTTTACTACACTTTTTATATTTGTCACAATTAATGATCTGCACATTTGTTTGTTTAATTTTTCAGAATTATATTAAGCATATATGAATTCATAAGGCCTCCTGTATCAGAGGCTGTAAATCACAAAGGCCCTGATAATCCGGTTTTATGGGCAAATTCCTGTTTGCGCCCAAAATGGGATTACAATGCAGGTGCAAAGTTGGAATGTTCGATCCTGTAATTTGTAGCAAATAAAACCTGATCCAAATTCATGGTGAAAATTGCAAAATGTTTGCTTTGTGCATACTGTACTTTATGGAATCATGGACGAATTGTACAAGAGACCCCATTCTTTTATGTGCAAATTATGTGCAAATGTTATAAAACTAATGTGCGCACCCGGATCTACTCCAAATTAATCGGTCAGTAATTTGCACCAACACAATGTGTCCCCATCATAATGGGGCCATAAATATTGATGGAGTACTGTGTGTGACCATGTATTATAAAGAAAAAAATACTGATTAGTGTAGGAAGTCTGTGGCCTTCCAAACTGTAGTGTATAGAAAAAAGGATGCCCGATGCAGAATATAAGTGGCTAGAGAGTCGCCCATTTTTCACAGATATTCATCGGCCACAGGGTGAATAGGGACACCTTGAAAGGTTGTGGGTTGTCCTGCAGTGGGGGGACTGCAAGAGGAGCCCATGTTACGCCCCTGCTTATAGAGGGAGTCAGTCTTGTTCGTCTACGTGACAGAGTCATGGTTTGGGACCCCAGTGTTGGCAACAAAAACATGCGCTTAGTTTACCTGAAGTATCCAGAGAAGTCAAAGTAAAGAGCAGTTTAGCACTGGAAATCAAACATTTGCAATGCAATAGGTCTCGCATTTGCGAGTGTTTGAGGTATTGGCATTGTAAATGCATAATTTGACTTTTCTTGCCACATAAATTGGTCAACAATGCCTCATAATTTGGTTATTTTCTATCACTTAATTCTAGTGGCCCATCATATAACTAAAGCACTTCCATTTACCTTCTTCCTCTGTCTGCACAGTTTTAATTTTTGTTCAACATCAATTCTTAACAATTAGAAGGTGGAAATTAACAAAAAATGTAAAGCAACCAAACTGTGTTATCCAGGCAGTGGACGGAAGCAGCAATGCGCCTCTGGCCTTATTATTATTTGCCGCTCTGCTGTTTCATCTGAAGAAAATGCTGCGGACTCATTCCACCTATTATGACCTATCTGTGCTCCAAAACTGCTTATTTTAATACAAACTGTGCCCGCTCCGAGTATGCCAACTGACATGATACGATACTATGCCTTGTTGTCTATTTCCATGGAAGGGCACATCAAGCATGAAGTATGCACAGATAAGAGCTAAGAATACATGATTTAAGTGATTTGGCTTTATTTAGTTCCAACCTGGACACTAAAATACCGATGGTGCCGGTAGAAAACATGCCAGGGGGCGACCTTATCTGCAGCGCAGGGCAGCGTGGCCCCTGATGTAAGACAAAGAATTTGGGAAAGGCGGAGGAGGTGAAGGTGCAACAGCACTACTGTTGGACACAGTATTCTGGTGTAGACTTTTAACATGAAGTAGTGAGAGGAATTTGATAATATGAACTGAGTACGCACACATTCAGGGCACAAAGATGTGCCGTCTCTGAGGAATGATGTGTTCCTCTGCATTACTACCCAGAAACCTGACAAAATGAGGAAATGCTAGTAATTTAGAATTTGATGTCCTTGAACCTTTGGCCATAAACATTGATCAAGAGTTGGTGTCGAACCTGGGGGGTTGGCGAGACAGCAAATCTTCTACAGTTCTGAAATTTTATATAGGCCAATGCAAGGCCATCACAACAAAAATGAGCTACTCAGTAAAACCTTCGCACTTGTATAGCGCTACTTACTCGTTAGGCGCTGTACGCCAGGCATTCGAGCAAGGGCCGTTCAGGGTGGGACCCATTAATTAGATTAGGCACCTCGGTGAGAATTAACTGACCCACCGAGGTGGGAATGGAACCCTGGTCCGAGGCCAGATCTCTGCATCGGGGTCTGCCACTCTAACCATTGTGCCACACTTCTCCACAACTGAAATGTAAACTGAATGCTCTGCAGACACAGAAAACAATATCACATCACTCAGACCCGGGAGTCAAGCAACAAAATCTTCGTTTGCAGCAAGCACATTGGTTGGTTTCTTTTCGGTTTGTTGCACGTTGTCTTTATGCACTGCAAAACTCAATAACCCCGCCTATGGCGCGACAACCTATACAATAGTCACATTTGTTACAGTCAGGGGCTGCGTACTACAAGAAGATCTGACCATCAACTTACACCTATCACTGAATGCCTAAATGTTTCTATACCCCATGAAAAGAGAAAATCAACACCCCCTACAACAGGCTTCGTTGCTGAGCACCGGCACTTATTTTTAAGGGCCAGCGCTCAGTTATCTACCTCAAGCATTTGCTGCGAGCAAAAGACACATTTGGGAAAGACGGAGGAAGAGAAAAACGAAAAAGCGTCACAGTGATAGAAAGTAGAATGCTGCAGGGGTGAGCTGAGGGGTAGGGAGTGGCCTTAAATGGATTGACGTGGCCCGAGATGGTTTCAGCATTAAGCTGCCTCAATATTCCGTGTTCGCACAGTCAATTGCAGCAGCCGCATGTTTAAAATGAGGACTTTGGGCACCGGCACCTTTTAATTTACAAATTAAGCACTGTGTTCTTCGAGCCTCGATCTTGATGTAGTACCGCTCTTGAGAACCTCTCTGCAATTGCTGATTATATTCCTCCTAACAGATGCGTCACAAAACTTCAAAGCGTCATCGCTGGCTGCCATGAAGCAAAGGGGAGAGACAAATGAAAAACAAATAGTTTGCTACACTAAAGTATATGGCCGGTCATGCAATAATCCATGTAACAGGGTAAATCTGCAAGTCAGTAACAAAACAGCCTCAATATCGGCGGGGCCGATATAAAGCATTTGCCAATGAAATGAAGAGATTTTTGAAAGGCAGGTACAGGAACAAATGAATGTGGTGATGGGCATGAGATGGGTTTGGTTAAAGCCCACAGAACATATTAAAACATGTCAATAAGCAGAGCTTGTGCGCTGCTATGCTCAACCTAAAAAGCCGAGGTAGCAGGAACATGACAGTGTCAGACCGGGGCTGCCAAAGGAAAACCGACTGACGTTTAAGAAGTGCTAAAGAATGCCTTTCTAAATGCGGAACTCCTGGGTGATTCGCAGAATCCATATAAGTACAGTTGAGGTGCTTCTTTTCATCGGAAATACATTATGCTACTACTTAAGGGCAGGGAGGTGCTGCAATTAGAGGTAGGATGTCAAAGAACGGCTGATGTAAGGTAGTTTACCTCGCAAATCCTGATTAATATTTTACTAATGCCTCAATTGAAAGGGTTTGTGAAGTCTTGTTTGTTCTTGTTACATAGGATGGTATTTCATTTTCTAGGAAAAGGACTTGAAATGGATACTGCTACCAGAGGATGTTCACTACTGCCCCAGCTTATATTACACAGGCGAGAGAATTACTTAAAATAAATGCGAAGAAGATGTGTCATTAAAGCTATAGTGTCAAAGTTCAGTTTACAGTTCTCGTGTATGTTGAAACCGTAAAACAATACTGCTTGCAATCCTTCTACGAGGTTGCATGTTGTTCTGTAATCTCCGGCTTCCTCCTCCAAATTACTCGACTACCAGTGATGACTCCAAGACAGAAACAGTTTACTAGTGACAAACCAGAGAGGTTTTACCAAAGATCGATCGATCTATCTATCTATCTATCCCTATTTGTCTGTTTGTCTATTTATATCCATCTCTCTGTCTGCCTCTGCCTGCCTGTCTCTGTCTATCTATATCTATCTCTGCATGTCTGTCTATCTATCTATCTGCCTATTTCTCTCTCTCTCTATCTCTCTGTCTGCCTATCAATATCTAGCTGTCTGTCTAACTGTCATTCTTGTAAGCTATCTATGCCATGTGTAGGCTTCTTCATAGCATTTCAAGTCAGGAATATAAATATCAATTACGGGCAGCAATGGGTACATAGTAGCGCCTTCGATACATAGTAGCGTGCCCTTCCATACCCTTGGCAAGACCATAACTACTATTGGTCTCAAATATCACGGAGGCAGCAGGAAGACCGGAAGTAACGAAGTATACTGTAGTTTTCACTTCTTGCCTTTCGTAGTTTCAGTCCCCAGCAAATAGGAGTCTAAGACTGGGACAAAGTGCAATCCTCTGATGCCATCTCAGGCCATTTGATGCATGACCTCGCTGTGCTGCCCCCGGTTCACGGTTATGACAGTGATGCTCAGTTGAGAGTTTAATCAAAGAGATTTGGGGAGGGACGAGAGTCAGGGATACACCAGAATATTCTGGAGGTCTGACCGTTTTGGGAGTATGTGGCAGTTATGTGATTTTTTAAGGCTGCTATTTACCTGTGTGGAGTTCAACTTAGTTTTCAGTTACACACTATTAAAAGTTTGTTTTTTTGTTTTTCTTCCACTGAGAAATCCTTCCCGATGGAAAAATCCTTTCTCCTACACACCCTCAGAGTCTGGGAATGTACAACTGCCCTTCCCAACCGAGATGGGGAGCAGCTCCAGCCCTATGACGGAGTAAAATGACAATCATTTCCAGGGTGGACAGAGTTGGAGAGCAATTTGTAAATACTTAAAACTTTGAGTTTTCTAAGCTTCCACAAACATACCAGGCAAATCATACCTTATAATACCTATTCCTCGCTCCTTGCTTGAGGATTACTACTGCATAATTCTACATAAACATGTCGGAGATTTCTACAGTTTTGAATGGATTTACGGCTTGTAAATCGCCTTTTGGAATGCCCGGCAGACGTAAATCCTGCCTTTTAAACTTGATTTACGATCTTAAATGGCTTTGTGATTTGGGTTCTGAAAGTAGAAGAATGCTAATCTGTGTGTTGGCAACATTCTAAATCAGGTTAAACTCTTCCTCATCCAGCCTTGCGAGATAGGGAAAGAGGTAAGAAAACTGTCTTTCCACAGAGTTCGAATTCCACTGAAGCCGATATTTTTTGTTGTGGTCATAGATATTAGAAAAGCCTAATGGTCCACACAGACTGAAGCCTCCTTCTGGCTCCCAGTTCGTTAACATGAGTACTGCTGCGGTTCAACTGAGATACTACTCGGCTGATGAGCCGATAACCTCTCATTTATGATCGAATGACAAGGATATTGCACACTTTCATGGAGATTCTCATGCGCTTTTGATGCCTGTCTCGTGGCAGCTAAAGCCTCATCCTACTAACTCTCTATTATCAGGGACTCAACACCTGGGCCTGTCTTCGGTGCTCTGTCTCTGGTGCATAGTCGAGGGCAGATCCCTGGACTAAGAGCGGAAAGGAGGCTGCACTCTGGACATTATTTTTCTACAGTTTATGTGAGGAGCCAATTTCTACACAGGATAATGACATATTTGGTGTAGACATGTTATATATACTTATGAGGGACTGAACCAAATCAAATTATCACTACACACATATAGGTCATGGTTTCCTGCTTGAAGGAGTTGAGCAGGAGGTGACCTCATAAAGTGAAAATAACCCTACCACACATAGACCCTCATTATGACATTGGGAGTAAATTCCAAATACCGTCGCAGTGACTGCCACCAACATGCCGCCGCGGAGGCGAACCTCTGTCCACCAGATTATGACACATACACACAAAACTGACAGAGAACAGCCACAACCACAAATCCGACAGACCCACTGAACGGGATAAACTGTCAGTAATACCACCCATACCGTTATGCCACCAAAATAACACCCTCCAAATAATGACCCTCGAATCACCACAGTGGGCATTTAACGGCAGATATGGCCACCAAAAACAAAACAAGACAACATTGGCCAGAACCAAAAACCCACACCTGACACAAATACACACACCCACCACCAGCACTATAAAACACACTCCCACATCACCCACAATCCTTTGCAAGCACGAGAAGACCGCTACACTTTGCCACGCCAATCCCAGAGAGAACTGCACACACATATCACAACTACCCATTCATCCATCATGCACCACACACCACACTCCCCACCACTTCGCACATCACCCTGTGCACAACACACTCCACACAACACTTATGTCCCCACAAAGGCATCTCCGGTTCACTGATGAGGAGTTGCAGGTCATGGTGGAGGAAATAGGGTAGAGCCACAGCTGTTTGGAGCACAAGAACAGAAGATCTCCATTGCCAGGAAGATGGAAATATGGTGGAGAATCGTGAACAGGGTGAACTCCGGGGACCAACACCCACGCACAAGGGATGACATAAGGAAGAGGTAGAACGACCTACGGGGAAGGTGCATTCTATTGCAGCAAGGCACCAGCTCACCATCAGGAGGAGTGGCGATGTATCCTCACCTCCTCCCCCAAAGCTGACAGCATGGGAGGAGCAAGTCTTGGCAATACTGCATCCTGAGGGACTCACCGGAGTAGCCAGAGGGCTGGACACTGGTGAGTCAACATTTACTAACTATCACCCCCCCATACCTGCAAGCCAGCATGACTCTTCACCCTAACTCCCATCACCGCACTCCATCCCACACAGTGCACCACCCCAATTACCAAACCCAAATGGCAACCCCTGCATGCCATACCCACGGCATGCACATCCCTTCCAGCTCTGCATGTACACCCACCACCAATGCATGCACAGAACTAACAATCCCACAATCCATCACCTTGCACTACCATAGGTGGGAGGACAACAACTCATTGGGAAAGCTAGGAATGCGGAATATGTCACAGACATGTACCATAATACATCACTTACTTCGTCACAGGTGCCCCAGCCAATGTCAGCGGCAAGGAGGTGCCATACCTACCCAGTCCCACACCAGAAGATGCCCCCAGTGATGACAGCAACTCAGGAGCTCTGGATGAGCTCCCTGGCCCATCAGGGACCACTGGTCAGGCGGCTACCCCATCCCACAGCCAGTCCACCACAGAGCCCCCCTCAGAATCTGACACCACAGCAGCCAGCCAAGGCCCCAGACATCTGTCTCCAGGGCACGTCAATCAGTAGTGTGCCCATCTGTATCCGAGTGGCCCGAGTCCACACCACACAGGCAAGACAATGAGGGTCATGGTGTCAGTGGGAGTGGGCACACCGTTTAGGGGACACAGGCACAGAGGACCAGAGGCAGTCAGAGGACAGCTGGGTGCCAGGGGGAGGACAGGCCCAGGGAACCCATTGCCCAGGAGGCACTCAAAAATGTCCTGGGGGCATACCAACAATCCCAGGACAGGATAGGCCAGGTGATCAACATCATGCAGGAGAATCAGCGGCTGCAGGGGGTACACCACCAGGAGGCCAGGCAGCAGGTGCAACGCCTAAATGGCAACATGGCCTCCATTGTAAGGGTGCTGAGTGACATGGCCAACACCATGTGAGAGAACAGAGCACACCAGCGGGACACTTCCACTAGCCACACCACTCAGCAGCCATCAACATCTGCTGCAGCAAGTGGACAGGAGGCCCTGCCACAGGAGCCACAGGCCACCAGGAGCCACAGGCCACTAGCACCCCTCCCCCTGCAGAAGGTGAACCATCCCACAAACATTCCCTGCAAACATTCCCTGCAACCCAGACAGACACCAGAGACAGTTGCCAAGCCATTGCTCCCCTTCGTATGGCCCCTTGGACACTGGACCTGTGCAACAAACAGACTGGCCCACTACACTGGACTTTTCCCAACCATCACACCACCCTATTGCACTTTCCATAGTTTTTTTGTTATTCAAATAAACACCCTTGAACAAAACTTGAGTAATAGTGCTTTATCTGAAGGAAATGTACAATGTATTGAACTGAACTGTACTGTACTGAACTGCATGATCCTGTGCAAATGTCCTGTAATATGTTGATCCATCCTACATATGTGTCTCAGCAGTCTGTACACATCACAGCATTGCACTGTTGTAACCACACCAACATCTGCAATAAGGGAAGGCATAGGTGACAGTCAGTTGGGATGCAAAGGTAGTGACTGGCATGACTACAGATGCACAGCACAACACGTAAATTGAGAAATGTATAGTTCAACAGTCTTACTTGAGTCTTATTGGAAGTACTGCTGCATTATCTATGTGTCCTGTTGTCCACATCCTCCTCCTCTTCCTCCTTACTGTCCTCACTGTCCACTGCTGCCACAGGTGTATTGTCACTTCCCTCCTGCAGATAGGGCACATGGCGTCTGAAGGCTAAATTGTGCAACATGCAGCACACAACGACAATCTTGCAGACCTTCTCAGGGGAGTAGCATAGGGATCCACCTGTCAAATGGAGGCACCTGAACCTGGCCTTCAGGGGACCGAAGGTCCTTTCAACAATCCTCCTGGTACGCCCATGAGCATCATTGTACCTATTCTCAGCCCCTGTTCTCAGATTCCTAACAGGGGTGAAGAGCCAGTACAGGTTTGGGTAGCAGGAGTCACTTGGAAGAAGTGAGGGACACACATTAGCCTTGCACAACGGCATGGGGTATAACTCCTGAAGGCATATACTGACATACATTGGGTGGGGACTCATGCTCACCTATAAGCCACACACTGTGCCTCTATAGTTGTGCCATCAGCTGTGGGATGCTACATTTCCTCAGGACAAAGGCATCATGCACCGACCCAGGATATTTGGCAGTGACGTGGTAGATGTACTGGTCAGCTAGGCACACCATCTGGACATTGAGTGAGTGGAAACTCTTCCTATTCCTGTACACCTGTTCATTGGCCCTGGATGGGACTAAGGCAATATGGGCCCTGTCAATGGCCCTAATCACATGTGGTATGTGTCCCATTGCACAGAATCCTGCCTTCACAGTGGGCAAATCATCTACCTGGGGGAATGAGATATAGCTGCACATGTGTTTGACCAAGGCAGCCAAAACCCTTGCAAGCACAATAGAGAACATTGGCTGCGACATTCCTGCAGTCAAGCCCACTGTCACCTGGAAAGAGCCTGTTGCCAGGAAATGGAGCACTGATAGTACCTGCGTAAGAGGGGTATTACTGTGGTGCAACGGATAGCACATAGCAGATCAAGCTCCAATTGTGCACACAGCTCTGTGATTGTGGCCCTGTCCAGACGATAGGTGAGTATGATGTGCCGGTCCTCCAGTGTAGCCAAGTCCACAAGGGGTCTGTACACGGATGCTTGCCTCCTCCTATTCCTCCGCAGTGGTTGGTACCTAAGTGACACAAAGGTAAGAAGGGATTGACAACAGGAACTATGGACAGACAACATCAGTGTACACAGAGCATGTTTGTATGTCGGACACTGGAATTGTATAGTTGTGTACAGTTGACACCAATGATGCACATTTAAATCTTGCATGTGTACTAGCATTAGAAAATGGCAACCACCTGTCCTGTATGTAGGGACAGGTGGAAGTGACCACACTCCGCCAGCATTAGGCGTCAATGCAGGAGGTGGTCTGCACCGCCGTGCAATTCCTCATTGGCTAACATGGGGCTCTGTGGAGTACAGGAACCAATGATGGTCAACGCCAGCAGTGACGGTGTTAACCACGCGGACATGACCACCATTTTCTACAAACGACTTCACTTGATTCCTGACTTTCTACAGAACTACATCTCCACTGCATGTGCTGCTGTGCCCTGAGTCTGGTACCTGCCATGACCCATGCTACATGGGGAAAGGGCCCCATTCTTAACGTCGGAGGAGTTGGAGAGGCTCATGGATGGGGTCCTACCCCTGTATGGACAGTTGTATGGGCCTCCAGACCAACAGGTGAGTACATCATGGGTACGTTGCATGCAACATGGCTGCATGTAGATGTGTGTGTGTGTGCGCTGGCAGTGTGTCATTTGGGGGGTATGGCTGGTGTCAGTGTTAATGCAGAGGTACAGGTCATGTGTGTGCTTGATGAGTGGCAAATGCAGTATGTAGGCCATATGTGTGACAGGCTGGATGGTATGGTTCATGGTGTCCCTCTGTCTATGTTTCCTCTCCAGGTCACCGCCCATCAGAATAAGGGATTGTGGCGGGGGGAGGCCTCCCAATGAGGGAGGGGTGCCCATCCGAACCTGACCCCCATAATGGCCTGCATACTGGTGGTGGCCTATCCAGAGCTGGATGGGTTCTTGAGGGCATCACAGCAGCCACAAGGGGGTGAGCAGAGTATGTGACAACCATCATTTGTTGCCTGGCATGGGATTTCGATCTAGGGTTCCAGTCAGTGGATGCCCCAATATGCCAGTTTAGACATTGCTGCATGGTCCAGCTTTGGTATTTTGGGTGTACTGCATATTTTTGATAGCTAGGTAGCTGGCTTCCCATGTCAGACAGGGCTTATTTGGTCCCAGTTGGTGTGCTGATGGCAGTATTTGGCTCCTACCTGCTGTAGTACCTAGCCAGTGATATGCCAGTGTGGTCCATACTGCCCATTCTTTGTGTCAGTGAGTGCTGTTGTTGCTGTGACTGACCCTGTGCTCCCTTTCTTCCCCCCCTCTCCATTTGTCATCCTGTCCATGTGTGCATTAGCATCATCTGGCGAAGGAGCAGGGACACCGGCGAGTGAGGGAGCTGCAACCGATGGGACCCAGGAGGCACAGTTCCCCGACGCCGAAGGGACCAGTGGGACGGAGGGCGAGGGGAGCACCATGGGGGGGCAGGAGGTGATACAACTGACTCTGATTGGGATGGGAGCACCATGGTGGTGGCAGACCCCTCTGGGACCACCCCAGCTGCAAGATCTTCTGCCTCCCCCCGTACCAGCATCGCCCTCCCAGTAGCCCCCCACCAAGTTGTCCGCGCCCACTCACCCAGGAGGGTGGGCATCTCTTTCGCCCCAGGCACCTCAGGCCCTGCCCCAGTCAGCCCTGCTGCCTTCAGTGAGGAGGCTATTGACCTCCTGAGATCCATCTCTGTACGACAGTCAACCATAGTGAATGCCATCCAGGGGCTGGCATCCCAGATGCAACAATGCAATGCCTTCCTGGAGGGCATTCACAGTGGCTTGGCGGCCCTACAGAGGTCATTTCTGGCTCTGGTCTCCTCTCTGATGGCAGCCAGTGTCCCTGTTTTTCTTCCATCCCCCCTCCAACTACCACGTCCCAGTACCAGTCTCCTCTCTCCAAACTCAGCCCACGCACGCATTCTGACAAGCATGCAGCCAAAACAACAGACAAGACTCGCACAGACAAAGACAGGCAGCACACTTCAGTCCACAAGCACTCACACATCCAACACACAGATGCACACACAACATCATCCACTGCATCCAGTGCCTCCCCCTCCTCCTCCCTCACAGTCACATCAGCACTCACACCTGCATGCACAGCATCAACAGTCCCAGAACCTGCCACCTGCCCAGCCTTGCCCACAGTCACCACAACAGCAGACCTGCAGACATGCACCTCACACACATGCGCAGTCACCACAACCACCATTACCACCACATGCAGCACACCCACCTCACTTGCAGACACCACCACAACATCCATCCACATGTCCTGTTTGCCCTCCTCTGCCCTGTCTGGCCCCCTTCCAAAGACACATAAACTCTCACACTCAGACCCCCAACAGCCATCCACCTCACACACGCACTGTCCATGCACTTGCAACCAAGTCCAGCACACCACCTCCTCCTACAACCACTCCCTTTACCTCCACTCCCAATTCTCCTCCCACAACCCAACCCCTTCGTCCTAAGAAGCTTTTCCATTCCTGCCTTTCCCGCCTTGACCTCTTCCCTCCCCCTCCTAACCAACCTGCCCGTAAGAGAAAAGTCCCACCCCCCACCCTGTACCTCCAGCACCAAATCTAGCCCTGTTCCACCCCTTAAGACTTCCGCTGCCACTAAGGGGCACATGAGTGGCACTCTGGCCCCCCGCCCCAAGTCCACTCCTTCGTCCCCAAAACAAAAGGGTAGAGAACTGCCCCCCTCCAAAATCCAAACCCAAGGATCCCCCTCCCAAAAAGAACCCCACCACCCCCTGAGGTGCCTACCTATTTCCAACATGATACCCCTGCACAGTGGAGTCCCGCTGTTGTCAGGAATCAAGTTGGGCCTTGGACTTTGCCCTGTGGGCATGTTCAGACTTTGGACTGACCAATGGTCCTCCAGGTAAATATGCATTTCTATATTTTTTTGGATTAGGGCTCTTCATCCTACTGGATTACAGTGGTTGGAACAGAGGTATGTGTCCTGGCTTTCTTTACTAGTTGGTCCTGATACTGTTGATTTACTCTGCAGATGGCTCTAGGTGTGTGGGGTGTGTGTATGGTGTGTGTTTTGTGTGTATGTGTCAGTCTCCCCTCCCTCCCTTGTGTGCTGGGCAGCTGTACTCACCGTCGTCATCTTCATCGGCGTTGGTGCTCCAGGATGGCCATGGCGTGGTACAGCATAGGGAAGACTTCCAGTTCTGGTTCTATGGCAGCCGCGGACACCTCTGTGTCCCTGGAGGTAAGTGTCTCCTTTTATATGATGTGTTTCTGCCAGGCTTTTGGTGGCATTGCTACCGCCCCGGAAATCCTGGTGGTGTGATGTGTCATAATATGATGGGCGGATCCTTATCTTCGCCTGCCTGTAGGTGGCTACCGCTGTGTTCAGTGATCGTACCGCACTGGCGGTTGGGTACATTGGCTGTCTATGGGAGGGATCACTGCCATAGTCATTATTTGGTTGTCATTACCTCCGGCCTGGTGGCGGTACTACCGCCATCGCCGGCGTGGCGGTCACCTGACCGCCAATATCATAATGACCACCTAATTTCTTTTGAACTCCCTGATTATGATACTACTATTGAACAGGGGGGGTGTAGCACAAAAAATAGGGCCCCCCTGCCGAATGTAAAGAGGGGTCCCTGAGTCTCCCAGATCGCAGAGATCTTCACTGGCATTGTGTTGAATGTGGACCTCCTGAAGGGCTGCGAGGTCCTCTAAAGAGTTGGGAGATCCCCACTGCACGGGTCCTGTGCTACACCCCTGCTACTGATGAGTACCTAAGGTGAGGGATATGAGATGATCTTCTAATTTGGGCTACTAGATTAGGACATTAGTCTACAGTTTATTACACACTTGAAATGATGCAAAACTACAAACTACTCTAGTATTTAAAAAAATGTAAGTTGAATAATGCTCCACTGACTAGCATAAAGGAAATTTGGAACCAGGATATAAGAGCGAGATGTTGGACTCAGAATGGCTGCAAGCCTCTTTTCACAAAACTGGTACCTGCTAACTAGTTAGTATTCACTGGCTAGAAGTCTCTGATGAGTCCATAGGTTAGGATCAGAATGAGGTGTAGCTATTTTAACAGGCCTAACTTGGAACCACCTAGGGGTTGACTAGCGTGGTTTCATCTGGAAGCATGCAACATTATAACTGTTTTTGCAGAAGTTGGGTTTATTCATACTGCATACCTCTGCAGTTGCCCTAAATTTACACACTTTGCTAGTCTAGTCAACAACGGGATAACTGGGAAACTGCCAAACTGAATCACTGTGCCTGTGTTCATAAGGCGTTGTTTTTGGGAACGCTGTAGCAAAGGTGGTGCGAGCACTTGCTCAGCACTACAAATGGCCCGGTGGAGAAACTGGCCTTTTATCATCTTTTTCAGCGTAGCAATGTCCGGAAAATACAAAATCCTACTGTAACATTATTAAAAGAACTGGTGAGCATATGTAGGCAGACTGATTCATAATATGGAAGTATACAACGAGTTGGCCGCCACTGAGTATGCAAGGGACGGAGTACAAATAGAGAGATCTCTTTCTTTGGACACCAGTGATCGAAAATCGTCAGTGCCACAGAAATACTTTACACTGGCTCATCAACTATACCTTTCAACAGAACATTTTAGGTGAGGTAAAATTATACCTCAGCTGAGACACCTTTCAGTCACTGCTAAGATGTGTTTCCCTTTCGTGCTCTCTCTACGCATGTGCCATTCTCCTACCTGGTAAGTGTAAGAGAAGTGAGACTACTTAAAGTCACCCAAGATAACACAGGTTGTCGATGGTAATGCGAAGAAGTAATGAGCAGTATTAATAATCTCACAGAGTTACAGGCAAACAGGAGTGACTGTGTACATCTGGACACTAGCTCCAAAATATATCCTCTTCTTTATTTTACTAAGAGAAGGTAGAGGACCGGCAGGCAGTGACACGAAGGAAAAACTATAAATTATCTACAGAGCCATGGTGCGAAATAATGTACAGAACAAGCTGGACTGTTAACACAATGGAATAATATGTGTTTATTATGGTCAAAATCTAGCTAATTGATAAACACTGCATAAAACCGAGAAATATCCCCAAAAAAAATCTTAATTTTTTGACAATTTCAACTTGGACAAGCACACATATGGGGTTGCAAATTCAAAAGCGAAAAACACTTTTAACCTTCTCAGAAATTCAATTTGAAAACAATATGAAAAACAGCAGGGCATATATGGTAATGTGTGCAAAAGGGCTATTGCTGGTCAGACTCAAGTAAGTAACCCAATACAAAATACGTATCCCAGCATGGGACGTGTGCAAAGTTCAATCTTGCTGATTGTGTCCCACAGGACATAGTGCGAAGTCAGAAGGCTGCTGCCTGACCCACAACTCTTTCAGGAAGGCTGGGAGTCTCCAAAAGTCCCTAACCATACACAAACTCTATGGCTGAGGCCAATGGTTCGCGGATGATCCCAGTGCTTCGAATGTTCGAAGTATTTCCCACAGCAGGTGCAATCAAAAGCAAAAGAGGGGAGGAACAGCTCACCTATGGGACACTCTAGTTCCCTTGACAAAGCCCATCCCTGGAAGTAGCACAAATATACATCGCCCCAGAGGTGATCAGGGGGGTGTCTGACACTGGAAATCTTTCATTTTCGTAGAGAATACGACCATGATAAAGAGGGAATGCACCTGTAGCATATTCTTTACTACCAACAAAAAACCCAAAGCGAAAAAACAACATTTTCTGAGATTTTAATTCTAATCCGCTAATTGCAAACCCAAAGCATTTTCTGCAAATGATTCTATAACAGCAAACCCAGAAGGGATCTTGGTATAACAGTCGCTTAATAAAGAGGCAAGAGCTAGTAAAACTAGGGCACATTAGCAACTAACCGGACACAGTAGTAAAACTAAGCCTTAAGTCTAATGTAAACACTGTAAAAATAAATGTCTTCTGAACTTTGAGGATTTTCTGATTCTATTTATTATGAAATATCATTAAAAAATGACTGCACCTTGACAAAAAACACACAAAATATTACTAAACAAATTCCAGCCATCAATCTGCAAAGTCATGTTGAGATGAGAGGATAGCAGATATTTAAAGAGGTCATTTTCGACCGAGGATCAGGCGTTCTAGTTTCTGACTCTCTCCTTTTAGACACTTTTGTCCTGATTTATATTTTGGCAGACTGCATTCTCAGTCACAAACGTGACAGATATGCTATCCACCTTATCACAAGTGCCATGGGATATAATGCACTTGTAATAAGGTGATGGATTATCTGAAATATAAATCAGGCTCAACCGGGAAAAGATGTCATACAAACACCTTTCTAGGATTTGAAACACATTTTCTTTAGCTTTTAATTTACCATTGGTGGGCGTGGATAGAAATCCAATGAATGCAAATACTTTAAGGAAAATGTGATAAATGCCATGGCCACAATGCGGTTTGGGATAGGTGATGAGTGTTAGGCTTTGGGTGTGTGTGAGAGGAGGCCTCTTTTTGCATGGTTAGCCCCCACTTTTTGCGTGATGTTGATGTGTTCTGAAGGTTGGTAGTGCCCAGGGCCCATGCTAAACAGGTTCCCTGGGCCAGATCGCTTTCCTTAAAACTGTTGTGAGACTCAGCACAATTGGTTATGCTCTTAAATACCCCTGTAAGTCCCTTGTAAATGGGTACCTCACTACCCAGGGTAGGATATATTAAGAGGAGGCCTCTGGGGGCAACAGCACTGATTATGCCACCCCCAAGGGCCCTGCACCCAGATGCACCCAGCATTGCCATTGCAGGCTGAGTGTACTGGGGCAACCCTAAAAGGACAAACTCAACATGGCACACTCTTTCTGTGCCCTGTCCACCATAAACTGCATATGTTATGGGTAATTCACCCCTCTAGCAGGCCTTTCAGCCCCATGGCAGGGTGCACCATACTATATGTGAGGGCATAGCTGCCTGAGCAATATGCCCCCAATGTGTCCTCGCTAACCTAGGAGATAGTGAGTGAACAGGGCAGCCAATTTAATATATGTACCGGGCAATGGTCAAGCATGAGTTCCCCAGCTACATAATGGCCACTCTGTTCCCTGGCAGAGTTGCTGGCTGGTTCCTTCCAGCTACCACTCCAGACAGCCAATGTACAAACCTGGGGGAGAGCCCTGGCTCTCTGGTTTGTAAAACAATGCCCTTCCTGGGTGGAGGAGCTAACTTCCCCTCCGTCAGGAATGTGCAACACCCCGGCGGTGAGCTTCAAAGGGCTACTGCCCCTGAAACTCGAGCCTCCAGGCCTGCTGCTAGCAGCAGAGGGCTTCCCCTTTTGCAGACCCCCACTTTTGACGGGAGCAAAGGCAGGAAACCAGACAAAGGGTAGGAGGAGTCGCCTCACTGAGCATGCACCACCCCTAAGGGCTTGCATGCGAAGTGGACCCTCTGATTCAGATTTCTCCATCTTGGAATGGAGAAACACAGCCAATGAGGTTTAGGGAAGTGACCCAGGGGACCTCCAGGCTTCAAGGGTCACCCCAAATCTCCCTCCTGAGTGAAGGCATTACTCAAGAAAAGCAAGTAAACTGCAAAAGACCAAGAAACAGTAAAGGACACTTCACTGAATCACCATTATCTCCGTGACCGGAAGTCGCAGCTGGACCCAATGAAACACAGATGACAGTCCGGAAGTGCCCCCCAACTGTATCTAGTTTGGTGGTGCTGCGACCCCTGGTGGCCAAGATAGAGCAATACACTGGGTCCTGGTCAGCTGACATCGGACCATGAGAAAACCAGCTCCCCCAGAGCTAACAAAGGATCAGGAGGAAGCCCCAGTTGAGGGACTTCAGGAACACCCCGGACCTCTGATCAGAGTGCACCCGTTATCCTGCAAGCGAGCCCCAGAGAGACTTACCTCCAACTCCAGAGGACTCTGTTGCGCATAGCATCCAAGACCTCCAAAATGCCCTGCACCTGGCCGCCCTGGGCCTTGCATCGTGGTTTCTGCTGTGTGCCCCGGATCTCCAACCCCTTGTGACCTTGACAGCCAAAGGGGACCCCCAGGTACCACTTTGATGTTGCAAACCAGCTCCTTTTCCAAGTGGCCCATCCAGGTGGCCCTGTGCCTGTGCCAAGACCTTTGCCAACGCTGCTCCGCCGAATCCGGGAGCTGCCCAAAGCTCTCCAGCTGGCACAATGTGCCCACCGACCTCTGCGACCATCCTGCAAAAGAAGAGACTGGTAACTCAACCATATGATTTTTAATGCATTTTTAAAAGTGACTGCCTATTGATTCCTATAGTGCGTAATTACGCACAGAAAGACTATAGTTACTAAAACTTTAAAAGGGCATAACAAGAAAAGTACTTCACCTATTCTAAAGATTTTGGTTTATAAATTCTGGTCTCAAGTTATTCATTGAGTGTGTGTGGTGCATCATTGGATTCGTGAGTACAGCAAATACTTAGCAATCTCCTGGATTAGCCTAACTACTCGGCCAGCTACCTTAAAAATTAGATCATTAGGTGGTCTGATTTTTACCCCTGAAAACTAACATGTGGTTGTGTGGACCCTCTGCATAGTGTTCTTGGTTTTTGTACACTACATATAGGGCCAGCCTCCAACAGGATAAATGTGCAGTTGTAGTGTATTAGGATGCTTCAGTATTCTGGTTTTCCGTTGAGGAACTCAAGAAGATTTAAACCCTTTGAAAACAGGGTCGGGAATCACAGGTTTTTAAATGTAAAGTTTTTTTGTGGAACAGAACATTGCGCTTAACTGAAGACCATGGCAAAACTGTGGCGAACATGGCAAGAGCTGCGCATTTGTTTGCAGAGGTCGTTAAAAAGTGTTGTGACAGATGCTAATTGAAACATTCTAAAATACAGAAAGATTTTGAATAAATAATAATCAGTTACATACCTCTGAGATAATCACTCTACTAAAGTTTTCTCACTAGAACCTTAAACATTGCCATTTGTACATGGTGAGTGTGAAAAGTGGGACTACAGTCTCAGTTGTTCAGAGTGTGAAGGGTCTTTGGATGAGGCCAGGCTTATGCCTCACTTGCTGATCACTTTCAGCTGTTGAAGGCCAGATGCAAAACGTGCACACCTCTTTCAGCTTCTGTTCAGGGTACTCCAGCCTGGAGACAAACCTTCAGCGAAGAGCATCACTCTGCACAAAGACTGAGGGCCTCATTACGAGTTTGGCGGTCCCAACGCGGGACCACCAAACTCACAGGGAGGATGCCACTGCCATGCTGTACAAAAGTGTGACCTACTTTGTGATCCCAGCTCCAAGTTCTCTCCAACCAACAGCTGTTGGTGGATGACAGCCAGACTCCCAGAGGTGAGAAGACATTATCTAATGTCTGATTTTTCAAGAGGATCTATCTTCCTGTCTAGAAGGCCTGAAAAAAAAACATGCCTGAGAGAAATAGGAGACAGTGAGCCAAACCCATAGGAGGAGCTACCAGTGTGGATAAGAGAAGCTGACTCAAGAGCTGAGGTCCGTTATCCAAAGAATGTGACCGGTATGCTCCTGCCTTTGAGCACATCACCCTCACTGAAGCAAAAGATGCACATCACTTGCTATTATGCCCGTGCAGATCACCTTGATGAAAACTGCCTGCTGCTGGTTCATGATACTTGCTCAAAATGTGCCCAAATGGACTCCTGCTATCACAGCCAGTGATGAGGTGGCTATGCCACTGATGAATTGACTGTTGCTAACCCGGTGGCACTTGCCCAAGTGCGCCTGAAAAGACTTCGAAGTGGTTAGCCTCCGGCACTTGCGCAACATGGGCCTCACAGACTACGCCTCTGTAACTAAAGCTGCTACTTGGAGGGACTTGCGCACTGTATACCAGAGTGAATAGTGTCCTGGGTGCGGGTGCCAGAGGTATTGACCAGCAGTGCAGCGAATCGGACTGTGTTGCCGCAGCAGAGACTGTGAAACCCCTCAAAGCAGCCCAGTTTTTGCCACCCAGACCCAAGTCACGAAGCGGACTTCATCACTGTCTTGATCCCCGAAAAGTGTATTCAGCTTAGACACACACTCACCAAAAGGCAAGACCAAAAGAAGGATCCTTTCAAATCCTGCGGGCTCCTACTTTGAGCTAACTCACTGTGTGCCCAGAAGAGAGCAAGCAGTTTGAATACTAGTTGTACTCCTGCCTGCGGCTGCTGCCCAGGGTCGGTGCTCCCTAGGCCAACGCATCGTTTCCAATGGAGGGAGGACACCGTTTTACATGTGCTGAAGCCTAGCCTGGGCTTACCACAATAAATCGCAGTTGGTGAGAAACCTAAAACTAAAAGAACGAGCTTCAGAGAATGCCTGAGAGGGATGGGGGGTCATTGCACCTATCCCTAAGACACACCAGGTTTGCCCAGTCACAGAAAGAAATAGAGAGGAGCTGGAGGGTGAGCACTGGAATTACTCCTGCCTGTGCTCCAGTCGTACTGCTCATGAGACTCTGAATACCTGCATATTGTAGTTTGTAGTACTATGTTTTAAACTGAAGCACTTCTCTTTTATAAAGAAAAGCAATGGGCTGGACAATCAGTTATTACACTTTTGGAAGATGGCTAAGAAGCAAGGCATGATGGCACATTAGTTGGAGCTCCGGCTGGGTGCAGTTAATCTGAAAAGGTCCTGGCATAACAGGGGCATGTAATGCCCCTCTTGAATGTGCGGCAACACAGGGACAAGTGGCGGTCATGGCCGTGGCTGCTGTGGAAAAAGCTTGAAAGGCACGCAGAGTAAAAACAAAATTCACTATGTGCGCTGCGACAGTATGGCGGTCGTCATCGAAGCCCAGTGAAGATAAGATTCTTCCAATCATGCAGTCACATTCTGTGCTGGTGCACGCGGCAAGAGACAAAAAAAGCAGAAAGGTGGTGGGGACATACCCACAAAGGAATGGTGTGAGTACTCTCCATGGCAACCCGATGATGAATCTTGTGGAGCAACACAGGCAGGGCCTGGGGCACCCTTAAGCCTGCAGGTCCGTCCTGGTAGAGTATACATGGAATCACATCAGGGGTATGTGTGGTCCCCCTGGGGCCAAGGAGACAGTGATTGGGGCCATCCCCTCCTAACTAGATGAGGGCAAGTGCTGCCCTGTATGGGCCGAGGGGACAGTGATTGGGCCTGGTGACCCCCCACCTACAAAAGGGCAACAGAGGTGCATATGGTATAATATTTAATAAAAGCTGCGCCATGCTGTGCAAAGACTGGCCCTGGAGGCAGCCAAAGTGCACTGAGGACAGTAACATAGCCAAGGGGAGGCCTACCAGACAGTGGGTGATAAATGAAAAGACAGTCCATCAATACAATCTAGAACCCACGCTGTGCAGATTGCAGGCAGAATGTCAGTGATAGCTTGTGTGACCAAAACCAGCCACCACTTAACTGCGCTCTGCAGATTGGAATCACTGAAAGTGGAACACAGTGCTGAGATTGTCATATCGATCACCAACCTTTCAGGGAAAGGAGTGTCTCAGCATAAACGGACATCAACAATTAGAAGAGTAAACCCTTTTACATAGGCACAGGGGATAGGGTTTAGCCCAACCAATACAAATGTTTTCCCCTGGACTTGTTAAAGTTCAAATACAATCTTTAGCTAGGCAAAAAACGTTTTTATTGGGTCAGCATAAACGGACATCATTCACCGAGAAATGGCTCCTACACAACTTACACAACAACACGGGAAGAGATAAAGTACAAAGAAACACACAGCCCAACAAAAAAAATATGCATTTGGGAGTGGCCTAACAGAAAAGGATACTGAACAGGAAACCGACGTCACACGTACAAGCCACGATAATCAAGACCTACACTTAGAGAATTACTACTGGCAGTCAGGGAGGCCATGTCAGCCCTGAAAAGGAAAATTGATATGGTTGCCCTAGATATGAATCCCCTGTGGCCAGCAATCAAAAAAATGTTGCGAAGGTTCAGACAGAGGAGGATGCCTCCATTAAAACACTCAAATCACAAGTCCGCCACTTCAAAGAAACAACACAACGACTACATGAGAGAGCAGATGTTGAAGGAAGGTCCAGAGGAAACAATATCCAGCTAGTTGGCCTGCCAGAATAGGTGGAATATAGGAAAACAGAGCTATTTGTAAAAACTTGCTTTGGAAAGGCAACTCAAGGACTTATCTAGTCACTTCACGATCGAAAGGGCACACCACGTTCCACGAATATGGCCAGAGCCAGGAGCACACTCCACATCCCCAATTGGAGATCCTTATCTTCAAAGACCAACATGCAGACCTGCCAGCGGCTCACCTACAAGGCACACTATAATTTGAAAACCACAACATCATGGTCTTTCCACACTACAAACAGGAAGCCCAGGCTAGGCGGTGTTCATTTGACAAAGCTAGACTATAACAAGGTAAAAGAAACATATAGTATATGATACTATTACCAACCCAATATCTCTCAAATACTCTCAGAGGGGGGATCCTGGTTTTTCATGACTGGCTGGAGGAGTGGCAACCAACTGAATACAAGAGGCAAAGGGGCACGCGAACACCAACCTGAGACATTGAGCAAATGGCTGTTTCACTGAATACAAATATGACAGAGATAAAGGACCATGTGCATATGGAAGAGCCTGCAGATACTAAACTGATCGATCAGAGCTTCAACTACTGTTAACTCAGGATACCACAAAGATTGACTGTTGGACAATGCCAGAGGTGGGAGAACCAGGTACACCTTTGTGACAGGCAACTTCCTGTCCCCATCCAACAAGAAGCAAGAGGCTATTATCACAGTCTTTTCGACTTTATGGTATGATGTTTATCTTTTTTGGGCAACAGACATCACAATCATTGGGGAAGTAGGTAGTTTTAGACTTGCAGCATGAGGCAGTAGGGTGTGGGGGTAGTTACAAGGGGGTGGCTGATGACTCAAGACATTGAAGTCAATAGAGATGGTTCACCCCCAAATTTAGGAAGAAACAAAGTGAGATGGTGTCAATGGGAAAACCAGTTTAAATACGCCTTATAATACTAACACGGAAAGTTAATGGGATGGGACATAAAGTAAAACATGGGTGTTAAAATTACTAGCTAGACATTACCCTGATCTAATACTTCTCCAAGAAATACGCCTGGTCGCCATCAATTGTAGGTTACTGGACAAGAGGAGTTACAGAGTCTTGGCACACTCTGGATTTAAACTTGCTCCTGAAGCGTGGGAATCCTAGCTCGCAGATCACTACCACTAGAGGTGACACAGACATGGATAGACCCTTGGACTGTTATATAGCAATAGTGGGAGAATGGAATAGGGAAAAAGATGCCTGTTTCCTTATAGTTTCACCTAAGGTTACAATGGATGATGGTATAAGAAATGGGGAAGTGGATCATACAATCATCAGATAAAAAGTTGACAAATTCGCATTTCTCTCTGTGTAACGTGAGGCCAGCACCTCAGATCCATTGGATCCATTGGATCCGTTGGAGGACTCCATGTAGGTGGTCATTATTTTCCGGTATTGACTTGGCATGAATGAGGATGACATCGCTGAGATTGATGACTCCTGGGAGGCCACTGAGTACTTCACAGATCATGGTCTGAAATATTTCAGCCACACTTGAAATACCGAAGTTGAGGCAGCGGTAGCGGCACAGCCCTAGGTGTGTGGTGAAAGTTGTGATGTACTGTGAGTCCTTGTGTAGGGGGAGCTAATGATACCCCGAATGCAGGTCTACTTTGGAAAACCATTTGACTCCACCAAGTTCACTTAGGATGTCATCTACAGTGGGAGTCAGGTGTTGTTCCTGCTAGATGGCTGCGTTGGGAAGCCTCATGTCCACGCAGATTCTGACTTCCCCAGTTTGCTTGGGCTTTCTGGTGACAATGATTGGGAAGACCCATTGGGTGGGCCTTGATACTTCATCGATGAGGCTAGCTTTTTTTATGGCCACAGGTTTAATTGATCTATCAATGTGTAGCTTGACTTCCCTGCTTTTGAGACAGCTAATTAGATTGAACACATCAATGTATTCTGCTAGCAGGTTGGTCAGTTCTTCCTGTTGTACTCCTAGGGTGAACAAGATCAAACCTATTACCTCTGCCTGCTGATCAACATCCAGGATCCTCCTTTGGTAATGTAGATAGTCGTTTTAATTTTCTCACTCCTGTGGGATATCATCATTCGGAAACACCCCATCAGTGGCAGGGGTTGTGTCTGTCTGTACAAAAACACAAACTTTGGCTTTAGACAATTGGTGTGGTTCGTTTAGGGAGTGGTAGGTGCTTTCTGACATCAGCTCAAGGATGCTCCAGTGTCAATCGTTGCTGTGACGTGCTGGTTTCCAATTCTGATTTGGCATTTTGGGAGGGGCCGACAGTTTTGTGTCATGGTCCCCACTGCAAAGAGGGTGTGGACTACATACTCTCCTGCATCGTCATCCATAACTTCAGCGTCTTCAGGACTTTCGGAGATACTTTGGACAATTCCTTTTGAGGTCTTTGGTTTAGATGAATGGCATACCTTTGCAAAGTGGTCATATTTCTCGTATGAGGCAAACCTTTGACCCTTGGCAGGGCAGACATTGAGTCGGTGGAGAGATCTTCCACAGTGGCCGCATTCTTTTCGCTTGTCTGCTGGTCCCTTTTGGGGGTGCGTATTTGGACAGGCTTGGATAGCGTTGACTTGCTCTGTTTTGATGGGTCGATTTAGTGCAGCTTCCATATGAAAAGCCCTAACTTTTGATAGTGCTTTAGATCTCCCAGGATGCTTTACTGCAAATTGTTGGATTGTTGGAGTATCACCTCCAGCAATTTTGTTGAAGAGCACCCATGTATCACTTGACCCCGTATTTCTTCTTCCCATGAAAGGTGTCCAGCGATTCCTCTGGTTCTTGGCATGCTTGGCGGAACACGAAGTGTTTGTAGTCTCAATTTGCCACTGGTTCAAAATGGCTGTTGAGGGCTCGTAGCAGTTTGTTGTATAATTTTGGCATGTCTTCTGTTATTGTTTTATACATTTTGTGAATGTCTTTTCCACCTAAGTGTAGCAGGAGAGCTCTTCATCATTCTGCGGCTATGTCTGCCCCCTCAAAGTAAAACAGGAGACACTCCACATAAACCTTCCATTTTGGCGCTAACGCTGAGGGTTCCCCATCAACAGAAAATGGTTCTATGGCTGGAATTGCCACCATATGTGTGTGGTGGAGGTTAGGACCAAAATTAGGTTTGGTCTGCGATGATGGTTCATGGGCTGTTCGCTCGTAGCATGAGCATTGTAAGTGGTGTTCAGTGACAGCTGCCAGACCGAGCTGTCTCTTTCCTGTATTGCGTAGTGGAAGTGCCCTCATGTGCTTCTGAGCATTCAGGTCATTGTTTTTTTTTAATGAAAGTCCTCTGGTCTTTTGGGCGGGGTTTCCCTTTTCTGGCCTTGTGGTGTTTCATTACCTCATCCCCTCTTCTACAGCAAGTTGATAGCTGCAGTGGTGTAGGCGCCCTATTTATTTTCCATAGAGCACTGGCCAGGAGGCATGGACTGACCTGTAGTGCACTCTCAATGAGCTGAATCTGTTGCTGGTGGGTCATGCTTCCGCCCGGTGTGAGGTCAGGCCGCTTCAGCAATTGTGGTGTCTCCCGCGGTGCACTGCATCGGCAGCTGACTGGCTGGGCTGGTGCACGTGACAAGGGTGGGCTGACATGCACCAGGGCTTTCGGGCTTTGTCACGTTGCGAGGGCTGTTCCCACTGCGATCGCGCTTCGTTGTGAGTGCATTGGGGGGTGGCGTCCGCATCCCAACCTCGTTGCCAGTGTAATGGTATCCGTGGGGTCACGCAGGCCTGATACCTTTAGGGTCCACACACAGGACGCATGCAATAATCACTCAGACAACTGTTGCTTTTCGCTGCTGCCTGGGGACTGACATCATCACCTCCCCCAAGCCTATTTATTAGCGCGCCCACTCGCGCTGGAACAAACCACTTAGTACACGTACATGGGGGCTGACAGACAATCATCCCACAATGACAGTGCTGTCGGAATAGTACAAACACTACGGTCTCTGAATCCCGTTTCTGTTAATGAACTGCTGTGTACATAAACCTGAGCACACTGAGGAACCCCGACCACTATACAGACCTTTCTGTCATTTTCTCTTCCATGTATTTATATATCACGTCTTTGACTTTCAGGTCGCCTTTCAATCACACACAGAGATTGATGCTGCTTGGCACTAATTCCCACATAGGATCTCAGTGTTTTAACCTCCAAGCCTAGGTTGTTGGGAGACGCTGTATGTTAATGGACTGAAGCGGTGGTGCGGCCAATAGAAATACCACTGTAATATGACGTAGCCTGTGTCATGAGCCTTAGTGCATGGAAGTAAATAGCCCTCCTAGACACCGGTTGAATTGTGAAATACAGCAATAATGAGGGATCAGTGGGCCCCTCGAACATCTGGGCCATGGTGTCACTCACTTTCTGCAACATTGTAAGGTAGGTCCCTGGACTAATGTGTTGTGCATAAAGCGCAGTACCTGGGTTTAGTCAGCATGTAGACAGGAGAGCTGCCAACGTTGGAATCTGTCCCAGGCTCTAATCGTAGCTTGATTTATGCAGTGGAATTTCGGACTAGTCAATTAATAGCCGTGGGTAAATCTGGGAATAATACATAATGCAGTGCAATTGTGATCCGTTGTATAATTGTGCAATTCAAATTGGTGATCTTGGCCAGTACTCGGCTGGGTATCAGCCTCCAGGGAGGCCCTTCTTAGCACTGCAGCCTCTGCATCCTAAGATAAACAGTGGTGTCTTAATTTTAGGAGGGATACACATTGTGCCAGAGATCCGGTGCCATCTATGATATATATAGGCCCCAAGAGAGCCCACCTATATTTTTCACAAAGCATCCCTGCGGGCAACGCTATGCCCACTCCCGTGAATCAGCTGAAGGACCACACTGAAATTTTTTCCAAGGTTGGCAGGTCTGCTGTGATTAAAATCTGGATGAGAGTCACATAGGAAACAGGGTGGAAAGCCAGGCTTTTGATAGAAATGCCTCTTTGGGACTCTGACTCGAAGTAGATAAATTAGATGGATTTCGACAGTGGGATCTCCTAGATATCACCAGATTAGGTGACATATGGGCTCAGAGGGTTGATGTTGTTTAAGGAACTCTCACACCAATGTGAGTTTGCGAGCACCCAGCATTTCACATATCTGCAGGTTAAACATGCATTAGCTAAGTTCAATCAGGAGCTACAGGATGCAGTGGATGAATCTTCAATGGAGTATAAAGTACTGGCAGCATCTCTACACACTTGTGTAATGCAACAAATGTACAAAGCACTTTTAAACAATTGCAGACCGATCCTAACTAACCCTAAGTTAAGATGGGAACAAGACCTAGGGAGCTCAGAAGATTGTGATTGGGAGGTGGCATGTAGATACCTTAGAGGTAGACCTTTGAGCTTGTTTCCGATTGGTACAACGGTTACTTTAACAAAACAAGGTTGTTCATGATGGGTAAGGTTGGAAACTACAAAAGGCTTCGAAGCTCAGTATTCCACACACTATGGACCTGGCCGCGATTAAAACTATTCTGGGCAGGGATACAGTGATATGTGCAAGATGTCACAGGGATAAAAGTAGATCGGAATACCCCAGTGGTGGCCATGCGTTTCGGTGGCAATCAGACGATTTTCAGGTATGCATAGCTGTTTTGTAATATTGCAATAATGGTGGCTAAAAGAGATATTATTAAATTTTCGGAATGCGGAATTCTGCCTTTGATAAAGGAATTGGCCCAGAATATGGACTGGTGTTAATAAATAAAGCAAGCGCCTGCCCCCTAAAGTTTGCTGAAATCTGTGGCCTCCTGCATCAGGGGAAAAAAGGTTTAACATAACTGCACAGGGATGCTGGTATATCTGACCAGACCCACAAGTATCAGGGCATTCTGGTAATCTTCAAGTATTGATATGGTGTAGGTGATGAACCAATAGCTCCCGTTACAGTGACTACAACAAGTTGTGTACTGCATAATGCGTGAAACAACGCTGTTACCCTGATAATACAAACACCAGAGTTAAATGTTTATATACTATTTTATGGATAATTAAATAAAGCATTTAAAAAAACACGAAAGCAATGATTGAGGTGCAGCAACCACCATTGTCATCTTCACGCGATCATGTAAGCCTTGGGAACCACTGCTATTAGGCATCCTGGGCTCTTTGGGAACTCGTGGTGAGCAGAGAATGCATCCCTATCCGCCATCTGTATAGGCTGAAAGACGCTTCTGGGGCCACGTTTGTCAATATCGATATGAAGACACAACACATAGTCAGACACCAGAATAGCTGCAGCCCCGTGGTGTAGCCCATATTTAGATAAAAGTGAAATTTAAAGAAACGCTCAAACACCAGATGTACAGTAGAGAAACATTATGTTGGGTTTTGAATATAGCAAAAGAAATCTTGAATGAAGCTCCTCACCCGATTTTCAAACTATGACGCACTGAGATGGCCATTTATACTATACCCTGCTGACCCAAATCATTTAAAAAAACTTCGTTGCAGGTGTGGAAAGCATAGACCACAACAGTGTAGAGCCTAAAAATACTGGAGAGTTTAGTTAATGAAAGACAGAAATACAAAACTGGTTGAACAAAACACCTGACTCTTTCCTACACTACAGGTAGCTCAAGTGGACTCAAGCTTTTATTTATTCTCTTCGCTGTCTTTTAATGATTAACAATTTTCAAATCATGAGTCCTCAAAATAATACACGAGTACACAAATGTTATATTTCATATAAATTAGGAAAACATTTTTTTCACTGATATGCAATTTAGTTGAGTATACTTTCCAACAAAACTCAGTTCGGAAACCAATTACCATTTGTTTTCTGAACTTCTTACAGAATTAGACATTCAGATAAAATATGACTGGTAGATTGTATCCTGAATACTGGGTCATTTCTAACATTTATAACTGGTGAGAGATCCTGAGGCTCTGTACTGATGTGTGTGCATGCAACTAACATATTTTACAGTGGAAAATCATAAGGGGTAGCGAATATCAACTGTTTATACCCAAAAACTGCCATCATTCATGGTATAGGGTGGAGACTGTCACAGCACTAGGCTATTGTTTGCCTGGTGGTTGGGGAACTCCTCCATACCTATAACCATGAGGAGAGGGCAGTGCTTAATTTGAGCCGGCGGATTCCGATGCTCACCACCAACACTTTATTGTCAACATTGGCACATATGACAGTCTGTCACATGGCAGCGCTCTCTATCTAATTTAGAAATGAACAATACAACAGTCATGTATTAATTAATTCAATATACATTAAAAAAAGGACTAATACCTGCTGGACAAGCCATCCATCATAGTGTTGGGTGCCTGGAATAGTATGAATTGTTAAATTTAACCCCTTCGCTGCCAGGCCTTTTCCCCCTCCTGTGCCGAGCCTTTTTTTAGCTATTTGGGGCAGTTCGCGGTTAGGCCCTGATAACCTTTTGTTCACTTAAGCTACCCACGCCAAATTTGCGTCCTTTTTTTCCAACATCCAAGGGATTCTAGAGGTACCCAGACTTTGTGGGTTCCCCAGAAGGAGGCCAAGAAATTAGCCAAAATACAGTGAAAATTTCGTTTTTTTAAAAAGAAAATGGGAAAAAGGGGCTGCAGAAGAAGGCTTGTGTTTTTTTCCCTGAAAAGGGCATCAACAAAGGGTTTGCGGTGCCAAAATCACCAGCTTCCCAGCTTTCAGGAACAGGCAGACTTGAATCAGAAAACCCAATTTTTCAACACAATTTTGGCATTTTACTGGGACATACCCCATTTTTACAATTTTTTGTGCTTTCAGCCTCCTTCCAGTCAGTGACAGAAATGGGCATGAAACCAACGCTGGATCCCAGAAACCGCAACATTTCTGAAAAGTAGACAAAATTCTGAATTCAGCAAGGTGTAATTTGTGTAGATCCTACAGAAAATAACAACTGAAAAAGAAAAATATTGAAATTGAGGTGAAAAAAACATCAATTTTTCTCTACGTTTTACTCTGTAACTTTTTCCTGCAATGTCAGATTTTCGAAAGCAATATACTGTTACGTCTGCTGGACTCTTCTGGTTGCGGGGATATATAGGGCTTGTAGGTTCATCAAGAACTCTAGGTACCCAGAGCCAATAAATGACCTGCACCCTGCAGTGGGTTTTCATTCTATATCGGGTATACAGCAATTAATTTGCTGAAATATAAAGAGGAAAAAATAGCTATCAAGAAAACCTTTGTATTTCCAAAATGGGCACAAGATAAGGTGATGAGAAGCAGTGGTTATTTGCACATCTCTGAATTCCGGGGTGCCCATACTAGCATGTGAATTACGGGGCATTTCTCAAATAGACGTCTTTTTTACACACTGTCTTATATTTGGAAGGGAAAAATGTAGAGAAAGACAAGGGGCAATAACACTTGTTTTGCTATTCTATGTTCCCCCAAGTCTCCTGATAAAAATGGTACCTCACTTGTGTGGGTAGGCCTAGCGCCCGCGACAGGATATGCCCCAAAACACAACGTGGACACATCACAGAAAACAGAGCTGTTTTTTGCAAAGTGCCTACCTGTAGATTTTGGCCTCTAGCTCAGCCGGCACCTAGGGAAACCTACCAAACCTGTGCATTTTTTTAAACTAGAGACCTAGGGGAATCCAAGATGGGGTGACTTGTGGGGCTCTGACCAGGTTCTGTTACCCAGAATCCTTTGCAAACCTCAAAATTTGGCTAAAAAAACACATTTTCCTCACATTTCGGTGACAGAAAGTTCTGGAATCTGAGAGGAGCCACAAATTTCCTTCCACCCAGCGTTCCCCCAAGTCTCCCGATAAAAATTATACCTCACTTGTGTGGGTAGTCCTAGCGCCCGCGACAGGAAATGTCCCAAAACACAAAGTGGGCACATCCCATTTTTTGACAGAAAACAGAGCTGTTTTTTGCAAAGTGCCTACCTGTAGATTTTGGCCTCTAGCTCAGCCGGCATCTAGGGAAACCTACCAAACCTGTGCATTTTTGAAAACTAGAGACCTAGGGGAATCCACGATGGGGTGACTTGTGGGGCTCCGACCAGGTTCTGTTACCCAGAATCCTTTGCAAACCTCAAAATGTGGCTAAATAAACATATTTTCCTCACATTTCGGTGACAGAAAGTTCTGGAATCTGAGAGGAGCCACAAATTTCCTTTCACCCAGCGTTCCCCCAAGTCTCCTGATAAAAATGGTACTTCACTTGTGTGGGTAGGCCTAGCGCCCGCGACAGGATATGCCCCAAAACACAACGTGGACACATCACAGAAAACAGAGCTGTGTTTTGCAAAGTGCCTACCTGTAGATTTTGGCCTCTAGCTCAGCCGGCACCTAGGGAAACTTACCAAACCTGTGCATTTTTTAAAACTAGAGACCTAGGGGAATCCAAGATGGGGTGACTTGTGGGGCTCTGACCAGGTTCTGTTACCCAGAATCCCTTGCAAACCTCAAAATTTGGCTAAAAAAACACATTTTCCTCACATTTCGGTGACAGAAAGTTCTGGAATCTGAGAGGAGCCACAAATGTCCTTCCACCCAGCGTTCCCCACAGTCTCCCGATAAAAATGATACCTCACTTGTGTGGGTAGGCCTAGCGCCCGTGACAGGAAATGGCCCAAAACACAACGTGGACACATCACATTTTTTCATAGAAAACAGTGCCTACCTGTGGATTTTGGCCTCTAGCTCAGCCGGCACCTGGGGAAACCTAGCAAACCAGCACATTTTTGAAAACTAGAAACCGAGGGGAATCCAAGATGGGGTGACTTGTGGGGCTCTGACCAGGTTCTGTTACCCAGAATCCTTTGCAAACCTCAAAATTTGGCTAAAAAAACAAATTTTCCTCACATTTCGGTGACAGAAAGTTCTGGAATCTGAGAGGAGCCACAAATTTCCTTCGACCCAGCGTTCCCCCAAGTCTCCTGATAAAAATGATACCTCACTTGTGTGGTTAGGCCTAGCGCCCGCGACAGGAAATGGCCCAAAACACAACGTGGACACATCAAATTTTTTCATAGAAAACAGTGCCTACCTGTGGATTTTGGCCTCTAGCTCAGCCGGCCCCAGGGGGGGCAGAAATGGCCTAAAATAAATTTGTCCCCCAACCCCCCCGGGAGCGACCCTTGCCTACGGGGTCGCTCCCCCTGCGTGACATTGGCGCCAAAAAAAAAATACCCGGTGCCTAGTGGTTTCTGCCCCCTTGGGGGCAGATTGACCTAAAATCGGCCAATCTGCCCCCAAGGGGGGCAGAAATGGTCTAAATACAATTTGTCCCCCAGGAGAGCGACCCTTGCCTAATGGGTCGCTCCCCATCTCTAAAAAAACAAACAAAAACAAAAAAAACACAAAAAAACAATTTGCCCTGGCGCCTAGAGGTTTCTGCCCCCCCGGGGGCAGATCGGCATAATAACAATAGACCGATCTGCCCCCGGGGGGGCAGAAATGGCCTAAAATAAAATTCTCTCCGCCCCCCAACCCCCCTCCACCCCCCCAACCCGCCCCGGGAGCGACCCTTGCCTACGGGGTCGCTCCCTCTGCGTGACATTGGTGCCAAAAAAAAAATCCCCGGTGCCTAGTGGTTTCTGCCCCCTTGGGGGCAGATTGACCTAAAATCAGCCAATCTGCCCGAAATGGTCTAAATACAATTTGCCCCCCAGGGGAGCGACCCTTGCCTAATGGGTCGCTCCCCATCTCTAAAAAAACAAACAAAAAAAAAACCACAATTTTTTTTTTTGCCCTGGCGCCTAGAGGTTTCTGCCCCCCCGGGGGCAGATCGGCCTAATACCAATAGGCCGATCTGCCCCCAAGGGGGGCAGAAATGGCCTAAAATAAATTTGCCCCCCCCCGGGGAGCGACCCTTGCCTACAAGGTCGCTCCCCTTGCGTGACGGCGCAAAAAAAAGATCCCTGGTGCCTAGTGGTTTCTGCCCCCCTTGGGGGCAGATTGACCTAAAATTGGCCGATCTGCCCCCAAAGCTGCCAGAAATGGCCTACATACAATTTGACCCTCCAGGGGAGCGGCCCTTGTCCAAGGGGTCGCTCCCTATCTGTAAAACAAAAAAACAAAAAATACCTGGTGCCTAGTGGTTTCTGCCCCCCTTGGGGGCAGATCAGCCTAATCAAAATAGGCTGATCTACCCCCCAGGGGGGCAGAAATGGCTTAAAATAATTCCCCCCACCCCCCCAGGGAGAGACCCTTGCCTAAGGGGTCGCTCCCCTTGCGTGAAATTCCCGCAAAAAAACAACTCCCTGGTGTCTAATGGTTTCTGCCCCCCTTGGGGGCAGATTGGCCTCATCAAAATAGGCCAATCTGCCCCCAAGGGGGGCAGAAATGGCCTAAATATAATTTGCCCCCTAGGGGAGAGACCCTTGCCGAAGGGGTCGCTCCCTTTTGTCAATTTCAGACAACAAAAAAAATCCCTGGTGTCTAGTGGGGTTTCAAAAGCCGGATTGCAAGCAATCCGGCTTTTGAAACCCTGGGAGAGACTTCAAAGGGAAGGAAATACATTTCCTTCCCTTTGAAGCCTCTCCGGGCCTCCCCCATGGGATTGAAAGAGAAATGCTGAGCATTTCTCTTTCAATCGCGCTGGAAGCTCCCTGTGACAAATCAGCGCGCTGATGTCACAGGGGGGGTTGGGGGGGTCAGGGGTGGAAGGGGAAGGGCTTCCCCTTCCATCCCTGACTTGGGGGGGTGGGGAGGAACCCCACAGAGGGAGCGCTAGTGCTCCCTCTGGGCTCTGTGACCAGGACGTAATGGTTACGTCCTGGGCACAGCAGCACTGTGCCTCAGGACGTAACCATTACGTCCTGGGCACAGAACGGGTTAAAGGAGTGTGATGGTTAGTAGTTGTGTTTGTACAGTCATTAGCAGTCCTGGCAGGGGTAATGGGTGGTGCAAACTGCTATGGCCTCCAGAGAGGGCCCTTGCACTTAATGTTTAACAAATTACTTAGAATTAGATCTTACATGGATCCCTTCACTTCCCTCTGAGCATATGTGGTGGCTTGAGGAATGTGTTATGTCCTGGTGGATGCGACAATCTTCATGTAGCTTCTACTTTTGGAGTCCTATAGCATGCCTAATATACCTGCTGATCTGCAATTATGAAAAATGTGACCAAAAAAATGTGGTTGCCTGGGTAGACTTGTTTTCTAAAACTTCCCATTGATAGCTTACCTGCTAAGAATATCTGGCTTGCGCCCATACAGATATCTGTGCCCTTCTGTCTCTCCCTTTATGTTGTGCTGAGAGATAACAGCTTAACTGGGGGGACCCAACTCAGCATGTCTTCACTGCATTTCTCTGGTGCACATCATTGCTAAGCTTGCACCCTCATATGAAAATGAGAAAATGATTACATGTGAAAATGAGAAAATGATTACATGTGTGATGCACTACTTGTTTGTAAATATAATTTGTTAAAGTGGCACACTTTGTCATTGACCCTTCATCCCACCAGTGCCCCAGTTATAGATAAAGACTGACATTCTGAGACTATGAATTTGTAATTTCCCTGACATCTGATGAAGCCGTGCCTCCCCTGAGAGAGATGTCTGGCCGTGATAAAGACCTAATGTAACTGGTCCACCCAGGCAAGGACCAGGCATAGAACACTGGGAAGGCTTTGGCCCTGTGCTTTGCCTAGACAAGCTTCTGGATACCCCATAAGAGGAATTAATCTTTCCTTATTGGAGGGCAAATACAAGGACAAACTGACTGAGAACTGGATGAAAGCTTGAAAAAGTGATCGTGCTCAGGAATTGTGAGGAACTGCAGGCCAGATAACTGTCTGAAGTGAATAACAACTACATCACCTGAGGCTAAAGGGCATGCTGGGATAATTAGTGAACTGCACCTATTGGCGAGCCCGCACCCACCATGGGAATGCCAAACTTCATGGAAGACACTCAGCCCCTGCCCTGTCCAAGAAGAACATTACTGCTACTCTCTTCCACCCCAAATCCTGTAATGGTATTCTGACTTGAGCTGCCTTGATTCAAGATTTATTTTGACCATCAACACATTACAAATGTTTCAGGGAGTTTGAGATCTATTGTTCCGGTTGACCCTAACCATACACTATGTGGGTCCCAGGTCACATCAATTCTTCTTAATTATAAATTTTGAAAGTGACCAACTATTAACAAATTATGGTCGCTAATGCTGGCTATACATTGTTAGAGCTTCTAAACCTTTATGCTCTCCCCACATCAATTATTTTTAGACAAGTTTTGGTAATAGCTTTGTCCCTTCTATAGTCCCACCTCCATTGACTGTATCCTTCTTGCCCCATTTAGTTTATTCACACACCTAATTTGTGCGGTTGGAATAAATTAACTTTTGGGTAGTTAGATATTTATTGAAGTTCGTATACATTTCCTGCAGTACTGGATCAGGCCAGCTGCGCCTGACTGCTTGAATTCTGAGCCGCAGGGGTATATGATAACAGCTCCATATGTATACTAGCACCATATTGTCTACAGTGATATTGACATGTCTGGCACAGCCCCCTGTGTAACCAAGAGATACATTACGGAACTATAGAAGACTTGCACTGTGTTATCAGTGATGCATATAAACTCGCTTTTAGCTTTATTTCTTGCACATGGTATTAGAACGTCTAAGCAATAAAGTCTTGTTAGGCCAATAAGTTATTTAAGTAAACAAAAATCCTTGCACTACTGGATAAATAGTCTTTAGGTGCTAAGACATTCTGATTTTTATTCAGGTTCCTAAATTTAACAGCCCACTTTATTACACTGTTGGGTGTTGGTTGAGTGCTGAACTTGTTCTATCTCCGCAATAAAACTCCTGAGAAGCCTGTGACTGCTTGCCATTACTACCTCTGAGAGTCAAGCACTCAAGGGGGTGCACGTGACTTCGTTTGCAGATCCACAGTATAACTGACCTCCAGGAGGCAAATAACTCTAGCCCCTAAGGCTAAGGCTCAGGAGACCTGCTAGCCCTCTAAGTGGGATCCAACAATAAATTAATAAAAAAAGAAAGGAAAAAGTAATTCAGGCAAATTGTATCAAAATTCTTGATAGAAGGACTGTTAACATAATTGGAAAATACCAATAGGAATTGCACACTCATATTGTTTTTGAATATAAATTTAGGAATCTCAGAAACTAATCTAATAAATTGGAGCAGGTCAGGAAAAGGTATGTCAATACGCAACGCTCCGTGGGGAGGTCAGGAAAACTACCAACACATTGTGATTCTATTAATCAGAATACAACAATATTGGGCTACATCAAAGATAACATAAAAGTAAGAATAATGTTAATGAGGCAAAAACTATCTTATAGCAGCTAAAGAAAAATTATTTGGACATTCTCGGGAAGAAGAAAGCTAAATCTCAAATTCAAAGGTGGCCTGGAACAAGCTGGCAATAAAAAAGATACAGCCAACTGAGCACTATATTTAAATGAATAGTCAACCAATTGTATGCCCTGACATAAAAATAATAGAAAAAAAACTGACTGTAGAAGATAGAGCATGACTAAACGTGCAAAGTAAGATGTAATATCATTGAAACGCCTGCCAAAACCAATCTGGTGCCCCGACTAGAATCTGACAATAGTAGCAGAGTAGGCATACATAAGAATGGCACAAAGTCTACAGTGTAAATTAATGCACAAAGAAGACACAGAATTATTGGTATAGCTGTCAACATATTCAGGTTTCAAGAAATGTGGTTGTGGTTCCTCCGACAGAAGGTTAAAGAAATGCAGCAACAGAAAGACTAATTGCTGCACAGTCTCGTAGCCAGAGATATATGTTTAGGGGGCATAGCCCCAGTGGTGGCAGCCACAAATCTCAAGCGGGTGGCGGGGGATGGAGGGTGGAAAACAACAAATATATATATATATATACCTGCTCTGATGATGCCCAGCCGCCTCGTGCTCCTCTTCTGATGTTGTCCCAGCAGCCCCTGGGAACAACCAGCAAAGGCTCCACACACAATCCTGGCACTGCTCACATGCTAAACCTAGCATGAAAGCAGCAACAGGATTGGCCTGAGTTACTTGGTCTGCCACTCAAACACTGCATGGGAGTCTGTGCAGTTTCTCCAACCTGGCAGTAGAACACAGCCGGGTTGGAGAAACCTTAATGCGCCTGTCAGTTTGTCTGGCCTCAGACGGCCAGCCAAACTGATACGCACACTTAAGTGCACTCAGTGACTTCACTCCCTCTCCCCTCGTCCATGGCCCAGCCCTGCCCCTCCCTGCACATGCTGGCTGAGCTAGCAGCTGAAACACAAAACAATAGTAAACTATAGTTTTATTTTTTTAGCTGCTGGCTCTTAGCCAGGGGGGTGACGCTGTTTTGCCACCACAGCATGGCCCTCAGCTGTCACCAAACATTAAATCTGTGCTCTAAACCCTGGGAATATTATAACATAAGGATACTGAAGACAGAATATTGAAAGATATGTGCATATAGTGAAATACCGATTTACCATGCCTAGCTCCACATCTACATACATTGAAGATATATATATTGTGTAGGTAAGTATATGTGGAGTAAGGCAAAGAAAAACTATACTTACTTCCCTGTCAAAATTTTGGATTCGATATTTTGTCCTTGATATTCTGTGTCATCAATATTATGGTGTCGATATTCAGGTGCACATCATGTAATTCTATGTGAAGGAACATGTGGATCTTTTAAGGCACATATAATAAAACTCACTCATACACCTTTTTTAAAATCCAACTTTAAATCCTATGAATTAGATGGGATTTAAAGTAGAAGTAAAATTGTAAAGTGGATTGACTTTCAACTTTCTGTATTTTCAAAAATGTTCAACTTTTTGCAATAACAAGCTTATTATCTATTTTTTTTTAATTAGCTGGCCTCAGCTCAGAGCCCTCCCTCCCACACCTCCTACCTCAGGTCCAGCCTCCACACTCATTTTGTGTTTTTTGCTGAAGGATAGCCTAACTGGGGCATTTGCATTAGGAAACCATCACACCTAGAAGGTCCGAAAGGATAAACCTTACCTCATGTAAATTTAGGAAAACATCATCTGCTTGTGTGTAGTCTTCTAATTCCAACCACCTTCATAGTTGCAGGTTTAATTTAGCTTGTCACTAATTTAAAATAACTTTACAGTGAACTAGAAGCAAATCAATCAACAACATTTTGGGAAATAAGTGGCAAACAGTGTATTTTAAACATTTTAGAGATGCAACAATGGTGAAAACTAAATAGAGTTTATATGCCATTTTACAGAGGAAGTTGGGAAGGTCCGACAATATATTTCAGTATAAGGTTGTGAAAAAAGATGAATAGTTCAATTATGTTTCATCAAAAGCACCAGTCAAAACTGCATGGACTTGAAGCAGGCTCCGACATTATCATACACCCCTGATAGTTACAAGCAAGTTGTACAAAAGGTGATATACAAAAGGAGCAATTTGCTAGACATCAACCAGCAAGGAAGATAATAATGGTAACATAGGTGATCTTGTGAGCCCAGGATGAGTCTTTTTGAGGCCTGTGGACTGGCTGAGGACATGAGTAAACAAACACAAATGATGGACAGAATGCGGAACCAATCAAACATTCACCCCAAGTCACAGATCTGGGTTTAATTCATCAATTCATTTGATCACCATGCCACCCCAGTTTGGACCCAGCCATATGCAAATCAGTATTGACCCTGTTCCCCATGGGAACAGTCCAGCCCGAACTACCAGGCCAGGTCCTCCATGGACCAGAAACAAGTATCCTGGGACCGGTTTCAGGGTATCACCCTCTATCAGCCAGGCTAGCTTGAATTCAGTGGCATAGTGAGCCCAGGACTCACGTCTGGGCATGCTCGGCGCACAGGTTCCATCTCCAGTTGGAGGAGCCATGAATAGACAGGCACCAGCACTGTCTCTAATGCTCTGAGTGGTGGTTTCATGGTTGCATCTAGGATCCTGCACTGTGAAATCATCTCTGATTGATGCTGCTTGGATGGTACCTCCCATTTCGATGCTACAGAGTACTCTACTTCCAAAATTATGGACATTCTCTACTCTTTCACATGCAGTCCTTACATAGGACCCTCAAGGTGGCACCCTCAATGTGGAGAATGTACTTTCTGAGTGGTGAATGTAGAAGGCATGGAAGCCTATCATGTGTACTAGAAATGGAAAATATTTTTTGGGATTATGAAAAAAAAGAAGTGCAAAATTCATGCTCCTTTGAAATCACATTGGGCCAGGTGTATTATCAAAAACATGATAAGCTATAAATTCCACTTAAAAATCTCCAATCACCATTTTTCTGTGTAACTGATCATGGGACAAAGAAGTTAGTGCAGTGTTGCTGTCACGTCCCTCCAGCTTGTTGTCAATTCCTGTTGGATAGGGCATGAGGCTGCATGGTGTTAGTGGATTTTAGGGCAGATGATGACCCCCTAACATCCATCACACTACTTTCAAAGTATAATATACTTTAACAGGTCTTCAACAGAAGTGGAAAAGGAAATGTTATCGGTAAAAATACCAGAAACATTTTCGTTTCTAAAACCAAAGGCAGCATGGGAGGGATATGCTTTCCACAAGTCCCATGTCTTATTTTTTGTTTAGCTGTATTGCTCAGTGCACTATGCCCTCCTATGTTACACACCAAAACAAAGGTTAAAGCAGACCGCACTAATGGAATCTGCATGGATCTACAAATGTCCTACCCCACAGTATTCCTACACTCTTCTGGGTAATAAAAGTGCCCCATTTCTGTGACTGAGCTATAGCCCATAAAGTGAAAGTCTCCATAAGGCCCATAAGACACAAGGAAAGATCAAGATTTTGCCTTGCAAACTGACCAATTCTGTTTATGTGGGTAGCTGTGGTATTTAGGCCAAGGCTTGGTCGGCACCAAGGGAATCCTGCCAGGCACAAACATTGCTGAAAACAAGCTACTTTGGATTGTCTGGGGTGGGGTCGCTTGTGTGATTGGCTTTTCTTACCCAGAATACACCAAGCTGGCTAAATCACAAATCTTCCTCATAATTCTGTGAAGAAAAATTCAGGAATTTTTTTTAGGATCCATAAAGTTCCTACCACCCACAATTCCCACATTCCTCCCAATACAAATGCTACCCTAAATGTTTACCAAGTATTATGCATTTAGTATAATATTTAAGTGGGGCCTCATAACAGCAATTTATTTGTTATGACCAGAAATTAGATAAAAATAAAGCAGAATTTTAAAGGAGTCAAGACATTTTAAAAAGCAGATTTATACTACACATATCTTACAGTATAAAATAAAAAAAAATCATAAAATGTTAGTCGATGTTCTGCAGAGATGTCTACAGAGGTCAATTATAGTACATATGCTTTGATCCTCAGATGCTCTGATTATGGTTTCCACAATACTTTGTTCAAGGAGATTAATCCCTGGTGTGTCTACGCTGGCAGGGTTATCTAGATATTAAACCATTTTTGAAAGATAGTCTGTTACAGCACTCCTTTGAGACACAGCAGGCTAAATTGTGTTGTTTCAGATTCACACCACTGCCAGTTAGGGTATTTGATGCTCTCTGAAGCAAACACATTAACCTAAAGAATTATTTGGCTCCTGCAGACAGAATAACTATGCGTAGAGCAGAGAACAATATCTTACTAAGCTATATTTCACAACAGGCCAGTGTAGGCTGGAGCAATGTCAGTCAAATAAAAGTCGAACCTGATTTGTGATAACTCTGCCCCACCACAATAGTCTAATCAAACACCATGGCATATTGGAATCCAGAGTTTCCTGATTGGACATTACTTCTCAATGATTGGTAGGTTTAGGTAGTCTCAACCATTTATTTATCAGGAATAGGAAATGTCATTAAAGTTGCTGGCTTAAGAACAATTTGACTTAATTACTTGCACAGTTGGGCAATCTTTGTTTTTGTTTGACATATCATATGTGAAAGGTGAGAAGAGAATTCAGTTAATGCCCATCACATTTTTGGCCCCTCAGGTGTGACAGTGAACTAGTGTTGATAACACTTTTCATACCAGCTGCTTACATACAACACAAAGGCGCCACACAGGGGTACAGCAAATGCCCTCAATTATTATGTAGCTTCGTCACCAATCCTGAATAAATCATTTATCCTTACCTGATACAACTATGCAAATAACACCCAAATCATTCTAAAATGGAGGATCTGGAAGACCTCTAAAGTAAAACCTTGATATCTGCCTTCGGATCATAAACACATGGGTGATGAATAACAATCTAAAGCTAAATACCGCAAAGACAGAGCTTATAACTTGCAGACAATGACAAAAACACCATCCTACTGCTCTATGGCCGAAGGAACTTAAGGCCTCTCCAACAATATCAAGAGAAGTCAGAAACCTAGGGTTAACCATGGACTTATATCTATATTTGATACCACATGTTAAAACTGTAAAACAGAGTTCCTTATAAACAATGAAAACACTATAGGACGGATTACGACTTCTGTGGAGGGGATTACTCCGTCCCAAATGTGACGTATATCACGCCCGCCGTATTATGAGTTCCATAGGATATAATGGACTCGTAATCCCCTCCGCCAAAGTCATAATCAGGCCCTATGTTCCATCCTTCCATACTTTAGAATTGCAAGCCGTCCTCACACTCTGAGGGCCATATGTACTAAACAATTTTTCTGTAATAAACAGCCTGATTTCCAAAATCGGGCCATTTGTGACTGCAAAAATGCTTTCCCAAATGTAGAAATCACTATTTGGAAGGGGCGTGTTTAGCGTGTCCCTTCCAAATAGTAATTTCCAGTGTTATGTATCAAGCTCTTGCCACTGAAATGCGGTTGCAAAATCTTGATATTTTACCAACAACTCAAAGTTGATGGTAATGCATTCGCTAATTGGAAGGGGTCCTAATCTTAAAAAATGAAACTTCAAAGTTTCATTGTTTTCTTTTTAAATGCAACTTGTTTTCCTTTAAGAACCTTTAAGGAAAACAGCCTGTGTTAAAAAAAAATGATCGCTTTATTTAAAAGCAATCACAGATATGGTGGTCTGCTGACCCCAGCAGATCACCATCCCTGTGATGGCAGCGATTTTTAATGGGTCGCAAATTGTGACCTACCTCATTAATATTCATGAGCACCATCGACCCCCCCTCACACCCAAAACCTGTGCAACTCCCTCTCCAACTACTTTTACCTCAAAATCATAGACATACACAACAGTTTCACAGCATTTGGACCCACCGTCACCACCACCGACATGACCTACAGCACAACGCCCTCCCACACCAACCAACTACACACCTGGACCCCAACCAACAACGAAGAAACCGAAATAACCATAAACTCCATCCACTCAGGCATCCCCAAAGACCCCCAGCTCCGCGCCATAATCGACAGCTCCTTTGACACCGCAACCTTCCCAGACACCAGGAAGCACGCCAAAGTCAACGCGCTCCTCAAAAAAACCAAAGCCCAAAGCAGACCCGCAAGACCTCACAAAACTACTGTCCCATCTCTCTTATCCCCTCTCCCGCCAAGGTCGCTGAGAAGATAGTGAACGCCCAACTGTCTCACTTCCTAGAGGAAAACAACGCACTCTACGCCTCCCAGTGTGGGTTCCGAAAGAACCACAGCACTGAGACCGCCCTCGTCGCCAGCACAGACGACATCAGAACCAGAGTGGACAAGGGTGAGACCGTCGCTCTCATCCTTTTGGACCTCTCCACAGCGTTCGACACTGTATGCCACCAAATCCTCCGCGCACGCCTTTTTGACGCAGGAATACAACACAAGGCCCTAGACTTGCTCACCTCCTTCCTCGCCGAAAGAACCCAAAGAGTTTGCCTCCCTCCCTTCCGGTCCCCAGCCACCAAGATCATCTGGGGGATCCCCCAAGGATCCCCCCTCAGCCCCACCCTCTTCAACATATACATGGCCCCCCTTGCCAACATCCTCCGCCCCTACGGAATCACCATCATCTCGTACGCAGATGACACCCAGCTCATCATCTCCCTCACCAGGAACCCTTCCACCGCCAAGACAAACCTACAAGCCGGACTCCTCGACATCACCAAATGGATGACACAAGCCACCTCAAACTCAACTTGACAGTATGGGATGACTCCTGGTGGCCCACTGCCCTTAGACCACCCCCAACACCCTCCACCCACGCACACAACCTCGTCTTAGACTCAACTCTCTCCATGGCCAGGCAAATCAACACCATATCGTCTTCCTGTTTCAACACCCTTTGCATGCTACGGAAGACCTTCAAATCAATTCCCTTAGAAACAAGAAAAAACGGTCACCCATGCCCTCATCAGCAGCAGACTGGACTACGGCAATGACCTCTACGCTGGTACCACAGCCAAGCTTCAGCAAAAACTCCAATGAATCCAGAACGCAGCCGCACGTCTCATCCTCAACCTCCCCCGCCACAAACACATCTCCACTCACCTCAGATCCCTACACTGGCTGCCCATCAGCAAAAGGATCATCTTCAAGGTACTTATCCACGGTCACAAATCCCTCCACAACACTGGACCAGCCTCCCTTAACAAACGAGTAAACTTCCACACACCTACTCGACTTCTCCGCTCCGCTGACCACGCCAAAGTCCCCTCCATCCAACCCACCACCTCCGGCAGCAGATCCTTCTCCCACCTCACGGCATCCCCCCCGTCAGTGCCTTGAGACCCTAACAGGTGAGTAGTGCGCTTAATACATTTTTTGATTGATTGATTGATTGATGAGGTAGGCCGATTTGCGACCCACTAGGAATTGCAAGTATGAAACAAAATGTTTCATACGTAAGGAATAGTGATTTCAAAATAGGGATATGGATAAAATCGCTTTTGGAAATTGCTATTCCTTCTCTTTGTACATCTGGCCCATAATCTCCAAGCTTGACTATGCTGACAGCCTATACCTTGGCACACCTGCAATCATAATATGAAAAATACAACTCATCCAAAATGCTGCTGCAAGACTTCTTCTCTGCCTTCACCCAAGAGAACGCATGACTCCAGTCTTGTAATCACTCCACTGGCTACATATAGCAAGAAGGACAATGTTCAAGGTGCTCTGCAATGTTCACAGAGCCTCTGAAGAAAAGGACTGCTACAAGCTAAAAACCAGCAAAACAAACAAATGAGGACACTGCACTGCAGGCTTGCACAATCTATCATCATCCCACCTTATCATAAGAAATATGTAGGAGGCACTGTTTTCTCAGTACATGTCGCCAGGCTCTGGAGCACACTACCAACCAGTGTTCAAAGCACCCAAGAGCATATACACGTCAGAACACAGTTGAAAAACATGGCTGTTTACAAAACAACTACACCACCACACATCCTGGCAGAAGAAGCTAGAAAGACAGTTGCACTCTCAAACTCAATCTTTAGCTTACAATCCACAAATTGGAAACAATTCAGCTACCAAAGTATTTTTGACATTATCAGATATGTTATGGAGAGTTGACATGTGCTTCTTCTGGTTATTATAAAGTTATGTTAAGTTCATACATTTCTGGCCCATTCTAATTCGAATACCATAACACTCCACAGCAACAGCCAACAGCAGCATTCACCTCTTACATTCAATTAAGGCATATATGCTATGGGAGTGGTCCATCACCAGAAGTACGCAGCCAAATAAACCAGCCATCACTAAAGGAAGAGGCATGGAATAACTGAAGAAATCTGTCAGACACTGCAGGTCAATTGGAAGACTTTGTTGTAGTCCATGACACGGTCCCAAATATCTATACACTGACTTGATCCGTACATCTCATAATGGCTTTCAGATACAAGATGATAACAGCACTGCACATCCCAGCAGATCTCTCCACTTGTCTCTCCCTCCAGAAATGCCACCTCTTGCCCAGAACTATATACTAGGCAGATTTTGTATGGGGCTGCATTAGTTTTGCTGCATATTATTGGTGTTCTCTAAGCCATGCAAAGACACTTGCATGGCTTTACGTAGTTTAGCAAATACAAATTAGCAGAAGGCAGTGCATATCACTGCCTTGCATTACCAAGGTGTTCCATGGGTGGAACATGGACGCTCCCATGCATCCACCCATAGATTTTGATGCATTTTCAGATTTACTACAACTAGTATACCTGGGAGTGCATCCAAATGCTATGCCTTACCCAGTGAGGGGTAACGGAAAAAAATGTATTAACTTCTCCTTGTTGCTTCCTCATTCTATATCTACATCATTCTGCAGCACACATAGAAAGATGAATATGCCTCTGAGAATTGGTTTTGTGCAGGAAGTTGTCCCTTCCTGCCCCAAAACAATACTGCCTGTAATGCAGTAGGCAATAGGCAGCACTGGGAGACAGTTCTGGAGGGGGCATTGTGCCCAGAGTGCTTCATCCTACCAAGGACAGAGGTAGTGGATGTGATTCTCCACTGGTTCTGGAGGGGGCCTTGTGCCCAGAGTGCTTCATTCTCCCCGTGACGGACTCAGTAGCGTCAGTACCCTTGGCACTCATGGGCCAGCGGTGCTTGAGACGGCGGTGCCCTGTTCAGCGGTGCTTGAGACGGAGGTGCCCTGTTCAGCGGTGCTTGAGATGGAGGTGCCCTGTTCAGCGGTGCTTGAGACGGCGGTGCCCTGTTCAGCGGTGCTTGAGACGGAGGTGCCCTGTTCAGCAGTGCTTGAGACAGCGGTGCCGTGTTCAGCGGTGCTTGAGGCGGCAGTCTCCGTTGCAGGGACTCAGCTGCTGGCAGTCCTTTATGGCCCAGCGGGGCTTTTGCTGGCGGTCCTTCATGGCCCAGCGGGGCTTTTGCTGGCGGTCCTTCATGGCCCAGCTGGGCTGGTGCTGGCGGTACTGTCCTGGGCAGCTGGGTTGGTGCTGGCGGTCCTGTCCTGGGCAGCTGGGCTGGTGCTGGCGGTGGCCTCCTGGGCAGCGGTGATGATGGCGGTCTTCTCCGCCGTGCTGCTCTTCCCAGACTTGCAGGGTTTCTTGTGGCCCTTCCCCACCTTGGAAGGTGCCACAGCTGACTCCACACTCCCACTGGGACCCCTGGGAGCGGCTTTGGTGGCTGGAGTCTTCACCCTCTCCCGCCGGGCACTGACCAACTTCTGATGCTTCACAGGTAGGGGACTGTCTGTGCTGTGGCTCCGTGCCACACTGGCTGCCCTGGTGGCCGGTGCACTCCAGATTCCGGTGACTACAGGCACCAATGGTCCCGGAGATGTTGTGGCTGAGGTGCTAGTTTGGGACGTAGGAGACGGACGGGGTGGGGGAGGTGTGGGAAAGAGGTCAAGGTTGGACAGGAAAAGTTTTTTTGACACACTGCCAGCTACCCGCTGGAGGGGTTTTGGGAGTGGAGGAAGAGGTTGTGGTTGTAGGAGGTGTTCGTTTGCTGACTTTGGGTGAAGGTGAATGCGCTGGAGGCTGTCGTGAGATGGATGGCTGTTGGGTGGGTGTGTGCCTGCGTTTGTGTATCTTGGGAGGGGGCGTCACAGACACACTGGGAGAGGACACAGGGGACGTGTGAATGGTAGTGGGGGTGGTGACTGCACGTGAGCGGGGTGTGGTGGTGGGTGTGCTGGAGAGGGACGTAGTGGCTGTAGAGGTAGTGCATGCAGGTGTGAGTGTAGACAAGACTGGGAGGGAGGAGGGAGACGAGGAGGAGGGGGACACAGTGGAGGCAGTGGATGTTGGTATGTCTGCATATGTGTGATGCTTGCGTGAGTGCCTGTCGGATGTGTGGTGCTTATGTTTGCCTGAGCTTCCCTTGTGTGTTGACGTGTGTGCATGCTGGTCTGTACGTGTGCTTGGGATAGGCTGAGGTACAGGGGATTGGGTCTGCCTTTCTACACCCTGGATGGCATTCAAAATGGTAGACTGCCCAACAGTGAGGGACCTGAGGAGGTCAATGGCCTCCTCACTGACGACAGCAGGGGTGACTGGGGCAGGGCCTGAGGTGCCTGGGGCGAAGGTGATGCCCACCCTCCCGGGTGAGCGGGCACGGGGCGAAGGCTGAGGGGCTGCTGGGAGGGCGGTGCTGGAGGGGGGGTGGCGGCAGTACCTGTAGATGGGGGGGCACAGATGTTGCCGCCACCACAAGGGTGGTCACTGGTCTCAGCTCCGTCCCCGCCATGGAGCTCCCCTCGCCCTCCGTCCCACTGGTGAAATCCGATTCCGTAGTGTGGCCCTCCATGGCCATGTGGGATGCAGCCCCCTGGTGCTCCGGTGCCAATGCTCCTCCGCCTGATGATGCTAATGCACACAAGAACAGGGAGACCACAAAAAGGGGGGGACGACAGAAGAAAGACATGTTGAGTGCATGCATTACCGCTACCGTTGGCAGACACGACAGGCACAGAAGCCCCCTGCACTACGCCGCGCTCTTGGGCTCCACTGTTCAATTCCTGGAAAATGGCCTACAAGGCTATGGATGACATCTGCACACATAGATGACACAGGGGCATGACTAGGTGTAGTTGTCCCTCTACAGAGGTGGGGTGGGGTGGGGTGCCACATGGCCTGCCTTACGGAGGGACCTTGCCTACGGAACTCGCCCTGGCCTAGGGAAACCCACAGCCCACCTCTCCCACCCAGACCCCTCCACTGCGTGCAAAGTCAGCAGAATGCGAGTGTACTCACCCCCTTGTGTCTGCTGTGATGCCCTCAGGCGCCAATCCAACTCCGGGTACACCACCGCCAGGATCCTGAACATCAGGGGGGTCTTGGTGCGACGGGCACCCCTCCCACGTTGGGAGGCCATCACCAGCTGGGCCTCCGCCATCTTCTTACTCCAGCGGCGAATGTCCTCCCATCGTTTCCGGCAGTGGGTGCTCCGTCTGTGGTAGACCCCCATGGTCTGGACGTCCTTGGCGATGGCACACCAAATATGTTTTTTCTGGTGGGCGCTGACCTACATGATTTGTACAGGGGAAAGAGAAAGTTATTACCAACAGCACTGTCAAAGTCATTGGCCCCTATCCCTACCCTTGCCTTGTGGCACATGCACTCACCGTCGTTTCATGCACGCCGCACTCTCCCCCCTTCCTTCTTACATCCACCCCTCTCCACACAGGCATAGCCCATACATCATGCTCCCAGTGTACTTACCTATTTGTCTGGAGGACCGTAGAGTAGCGTGTACTGGGGGAGGACCCCGTCCACGAGTTTCTTCAACTCCTCCGATGTGAATGCAGGGGCCCTTTCCCCAGACACTCGAGCCATTGTCTCTTCCAGACCGAGGTCACAGCAGCACTTGCAGTGTAGGTCTTCTCCTGTCGAAGATCAGGTATCGAGTGATTGAAAAGATAGAAAATGGCGTTCACGTCCTTGGCGGTGCATACCGTCGGCGTACATCGTCATTGGCTCCTGGGACCCATAGGGTCCAATGTTAACCAATGCAGCATTGCGCCGTGGTCTTCGACCGCCTACCGCGACGGTGTACAACGCCAGCGCAGTTACCTCACATCCCATTGTCCCACTTTAGAGGTCAGGCAGCCGCCATTTGAGGGGCCCACATGGCCTCATTTTCAACTGCGTCACACATACCTAGGCCTAGTCTCAACACACATACAGGCCACCTTTTGTGTATGATTGGTGTTCTGTGTAAACTGTGGGAACGTACCTCTGAGTTGTTTGACTCTGTGCTCGCTGTTGTCCTTCATAGGCACCGTCCACTGGGACATGTGAGGAGATGGCGGCATCCTCCGGTGTACCGACCATTGGTGGACCTGTCGACAATGGAGGAGCGACATTTGATAATCACCTACAGGCTTGACCGTGCCACAATCCAGGAACTGTGTACCCAGTTGGAGCCAGACCTGATGTAAGCTATCCGCCATCCCACAGGAATCCCCCCTCAAGTGCAGGTGCTGTCAGTGCTCCATTTCCTTGCAAGTGGTTCCTTTCAAACAACAGTGGCCATAGCATCAGGGATGTCCCAGCCTATGTTTTCCAACGTGTTGTCCAGAGTGTTGTCTGCCCTGCTGAGACACATGCGGACCTACATCGTTTTCCTTCAGGTGGAGGATTTGCCTACAGTGAAAGGTGATTTCTATGCCCTGGGACATATCCCCAACATCATAGGTGCCATTGATGGGACCCATGTGGCTTTGGTCCCCCTCCACAGGAGTGAACAGGTGTACAGAAACCGGAAGAGTTATCATTCAATGAATGTACAGATGGTATGTTTGGCAGACCAGTACATCTCACATGTGAATGCCATGTTCCCTGGCACAGTGCATGACGCTTACATCCTGCGGAATAGCAGCATCCCTTATGTCATGGGTCAACTCCAGAGGCACCGTGTGTGGCTATTAGGTGAGCACCTGGAAGCAAGTCAGTGGGAATGGTTGTCTGGGTCTAGGGATATCCCTCCAGGTTAGTGTGTGTCTAACAGTTGTCCCTCGCCATTTGCAGGTGACTCTGGTTACCCCAACCTGTTATGGCTACTGACCCCAGTGAGGAATCCTAGGACAAGGGCAGAGGAACGCTACAATGAGGCCCATGGGCGGACTAGGAGGGTGATCGAGCGGACCTTCGGCCTCCTGAAGGCGAGGTTCAGGTGCCTCCATATGAAAGGTGGATCCCTATTCTACTCACCAAAGAAGGTGTGCCAGATCATCGTGGCCTGCTGTATGCTTCACAACTTGGCTTTGCAACGACAGGTGCCCTTTCTGCAGGAGGATGGTCCAGATGGCGGTGTTGTTGCAGCTGTGGAGCCTGTGGACAGTGAAGACGAGGAAGCAGAGGAAGAAGACATGGACAACAGGGACTCAGTGATCCAGCAATATTTCCAGTGAAACACAGGTAAGGATACAAACCTGCCTACTACATGTACTTAAACACTACTGCCTCTCTACTGTCTGTCTTTTTCATCCAGTGTATGGTCACTGAGTTGTCACTTTCCCTTACAATTTCACAGATGTGGGTCCCACAGTGTGACATCTGCTTTGATTCCTCATGGACTTACAGCTGTGTGACATAGGTATGTTGACATTACAAATGAAAGAGCTTTTTGCCACAGTTATTACTAATACAGTATTCTGAAATCACAGACTGACTCCAGATTGTTTTGTGCTTTAAGGGTGTTTATTTTAGTGCTCAAAATTGGAGGGAGTAGCAAAATGGTGAGGGGTGATGGCGGAGGTGTCCATGGCAGAGTCCAGTCTATTAGTCTCACAGGTGCATTGCCCAAATGGGCATAGGAAGTGGAGCTGGGGCAGTTTAAGTATAGACAGGGTGACAAAGTGGGACAGTAGGATGACAATCAGGGTGGTCTCATTTCTTGGCGGGAGTCTTGGCATCGTTCTCTGTCTTGTTCCTGGATCTCAGGGACCGTTTGCGAGGTGGTTCTCACTCTGCATGGGGTGGGGTGCTGGTGTGGTGGTCCTGTGGCGGTGCCTCCTGTCCACTAGTGCCGGCGGAGGTGGTGAGCAGTTCATCGTCCAGGCTAGTGTCAGGGGCCCCTTGGAGTGCCACAGTGTCCCTCCTGGTGTTGAGTACTTCCTTCAGCACCCCTATGATGGTGCCCAGGGTGGAATTGATGGTTCTGAGTTCCTCCCTGAAGCCCATATACTGTTCCTCCTGCAGGCGCTGGGTCTCCTGAAACTTGGCCAGTACCATTGCCATCGTCTCCTGGGAGTGGTGGTAGGCTCCCATGATGGAGGAGAGGGCCTCGTGGAGAGTGGGTACCCTGGGCCTGTCCGCCCCCTGTCGCACAGCAGCCCTTCCAGTTCCCCTGTGTTCCTGGGCCTCCGTCCCCTGGACGGTGTGCCCACTACCACTGCCCCCAAGTCCCTCTTGTTGTTGGGGTGGTGGGTTAGCCTGGGTTCCCTGTAGTGGTGGACACACTGCTGATTGATGTGTCCTGGGGACGGAGGTATGGGCCCGCTGGGTGGGTGCTGTGCTGGTGTTTCCAGAGGGGGGAAGCTCTGTAATGGCCTGTGACTGAGTGTGGGGAACCGACTGTCCTGAAGTCCCCGATGGGCCGGGCTGGTCATCTAGATCCAGTTGGACAGAGGTGCTGTCATCACTGTGGGCCTCTTCTGTTGGTGGTGTGGACATGTGTGGACCCTCCTGTCCGGTGATGTTGGGTAGGGGTCCTGCAGAGGTATAAAGGCATGATTATTGCATCTGTGTGTGTCAAGGTGTGCAATGGGTGGGTGACCGTGTACCCCAGTGCGAGCATTCCTGTGTGGGACCTTATGTGAAGATGGTTTAGGGGGTGTATGGGTATGTGCAGTGGGCATGCTTTAGTGATGGGTGTCCATGCTTTGGTGTTGCATGCAGGTCTTGGTGTTGGGATGTGTGGTTTGTGATGTTGGGACATTTGTGAGGAGTAGGAGTGACGGGGGTGAGGGCGAGGGTGGGGGTATGTGATAGCATGCAAGTAGGGGGGGGATGTAATAGTAAAGCTTTGACTTACCAGAGTCCATTCCTCCACCTACTCCTGCGAGGCCCTCAGGATACAGAATCGCCAAGACCTGCTCCTCCCATGTTGTTAGTTGTGGGGGAGGAGGTGGGGGTCCGCCGCCAGTCCGCTGAACCGCCAGGTGGTGTCTTGAGACCACGGAACGCACCTTCCACCATAGGTCATTCCACCTCTTCCTGATGTCCTCCCGATTTCTTGGGTGCTGTCCCACTGCATTGACCCTGTCCACTATTCTTCGCCATAGCTCTATCTTCCTTGCAATGGAGGTGTGCTGCACCTGTGATCCGAATAGCTGTGGCTCTGCCCGGACGATTTCCTCCACCATGACCCTGAGCACCTCCTCCAAGAACCTGGGGTGTCTTTGCCGTGCCATGGGGTGGTGTGGGTGATGTTTGGGGTGGTGTGTGGGGTGATAAGTGTTCTGATATGTAGTGGGGTGTTGTGTGAGGTGCGTGGAAGTTATGTGGGTGATGGTGTTGTGTACCTGTGGATGCTAGTGTTGTTGCTGGTGGTGTCTCTCTCTGGCTTTCGTTCGTGATTTGTTGTCGTAAGGGTTTGTGGGTGATGTGGGTGTGTGTTTTATATTGGATTGAGTGTGTGGGAGTGGTGTGTGTATGTGTATCAGGTGTGTGTATTTTGAATTGTCCACTGTGACTGTGTTTTGTATATGTGTGTGTATTTTGAGCGTGGCGGTGTGTACCGCCAATGGAATACCATGGTTGAAAGACTGCTGCGTGGATTCGTGGGTCGTGATAGTGTGGGCGTATTTCTTTTGGCGGGACGGTGGAGGTTTTGTTATCGCCAGTTTATCACTGACCTTTGGTGTGGCGGACTTGTGTGGGTGTCTGAATTTTGGCGGATTCCGAGCTGTGGGTCATAATAGTTGTGGTGGAATTGCGCAGCGGTGTGGTGGCGGTCTTCTGCACGATGGTAAGCAGCTTTTACCGCCAATGTTGTAATGAGGGCCAGTATTTGTTATCTGTGCATCACCACAATTTATTTTGATCTTAGTTTCCATCACACTTCAGAATGTTAAAACAAAATGTGCTTCAATTGTGCTTTCTTAACTCATGGTATATGTTGAAATATTTGTACAGGTAATTTTCAGGTATTTAAATTTTTGTGAATTAGGAACAAATGGGACAAATTTTAATTCTACAGTACTTTTATTGCGCTCCCCGTAAGCAAGGCCAGTGGAATTATGCAATTTGGTGGCTGTGGTGTTTTCCATATATTTATGAATTTGGAGCATTTGCCACTTATTCCATCATCTGCTGCATAATCTGCAGATTTTAGCAAAAAAACAAGTTTTGTTTCAGATCAAACAGCTGTAAATTAAAAACGCTGTAACACATGCCGCCACCCAGTGGAAGTCCTTCACAAAGGGTGACTGGTTATCTTTCAGTTACAGATGAAGTGAAACGTTGCTCAGACAGTGCTAACATGTAAAAATTTGAAAATAATGAAATGATACTACCACAAAATGTGCTGCTTTAAGACACATAATTTGTGTTTTCTTCCCACATAATTTAATCCACATTGATGCCTAATTTTGGCCTCCCCTGTCGCATAATTTCAGTGGCCTTCTCTGTACCCCAGAGAGAATGTCACATGGTTACTTTACAAAATTCTATTCCATTTGCAAATAACACTTAAAAGAACAAGCAGCAATTTATCAGAAGACATAGCCTGACACTTAACCTGTCTTGGAACATCTAGAAAATACAACAAGCTAAAAACAAAGTTTAAAGGCATTTTTATTGTTCATTCACCTTTTGACCTACAGCTGACTCTTATGACCTGGCCTGATCCGCCCTCAAATGCCCCCCATAGCTACGGCCCTGTTGTTGCACCTAGATAATTTAATCATGGAACAATGAGATGTGTCATACAAATCTCCTACACTTGTTTAGACTCAGCGAGTCTCACAAATCACTGAGGTAACCAGCGCAAAACAAAAACTTTAAAAATCCAAAATATGCGGCACCCCCATGCATTGCATGGGAACAAAGAATGCATATCAAATAACTCGTAGTAATTATTTCAATGTCTACTTAGGTGTAACAGAAAGAGTCCTAACTCGTTTTCAGCTCATTCAAAATGTGGCAGGTACACTAATTAATGGACAGAAAAAGTGGTAGAAAAAGTGCTAATAAATTTCCCCGACGGTCTATCAACTTCGCTGGTTACATGTACACAAAATAATTAGGTTTACATCTCTAACAAATGTACGTAAGGTGATCTACAAAGCCTCCCCTCTCTTTTCCAGCTGCAAAATTCAAAGTCTATTCACATGTATGAAACATGCCATCATCCAATCCATTTTTGACACATAATCCTCAAACGCATTAAGAAAGGTCAGAATAAATACTTTTTTTCTGTAGCAGGACCCAGACTCTGTAATTTAATTTAATTGCAACTATTCTTCCAGCCATTGTCGTTTACTTTTAGGAAACAGCTAAAAACCAGGCTATCCACATTATAGTGCAACTATGTGGTCAAAGTGATGTGTGGCAGTTACTTTAGCGCCAAGAAGCTTTGGCAGTAATGCGCTCCACAACATCTTTAGGACTAGAGTTAAATGGCACCTTCACGACTGGAAGACAAAAAATGTGTGAGACCGGCTGTCACATATGAACACATCATACAAAGACTTTAGTAGTAGATCCTGAATTCTTTAGCACTATAATGATACTCTCTATATTTATGTCAGCCGGTGACCAGAGCAAACAGCCATTTCATGCTTTCTACCTAGTGATCATTACTGCAGGTAACTGACTACAGGTTTTTCACTTGGTGGATAGGAGCAGATGCACCATGAAAACTGGCATATCATTAGAATCACCTCCGTCTTCAAAACTATGTTTCAGAGTCCCACTGAAGCATTGACCAGTTCCAGAAAGCTCTTTGATGGTTCGGAGAAAGCAATTTGTGACAGGTGATAGTGTTAAAAACCACTGACCATCACCAAGTATGAACATCCTACAGATAACAAATGCAGTCACTGGAAAAGCCTACGACTTTGTGGGTGTAATTCTACAAATAAAATATTTTAAGAGCAGCAACATAATTTGCTGAACAGGACATTAGCAGTTTGAGGTCAGAGACCCTAAGAAAGTCATCTACAATACGTGATTGACCAGTTCTATTGCGGCCTAGAAGAAATCATCAATAGTTGTATTAAATCTACTCTAGGACAACTGAATTAGAAAAGCGTGTAGCTGCTATACTACCCAACACGCTATTACTCCGAACCTAAGTGATACGTTTAGCATAGCTGGAGGTAGAGGGCACAACATAGTAAGAATCCCATGCAGAATGTGACCTGTGTACGAGTGACATGGAAAATGGGACTGGCCTAACAAGTAATGCTAATCATTGCCGCATAACAAACAGGCTATTGAGTGTAAGTAAACAATAGAAATGCAACATGTGCTTTAGACTAGTGCTTAAAGTGGGGTTAATCATGCCGGGTCACAGACCCAGCAGTAACTAAAAACAGACTTTCACTGAGCTCTATATTCATAGCCTTCTCAGTAACTGTAGACTTTGACTGATTTCTCTAAACAGATTGTAAAATCTGTACAGTAATCCATCCACACCAGAAATGCAGTTGTTATACTTCAACATTAATTCCTTAAGAGTACTTGCTTTTCCGGATGTTGTTTCTGCAGTTTCTTTTACACACCACGTCTCTTGAATCGTGTGCACTGTGAAATTAGTCTCCCTACATGTCTGACTGAGTTCAGGCTGTGGACGCTCATGATGGCCACGATTGAGTGTTGTGGAGTTGAGACTGACGACAGTGCGAGTTTCACAAAGTGCTTGTTAGTGGGGCATAAAGGTGTTCACACTACATGCTCAGTCAATGTCTAGCCTCTCTCAGAGCTTACCGCCAATGGTCATATGTACAAGTTTAAATGAAACATGAATACACAGCTGTTAAAATAGCAACAGCATCAAAGGAAAACATGCTGTGTTTAAAGGTGGTAAGAGACCATGGGGGTCATTATGAGTTTGGCGGACGGAAAAGGCCGTTAGCCAACTCTCGCGGTCAGGTTGGCGCCAGTGCGGCTGCCTTCCTGCGGGCCCCATTAAGATTTCCCTTCTGGGTCAGCAGGCGGAAACGGTGTTTCCACCCATTTGGCCCAGTGGGGAACAGCCTACAACATTGACTCATAACTGAGCCGGTTGTAATGCTGCAGTGCGTAGGGTGCAGCTGCACCTGTCGCACTGTTCACTGTCTACACTGCAGACAGTGAACAGCGCGACAGGGCTGGCCATGGGGGCCTCTGCACTGCCCATGCCAGGTGCATGGGCAGTGCAGTGGCCCTCAGTACCCCGTCTCCATGTAAAAGGTGCCATGTAAAAGCTGGCAGAGAGGGGGTCATAATCCCCAGGGCGGTGCTGCTTGCACCTGTGGAGGTAAATTGGTGGTGGTGCCACCACCATGGTTGTAATGTGGCAGTCAGACCGCCACCAAATCGGTCGGACCACCACTTTGGTGTTGGTCAGACTGCCAATGCAACCCTGGCGGTCTCAAGTCCTCCAGGGTGGTAATGACCTCCTAAGCGAATGTGTGTGAGAAAAAGAGGAGGCATGTTGAAAGTACATTCAGGACTGACAGAACAGTGATAAAGAGGAAGGCAATAATGTGTGAGATATGCAGATGGAAGATTTCTGGAAAGTGGTATGATGGGTAGTACAGTAGGGATCCACAGAGTGCTCCCCAATCCACATACCTTAGTAATGTTTAATTCACAGTCTCAAACTTTCAGAACTGCAACAGTTCCAGTTATAGTTAGTCACAACAAAATCACTATAGTCATTCATCCGATAATGACGGTGACCAGACATCTCAGATTTGCCCATGTTGGCCTGGTTTCTCAAGGTCTGTCCTGGTGTCTCTACACTTTTTGCTAAAACAATGTGTGACCAGGTTTTTAGACAGTGGGTTGGGAGAGCGTGCACATTAACCATGGTTGTACTGCTCATATTTCAAATGGTCCTATCATCACACCAGGGACACAACTTAACATACTTATATTTGCCTGCTGTGCTGCCACGCCTCATTCAAACAGCACAGCAGGATTTAATGAAGGGTAATCAGGTCTGCAGAGCCAATAATCCAAGGTCGGGCACATAAGCAGACGAAACTTGGACCTCTTGATGGCAAAGGGAAGGAATGTTTAAATCTGATACCATATATATCACTGAATGATGTTTCCACCGCAGTCCTTCAGTGGTGAGTGCCAATATTAGTAATATTTCTATGCTGTGCCTGTCATCTTTTTCTGAAAACCTGGCCACACTGCTGATATTGCTATCAACAGAGCTGGGCGAGCCAGACAATTCATAGGTACAGCCGAGTCAAAGGTCCAACTTGGCTCTAAGAGGCGAAGTATGAACTGAGCCTACGAAAAAAAAAATCAGCAGCAGCAACCACAACGTGACATAATGGAGAGCAAATATGAAAAAGGTTGAGAATGCATGGACAGTGCACTTTTAGCCCACGCCTTCACTTACCCTTCACCCCAAATCTCCATCTCCTCCCTCTCATTTCCCATGCACCTTTGTGGCGGTTATCAAATGCATAATTGCACCAGCTGTGAATGTGATGGTGAAGGAACCAAGGGAGGGTCCGGCACGTTATACCCTCTTAAAGTTTCCTGCTGAGCCAAGTGCTCTGCAAAAGGCAGTATTTCTTTTGTCTGCAGGTTCCTTTGGGAAAAATCTAATTGCCCTGTTGCGGCCCATAACTGACAATTTTCACACTGTTCCAACCGGACAGGGTAGGGATCACTGCATTGACACTGACTTGTGAGGGTTGCCACATTTAAAAAAAGAAACACACTGGCCATGTATTCATGCTTTAAGAGTCTGAAAAGGCAGGCCCAAAGCTAGGAATATTTGCTTTGGGGGTTATGGCCCCCAATAATGACACGAAGGGAACGGCATTGGCCTTGTGCACAGGGTAGTAAAAGTGTAGTACCAGAATATCATGGCCTACATATCATGTGTTCAACATTTACTGTCCAACAAACTGTTTAGGAAATATTGCACCACTCAATGTTAATAATATAAAACAAACGTTGTCCATTTATTAGGTGAACTGTTACAGACAGCCAATATGTGAACAAGGAGAGACCTTACACGTTATCCTAAAGTCGATAGTTCAACAAACATGAATGGTGTGTATTTATCAATTAGAGCATATTTTAGATATAAAAGTAAAACAATAGTTGCAGTCACACCAGGCATATTGTAAACTGGACCCACGTGTGAATACACTTTATAACTCTGATTAGTCACTTAGTTGATATTCAAATTCAATTCAACTTAATAGTGTATTATGTTTTGGAACTCAACAGAGATCCGCATAAAAGATACAACAGTACATTCATAGCTTCAGCTCAACGCAGTAGCTATAGTACAAAATGTAATCACAAAAAATGTACAAAACTGTACTAAGTACAAATGTGCAACATCAGGGCTAAATACAATGCTCTATTATAAGTGTAAAAGACTAAATAGTGCAAATGCACGAAGCATGCTATTCAATGCTCAAGAACAATGCACATAAAATGCACTCTATGTTAAAATACACAGGACTAAAAAGTAAGCGAGTAAAATGCCAACCAGGCAAATTACTGCAAGCATGAAATATGCAGTTCTGCCCCCTCAAGTAATAAGGTGCAGTAATACCAATATATTTATCAAGCACCCCAACTTAACGTATTTCATATAATGTGTGATAAAACTTGTGTTTGCATAACATTTTTTACTGTCTTCTGCAGTATGAGTAAGGTATCAAACATAAATACTCATATACATACAAAACCTGAAACACACTTAAAAAAACATGCAAAAAATGTAAAAATCTTTGTGCAAGCCATTTCATTTGGTGGAGCAAACAAACAGTGACGAGCCACAACTTCTGAAATTACGTTATATTTCAAAAGGTCGGTCTCGGAAAGTAATAACATAAAAAATGAAGGGCTGGACATACAAAAATCACATGATTTAAACATTGAACCTGAGACAGGCAAAGATCATAGAACCTCTCGGCCTTCCCTTCGGTATGCCTTCCCACATTCCTTGATAACTCATAACAGGAGCAAATTTAACTTTAATAGAAGAACTATTCTTACTCCATGTGTAGATTCCATAGGAGATAGGGGTGCATTGGTTGCAGTATGCAAGCTCAGTCCTTACATACTGCAAACAATGCAAAATATCCGTTTTCCTACACAGTGTGTACAAAGATTTTTTTATCTACATTTCTTTTGTTAAGTTTTGGGAAAGGAGAATCCCCACTCTAAGAAAGCTCAAACATTTCCAGAGCTTTTATATAATTAGATTAAAGTGCACTGCTTCCTTTCAAGCTATGAAAAATTTCAAGTTTTAATACAGCTCGAACGGAACCCATTTCACTACCCAACAGACTGTTTGCCCACCTCAGGACAGCTGCCATAGTGAGCACAGTTTTGGAAGCAAGCCCAAATTCAAGCCACAAAGCAGATGAAGAAGCCATTGAATTAAGATTACAAATTTGACGCCACACAAGCAGGTGCTACTGGTGTTCATGGGTAAAAGGGGATTGCCCTGCCACCCCCTGGGGAGAGGCAAGAATAGGGAAATAAACACAGAGCAGCTGAAAATAAATCACTGCTTTGAGACAGTGTGCTGAATCTATTGGGTGAACTCTAGTGAAGATTGCAAATGTCCGACTACGCAAGTGCCAGCCAAGCAAGGTTTTATTTGGCCTGCAGGCAGAAGCTACAGTAGTGACATCATAGGAGAGGGAGTGCTGAATTGGAAAGCAAGTGATACGAATGCTTTTGGGATGCATAAACAGTGGCCCTGGGAGGAGTTACGAAACTCCATCCACTCAACGGCTGGGGCAGGCCGATGAGACAAGGAGGGAGTGGGTGGCAACAATTTGTTGGTCATCACAGAGGGGCAGGCTATGGGAGGGGTGCAGGGGGCTGCTCTCCTGGCAGTAACATGTGTTAAGTACTGCATTTGGTTTTACTTTGAAAAAAATATCATGGAGCTGAGCATGACAGAGTGCTCCTTATCTCGACCATAGAGGCCCAATGGAGTAAAGCAACAAACTGTGAACAATTGCACTAGTGGACTATGAGGTTAGTGTGCAGTTAAGTTTCTACCTGCATCAGGGGCATCGTCAGGCCCCTCCCTCAGCTACAGTGGGGTGGAGCTCTTGATGGGCTTCTTCTGTCTGCAGCTCGGCAGACAAAGGCTTATAATTAACTTGGGAGGGTGAGTGAGTGAAAGGAAGGATGGGTGGATGGATGGATGAAATGGTGGATGGATAGATGCATGGATGAATGAGTGAAAAGATGAACATAAGAATGCAAGAGTGAAAGGCAGGGAGAGTGTATGAGTGAAAGGGAGAGTGGATGGATTAATGGAGGGAAAGGTTGGGTTGATGGATGATGAGAGAATAATGGATGGATGGTAGAACGAGTGAAGGGATGGATGAGTGGAAGGGTAAATGGGTGAATGAGTGGATAGATGGGTAGAGTGAAAGTATGGATGGATGAGGGAAAGGATGATGAGTTAAAGGGTGTATGTAAAGATGGATGAGTAAACAATGGATGAGTGAAAGACAGGGTAGATGTATATCTGGATGAAAGGATGGGTAGAGGGGTGAGTGGAAGGGTAAATGGATGGATGAGTAGATGGATGGGTGGATGGATGAGTGAGTGAGTGAAAGGATGGATGGCTGAGTGAAAGGGTAAATGAAGGTAGGATGGGACGAAGGTTGGATGGATGGGTGTAAAGATGGATGGCTGAGTGAAAGGGTGGATAGGTGGATGAGCCAAAGAGGGAATGATGGATGGATGGAGTGAAAGGATGGATGGATGAGTGAAAGGATGGATAGGTGATTGAATGGATAAATGAAGGAGGACGGATAAGTGAAAGGATCGATGATTGGATGGATGGATTAGTTTGATGGATAGGTGTCCTTGGACCAGTGTTGGCTTTCTTGATGGGTGCCACAGCTACACTACACTCTTCTTGTCTTGTGGTCCATTTTTATTGTATCAAGAGTGAATATTATTCACTCTTGCTATAATAAAAATCAAATGCAGACCCTCTTCGGGTCCAGCAACAAACTGAGACAACTAGTGACATTGTTTGATTGCTGACACAGGTGCATGAAGTTGCCTGAGCCATTCCAGCACTGTGAGCATGTCTGTGTGACTATATGTGGGAGTTAAAGTGAGAGTCAGTAAAGGAATGAGTAAGAGTGGGTGAGAATGAGTGACAGTAAGGACCAGTATGTGTGAGAATGAATGTAAGCGAGTGGAGAATGACAGTGAGTGTAACTGAGTGTTACTGTGTGTGAGACTGAGTCACAGTAAGACTGAGTCATTCAGAATGAGTGAGACAGAGTGGGCCAGAGCAGAAAGAGTGAGACTGTGTGATTTAAGGAGACCAAGTGAGACTGAGTGAGTCAGAATGAGACAGTAAACTTAGTGCAAGAACGTGCAAGAGAACCCTTTAAGAAAAAGCTCTTTGGAATTCAAGCCAAGGATTATGCCCCACCACTTTTAAAGGCCATCAACTGCCACTGCATAAGAGCCCCTCTACTTTCTAAAAAAAAAAAAACGGCACCACTCATGTATCACTTCACAGGCATAACTCAGTGTAGATGGTATTTTTAGATTATAAACTGAAAGGACATGTGCAAAATGCCTTTGCCGACAACTCTTATATTATATGTGAATAGCAGAAGCCTGAGAAAATGCCTTACTTTTGCAATAATTTATGTGTTCTTTGTTTAGGCAGTTACTTGAAAAGATTCTACTGAGATAAAAATAAAACTGCACCATGTTCAAATTAGCTTTCTAAAAATCATAACTTTGCTCTTAGATATTTTATTTTAAAAAAATGCTCTTAAGAGTGTTTCTTCGGCACACAAAGACGCCTTTAAAGGCCTATTGGGGTGAAATCCGGTAACATACCATCATCTGCATAAAAAGTCAATCAACATTTATTTGCCTAATTTTTGCAGATCCCCTTTGGCTGACCAACTCTCCGAGGCAGAATATAAAGTTAAAAAGTAGAGGGGTGAGCAGGCACCCCTGCTTTAAACCGTTATGTGTCACCACTCTACTTGACAAACTTTGGTTCCCTCCCAACAAGATCAGTGTCCAAGTAGAAGAATGCAAGGCGATTATTAGCCTCAGAAGATCAGAAGGCATCCATAGTGCAGTCAATTTCCTCTGCAGAATAGGTCACGCTGTTGAAAACTGTGGAGAAATCAATAAAGGCAGAGTATGTGGGCATGCCCCCAGCCAATGGATACTTTTTAACTAAGGTTTAAATGCAGTAATGTTATGTAGAGTACTACTGTTTTTACGAAAACTAGCCTGCTCAGCAGGAATAAGATTATTACCGAATGCCCACTCCTGGAGATGGAGTAATATACTTTTGCCAAGCAATTTGCCAGATGCATCCAGGAGTGCAATTTGTCTATAACTGGCAGGAGAAGCCTTCTGTCTATAATGGTGCAATAATACTTCCCTTCCAGGATGAGGGGATATCACCAGACAGATAACTGTACTGGAACAGTGGACGTAAAAAAGGCAGCCCATAAAGAAAGCTCCTGTTTAATAAGTGATATCGGACGCTCATCAGGGCCCTTAGCCCCTGAAGTTCTTGCGCCCTTCATGAATCCCTTAATGTCCCTACCAGATGGCGGACCATATAAATTACATTAAATCTACACCAACATTTGGCACAATTTGGACACCGCTACTTGGATTATGGGCAGATAGTTGCGAAATATACTAGGTCCACTTATCATCTGATATCAGGATGGCCTCAGCAGTAACTCTAGAATCACAATATTCGGCTATTAAAGCACAATATCTATGCAACTTAGAAGCAATAGCAGCTTCCCGCAAATTAATCTATTTCCTATCTTCTTCCTTTCTGCATTGTACCACCACCTTTAGTCTTGTTCTTTTACGCTTAAGGCAATTAATTTCCCTCTGTCCAGTGATCGAAGAAGATTTTAATTGCTTTCTAACAAGGGAGTTTATTTCGTGATTCACCTTTTCTGTGGCCCAAGAGATCTTCAGAGGGGATTTAAAACAGTTCCCTCTATCTTTACTCCCCAAAGAGCGAAAGAATGTCAAATGCCTTTCAAACTAGGAAATTAGGTTCTCTAAAGAAGAATCAGAGGGGCCCAAACTTGTGATTTTGATACTATGGCCCAGATTCCTTATGTTATTCCTTGACCAAAAGGTGCACCCACTAGATTTATAATAATCTACATTATCTTTCCTGGAATTCGATGATTCAAGATCCTTCATCTCTTAATCTATGGATACTAAAAGAATACAGTGGTCACTTAAATCAGTCACCAAAATCTCCTGTTGTGAACAGACTCTGAATATTTGATGGGACACCACCATGTAGTCTATTAAAGATTGACCACGAGGGGAGTGTAAGGTATAAGAAGCAAGAGAATCTTCAGGAAATCTGCCATTTAAGAAGATGAATGCACACGATCTCAAACTTTGAAAGAAATGAAAGCACTGCCTATCTGATCTAATTTTTTCAGGTAAAACTGGCTCAGGAATACACCACGTCTTATCCATTTCAACGTTACCAAAAGTTATACAAGCTGACTTTGATACTTTAGTATTAAAGCCCCATACAATAATAACCAAAAAACATTCCTCCAGGAAATTAATGCTGCGGGCCACTGAAAGCGTGGAATCAACAAGGATATCCTGAGCTTTGCCGGGGGACTATATACGTTTGCAAGCAAGAAAGATGATAACCCACCATTCCCATTATTAAGAGCTAACTTTAAACAGAAGCAAAGTTTTGAAGTATGAACAAATACCTTTGGATTCCAATTGATGTCACTGCAAAGTAGGATAGCTATTCCTCCATTAGCATGGCCTTTTACAGAAGGTTTCGCTACACAAAAGTAAAACAAAATAATTCTCATACTTAAAGTCAGAACAGGCCCAAGTTTCTTGGAAGCAAAGAATTAGAGGCTTAACTGCTGCAACAGGACTGCAGGTTCGAGCCTGCCTTGGGGCATTCCACCCACTGCTGACATCGTGCCCGGAGGCGCAGCCCACAAAAGCCTATCAGTGCTTCCACAGCACAGGACGTGCCCCGGCGCATGCCTGCACGATGACCAGGCCAAAACTGGGCCAGTCTTTACCCATCAGCGTCTGACAGAGGTGTGCCCTTTCTCTTGGCTTGACGTTTCGCAAAGCAGTGGTAAGAAAGTCTTTGTCTTGCATGTCACCCCCTTTTTTTCTCCCCTTGAAAGCTAACCAACCAACCAGGGGGACACAACATGCGTAAGAGCAAACTTATGGCAAGCATTGGGGCCAAGGACACCAAAGCCTGAGAGGGTAGGTACTTCCATCACTAATTAACTAACAAATGTAAGGGGGTTAGTAAACAACGGAATAATTAACGCAGAAGAACGATTGGCTGTGACCAAATAAGCCCTGAGTACTGTTATGGAGGGGACAGGGTCAAGATTGCGGTGATAGAAGGCAAGTCCAGTGGACTAAGGGCCAGATGTATGAAAAAGGCCTTTTGTGATTCAGAAATAGCGATTTTTAAGAAATCGCTATTTCTGATTCGCAAAATGCAATGTATCATATTTGCAATTCGGTAATAGCAATTTCTTAAAAATCGCAAATGCTATTACCGAATCGCAAATTGCGATACAGCCCCCATTCGCATCTATCGGCCAGTCGGCCCATATTTGCGAATATTTAGCATGTCCCAAATTGCAAATTCCTAACTGGAATTCACAATTTTGGGAAATGCAAAGTCCAGGGTGCCCCCTCTGCTGCACCCCAAAACATTTTTTAACAACATGTAAGGTGCACACATGCCAAAAGGGCATGTGTGCTTTACATGTAAATTGTAAAAATGCATTTTAAATGCATTTTTAAAATTTTCACATAGTTACCACCAAGTTCAACTTGGTGGTAATAGTGATTCCTTAATGCCCAACTCGCATTAAGGAATTGCTTCATACATGTGCTTTAGAAATCGCAAATAAGGATTCTTTATTTGCGATTTCTTATTTAGAGAGTCGCAATTTGCGACTCTCTAAACGGGCTCGCAATTTTAAGGAATCGCTATTTTAGCGATTCCTTAAAATTGCATTCAGAATGCCTTTGATACATTCTGAAATGGCTTTTTGCATTTGCAAACGGGCATTCGCACCATTTGCGAATGCAAAAAGCTTTGATACATCTGGCCCAAAGTGAATTAGGCGACAACGCACAAATTACAGCCCATGCCCCTACTCGATCACCATGCGTCTTATATACACCATTAGAAATATTTGAAATCTCAAGTAGTAATCAATTAACCTCCCCTCCACCAAAGAAAAGCAGGCAACCAACGGAACCAATGACAGCTAGGTTAAAAAACACCGGTGATGCTGCCAAATCCAATGACAAGAGCAAGAAAAATAAAAGGATGGATAACAAGCAAGTTCCAAATGATATTAAAAAGTTAGGGCCCTACTATGAGTGTGGCGGTCTGAGGACATCCAAACCCACGGTGGCGATCAGACCGCTTTATTCCTGGTGGTTTGACCGCAGGATTACAACCCTGGCGGGGCGGTTGGACCGCCACCAGGATTATGGATCCTGGTGGGGTGGCGTCGGTCAGGCTTGTAAACAGACATGGCAGCACTGAACTCAGCGCTGCCTGGCTGATTAAATCCCTAGTTTCCGGAAGCCTTTTCATGGCAGGGACCCCACCAGGAAAAGGCTAGCATTTCGAGGGTGCTGGACGGCTCACCTGTGCGACATCATCATCCTCTTGTTTAACCACAATTTCTCCATCTATTACCCCTGAGGGAAGGGAAAGATCTCTAGTCTTACAAGGCTTACACACACTGGATACCGGAATATTTTAGCCCACTATTGGCAACCATATTAACTTGGGTGGCCTGCGATTTCACATTTTTTTACTTTTGCCCCTGGGCTTGACATAAACCCGGGGAGGTAAGGTGATGGATCCCCAAAAGAATTGGTAACAACACCTCCCATACATGATCAGAATTAGAGATCGATCTTTATGATAAAGATGAAATAGAGAATAACACTTTTTCAATACAGTACATCATTTCAGATGAGGCATTTCCCCTACCTACCCCATCCACTTCCATTTTAAAGGCCTGCACAAACCCTTGAGCCCCAGAGGACAACAATGATTCACAATTCATTGAGTTCACTAAAATTGATGGCAAGGCCTTTAAAGAAGGCATACTACTATATAAAGCAGGCATTAAAGGGCAACTAGGCAAACATGACGAAACCTGCTCCCCCACCCCCCAAAGCAACAGGTGATCTCAAACAAGCCTCTCTCTGAAGATTCTTATCTTTAAAAGCATCTATATCTGGCAAAGTAAAGTTCTCCAGTGTGCCAGGATCCCTTCTTAGCTCAACGTGATAAGGCCCAGTAGAGTTTTCCACATGAGGCACATGTCTAAATGATGGAGAGGCAGCTTGTCCATGATGAGAATCCGAATGTTCCACCAGAGCGGGCTAAAATCCAACCCCCATGTACCAGGTGTGTCACTTACAATTTTCAGTTCAATGTGGCTTTTGGAGAGGGAACCCAATACTACACCGTCCACAGGATCCATCACAGTATCACTACAGGGAACACTTTCCCTGTTTATGGCCCCTACTTCAACTACTTCAACTACTTCAGCTACACAAGGGGATCCACAATGGGGACTTAACTTCGTAGAAGAGGGTGAGCTTTGAAGAAGCCCAATGAAACAATGAATATTCTAAAATCACGTCAACCGCTTGTACCATACCAGTATCAGGGGCCGTCTCATTTTTTTCTTCCACATTAACACTCAATGAGAAGAAGCTCAAGATTGAAGGATGAGACTTCAAATGAGACAACTGAGACTTCCTTTCAGCAGATGTTTTTTTTTAACTTCAGGAGGTTATTGTAAAAAGAATTAGATGTAACAATCAAACAGCTAGAACATAATCTCCTTAATGTCATTTCATCCAAGCTATCAAGGCTATATCCTAAATGATACCTTGACAACAAATTCTGCTTCCACAGACAGGTAGATGTATAAGTCAAAAGGTAAGCAGATGTAAAATCACCAATAGCTGCAAAACTTCACCCAATTTCGCTCAGCTGCCTTCAGGCACCAATTGCACCCCAACTGTTACCCACAAGCCACACCTGGGGCACCAGCCAACTCCCCCAGCAAATTCAGCCTCAACCACTTCTCAACCCCCCTGGCCCCATGAACACCGTACCACAATTAGGCCAATTGGCGCTCACCCAGCCGAGCCCCCCATCTGCAGCACTCCCACCCAGCCCAACTCACCCTGCCTCTGCAGTGTGAGAGAGAGGGTACCATTGCAGAGGGTCAAAACTGAATAGCACACCAGGCACTCCACAAACAGCGGGGGCACAACAGAAGGGGAGGTAAGGAAAAAGGCAATAAATGCTTTAGGAGGTTGCGGAACATGCACTCTGGCCGCTTCCATGATCCTCGGTGACCTCGGAGGTCTACAGGTCAGCATGGCTTCCATTGTTACCGTTGCCTCGCAAAATGGCTCTTCTTGGCCACCCACTAGCCTCCAAAGTGTGCAATATATGAAATGCACAGGAATTACCTTCACTCATAAAGGGCGCAAGAGGAGCAAAAAGTGGAAGCATACAGTAGAGCGGAGCAGAGCCACAGCTTGCAAACCGTACCAACAACTAGGCAGGCCGCCTCAGTGCACCACAGCCCTCAAACCTGCAGAGCTGAACCTAAAGCGATACTGCCTCGCCCTCTCTGCTCCTCCCTAACCCGCTTGAGCGGTTCATACAGCCAGACAACGGTGAACCAAAATAGTAGAAACCTGAGCCAACGGCTCAACCAGCCTGGTCGCAACTGCTGTGGGAGTGAACCGCATGCTGTCCAATATTTTCCTTAGTGGTGAGCGGTGGCTTAATGTAAGAGGGCGCGCGGGTGAGTGGAAGCAGGCAGCGCGCAACTGGCGAACTCCTTAGCCCAAGCATTGAAATAATGCTGGCCCTCAAGCTACTCTGACCCTCCAGGGCACCCCGGCCCCTCTCAAGGGATCACTGCACTTCACCTCAGTAACTCCTTCCTCGTCCTTCTGTCGCATTGCACACGTCGAGTAGATGATATTCACTATACACCTGGAACACCTAGAAATTTCTTTAGGAGTTAAAATTCACTTATGCTATGCAAAAAGGGAATATGCACTTGTAAATTGATTTAATCTCCTCCCATAACTGTTGAACAAGCATTCCAGGGCAGCAATATCCTAGAAAGATTTTGTACACCCATAAACATGTGCACAACACATTCCCAACCTCCTGTAGTCCTGTAAAGTGCAGTATTGAATCTGTTCCCGCGAGTCATTCATTAAAACAATGATCTAACTAAACTACAGTTCTGCATATGTATGATCATACAAAGGAGAGCAAGGGCAAAATGAAGCAATGTAATGCCAGCTCATCTTCCTGAAAGAAGAAAGAAGAAATGTGTCTTCAGATCTTAAGTGTGAGAATTGGTCCTCTTAAACATGGATGAAATTAAAGCTCTGCTCAGAGATCTCCCGCACTTCATAGGGCCATGGCTGAAAGTGCCCTGAAACTTCAATAGTTTTCTTTTCCTTTTCGTCATTTTTCTAAGGCTTCACCTTTTTAAGTACAGGTACACATATTTGAAACACATGCCAAGAGCTATTAGCACTCTCTGCACGTGGATATTGTAAGAACTATTGTGCACTGCATCTCCCAGAATGCAATTGGAAGGACCAAGAAATGCCCATTAGCCATGCATCAGCCTGAAGCCCCAGTGCATCATCTACAAGTCTGCTAGAAACAAAACCATTAGTGTACCTCGCAGATGATTTAACCATGCTAAGGAACAATGTCACAGCAAAAGGAAATACATTTGCAAACTTAAAATAAGGAAATGCAAGAAAAAGGTACCAGGAAAGACCGGAAGAAAAGCATTCCCAATTTCAAACAGCTCACCCATTAACAACTAACCACTCTCACTCTACAGCAATTCAGGAAGGGACTGAAGACACAGCTATTCTCACACCTTTCGTTATGCACCCTACCCACTCTTTGTTACCCACCTTCCCTCTGCCTCACTGTAAATATTTTCAAGAATGTACCACAGCCCTTCTTTTCAGTGATCTGTTATTTCCCAGGTGGTAGCACTATTTAAACACCCTTGCATATACACAGGAGTAAACACCTGTGAACAACTGATAAATTCAAAAAGGGAAATGAATGAATGGGCATGGAGACTGGTGTATTGCATCACCAAGTAGAAGGCATTTATCTAAGAAGAAGCCAAATACTGGTTTGGCAGTAGAGACATATTTCCTCTTTTCTTCAAACTCAAACTTGATTTCATCAGTACATGCCTAAGGATCAAATGGACCTAAACCTATATCTATCCTCACATTTTCCATCTGTTCATTTGCTTGACCCCCATTGTCTGTCTGTGTACTGACTCACTTTATATATGTTGTGTGGGCCGTGCATGTGTGCTAAATTTGGTTTTATGTGTCTTAGCTTTATTACTTGCACCCAGGATGCAGTTTTGCTGTTTCAATTTTAAAATGCTGTAAATAGCAGATATTACTATTACCCAGGTTAACGACACTCAAATGATTATTTTCAGAAGGATGAATGGCTGAGTTTGCTCTATAAGGAATTAAAGAGAGGAAATTTCTGTCATGTGACTTGGTGCATTGTGACTGAAATATAGTACAAATGATTAACATCCCTTTATTCAGAGTGTCTACTTGCCCTGGTGTGGTGTTTGGAAGCACTTAGGAGTAGTCCTGAAATGGGGGCTAGCACCTAAAAGTAGGTAGTGATAGCTAGGATTAGTGTAGAATTAGTTTTACAGAAACCAAATGATGTAACTCTGCAAGCAAGGTAAAGAAGAGCTAAATATATTACTAAGGAGCCATGGCTTGATTCTGCTGCAAAGCAAGGCTAAGAGGCTTCTGTAGTATCTTGGTATAAAGTCTTAGGCCCTCATTACAACCCCAGTGGTCAGTGTTAAAGCGGCGGTAAAAAAAATGAAATCACGACCACAGCAGAAACCACCAACACAGACAGCCACTTTAACACTCCGACCGCCACGGCGGTAGCAACAAACACTGCAGCGGTCACCGCCAACAGCCAGGCGGAAGACAATGTACCGCCCACCCCATTACAACCCGCACATCCGCCACCTTTTCTGGGGCAGTACCAACGCCATCAAAAGCACGGCGGAAACAGTTCTTGGAAGGGAAACCACTCACCTCTCGACACTCAAGGAAGAACCAGGACGACATGGAGCCCGAGCTGCAGGTCCTGCCCATGCTGGTCTATCGTCTCATACATCAGGAGTACCAATGGCGGCGACGACAACCACGGTGAGTACAGCACCTAGTAGACAAGGGGGGGGGGGAGAGAGTGACACACACACACACGCAACATTCCCACCCCCACCCTCACCCCCAACACCATACACACAAACACATGCAACAACATTACATATACACTCTGTAACCCTCAGGAATAACGCAAGGACAAAAGGAATGGAGTAAAATAAGTGTTATATTAGAAATAGTTATAAATACGTTTAGAACTCAAAAACAGTATTTACAAAATATACAATATTTACAATAGGTGGGACAATGTCCACTCAAAATGGCCATGGACCACTGGGCAAAAACACATAGGCCAAGCCCACACTTGACTCCTGCCTCAAAATGGAGAGAACACTGCAGAGGCATCAGGTCGAAAACACACAAGTACCTCAGGGGGACGGGGAAGGGGGTGGCACCTCAGCTGGAAGATGGTACTACGCCACTGCTCCTGGAGGGGGCTCCATGCCCACAGCATGGTCCTGGGGAGTGCAAATCCACAGTCTCTCAAGTCTCTCCAGTGGGTGGGTTGCCCACTGCTTGGTCCTGGGGAGTGCAAAGCCACAGTCTTTCAAGTGGGTGGGTTGCCCTCTGCTTGGTCCTGGGGAGTGCAAGGCCACATTCTCTCAAGTGGGTGGTTTGCCCACTGCTTGGTCCTGGGGAGTGCAAGGCCACATTCTCTCAAGTGGATGGCTTCTTCTACTGGTTCTGGAGGGGGCTTTGTGCCGAGTCTGCTTCCTCCTGGCAAGGATAGGGTGAGTGGATGCCTTTCTCCACTGGTTCTGGAGGGGGCTTTGTGCCCAGTTTGCTTCATCAAGCCCAGGATAGGGTGAGTGGATGCCTTTCTCACTAGTTCTGGAGGGGGCTTTGTGCCTAGTATGCTTCATCCTGGCAAGGATAGGGTGAGTAGTTGCCTTTCTCCACTGGTTCTGGAGGGGGCTTTGTGCCCAGTCCGCTTCTTCCTGGCTAGGATAGGGTGAGTGGATGCCTTTCTCCACTGGTTCTGGAGGGGGCTTTGTGCCCAGTCCGCTTCATCTTGGCAAGGATAGGGTGAGTGGATGCCTTTCTCCACTGGTTCTGGAGGGGGCTTTGTGCCCACTCCGCTTCATCCTGGCAAGGATAGGGTGAGTGGATGCCTTTCTCCACTGGTTCTGGAGGGGGCTTTGTGCCCAGTGATGCAGCACTTGGGGGGTGGCAGGTCACAGTCCCTCACCTGGGTGTCAGAGCCACGATATTTGCAGTGACCAGGATGCATGATACTCCATGGAGGCAGGGCGAGAGTCCATCCGGCGGCGGCTACGGCTGCATAGGGATGGTAGTGCTGGTGCTGGTGGGGATGCTGTCAGTGGTGGAGGGAGGCTCCAGACCTTCCCCTGCAGCCTCGGACGGCTGCCCACTGGGGCTGCTGCTGCTGGTAGTGGTGCTACTGTCAGCAGTGCAGGTGGCGGTGTTTGCGGCGGGGCTTGTGTCGGTGCAGATGGCGGTGTTGGCCGCGGTGCAGTTGCTGGTGCTGCCAGGGCTGGGGGGAGGCCCCAGCCCTTCTCCTGCAGCCTCGGACAGCTGCCCACTGGGGCTGCTGCTGCTGACAGTAGTGGTACTTGTGGCGGTGCTGGTGGCGGGCAAGGTGGCAGTGCTTGCGGCGGTGATATCGGCGGTGCTGCTGGCGGTGCTGCCGGCAGTGCTGCCGCAGTGCAGGTGGCGTTGCTGGCGGTTGTGCTGGTAGCCACCAGGCCTTCACCTGCAGGCTCGGATGGCTGAAGTGCCTTGCCTGGTGTTTTGTGCCCCTTCCTTCCTTTGGCAGCTGGTGGTGTCACCTTGGGTCTGGCAGCTGGAGTGTTTGAGGTAGCTTTGATGGGTGGTTGTGGCTCCTTCCCCTTGCTGGATGCTGTCCTCTTCTTCACCTTGCCAGGTGGCGGAATGGTCTTTTGCCTTGGCAGGGCTTGGTGGTGCACTGGGCTGACATGTGCCCCCTTTGAACCTCTGACAGCTGCAGGAACCACAGCGGACGTGGACTTTGTGGCTGAGGTGCTTGGCTGGGTTTTGGCCACCCTGGCCCGAGGGGAAGGACAGGGGGAGGGGTAGGGAAGAGGTCAATGTTTGCCAGGAAAAGCTTCTTTGGGACATTGGGGCGGGAAGATGGTGAAGGTGTGGGAGTGGAGGAAGAGGGAGTGGTTGTAGAAGGTCTCAGCCTGTTTTGTTTGGGTGCAGGTGCATGAGCTGGATGCTGTTGTGAGGTGGATGGCTGTTGGGTGAGTGTGTGTTTGCGTTTGTGTAATTTGGAAGGAGGGGTCACAGACACAGTGAGAGAGGACACAGGGGACGTGTGCATGGATGTGGGGGTGGTGACTGCCAGTGAGGGGCGTGTAGTGATAGGTGTGCTGGTGATGGAGGTAGTGGATGAGGATGTAGTGCATGCAGGTGTGAGTGTACACGCTACTGGGAGGGAGGTGGACAATGAGGAGGAGGGGGACAGAGTGGAGGCAGTGGATGTTGGTGTGTCTGCATGGGGATGGTGCTTGTGTGAGTGCCTGTGAGATGAAGTGTGTTGCTTGTGTTTGCCTGAGCCACTTCTGTGTGTTGATTTGGGTGAATGCTGGTCTGACGGTGTGCTTGAGATAGGCTGGGGTTGAGGGGCTTAAGACTGGGTAAAGGAAGTTTGAGGGGGGAGGGTAGAGACAGGGATAATAGCTGCCATCAGCCCGGAGGCCAGAGCCTGAAATGCTCTCTTATGGGCCGCCACGCTAGAGTGAATGCCCTCCAGGTATGCATTTGTTTGTTGCAAATGCATCTCGACACCCTGGATGGCATTCAGAATGGGTGACTGCCCAACAGTGAGGGATCTCAGGAGGTCAATAGCCTCCTCAATGAGGGCAGCAGGGCTGACTGGGGCAGGGCCTGAGGTGCCTGGGGCGAAGGAAATGCCCACCCTCCTGGGTGAGCGGGCACAGGAAACACACTGAGGGGCTGCTGGGAGGGCGGTGCTGGTAGGGGGGGTGGCGGCTGTACCTGTTGTTGGGGTGGGCACAGAGGTGTCCACCACTGCCAGGGAGCTTCCATCGGAGGAGGAGTCGATGTCTGTAGTGTCCCCTCCTGTCTCCAAAGTGGTGCTCCCCTCGCCCTCTATCCCACTGGTGCCCTCAACCTTGGTGGATTCAGCCTCCAGGCCCATGTGGGATGCAGATCCCTCCATCTCCTGTGCCTATGCTCCTCCGCCAGATGTTGCTAATACACACAAGGACAGGGTGACAAAACAAAAAGGGGGGGGGGGAAGGCCGTAGGATACACTTGGTCAATGCCAGCAACAACACTACTGTTGGCGTACACAACACACAGGGAACAGCCCTATGCACTATTCCATGCACTACCAGTTACAATGCTAGTCACCAGCCCATGGGGTACAATGCCTAACGCCATCAGCTGCACACCTGAAACAAACAGGGCCCTGACCAGTAGTAGATGCCCACTAACACTATTGGGGTTAGAGTGCTTCAGAGCCTGCCCAAAAAGGGACCTACCCTGGCATGTTCGCCCTGGCCTAGGGGCACCCACAGTCCACATCCCCACCCAGGTTACACCTTAATGCGCGCTAAGTCATGAATCTGAATTTGTACTCACCCTCTTGTGGCTGCTGTGATGCCCTCAAGCGTCCATCCAACTCCGGATTGGCCACCACCAGGATGTGGATCAGAGGGGTCAGGGTATGAAGGCACCCCTTCCTCGTTGGGAGGCCAGCCCCAGGTGGGCCTCTGCCGTATTCCTTGCCCAGCGGCGCAAGTCCTCCCACCTTTTGTGGCAGTGGGTGCTCCGCCTGTCACGGACCCTCAGGCTCCTCACCTCCTTGGCGATGGCACGCCAAATACCCTTTTTTTGATGGGCGCTGACCTGCAGGAAAAATACAGCAGAAAAGAGATTAGTTAACCGTCCGGATCGTCACACTCATGGCCCACCATATGCCTCCCATCCTCTGACGCACATATATTGACCACCATACATGCAGCACTGTAGCCAGGACGCCTCAGCCCCCCCTACATGTGCCTTACACACACAGCACTCCATACATTCATGGCCCACGCATCATGCTCACAGTGTACTCACCTGTTTGTCTGGAGGACCATAGGGTAAAGTGTACTGGGGTAGGACCCCATCCACAAGTCTCTCCAACTCCTCCGCAGTGAAGGCAGGGGCCCTTTCCCCAGACACATGAGCCATTGTCGCTTTCAGACAAAGGTCACAGCAGCACTTGCAGTGTAGGTCTTCTCCTTTTGAAGGTCAGGTCGCAAGTGAGTGAACAGATAGAAAATGGCAGTCACGTCTGCGGCGGTGCGTACCGTCACCGCCGGCGTACATCACCATTGGCTCCTGGAACCTATAGGGCCCAATGATAACCAATGCAAAGTTGCGCAGCAGTCGTCGACCGCCTACCGCAACAGCACACAACGCCAGAAGACTTACCTCATTTCCACTTGTCCCTCCACACAGGTCAGGCAGCCGCCATTTCAGGGGGGCACATGCTATGGCACCTAACTGCGTCACAGCAGACATTGGCACATCAACTGACTCTCAGATTCACATACTGGTTCTGTAAATGAAGAGATGCATCATTATTGCAATAGATGTGTGATTATGACCCTCTGCTCACCGTTTTCCTCCCTAGGCTTTGACCGCTGAGGATGAATATAAGATGGAGACATCCTGCAGTGTACAGACCCCTGGTGGACCTTGCGACAATGGAGGACATACACATTATCCTAACCTACAGACCTGATCGGCCACAATCCAAGAACTGTGTGACCAATTGGAGCCAGACCTGATGTCAGCTATCCACCACCCCACAGGTATCCCCCCTCTAGTGCAGGTCCTGTCAGTGCTCCATTTCCTGGCAAGTGGTTCCTTCCAAACAACAGTGGCCATGGCATCAGGGATGTCTCAGCCAATGTTCTCAAACGTGTTGTCCAGAATGTTGTCTGCCCTGCTGAAACACATGCGCAGCTACATCGGCTTCCCCAAGGTGGAGGATTTGGCCACAGTGAAAGTTGACTTTTATGCCCTGGGACATATCCCCAACATCATTGGTGCCATTGATGGTACACATGTAGCATTTGTCCCCCCCGGAGAAATTAACAGGTGTTCAGGAATAGAAAAAGCTACTACTCTTTGAATGTGCAGATGGTGTGTTTGGTGGACCAGTACATCTCCCATGTGAATGCCAAGTATCCTGGCTCTGTGCATGATGCCTTTATCTTGAGGAATAGCAGCGTCCCATAGATGATGTCTTAACTCCAGAGGCACCGGGTGTGGCTAATAGGTGAGCCCAAGGTCCCCACCCAGTATATGTTGGTGTCTGGGTATGGGGTTGTCCCTAAGGGTTAGTGTGTGTCTAACAGTTGTCCCTCGATGTTTTCAGGTGACTCTGGTTACCCCAACCTCTCATGGCTACTGACCCCAGTGAGGAATGCCAGGACAAGGGCAGAGGAACGTTACAATGAGGCACATGGGCGAACAAGGAGGATTATTGAGCGGACCTTCGGCATCCTGAAGGCCAGGTTCTGGTGCCTCCATCTGACAGGTGGATCCCTGTACTACTCACCCAAGAAGGTGTGCCAGATCATCGTTGCATGTTGCACAATCTGGCCTTGAGACGCCTCAGGTGCCTTTTCTGCAGCAGGATGAGCCTGGAGATGGTCTTGTGGCAGCGGTGGAGCCTGTGGACAGTGAGGAAGAGGAGGCAGAGGAAGAAGATGTGGACAACAGAAGTAATATCATACAGGAGTACTTCCAGTGACACACAGGTAAGACACTATAACTTCACTTTACTTTTCAGTTTTCTGTTGGACATTGTAAATGGTAGCATGAGTTCCCTATGTCTTTGGCCACTTACTGTACCCTTTGGCATCTCTATTTTCAGATCTCTGTGGACCACTCTGCCTCCTGGTATGTTTACTGCTGCCCACTAAAGGTCATACCAATGTATTAATTGCTGTACATATGAATTGCAATGTTTACAGAACGTTGTACTAATATATATTTCAATCATTTGACAGACTCCAGATTTATATTAGTTCCAAGGGTGTTTATTTAAGTGCTAATAAGTAGTGGGGGATGTGCAATGGGCTAGGGTGATGGTGGAGGAATGTCCAGTTAGAGTCCAGTCTCTTAGTATCACAGGTGCATTGTCCAGTGGGGCATAGGAAGGGGAGTAATGGCAGTTCAAGTGGACAGGGTAACAGAGTGGGACAGAAGGGTGGCAATCAGGAGAGTCTTATTTCCTGGCGGGTGTCTTGGTAATGTTCTCTAGCTTCTGCCTGGATCACAGGGACCGTTTGTGGGGTGGTTCTATTTCTGCAGGGGGTGGGGTGCTCGTGGCCTGTTGGAGGGCTGTTCTTCGGTGTGGCTAGTGTCAGGGGCCCCTTGGTGTGCCACTGCCTCCCTCATGGTGTTGGCCATGTCTGCCAGCACCCCTGCAATGGTGACCAGGATGGTGTAGATGTGTTTTAGGTCCTCCCTGATCCGCAGGCACTGTCCCTCCTGCAGCCACTGGGTCTCATGCAACTTGGCGAGTATCTGGCCCATGGTCTCCTGGGAATGGTTGTATGCTCCCAGGATGTTGGTGAGTGCCTCATGGGGAGTGGGTTCCCTGGGCCTGTCCTCCCCCGTCGCACAGCAGTCCTCCCAGCTTCCCCGTTGTCCTGTGCCCCTGTCCCCTGAACCGTGTGCCCACTGCCACTGACTCCAGGTCCCTGATCGTCCTGTGTTTGTGGGGTTGCCTGGGGTCCCTCTAGTGGTGGACACACTGCTGATTGACGTGTCCTGGGGACAGAGGTATGGGCCCGCTGGGTAGGTGCTGTGCTGATGTTTCCTGAAGGGGGAAGCTCTGTGGTTGTCTGTGACTGTGGCAGGATAACCGACTGTTCAGAGGTCCCTGATGGGCCAGGTTGGTCATCGTGATCCAGGCGTGCAGAGCTGCTGTCATCACTGTGGGCCTCCTCTGGGGGGTACTGGATGTTGCTGGCAACTCTCTCCGGTGATGTTGAGTAGGGGTCCTGTGGGGATGCAAACGCAGTGTTATTGTATCTGCGTGTGCCATCTTGTGCATGGGTATGTTTCCCTGTATGGTTGTGATTGCCCTGCAGCTTTGCCTTGTGTGTGTGGTGATTTTGTGGGCTAGGTGATTCTCTCTGATGGGCATGCTGTGGTGATGGGTGTCCATGCAGGTCTGTGATTGGGGTCCATGGATTGGTGTGGCATGCAGGGCTTGGTATTGGGATGGGTGGGTTGTGATGGTGGGGTATTTGTGAGGTGGTGGAGTGATAGGGTGAGGGTAGGGGTAGGAGTTTGTGATGGCATGTAGGTAGGGGGGATAAAGTAGTAAAGATTTGTCCAGTCCTCCTGCTACTCCTCCGAGGCCCTCAGGATGCATGATCACCGAGACTTGCTCCTCCCATGTTGTTAGTTGTGGGGGTCCACCGCCAGTCCTCTGTACGGCTACCTGGTGTCTTGCAACCACGGAACACACCTTCCCCCGTAGGTCATTCCACCTCTTCCTGATGTCATCCCTTGTTCTGGGGTGCTGCCCCATGTCGTTTACCCTGTCCACGATTCTCCGCCATAGCTCCATCTTCCTTGCAATGGACATCTGCTGCACCTGTGATCCGAATAGCTGTGGCTCTACCTGGATGATTTCCTCCACCATGACCCTTAGCTCCTCCTCTGAAAACCTGGGGTGTCTTTGGGGTGCCATGGATGTTGTGTGAGTGGTATGTGTGAGGATGTGTGGGGTGATGTGTGGGGTGATGTGTTGGGGCGTGTGCTGTGAGGTGCGTGGATGGTGTATGGGTGATGGTGATCTGTGGCTCAGATTGGGTGGGTGCTCCTGGCTTGTGTCTCTCTCTGTTGGCAATCTTTTTTTTCATTGAAAGGGTTGTGGGTAATGTGGGTGTGTGTTTTATAGTGGTCTGAGTGTGTGGGTGTGGTGTGTGGATGTGTGTCAGGTGTTTGTAATTTGAATTGTCCAATGTGGTGTAGTTTTGTTAGTGTGTGTGTATTTTGAGCGCGGCAGTGTGTACCACCAATAGTTTACTGCGGTTGAAAGACCGCCGCAGTGATACGTGGGTCCTGATACTGTGGGCGTATTCCTGTTGGCGTAACGGTGTGAGTTTTTGTACCGCCAATTTATCACTGATCTTTGGTCTGGCGGACTTGTGTGGGTGTCTGTATAGTGGCAGATTTTTCTGTGTGGGTCATAATACCCGCAGTGGTATACCGCCGCGGTCACGGTATGTTGGCGGCCGTCAGCACAGCAGTAGGTGGCATTTACCACCAGGGTTGTAATGAGGGCCTTACTGTTAGAAATTGGGTCTCTAGTTAGCCGAGGTATGCACCGTGCCCAATTGGAGAGCACAACCTAGTCAGGCTGTCACAACACAACATAAAATATCCTGTGCTCACCCACCGGTAGGTTGGCACAGAGCTGGCAGGCTTAACTTAGAAGGCAATGTGTATTTGTGCAATAACTCATCAAATAACACAGTGAAAACACCACAAAACGAACTCCACACCAATTTAGGAAAACAGATAATATTTATCTGAATAAAGTAAGACTAAAATAAAAAAAAATCAATATGCACAATTCAAGATATAACTTTTTAAAGGTCTAAATGAGTCTTAATCCTTAAGAATCAGTGGGTGTATCCTTTTAACACACAGTACCTGTAAAAATAATGACGCAGAGGAGGAGATGCACTGAAAAGTAATGCGATGCGTTGATTTTTACGGTGCGTTCTTTCCATGCTGCAAGGCGATGCATCAGTTTCTGGGAGTGCAGCCTTGGTTCCTCATTGTGATGCAGGGATGTATTGACGCGCAGAGACGTGGAAAATCTAGAACACGTTGAGAAGAGGGAACAGGCGCTGCGTTGATCCGGTAGGGGATGCTATGATTTTTTAGCCGCGAGGCAGGCACTGCATCGATCTGGCAGGCATTGCTTCTAATTTTGCAGGCGTTGCATTGATTTTCCAATGCGCTGGATTGTCTTCTCTTTGGTGAAGACTTTGGGAGTCCTGAGACCCTAGAACAGGAGGCAAGCTCAATCCAAGCCTGGGAGAGCACTTGTGGAGCAAGGCAGAGCCCTTCCAGCAGAGTCAGAGGTCAGAGGGCAGCAGGGCAACAAGCAGGCCAGCAGTCCTTCCAGCAAAGCAGTACAGATGAGTCCTTTAGGCCGCCACACAGTCCCTCTGACAGAGTCCACTTGTCAGCCCAGAAGTGTCTGATTTGGTGGGGGGTCACAGACCCAGCATATATACCCAAACAAACCTTTGAAGTGGAGGAAACTTTTGAAGTGCACAAGTTCCCCTTTCAACCCAGCCCTGTCTGACAGAATACCGGTGGAAGGTTATAAGTCCTTCATGTGAGGGCAGCCCACTGGCCCTTGAAGTGTAAGTGAAAGCCACTCCACCCTTCCTGCCCAGGAAGGCCCATCAGTATGCAAATTAATGCAGATGCTGCTGACTGTCCTATGTTTATGGCTGTCTGAGTGGAATGCACAAGGGGAACTGTCAACCAGCACAGACCAGAATTGGATTGGAGACAGGCTGTAAGGCACAGATAGCAGTAAGTGCAGAGAAATGCCTACTTAGCATTTCTGAACTAGTAATGTAGAATCCATTGTCACCAGTTAGTAGGATTTCTCACTATCATTCCAACCATACCAAACATGACAAGTCTATCCCTCTCAGATCATAAATTACCACTTAAAAGTATATAAGGGAATTTCTAATGCTGCCCTATGAGAGAAGCAGGCTTCACAGCATTGAAAAATGACTTTGGGGGGTTTTCACTATCAGGATATGTAAAACTTATAAGTGCATGTCCTTCCTTTTACCTACATAGCACCCTGCCCTATGGGTTACCTAGGGCCTACTGTAGGGGTGACGTACATAAGAAAAAGGTAATTAAAGGCTTGGAAAGTAGTTTTAAATGCCAAGTCGAGGTGGAAGTGAAACTGCACACCCAGGTCTTGCAATTGCACACTTGAGACATAGTTAAGGGGCTACTTATGTGGGTGGCACAATCACTGCTGCAGGTCCACTAGTAGCATTTAATTTACAAGCCCTGGGCACATCTAGTGCACTTTACTAGGGACTTACAGGTAAATTAAATATGACAAATGGATATGAGCCAATGTTACCATGTTTAGGGGAGAAAGCACAATCACTTTAGCACTGGTCAGCAGAGGTAAAATGCGCAGAATCCTAAAACCAACAAAAATGAGATCAGAAAAATGGAGGCAAGCAGGCACATGGTTGGGGGAAGACCGCCTTTAGGCTGTGAGGTTTAACACTCAGCTTTCTTTAGATTAGATGTGCGTCTATAGCCGCAAACGTCCAGGAATTGGTCATAAACAAAGCTTTTAAGTTTTCATTTTTGATTGCTTGGATGCAAAGACACACACACATACATATATATATATATATATATATATATATATATATATAAAATTTTGAATTTGTGGTTTATGTTGTTGAATGTGGATGTCATAAAAAATACATTGGTAGTACCATCCACAAGTTAAAAGCCAGATTCTTACAACATTTTAGAGCCATTAAAAACATATCCCTTGGCGAAACATTTTTGGGATATACATAAAGGGGATTCCAGTACACTAATATTCTATGGTATCAAATCCATTAAAAAATAACTCTAGGGCCGGCGATAGAACATCTGAGCTCAGACAAATGGAATCTAAGATGATTTTACTACTTGGTTCAGAATCTCCCTGGGGGCACAATCTTGATGCGGAATTACATGTCCATTTATGACGAAGTATAGGACATGTATTCCATTTATGAAACATTAGGAGATGGGTCTAAAGTGGTAGAAAAGTTTGCCTCTATTGGACTCTGTACACAATATAATTTCTGTAATCGCCATTTATAAGGGTTGATTTTAATGTTTTATGGGATTTTGAAGAATTTATGAGAATATAGGTCTGTCTTCAATTGGTTTTTCGGTCTTTTGACCTTTGATTGTTTGATTTTTTGATTTTGATTTTTTCTTCTCTTTAGATTTTTTCTTCCCTTCAAATTTAAATCCATAGGAGAGTAGATGTATAGATACAAGTTTCCATCACTGTTTTTCACTTGTGATAGACACACAATTTAATATAGAAGTGGTCTTGTTTGATTAGCACTTTGCACTTTATCTTGTGGCTCTTCTATCTTTAATACGTGCATAAATTATAATCCTGTAATAAAGATCGAAATAGAGTAGATCAGCCTTAAAAAATAAATTTATCTCTTATAGGTCAGTAATTTTAGACACTTTGAATGGTAAAGGTAAATCTAGGACTCATAGAAAAAATTTACCACAATTGGCCAAAATACAGGATGTTATTAAAAATAAAGGCCATACAGAAGAAAAAATTCCTAGCACGGTTTAGCTATATATCGTGATTATATGTATATATTTATTGCACTTGACACTTTATGATTGGTTTTAGATCATGAATTAAACAACGATTATGATTTCACTTACTGTAAAATTGTAACAATAATGGATGTCATTTTAGCATCTAATTATAGAATTTTAGCCATTCTGATGTGAGGATTGTTTCTATCAACAATTTATAACATTTTACAGTATTTAAAATATTTAAATATTTATACAAAAATCACTATTGAAGAACAATTTTTATAAATATTTGGTAAACTAGATTGAAAATCGTTGATTAAGAGAAATTGATGACAGTGGTCTAAAAAGTGCAATAATATAAGCCTTTTACAATGTTAATTTTGGTATGACATTGAGATAATGATGATAGACTCATATGCAAGGATTATGTTGCACATTAGGTAGATATATTAATGAGATTTAGAACTAGTAGTTGAGTTTCTATCACATTATTGGCATTTATTATGAATTAATGAAATATGTGCAGGATACATGATGGTTCAATGTCCATATCACCGAAAGTAGTTCATGTCAATATTGTTGAGTTAAAACTGGGCATTTATGTGCTGATCTATTCAAGTTGTTTGCATGTTTAAAGATGGCCGCTGCATTAGGTCACACTAGAATGTAATGAAAACAAATGATGGAGTTTAACTCATATATATGTTGTCGGTTTCATGGCCGAGTTTGTCCAGTAGAAGACGTTTGCCGAAACGCGTTGACACTCGTTGCAGGATACTGTGAAACCATTATATGGAATAAATTCGATACAATTTAACTCTGAACTGTTGAACTTTACTTCGTCCCTATGATCGGGATTTGACTAAGGGATTGGTGCAGCCGTCAGGTGGATATTGTTCCATCTGTTGAGGATTATATATAAATATATATATAACTTCAGAATGCTCGGGATAAGATCTCAATCAGCCCAAAGGGGTGGTGCGAGAACCGGTACGAGCAAGCCGGTAATTAATTAAGCAAAAGGAAAATACATATAATACTCGCACACTCGGGTTTCAGGAACAAAAAAATCAGTTTAATCTACACACAACGCGTTTCGACTGACACAGCAGCCTTGGTCACGTGATAAACATCACCCATACATTACCCTTTAAATACCCTGTTGACATGAACCTAGAAATAGGACAATTAACATGTGCAACCAATAACATCACACAATTCTTTGCAAATATTATCATAATAATACTATTAGTACTTAGATCAGTTCACGCCCATATGTGTTGCTAGATATAATTTAGATATAATTCTTAAATTACAAATCATTTCCCCCAATATTATTAATAAAATTAATAAATTAATACTGTCAGTTTTTTATGAAAATTCATTATTAAATTTGAAAGGGAAACAACCACAATAAACAACAGTGCTCTATCTATTAAAATTCATATTTCTTCATTCTAGACCATAATGTCTGTAAAAATATTATCATTTAAAAAAAAAAGAGAATTAACCAGATAGTAAAACATATACACTGCAAATATATCATCATAGGCTTATTCAGGGCTAAAAACGATCCACATTACTAATTTTAATAATCTTATCTGAAAATCTGCAAAGTTGACCACCCAGTAATAACGTGAAAATAGTGAAGAATGAATATGAGAAAGCAGATAGGATTTGGTAGTTCTTCATCCGACCCAGAATATCTAGAAAGGATATCCAACAAAATAAATAAAATCAAAATCAAATCAATAACTAAAGCTTAAACATCAGAGTAATATTTGAATATAAAATTAACACTCATAGCACATAATTGGCTAACAGCGAGGATATCCAGAATGGGTAATTAAGAGAGCAATTGATAAGACTAAGGGGATAAAAAGATCTGATACCCTTTTTGAGAACAGTACTAAACAAGAGGTAGATGACAATGATGGGACTAGACTCATAATGAGGATACAAGACAGATCAATAACATCATTGAAAAAAACTGGAATATCTTGAAAAGTGATCCCGTTATTGGGGGTAATATACAAAAGAGACCCCAGATTACTTATAAAAGAGGACGTAGTTTACATGACATTTTGAGGTCTAATGATATTACCTCAATTCCACAATTGAGACAACACAATTTGCAAGGCTTCTTTCCATGTGGCTATTGCAAAGCATGTCGCAACAGCATTATGCGGAAGCAATATGCTATATGCAAACCTGGGAAAGTTAGACAGATCAATCAATTTATAACATGCAGTACCCCCTTTGTGATCTATGTTTTGGAATGTCCTTGCCTGCGATGGTATATTGGTAGTACCAAACATGGTGTTAAGAAACGGATTTTAGAACACATGCTTGCGATTACATCAAATGACGAACATTATCCGGTAGCAAGGCACTTCAAAGAAAAACACAATTCCGACTGTACCAAACTATCCTATTTTGGTATTGAACATGTTCCTCCACACCACAGGGGAGGGAACAGAGAATTAGTGTTAAGGAAAAAAGAGTCAGTATACTGTATATCTTAGAATTAGAGACTAAGGTGGTCATTCTGACCTCGGCGGTAAAAGGCGCCTACCGCCGGTCAGAAATCCTCCATAATTCCGCCGCGGTCGCGGTAATCCGCCACGGTCATTCTGACCCGCAGCAGCCAAACCTCCGAAAATCCGACAGCCACAACAGACCGCCAGACCAGCGGTCGGCGGAAAAGTGGAGGTGACCAAACCTCCACCGTCACGCCAACAGAAATACGCCCATGCCATTACGACCCACGAATCCACGCGGCGGTCTTTCAAACGCGGTTTTCCATTGGCGGTACACACCGCCGCGGTCAGAATACACACAAACGAACAAAACTCAGCCACATTGGACGATTTGAATTCCACACACCTGATACACATACACACACCACTCCCACACACACAATACAATATAAAACACACACCCACATCACCCACAAACCCCTTCGACCAAAATCCAAAAAGAAGCACTGAGAGACACAGCAGCGATCACAGAACACCATCACACAGAGGCACACTACACCATCACCCACACAATATCCACACACAAAACAACACACACCACCACACTCAACACACTTAACTACACATACTCCACCCCACACATCATACACACCACTCCATGGCACCCCAAAGACACCCCCGCTTCTCAGACGAAGAACTCAGGGTCATGGTGGAGGAAATCGTTCGGGTAGAGCCCCAGCTCTTCGGCACACAGGTCCAATACACCAGCATTGCCCGGAGGACGGAGCTATGGCAGAGGATTGTCGACAGGGTCAACGCTGTGGGACAGCACCCCAGAAATCGGGAAGACATCAGGAAGCGATGGAACGACCTACGGGGGAAGGTGCGTTCCATGGTATCCAGGCACAACATCGCCGTGCAGAAGACTGGCGGAGGACCCCCAACTCAACCCCCACAATTTACAACATGGGAGGAGGAAGTCTTGAACATCCTGCATCCTGACGGCCTCGCAGGAGTCGGCGGAGGAATGGATTCTGGTAAGTTGAAGCTTCAATACTGCTTCCCCCTGCATGCCAAATCATACCCCAACCCTCACCCCCATCCTCGAACCCCACCCTCACCCCCACCCCCATCCTCACCCCCACCCTCACCCCCACCACCATCCTCACCCCCACCACCATCCTCACCCCCACCCCCAGCACACCTATTCCCTGCCAATGTCTCACCATCACAACCCACACATCCCAAAACCTAGGCCTGCATGCGTCCACTAAGCATGGACACCCATCACCAAAGCATGCCCAATGCATATACACATCCCCCCCACAAGCCACCCTCACCAAAGCCCCCACACACGAATGCCAGCACTTGGGGACACGGGAACCCACAGATACACCCATATGGCACACATTGAAACTATAACCATACCTCTATACCCCTGCAGGACCTGACCGCCAACACACCGCCACAGAGGGCCCAGAATTCTCCACCCCCCCCCACCCAAGAGGCCGTCAGCGATGACAGCAGCTCTGTCGACCTGGACACTGATGACCAGCCCGGACCATCGGGGACCTCTGGACAGTCGGTTCCCCTCAGACAGCCACAGGCCACTACAGACCCAAACCCCTCTGGGAACACCAGCACAGCTCCCACCCAGCGGGCCCATGCCTCTGTCTCCAGGGCGCGTCAATCAGCGGTGTGTCTACCACTACAGGGCACCCAGGATAACCCACCACCCCAACAACAACAGGGACCTGGGGGCAGTGGTAGTGGGCACACCGGCCAGGGGGCAGAGGCCCAGGGAAACAGGGGAACTGGGAGGGCAGCTGTGCGACAGGGGCGGGACGGGCCCAGGGAACCCACTCTCCACGAGGCCCTCACCACCATCATGGGAGCATACAACCGCTCCCAGGAGACGATGGCGACGGTACTGGCCAGGTTCCAGGAGATCCAGGTACTGCAGGAGGAACACTATCGGGGGTACAGGGAGGACATCAGAGCCCTCACCTCCACCCTGGTTACCATGGTAGGGCTGCTGCAGGAACTCATCAACACCAGGACGGACACTCAACAACAACAAAGGGCCCCTGCCACTAGCCTGGACCAAGAACAGCCAACCACCTCCGCCGGCGCTAGTGGACAGGAGGCCCCCGCACAACAGCAGCCCGCCAGACCCCCACCTCCTGCAGGAGAAGAACCACCCCGCAAGAGGGCCCTGAGATCTCGCAAGAAGACAGAGTAGGATGTCAAGACCCCCGCCAGCAAAGGATACCACCTGATGTCATCCCACTGTCCCACATTGTCACCCTGTCCATCCTTGAACTGCCCATGCTCCATCTCTCCACAGGCCTATGGACAATGCACCTGTGTGACTGTTACTCTGGACCCTGCCATGGACATTCCTTCACCATAGCCCCCACCCACTTGAAACCACCCATCCCATTTTGAGCACTGACATAAACACCTATTTTGCACAAAACTATCTGGAGTCTGGCTGTGATTTCAAAATATTGTAATTGACATGACAGTGCAAATATGTCCTTGTACATAGTGAAGTCAACAAACCGCTGCCACAAAGCTGTAGTCCATGGGGAAACGAAGCACAGGACTCGTAGTGGGGACCCCAGATCTGAAATAGGGAGGGAAAAGCCACAACTCAGTCATCATACACTGGGGCAAATAGACAGGCAGCAGAGATGCAGGAGAGTAGTTTACATTTACTAAATTATGTTTGAATTGTTACCTGTGTCCTATTGGAAGTACTGTGCAATGATTCTGTCCCTGTTGTCTGTTTCAGCCCCGTCGTCTTCCTCCTCGTCACTCTCCACAGGTTCCACAGCTGCCACAACACCACCGTCTCGACCATCCTCCTGCAGGAAAGGCACCTGGCGGCGCAAAGCCAGGTTGTGAAGCATGCAGCAGGCCACGATGATGTGACACACCTTCTTAGGTGAGTACATTAGGGATCCACCTGTCATATGCAGGCACCGAAACCTGGCCTTTAGGAGGCCGAAGGTGCGTTCGATCACCCTCCTAGTACGCCCATGGGCCTCATTGTACTGTTCCTCTGCCCTGGTCCGGGGATTCCTTACTGGGGTCAGTAGCCACGACAGGTTGGGGTACCCAGAGTCCCCCAATAGCCATACACAGTGTCTCTCTAGCTGTTCCATCACGTAAGGGATGCTGCTATTCCTTAGGATGTAGGCGTCATCCACTGACCCAGGGAACTTGGCATTGACATGGGAGATGTACTGGTCAGCCAAACACACCACCTAGATGTTCATAGAATGGTAACTTTTCCTGTTCCTGTACACCTGCTCACTTCCTTGGGGGGGAACCAAAGCCACATGGGTCCCATCAATGGCACCAATGACGTTGGGAATATGTCCAAGGGCAGAGAAATCACCCTTCACTGTAGCCAATTCGCCCACCTCAGGGAAAAGGATGTAGCTCCTCATGTATTTCATCAGGGCAGACAACACTCTGGATAACACCTTCGAAAACATGGGCTGAGACATCCCAGAAGCAATTCCCACTGTTGTCTGAAATGACCCACTTGCCAAGAAATGGAGTACTGACAGGACCTGCACCAGAGGGGGAATCCCTGTGGGTTGGCGGATGGGGGACATCAGGTCGGGCTCCAGCTGGGCACACAGTTCATGTATAGTGGCACGGTCAAGCCGGTAGGTCAGGATAATGTGGCGTGCTTCCATTGTCGACAGGTCCACCAGCGGTCTGTACACGGGAGGATTCCTCCTTCTCCTCGCCAAACCCAGCGGACGGTGCCTAGGAAGGACAACATGGAGCACACAGTCAAGCAACCCACAGGTACGTACTCACAGCTTGCACAGTAAACGATTCTCTATGCAGTGAATGGCGTGTATGAGTGGCTATGCAAGGCCTAGGCCTGTGTGACGCAGTTGAAATTGAGCCATGTGGACCCTCGAAATGGCGGCTGCCTGACCTGTGAAGTGTGACAATGGGATGTGAGGTCAATGCGCTGGCGTGGCACACCGTGGCGGTAGGCGGTCGAAGACCGCGGCGCGAAGCCGCATTGGATAACATTGAAGCCTATGGGTATCAGGAGCCAATGGCGAAGTGCGCCGGCGGTGGCGGTACGCCCCGCCGCGGTACGCACCGCCGCGGGCGTGACCGCCATTTTCTATCTACTTATTCACTCGCGACTTGAACTTTCACAGGAGAGGACCTATACTGCAAGTGTTGCTGTGACCTCGGTCTGGCAGGGACAATGGCTCATGTGTCTGGGGAAAGGGCCCCTGCCTTCACTGGAGAAGAGTTGGAGAAACTTGTGGATGGGGTCCTCCCCCAGTATGCGCTACTCTACGGTCCTCCAGACCAACAAGTGAGTTTAATTCAATATGGATTTGGGGCCACTGGCTGGCCTGGGGGCCTGGCGGGGGGCATGTTGGGCCTGGCGGGGGGCATGGCGGGGATGGGGGGCATGTTGGGCCTGGCGGGGGGCCTGGCGGGGGGCCTGGCAGGGATGGGGGGCATGTTGGGCCTGGCGGGGGCATAGCGGGGGGCCTGGCGGGGATGGGGGGCATGTTGGGCCTGGCGGGGGGGCATGGCGGGGGGCCTGGCGGGGATGGGGGGCATGTTGGGCCTGGCGGGGGGGCATGGCGGGGGGCCTGGCGGGGATGGGGGCATGTTGGGCCTGGAGGGGGGCATGGCGGGGGGCCTGGCGGGGATGGGGGGCATGTTGGGCCTGGCGGGGGCCTGGCGGGGGGCATGGCGGGGATGGGGGGCATGTTGGGCCTGGCGGGGGGCATGGCAGGGGGCCTGGCGGGGATGGGGGGCATGTTGGGCCTGGCGGGGGGCATGGCGGGGGGCCTGGCGGGGATGGGGGGCATGTTGGGCCTGGCGGGGGGCATGGCGGGGATGGGGGGCATGTTGGGCCTGGCGGGGGGGCATGGCGGGGGGCCTGGCGGGGATGGGGAGCATGTTGGGCCTGGCGGGGGGCCCAAGGGCCCTTTATTTCTCTCTCCCCCCCCCCCCCCTTTTTGTTTGTCTTTCTGTGCTTGTGTGCATCAGCATCATCAGGCGGGGGAGAAGTGGCATCGGGGCAGGAGGGAGCTGCCCACCCTCAGTAGAGTGCCAGTACAGCCATCCCTGGGCCGTGTCATCCATGGGTGCAGTTGTCAACTCTAGGCGTGTAGGGCATGTTCCACGGAATGCGTAGCGGACCCCAAGTGCGCAACTTAGTGCAGGGGGCATCTGTGTCTGTCATGTCCGCTAACTGTACCGGTGATCCATGTACTCAAAATCTCTTTATTTCTCTCTCCCCCCCCCTTTTTGTTTGTCTTTCTGTGCTTGTGTGCATCAGCATCATCAGGCGGAGGAGAAGTGGCATCGGGGCAGGAGGGAGCTGCATCTCACATGGCCCAGGAGGGCCATGCCACAGAGTCTGACTGGACCAGTGAGACGGAGGGCGAGGGGAGCTCCACAACGGGGACGACTGGACCCTGCAGCGACACGGACACGTCCTCGGAAGGGAGCTCCCTTGCGGGGGGCAACATCCTTGCCCCCCGCCATTACAGGTACAGCCGCCACCCAGCGCACCATCTCCGCCCTCCCAGCAGCCCCTCAGCGTTCGCCCCGTGCCCGCTCTGCCAGGAAGCCGGGCATCTCCTTCGCCCCAAGCACCTCAGGCCCTGCCCCTGTTACCCCCGCTGCCCTCAGTGAGGAGGTCATTGACCTCCTCCGAACGCTCATTGTTGGGCAGACTACCCTTTTGAATGCCATCCAGGGGGTGGAGAGGGAGGTTCATCGCAGCAATGCGTACCTGGAGGGCATTCATTCGGGTCAGGCTGCCCATCAACGATCGTTCCAGGCTCTGGCCTCAGCACTGACGGCAGCCATTGTCCCTGTCTCCTGCCTCCCTCTACTAACTCCCTCCTCCCAGTCTCCTGTTCCTCTGCCTGTCCCACCCACACCATCAGACCAGCCTGCACACACCTCAACACCCAAGAGCAGCTCATCCAAACATAAGCACCACAGATCACGCAGACATTCACACAAGCAACATTCCGATGCAGACATGCCAACAGTCACTTCCACCTCTGTGACCCCCACCTCCTCATCTCCCTCCTCCCTCCCTGTGACGTCTACACTCACACCTTCATTCACCTCACCATCAGCCAGTGTTTCCATCACCAGCATACCCTCCATGGCGGGGGGCCTGGCGGGGGCCTGGCGGGGATGGGGGGCGTTGGGCCACTGGCAACGAAAATGCAGACAAACTTGAACGTGGTATTTCTCGCTCCCTGTACGTGTCACATAGGTCCGCGCCCATGAGAAGATCGGGATTTGGCGTGCCATCGCCAAGGAAGTCTGGACCCTGGGGGTCCACCATCGACGGGGCACCCACTGCCGCAAGAGGTGGGAGGACATCCGCCGCGGGACCAAGAAGACCGCCGAGTCTCTGCTGGGGATGGCCTCCCAACGTAGGCGGGGTGCCTGCCGTCAACTGACCCCCCTGATGTTCCGGATCCTGGCGGTGGCCTACCCTGATTTGGATGGGCGCGTGAGGGCAGCACAGCAGACACAAGGGGGTGAGTACAAGCATAATCTACTCTGTTGTCGCGCAGTGGAGGTGTCTGGGTGGGGGAGGAGGGCTGTGGGTCCCCCTAGGCCAGGGCGATATCTGTAGGCTGGGCACCCCCGTAAGCCCCTGTGTCCCCAGCCACCACCCTCAGTAGTGTGCCAGTACAGCCATCCCTGGGCCGTGTCATCCATGGGTGCAGTTGTCAACTCTAGGCGTGTAGGGCATGTTCCACGGAATGCGTAGCGGACCCCAAGTGCGCAACTTAGTGCAGGGGGCATCTGTGTCTGTCATGTCCGCTAACTGTACCGGTGATCCATGTACTCAAAATCTCTTTATTTCTCTCTCCCCCCCCCCTTTTTGTTTGTCTTTCTGTGCTTGTGTGCATCAGCATCATCAGGCGGAGGAGAAGTGGCATCGGGGCAGGAGGGAGCTGCATCTCACATGGCCCAGGAGGGCCATGCCACAGAGTCTGACTGGACCAGTGAGACGGAGGGCGAGGGGAGCTCCACAACGGGGACGACGGGACCCTGCAGCGACACGGACACGTCCTCGGAAGGGAGCTCCCTTGCGGGGGGCAACATCCTTGCCCCCCGCCATTACAGGTACAGCCGCCACCCAGCGCACCATCTCCGCCCTCCCAGCAGCCCCTCAGCGTTCGCCCCGTGCCCGCTCTGCCAGGAAGCCGGGCATCTCCTTCGCCCCAAGCACCTCAGGCCCTGCCCCTGTTACCCCCGCTGCCCTCAATGAGGAGGTCATTGACCTCCTCCGAACGCTCATTGTTGGGCAGACTACCCTTTTGAATGCCATCCAGGGGGTGGAGAGGGAGGTTCATCGCAGCAATGCGTACCTGGAGGGCATTCATTCGGGTCAGGCTGCCCATCAACGATCGTTCCAGGCTCTGGCCTCAGCACTGACGGCAGCCATTGTCCCTGTCTCCTGCCTCCCTCTACTAACTCCCTCCTCCCAGTCTCCTGTTCCTCTGCCTGTCCCACCCACACCATCAGACCAGCCTGCACACACCTCAACACCCAAGAGCAGCTCATCCAAACATAAGCACCACAGATCACGCAGACATTCACACAAGCAACATTCCGATGCAGACATGCCAACAGTCACTTCCACCTCTGTGACCCCCACCTCCTCATCTCCCTCCTCCCTCCCTGTGACGTCTACACTCACACCTTCATTCACCTCACCATCAGCCAGTGTTTCCATCACCAGCACACCCTCCACTACAGTCCGCACATGTGCAGTCACCACCCCCACTGCCATTTACACGTCCCCTGTGTCCTCTCCCACTGTGTCTGTCACCCCCTCTTCCACACCACACAAACGCAGCCACCCACCCACCCAACAGCCATCCACCTCACGACAGCCTATCCCTCCTGCACCTGCACCCAAAGACAGCAAACGTCACTCACCTACAACCACATCCTCTCCCTCCACTCCCATTCCCACTGTACCTATCACTCTCCATTGTCCCAAGAAAATCTATCTCTCTACTGCTACCTTCTTTCCTGACCCTGAGCCCCCCCCTCCTTCTCGTCGGGGTAAAAAGAGCACCTCAGCCACCACCAGCCCTGCAGCCCCCTTGACAAGGGTGCAGGGGTATTGGAGCCCACCAGCCCGCATGTCTGGATCTTCGCCCAGCAGCAAGGGGACAGGCAGCCCACCCCCTGGGAAGAGGAGCAGAAGGCGGAAGGGCCGCCGCAGGAGCCCGGGTTCTATATCCCCCCAGGACACTAGCCAGCCACCGTCAACAGCCACAGCTCCAAAGGGAGGAAAGGGCCACAGACTCCCGACTAAGGAGGGCAAGGGCAGCAAGGCGGAGAAGTCAGGCAGCAGGCCTGCTGCCCATGGAGGACCCCGTCACAGCTGCCCAGGAGGAGCCCACAACCCCCATAGCCGCTGCCCAGGGAGGAATCGTCACAGCTGCCCAGGAGGAGCCCACAACCCCCATAGCCGCTGCCCAGGGAGGAACCGTCACAGCTGCCCAGGAGGAGCCCACAACCCCCATAGCCGCTGCCCAGGGAGGAACCGTCACAGCTGCCCAGGGAGAGCCCACCACCCCCATAGCCGCTGCCCAGGGAGGACCCAGCCCAGCTGGCCAGGAGGGCCCCACCACCCACAGCCCAGGTGGGCATTGAAGGAGCACAATCCCCGCTGCCCAGGAGGGCACCACCAGGCAATGAGCAGTTGGCCATAGAATGGCCGCCGTCTCCAGCACCGCTCCACTGGGGACCACCGTCTCAAGAACCGCTGAACTGGGCCCTTCAAGGCAAGAACCGCTGAACTGGCCCCTTCAAGGCAAGAACCGCTGAACTGGGCCCTTCAAGGCAAGAACCGCTGAACTGGGCCCGCCGTCTCCAGCACCGCTCCGCTGGGGACCGCCGTCTCAAGAACCGCTGAACTGGGCCCTTCAAGGCAAGAACCGCTGAACTGGGCCCTTCAAGGAAAGTACCGCTGAACTGGGCCCTTCAAGGCAAGAACCGCTGAACTGGGCCCTTCAAGGCAAGAACCGCTGAACTGGGCCCCGCCGTCTCCAGCACCGCTCCGCTGGGGACCGCCGTCTCAAGAACCGCTGAACTGGGCCCTTCAAGGCAAGAACCGCTGAACTGGGCCCCGCCGTCTCCAGCACCGCTCCGCTGGGGACCGCCGTCTCAAGAACCGCTGAACTGGGCCCTTCAAGGCAAGAACCGCTGAACTGGGCCCTTCAAGGCAAGAACCGCTGAACTGGGCCCTTCAAGGCAAGAACCGCTGAACTGGGCCCCGCCGTCTCCAGCCCCGCTCCGCTGGGGACCGCCGTCTCAAGAACCGCTGAACTGGGCCCTTCAAGGCAAGAACCGCTGAACTGGGCCCTTCAAGGCAAGAACCGCTGAACTGGGCCCTTCAAGGCAAGAACCGCTGAACTGGGCCCCGCCGTCTCCAGCACCGCTCCGCTGGGGACCGCCGTCTCAAGAACCGCTGAACTGGGCCCTTCAAGGCAAGAACCGCTGAACTGGGCCCTTCCAGGCAAGAACCGCTGGCCCTTTGGCAGACGTGGCAGGGCAGGATCTGTCTCGGGCAGGGCTGCAGGATGTCCTCTGGCCAACATGCCTCCTCCAGTGGCAGTGGAGTCTGTTATGGACTGTTTGGACTGTGGCTTTGCACTCCCCAGGATGGCCCAGTGGTCAGGCCACCCACTGTATGGACTGTATGGACTGTGGCTTTGCTCTCCCCAGGATGGCCCAGTGGGCAGGCCACCCACTGTATGGACTGTATGGACTGTGGCTTTGCTCTCCCCAGGATGGCCCAGTGGGCAGGCCACCCACTGTATGGACTGTGGCTTTGCACTCCCCAGGATGGCCCAGTGGGCAGGCCACCCACTGTAGGGACTGTATGGACTGTGGCTTTGCTCTCCCCAGGATGGCCCAGTGGGCAGGCCACCCACTGTATGGACTGTATGGACTGTGGCTTTGCACTCCCCAGGATGGCCCAGTGGGCAGGCCACCCACTGTATGGACTGTATGGACTGTGGCTTTGCTCTCCCCAGGATGGCCCAGTGGGCAGGCCACCCACTGTATGGACTGTATGGACTGTGGCTTTGCTCTCCCCAGGATGGCCCAGTGGGCAGGCCACCCACGGTATGGACTGTATGGACTGTGGCTTTGCACTCCCCAGGATGGCCCAGTGGGCAGGCCACCCACTGTATGGACTGTATGGACTGTGGCTTTGCACTCCCCAGGATGGGCCAGTGGTCATGGAGTCCCCTCGTGGATCTGGCGTCGTGTACTCAAGTGGCTGAGGTGCCCCCCCTTCCCTTCCCCCTGAGGTGCCTGTCCTTTTTTCTTTCTGATGCCCCTGCAGTGTTCTCTCCGTGGAGTTCTTGTCGTGGGACTGGGCCTTGCCCCTTTGCTCAGGACCCCTGTGGTCCACGGACAGTGGTTGGACTACATATAGTAGATGTATATATTTTGTACATAGTTTATTTATTTATTTGGATTACTGCTGTCCATTTTTCAATATATCTGCCCGTTTAAGTTCTCTTCTTTTGGTCTTTGCATTATTTCGGAGGGGGGGGTTTGTGGGTTGTGACAGTGATCTGTGGGAATGCATTGATGTGTGTGTTGTAGTGGGTGTGGGTGGGTGGGTGTGTGCCGGTAATCTTTTCCCTCCCCTGTGTCGTAGGTGCAGTACTCACCGATGTCTTCCGCGCCGCCGGGCGTGCTCCTGGTACAGGAGCAGGTATAGGAGTGCGGGGATGACCTGTAACTCGGGTTCCATACTGCCGGAATCTCGCGTGGAGTATGTGGAGGTGAGCGTTTTCCCGTTCGTAGTCTGTTTCCGCCGTGTTTTTATCGGCGGTGCTCCCACCCCGGAAAAGGTGGCGGATTGGTGGGTCGTGATAGGGTGGGCGGTACATTGTCTGCCGCCTGGCTGTTGGCGGTGACCGCCGCGCTGTTTGTTTGTTCTGCCGTGGCGGTCGGAGTGTTAATGCGGCGGGCTGGGTTGGCGGTTCCCGCCAGGGTCAGAATTGCATATTTTGGACCGCCAGCCTGTTGGCGGGTTGGCCGCCGCTTTATCACCGACCGCCAGGGTCAGAATGACCCCCTAAGACTCCGATAGGTTTGAACATGGGGGAGGAATTAAATACTCACCTGTATGATAACTATCAATTTATCTTGATGAGACTTTATTATTTGCCTTTTTTATCGATTGAGGAAATTCTTTATCAGTATATGCAATGAGTTAACATTTTACTGTACATAGAATTAATTTTATCGTGTATAGAATTAATTTATAAGATCTAGATCAGGTACTTTGGCCAATTATGTGCTATGAGTGTTAATTTTATATTCAAATATTACTCTGATGTTTAAGCTTTAGTTATTGATTTGATTTTGATTTTATTTATTTTGTTGGATATCCTTTCTAGATATTCTGGGTCGGATGAAGAACTACCAAATCCTATCTGCTTTCTCATATTCATTCTTCACTATTTTCACATTATTACTGGGTGGTCAACTTTGCAGATTTTCAGATAAGATTATTAAAATTAGTAATGTGGATCGTTTTTAGCCCTGAATAAGCCTATGATGATATATTTGCAGTGTATATGTTTTAATATCTGGTTAATTCTCTATTTTTTAAAATGATAATATCTTTACAGACATTATGGTCTAGAATGAAGAAATATGAATTTTAATAGATAGAGCACTGTTATTTATTGTGGTTGTTTCCCTTTCAAATTTAATAATGAATTTTCATAAAAAACTGACAGTATTAATTTATTAATTTTATTAATAATATTGGGGGAAATGATTTGTAATTTAAGAATTATATCTAAATTATATCTAGCAACACATATGGGCGTGAACTGATCTAAGTACTAATAGTATTATTATGATAATATTTGCAAAGAATTGTGTGATGTTATTGGTTGCACATGTTAATTGTCCTATTTCTAGGTTCATGTCAACAGGGTATTTAAAGGGTAATGTATGGGTGATGTTTATCACGTGACCAAGGCTGCTGTGTCAGTCGAAACGCGTTGTGTGTAGATTAAACTGTTTTTTTTGTTCCTGAAACCCGAGTGTGTGAGTATTATATGTATTTTCCTTTTGCATAAATATATATATCTATATATATATATATATATATATATATATATATATATATATATATATATATATATATGATTATTTTTACAAGAGCCAGTCTTGAGAACCAGCCCTACAGCCTTCCAGATAGAATGAGAAGGCAGACAGGGTGCAAAATGGGAAAAGTATCTGCATGGACACATGATGCATTGAAAAGTACAGCAAAGGGCATGGAAGATTCTCAACAATGGCCATTGCTTTGTCTATGTAAGATTGCTTTGCATACAATCCTGCAAGAAAGACTGACAGGATATATCCTAGGACAACATCTTCGCTCAAGTACAGCAAATTTAGTTTATATTAATACTGTTACGTACTGCGCTGGACTTCTCACCTCTGGATTTCGGATTGGCAAATACACCAAGTCTTCTACAGGTCCTGGATACTCCCAGATAAGGGCGACCCCTTCTAGTAGCCACGGTGCCGCTTGACAGGCTACGCCAAAGCCGACCGTACCCTCCAGAAGGATTCCCAGAGGGAAAAAAAAACAACACTGGGGAAAAAACCTCTAACAGGAACTCCTGAAGGAAAACAAGAAAAAACAGGACTTGACAACAGGAAACAAAAATAGGCAGTATCCAGGGTAAAAGGCAGGAAAAAAGGAACAGGTAAAAATCTCCCAAGGCAAAAGCAGGAACAAAGAACAGGCAAAAATCTCTCAAGGCAAAAGCAGGAACAAGGAACAGGCAAAAATCTCCCAAGGCAAAAAAGCAGGAACAAAGAACAGGAGCAAACAGCACAACCAGAAGGAAGTGTTTGCAACGCAAGGAGGAACAAGACTGACTGACTTATATACTGAGAAAAGGGAAGTGACATCACAGGAAAGGGAAGTAACCCCATCTTGGATTGGGAAAAGCCCATAGACCAGTATAGGAAAAAGGAAGTGGTATAAAAGAAAAACAGAGCATGCTGGGACAAAAACACGAAGAAGACAAGATGGACACAACATGGATAGAGACAGGCAAAAGGACCAACAAAAAACCCACCACCAACAACAAAAGAAGAAAAAAGGCTACAAGTAAGTGTAGCGCGTCCGGAAGCTAAATATATGCTTCCCGGAAAGCATAGTCAAAAAGCGCGGGGAACGGCGCTCTGAATATCGGTAGCGCGTTCCACCCACGAGGACAGAAAGAGACGCCGCGTCAGAGCGCGGCGTTACAGTAGGTCCCCTCCCCGAGGCACCAGGTTTGTCAGGATGATTGTCAAAAAACAGGAGAACCAAACGGGGAGCATGGACGGAGGAAGCATCCTCCCAAGAACAGTCACTGAGGGGGTATCCTTTCCAATGGACCAAAAACTGTAGCTTGCGTCGAAAAATTCTGGAATCACAGATCTCCTGGACTTCATACTCAGGCTGTCCGTTGATAGACAGAGGAGGTGGACGTTGGAACTGACGATGGTAAGGATCAGGAACAAAGGGTTTTAACTGGGACACATGGAAAACAGGATGAACCCTCCAGGTATGAGGTAAGCGGAGACGCACAACTACAGGATTCAGGATGTGCAAAATTCGAAAGGGTCCATAAAAACGTGGTTTGAACTTATTGGCGGAAAACTGGGATGGTAGAAATCTGGAAGAAAGCCATACCTTGTGGCACACTTGATACAAAGGTGCGGCTTGCCGATAACGATCCGCCTTTCGTTTCATAGCTTGTTTCGAAGCTAGGAGAGTTGTGTGAAGTAGGCCCTGGATTTGACGGATCTGTCGTGAAAAAGAAGTGACTGCAGGCACAGAAGAGGATGTTCGAGAAACAGTAGTGAAAGTCCTCGGATGAAATCCATAAGTACAATAAAAGGGTGTGGTCTTTGTCGCACTATGTATTGTGTTGTTATAGGAGAACTCGGCAAGAGCAAGATATTCCGACCAATTGCTTTGTGTGGCATTACAGTAACATCTCAGATACTGCTGAAGTTCTTGATTCGCTCGTTCAGTTTGCCCATTCGTTTGTGGATGGAAACCCGAGGATAAAGAAATCTCAATGTTAAAGAAGGCACAGAAGGCTCTCCAGAAACGTGATACATATTGAGGCCCTCTGTCCGAAATGACCTCTTGAGGAAGACCATGGAGGCGAAAAATATCCCGTAGAAAAATGCGACTCATTTCTGGGGCCGTTGGTAGTTTCTTCAAGGCTGAAAAATGGGCCATCTTGGTGACTGAATCTACGGTCACCATAATTACTTGGTTACCAGAGGAGGTAGGTAGAGAGCATATGAAATCCGTGGATAGAGTACACCAAGGAGCGGAGGGAACCGGTAAAGGTCTTAATAAACCTGCCACCTTAGTTCGGGGTGTCTTAGTCTGGGCACAGACTGGGCATGCTGACACATAGGTTTCAGTGTCTGTCTTTAGCGAAGGCCACCAAAAAGATCGCTGAAGCAGCTCCTTGGTCTTCCTGAAACCCCGATGACCGGCTATAGGAGAATCATGGCACATTTTCAGGGCTTCTGTCTGCACTTTCTTGGTAGGTAGGAAAAGAGCACGTTCATGATAGAAGTAGTTGTCCTTCTTCTGCAAAAAAGGAGTCACTTTATCCCATTCTGAAGCAGACAGAAACTGGTACTCAGATTGAATGCGTTCTTGAAAAGATTGAGTAGCTCCGATGATCTTGCTAGCCTCAATAAGATGTGGAGAGGAGTTCTGGGCTATGTCAGGATATCTGCGGGATAAGGCATCTGCCACTAAATTCTGGGAACCAGGTATGTACGTGATCACGAAATCGTACTGGCTAAAGAAGAAAGCCCATTGAGCCTGACGACTGTTGCGACACTGAAAGCTCCGAAGACAATGGAGATTACGGTGATCATTCCTAGCTTCAAAAGGCTCTCTGGAACCCATCAGGAAATGCCTCCATTCCTTACAAGCTACTTTAAGAGAGAGTAGTTCACGTTCCAGTACAGAATAATTTGGTTCAGCCTCTGATAGAATATGAGACAGATAAAAGATAGGATGTTCCAATCCATCATTGTCTTGCTTCTGCAGCAGAACTGCTCCAATAGCTCTGTCTGAGGCATCAGTCTTGACGATAAATTTCTTGGTATTGTTAGGATGACGCAACACGGGTGCTTGGGTAAAGGCTGTCTTTAATTCTTGAAACGCGCGTTCAGCCTCATTGGTCCAAATGAAACCCTTCTTCAGGTTCTCTTTCTTAATTGTTTGTGTTATGAAACTTTGTAGGTGGGCAAAGTTATGAATAAACTGACGATAAAAGTTTGATAAACCAAGAAAACATTGCGTTTCTTTAATGGACGTTGGAGAAGGCCAATCTAATATGGCACTGACCTTGTCAGGATCCATGGATATTCCGTGTTGATTAATACAAAACCCGAGATACCTTACCTCAGATTTATGGAACTCACACTTCTCAGGTTTACAAAACAATTGGTTCTTCTTGAGTCTTTCCAGGACTTGCAGGACATGATCTACATGGTGCTCAGGATCAAAGGAGTATATCAAGATATCATCCAAATAAATGACTACATATTGATTGAGAACACTGAATCCATAAATCGTTGAAAAACAGAAGGGGCATTGGTCAGTCCAAAGGGCATAAAACGATACTCATAGTGCCCAAAAGGGGTACGGAACGCAGTCTTCCATTCATCTCCTTCCTTGATCCGAAGGAGATGATAGGCACCCCGTAAATCTAATTTAGTAAATATCTTGGCTCCTTGAATGGCATCCAATATATCTCTGATTAAAGGCAGTGGCTATCGATCCTTAATCGTTATTCTGTTGAGTTCACAAAAGTCCACACAAGGACGCAGATCCTTAGTCTTCTTTGGGACAAAGAAGAGAGGAGCCCCAGCGGGGTATGTGGAAGGAGCAATCAAACCATTGTGTAAGTTGTTGTCTAAATATTCCCTTAGCACCTTCTTTTCTTGGTCTGTCAGAGAATACATTCGACCGAAGGGGACGACTTCATCAGGAATCAAAGGAATAGCACAGTCATAACTGCAATGAGGTGGCAAAATAGGATTTCCTGATAACAATCTGGAACCCCCTGGATACTATTGATGGAGTTAGTGTTATCCTTAGTTGACTGACAGGACCTTTTTGGAGTCTAATAAGAAGTAGTGGAATAACAATTCTGTTGGCAAAATGAAGACGTTCGGGATATAGTTCGTGTTTCCCAATTGATATAGGGGTTGTGTCGAGCTAACCAGGGAATTCCCAAAATCATGATGTGATTTGGAGAGGCTATGAGATTAAAGGCAACGTGTTCTTAATGCCCCCCAAATGTCAAACAAAGAGTAGGAGTTGAGGCTACCACAGGTCCTGAAGTTAACGGAGAGCCATCCACAGTGTGAACCTGCTCAGGAGTTTCTTTAGGAATGCGGGGGATTCCTTTACTCATAGCCCAGGTCTCATCCAGATAGAGTCCACTGGCTCCACAGTCAAGGAGAGCCAGAAGATGTTCTTCTTGATCTTGTGAACTTTGTAACTTGACCGAGAGGATAAACAGGGTGGACATGCTTTCTTTGGAGGAACATATTGATGGTACTTCAGCTCCTCCCGTCTCCTTCCTCCTTACAGGGGACGGGAGCTGGCGTTTCCCGCAGGCTTTGAGGGACGTACCGGACAACTACGGATCAGGTGGCCAGCCTTACCACAGTATAGGCAAAGTCCCTTTCATCGTCGTTCCTCCCTTTCTGACTCCGTCAATGGCCCACCAACCAGATCTATCTGCATGGGCTCTTCATGGGGAGGTGGAGAGGCTTCAGATGGACTATCTTCCGTTCGCCGACTGCTAGCACGGAAGGTACCGGACTGGTATGGAGCTCTAGTTCTACGTCTTTCCATCTTGCGCTCTCGAAGTCTATACTCGATGTTCATAGATTGATCCATTAATTCTTTCAAAGAACAAGCTGGAGAAGAGTGTACAAGCTCATCTTTAATTTCTTCACGCAGGCCTCGGCGGAAGAGGGTTACGAAGGTGCATTCTACCCAGGAGGTTTCAGCTGCCAGCAGTTTGAAGCGGGTTATATACTGCAGTACATCCTGATTACCCTGCTGAATGTCACATAAGGCTTCTTCAGATGCTGCTTCTACCCCAGGTCTCTCAAACATTTGTTTGAAAACAGTCAGGAAAGCGGAATAGTTAGCCAGGACTGGGTCATCTGCAGAAACCTGAGGAGTCGCCCAAGCAAGCGCTGGACCAGACAAGGCGCTGATCAGATAGCCCACCTTAGCCTTATCCGAAGAAAACTGGAGTGGACGAAAAGCAAAGAAAACCGTCAGGGCGTCCAAAAATTCCTTCATCTTTAAAGGATCTCCGGAATATCGAGGAATAGTAGCAGATACGGGTGGTATGTCCTTTGATCGGGAAGACAAGACCTGTCGTAGCGAAGTGTTCTCTGCCCGTAACTGTTGTAACTCTTGGGCTTATTGTTGGACAGTCTGTAACATGGCTTGAGCATTTTCTGACGCCTCTCCCTGTGGATCTTCCATGGCGCTTTCGCAACGCAGAATCTTTTGGCGTTGCAATCTGTCACGTACTGCGCTGGACTTCTCACCTCTGGATTTCGGATTGGCGAATACACCAAGTCTTCTACAGATCCTGGATACTCCCAGATAAGGGCGACCCCTTCTAGTAGCCACGGTGCCGCTTGACAGGCTACGCCAAAGCCGACCGTACCCTCCAGAAGGAGTCCCAGAGGGAAAAAACCCCAACACTGGGGAAAAAACCTCTAACAGGAACTCCTGAAGGAAAACAAGAAAAAACAGGACTTGACAACAGGAAACCAAAATAGGCAGTATCCAGGGTAAAAGGCAGGAAAAAAGGAACAGGTAAAAATCTCCCAAGGCAAAAGCAGGAACAAAGAACAGGCATAAATCTCTCAAGGCAAAAGCAGGAACAAGGAACAGGCAAAAATCTCCCAAGGCAAAAAAGCAGGAACAAACAACAGGAGCGAACAGCACAACCAGAAGGAAGTGTTTGCAACGCAAGGAGGAACAAGACTGACTGACTTATATACTGAGAAAAGGGAATTGACTTCACAGGAAAGGGAAGTAACACCATCTTGGATTGGGAAAAGCCCATAGACCAGTATAGGAAAAAGGAAGTGGTATAAAAGAAAAACAGAGCATGCTGGGACAAAAACACGAAGAAGACAAGATGGACACAACATGGATAGAGACAGGCAAAAGGACCAACAAAAAACCCACCACCAACAACAAAAGAAGAAAAAAGGCTACAAGTAAGTGTAGCGTGTCCGGAAGCGAAATATATGCTTCCCAGAAAGCATAGTCAAAAAGCGCGCGGGGAACGGCGCTCCGAATATCGGTAGCGCGTTCCACCCGCGAGGACAGAAAGAGATGCCGCGTCAGAGCGCGGCGTTACAAATACATTTCAGAATGCTAGATATGGAGATCGAGCCTTCTCAGTCAAAACGGCCCAAGCATGGAATAAGCTGCAGTCTTCCCGCAGATCAGGGATGGATTTGCTGCAATGTAGAAAAGCATTCAAGACCTGGCTTTTCCCCAAACAATTCCCCTTTTGTCCCTTTTCTGTGGTTAAGTCTCTGGCAGTTGAAACCTCTAATGTGTATTTAGCACTAGGATACCAGTTTGGTCATTGTCATACTCTATAAATGATGTAATAACAATAATACATGTAGTGAGACAAGACGTAAGCCTGGACTATGTGTTGTAAGACAGCTGATTTTTATGAGAGTGTGTATCAGAGCAAGGCTGGACTTATCTCTGAGTGGGTCTCTGCGTATAGGTAAATATATAAACATTAAGTATTTGGTTATAGACTTCCTCCAATTATATACACATATATATATATATATATATATATATATATATATATATATATATATATATATATATATATATATATATATATTCACTGAAATAAAGGTTACAGGGACGTTATAGTTATGAAATAGAATTTAAAACAACATAGAAATTCACTTAGAAAACCAAAGGTTACATGGACGTTACAGTTAGGCTCACATTTTAAACATAAAAAACAAATAAATTCACCTGTTATATTTAGAGTTGTCTCTAGTAACTATAACTCGTGCCCTAAAGTAACTATAACTTGTGCCCCCGCCATGCACAGTTCTTTCATCAAAAATGTTACTGCAAATATTACATTGATTTTATCAACGATGTTATTAAAGATGTCATGAGAGCCGTCATTTGTTGGGTAATAAGCAGTGCATGTTGAGGGTGCAAGTTATAGTTACCTTAGGGCACAAACAGTAACTTTGCCACGGGGGGATGACAGTCCCTGGGGCTGCAGGGGTGGGGGCAATGTGTGGCCCCCTCTCACAAAATTGTAACTTTGACCGAGGGAAGTGGTGGGCCATGGGGCTGCGGGGGGCCCACGCCCCCCACACACAATTGTAACTTTGCCCTGGGGAGGTGGTGGTCCCCGGGAACAGGGGTCTGAAACAGACCCCCTATCTTATTTAAATGTAGCACCTGTGAGCTGCATTTCACTATATATTCTGCCCCGGGGATGGTGGCGATCCCCAGAGCCATCATATTGTGAGTTAATTAGCACTGCACGGTGAGGGAGCAAGTTATAGTTACCTTAGAGCACGAAGAATAACTTTGTCCAGTGGGGGTATGGCAGTCCCTGGGGCTGCAGGGGGTGGGGGGAACGTGTGGCCCCTTCTCACACAATTGTAACTTTGACCCAGAAAGGTGGTAGTCCCTGGAGCTGCGGGGGGGCCAACACCCCCACCCCCACACACAATTGTAACTTTGCAGCAGGGAGGTGGTGGTCCCCAGGAACAGAGGTCTGAAACGGACCACCTATCTTATTTAAATTTCACTTTATATTCTGCCCCAGGGATGTGGCGGTCCCTGAGGCTGCGGGGAGGCAGACGGACCCCCAACTTTAAATCAGTTGCTAGACCCAAAAAAGTGATGGTCCCTGGTGCTGCCAGGGGACCAGGGGGACCGGGTGGCCCCTCCACATTAAAACTGTTAATGTCTCCTGGACGTGGCCCACACGGGGGCTTCATTAAAACAAAGTGTGGGAGTCCGCACTTGTTTTTTTTTATTTTATTTTTTGCAATTTTTGTCAGATCCGATGAAACTCCTGGTGAAATTCCCCCCCCCCCCAAAAAAGAAAATAAAAAGCTCTTTTGCTCTGGGGGGACCGTCGGGGTCAGGGTATCCCTATCCTTGCCCCTTTTCTTTTCTTCAACAAGGAAGTGTTGACAGACATTTTGGGACTTGGCTTCAGTCGAGTCCCACATAAAAAAGACTTAAAAAAAGAAAAGGGGCCAGGATAGGGTCACTGTCAAGCACTACCCTGTTTGTCCCACAGAGACAAAATGCTGACCCAAGTTGCTTGTTTCCAACTCCACCTAGACGTTGTGTGCCTCCCACTTACTTGTACGTGATCAGGATGGCTAGCAGTGGTCTAGGAAGAGCAGATACCTCCTATGATGAATTAAACATTAGTCAAATAACACTTTTCACATAACCAATATACTAAAACTACTCTTTGCCTATTCCCACAAACGAGGTGTACCTGTCAGGGTCCCCTTTCCCGCTTTTGATGGTTCTCTTGAAGGCTCTCCCCTCTCTCTAGGGATCTTGAAGAAACAGTATGGAACCTGCAATCAGATACAATGTTTAGCCTTCTATAATATCTACATGTATTCCCATCTGTTAGAAATGGGATCTTTGGTTGGCAGTCAGGTTACCCCCTGTCCAAGCAAGGACCCTCACTCTAGTCAGGGTAAATCACACACAATCCAAATTATCCTGTGCCCACCCTATGGTAGCTTGGCACTGAGCAGCCAGGCTAACTTAGAAGGCAATGTGGAAAGAATTTGTGTAATAATTCATACAATAACACGATATAGCACCACAAAAATACACCACACAGTGTTTAGAAAAACTATCTAATATTTTTCAGGATAAATGCAGGTCAAAACGATTAAAGATGAAATGAGCAAATGTAGGGATATCACTGAAAAGTGATATAAAGTGTCTTAGAATTGAAATATTACTGTAAAAGCAATAAGAAGTGTCTTAAGATCTCCTACAACAAATGTTTCTTGCAGGGCAAAGAACCTGGTTTGCGTTGAAAAATCCTCGCAAGGGACCGCAGAGGAGGAGGTGCGTGGAAAACGGTAGGTGTGCATCGGTTTCGCCCCTTCGCACATGGACTTGTGTTGTTATTTTCCATGCGGGGAAGACGTTTCACCGATTTCCAGTGCGCGGACTTGGATCCTCTTCAGGTTGCAGGGTTTTCGGACGCCCCGGGGATGATGCATGGAATTCTGGGCTTGTGGAGCGAGATCACAGGTACTGCATCCATTTCGGTGGGCGATGCGTGGAATTTTCTCCCGCACAGCAGGCACGTCGATTCCTCTCAGGAAGTCGGGCTGCGTCGTTCTGAGTCGGCTTGTGTCAATCCAGTAGGGCCATGCGTCGAAGTTCCGGTCACGGCGCTGCCTCGATCTTCTGTCTCGAAGTCAGGCTGTGTCGTTCCGGTCTCGGCGTGTGGTGAATTTTTCACCACGAGCAGGCTGTGCATTGTTTTTGGCAGGCGGTGCGTCTAATTTTCACCGCACAGGGATTTCAGCTGCAGATGAAAAGGCTTTTTGGTCCTGAGACTGAGGGAACAGGAGGCAAGCTCTATCCAAGCCCTTGGAGAGCACTTCTGCAGCTCAGCAAGAGAGTAGCAAGACAGCAGGGCAAAAGCAAGGCAGCAGTCCTTCTCAGAAAGCAGTCAGGTGAGTCCTTTGGGCAGCCAGGCAGTTCTTCTTGGCAGGATGCAAGTTCTGGTTCAGGTTTCTTCTCCAGGAAGTGTCTGAGTTGGTAGGGGCAGAGGCCCTGTTTTTATACCAAAAATGCCTTTGAAGTGGGGGAGAGTTCAAAGAGTGGGGCTTAGAAGTGCACCAGTTCCCCTTTCAGTGTAATCCTGTCTGCCAGGGTCCCAGTAGGGGGTGTGGCAGTCCTTTGGTGAGAGCAGGCCCTCCACCCTCCCAGCCCAGGAAGACCCATTCAAAATGCAGATGTATGCAACTGAGGCTGAGTATCCTGTGTCCAGCCAGACGTGGATTGTAAGGCACAGAAAGACTTAAGTGCAGAGAAATGCTCACTTTCTAAAAGTGGCATTTCTAAAATAGTAATATTAAATCCAACTTCACCAGTCAGCAGGATTTTGTATCACCATTCTGGCCATACTAAATATGACCTTCCTACTCCTTTCAGATCAGCAGCTACCACTCAAACAATGTATGCGGGCAGCCCCAATGTTAGCCTATGAAGGGAGCAGGCCTCACAGCAGTGTAAAAACAAATTTAGGAGTTTTACACTACCAGGACATGTAAACTACACAGGTACATGTCCTGACTTTTACCTACACAGCAGCCTGCCCTAGGGGTTACCTAGGGCACATCTTAGGGGTGACTTATATGTAGAAAAAGGGGAGTTTTAGTCTTGGCAAGTACTTTTAAATGCCAAGTCGAATTGGCAGTGAAACTGCACACACACGCCTTGCAACGGCAGGCCTGAGACAAAGTTAAGGGGCTACTTAAGTGGGTGGCACAATCTGTGCTGCAGGCCCACTAGTAGCTTTTAATCTACAGGCCCTAGGCACATATAGTGCACTCTACTAGGGACTTATAAGTAAATTAAATAGCCCAATTGGGTATTATCCAAGGTTACCATGTTTAAAGGGAGAAAGCATATGCACTTTAGCACTGGTTAGCAGTGGTAAAGTGTGCAGAGTCTAAAAACCAGTGAAAACAGTATCTCAAAAGTGGAGGGAGGCAGGCAAAAGGTTAGGGGTGACCACCCTAAGTCTGTCAGGTCTAACATGTGTCCCCCCCCCTGAAAGTGGGGAGAGCTACCCAACCTCTTGGGAGTTCTCATCGCTAAGGCGGAAGTATCTGGAGAGACCATCAGCATTGGCGTGGTCAAACCCCTGTTGATGCTCTACCGTAAAGTCCATCCCCTGTAGGCAAATGGACCACCTCAAGAGTTTAGGGTTCTCACACCTCATCTGCATGAGCCATCTGAGGGGCCTGTGGTCTGTATGACCCCGGAAGTAAGTCCCAAACAGGTATGGTCTCAGCTTCTTCAGTGCCCAGACCACAGAACAGCAAATGCTTCTCTTTCAATAGCACTCAACCTCCGTTCCCGTGGTAATAGTTCTCTGCTAATAAAGACTACTGGTTGGTCTAGGCCCTCCTGTGAGAAAGTAGCCTCTTTCTAGCCTTGTTACCCCCACTTTTGGCCTGTTTGTGAGTGTATGTCAGGGTGTTTTCACTGTCTCACTGGGATCCTGCTAGCCAGGGCCCAGTGCTCATAGTGAAAACCCTATGTTTTCAGTATGTTTGTTATGTGTCACTGGGACCCTGCTAGCCAGGACCCCAGTGCTCATAAGTTTGTGACCTATATGTATGTGTTCCCTGTGTGGTGCCTAACTGTCTCACTGAGGCTCTGCTAATCAGAACCTCAGTGGTTATGCTCTCTCTGTACAAATTGTCACTAACAGGCTAGTGACCAATTTCACCAATTTACATTGGCATACTGGAACACCCTTATAATTCCCTAGTATATGGTACTAAGGTACCCAGGGTATTGGGGTTCCTGGAGATCCCTATGGGCTGCAGCATTTCTTTTGCCACCCATAGGGAGCTCTGACAATTCTTACACAGGCCTGCCACTGCAGCCTGAGTGAAATAACATCCACGTTATTTCACAGCCATTTACCACTGCACTTAAGTAACTTATAAGTCACCTATATGTCTAACCTTTACCTGGTAAAGGTTGGGTGCTAAGTTACTTAGTGTGTGGGCACCCTGGCACTAGCCAAGGTGCCCCCACATTGTTCAGGGCCAATTCCCCGGACTTTGTGAGTGTGGGGACACCATTACACGCGTGCACTACATATAGGTCACTACCTATGTGTAGCTTCACAATGGTAACTCCGAATATGGCCATGTAACATGTCTAAGATCATGGAATTGCCCCACCAATGCCATCCTGGTATTGGGGAGACAATCCCATGATTCCCCGGGTCTCTAGCACAGACCTGGGTACTGCCAAACTGCCTTTTCAGGTGTTTCACTGCAGCTGCTGCTGCTGCCAACCCCTCAGACAGGTTTCTGCCCTCCTGGGGTCCAGCCAGGCTTGGCCCAGGAAGGCAGAACAAAGGACTTCCTCAGAGAGAGGGTGTTACACCCTCTCCCTTTGGAAAAAGGTGTTAAGGCAGGGGAGGAGTAGCCTCCCCAGCCTCTGGAAATGCTTTCATGGGCACAGATGGTGCCCATTTCTGCATAAGCCAGTCTACACCGGTTCAGGGACTCCTCAGCCCTGCTCTGGCGCAAAACTGGACAAAGGAAAGGGGAGTGACCACTCCCCTGACCTGCACCTCCCCTGGGAGGTGCCCAGAGCTCCTCCAGTGTGCTCCAGACCTCTGCCATCTTGGAAACAGAGGTGCTGCTGGCACACTGGACTGCTCTGAGTGGCCAGGGCCAGCAGGTGACGTCAGAGACTCCTTCTGATAGGCTCCTTCAGGTGTTGCTAGCCTATCCTTTCTCCTAAGTAGCCAAACCCTCTTTTCTGGCTATTTAGGGTCTATGCTTTGGGGAATTCCTTAGATAACGAATGCAAGAGCTCAGCAGAGTTCCTCTGCATCTCTCTCTTCACCTTCTGCCAAGGAATCGACTGCTGACCGCGCTGGAAGCCTGCAAAACTGCAACAAAGTAGCAACGACGACTACTGCGACACAGTAACGCTGATCCAGCCGCCTTCTCGACTGTTTTCCTGGTGGTGCATGCTGTGGGGCTAGTCTGCCTCCTCTCTGCACTAGAAGCTCCGAAGAAATCTCCTGTGGGTCGATGGAATCTTCCCCCTGCAACCGCAGGCACCAAAGAACTGCATCACCGGTCCTCTGGGTCTCCTCTCAGCACAACGAGCGAGGTCCCTTGAACTCAGCAACTCTGTCCAAGTGACTCCCACAGTCCAGTGACTCTTCAGTCCAAGTTTGGTGGAGATAAGTCCTTGCCTCCCCACGCTAGACTGCATTGCTGGGAACCGCGTGTTTTGCAGCTACTCCGGCTTCTGTGCACTCACCGAGGATTTCCTTCATGCACAGCCAAGCCTGGGTCCACGGCACTCTAACCTGCATTGCACGACTTCCTGAGTTGTCCCCCGGTGGCGTGGGACTCTCTTGTGCAACTTCGGGTGAGCACCGTTTCACTCCACTTCGTAGTGCCTGTTCCGGCACTTCTGCGGGTGCTGCCTGCTTCTGAGAGGGCTCCTTGTCTTGCTGGACGCCCCTCTGTCCCCTCACGCAATTGGTGACATCCTGGTCCCTCCTGGGCCACAGCAGCATCCAAAAACCTTAACCGCGAGCTTTGCAGCTAGCAAGGCTTGTTTGCGGTCTTTCTGCGGGAAAACACTTCTGCACGACTCTTCAAGACGTGGGACATCCATCCTCCAAAGGGGAAGTTTCTAGCCCTTGTCGTTCGTGCAGAATCCTCAGCTTCTACCATCCGGTGGCAGCTTCTTTGCACCCACAGCTGGCATTTCCTGGGCATCTGCCCACTCCCGACTTGATCGTGACTTTTGGACTTGGTCCCCTTGTTCCACAGGTACTCTCGTCTGGAAATCCATCGTTGTTGCATTGCTGGTGTTGGTCTTTCCTGCAGAATTCCCCTATCACGACTTCTGTGCTCTTTGGGGAACTTAGGTGCACTTTGCACCCACTTTTCAGGGTCTTGGGGTGGGCTATTTTTCTAACCCTCACTGTTTTCTTACAGTCCTTGTGACCCTCTACAAGGTCACATAGGTTTGGGGTCCATTCGTGGTTCGCATTCCACTTCTAGAGTATATGGTTTGTGTTGCCCCTATCCCTATGTGCCCCCATTGCATTCTATTGTGACTATACATTGTTTGCACTGTTTTCTATTGCTATTACTGCATATTTTGGTATTGTGTACATATATCTTGTGTATAATTGCTATCCTCATACTGAGGGTACTCACTGAGATACTTTGTCATATTGTCATAAAAATAAAGTACCTTTATTTTTAGTATATCTGTGTATTGTGTTTTCTTATGATATTGTGCATATGACACTAGTGGTACTGTAGGAGCTTCACCCGTCTCCTAGTTCAGTCTAAGCTGCTCTGCTAAGCTACCTTTTCTATCAGCCTAAGCTGCTAGGCACCCCTCTACACTAATAAGGGATACCTGGGCCTGGTGCAAGGTGTAAGTACCCCTCGGTACTCACTACAAGCCAGTCCAGCCTCCTACATTGGTTGTGCAGCGGTGGGATAAGTACTTTGCAACTACTTACCACTTTTGTCATTGTACTTTTCATAAGAGAAAAATATACAAAACAAGTTGAGTGTATGTACACCTAACCACAAAGTTTTTGCTTTTCTTCTCTCACTTCTTTTCTAAGTGCTGAAAAGTACCTCTAAACTGTTGATCTGTCCAAGACTGCTTATGATCACCTTAGCTGGAAGGCAGCAAGGAGTCACTGTGTAGAAAGAGGTGTAGGGGTAGGGAAGAATCCCTCTAGAGAACTATTAGTTAACATGCTAGTTGAACAAGACAAGACTTTTGTTGGCACTTCTGGTGAGAAATTAGCTGATGTTTCCCATTCTGATTCTGGGGCACCCCTAGCAAAAGATTTGGGAGGGAATCTTTCCAACCTGCCCCTTAGCAGGCCACCTAGCATGGCTGGTACTGATGTGAATTCCCATCACAGTAAGAGTGTTGCCTCACATCACAGTAATAGTGTTGTTTCTCATCATAGTAGAAGTGTCACTTCTGTAGGCCAGAATGTTAGTGTGCCATCTGTTAGGGTCAGGTCTCCTTCTGTTCATTCTCACCATTCCTCTGTTTCAAGACATGCCCTACCCACCCACCCTGATGACAGAGTGTTAGAAAGGGAGCTCAATAGATTGAGAGTGGAACAATCCAGGCTGAAGCTCAAGAAGCAACAGCTGGATTTAGATAGGCAGTCCTTGGAAATAAAAAGAGAAAGACAGAAATTGGGTTTAGAAACCCATGGTGGCAGCAGCAGTATTCCAAATAGTCATCCTGCAAAAGAGCATGATTCTAGGAATCTGCACAAGATAGTTCCCCCTTACAAGGAGGGGGATGACATTAACAAGTGGTTTGCTGCACTTGAGAGGACCTGTGTTGTACAGGAGGTCCCTCAAAGGCAGTGGGCTGCTATCCTATGGCTATCTTTCAGTGGAAAGGGTAGGGATAGGCTCCTTACTGTTAAAGAAAGTAATGCCAATAATTTTAAAGTTCTTAAGAATGCACTCCTAGATGGTTATGCCTTAACCACTGAACAGTACAGGATGAAGTTCAGAGAAACCAAAAAGGAGTCTTCACAAGACTGGGTAAACTTTGTTGACCATTCAGTGAAGGCCTTGGAGGGGTGGTTACATGGCAGTAAAGTTTCTGACTATGAAAGCCTGTATAACTTAATCCTGAGAGAGCATATTCTTAATGATTGTGTGTCTGATTTGTTGCACCAATATCTAGTGGACTCAGATCTGACCTCTCCCCAAGAATTGGGAAAGAAGGCAGACAAATGGGTCAGAACAAGAGTGAACAGAAAAGTTCATACAGGTGGTGACAAGGATGGCAAGAAGAAAGATGGTGAGAAATCTCAAGATAAGCATGGGGATAAGGGTAAAACCAAAGATCCTTCTTCAAATCTTAAACACTCTTCAGGGGGTGGGGATAAAACAAAGTCTTCCTCTTCTTCTCAACCTACACAATTTAAAAAGCCTTGGTGTTTTGTCTGTAAAAACAGAGGCCATAGGCCAGGGGATAAGTCCTGTTCAGGTAAACCCCCTGAGCCTACCACCACTAATACATCAAGCTCTAGTGCCCCTAGCAGTAGTGGTACTAGTGGTGGGACTGCTGGCAACAGTCAAGCAAAGGGTGTAGTTGGGTTCACTTATGGGTCCATCATAGAAACTGGGGTAGTCAGTCCCAAGACAGTTTCTGTCACACCTAGTGGCATTGGCCTTGCCACACTGGCTGCTTGTCCCCTTATAATGGATAAGTACAGGCAGACAGTTTCAATAAATGGTGTTGAGGCCTTGGCCTACAGGGACACAGGTGCCAGTATCACTTTGGTGACTGAAAAACTAGTGCATCCTGAACAACACATCATTGGACAACAGTATAAGATTATTGATGTCCATAACTCCACTAAGTTTCTTCCCTTAGCTATAATTCAGTTTAGTTGGGGTGGAGTTACTGGCCCTAAGCAGGTGGTAGTATCACATAGCTTACCTGTAGACTGTCTCTTAGGTAATGACCTAGAGGACTCAGGTTGGGCTGATGTAGAGTTTTATGCCCATGCAGCCATGCTAGGCATCCCAGAGGAATTGTTCCCTCTCATTTCTACTGAAATGAAAAAGCAAAGGAGAGAAGGCCTGAAAACTCAGGATCCCTCTCCAACAACAGGTAAAAAGGGTATCACAGTATCCCCTAACCACCCTGCCAATCAGGATATCATTCCTGTGGTGGGAGAAGCCTCTCCTGGGGTGGCACCTGTTCCAAGGGAATTATCAGCTGGCAAAGCTGTACTCCCTGAGGTAGAAGTACCTCTCTGTGGGATAACTAACATTGGTGAGAAAAAGAGCACCATTTTAATTAACATGGAGCATCCCTCCAACCCTCCCAGAGAAACTTTAGTGCAGAAACTCTGCACTGCCTCACAACACTTAGGACAGCATCCCTGCCCTAGTGTGGAGTTCATAGGACAGCATCCCTGCCCTGCTCCAACTCAAGAGAAACAGCATCCCTGTTCTCTCTTCCAGCCATATGGACAAGGTTTTTGCCCAGCTATGGCTTTACTGAGACAGCATCCCTGTCTAGCATTTCCATCACTACCAATAGGTTCAGTGGACAATTCCCACTGCTCTAAACTAAAACTTACTGATAGAAACTCTGAAAATACATCTTCACATTGTTGCTTAGCTAAAAAAACTTCAAACAGGGTGGTTTACATCCCCACAGGGAAGTAACCATATAGTTGATGATAAAGGGAGTAACCAGTCTATTGCAGAGTTACTCTCTACTTATCACCACTTAGACAATAAAGTCTCAACTGGCCATGGTTAGCCTTATTGTCCTTCGTTTGGGGAGGGGGTTGTGTGAGAAAGTGGCCTCTTTCTAGCCTTGTTACCCCCACTTTTGGCCTGTTTGTGAGTGTATGTCAGGGTGTTTTCACTGTCTCACTGGGATCCTGCTAGCCAGGGCCCAGTGCTCATAGTGAAAACCCTATGTTTTCAGTATGTTTGTTATGTGTCACTGGGACCCTGCTAGCCAGGACCCCAGTGCTCATAAGTTTGTGACCTATATGTATGTGTTCCCTGTGTGGTGCCTAACTGTCTCACTGAGGCTCTGCTAATCAGAACCTCAGTGGTTATGCTCTCTCTGTACAAATTGTCACTAACAGGCTAGTGACCTATTTCACCAATTTACATTGGCATACTGGATCACCCTTATAATTCCCTAGTATATGGTACTAAGGTACCCAGGGTGTTGGGGATCCAGGAGATCCCTATGGGCTGCAGCATTTCTTTTGCCATCCATAGGGAGCTCTGACAATTCTTACACAGGCCTGCCACTTCAGCCTGAGTGAAATAACGTCCACGTTATTTCACAGCCATTTACCACTGCACTTAAGTAACTTATAAGTCACCTATATGTCTAACCTTTACCTGGTAAAGGTTGGGTGCTAAGTTACTTAGTGTGTGGGCACCCTGGCACTAGCCAAGGTGCCCCCACATTGTTCAGGGCCAATTCCCCGGACTTTGTGGGTGCGGGGACACCATAACACGCGTGCACTACATATAGGTCACTACCTATGTGTAGCTTCACAATGGTAACTCCGAATATGGCCATGTAACATGTCTAAGATCATGAAATTGCCCCACCAATGCCATCCTGGTATTGGGGAGACAATCCCATAATTCCCCGGGTCTCTATAGCACAGACCCGGGTACTGCCAAACTGCCTTTTCAGGGGCTTCACTGCAGCTGCTGCCAACCCCTCAGACAGGTTTCTGCCCTCCTGGGGTCCAGCCAGGCTTGGCCCAGGAAGGCAGAACAAAGGACTTCCTTAGAGAGAGGGTGTTACACCCTCTCCCTTTGGAAAAAGGTGTTAAGGCAGGGGAGGAGTAGCCTCCCCCAGCCTCTGGAAATGCTTTCATGGGCACAGATGGTGCCCATTTCTGCATAAGCCAGTCTACACCGGTTCAGGGACCCCTCAGCCCTGCTCTGGCACGAAACTGGGCAAAGGAAAGGGGAGTGACCACTCCCCTGACCTGCACCTCCCCTGGGAGGTGCCCAGAGCTCCTCCAGTGTGCTACAGACCTCTGCCATCTTGGAAACAGAGGTGCTGCTGGCACACTGGACTGCTCTGAGTGGCCAGGGCCAGCAGGTGATGTCAGAGACTCCTTCTGATAGGCTCCTTCAGGTGTTGCTAGCCTATCCTTTCTCCTAAGTAGCCAAACCCTCTTTTCTGGCTATTTAGGGTCTCTGCTTTGGGGAATTCCTTAGATAACGAATGCAAGAGCTCAGCAGAGTTCCTCTGCATCTCTCTCTTCACCTTCTGCCATGGAATCGACTGCTGACTGTGCTGGAAGCCTGCAAAACTGCAACAAAGTAGCAACGACGACTACTGCGACACTGTAACGCTGATCCAGCCGCCTTCTCGACTGTTTTCCTGGTGGTGCATGCTGAGGGGCTAGTCTGCCTCCTCTCTGCACTAGAAGCTCCGAAGAAATCTCCCGTGGGTCGACGGAAATCTTCCCCCTTGCAACCGCAGGCATCAAAGAACTGCATCACCGGTCCTCTGGGTCTCCTCTCAGCATGACAAGCGAGGTCCCTTGAACTCAGCAACTCTGTCCAAGTGACTCCCACAGTCCAGTGACTCTTCAGTCCAAGTTTGGTGGAGATAAGTCCTTGCCTCCCCACGCTAGACTGCATTGCTGGGAACCGCGTGTTTTGCAGCTACTCCGGCTCCTGTGCACTCACCGAGGATTTCCTTCGTGCACAGCCAAGCCTGGGTCCACGGCACTCTAACCTGCATTGCACGACTTCCTGAGTTGTCCCCCGGCGGCGTGGGACTCTCTTGTGCAACTTCGGGTGAGTACTGTTTCACTCCACTTCGTAGTGCCTGTTCCGGCACTTCTGCGGGTGCTGCCTGCTTCTGAGAGGGCTCCTTGTCTTGCTGGACACCCCTTCTGTCCCCTCACGCAATTGGTGACATCCTGGTCCCTCCTGGGCCACAGCAGCATCCAAAAACCCTAACCGCGAGCTTTGCAGCTAGCAAGGCTTGTTTGTAGTCTTTCTGCGGGAAAACACTTCTGCACGACTCTTCACGACGTGGGACATCCATCCTCCAAAGGGGAAGTTTCTAGCCCTTGTCGTTCGTGCAGAATCCTCAGCTTCTACCATCCGGTGGCAGCTTCATTGCACCCACAGCTGGCATTTCCTGGGCATCTGCCCACTCCCGACTTGATCGTGACTTTTGGACTTGGTCCCCTTGTTCCACAGGTACTCTCGTCTGGAGATCCATTGTTGTTGCATTGCTGGTGTTGGTCTTTCCTGCAGAATTCCCCTATCACGACTTCTGTGCTCTTTGGGGAACTTAGGTGCACTTTGCACCCACTTTTCAGTGTCTTGGGGTGGGCTATTTTTCTAACCCTCACTGTTTTCTTACAGTCCCAGCGACCCTCTACAAGGTCACATAGGTTTGGGGTCCATTCGTGGTTCGCATTCCACTTCTAGAGTATATGGTTTGTGTTGCCCCTATCCCTATGTGCCCCCATTGCATTCTATTGTGACTATACATTGTTTGCACTGTTTTCTATTGCTATTACTGCATATTTTGGTATTGTGTACATATATCTTGTGTATATTTGCTATCCTCATACTGAGGGTACTCACTGAGATACTTTGGCATATTGTCATAAAAATAAAGTACCTTTATTTTTAGTATATCTATGTATTGTGTTTTCTTATGATATTGTGCATATGACACTAGTGGTACTGTAGGAGCTTCACTCGTCTCCTAGTTCAGCCTAAGCTGCTAGACACCCCTCTACACTAATAAGGGATACCTGGGCCTGGTGCAAGGTGTAAGTACCCCTTGGTACTCACTACAAGCCAGTCCTGCCTCCTACACCTCCTCATTTAGCTGTGCTAGGACCGCCCCTATGCCATGCTCTGAAGCGTCTGTCTGCACGATAAATTCCTTGTAGTCAGGAACCTTGACCATGGGGGGCTATGCACATGGCTTCCTTCATGGAGTCAAAGGCTTTGTGATAAGCCTCTGTCCAATTCACCAATCTAGGTTGCTTTTTGGATGTGAGTTCTGTCAAGGGTGTCACCATGGTTCCATAGCCCTTGGCAAATCTGTGGTAGTACCCAGTGAGGCCCACGAAGGCTCTCACCTCAGTTTGTGTTCTAGGTGGTTGCCAGGCCTTGATAGTTTCAATCTTGGCCTGGAGGGGCTGCACCTTGCCACCACCTACTAGATGTCCTAAGTACACCACGGAACCCTGCCCAATCTGGCACTTACTGGCCTTGATGGTCAAGCCTGCTTGTTGCAGAGCCTGAAGCACCTCCTTGAGGTGGAGCAGGTGTTCCTCCCAGCTGTCACTGTAGACGGCAATGTCGTCCAGGTAGGCTGCACAGAAGGCATCCTTGCCAGCTAGGACCCCGTTAACTAACCGTTTGAAGGTAGCGGGGGCATTTTTCAACCCAAAGGGCATCACCCGGAATTATTAATGGCCCTCAAGTGTGGAAAATGCAGATCTCTCTTTAGCCCCTTCAGTCAAGGCGATCTGCCAGTACTCTGATGTGAGATCCAAAGTACTGAGGAATTTGGCAGCGCCTAGCCTGTCTACAAGCTCATCAGCTCGGGGGATGGAGTGAGCGTCAGTCTGTGTGACTGAATTGAGACCCCGGAAGAAGTTCTGGCTTGGCACCAGGTGCAGCAGCCTTCGATTACAGCACCACAGGGCTGGCCCAGGGACTACTAGACTTCTCAATAACCCCTAGAGCCAACGTCTTGGAGTCTTCCTCTTTAATGCGGGCCTTCACCTTATCTAACAACCTGTAAATTTTGTTCTTCACAGGGGGACTGTCTCCTGTGTCAATATCATGGACACACAAGTGTGTGAGTCAAGGGGTGAGGGAAAACAGGGAGGAATACTGTTCCAGTAACTGGTAGCAGCCCCCTCTCTGGTCTAGGGTCAGGGAGTCAGAGAGAATGACACCCTCCAGTGACCCATCATATTCCTTGGCAGAGAGGAGGTCGGGGAGAGGGTCACTCTGATCCTCCGTAACCTCATCTGTCACCAGAAGCATGTTGACTTCGGTCCTCTCAAAGTGAGGCTTCAGTCGGTTGACATGGAGCACCCCAGGGGGTTTCTAGGGGAGTGGAGGTCCACTAGGTAAGGGGCCTCCCCTTTACGCTCCTTCACTTCAAAGGGGCCAGACCAGTGGTCGTGGAGAGCTCTAGGCTCTACTGGCTCCATTACCCACACTTTGTCTCCAGGTTGAAACTCTACCAGGGTGGCCTTCTGGTCGTAACAGCGTTTCATTACCTCTTGATTGGCCTCAAGGTTACTTTTGGCCGTTTTCCAGAAGCGGTGCATCTGGTTGCAGAGGGCTAGCATGTAGCTGACCACATCCTGCGTGGGTGCCTTGGGAGCTTTCTCCAACCCCTCCTTGACAATGCTTAAGGGTCCCCTGACAGGGTACCCATAGAGAAGCTCAAAGGGACTGAACCCCACCATCTTCTGGGGTACCTCTCTGTAAGAGAAGACATGGTAAGAGGACATCCCACTTACGCCTCAGGGCCTCAGGGCCTCAGGGAGGCCTGTGAGCATGCCTTTCAAGGTCTTGTTGAATCTCTCCACAAGACCGTTAGATTGGGGGTGATAGGGTGTGGTGAACTTGTAGGTTACACCACACGCATCCCACATAGACTTCATGTACGCAGACATGAAGTTAGTGCCTCTGTCAGACACTATCTCCTTTTGGAATCCCACACGGGTAAATATCCCCATTAGAGTTCTGGTCACCACTGGTGCAGTTACGGTCCTCAGAGGGATTGCCTCTGGGTAACGGGTGGCATGGTCACCCAAAACCAGGATGAACCTGTTGCCTAGTGCAGTTTTGGGGTCCAATGGACCAACAATGTCGATGCCCACCCTTTCAAAGGGGGTGCCGACGACAGGGAGAGGGATCAGGGGGGCCTTTACCCTCTTCCCTGTTTTTACCACTGGCCTGGCAGGTAGGACAGGACCTACAGAATGCATCTGAGTTTGTCCTCATTCGGGCCAATACAAGTGGGTGACAAGCCTGGCAAGGGTCTTGTCTTGCCCCAAATGTCCTGCCAGGGGAATGTTGTGAGCCAGACCCAGTAGGAAGGTTCGGTAACACTGGGGGACCACCAGCGCATGCGCTGCCCCAATGGCCGGAACCTTAGGCTCACTGTAGAGGAGATCATTCTCCCGATATATATGGTGGTCGCCAGAGGCTATACCTGCTGCCTGGGCTGAGGCTTGTTTCCTCATGCCCTCTAGAGTGGGACATTCTTTCTGCACCTTGGTGGGCCCACCCTCAACTTGCCAGCCAGCAAGCTCAGGTAAGTCACGTAGGGTGGCAATCTCTTTCACAGTTGGCTCGGAGGCCTCCTCCTCAGGAACCCCGTCAACCACTGCGGGAACTTCTAGGACCGGTTTCCCGCACCCCTTGCTCCTCCTCTTAGCAGTTGTCTGGGCCACTGTTCCAGGCTCCAGAACCCCTTGACTTCCCTCCCGGGCAGCCATGGACCATGTGGTCATGCAGACCCACTCAGGCAATCCCAACATCTCCAAGTGAGACCTTAGCTTTACCTCCTTCCAGGTAGTGTGCTCAAGGTCATTGCCTAAAAGACAATCTACAGGCATGGCAGGACTCACATCTACCTTTAGAGTACCAGAGACACCCCCACTCAAAGGGAACCGGAGCTACTGGTAGGTGGCTCTCACGATTGTCGGGGAGTATGACTTGGTGGAATGTATTTGGGAGGACCTGCTCTGCTGACACCAGCTGACCCCTGACAGTAGTCATGCTGGCTCCTGGGTCACGCAGAGCCTCCACCCTTTGCCCATTGATGGTGACCCACTGCCTATACTTGGAAGTATTGGCAGGCATTTGGGATTTTTGGCACCATCTTTGCATCGCCCAGGGACACTAGGGTTACCTCTATCTGTTCCCCAAAACTGTCTGGGACCACCTCCTCCCCGAGCGCTACACTAGTCAACCCAGGTGTCTGTCCTCCTTTGGGGGGCTGTGCCCTCTTGGGACACTTGGAGTCGCCCTCAGAGTGACTATACTTACTGCACTCTGCACATTGGGGCACTAACCTCCCTGTCATATGGTCAGTAAACCCTTTCCTTTTGGAATCAGACCGGGACTGGTTACCACTATTCCCTTGGGAACTATTTTGGGGGCCTTTTGAGAATTCCTTGTTTTTAAGTTTTTCTCCCCCCTCTTTCCTCTGATGGGAACCCTGATCACCTTTGTGGGTGTGTCCCCCTCCAGATACCTTTCTGGACACTCTGGTGCTAGTCCAGAGGTCTGCCCCCTCGGCAAGCTTCCTGGGATTGGGATCAGGCAGCTTACTGTCTACTAGGCGCTGGCACAAATCTTTAAAACAAGTACTGAGCATATGCTCTCTCAGAATCAAATTATACAATCCTGTGTAATCATCTACTTCGCAGCCCCGCACCCATCCATTCAGTGCCTTACTGGAAAAGTCAAAGAAATCTACCCATGTTTGTGTGGACTGTTTGGTGCGGTCCCTGAACCTCTGACTGCATTTCTCAGGGGTCAGCCCAAACTTGGCAAGTAAAATGGCTTTCATATGTGAGTATGTGTTTTGATCCTTTGGGTCCAATGTGAGAAGTGTGTCCCTCCCAATTACTGGCACATAACCCCACATAGCTGTACCCCATTGCCCTTCAGGAACCTTATGAACCCATAGTGCAACTTTATAAGCAGCTAGCCATTTATCTAAGTCATCTCCCACCGCAAAACTGGGCACCACATTTTTGGGTATAGGAACCTTCTTTTCTCCAGCAGGTCCTACCTGTATGCTGCCACCATTACTGCTGGACTCAGACTGCTTCGCTTAAGATCCAGCTCCTTAAGTTTCTTTTCAGCCAAGGCTCTCTCAGCTGCTTGTGCTTCTCTCTCTGCCCTCCTTTCCTCCTGTTGAGCCTCAATTTTCAGTCTTGCCATTTGCAATTGGTGGTGGTGCTGCTGATGGGGGGAGGCTCTAGCCCATCCCCTGCAGCCTCAAATGGCTGCCCACTGGTGGTGGTGGTGCTACTGCTGCTGGTGGGGGGAGGCTCCAGCCCATCCCCTGCAGCATCGGGTGGCTGCACAACCATGGTTGGTGGTGGGGGCTCTGTCAGAGTTCCTACCCCAGGCCTCTTGCCCTTCCTGCCTGCTGGTGCTGGTTCCTTGGTCTTTCTGGCAGCAGCTGGGGCAGACTCCTTGCTCTTCCTGGCAGCACCTGGGGCAGGCTCCTTGCTCTTCTTGGCAGTAGTTGGGGCAGGTTCCTTACCCTTGAGGCTGCCTGGTACAGGCTCCTTCACCCTCAGGACATGTGCTCTAGATCCTTTCCCACCACGAGTGGGTGTGGTGACTACTGGGCCCATGGACTGGGTGGCTGAGGTGCTCGGCTGAGTTTTTGCCACCCTGGCCAGACGTGCAGGACTGGGGAGAGGGGTAGGGAAGAGGTCAATGGTGGATAGGAAAAGCTTTTAGGGACATTGGGATGGGAAGAGGGAGCAGGTTTGAGAGTGGAGGAAGAGGGAGTGGTTGTCTGAGGTTTCTGTCTGCTGATTTTGGGTGCAGGTGCATGGGCTGGATGCTGTTGTGAGGTGGATGGCTGTTGGGTGTCTGAGTGCTTGCGTTTGTGTACTTTAGGAGGGGGGGACAGACACAGAGGGAGAGGACACAGGGGACATGTGCATGGCTGTTGTGGAGGTGTCTGCCAGTGAGGTGTGTGTTCTGCTAGGTGTGGTGGTGATGCTGGTAGTGGATGAGGATGTAGTGCATGCAGGTGTGAGTGTAGACGGAATTGGGAGCGAGGTGACGGAGGAGGAGGAGGGGGACACAGTGGAAATTGTGGATATTGGGGTGTCTGCATCTGGATGGTGTTTGTGTGTGTGCCTGTAGGATGATGTGTGGTGCTTGTGTTTGCCTGTGCCACTCTTGTGTGTTGTCTTGTGTGCATGCTCGTCTGCCTGTGTGCTTGGGATTGGTTGGGGTTGAGGGGAATGGGATTGGGAAGAGGAAGTTGGAGGGGGGAGGGGACAATGGCTGCCATCAGAGAGGAGGCCAGAGCCTGGATTGATCTCTGTTGGGCCGCCAAGCCAGTGTGAATGCCCTCCAGGAATGCATTAGTCTGTTGCATCTGGGCTTCCAGTCCTTGGATGGCATTCATAATGGTTGACTGCCCTACAGAGAGGGTTCTCAGGAGGTCAACAGCCTACCTACTCAGGGCAGCATGGCTCACTGGGGCAGGGCCTGAGGTCCCTGGGGCGAAGGAGATGCCCACCCTCCTGGGTGAGCGGGCATAGGCAACTTGATAAGGGGCTACTGGGAGGGCGGTGCTGGTATAGGGGTGGCAGCTTTACCTGTAGCTGAAGTGGTCATAGAGGTGTCTGCCATCACCAGGGAGCTTCCATCGGAGGAGGTATCTGTGTCTGAACTGTCCCCTCCAGTCTCCGCCATGGTGCTCCCCTCGCTGTCCGTCCCACTGGTGCCCTCACCGTTGGTGGACTCCGCCTCCTGGGTCCTGTGGTATGATGCTCCCTCCATCGTCGGTGCCTCTGCTCCTCCGCCAGATGATGCTAATGCACATAAGGACAAGGTGACTAAACAAAAAGGGGGTGAAGAGACAAAGGATACACTTGGTCAATGGCTGCACCAACACCACTGTTAGCGTACACAGCACACTCACACACAGGGTACAGGCCTACACACTATGCATTGCACTACCAGTGATACTGCTAGCCAAAAAGGCATGGGGAGTGGCACACACCGCCAAATCAGCACACTTGGAACCCACGCAGCCTTGAGCAGTAGTAGATGCCTACAAGCTAGGTAGCAGGATTATCCCTTCTGGACCGTTGCCACTAGGGGACCTATGCTGCAATGTCAGGCCTGGCCTAGGGGCACCTACTGACACACATCCCTCACCCAGATACCAACCTACCATGCGTACGTTATAATGATGGGCACTGTACTCACCCACTTGTGGCTGCTGTGATGCCCTCAAGTGCCCATCCAGCTCAGAATCGGCCACCACCAGTATGCGGGCCATCAGGGGGTCAGGGTTCGACTGGCACCCCTTCCTCATTGGGAGGCCATCCCCAGATGGGACTCCGCCGTCTTCCATGCCCAGTGTCTCAGGTCCTCCCACCGTTTCCGACAGTGGGTGCTCCGCATGCTATAGACCCCCAGGGTCCGCACTTCCTTGGCGATGTTACGCGATATACCCTTCCTTTGATGGGCGCTGACCTGCAGAGGGAATACACACAGGAAAATAGTATTAGTCAGACATTCCTGCCTGTTACACTTATGGCCCTTCACATCACCATCTACATACACATGACTTGTATACTGCCCAGAGGACATCCACCCACCCCCCTTACACCAGGCCTTCACACACACCACTCCATGCATTCATGCCACATGCATCGTGCCAACAGTGTACTCACCTGTTGGTCTGGAAGCCCATACACCAGCCCGTACTGAGGTAGGACCCCATCCACCAGTCTCTCCAACTTCGCTGAAGTGAAGGGAGGGGCCCTTTCCCCAGTCAAATGGGCCATGGTAGGTTCCAGACACAGGTCACAGCAGCACATGCAGTGTAGGTCCTCTCCTGGTTAAGGTCAGGTAGCAAGTGAGGAATCAGATAGAAAATGGCGGTCACGTCAGCGGCAATGCATACCGTCACCACTGGCATAGATCACCATTGGCCACTGTAACCCATAGGGCCCAATTATAACCAATGAGGAGTTGCACGGCGGTTACCGACCGCCTCCCGCAACGGCGCATAACGTCAGCGGAATTACTTCACTTCCACCTGTCCCTCCACACAGGTCAGGTGGACGCCATTTCAAGGGGGGGGCAGGCTCTAGATAATTACTGCGTCACTGTTTGGACATCTAGGACAATTCTCACTGACCCATTACAATTTGACAGCATGCAATGTTGTAGCCCCATTGTTCAGTTTGTAACCGGCTCCTCACTCTTTTGTCCCCTAGATTGCTACCGCTGCGGATAAATAGGAGATGGAAACATACCCCCGTGTGCAGACCCCTGGTGTACTTGGCAACAATGGAGGACAGGCACATCATCCTCACCTATAGACTTGACAGGGCCACAATCACAGAGCTGTGTGCCCAACTGGAGCCTGAACTGGTACCTGCAATCCGTCATCCCACTGGGATCCCCCCTCTTGTGCAAGTTCTATCAGTTCTCCATTTCCTGGCAACTGGTTCTTTCCAAGTGACAGTGGGCTTGGCAGCAGGAATGTCACAGCCAATGTTCTGAATTGTGCTGACCAGAGTGTTGTCTGCCCTGATTAAACACATGTGCAGCTACATGGTATTTCCCCAGGTGGAAGACGTCCACGATTCTCTGCCATAGCTCCATCTTTCTAGCTATAAATATCTGCTGCACCTGTGATCCAAATAGCTGTGGCTCTACCGTGATGATTTCCTCCACCATGACCCTTAGCTCCTCCTCTGAGAATCTGGGATGTCTTTGTGGTGCCATGGGTGTTGTGTGAGTTATGTAGGTGAGGGTGTGTAAGGTGATGTGTTGGAGTGTGTGATGTGTGGTGCATGGGTGGTGTATAGGTGTAGGTAATGTGTGGCTCTGGTTTTGTCTGTGGTCGTGGTGTCTGTCTTGTGACTATGGTTTGTAGTCGTAAAGGGTTGTGGGTAATGTGGGTGTGTGTTTTATAGTGGTGTGGTGTGTGTATGTGTGTCAGGTGTGTGTTGATTGGATTGTCCAATGTGGTGTTGTTTTGATTGAGTGTGTGTATTTTGAGCGGGCGGTAGGTATCGCTAATGGTTTACCGCCACTGAATGCCCGCTGTGGTGATTCGTGGGTCATAATGTGATAGGCGTTTTTCTGTTGGCGTAACGGTGTGGCTTTTGATACCGCAAGTTTATCACTGACCTTTGGTGTGGCGGATTTGTGTCTGTGGCTGAATAGTGACGGATTGGTGTGTGTGTGTCATAATATGATGAACGGATATCTGCGGCAGTATGTTGGCGGCAGTCAGCATGGCGCATAAGTGAGATTTACCGCCAATGTCATAATGAGGGCCTTAGTGTTCTTTATCATAGGTAATGATTAGTAGCACATAAATGCTACATAAAACTCAACTACAACAAACATGTTCATAGTACATCGGTAAAACAACAATTGTCCAACATGCACTCAAATCGGAACTTTCATTGTAAACTAACAAGAATGAGCATTATCATGCAGCAGGCAGCAAGTATTGAAGTAACCAAGGACACTAATGAGATGCACTTCTAGTGTACGCAGCCAGTCTGAACATCCAACAATCTACTATCAAAGGTAACTAGTAAGAACCCTTTCAAGCATGTGCAGCACGTTACAGCCTTTTATGATGCTAATCTTCTTGATTTCTTCTTTTCTAGGATCAGCATCTGTGACGCAGGGCTGTAGAATAGACAATCCAGGAACAAGCGCAGAGGAGCAGAGAATCCCACTCTGCATCTGAAGACCACTGACAGCAAACAATCACCTCAAGACTGGTGTGGCTTTAAATACATGCTGCATCTGGCCACACCCAGTCTGAGTCACCTGGCCACACCCAGTCTGAGTCATGAGGCTGCTATACCTGGCCACACCCAGTCTGAGTCATGAGGATGCTACAAGCTCAGGCAACAAGTTGACATGTGCCCCAGATTCCTACACGAGTTCTAAAACAAGCACTGGCTCAAGTAAATATTCCTTAGAGACAACAACAATCATTGGCCCGTGCAAGGTCAGGTGATTTGCTTTAAGAGCACACTTTACTAAAAGTCAGATGTGGGTTCTGGAGCATATCCGGGTTTGCAGCCCCAACAGTCACTCTGAGCCCCTAGGCTTGGTCTAGGGGTCCCCCACGGGCCTCGCCAGGGCTAAAAAGAATATGTTTCATAAATCTCTGAAAAATCTGCGGATGGATTGCGCATGAGGCCCCCCTCCTAGGGCTTATAAAAGCCCCGGTGACCACCACCTTCCCGAGGTAAATATAACTTGCGCCTTCGCCATGCACAGCTAATTACGCCACATATTGTATCACTGACAAGAACTTGTATGTCATCTTTGATATTACCACTGCAACATTTGCAATAAAATTATTGATAAGAAAACTATACATTGCAAGAGCGCGAGTTATAGTTACCTTAGGGCACGAGTTACTTGAAAGAAGTCTAACTGTAACTGTCGAATTTCTATGGTTTTGTACGAGTAAATTCAGAACCTAACTATCACGTCCCTGTAAGCTTTGGTTTCTTCAGTGAATTTCTATGTTTTTTAAAATTCTATTTCCTAACTATAATATCCCTGTACCCTTTGCGTTTTCAGTGAATATATATATATATATATACAATGCTCTGTTTTTGACTTTTAGCGAAATCCCCGGATACACCTGCGGATTTACAATGGGGGCTGCGCTGAGCCCCGCTGATGGATCCGTGGATTTCAGAAACCATAAAAAAATACATTTTAAGGCTCTTGAAGACCATTTTTACTTATTTACCACAAGTAAATACCACCCATGGGGTCAGGAAACCTTTACTGTAACCCCATCATTTACATTCAGCCATGATTACAGCCCGTGGACCATTTCCCGATGAAATTAAATAGCGGCCACAACATTCCTGTGAGTTTGTGGCCAACCAATCAAATCCTCCCTGTGGCGCATGAATCCGCGGATCCATCAGTGAAAATCCGTGGAGAATCTGCGGCTCCAGATATCTATATTTGTTGGCCTTAAATTACTACACAAATTTACACCAAAACCAAACAAAGCGTGATCTACAGAAAGGAATCTAGAGTTGTGCCAAATTTGGTGTAATTCTATTCAGCGGTTCGGCTGTAGGCGTGTCTAAAGAATTGAAAATCCTAAAAGACACAAAATGGAGAAAAATTGTTGTGGGACCCACCCTTTATTTCGGCTCCCACTTCATGGATCACCACCAAACTTTCAAGACAGCAACGGAACTGACCAAAGTAAACATTTTGAGAATTTTGTGAAGATTCATCAAGCGGTGCCAAAGTTATTGGCAACACAAAAAATGCTCCATCTATGGAAAAAATGGTCCTAACTATAACTACCTAGTGGTGGCGGTCAGCAGGTGATATAAATATATATATATACATATATATATATATATATATATATATATATATATATATATATATATATATATATATAATATATATATATATATATATATATAATTCACTTTAAAAAACAAAGGTCATAGAGACGTTATAGTTAGGTTCTGAATTTACTCACACAAAACCAACGAAATTCCACAGTTATAGTTATGGTTAGCTGAAGTAACTATGCCTCGCACCGTGAGGTAACTATAACTCGAGCCCCCGCCATGCATATTTTTCTCATCAATAATTTTACTGCAAATATTACATTGATATTATCAATGATTTTATCAAAGATGTCATGAGTGTTGTGATATGCAGGGTAATTAGCAGTGCAAGGAGAGGATGTGAATTATACTTACCTTCGGACATGATTTTAGTTACTTGAGATAACATAACTATAGATGCTAAATTTCTATTGGCTTTGTGTGTGTAAATTCAGAACCTAACTATAACTTCCCTGTGAATTTCTATGTTTTTATGGTTTCTATTAATTATATTGCCTAACTATAACGTTCCTCTAACCCTTTGTTTTTTTCAGTGAATTTCTATAGTTTTTTAATGTAAAATAATTACTTTATCCAACCACCGTCGGGTTGGCTCCAGGGACTGATCTGCGGCCTACTCCCTATATGCACTCAACCCTGCGTGCCAGGTGTTCTGCTGTGCATCAAAATGTAACTATAACATTTGTACCAAACAGCTTGCTAGTGTAATGCTCTGAAGTCATTTTATGGAGAGGCTATTGCAATACGAGAGAGAGAGAGAGAGAGGGAGAGGAAAGAGAGAGAGATGTTTTAGGCTTTCATGAATGATATACTAAGAATGAGATATTTCTTTGAAAATTGAAAAGAAAAATGTATTTGTCAAGTAAAAACAGTGTGATCACCTTTCTGTATGACCTTAAATATTTGAAGTTGAAAAGAAATTAAAGCAGGGAAATTACCACTGACACATCTAGACTGGAACCGCAAGGGGAAGCTGAAGGCCCCTGAGGTCCCAGCCAGATTTCCCCTCTTGTTAGAAATGCAGCTTCCTGCACACAGGAGCAATCCTTTCATCTGTTTCCCTACCCGCATAACAGTGGGCAGGAAAACAAATAAAAAGTCATTTTCCAGCAAGTGGGAGCATTTGGTCAGCTCCTACTTGTTGAAAGTGGAGTCAGTGTTTGCTCTCGCTTTTCCTACCAAGCAAAAGCACACAGCCATCTCTTGAGGAGCTGGCCCTGGTGGGTGGCAGTTCCAGGGCCATTAATGGCTCTAGGAGGGGACTCCCTCCTTTCTTTTGCACGGCCAGCCTTGGGGAGATGGTGTTTCCCAGGGCTCTATATGCTGCGGTCCCCCTCTCTCTTTTAAAATGGTATTTGGCCCTGGGTAGGTGGTAGTCCCGGGGACCCCCTTCTTAATCTATAATTTAGCCTCGGGGGTGGTGGTCCCAGGGGCAAATGTAAGCCTCAGGAGGGGGGACTGTGAGACCCCCTTCTTTTTTTAAAAGAAAAATCCCCGGGGGGTCTGCATGGCCCTGCTGTATTCTGGCCCTTGGGGCACTTCAAAGCCCTTGTAAGGGGACCCCGTGCACACCCTCCTACTTTTATAAAATGCCCCCAGGACGAGGCCTACCTGGAGACTAACTTGAGAACAAGCACAGGAGACTGTGCTTGGTTTAAAAAAATAAAAAATAAAAATGTGGACTGAATTGCGGTTCCTCTGCAAATTTCGCCTAAAATTTAAAAATGCTTTTTTGGCCTGGCTAGGGGGGTTAAGGTAACCCTGCCCCAACCCCAACCCCTTTTTAAAAAAAAAACATTTTTCCTGGTTGAAATCAGGACAGGGACTGTTGGATCTGCATAGATAGATAGATAGATAGATAGATAGATAGATAGATAGATAGATAGATAGATAGATAGATATAAATATATATTTCATTCACCAAATCACAAAAAGCACACTCTCTGGACCAAAAGCTAGCTGTCTGCCAAATGTGGTGTAATTCCATCTAGTGGTTCAGGCTGTAGTCATGTTCAAAATCCATGTAGGAAAATGCATGGGGAAAATGCATTTTGGGACCCAGCCCTTTTTCTAAGCCGCCGCTTCACAAATTAATCCGAAGATTTCAGGAAAGTAGTTGAACTGGCTGCTGTATTGGTTTTAAAAAACTTGTGAAGATTCGTCAACGGTGCCAAAGTTATTGGCAAAACAAAAAAATGCTTTTTCTATGGAAATTAGGGCCTAACTATAGCTATCTAATGGTGACCACCAATTACTGCTCTGTTTCATCCCACTCCACATCCGTTGAAAATTACAGTGCAGGAAAAGAAGCAAGCGACACAGCTCCTGAAACTCAACAAACCTTTAATTCATTTCATTTGAAAAAAAGGAACAATTAAAAACAGGACCAACGCATTTAGGCCATAGCCTTCTACAGGGTACAGAGTGTACATGTATAGAGTGTACCTTTTAAAGGGATCAACAATTTCCCAATAATGTGCCGTTTAAAAATAACTAGACCGCTACACTTAGTGCTACAAAGTGCCTCAAATAATCCTCCATGATGAATACGTAAGTCATGTTAAATATCGTAGCAGACATATGTCCAGGACATTTAACTTCAAAGGATACTTTTGAATTCAGACAAATAAACATCAACATATCTGTCTACTAGACTACTGTGTGTAATATTTACCCAATCCATTACTTTTGTCTTCTGTCATTGTCCAAAGCCTCTTTTGTTTTTATGTTGGTTAAAGGCATAACTGAATCCTTAAGTGATTGACAGACCTTACTTGCCCAAATAACCTTGATTGCATAACTTGTAGTACTGAGTAAAAACAGGTCTAAATCAAAATCTAAATACAAAAGGAGGGCTTCTCATTAAATTCTCATTGATCAGTCACAATGGGGAGACAGTAAAGTACTTGCCACCTGAGAGACCAATCATAGCATAAAAACTGCAGTCCCAGAACCTCTTCGATCTCTTCAGACAACTGATAGGCGCCCCTAATTTATACAGTACTTAAACTGTTGTGCAATGATAGCAAAACAAGTCCTAGTATTATTGTTCTTATTTGTGCAAAACCAGCAGTATAAGCTGCAATGGAACAAAGTGCAATGTAATACGTCCATGTCAGTGTCTTTTTCCATTGAAAGTACAAAAAGTAACTATAAACCAGTCAAATCAAATGTAATGTTCAATTTTACTTAATCCACTGTTATAGCATTGCCTCCCTCTCCAAGGCCTCCTACATTATCACCTTGTATTACATATAGTTGAATCAATAGGCCTCCAATCAAACTTGTGGAAGTAACCTATGTTGCTGCTATTCTGCTGAGACAAGAAACAGTGTGTAAAGTACATGATCTGAAAATCTATCTCATCTATTCAGACAACTAAATCTGCTGCAGCAAGAACTCCCAAAACAGTCAGGTGCTTCTGTTGTTATACAAAGATACCGTCCTAAAGTGTTTGTGTTCTAATTACTCTTATTTGTGCAAAATTGGCAGTATAAAGTGCCATTAAGCTCTGACTGTTCTTCTAATTCTTGAAAATTAGCAGTATAAAGTGCAATGAAGCAATATAAAGTATAATGGAGCGGTGTAAGGTGCAGTGAAGCAAATCCCTGACAGTATCTCTATGTGCAATGAGAGGGACCAGATTGTGTAGAAAGCAGTGGGATGTAAGACACTGCTGTTGCCAGGTTCTGTGCAGTGTAGTGACACATATTTAAGCGTACAAAATATGCGGTATTGCAGACAGTTAGTGGTGTTCATGTAAGGTGCCCAAGGGGCATTCAAAACACTATAGACAATCTGCAGGATCTCCAACACAGTCAGTCCTAACGCAGAGATGTATCTAACCAAAAGGGGTCTCTTGGTGTCCTTACAGAATTACATGCAGCTCTGCTTCAGAGTTCAGACCTCATGAGTGTTCTGTCCCCATTAGAATGATTAATCTGAACTCCATTCACTGTAGATGTTGTTCTTCTGCACATTTTGGATCCCTAAAAAGGCATATTTGTCATGTCTCCACCATGCATCTTCTCAAGGTGTTTGGACATGGTGGAAGAAAAATCCTTGTTCTGGATTTTCCACATGTGCTTAAGGATATGTAATTTATTCCCTGTGCTCCCCACATATTTCTTTCCACAGGTACACTCCAGCACAAATATTATGAAAGATGTTTCACACATGATCCATTCCTTGATGTGCGTTTACATTCCATGTTGTATTTTAAATATGGTTTTGTTCCGGGCATGTGGGCAAGCTTTATACCTCTGACACTTCCAAAATACCTTTAGTTTGATAGCCAACCAGTTAGAGGTTCCTGTCTTCTCAGTCTTCATGTAGCTGCTTGTTAGTCTCCGAGGAGGGTGTTTTTTTTTTTATAGGTGATGCCTGGGTTTTCTGCCAGGGAATTCAGAAGAGTTTCATCCATTCCGAGGATTCCTTCAATTTCATTTAAAAAGTTATTTTACTTCCTGATTCAACATATCATAGCTTATGGTAAAACTATTGTTCTCTTGTCCTGCTTTATTTCTTGATGTTCTTGGTTTAACCATCAAAAGTTCTTTTTTTTTTCTCTCTCTCACTCTTGTGAGAGCATAATCCAGAACCTTTCTCAGGTATTCTCTCATCTCAAATCTTTCATACATCTCCTTTGCTTGCTTTTCAGACTTCACCAGTTTGGAGCAGTTCCTTTTCGCATGGAGAAGCTCTCCATACAGAACATTTCATTTTAGGGCACGCAAGTGCCCACTGTTGGCATGGACAATGTTGTCACTGCTTGTTTTTTTTCTGTGGATTTTCATGCAGATCGTGCCCTCTTTGATGTGGATACCGATATTGAGAAAGTTGAACTCTTTGTCACTGATTGCAAAAGTGAATTCTAATTTCAATGGGTTGTTATTTAGGGATTCAATGAACTGTGTCAGACCTTCTCTTTCTCCTTCATACAGGATATACCGGTCATCGATATAACGGACCCATAGGATGATCCGATCGGTTTCTGTTCTGTTATGGTCACACCACACTGTCTGTGCCTCCCACCAAACCCTGGTGAAGTTTGCATAGAGCGGTGCAAAAGACGTGCCCATTGCGGTACCTTGTTTTTGCAAAAAGCACTCATCATTAAACAGGAAGACAGTATGATAGAGGCAGACATCCATGATCTCCAATAGCATATTGGAGTGTTGTAAGAGGGATATCGACCAGGACCTCAGGAGGAATTCACAAGCCTTCCAACCATCTGAGTGTTAGATGAAGTTATATAGGGAAACCACATCAACTCTGGCCATCAGATAGTTGGCCCCTATTGAGCTGATGATCAGCTTTCTGGGTGGAGGGGGGGAAGGTTACCTTGTTTTTATGCTCTTTGGACATAAATCATTGGTGTAATCAGATGGTTTGTTTTTAAATACAAGAGCTCATGATCGTCTAGCAAGTCCTTCTCGTGGCAATCTACCATTTTCTTGATTGAACAACTCAATGAAGTCTTCAGTGGGATCTTTGAGTAGTTTCTCATGGTGCTTTGTTTATCAATTGTCTGAAAGCCTTTGCTATATATTTCTCTTTACTTAGGATCACAATATTGCCACCTTTGTCCACAGATTTGATGATTATGCTATCATCATTTTTAAGTTCCCCTAGTGCCACCCAATCATCCTTTGTCATATTGTTGGGATTTTTGTAATTTATTTTGAGTTGTTAGCCCTAAATCTTACACAGTCCTTTAGTCATGATTTCTTCGAAAGTGTCAATTTAATTCCCTAATGAGAGCTGGGGGCACAACTTTGATTTTGGCTTACATATGCTTACAATTCATCTGTGGCAATACCCAGATGCTCAAAAAATGGCAAATCTAGAAGTTTATCAACCTCTTGTTCAGTTGTGCCTTCTACTTCCACATCAAGAGAGGTCAGAGATCTTAGATGAGCCATATAGTTGACTGCTAATTCTGATACTTCCTTGGTTCTCCAAGTGTTGTGTCTTCCAGACTCTTTGTTTGCTTTTCCTACAAAACAAACCTTTAATTTTAATTTCCTGGTGAACTTGTAGAGATCTATTCTGGTGTTCACTAGGTCCATTTTCTTTTAGGGACAAAATGTTGATCCTTTGCTCAGCAGACTAATGCTTCTCTCATTCAACACTTTTGAGGAAAAACTGAAGACCAGGTTGTTATCTGTTGTCTTGTTTAAGCCTTTTTTCCTTTTGTTCATCGTCCTCTTTCTGTTCCCTTTGGACCTCCTTGTTCTTGGCCTAGTTGGGGGTGAGGGGGCATATCTCCTGTTGGGGGGGGGGGTCCTCTGCCCTTCCTTCTTGTTTCTAATTGGACCAAACTTAACTCCCCCACAAAATCCAGCTTTTGCATCAAGATAGAGGGTCCCTGATCCCCTGAACTGATCACAGAACTGTGTAGGCTTGATGGAGCCATCGCAGTACCCATCTTTTTCGCCATAGTGTGTCTATTGTAAAGATGGCCGAATTTTCTTGCAAAATTATAGATCCGCCCTGTGGCATAATCTATTCTATCCTTGTTAAATTGCTTTGCTTTTTTGTTCTCAATTTCTATTTCATGTTTTTCAAGCTTCTTCTCCATATTTGCCAGGGTATTTTTGACCTTTTAAACATCTTATATTGGTTCCAGACTTTGGGGGTTATTCTAACTTTGGAGGAGTGTTAATCCGTCCCAAAAGTGACGGATATACCACCAGCCGTATTACGAGTTCCATAGGATATAATAATAAACATATAAATTTACTGAATAAAAAACAAAGGTTACAGGGATATTATAGTTAGGTTCACGTTTTACCCATAGGAAGTCATAGAAATTCAGCAGTTATAGTTACAGTTATCTGAAGAAACTATAACTTGTGCAGTTAAGTAACTTTAGGCCATGAGGCACAGTTTCTTAACATAAGTATAACTATAACTGCTGAATTTGTATGGTTTTGCGTGGGTAAAATGTAAACCTAACTCTAATATCCGTGTAACCTTTGTTTTTTTTTCAATGATGATTTTATATATATATATATGTATATATATATATATATATATATATATATATATATACATATACCTATATATATTTGTTATTTGGTGTAAAGCCGTTCAGCAGTTTAAGAAAAATTTAAGGAAAACCAAATGTATATATCTAGAGGCGCGAAGGCTTCATGAAGCCTTCAGATCTCATGCAGAGATCTGACTGGCTGCCAACACTTCAACCAGGAACATATATATTTTTCAATGAATATATATATATATATATATATATATATATATATATATATATATATATATTTATGTTAACATCCAAATTGTTTTATAATAGCCGCACACTCAGGAAATCAAAAGTAGAATATGTTTATTTAACACAACGCGTTTCGGCTGACTAGCAGCCTTGGTCACGTGTATAATTCAACCAATACATACCGAATTAAATACCCAACAGTCATGGCCACAGAAATAGGACTGAATCATTTCTAAAAAAAAAATTCACATGGTGATGGGCATTGACCATATAGAAATAGTGACGAGTACTTTTTCTAAAAAGAAAAATATTTTTTTGCCAAAGATCAAAAAGGGAGAATAAATTTAAATTTTCCTACAAAGAGAACAATACTGATGTTATTTAATAATTGTTTTTTTGGTTGAATGAAGAAGTTTTAAATAGTATATATACATAGTATGTGAATTTTAATATCTTGGGTAGAAGGGAATGCGATTTAGAATTGTGATACTGGTTTCATCTATATTATGAAAAATAATTTCTCTAAGAGAATCATTTTATTGGATGTATATATGAACTGTATCGATATTTATATTTATATATATTGATATTATTTATTGACATACGTGCGTTCCTTGATATTCTAGTTATTTATATATGGTGATGTATATGTGTATATATATTAATTTGATATTTTCTATTTGTTCGGCCTTATACCCTTTGGATTTATATTGGTATTTATATTTATTTATATATGTATCTTTGTAAAAAAGAAAAAGGAAAATGGCAATTTTGTAGAAATGATTCAGTCCTATTTCTGTGGCCATGACTGTTGGGTATATACATATACATGCACAAAACCATAGAAATTCAGCTGTTATAGTTATTTCAACTAACTATAACTCGTGCCCCAGAGTGTTGTAATATCTGGGGTAATTTGCAGTGCATGGCGAGGGCACGAGCTATAGTTACCTTAGGGCGCAAATTATATTTACTTGAAATAACTCTAACTATAACTACTGAACTTCTATGGTACTGTGCGGGTAAATTCAAAACCTAACTATAACATCCCTGTAGTCTTTGTTTTTTTCAGTGAATGTCTATGTTTTTTTTAATGTCATTTTAATTACTATACGTTAATTAAACCACCACCGCTGCGCACGGCTAAAGACTGTGTTAGGCGGGGTTTGGCTGCAGAGCCTGGCAGCAAACCCCCTATAACCACCCAACCCAGTGCCACGCACAGCTTTTGGCTGTGCGCGGTGGGGTTGGCGGAAGGATCTGACCTGCAGCCAGGCCCTGCGGCCAACCCCCATAACCACCCAACCCCAAGGAGCACTTGGCCTTTGACCGTGTGTGGAGGGTTTTGGCCTCAGGGCCTTTCTCTCTACACGTGAGAATAGGTGTGAGCAGATGTCTCTGGGTGTGTGAGTGTCTATCTGCATGTGAGAGGGTCTATGTGAGTGTGAAAGTGTCTGGGTGTGAGAGGTTGTCCCTGGATGTGACAGTGTCTTTCTGGGTGTGAGAGGGACTATGTGGGTGTGAGAGGGTGTCTCTGGGTGTGAGATTGTCTCTGTAATTGGGTGTGTGTGTGAGTGTCTGTGTGGGTCTGTGAGTGGGTGTGTGAGAGTCTGAGTGGGTCTGTGAGACAGTACTTGAGTCTGAGTGCATCTGTGAGTGGGTTTCTTTGTCTGTGTAGGTGTGTCAGTAGCTGTGTGAGTGACTCGGCCACAAAGGAACCACCTCATCTGCACTTTAAGACAAGAGGCCATGGTTTTGTACAAAATATGTACTCAAGTGGAGTTGTTTCTGATTCTTTGGGTAAATGTCCAGTGAGTATTCTACCCTACAGCTGCATAGTGGACCACGAGGAAATGTCTCCAGCGACGTTGTGTGCGTTTGGCAATGTGATTGTGACTCGTGCGTCTTTCTCCAAAATTCTGTAATAACAAGAATCCTCTTATAGACAGGCCAACAAGACTACAAAAATGTAAATCTCCACCAAACCAGGGCCTTTCTTCTTATCTATATGACATAAGTACTTCTTTGTTTGGTGACGATGTCCTCCTAGTCCTCGCCATCAAGAATGCGCAAACACAATCTGCAGCAAATGCACTGGAGGGCCCTCTGGTAAGCTGTCCATTATCCTAATAAAAGGGTCAAGCTGTTTTATTATTTATAGAATAGGGGGAGGCGGCTGGATGGCCCCCTCCCCCGGCTGATTTTGGCCCTGGGAACCCCACCCCCCAGGGGCCTGACTTAAAATATATTATTTTTTCATGGGGAGTGGGGCCGCAGGCCGATCTCGGCCGCGGGAACTCCATCTCCGGAGGCTCAGCCATGACCCCTGTCTGCCCCCCCAGGGCACCCAGTCAGCAGTGGTGTGGACTGCAGGGGGGCGCCTGAATGCCCCTGTGGTTTCACTCGGCTCCCAGCCTCCTGAGGGAGCCAGCATTGCTCTTACACACTGGGAGCTTCTAAACATGCAGTCCCCGGTGTGTGAAAGCAATCCTTTCATCTGTCTGCGAGCAGGGAAACAGATGAAAACTCCACTCCCAACAAGCAAGAGATGTTTGACAGCTCTCGCTTCCTGGGAACGAAGTGGTGTTTGCTCTGACTTTGTGGGAGCTGTCAAAGCTCCTGCCAACTCAGAGCAAACAGCTATGTCCCAAGGTGGGCACCGCGGGACATAGCAGTAGCTGGCTTTGGGGTGGTGGCCCCTTGACAATTAAAAGCTCCAGGTGGGGTGGGGTGCATGGCCCCTCTCCTGTTTTTACGGGCCAGCCCCGGGGAGGGGTTGGTCCCTGGGGCTGTATGTGGCCTAGGAGGGGGGCAAAGAGCCCCCCACCCACTTTCTAAACTTGTTTTGGCCCCAGGGAGGTGGAGCTCCCCCGGTGTTCTGCAAAGAATCCCCCTCATTACCTTTTACTTATCCCTGGGAAGGTGGTGGGCTCTGTTGGGGTCCGCTAGGCCCCTCAGTTCTGTTAATTTAGTCCCAGGGAGGTGGGTTTCCGAGTGCCCCCCGCTCCGCCATTACTGCCATTTAGCCCTGGGGAGGTCGTGGTCCCTAGGGCACAGGGATCCACAAAGCCCCCCATTACTAATATTTAGCCCCAGGGAGGTGGTGGTCTCCAGGGCTCAGGGGTCCGGGCGTCTCCCCATTACAAAGATTTATCACCGGGGAGGAGGTGGTCCCCGGGGCTCCAAGAGCCTCAGCAGGGGGGGCCCGTGTGCTCCTCCTTTTGTTTTTAACAATGCACCCTGGACCTTGCCCACCAGAGCTAAGGGGCCAGGGTGTCAGGTGTCCCTACCTGGGCCCCTTTTCTTTTTTTTTTAAGGGACTTGGCAGAAGCTGAGTCTCAAGATGGCTGCCAGCACTTTCTGGTTGAAGTGTTGGCAGCCAATGACATCTCAGCATGAGATCGCGAGGGTTTGTAGAGCTTTCGTGTCCTTATGTATACAAATTTGAATTTTCTTTACTATCTCAAACACTATGGAACGGAATTACACCAAATAACAAAAGGGGTGCTTTCTGGACCAAGAGCTACCTTTCTGCCAAATCTGGTGCAATTCCGTTCAGCAGTTCGGGCTGTAGTCCTGTTCAAATCTTTATAGGACTTAAAATGGGGAAAACACCTTTTGGGACCCTTCCTTTTCCTTGGCCCCCCCTTGATGGATCACCCCAAAACATTCCGGACAACAGGTAAAGTGAGTGTCAAATTTTTTGGGAAACTTTTGTGAAGATTCATCAACCGGCGTCAAAGATAAAGCCAAAAAACACTTTTTCTATAGAAAGTAGGTCCTAACTATATCTACCTAGTGACGACCGCCACTAGTTAACATATATATGTACACACATACACACACAAACATATATTCACTTAAAAAACAAAGGTTACAGGGACGTTATAGTTAAGCTCACATTTTAAAAGTACAAAAGCATACAAATTCACCAGCTATAGTTAAAATTATTTCAAGGAACTATAACTCGTGCCCTGAGATAACCATAATCGCTCCCCTGCCATGTAGTTTTTTCATTAAAATTTTTACTGCAAATATTACATTGATATTATTGATGATGTTATCAAAGATGTCATGAGTGCCGTAATTTGTGAGGTAATTATCAGTGCATGGCAAGGATGGGAGTTATAGTTACCTTAGGGCACAAGTTATAGTTACTTCAGACAACTCTAACTTTAACAGATTAATTTCTATGGATTTGTATGTTTAAAATGTAAGCCTAACTTTAAAGTCCCTGTAACCTTAGATTTTTTCAGTGAATTTCTATATTTGTTTACGTAATTTTCATTACTATACATTAAATCCAACCTCTGCTGCGCATGGCCTTTGGCTGTGCGCGTCGGCGGTTGGCTGCAGGGCCTGGCCTGTGGCAAGGCCCTGCCGCCAACACCGATAACCAGCTAACCTTGCGCTGCACACATCCTGTGGCCAGCCCCTTTAACCACAGAACCCTATGCTGTGCATGGCTTTTGGCCATGCGCTGTGGGAGCTGGCCACAGATCCGTGTTGCTCCCTCCCCTGGCTGATTTCGGCCCCTGGCCTTCTAAAGTTTATCTTTGGGGGGAGAGGAGTGGGCCACTAGGCCCCCCTCCTGTGGTTTATTTCAGCCCCGGGGACCCCATCCTTCAGGGCCTGGCATTAATATTTGTATTTTTTTTGGGGGGGCACACGGCCTCTTCCCCTGCCCTCTCTCGACCCCGGGGTCGCCATTGCCTGGGGCCCAGCATAAATTGTTTTTGTTTTTTTGGTGGGAGGGGGCCGCGTGGACCCCCTCCCCAGGCCGTTCTAGGCCCGAGGACCCCTTCCCCTGGGTCCCAGACATGTCACCTGGGTGCCCCCCAGGGTACCCAGTCACCACGGTTGGAGATCGTGGGGGGAGCCCCGCAGTCCCAGCTGGCTCACCACCTCCTGCAGGAGACAGACATGCATCTAAACATGCATCTCCCTGTCTGTGAGAAAAACTGTTTCATCTGTTTCCCTGCCTGCATCCTTGCTCCCCCCATGCATTCAAAATGTTAAAGCCCCCGAGACCTGACGCACCCAGTGGCTTCATTTAAACAAGTGTGGCGCCCACGCTTTAATTTTTGTTTGAATTTTCAGCAGATCCGTAGAGTCTCCGGCTGAAATTTTATTTCTAAAAAAGGTTTTTTTCCTCGGGGGGGGGGGGAGTTGAGGGAATTCCCAACATGGCTGCCAACACTTCCTTGTTGAAGTGTTGGCAGCCAATCAGATCGCAAGGTGAGATCCGAAGGGTTTGCAGAGCCTTCGCGTCCCTATATATGCAAATTTGAGTTTTCTGTAGTTTCTCAAAAACTACTGAATGGCTTTACACCAAATAACAAAAAGCTTGATTTCTGGACCAAGAGCTACCTTCCTGCCAAATTTGGTGTAGTTACTTCCAGTGGGTCGGGTGCTATTTCGGTTCAAAATCCCTATGGAAAAATGCGTGGGGAAAAAGCGTTTTGCCCACCCCCTGTTTTCTCAGCCCCCACTTGACGGATCACCCTGAAACTTTCTAGACAGACACAGAAGTGAGCGTCATATTTTTTTGGAAAATTTAGTGAAGATTCATCACATGGCGGCAAGGTCATTAGCAAAAAAAAAAGCACTTTTTCTATAGAAACTTAGGTCCTAACTATAACTCCCTAGTGAATACAAAATAAAAATTGCCTCAATCCGAGAGTGTTCATTTGTTTATTGGAGTTGCGTTGCAAAGTCTATGCCATCAATCAAAAAATGCCCATATAAATATAAATATAGGGTTTGCTGTAAAGCCTCAAATTGGGAGTTACTAGATTACAGCAACTCCCCCCACCTCCTCCCAAAGGACTTTGTGTCTCGGTTTTAAGACTAACTGACACATCTGGGATGGATATGTGGCTTCCTGACATATATGATTTCTGACCTAAAAATACTGCCTATTACCAGTTCAAGACACCATTACCATATAGGTTTCTGATGATGAATTTGAACTTTTGCACAGTGTCACCTTACTACCTCAACTGCTAAAGGGAGAGGAGTATAAAGCAGATGGATTCCCCCAGTATTGAATATAGTATGCCAAGGAACCCATTCATGTTTAAACGTGTCTTCAGCATCCCAACTTCACATCACCTCTCATGTGACAGACAGTCCAGATCTATGGCTCACAACCTCCTAGGCAGGAAATGATAAGGGCAACAAGACCATAAGAATCATCCTGCTCTTAAAGCACTGACATAACAAATAGCAAACATTAAAATCAGACCATGACCAAAGACAGTAATAGACCATAAATACAATAGAGAAAAAACACATACAGACAGACCTAAAGATGGAGGTAGAAGATCCTGTAGGTGAAATAGGATGTCAGAAAAAGCTGCTCAATATTTAGAAGTGTGTGAAAACATAAGGAAGACTAAAGTCCAGAAATCTGCAATAAAGCTTGACATTGTCCAGAGAGCAAAGCTTCTGCAGAAGACACTTAAGAGCAGGGAACCAGGGTTCTCTCGTTATTCCTTCTTCTCTCTACAATTGTTTATAAATGATGCATTGTTCTCAAAATTCTCAAGGGAATTCAATCACCCAGGCATTATTTGGTTAAGGGTCCCCTGTGGTAAAAAGCAACTCTTTGTGGTAACTCCTCTGTTTGGCCCACTTAGGGCCATGAAGGGTGTTTGGTCAGAACCAGACTCTCCAGTGCCAAACCACACTTTTGCTTGAAATAAAACTTGAGTCAACATTTTGAAGTCCTGTAATAAACAATCTACATCTGCTCCACTGAAATAAAGGAGTCAATAACACAGAGCAACCTTAAACAAGATTCATGCATGTCCTGTATTTACATTTAGGTTTTTTCTGTCTTTGTTCCATCTTCTTTCTTTGTGTATGCAGTTCTTTATTTTTCCCCATTGACTTGATTTTCCTCTCCTTCTCTTCCTTTCTCTACCATGCTGCTTCCTTTGTCCCTCAATGTACTTGGTTTCTGTCTCTTGTTCTCTTTTCATCTCTAAAATTCCCATAATCCTTCCATTAGTGATGCCTGGGACTTCCACTTTCTCTTTTGGCTTCATTTCTTGTACCTTCCCCCTTTCCCTGCCAATTCCTATGTGGGGTCCAGCAAGGATATACAGGTTGGGGGCATACGGGGAGAGGAGAAGGTTGAGGTAATCTTTGCATAGTGTGTTTTGTTCCCGTTTTTCCTTTCCTGGTTTCATGATGAGCAGGACATTATTGGGACCCTTTGCTATAATTTCTGCAGGTTCTGGAGGGCCATTTGGGGATTCCACCCCCACTTTAGCACCAGGGTTTATCAGTTGAACCAAAACCTCTCTCCCCACGTACAGTAAGAAGGGCTGGGGCAGTCCCCTTCCTCACCAATTCTCCATAGACTGGAATTATGGCAAATCGGGCAATTATGTCTCTGATTTGTATGAATAAATCAGTTTCTCCACTATTCAACAGAATAGCTTTGATTTCTCCTTGGTAATCTGCATCAATCACTCCCCCTAAAATCTGAATACCTTTGAGAGCCATCCCCGATCTGGGAGCAATCAATCCAAAATGCTCCGGGGGAATCTGTTTCACACAGTGCTATGTCTCGTGGTTTCAGTCTGTAAGCTTGTAAAGCATATAAGTCAAGACCTGCTGATTTGGGTGTGGCTCCACACCCAAGACTCCAGGTTTTATTTTCCAGTACGTGATGATATTGGTGGCCACATGTGGTTGTATTTGCAAAGATAGAGTTAACATTTGCATCAGGGGTGTTTCAGCATTTGTTAATGGTCTGTTAATCAGAATCTGGCGGGCTTCATTTAAATGCTCTCTCCAGTTTTTCAAAGTTCCATCAGATAATTTTCACAACTGGGCTTTCAGTAAGCCATTCATTCTCTCAATCAGTCCTGACGCTTGTGGGTAACATGGGATATAATAAATACACTCGATATTGTGCTGAGAACAGTAGTTGTGAACCAATTTGCCTGTGAAGTGTGACCCATTGTCACTCTGGACCTGGAGTGGTACTCCATAGTATAACATTAACAAGTCCAAAGTTCTGATAGGGATGTGCTGAGTAGCACGTATGCAAGGAACAGCAATCAGGTACCCAGAGTAAGTGTCCACTACGGTGCAGACGTATTGACACCCATGCCTAATCGGTAGTGGTCCAATGTAATCAATTTGCCATATCTGTCCTGGTAACTTTCCTCTCCCCCAATTGACCTTCGACTGTTTGCGGGACAGATCTGTGTTGTGTATGATGACAAATAGGACATTGCAAAATCAGTTTTTATCAAATCTAGGGTAATGTGCATCCCTCTAATCTCTGCCCACCTGTAAGTGGCTTTTTCTCCCAGGTGTCCGCATTTTTGGTTCGCCCATTTAGCCATCCCCACCAAGTCAGAATCCTGTGTTGCCACTTCTGTTTCTGAGATTTTGGCTTTGTCGTCTGAAAGGGAATTGAACCAGCATTCTAATGAGTCATTAGGACAATGAGCATCTACATGATAGTGACTGTGCTGTGTTCTAGCATTTCCCAAAATTTCTTGCCACAACTCTTTACCCCACACCTTTGAATGGATAAACCAGTTATGTGCATGCTATGTGGGAAGCCAAGTGGCCAACCCATTTGCAGTGGACCAAGAATCAGTGTAAATATGACAAGTTTCAGGCAGCTCTTGCTTTAGGGCCGATACACAGCGTACAACTCTGCATATTGGCTACTTTTTCCCTCTCCTGTAGTGGTCAATAATACCCACGTATTTGGATGAACTCTTAGTAAACCATACATGCTTCCTATCCTCAGGGGACAAGGATTCAAATGGTGCACCCCACCTCACTGTTGACTCTTTAACCTGTGGTACCTCCTGCACCCTCTCCTCATCCTGTACAGGGGCTCGTGACACCTGTTCATGTAGGGGTGCAGTGCATGCCAGTCCTACTCGAGCCCTGTCTTGTATGTACCATTTCCAGCATATGATACTTGTGCGTGTCCTATACGGTGAGATTTAGGTGAACTCATCACCCACTGCATGATTGATATTTCAGGTCTCGGAATTACATTATGACCTAGTGTTATTTGCTCAGTATCCCCTAGAGCCCAATAACAGGTCAAAAGCTGTTTTTCAGAAGGAGTATAGCACTCCCCAGAGTCAGGTATTTTTCTAGTCCAAAACCCCAGGGGCTCCCTCATCCTTCCTTGTTTTTGCCACATACTCCAATTTGCATATTGGCCCTGAAAAGTTACATGTAACTCAATGTCTCCCTCCTGAACTGGCCACAAGTCTAAATCCTGTTGAATTCCTTATTTTGCCAAATCAAAAGCACACTGCTGCTCCTCACCCCATTCAAACGCATGTTTCTTCTTTGTCACTTTGTACAGAGGGGCCAAGATCTGACTCAAATGAGGGATGTGCTGTCTCCAAAAACCAAACAATCCAATAAATCTCTGTCTCCTGCATAGTGCGGGGTGTTGCAAACGTGAGAATCTTTTGCTTCGCTTGCGGTAACACCTGTCTGTGTCCCTGATTCCACTGAATGCCTAAAACTTCAAATTTTGAGATGGTCCTTGTGTTTTATCTGTGCTAATGATTCACCCCTTACTCTGAAAGAGTTCCACCACTCTCTCCAACTGAATATGCACCTGCTCTTCTCTGCCTCCCTGAATCATCACATCATCAATGTAATGGGCCAAGTGCACACCTGGAATGACAGATACTTCATCCATGTGCTCTGCCACCAGCCGGTGACAGACAGTGGGACTATGTATGTACCCCATTGGCAAATATAACATACGAAACGGTCTTCCACCGTGTGAAAATGAGAACTGTTCCTGTAATTCTGGCGCCAATGGTAAAGAGAAGAACACATTGGCAGTATCAATGGTGGCATACCATGTCACTGTATGTTTCTGTATTCGTTCAATCAAAGTGATGGTTTCTGGGATCGCGGCTGTCAAAGGGGTGTACGTTTATTCAGCTCAATTGTCATTCTGTACCGCCAGTCAGGTTTACGCACTAGCCATAGGGGATTGTTCCATTCACTAGTAGTTGGAGCTATCACACAAGCCTCAATGCGGTACTGTTTCAAATGAATTACCTTGGTTGCCGGGGGGCACCTTCACTGGGGGTATCTTCAAATGACCCACTCTCATGGCTGCCAGTAAATTGTATCTTTTAGTTCCAAACTGATAACAACCATTATCCAGATACCCAGTCAATCCTTTCAAAATGTCAATTCCCAGTATGTATTCTAAAAGTGGCACAACCAGCACATTATATTATCTTTTTGGTGTTTTCCCTATTTTCATTTCTACTGTGGTTTGCACAGTGGGGTCTGCCTCCCCCCCCAACCCTGTGATGGTGTAAAGTGGTCTGTTGAACTTCCTAGGGTTTCCATAAATCGAAGAGACCTCTACCCCAGTGTCAACTAAGGCTCAAACGTCTTGCACATTTTTGTGTTTCCAATGTATTTCTATATCAACATGAGGTCTGTTATCCCAACGAGCACAACTTTGTACCGGAGCTTGGCCAGTTTCCTAGTCTGATTTAAACCTGTCAACTTTTGCCCAGGTGAGGTCTGGATATATGCTGTCATATTTGCGAGTAGGCTCGCCCCCGTCCCTATTCTCAAAAGTTAACCAGTCACTGTCCAGATTTTCCTCCCTCTCTCGTGAGGAAACATTTCTCTCCCTTTCTTTTCCTTCCCCTGATAACTGGGACTGGCTCTGCGTTTCATGCTTGTTATCTTGCTTATTTACCTTTCTGCTGCCTTTCTTATGATCCAAAGCCATTTTATGGTACATCTCCCACAAGCTTTTGGTATCTATCCCATCAATCTGCTCTTTCTTGTCACCATCTTTTAGTAACGCGTAGACACTCTGTTGTTATCTGTGCGACCCTCAGATCTTGAAAATCTCTCAGGTTTATCCCATTGTCCTAAATCCCCTAACTCTCTGACAGCCTCTAGCACATCTTTTAAAGCCTGTCCTGTCTGATTAATTAGGAGAGTCTTGATTGCTTGCTTGTAGGATGGTGGAGCAAGTCAAATGTTGCGCACTGAGACAGAAAGTGGTCCATCTAACAGATGGTGTGCATTGTTCAGGAAAACTGTAGTTTTCATACGTTCCTCTATAAGTCTCTGCATTGCATCTCTTAAGGTGTACCAGGGCTTATAATTAGGCGGCCAATCTGATTCTGTAGGGTACTTATGATTGCACCCCTCAGAGGCTGACTGCAGCAGAGTAATTTGGGGTGGGCCTTTAAAACTTCTGAACTGTTCCTGTATGAGAGGATCTGTGCTTAGAGTGCAGAATTTAGAAGAGTCCCCATACCAAGCATAACACCTGAAGCACCACAATTGAACAATTGCACAATCCAGGTAAGTACTGACTCTCCCGCCCTTTGCTTAAATCTATCTATGATATCATGGACTTCTTGCTGCGTGTAATCTTCTAAGGAATTAATTTCAATCCCTGCTGGATTCTGTAGTGTGTGCTGCAATTTTCATCTAAATATTAGCAGTGCACAGACTACGTTCTGCTCCTGTAGGTCCTCCTGCCCCCCACCTTTTTTAGTCTCCTCATCACTAGAGTTTGAAAGATCACTACTGGTCCAAATGTTAGTATCCCAAGACAAATCTGGGCACCAGTCCAAACCAGCATTAGCGACGACTAAATGAACCTTTTTCTGATTTATCCTTCCTCTACATTTACGATATTTGTTTTGAGCTACTTTGATTGCAGCACGTTTTGCAATGGTTTGATACGTGTCTGCTTTATCTTGTAATAATTTATTCTGACAAGGCAACATGGTTGCAGTATTTTTTGAGTCAACAAGCTGCTTTTCTAACCGTTCATTCACCCTTTCTAACTGTTTACATTTTTCATGCATTTTTCTGTAGGCAGACAAAAGTATCCACCCTTGTCTGCCAAGAACTGAAAGATCATTCCCTTCAACCAGTACTTTTCTTAAGCAAGACAAAACATCTGCTGGTTCTGCTTCATTCAAACATTCATCCCGACTATCCGATAAACCAGCTAAATGTGAAAATTCATTAGCTGATACATCATAGGGTGCCCGGCGCCATCCAGGAATTTGAAAAACACTTTGTGTACACACGTTTTTAGAAGCAGATGTTTTAGTCTTCTTGCGATACATATTTTCACTTTTAAGCGTACACTTTCAACTTATAATACCTTCCCCGCTGATGTACGCCAAAGTGTTTTGCTTTACTGCAGACCGAGCCAAAATACACACATTGAAGGGAGTCAAAAAAGAATCTCTGGAATGCAGTTATTAGTCTAAAGAAGACATTTATTATATCACTTTGCAAGGCTCGTGAAGGAAGATCGGTGAACCAAAAGTGTACCTTCAAAATGTGCAATGATAAAGTGAGAACATGTACAAAGAATCTTCAATCTATAAACAGCAAATATATACATGCAAAGATACAAATGCCTATATTGTCCTATATATTCAGACACAATGCAAAGCAAATAATTAGTACAAATTCATCACCGTAGGGCCTATCTGGTGCTTCATCCTTCTCCTGCCAGCAAGTAGTTGACCCCGGTGCGACTGCAATGAGAAAGAGAGAAATCTACCCTCACAGGAAATATATCAGGCATTCGATGTCTCCATCCTGATTGAGGTCTCTGAATCGCCCACTGTCGACCTGGGTCTCTTTTACACCTTAAAAAGCGAGGAAGGAGATTTCTAGAAAACCCCTTCCACTCTGCAAGAAGTATTTAAAAATGCTGGCTACTTTTGGTCAGTTTTGAAAGAAACAGGTTGGAACTGGCCATTTTCCCAAGGTGTCTCTCCTAAACTAAACCGTTCTCTGCTGTACCATAAACATCATCCTAGTACATCCTTATCTTGCTGACCGACTCCTCCATGTTATGTCCTAGCCCCTTGGTGAGAAAGAACATGCAGACACATAGAATAGAAAACACGTTGCATAACATGGTTTGTATGGAAAAATACTCTCACCTTTAACGTGGCGGTGAAGCTAAGGCTAAGCTGAATACAAAATGGAGTCTGTAACTTGTGACTGCTAGTGTGACGGTGGACAGCTGAGCCAAGTGCAAAGTGGTACGACATGGAGTCAGTGGGGACCATAGGTCCTTTCTCTCCTTTCTCCTGTCCGTCCGCGAGTCCTGTGTGAACACTATATTGAAATACAATTGCTTTGTTAGCTCAACAGTGGTTCCGTTGGGTTACTCCTAACTTGTTCCTGGCTGGGCTCCATATTATATCCCTGAAGTTTTACCAGTTTCTTAAATGTTTTGAGTTCTATGATGCTATCAAGTAGACTGCATATAACGGTCTCTGGTGTTTAACGAGTGCCTAAGTTTGTATTCTCCTCTGTCGATTCGAGGTGTCTGCCATTAATATTACTTGTTGGTGTAACAGTGCCGCCAATGGTTTGGCTCCTCAGATGCTATTGATTAAAAGTTGTACGCCACAACCACCACTGATTATCGTATCTGCAACAGCCATACTTATACACAAACCTCAAAGCACTGTGCACCCACCACATCATCAAATATCAAGCTAAGTGTTATAGAATTTTTCCTGTGTAATTTGGTATGCAAATTTCACAACAAATGAGTAAAATGATAACCAAGACGTTATAATTAATAAAAGTGTATTTATATAAACATTTTCAAGGGTTTTAATTTAGGAATTAAAATGCATCATTGAATTGAATGACATTTTTAAACATAAAGGTTTCAAAATATGAAATAGAAAGATTAATGGACCCCTTCATCTGGCCATCACCATTCACCACTATCGAATCATACCGTGAGCAAGCTAGGTAGTTAAGATGTTCTCTCCTATATATGGCCCACATTTCTTACATAAGATGAGCAACACTGTAGTTATTTAGTCATACGAAAGAGTGAATTTTGTGTAAGTCACATCTGAACTGAATTACGTCAAGGTGCTCTCAAATTTGATCATTAAGGACAATGAAAAACAGTGAAGTAAAGTGATTTGTCTCAGATCACACAACTAGGTCAAAGCAAGAAGCTGGGATGAGGACTCCAGTTTTCCTAGTTACACAATGTGCAATTTAGGTACTGGACTGAGAGCTTCTTCAGTATTTTGTTTAACCCCAAAGGACAGTGCTTACGTTTATTTCTACCAAGAGGTAAAAAGTGCATGTATAAAAGAAACACAGATCAGGTGATAAATTAATCTGACACAAGACATCTTTCTTCATACCAAAAGTACAAAGTAATAGGGAACTCAGGAACCGATGCTGCTCTCATTGTGCAGGTGATGCAGAAAGTTGAGGCAGTGCTAAGGGAGCCTGTGATGTGGGCAGATGGAATGCCCATGCACTTTCTACTGCCAGAGGCAAGGGAGGGAGGAAGGAAGAGGCACAGTTTTGTGCATTAGAATCATCACCACCGACATGACCATCCTGTGTGGTGACATTTCTAAATCTAGTCAGTAGTTTACAAAGATCGCACTGTTTGGTCAAGGTGGCAAGCTGGGACTTGAACACCAGGTTTCTTGGTTACACATTGTGCATTTTAAGCACTACATTGCTGTCTTCTTCTTTTTCATTGGCACATTTAACACCAAAGGACAAAAAAGGACCGTAATTCTTGTTAATTATTTCATCACAAGCAAAGATGAGCATGGTTGTGCACATGAATCCCCTGGGGTTGGTTCTGCAATTTCAGCCCTTACTTTCATATTATATTTATGAGCTAAAAGAACTTGGAAACGTGTGTGCCACCACAGCCTTCTCACTCAAGCTCACTGCCAAAGCATGCCATGCCCAGGAAGGAAGCCTCACTATGCAGAGGCCTGCCTGCAGAAATCAGTGGCATAGCAAGGCTGACATAGGCCCTAATACAACAAGTAAAATGGGCCCCCGCCTTCTTCTCCTTGGACAACAGCATCAAAACCTTGAGCGCTGCCATCAGTATCACTCCTCCACCTCCACTGCCTTAACTGCACCTGACAACCTATAACCCAGCATCACTCTCAGGCAAACATCCTTGTGTATCGGAAACATTGACTTGCCTACAGTAACATTTAGGCAGGTGTGACAACAGCTTCAGGCTTAAAGTGACCTTAGCACATGAGGAGAGAGCTATTTGCTTACTGTGTACTGCAGAGTTTATCTGGAGCTGCAGTGGTATAGGAACATGTAACACTTAACAGGACCTGTAGCATTATATAAGTAATCTACCCAATACTGCGACTGGGCCATTATCACTAAAGCAACAGACAGGGTCAGTAATATACTTAGTGGTTGCCTACACACTGTGAAAGGTCACTAGTGACTTCAACACTGACACTGTCTGTATCTGTTTGTGAGGCCTGCTTTAAATGAAATATTGAAATGTAGTACCACATGAAGGGCGTCTCATTAACTGATGTGTCAATCAGAAAAATGGTGGGCCCTGCTAGCACACACCCAAACAGTTACTTCTGCCAGAAATTGCAGGAGACTTTAAAACTCGTCTCCAGAGAAGCAGCTATGGGACTCTGTGACTGACTGATATCAAGAGCGTGACCCTGTACCAGATATTTACTGAGACTTTGGCCCTCATTCTGACCCTGGCGGTCGGTGATAAAGCGGCGGCCAAGCCGCCAACAGGCCGGCGGTCTAAAATATGCAATTCTGACCCTGGCGGGAACCGCCAACACAGCCCGCCAACTTAACACTCCGACCGCCACAGCGGTACAAACAAACAGCGCGGCGGTTCCCGCCAACAGCCCGGCGGCAGACAAAGTACCGCCCACCCTATTACGACCCACCAATCTGCCACCTTTTCCGGGGCGGGAGCACCGCCGATAAGAACACGGCGGAAACAGACTACGAACGGGAAAACGCTCACCTCTACGCACTCCACGCGAGATTCCGGCAGTATGGAGCCAGAGTTACAGGTCATCCCCGCACTCCTATTCCTCCTCATATACCAGGAGCACGCCCGGCGGCGCGGAAGACATCGGTGAGTACTGCACCTACGACACAGGGGAGGGAAAAGATTACCGGCACACACCCACCCACCCACACCCACTACAACACACACATCAATGCATTCCCACAGATCACTGTCACAACCCACAAACCACCCCCCTCCGAAATAATGCAAAGACCAAAAGAAGAGATCATAAACGGCCAGATATATTGAAATATGTACGCCATTAATCCCAATAAATAAATAAACTATGTACAAAATATATACAGCTACTAAATGTAGTCCAACCACTGTCCGTGGATCACAGGGATCCTGTGCAAAGGGGCAAGGCCCAGTCCCACGACAAGAACTCCACGGAGAGAACACTGCAGGGGCATCAGAAAGAAAATAGGACAGGCACCTCAGGGGGAAGGGAAGGGGGGGCACCTCAGCCACTTGAGTACACGACGCCAGATCCACGAGGGGACTCCATGACCACTGGGCCATCCTGGGGAGAGCAAAGCCACAGTCCAAACAGTCCATACAGTGGGTGGCCTGCCCACTGGCCCATCCTGGGGAGAGCAAAGCCACAGTCCAAACAGTCCATACAGTGGGTGGCCTGCCCACTGGCCCATCCTGGGGAGAGCAAAACCACAGTCCATACAGTCCATACAGTGGGTGGCCTGCCCACTGGGCCATCCTGGGGAGAGCAAAGCCACAGTCCATACAGTCCATACAGTGGGTGGCCTGCCCACTGGGCCATCCTGGGGAGAGCAAAGCCACAGTCCAAACAGTCCATACAGTGGGTGGCCTGCCCACTGGGCCATCCTGGGGAGAGCAAAGCCACAGTCCATACAGTCCATACAGTGGGTGGCCTGCCCACTGGGCCATCCTGGGGAGAGCAAAGCCACAGTCCATACAGTCCATACAGTGGGTGGCCTGCCCACTGGGCCATCCTGGGGAGAGCAAAGCCACAGTCCAAACAGTCCATACAGTGGGTGGCCTGCCCACTGGGCCATCCTGGGGAGAGCAAAGCACAGTCCAAACAGTCCATACAGTGGGTGGCCTGCCCACTGGGCCATCCTGGGGAGAGCAAAGCCACAGTCCAAACAGTCCATACAGTGGGTGGCCTGCCCACTGGCCCATCCTGGGGAGAGCAAAGCCACAGTCCATACAGTCCATACAGTGGGTGGCCTGCCCACTGGGCCATCCTGGGGAGAGCAAAGCCACAGTCCATACAGTCCATAACAGACCCCACTGCCACTGGAGGAGGCAAGTTGGCCAGAGGACATCCTGCAGCCCTGCCCGAGATAGATCCTGCCCTGCCACGTCTGCCAAAGGGCCAGCGGTTCTTGCCCTGAAGGGCCCAGTTCAGCGGTTCTTGAGACGGCGGGGCCCAGTTCAGCGGTTCTTGAGACGGCGGGGCCCAGTTCAGCGGTTCTTGCCTTGAAGGGCCCAGTTCAGCGGTTCTTGCCTTGAAGGGCCCAGTTCAGCGGTTCTTGAGACGGCGGGGCCCAGTTCAGCGGTTCTTGAGACGGCGGGGCCCAGTTCAGCGGTTCTTGCCTTGAAGGGCCCAGTTCAGCGGTTCTTGCCTTGAAGGGCCCAGTTCAGCGGTTCTTGCCTTGAAGGGCCCAGTTCAGCGGTTCTTGAGACGGCGGGGCCCAGTTCAGCGGTTCTTGAGATGGCGGGGCCCAGTTCAGCGGTTCTTGCCTTGAAGGGCCTAGTTCAGCGGTTCTTGCCTTGAAGGGCCCAGTTCAGCGGTTCTTGCCTTGAAGGGCCCAGTTCAGCGGTTCTTGAGACGGCGGGGCCCAGTTCAGCGGTTCTTGAGACGGCGGGGCCCAGTTCAGCGGTTCTTGCCTTGAAGGGCCCAGTTCAGCGGTTCTTGCCTTGAAGGGCCCAGTTCAGCGGTTCTTGAGACGGCAGACGGTCTATGGCCAACTGCTAAATGCCTGGTGGTGCCCTCCTGGGCAGCGGGGATGGTGCTCCTTCACTGCCCACCTGGGCTGTGGGTGGTGGGGCCCTCCTGGCCAGCTGGGCTGGGTCCTCCCTGGGCAGCGGCTATGGGGCTGGTGGGCTCTCCCGGGGCAGCTGTGCCGGTTCCTCCCGGGGCAGCGGCTATGGGGGTTGTGGGCTCCTCCTGGGCAGCAGGCCTGCTGCCTGACCTCTCCAACTTGCTGCCCTTGCCCTCCTTAGTCGTCGGCCTGTGGCCCTTGCCTCCCTTTGGAGCTGTGGCTGGTGACTGTCTCTGGGTGGTGTCCGGGGGGGATGTAGAAGGCGGGCTCCTGCGGCGCCCCTTCCGCCTTCTGCTCCTCTTCCCAGGGGGTGGGCTGGCTGTCCCCTTGCTGCTGGGCGAAGATCCAGACATGCGGGCTGGCGGGCTCCAATACCCCTGCACCCTTGTCAAGGGGGCTGCAGGGCTGGTGGTGGCTGAGGTGCTCTTCTTACCCCGACGAGAAGGAGGGGGGGGCTCAGGGTCAGGAAAGAAGTTAGTAGTGGCGAGGAAGAGCTTCTTGGGACAATGGAGAGTGGTAGGTACAGTGGGAATGGGAGTGGAGGGAGAGGATGTGGTTGTAGGTGAGTCACGTTTGCTGTCTTTGGGTGCAGGTGCAGGAGGGATAGGCTGTCGTGAGGTGGATGGCTGTTGGGTGGGTGGGTGGCTGCGTTTGTGTGGTGTGGAAGAGGGGGTGACAGACACAGTGGGAGAGGACACAGGGGACGTGTAAATGGCAGTGGGGGTGGTGACTGCACGTGTGCGGACTGGAGTGGAGGGTGTGCTGGTGATGGAAACACTGGCTGATGGTGAGGTGAATGGAGGTGTGAGTGTAGACGTCACAGGGAGGGAGGAGGGAGACGAGGAGGTGGGGGTCACAGAGGTGGTAGTGACTGTTGGCATGTCTGCATCGGAATGTTGCGTGTGTGAATGTCTGCGTGATCTGTGGTGCTTATGTTTGGATGAGCTTCTCTTGGGTGTTGAGGTGTGTGCAGGCTGGTCTGATGGTGTGGGTGGGACAGGCAGAGGAACAGGAGACTGGGAGGAGGGAGTTAGTAGAGGCAGGCAGGAGACAGGGACAATGGCTGCCGTCAGTGCTGAGGCCAGAGCCTGGAACGATCGCTGATGGGCAGCCTGACCCGAATGAATGCCCTCCAGGTACGCATTGCTGCGATGAACCTCCCTCTCCACCCCCTGGATGGCATTCAAAAGGGTAGTCTGCCCAACAATGAGCGTTCGGAAGAGGTCAATGACCTCCTCACTGAGGGCAGTGGGGGTAACAGGGGCAGGGCCTGAGGTGCCTGGGGCGAAGGAGATGCCCGGCTTCCTGGCAGAGCGGGCACGGGGCGAACGCGGAGGGGCTGCTGGGAGGGCGGAGATGGTGCGCTGGGTGGCGGCTGTACCTGTAATGGCGGGGGGCACGGATGGTGCCACCCCCGCAAGGGAGCCCCCTTCCGAGGACGTGTCCGTGTCGCTGCAGGCTCCAGTCGTCCCCGTCGTGGAGCTCCCCTCGCCCTCCGTCTCACTGGTCCAGTCTGACTCTGTGGCATGGCCCTCCTGGGCCATGTGAGATGCAGCTCCCTCCTGCCCCGATGCCACTTCTCCTCCGCCTGATGATGCTGATGCACACAAGCACAGAAAGACAAACAAAAAGGGGGGGGAGAGAGAAATAAAGGGATATTGAGTACATGGATCTCCGGTACAGTTAGCGGACATGACAGACACAGATGCCCCCTGCACTAAGTTGCGCACTTGGGGTACGCTACGCATTCCGTGGAACATGCCCTACACGCCTAGAGTTGACAACTGCACCCATGGATGACACGGCCCAGGGATGGCTGTACTGACAAACTACTGAGGGTGGTGGCTGGGGACACAGGGGCTTACGGGGGTGCCCAGCCTACAGATATCGCCCTGGCCTAGGGGGACCCCCAGCCCTCCTCCCCCACCCAGACACCTCCACTGCGCGACAACAGAGTAGATAATGCTTGTACTCACCCCCTTGTGTCTGCTGTGCTGCCCTCACGCGCCCATCCAAATCAGGGTAGGCCACCGCCAGGATCCGGAACATCAGGGGGCTCAGTTGACGGCAGGCACCCCACCTACGTTGGGAGGCCATCCCCAGCAGAGACTCGGCGGTCTTCTTGGTCCCGCGGCGGATGTCCTCCCACCTCTTGCGGCAGTGGGTGCCCCGTCGATGGTGGACCCCCAGGGCCCGGACTTCCTTGGCGATGGCACGCCAAATCCCGATCTTCTCATGGGCGCGGACCTATGTGACACGTACAGGGAGGGAGAAATACCACGTTCAAGTTACTCAGCATTTTCCTTTCCAGTGGCCCAACGCCCCCCATCCCCGCCAGGCCCCCCGCCATGCCCAACATGCCCCCCATCCCCGCCAGGCCCCCCGCCATGCCCCCCGCCATGCCCAACATGCCCCCCATCCCCGCCAGGCCCCCCGCCATGCCCCCCGCCATGCCCAACATGCCCCCCATCCCCGCCAGGCCCCCCGCCAGGCCCAACATGCCCCCCATCCCCGCCAGGCCCCCCGCCATGCCCCCCGCCATGCCCAACATGCCCCCCATCCCCGCCAGGCCCAACATGCCCCCCATCCCCGCCAGGCCCCCCGCCAGGCCCAACATGCCCCCCATCCCCGCCAGGCCCCCCGCCATGCCCCCCGCCAGGCCCAACATGCCCCCCATCCCCGCCAGGCCCCCCGCCAGGCCCAACATGCCCCCCATCCCCGCCAGGCCCCCCGCCATGCCCAACATGCCCCCCATCCCCGCCAGGCCCCCCGCCAGGCCCAACATGCCCCCCATCCCCGCCAGGCCCCCCGCCATGCCCAACATGCCCCCCATCCCCGCCAGGCCCCCCGCCAGCCCCAACATGCCCCCCATCCCCGCCAGGCCCCCAAGACAGCCAGTGGCCCCAAATCCATATTGAATTAAACTCACTTGTTGGTCTGGAGGACCGTAGAGTAGCGCATACTGGGGGAGGACCCCATCCACAAGTTGCTCCAACTCCTCTCCAGTGAAGGCAGGGGCCCTTTCCCCAGGCGCAGCAGCCATTGTCCCTTCCAGACCGAGGTCACAGCAACACTTGCAGTATAGGTCCTCCCCTGTGAAAGTTCAAGTCGCAAGTGGATAAGTAGATAGAAAATGGCGGTCACGTCCGCGGCGGTGCGTCCCGCCACCGCCGGCGCCCTTCGCCATTGGCTCCTGAAACCCATAGGCTTCAATGTTAACCAATGCGGCTTCGCGCCGCGGTCTTGGCCCGCCGCCCGCCGCGGTGTGCCACGCCAGCGCATTGACCTCACATCCCATTGTCACACTTCACAGGTCAGGCAGCCGCCATTTCCAGGGCCCACATGGCTCAATTTCAACTGCGTCACACAGGCCTAGGCCTTGCATAGCCACTCAGACACGCCATTCACTGCATAGAGAATCGTATACTGTGCTAGCTGTGAGTACGTACCTGTGGGTTGCTTGACTGTGTGCTCCATGTTGTCCTTCCTAGGCACCGTCCGCTGGGTTGGGCGAGGAGACGGATGAATCCTCCCGTGTACCGACCGCTGGTGGACCTGTCGACAATGGAAGAACGCCACATTATCCTGACCTACCGTCTTAACCGTGCCACTATCCATGAACTGTGTGCCCGGCTGGAGCCCGACCTGATGTCCCCCATCCGCCAACCCACAGGGATTCCCCCTCTGGTGCAGGTCATGTCAGTACTACATTTCTTGGCAAGTGGGTCATTTCAGACAACCGTGGGAATTGCTTCTGGGATGTCTCAGCCCATGTTTTCGAAGGTGTTATCCAGAGTGTTGTCTGCCCTGATGAAATCCGTGAGGAACTACATCATTTTCCCTGAGGTGGGCGAATTGGCTACAGTGAAGGGTGATTTCTACGCCCTTGGACATATTCCCAACGTAATTGGTGCCATTGATGGGACCCATGTGGCTTTGGTTCCCCCAAGAGACAGGGAGCAGGTGTACAGGAACAGAAAAAGTTACCATTCAATGAACATCCAGGTGGTGTGTTTGGCTGACCAGTACATCTCGCATGTAAATGCCAAATTCCCAGGGTCAGTGCATGACGCCTACATCCTCAGGAATAGCAGCATCCCTTACGTGATGGAACAGCTACAGAGACACCGTGTCTGGCTAGTGGGGGACTCTGGGTACCCCAACCTGTCGGGGCTACTGACCCCAGTAAGGAATCCCCGGACCAGGGCAGAGGAACGGTACAATGAGGCCCATGGGCGTACTAGGAGGGTGATCGAACGCACCTTTGGCCTCCTGAAGGCCAGGTTTAGGTGCCTGCATATGACAGGTGGATCCCTAATGTACTCACCTAAGAAGGTGTGTCACATCATCGTGGCCTGCTGCATGCTTCACAACCTGGCTTTGCGCCGCCAGGTGCCTTTCCTGCAGGAGGATGGTCGAGACGGTGGTGTTGTGCCAGCGGTGGAACCTGAGGAGAGTGACGAGGAGGAAGACGACGGGGCTGAAACAGACAACAGGGACAGAATCATTGAACAGTACTTCCAATAGGACACAGGTAACATTTCAAAGATAATTTAGTAAATGTTAACTACTCTGCTGCATCTCTGCTGCCTGTCTATTTGCCCCAGTGTATGATGACTGAGTTTTGGCTTTTCCCTCCCTATTTCAGATCTGGGGTCCCCACTACGAGTCCTGTGCTTCGTTTCCCCATGGACTACAGCTTTGTGGCAGCTGTTTGTTGACTTCACCATGTACAAGGACATATTTGCACTGTCATGTCAATTACAATCTATTGAAATCACAGCCAGACTCCTGATATTTTGGTGCAAAATAGGTGTTTATTGAAGTGCTCAAAATGGGATGGGTGGTTTCAAGTGGGTGGGGGCTATGGTGAAGGAATGTCCATGGCAGAGTCCAGAGTAACAGTCACACAGGTGCATTGTCCAGAGGCCTGTGGAGAGATGGAGCATGGGCAGTTCAAGGATGGACAGGGTGACAATGTGGGACAGTGGGATGACATCAGGTGGTATCCATTGCTGGCGGGGGTCTTGACATCCTACTCTGTCTTCTTGCGAGATCTCAGGGCCCTCTTGCGGGGTGGTTCTTCTCCTGCAGGAGGTGGGGGTCTGGTGGGCTGCTGCTGTGCGGGGGCCTCCTGTCCACTAGCGCCGGCGGAGGTGGATGGCTGTTCTTGGTCCAGGCTAGTGGCAGGGGCCCTTGGGTGTTGTTCAGTGTCCGCCCTGCTGTTTACGAGGTCCTGCAGCAGCCCTACCATGGTAACCAGGGTGGTGTTGATGGCTCTGATGTCCTCCCTGTACCCCCGATAGTGTTCCTCCTGCAGCACCTGGATCTCCTGGAACCGGGCCAGTACCGTCGCCATCGTCTCCTGGGAGCGGTTGTATGCTCCCATGATGGTGGTGAGGACCTCGTGGAGAGTGGGTTCCCTGGGCCTCTCCTCCCCCCCCTGTCGCGCAGCTGCCCGCCGAGTTGCCCTGTTTCCCTGGGCCTCTGCCCCCTGGCCGGTGTGCCCACTACCACTGCCCCCAGGTCCCTGTTGTTGTTGGGGTGGTGGGTTATCCTGGGTGCCCTGTAGTGGTAGACACACCGCAGATTGACGCGCCCTGGAGACAGAGGCATGGGCCCGCTGGGTGGGAGCTGTGCTGGTGTTCCCAGAGGGGTTAGGGTCTGTAGTGGCCTGGGCCTGTGTGAGGGGAACCGACTGTCCAGAGGTCCCCGATGGTCCGGGCTGGTCATCGGTGTCCAGGTCGACAGAGCTGCTGTCATCGCTGACGGCCTCTTGGGTGGGGGGTGTGGAGAATTCTGGCCCCTCCGCCGCGGTGTGTTGACGGTCGGGTCCTGCAGGGGTATAGAGGTATAGTTATAGTTTCAATGTGTGGCATATGGATGTATCTGTGGGTTCTCGTGTCCCCAAGTGCTGGCATTCGTGTGTGGGGGCATTGGTGAGGGTGGCTTGTGAGGGGGATGTGTATATGCATTGGGCATGCTTTGGTGATGGGTGTCCATGCTTAGTGGACGCATGCAGGCCTAGGTTTTGGGATGTGTGGGTTGTGATGGTGAGACATTGGCGGGGAATAGGTGTGCTGGGGGTGGGGGTGAGGATGGTGGTGGGGGTGAGGATGGTGGTGGGGGTGAGGGTGGGGGTGAGGATGGGGGTGGGGGTGAGGGTGGGGTTCGAGGATGGGGGTGAGGGTTGGGGTCTGATTTGGCATGCAGGTGGGGGGGAAGCAGTATTGAAGCTTCAACTTACCAGTATCCATTCCTCCGCCGACTCCTGCGAGGCCGTCAGGATGCAGGATGTTCAAGACTTCCTCCTCCCATGATGTGAATTGTGGGGGTTGAGGTGGGGGTCCTCCGCCAGTCTTCTGCACGGCGATGTTGTGCCTGGATACCATGGAACGCACCTTCCCCCGTAGGTCGTTCCATCGCTTCCTGATGTCTTCCCGATTTCTGGGGTGCTGTCCCACTGCGTTCACCCTGTCGACAATCCTCTGCCATAGCTCCGTCCTCCGGGCAATGCTGGTGTATTGTATCTGTGTGCCGAACAGCTGGGGCTCTACCCGAACGATTTCCTCCACCATGACCCTGAGTTCTTCGTCTGTGAAGCGGGGTTGTCTTTGGGGTGCCATGGGGTGGTGTGTATGATGTGTGGGGTGGAGTATGTGTATTTAAGTGAGTTGAGTGTGGTGGTGTGTGTTGTTTTGTGTGTGGATAGTGTGTGGGTGATGGTGTTGAGTGGCTGTGGCTGTTATGTTTTGGATGCTGGTGTCTCGCTCTTGTCTTCTTTACGAATTTTTAAGCGTAGGGGTTTGTGGGTGATGTGGGTGGGTGTTTTATATTGTATTGTGTGTGTGGGAGTGGTGTGTGTATGTGTATCAGGTGTGTGGGATTCAAATCGTCCAATGTGGGTGAGTTTTGTTCGTTTGTGTGTATTCTGACCGCGCCGGTGTGTCCCGCCAATGGAATACCGCGTTTGAATGACCGCCGCGTGGATTCGTGGGTCGTAATGGCATGGGCGTATTTCTGTTGGCGTGGCGGGGGAGGTTTGGTCACCTCCACCTTTCCACCGACCGCTGGTCTGGCGGTCTGTTGTGGCGGTCGGATTTTCGGAGGTTTGCCTTCTGCGGGTCAGAATGACCGTGGCGGGTTTCCGCGACCGCGGCGGGATTATGGAGGATTTCTGACCGGCGGTAGGCGCCTTTTACCGCCGAGGTCAGAATGACCACCTTTTTCTCTGATGGGTTTGGAATTTGTAGTCTTAGATTTATGTCAAATTAAGTAGAATTACAAATCCCAGAATACAAAGGAAAAATCAGGAAAGAGCCACTCACATATAATATAGGGCAACTATAGACCTCCATGTGAATCAGCAACTCAATTTCTAAGGCATATATTACTGCAAATAGTCTCCAGATGCACGGTGGGCATGGGGAACATAGCTGATGGTTATTTGTGGAGTCTGCGGGTGCAGAAAAGGACATGATGGGGTAATAATCAATGTGCAGCCTGGAGATAAGGGATTATCAGGGTCAGGTTGTCTTCTCCCAATGTACTGGACCACATTCCCCCCCGCTTTCCAAGCAAATTATTAACTGCTTGTGACAAGGAGTTTATACTTTTGAGAGATCAGGCTACTAAGCGATTTAATATAACATGCAAGATACTAAATCAAGAGGGTTTTATTCCTACTTTTGCAACTGTGCACTTGGATGCTGGCATTTCTTATTCTACACTATGTATAATGGCAAACTGGTTAAAATGTCCCAAAACATAATAGCCTTTTGGCTAAACAGCCACAATGATCCACTTGGCAGCTATGAAGAGGCGATACTGAGTTTGCCCTCAATGGTTAATCAGACTATGGCTTCTTGTGTTCTACAAGCAACCTGTATACATCAAGATGGGATTAGCAAACGCCAGTAGTGATAGCTATTCACTTCCCGCAGAGCAAGTTCTGCCTACACAACAACCCTCCTGATTTTTTCTTTAGAACACCCCATCCTTTGGTGGCTGAAAAAGTCTGTTTTTGTATACCCTAGATTTTAAACTAAAGCTTGATTGTTGTCCTCTCAATGACTCATGAACTTTACTTGCATTGTGGTACTTGTAGTTTTGTTTCGCTCACTATAAATATAGAAAGAGCAAAAATTAAATCTAAGTACCAGGATTGCATGAACTACTCATGCCTGATATGAAGAAACCTGAGAGCTGAGTGATAGCTGTAAAACCATCATAAACAAATAAGTAAATAAGTAAGTAATTTATCTCAAGAAACTATAACTCATTCCCTGAGGCAACTATAACTCGTGCCCCAGCCATGCGCAGTTTTCTCACCAATAATTTTATTGCAAATATTGCAGTTACATTATTAATTATGTAATTACTGATGTAATATGTTGGTAAGTAGCATTGCATAGCGAGGGCACATTAGGGAACGATTTTTAATTTGTTGAGCTAAGTATATTTAAAATTGTTTAATTCCTATGGTTTTGTGCATGTAAAATCTGAACTTAACAATAACGACCCTGTAACACTGCACTTTTGGGGACCGCCGGAGGAGCCTCAATACCCCTGCTGTCCCTGGTGGCTCCCGCCTCCAGCATGAGCTGGCATTGCTCCGGTACAGAGGGAGCAGCAAGAGATGCTGCTCTCTGCATGAGGGATCAATTCTTCCATTCGTTTTCCAGCCCACTTGACAGCAGGCAGAAAAACTGATGAAAAGTCTGCTCCTATCGAGTGGGAACAGTTTTCCTGCTTCTGCACGCTGGAAGCAGACTTATTGTTTGCTCTCGCTTGGCGAGAGCTGTCAAAGCTATGTATATTTGGCCTGCCCTGGGAAGGTGGAGGTTCCTGGGGGTGAGATCGGCCATAGGGAGGGGGACTGCATGCTCTACATCCGCAACATAATAATTTAAAATTGGCCGCGGACCTGGCCCAACCGGGGGCAGAGTTTAAACAAGCACAGAAGACTGCACATTTTTTTTCCCGTTTTTGCTGGGTTTTCCGGATCCTCTGCGAATTTCTTACAATAATGTTGAAATGTTTTTTGACCCAGGTGGAGTCCCTGGGGGAACCCACCACCATGCCTAAGGGGCGAGGGTATTACTACCCTGCTCCCTTCTCATTTTTTCTTTTTACTTTTGCTCAAAATGGCTGCCAACTCTTCCTGGCTGACATGTCGGCAGCCAATGAGTTCTCAGCATGGGATCTGTCAACTCCATGGAGGATCTGCATCCCTTTCTTTTTCCTTCAATATCTCTGAAACTACTGAACGGATTTACACCAAATTACAAAAAGCATGCTTTCTGGACCAAGATCTAGCTTTCTGACAAATTTGGTGTAATTTCGTCCAGCGGCTCAGGCTGTAGGCATGTCTAACAATCGATACAGGAAATTGCATGGTGAAAAAAAACCTTTTCCTCAGTGAAAAAATTTGTGAGGATTCGTCAAACAGCGCCAAAGTTATTGGCAAAACAAAAAACACTTCTCCTACGGAAACTAGGTCCTAACTATACCTACCTCCTGGCGACCGCCTGTAGGTTATACACACACACATATATATATATATATATATATATATATACACACACACACACACACACACACAGAACTATACACAAGATGACTGCAATGTAATACAATGACTGTAATAGAATATACTGTACCACTCATGAACAGCTGATTACACTTTGCCATGGTCAAAGCAGCCAGTTGGACCCTGGTCATATATGCCATCTTGCTTTCCTGTTATTTTAAGGTCATATTTTTAAATGTAAACATAAACCTAGAAGTATCAGAATGAAACGTTCTTTTGGCCAATATAGCATGGCTGGCTGAAGTTCTCAGAAGTGACATGGGGCCTTCCAGCAGTTAGGAAATCTTTGCAATCTTGATTCTATATGAGGGTGTGTTAAGCACAGCTGTTCTCTTCCGTTCCAAAAAAAACACAATCTGGCCTTAACAGCGGTGGGAGTAGCTAGTAAAGGGATAGCAGAAAGTGCAGTCCCTAGATTTATCCAGGTATCATAACTGCTAAGTAGTTTCATGTAAAGCACAACATCTTGCGTTTCCCCTGGCATTAGGCCAATTCCACTTTGTATGCCCGTATTTTGCAGTTGCTTCTTAGAATGTTAAAACTGAGATGACATGACTCATAATGCAATACTCTGCTCGTAACAAGAAAAAAAACAAGATTGGGCAAAGGTGTCATATGACCTGGAGCCATGTGACAGCGATGAAAAGAGTGAAAACGTGCAGGGTCCCTTCTGCTCTCCCATCAACACCCCCACCAATTGGTTTCTCTGGGCAGTAGTTTCTGATGAGATTATTGTGGCTAACTCAGGGGCATTTTTAAATGATCTAGGTATAGTGTACTGGAGTGAGGTATTGCATTGTGGGTTACCTTTTGGCGAGTGAAATATTATTTTATCAACAAAATAAAAATGTAATCTTTATGAATGGGCTGCTACAGCAAGGTATTGCCTATGCTCTTCTGGTTTTGCAAATGTACACCAGAACGAGAGGAGCATTTCAGCGAAGCTATGTACACATCATTCTTGAGATAATGAAAAGGAAAACGGGCAGAACGGATTCTAATGAAAGAAAACTTTCTAAGTTGTGTATTCCTACCAGTGCTACCACACACCTCAGGCTGCTGCAATGATGTCGCAGGCCTACCTTCTTTTTTAACAGGCCCTGACGGAAGCTAAGCCTGGGAGGGGACAGTTGAATTGCACATGAGTTTGTACTGAGCTCCCCGTGATTACGTATTGTACGCATAAGAGCGTAAACTTAAAGGGGAAGTCATCTCACCACTTGTTATAAGGTCAGTCTATAGTTCCCTCAGACAGTGCAGATGGGGTCCTCTGAGTCACGGTGCCACTGCACTGGCTGCATCATTTTTTGCTTCGCTCCTAGCACACAGCAGAGACGTCTCTATAAGTGTACAGCACAAGGCTGAACATTTTAGGGGGGCATACAGAAATATAAGATGGCCTGGCCCCTGTGGGCCTTCCCGGGGCTCTGGGAATGTGCAAACCTTCCCGTGACTCTGACCCTGTGCAAAGGTCCGTTGGGTATACTTAAAGAGAGCTTCGTATAAAGTCTGTATTCATTTGCAGTGTGACCTTTCTGTTTGTGTGCAGTTTAATTATCAGTCAGGGCTCATTACAGCATCTCTAGAACACAGTTTAGTGTTTTCTTCTTATATTTTCTGTTTAAAGTATTACTGACAATGGAGAAAAATACTGGCGTGCTGCTTCGTCTGTTTCAGTAATATATTCATTTTTCTTTTTTATAGTTTTGTACGGTGCAAACTCGACAGAGTGGTATAGGAGCCCTTTACATCAGCAAGTTACAATACAGAAGGTCGCATTCATTTTTTTAGGCAAAGGGAGATTAGGTGATCTGCGAAGGATAACAGGATGCTGAGACTTGAACTTGGTTCCAAAGTCGGCAGCTTTGACCCTAATACTACTTTTCCTTCACCTCCATGTTGGGGGTTTTAGGTTTTTAACACAAGGATGGTTTTCACAGTCCGCAAAAGTAACATTGTGTTAAAACTCTAAGAAACACCAACACAGATGCATTGTCTACTGGTCAGAGACAGAAAAGAGCAATGCATCTGTGCCTGTGTTTGACAATGTTGGATTTCACAGCCACGGGCCCTTACTAAGATGGATGGGTCAGGGTCCATGACGAGCCTGAGCTGAGCTAGAGTCGGGTATCTGGCTTGAGCTTTCAATAACTTGGCCACCTCCAGCTACCAACAATTGGCACAGCCAAAAGGTCTGGCTAACAACCATCAGAACAGACAAATGGCCTGGCTCGTTTTGGGCACGTTTGTCATTATTTTATAGGTCTTAATGCAACAACAAAGAAGTATCGGCAATTCCAATAGGTCTGGCTTTAAAGGGATGTTGTATGATAATGTGAAGCATTACAAATAGCATGGGAATGGATATGCATTTGTGTGGAAGGAAAGAATAGAATAACATTACTGATGCAGGTGGTAGTTATCCTGTCACACCAGATCTAAAAACCAATGCAGGTTAATAACTGTTCACCTCCCATCTGGGTCGGTGCCAGAGAAAAACACTATAAATTACCTAGTTATTTAAGGCACTTTAAAAACATTACACTATCTTGTGTGTGCCCCTGGAAGCCCACTTTCAGGCAGCTAGGTATATAAACTAACAAAATGATCACAGGTGTGGGAGCAAGCATTTTTTTTCCTGGTAGCACATAACTTCTGCCCAATCAAAACATGTACTCCTAACTCCCAGCATGTAAGCGGCACTAAAACCCTGTCGGGGATGCTCACGTGTCTAGCGACCGATGCGCTGTCAAGCCAGACCCTGAAAACACTCACAGAAGGGCACTCAAATACTGTTTGAGGCACGTTGCATGAAGCTAAGGATTTGAGTTCACTTGGAAACCGCATCATTGATTACATAGACACTCCTCCTGGAAAGGTTTCCTAGTTACAAATGCCCACCCACTTTTTCATCCCACTCAAAAGAAACTATTTAGACTACCGCCCAGTATCCTACCGCGTCCCGGCCACATAAGGTTTAGCAGCGAGTGCGAGAAAACACACTTGAGCCTATTCAGTCGTGAACAGAGTCCAACAATTGTTCACTTAAATCACCTAAACGATTCGAGGCCTCGTCAGGGGTAGTAAGCGCTAAATAAAAAATAAATAAGATACAAAACAACCCTACTGCGCGCCCCTCCTTCCTATACAAACGACAAGCGGCAGCAAAACCGACCAACCGGTCCAGGCCAAAGATCTGCAGCCACCGCCCGGTTCCTGACTAACTCAACTCAGGTGCAAGTGTAGCTGAATTCTATTTTACTCCAAGTTGAGCTGTCAATCTGACGACTGTAGGAGGATGGATCGGACAATGAACAGCTCGCTCCACAACCAATCCACATTTCAGATTGCTGTTTGGCGCACTAGGATTGGCTGGAGTGCCTCCAATGCTCCAATCATGGGTCACCTTATACGAAAGCAGTGCCGCCTACACTCAGGCGTCTCCTACATTATGCTCAGCAGTTGGGTTGGTTATTATGCGACCCGGAAGTTCTAAAAATTACTGACAAATGACATCCCTAGAAGATCAGTAACGGGCGACGGACATGAAGTTGAGTTCACGGACGGTCCGTGTAAGTAGCGGATGGGTTGTCACCGTAACTAATATAGGTAGTAACAACAGGTAGTTTAGGAGTTGTTTACATTCCTTAATTTCAATAAGTTTTGACGAGGCCGCGGTCAGGATCCCATGGGGTTATAAAGCGAGACACTACTTAAAGGCAGCACTTGGTGGTGGTTCCCAAGTGACAGAATGCTGCTGCAGAATCAGGTGCCACTTGTTGGCAGTGTTAATCCACGTGATCTGTAATTAGCATATAGTGATCTAATGAAGTTGTTAATAGGCTGTGTTTTTTTAAACTTTTTTTTTTTTAAATATATGTCGTGGTTAATATCGCACTATTTTCCATTCTGAACGCTTAACTAGCCGAAATCACAATACCACAATTTATCGGTACTCAGTTTGTTTGACCAGGAAAAGATGCTTTGCCTGGTTTCAAAGTTGTGATCTGTTAGTAATCACTGTTTCACTTGTAAGTGGTCAAACTGATATTGTTTTTTTTTTAAAATTTTTTATAAAAATTAGAAATTTCATTGTGTCTCCTCAACAGAGTCACCGACACCCTATGTTAGTGACATGTCTTTCAGAGGTTATTTCTGTGATGGTTTTAGACTTTGACTACAGCTAGATTGTGCAGTTGGTGTGTGTGAATGAAGCTTGTGCCACTAGAGCTAGGAACCTTTAATAGGTGTTGGCATTACACGTTTCCTATGTTATCATCGACATCCTACTGCTACTCACTTACGAAGGAAGGTTAAAACCACAAAAGGAGCATATGAAATGTGTTAATTGTTCTCAGTGCTTTAAATGGGCCGGTGCTGAGTACCGGGACGTTTTTATTTTGAGAGGGAGAGTACCTGCACTTCTCACGAAAAACGGAATATTTTTAATTGGAGAGTACCGGCACTTCTCCGAGTATCTGCACTGCTGTTTTCCCATGTCAAGCACTGATTATTCTTATTTAATAGTAATTGTACAAGCCGCCCTCCAAGCCATAGGTTTTCCCAGCTGCGCTGGTGCAGAAAGGGACCAACCATATATGCAAATCCGCCCTTGTCCACGGCAGAAGAAACAGGCTAGCCGTCACGCAAGGCCACGTCTGTTCACAGGGTCAAAAGCGTGCCTTAATTTTATTTGATCCTTTTGGTTTTTATCAGTGAGCTGCATCTTGGGTCCTATTGAGTTGTGGGACTGCCCTACTATTGGCACTTTTCTTTCTGTGCCTTGAGGAATCAAGGTGTACTTTTCTGATACATCCCGCAGTGAAATTTCTAATGAGCAGTAGTAAATAAGGCCAGGGAATTAAGGTGGGACCGTGCAGACCAAGACTGATTTTTTTCCCCGTGTGTTTGGCCTCCTCCTGTAATGGGACAGCTATGCTTAAAACATTGATATGAAAACCTTTACCAGACCACCCCCGGGTATTGTTGCAAAAATGAGGTATTTTGACGGAAACATTTAGATAAATATTGCAGCATGTTAAGTTTTTCTAGCATGTTTGCTGTTACTTTATTTTATTGACCTGTGATAGTTAAGCACACTTTTTGCTCGTCATTTCAGTTTGAACCATTGTGATAGCTTATTTCTAAGTAGTCTTTAATCTACACATCTATCAAATGTCATGTGAGACGCTTTCAGACAACAATGACTGTTTACACATGTACTGGGATTTTGAGACTTTATTTCAGTTTTAATAGTGAAAGTATAAATAGCAGAATGCACTGCGTGATTGATTACAAATCCACCACTGGCCAAGGGCGTCACATAACATGAGGCAGCTTGGCAACAATGGGCTTGCCTGTATGTGTATTGGGATGCGCTCTCCACAACTGAATACGTTTCAGGTGAAACTATTCTGTGTAAATTAAGAGAAAATGTCGTCAAATACCCCAGCGTGAGTGTATACAGGTGGTCAGTGAGATGATGGCGTTGTTTTGTGGCTGCGACTCCCTCTCTGGGGGCACTGAGGCTGTGAGAGGGTTTGGAATGGGAGGTCCCAGGTAAATGAATTGGAGCTCAACCAATGATCTCTCCTTCTTGTACTGATGTTTGCATTGGGCCTGAATAATTGGAGATCTCCTCTCCCAGCCTGGATGTCAGTATAGCAGTGCTATGACTGTGAGCTCATGTGTGCCAAACAGAGGCAGTTTTTAAGTTGGAGGGGCTGCTGCCGTGTCCTCCAGCACACTGACTCAATGGGGGATTCCTCCGCACCAAACATTATGACAATGAATAGAGATGTGGTGGGATCGCTAAGGAGAAGTGAACATGCAATGCTTTAGTTTAATGGCAGGGACTATAGCCACTGATATTTTGATACAGAGGTAGGAACGGGATGAACTTTAGGCTCAAAACGACCTTTCTCCTTTTCCAGCGAATGTTTAATCCCTGTAGCTGCAGATATCTTGCTGAAGGGAACTAAATGGGCATGAAAGAAAAACAGGTGGCCGTTAATCTGGAAAAAAATCCGCATTAAAGGGTGGCACCTGGACAGGTTCCTAAGGGTTCCTGACCATGCTAATGCAGTACTTCCCAAGAGGTAAATGGTGAGGATGGCAATACTGATGGACCTTCAGTCATTCTCCTGACAGAAGGAGGTGAAAATGACATATATGGGAGAGTTGATGAAGTTCCAGGGCTGCGTGGTGAAGAACATGCAAGACATCTGGACAAGCACATTTCTAAGGCAGAGGCAGATTCAGGACATGAAGAATATTTTCAGTAATGTGCCACCTCTTCCTTCTCTTTGTTAGACTCTGCCTTATGTTTGTCCTCCATTTTTAGAATGGGGCTTTAATCCTTCCTTTTAGAATTGGATATTATTCCTCCCTTTTAGATTGGTTTCGGTATTAGTAAGTTATGTGAATGTATTGAGGTAATCAAACCTGTATGCAATGTCATACTGTTTTTTTTTTCTTTTTCTTTTTCTTTTGTATTAATAAAAGCTGCCGGAAACTTAAACGTCCCCCGCAGTTCGGTTTCTGGGATGCATTCCACCTAGAGAGTTTTCTGTGTGAACAAGAGAAGGGGTCATTGACATCCGCTATGAGCTCTCCAGGGAGCAACCTGTGGATTATATGTATTTAATTAATATTTGCTGATAATGTTTACAAATGCTATGTTTCAAAAACGCATTGAGTACTGTTTAAGTCCAATATTCGTCTGTGACATCAAACTAGAGTCTCAGGTGCTAGGAATTGATTTTTACATCTTGTTTTCAAGACGTCTTCGAGACCTTCCGTTTTCAAACAGTGGGCTTTGAGGCTACCCATTGGACTCATTACTTGTGTCCTTCCGCTGCTCACTTTTTTAGGTGCTGCTTTTTTCTTTGTCTTTAAGCATTGAACAAGTGTGTCTTTTTCAGCTAGCTTCCTAAAGTACTTCTCACAACTCTGTATTCCTTCCTCCTCTCTCTCATTCACGTTGCTTGCCTGCATCATCCGTTCTACTTGTCACCTCCCACCCTCTCTCCTTCCTTTGTTGTCCACATTATTTGCCCTACCCATTGTCTATGTACTTGCTCCCTTCCACCCCTATTGTCTGTGTTGCCTAACTGACTCACCCTTCTTCATGTTGCCTCCCGCCCCTCCCTTTGCATTGCTTCCTCCCTTTATAATAAACAAAAATATCGCTATGATGCGGCTAGCTCTGGCCTCGTCAAAGTGCTTTTTCTCCATACTTTCTGTTGTCTGTGTTGCCCCCTCCCAAACCTTACCCCCTCCCTAAGTATTGCCTCCCGTCTTACAAGCAATAATACAAAAAAAAAAAAAAAAATTGCAGCATGATGTGGCCAGCCCTGGGCGAGTCATAATGAGTTTTTTTTTTTTTTTCTTTTTCTTCACTTTTAGCCATAATGCTGTACAACATGACAAAACGACATTGACAAAGAAAACATCTCTCGTAGACAAATTCACACACAGTGTTTTTTTTTATCAGCTGTGAAACACACGTAGAAACTGTGTTTTGGGGTTTATCAAAGCAGCTTATCCGGAAAATCACTGGACATTGCTATGTGCATAAGAATAAAATAGACAGTCTTGCCTCCATCCACTCTCCTAACTTCCAGAAGCATTTCCGAAGCTTTGATATAGGATAATAAATATGTGAAATAATGCATTGTCGCTTAGAAAGAGAAATGTTAAGTCTGTGCCAATTTTTTTAATTTATTTTTAATAATAGGTGGGAAAGGCAAAGTTGGAGATTCTCAATCATGGACTCTGCGTTGATGTTTAGTAGCATTGCAAAACAGGCCTGAGGAATGCAACACTGTATCTCTCTTTTTAAGGAAACGAGAAGAATGAAAAATGTCCTAGCTATCGTAAGGGGAAGTTTCAATTCTATTAAGGACACAGAGGTGAGGATTAGGCTATTCTTTCTTCACTTTATTCTTCAACAGCAGATTTAAAGAAAAAATAAACACTCAGAAGTACTTTTCCCAATAGGCATCAACGAGAAACAAATCGAAGATGGGTTTCTTCCTCAACCAATCAGCAGCCGACCAGCGTCTGACGGGTCCACCGCGTGTCCTCCACTTCCTCTTTCTTCCTGCGATCTTTATCCCGAACGATATATCTCACTCCTGTTTCTAAGTATCCATCCCTGTAAAACGTCAACCTCAAGCTTCCATAGGCAAACTATACAGCTAAAACATATTAAGGCCGTACAAAGCTCAACAAGCGAAATAAGCAATCAAACAGTTTTTTAATATAACAATCACCTTCAAAACATAAAACTTGAGCCTGTAAAATTTTGAAAAAATGTATCCACCTGAGATAGGGCTGGTCCTTGAAAACAATCAGAAAAAGGGAGGGACTAATCCTCGCCTCCATGTCCTTAATAGAATTGAAACTTTCCGTTACGATAGCTAGGAAAAATTTAATTCTATGTCAGGACCGGAGGTGAGAATTAGGCTAGTTTAAAGCTTATCGACCACTAGCGAGGCCACTGTTTGGCTCGGTCTAAAGTAGAAATTCTTGAAGGTAGAGTCCGAAGACCAGTCAGCTGCTGTAAGGATATCCTCCAGACGTGCCCCCAATGTCCAAGCCTTAGATGCCATCGCCCCTTGTGCAGAGTGGGCCCCAAAGACAGGTGTATCTATTCCAGCTTCACTCATTGCCCATCTAACCCATCTAGCGATCATAGGGGATGTCACCACCCTATGGGGTTTCGATAAAACAATGAGAAGCTGATTCTCACCATGCAGTCTATGCTCCCCGGTCATGGATTCATAAGCTTTGATCGCCTTGACCACACATAACTGAGGGGCCTGGGGAAAACTCGGATAGGAAATTACCCGGGAGTCAAATTTGGTACGTCTGTTAATGTGAAAAGTGACTCCTTTTGGAGTGAACACCCTGCCAGACAAATCCAATGCTCTAACATCAGAGACACTACGACAAGACAGAAGGCATAGCAGAGTCACCAGTTTGGCCGAGAGCTGCTTCCTGGAAAGAAATTTATTTGATGGCCAGTCCCGTAACAGAGTGAGAACCCTATTGACATCCCAAAGGGAAGAATATCGAGGCTGCGGAGGTAAGGATAACCGAATGCCCCTCAAAAGCTTGCAGACTAAAGGATGCTGCCCAGCGGGGGAACGGTCAATCGGGCCATGACCCGCAAAATAGTGGAGCGAAAGGTATTAATCGATCTGTACGCCATCCCTTCAGAAGCAAGAGACGCCAAGAAATTAATTATAGGAACAGCGCCTGCCCCCATGGGATCCAAGTGCTGTTGAAGACACCAACCCATCCAGCGTTTCCATGCCGATTTGTACCTCTTGTCAGTACTGCCTGATCAGGCTCTGGCAAGGAGAGCTGCAGCCGCTGATAAAATCCCTGGGATTTTCCAGCGTCTCTGGTAATCCTCCAAGCCATCAAGCTGAGACCGCCCCTCTTGATAAGGGGATGAGGAAGACCCACCTGATTGAGAAGGCGATCTGGAAGCAGGGAGACAGGGATTGGAAAATCCCAAGAAAGTTCCATCAGAACTGGAAACCAGGCTTGAGACTTCCATATCGGCATGACCATCGTGAAGTCCTCCCGTTGCCTCCGAAGTTGGGACAATGCTCTCATTATCATGGCAAAGGGAGGAAAGGCATAACCCTTCTCCTGAGACCAATCCTGGAGAAACGCGTCTGTGGCTACCGCCCCCGGTTCCGGTTTCCAACTGTAATATTTCTTGAGTTGATGATCCAGTCTGGACACGAAAAGATCCATTGAGAAAGGACCCCACCGGTCCTGGATCGCCTGGAATACACGTGTGTGTAATTTTCACAGACTTGCGTTGTGTCATTGACAAGAGTGCCAGTCTGCGATCTGATTGGAGGCTCCTGGAAGGTGTTCTACCACCACTGAAACCCAGTGTGAAAGGCAGTATTCCCAGAGGGTCTTTGCCAGATCAGACAGAGCCTTTGAGCGAGTGCCCCATAGATGGTTGATATACCGTACCGCCGCCATGTTGTCCATTTTCAGAAGGACGCAGCATTTCGGTTTGTCCTTTGTCCAGCATTGAACCGCAAAAAAACCCGCTAGGAATTCTAAGCGGTTGATATGAAGTGAGCGTTCGTCTGAAGACCAGCAAATTCCTGTAGCGTGCTCCCCCACCCGAGGAACTGGCATCGGACCCGATAATCAGGTCTGGTTGAGAACCGAAAATGGCGCGACCATTCCATGCCTCCATGTCTGAAATCCACCATTGGAGCTCCTCTTTGGCCTTGTCCGACAGGGGAACCACTTCAGAGTAAGTGAGACCCTTCCGCATGTGGGAAATCTTCAGCCGTTGAAGGGCCTGATAGTGGAGGGGACCTGGAAAGATTGCCTGGATAGACGAAGAGAGTAGGCCTACAATGCGAGCCAGATTGCAAAGGGAGGTAGTGCCTTTGCCCAAAGACCGTCTGAGTTTGTGCTGAATTTTGGACAGTACGGGTTGGAAGGCTGAGTGTGGTTTTGATGGAATCCACCACGAAGCCTAGAAAGACTGATTTAGCCCCATTGATAACAAAACTCAGGGATTCCAAAAGATGGACTGGAGGTAGTAAGCGAGATGACAAGGGTATTGATCCATCAGAAGAAGGTCGTCTAGGTATATTATCAGCCTGATACCTCTGGAGCGCAAAGACTCTACAACCGGACAAAGAAGCTTGGTGAAACACCAAGGAGCAGAGGAAAGGCCGAACAGTAGGGAGGCAAATTCGAACACCTACCCTCTCCATTGAAACTGAAGAAAATGGTGATGGGGGCCGTCATATAATTGTCTTTGAGATAGTCGTACCATCCAGTCGTTGGCCTGAAGAAGATCTTGGTGGAAATGGATGCCCTCCATTTTGAAGTGATGAAACACCACTCATTCTTTGAATTCCTTCAAATTGATTACAGGGCGATAACCCCCCGTCCCTTTTCTCAACCAAAAAGATGTTGCTGACAAAACCCGATAGGTGAAGAAAGGTGAGAACAATGGCTTGTTTCTCCAATAGACTGGAGATCTCGACATCGATCAGACGCATTTGCGTAGAAGAAAAGAGCAACGGGCAAGGCCTCCTGACCTGTACGGGGACCTCGTAAAACTCTATATGAAATCCTTCTATTGTTTGGAGAACCCAAGTATTGGAAGTAAGAGCTTCGCAATTTGCTGTAAAAACGTGCTAACCTGCCCCCCCTAAAGCGCATCCTGCAGCAGGAAGGAGACTCACCTTGCTTGTTGTTTAAGGTGTGAGGACTGCCTCTGCCGGAGCCCCTATGACCTTTGGTTCTGGAGAAACGGTGAGTTGGATAGAAGGATCCGAATCGGGAGGGTTCCTGCCATTGTCCTCGACCCTTGGGGGCATTTTGGGTGATTGAGCGCCCCTCCCTCGATTGGCCAAGGTGAAAACCCGGGACGAAAGAAACGTCTTTATGGAGGTTTGGGCCTTGTCTCACTACGTGAAAGTAGAGATGAAGCAACTGAGTTCTCTGATGATGGGCTCGCCAAAAAGACCGCCTTGTGCGACCAGGCCCGCGTCTGAGGAAGCCAACTCCCCTAACTTGGGGTCCACCTTAATCAGGAGGGACCTGCGACGCTCTGCTGAAAGAGTGCAATTGGCATTGCCCAAAGAATAATCTCTCGCTCGGCCCAACCTGACAGGGCACCAGGAGATATAAAAGATCCTGAGGCCTTGGCATCCTCTGCCATAGCCAAGATTTTCGTGAGCGGGCCCACCACATCCAACAACTTGTTTTGGCATGCCTGCCACGACCAATCAATCCCTTTCTTGGGATCCTTGATAAATTTGCCCAGGAAAGTCACCATGTTGGTATCAATTTCTGGAGTCAGGGCTACCTTATCCTGTAATGAAGGACGAGGACACTCTGCTTTAAGGTGACCCTGGACTTCCTTGTCCGGAGGTTTACGGAGACGGCTTGCCATGTAAAAGGCTACCTTGGGTGCTGGCAGCTATTCTGCTGATCGGGGATGAACCAAGTCATTGGGGTCAAGCATATCATCCCCGCGGACTTCTGTCGCTACGGGATCCTTTGCCGAAAGAGTGGGGGCCTCCGGTTCTAAGTCCGTGTCCGAAGAGCACGGGGAATCGGTGAGTTTGTCAGTGAGGGACTCAGGATCCTGGGTGTGTTCAAGACAGGCCTTCTTCAGGCGCGCAAAGGCCTCCAAGGCATCTTCCCCGGCGCGTTTACGTGACAGGCCTGGTCTCTGCGCATGCCCATGGGGGAGAAACCTGAGGGGCCAGCGGAGTCTTCGTCCGGCAAAGGCAGGGAACCATTAGATGCCATAAAGTCAAGCTTCTTCTCAAGGGGAGCCATTAGTTGAGTGACGACTTTATAAATGGAGGCATCCATGATCTGACAGAAATTGTCATCAATAGGGAGGTAGGATATCTCATCCTCCTCCACATACTCTCCTGAGGTCTCCTGCATACGGCATTTCTCAGCCATGTCAATGTCCCTTTAGCCCTGCGGGCTTAATCGTCCCTGCAATGGACTGGAGGGCAATATAAATGGAGCAACCAAGAGGAAAGCGCTAGGTGCTTTAATTTCACCCAGAGGTGATCGGGACCCACTTCCCCAAATATTGTGGGAAGCAGGGCAGAACTTGCCAACTCCGAGGCCTGAGCCGCGTCCTCAAACAAACGGCAAGGTTAGCCTTACCCCGCAGGTGTCAGGCTCCAGGCCGGCTCCATAAGTGACAGCTCACACCGTTATAAGGTACACATGGGGTTTATTTACAAAAAGGAAAAACCTTCCCAGAGAACTGCGATCGCGTGTCAGAATAGCACAGTCACAAACTGAAACTGACGTGGGATTGTCCCTGGGTCAAGCGCGCTGTGCGCAGAATTCCTGGAAAGCTAAGAATGCACGGGCCCTTTAGCGGTCGGAAGACCAAACGGAGCCCAAAGTAGAAAAGCCACAAAGGAAATGGCAACGTTCCCGTGGCTAATCCAGAAATGTAAACGCCTGCAAAAGCAAGCGGAAAATACCAATCTGAAGGTTACAGCCACACAGAAGAGAAAAACGTGACTTATCTGATTAACAGCAGTGAAGAAAGAGGAAGTGGAGGACGCGCATTGGACCTTTTAGACGCTGGTTGGCTTCTGATTGGATGAGGAAGAAATCCGTCTTTGATGTTGTTTCTCGTTGATGCCTATTGGGAAAAGTAGTTCAGAGTGTTTGTTTTTTCTTTAAACCTGCTGTTGAAGAATAAAGTGAAGAAAGAACAGCCTAATCCTCGCCTCCATGTCCTGACATGGAATTCAATGGTAGCACTAAAATCTATTCCACTTGAAATGACAACTTCTGTTGTGCCCTGCTTTCCTGCCTGCAGTGAGCTGAGCCTGACCTTCAGGAATGAGGATTACGAACATTAGAACCTAGCAGGGAGCACCTACAAGACTGCTTTCCTGCGTGCAATACAGCATCTGTACTGGAGGCACACAGGAGCACGTAGTGATGTGCAGTGTGCACAATCCAGAAAAGGCATAGAACTACTATGCCAAAGATAAACACGTGCTGCACAGTTTTATTTTTCACAGCATATGTTCTGAAATCTTTCGGCATTGCCTGTGTGGGAAAGTAGCGATTTAGCAAATTTGCTGTAAGCTGGCGGTTTTGCTTTATTGGATGCCCAGTTCAGCCTAGACTTTTCCTGTTGGAACAGGATCAAGAGGAATTTGCAGTGGGGCATACAAGCTAACAAATGATGGGATTGAGTGTGCCCACTGTAATTACAATTTTTTCGTATTAAATGATGGAATTGTATGTGCCGGTGGCAATTACAATTGTTTGATATTAACAGAGGGTTTTCCATCTATCCCCTCTTATAATGACCATGATGGCTGATTGGCCTAATACAGGGTTCTACGATTAATCCCTATTGTCACTGGTTTTAATAATGGTGGGTACACTCAGGTTTTCATTTCCACCAGTCTATCAAATGAGTGCCACTGAGATAATAAAAGACATTTTGTACAACTCACGACGGCCCTTACTGTTAAATTCAGTTTATATGCATGCTTTAAGTGAGTCAACCTAAGTGGTGTTGGTACACCGAGACTGGGACCCTTGCTCGCTGTGCAGTAAGGAATCGTGTATGGAGAGAGCTTGTTATGTAGGTCATTACTGTTACTTAATCTGTGTGTGCTAGAAGCTGCCCTACTACGCATACATTTTACAGAGCCAAACATCAGAAATGTCCTTGTTGCTTCCTTGAGTCTCAGGGGTGTGGGGTGGGATCGGGGGAGAGCCCCTATCTCCTAGAGCTTCTCCACTAGAGCTTGTGTTATGGTTTTTGTGAGTGTTGCCTGAGAAGAAAATTAACAAAAAACCAGTGCAGAATAATGCACAGAAAGTGCACTTGTGTAATAACAGTGATTGAGTAGAGTAGCACTTAATTTGTCTGACCATAGGTTTTTGTGGAGTAGTCTTCCCATAGGACATTTTCTGACAAGTATGCAAGTGTGATTACTTTAAAACGCACCTGGTCTGCAACACTGGTACATAATTGTTAGGTTTTAATAAGGCCCACTCTGCTTTTTCACTCATTTCCCGTATTAGCCTCACTGCTTCTTGTTAGGTTTATGGACAGTAAAAGACTGTCTATACAATCTTTTGTTCCCTCCTCATAAATTTCCCCTTCTGTTCTTGCAATTGTTCTCTTCTTTTTATTTACCTGTCTTCGAACACATTTTCTTTTTAATCATCACTGTTTCTCTGGCTCTGCCAAGAGTTTGTTGCATTCTCAAATGCAGCACCTTCATGTTGTCTACACCAAGCCATTTAAACCATAAAGCACAGATAGAATGTCAAGCAGTGTGAAAGCCGCAGATGTTGCAAAGTATAGAGAGCTGCATACCCCGCTATTCACTAGTCTTTCCTTAAAAAAAGGTCATATATTTATTTAGTAAAGTGTAAGGAATCTTGGACCATGCAAATCTATCTGTATTTAACCACCGGCTCCACCTTGACCACTGACACCATTTTGTGCTTAGCTTAGCTTCAAACGCCGTCACATTGGTGGTGCAGGTATTTTTCCACGCACAGCTTGTTCAGGTGTTTTCAATTTTTCTCAGCAAGGATGGGAGCATAACATAGGGGAGTAATGGAGATAAGGATGTACCAGGCTGAGAATGTTTATGGTAGAGCAGGGTACAGCTTAGTCTTGGAAGTACACCTTGGGATATGATCACTCTCTAGTATGTTCTTTCAACACTGATCTGGTATGGCCAGCGTTTGAACAACAACTTACTCAGCGGGAGGGGGTTTTGTAGAATCTTTCTCTTAAGTTTGTTTAAAGTATCTAAGGTGTGGAAGTTTGACAAATGGAAAAAGAAGTAACTCATCTGGAAACGGACGCATTGCCCAGCGAATAATCCCATTGAGGGTGGTCTCCCTCTTGTTTAGTTTTTCCAGTATTCCACAACCTGAAGTTGGCAGACAAGGGATGATTTCTAAGTCAAGTCCCATGTTGATGAATTTTTAATTCTTAATTTTAACTTTGCGGTATGCATGCATGAATACGTAGTAAAAAAAAAAAATATATATTAATAATATTCATTGTTGAAACATTGCATTTTCTTTGATCATTATTATCCTGCTTCTGTGATTATTTTGAGATTTGCATGTGTGGTGCTGCATTTGAAATAAAATCTCGGGTTAATCTATTAGTTTATGAAACTTCGGAATTGCCTTAATAAATTCATTACTCAGACTAAGAATGCTGCATTCTTTGCATTCCTTTAATTTCGTTTCCTCTCAGTTTGAAGAAGAGCAGAACAGACTTTAAAAAAACTAGAACTTTCCAGGGTGGGTATTCTGGGACATCTGGTCTTCCTATCCCTGTTCTTGGCTATATTGGTCAGCGGCTACTTTGCAGGACATAAGATGGCTGCCTCCTGGCCCTGCCTCAAGGTTCTGCTCGGCTGCAATGCTCCAAGATCTGTATTCTCCACAGCTCTTGGTGGTGCTTGGCTGTCCCTTGGATACTGCACTTATCACAGCTCAGCAAAGAGACTTGGCTTCTCTCGGACTCCTCATCTGCAACAGCTTGTGGCTATGGATTGGCTAATTGTGGTTTACAGCTGCTCGGAAAATCAAAGCGTGGCTGAGGCACAAAGTTGTTGATGGAAAGGCTGTTATAACATGCATTTAAATCATTTGAGTTTAGACAAACATTTACATCTTCTTGGGAATTGTGTTCATTTGTGAAAGTATGCTTCAGGTTTTTCACTCCTATCAGTAGAGTTATGTTTTTGAAATATTTTTGTATTTATGATTATGTGATTGGCATTGCTCACCGAGTACAAAGTTGGTCCACCTTACATATTTATCCCTTAGTTGTAAGTAAAATGTACATTTCTATGGTGATGCTAAATTATTAGTATAAAACCCAAGCATCTGACTTTTAGACCCTGCTGCCTTTCTGTTTCTCATACTGTGTGCAACATGTTAGCAATTTAAAAAGGATTTCTCTTTGTGACCATGAAGGACCCTAAAAATGATGTAGTTGATTGAATAAGTGCACAGTATTTAGCTTTACCTATGACTGTGTGAGAAGATGTCTTCATCAGGCTGCTTCCAAAAGGCAACTGTTATATGGAAAAGGTTTTGTCCCAATGTGGAGTTGTTCTGGATAAAGGGGCTGCTACCATACTGTGTTGTTCTGATCTGTGTTTTTGCTTTTTATTGTCTTCTTGCTCTCCTTCAAGTTCATGTGAAGCAGAAGAACTATATTCAGTGAACCATGGTAGGCACTACTGCCCTCCCTATACTCCACTTTAGGCACAAGAATGCAGTAGACATGCAGCTGTACAAAATGCTTCCAGATTACCAGTACCACTGCACCAACAGTAATCTTAAAGCTGACCATTTCATTTTCAATACAACCAATATTTGCCTATACCTTTTGTAAAAGTTTGAATGTCATCACAGTTCCAGAATTCCTACTGTCACAAACTGTCTTGCCATCTGATCTGTGCTCATGTAACAGTTTAACCAACACTTCCACAAATCTCTATGATTCCTTTAGATTAGCTTCTCCTCTAAATCGTCAATCAACTCCTCTCCACCAAATCGACTCTCTTCCTATTTCTTTTCTTCTCATCTTTACCTATGACCTGCTCTGAATGCCTTCTCTCACATGCGTCAGTGAAGTCCGTATGCCACCTAAGGTTAAATCTGAGTACATAAAAAGTGATGGATTGAATGTTTGAATTAATCATAGCAACTGTTAGTTCCTTATGACCATGTCCCTGTCCTTTATTGAGCACACCATACAACCTCAGTTCGAATCCAGCCATATGCAAGTCAGTCTTGACCCTACTTCAGTGGGAACAGTCCAGCCTGAACCATTAACACAAGCAACTCAAGACCGGTCTTGCCCTTATTAGGGCTCATCATTCGGGTATAGCTTGGCTCCACTGTTAGTGTGCACAGGCTTTTGTTCAGAGAGGCGTGGTGGGCGAAAAACAATGGACTGGACAGCAGCTTGAGTGATCGCCAGTGGCTAAGATTGATTCAAGCATTCCATCCATCACGTTGTTGTTGTAGTTTACACCCTAGGTGCAACAGGTATGCCCGGATGTGGTTCCGGTGCTCATTGTGCCTTACGACTCAAGCTTTACCATATTGATGAGACTTAAGTGGGTTGAAACCGGTCTGGGATTGCCATGCATGGTCCCTTCTGAACGGGACCTTGCCTGTCAGTTTGAGGCAGGCTGTTCCCAAGAGGAACAAATTCAGCTACTGATTTGTATAGAGGGACCTTTTTCTGGATTGGCATGGTGGGTGAAAGGTTATGGACTGAATGCTTCCGGAGCAATTGCCAGTGGCTAAGATTGATTCAAGCATTCCATTCATCACCTTGTGGTTATTGCTTGCGGTTGAATAGCACGCTCATCCTAACTCAAGACCTCTTCAGCCTCCCCTCTTTTTCCTCAAACGTTGGTGGTGTACATGAGCGTAGAGATAGTAGCACACCGTGTATAACCCACTTCACTCCATCATTCACATCTCCCCATGCCCTATTAAGCTAGTGGCATACTTTCACCTTATACCAGACTATCTGACTGCTTTGCAGCTCCAGCCACCTCCATCTTTAACTCTTCAGCTACAAATGTAGAGTTTTTTTTTTTTTTAACTTGGAAGTCTTTTGGCTTTGCGGTTGCAGCCTTTGGCATCTTTAACCCCACTGTATATGACCAAATACCCGACCTCTCACAATCTTACAAATTTTCAACTTGCTTTTCATCGTTGACCGTACACTGTGAATCCCCAGCAGCTCCACCAAAAGCAGGATGTGGAAATATGCTGCTCATGGGATCCCTTCCCCACTAATCTTTGAAAATTTGTAATCCTTCACATAATCAAAGGAAAAATCTGTCAGAGGAAAGGGCAGCCATACTTTCCGTTGAATTTGAGACTTCCATTGAAGACATCAAAGCCTTGGTATAGTCCAAACTGACAACACATAGAAAAGGACAAGTTATTCACAGTAACATGATTATAAATCCTTTAACTCCAACTCTTTTAATTTAAGATAGCTATTTGGTTCTTTGAGAGTAATATACATCCGCTGACAATGGGTTTGAAAAGAATAGCGTGATCCCCATACAAACTCACTTAGAATAGAAAAATTGAGAAAGTGATCAAGTGAATACAGCACTTAATATAGTGAGACAAACGATGCAACATAAAGGACGAATAACCTCCTTGAAACACCAGTCCATATTAATTTATGAAGGCCCATTGAAAATATTTCTCAATCTCATTTTCTACAATAAATGAGCAAAGGGGTAACGAGGAACGGGGCTATAAATCCATCATTTTTGCTCTTCTCAAAAATATTAAAAATCCATCATTCTTGGCTCCATTGGCGTCAATGTGTTTCGACCTCTGACCCTTTGAGGTTTCCACTGAACTTGGGCTGGTGTAGACTTGTCACGTATTCAATAAACACAAGTCCATTCTGTATCAACTAGGTATAAACGGAGTAAAGGGGAAGGAAGAGAGTGTGGGAACCCATTATTATGTGTAAAGAATCAAGGAATTTTTAACCAATCACATACTTCTGGAGTTACCCTTCCTCCATCTTAGCCAGTGTTGTATCCACAAAGAAACCCATCGGAGAACTAAATCTTCCTTATAACCAGGGTCTCCATATGAGTGCCAGATCATTCAAGTTTGTTTAGGTGGGTCCAAATCCTTTGCTCATCTTTCTAGACTCTGGTCAGCAGATGAGTACTTCAACCAGAAAAGTATAGGAAAAGTTTCTATTAAATAAGGACATTGCTTCAAAGCAAAAATATGATATGCAGAGGCCCTACTTACCTACAAACAACTTCACATTAAACTAATCTCCAGAGAAAGAGAAAAAAACGGGCGCCACTGGAGCGCGTGTTGGTCAGAGCTGTGCGTGGGATCTGACGGTGTGATTCCTAGTCTGAATCGCTAGCAAACAGGAGTATAGTGGGTGCTGCTGGTTTGGCCACAGGTTTCCAGATAATTCCATGTCGGTACCGGAGGCTCTGATTATGCTTTATTCTTTGCTCTAAGTTTAACAGCAGCCAGTCCTATTAAACATGAGAAAAACCTACATCACCCATGAACTCAGTCCATCACAGTCACATGGCCCAATCACCAACAGTACAGCCCTTTAAGAACCTATGCCACCATTTTGACATCTTCTTTCTTTGCTGCGTCACATTCAGTTTAGTACCCCATATTATTTACTTCACACATTATTGCTATTGGAGTGTTCACTCTGTTCCTATTGCTTAACATTGTAAGTGCAATTTTGAATGATCTGTACTCTCCGTTTACATAGCTCTCGCCATTTATGAGTGTTCAGGGTATTTAATGCATTCAGGCTCCCCCACAGGAGCGCCTTACCACTTTCCATAACATTTCCCTTTTTGCCTTCCTCTAGACGAGTATGTATAGCCTCCTAAGCAGTCATCCTGTTTCACAGGCTTTGATATGTGGAGTGAGAGCGGGATGCAGCCGCCATATTGAATCACCTCCCATACCTCATTCTAGTCCCCTGCGCTTGCACGCACGGCTGCAGTGCTTCATTTCAACATGACGGCAGAAAGAGAACAAGCAGATGGCAGCTCTCCTTTCCGCTAGTGGGCTTTTGATTTACCCAGTGCTCAATAACTGCACCCTATGCCCTGAGGCATTTGTGTGCGCCCAGCGTAGTAAAATCTGCATAGGTGCTTTCTAGAGTCCTACAGCAGGCACCTCCCTCCACATCCTATACAGATTTGCTGCACCTGCCAGGGTTAGTACTCCCCCTGATTGTAGCCTTGTTACCTTTGGTCAGTTATAGTGCATGGGGCCTTCCTTACTTTTATACCTTCAGTATGTCCCAATATGATCTCTGTCAAGAGGACCTAAATGAATATCCGGGCTTGCAGCCTTCTTCTGAAGAAAACCTAGTAGAAGCATTGGATAACAATGTCCAGCTCTCAGTAAATAAAGCGTTGGCTAAGCACCTGGGCCTGCTGACTGCACACCTTAAAGGCTTTGCCGGTCAACAGGACTGGGTTCCACACCTCGCTCCTTCAGCAGAGCCTAAGGACCGAATGACTAAACCCTCTAAAGGGAAGTCCAAGTCTAAACGATGGCCCCATTTGGAGGCATTTGAACAACTGTCAGTCTTGGAGGAGCATAAGTTCAGCGCCTCCCAAACGCAGTCTTCTAATTCAGACGACTCCTTCAAATTCTCTGTTCCTATTGATACTGACTGCTCCCAAGACTTCACTGATAGTGAGCAAGAATACGCTCCTGGACCGAGTAAGAGAAGAAGTTCTGACCATCACTCTGATTCTACTCCAAATTCACCTAAAGTCCCCTTTGATCAAACCAAGATCATCCATCTTCTTTCCACTAATTGGACCCCCCCCCCTCAGGAGGAGGCCAACTCTATCCAGACTCACCTCAGACAAAGCTTTGATAAGGACATCAGGCCAAACTGCTCAGAGTGCTCTAGACCAAATCCTGCCGGTAAAGTCTCTGAGAACTGTCAAATGCACATATTTGCAGATACTTACAAATGCATTTACAAAGGAGTTTTTGACACGGAGAGCCGGAGTGAAAAATCAATGACCAAAGGTCTGTTTATTTTTGCTGCAGCAAAGAGGACAGGTTTACCACTGGCATCCCAGGCCCGAAGTAAAGTGTGCTAGCATAAAGCGTTTAACAGTGATATTTATACTCATACATCAAAGGATACATAAAATGTGTAAATAATGATATACGTCATACAGATATTTTAAGGAGTTAATCAGTTTCCACACACTGGTTCCATTCCCAGCTTTGTCCTTGCCTCCCTTCTGCAGCTGCCTGACTCCCCACATTCTTGAGACCCTTCAAAGGATTACGTGGTTCAAAGGTATAGATATCAGCCTCTCCCTCCCCAAAATACCACAGCCGAGGTCAGTTAGTTATTTGAACACACAATTATAATGAGTACAGTGCCCCAGTTAGGGAAAGAAACCAGCTGCAAGCCTATGGCGTGGAACCAGGCTTATTTTTACCTAAACAAATATACATAAGATAACATATGTGATAGGCAGTGCGTTCAGAGACAACAAAAGCTCAAACTTACACGTGTTAAAGAAACGAAGCAATTCAAAATGAATTCTAACAGAACACCTGAGGTGGATCCCACTTCGGTTAACTTCATGAAGAAATGGGCTAAAGACCCCAGAAAAGGCTTAGACAGGACTTGGCACTCCTGTCAAGGCAAACTTCTACACATTTCAGGCCCTCTCAAAACAAATATTAGAAGTGGACTTTCAGGCCAAAGAGTCCGGAGTAGCCATTGATCCAGATATTTTAATTGGATGGGTGCAACGCGCTGTCTGCCAGCTGGGTAATGCCTGGTGATGTCTACCTAAAGGTGGCACTCCACTTTAATGCTCATAGACCCAAAGCTAAATGACCTTGCCTCTTCAGAAGCAGGAGTAGTTGCTCAAGGTCTCCTCTCCGGAGGAACCTTTGTTAAAGACGTAACCTAATTTGCTGCAATATACAAAACATTAGACAAGGCTCACCTTTCATTAAAGAAGGTATTCTGGAATACCCTTTTTGGCAGGGCCTGATGATATAGGGCTGCATCGTCCGGCTGAGGTGTCTACCAGGATGCCTAGAGTGACAACTTCTACCACTCCCGCGGAAACTGGCAAGATCAATCTTCAGGTCATACCTTCTACCACATCCTAACTCAGGGGGATGCCAGCACTTTTGCAGAAGTTATAACAGGGAGCCGCAAGGGCGCTCCCATGATTCAGGATATTCAGGTGAGAATGTTGTTACTCTCCAAATGGTTTAGAAGGGCAGAACATGTCTGTTTGCATACAGTTGGAAACACCTGACCCAAGATTCTTGGATTCCTGAATCCATTCTAGGGTACAAAGTGTTTTTTTACAGTTCTCCTGTGCAACCTTTGCCTCTCCAGGAACTGTATTTTTCCCTACAAGACCAATAAACCCTGTCAAGGGAAATTCAGTCTCTCCTTCAGAAAGACGGCCTATGCTCTTCTTCTCCTCATCCTGTAGGTTTTGTCAGCACCATCTTCCTTGTCAGCAAAAAGCGTGGAGGCTCTAGCCTAGTGCTCAACTTGAAGGAGTTCAGCTGATGGATAATATACAGGCACTTCAAAATGGAGGGTATCCACCTCCTTTGAGACTTGTTGCAAGAGGGCAACTGAATGGCCCGTCTGGACTTGAAGGACGTTTACCTGCCTATTCCATTTTTTGCCTCTCCCAGGCGATTTCTGCAGTTCTTCAGGCTGGTCATGGTTATAAGTTCAAGGTCCTCCCCTTTGCCGTGTCATCAGTCCCACGGTGTTTCACCAAACTGATGAAGCCTGTTGTGGAAGCCCTTTGAGCCAAGAGCATAAGATTAATTGTCTATCTCGACTATATCATTCTTATGGCTCAGGATCCTCAGACGGTAATCCTCCTTGTCTTGGACAATCCAGCTACTTCAGGATTTGGGGTTTATCATCAACCAACCGAAATCTTGTCTGATTCCCACTCAATAGATGGAATTTTTGGGATTCCCAATAGATACGGTATTGTCGCAGTTGATCGTTCTGACCCTGAAAATCCTGAATATCAAGAAGGAATTCAGAGGTGCCTTATGCATCCTGACCGTTTCATTGAGATCAGTAGCACAGATTGTGGGTCTCCTTGTGTCTTATGTTGAGGCCACCTTCCCGAGTCTCTTCCACTACAGGGCCCTGCAGAGATTCAAGATACAACAATTTCAGGAAGGGTTGACCTACATTTCAGTGGTGCATTATGTCAACAGACTGGGTGGAAAAAAAAAACGGATGCTTGCAGATATAGCGAAAGATTTTTGGCACTACTGCCTTCAGCATCTGATCTGGAATACCTCCCAGGTGAGAACAATTTAGTGGCGGATTGGCACTCCTGTCACCTCCAAGATTTCAGCGATTGGAGGTTGAACCCAAGGTTTTTCTTCAAACTCAATCGCAGATGGGGCCCCTGCTTGGTGGATCTGTTTGCCTCAAGTCTCAGTCAGCAGATACCCCCCAGTCTTCAGTTGGTATCCAGATCTGGAAACCCTAGCAACTTATGTCTTTCTTCTGGATTGGTCCTTTCATCTGGGGTATGCGTTTTGTCCATTCAGCATGATTCCCAGAATCCTCACTCAAGTGAGGCATCAGAAGGCTGAGCTAGTTCTCCTGACCATGGCCCAGCCCTGGTTCCCTGTAGTTCTAAAGATGTCCTCTGACATTCCTCTCCTAATTCCATCTCGTTAGAATCTGTTGCTGGACACAGTAGGCCTTCCACATCCCCTGATCCTGTTTGATCAGCTCAAGTTAGTGGCTTGGAGGGTTTCAGGAATAGATAGAAAACGCCAGGTACTTCTCAACAAACTTCAGACTACATTGACCAGGCCTGGGCCTCTAGTACCCATAAATTATATGCCTCAGCACTGCAAAGATGGGTTAGTTCAGATCCCTGTCAGTCTGATGTCTGCCTCGTAATTAATTTCCTTTCTTTCTTGGCGGAATCCAGATTGCCTTTCAGGTCCGTTAACTACAGAGCGGTCATTTCCACAGGACATCTTCCAATTAATGCAAGCCTACCCAGTCTGAGTATTCTTCTTTGTGGGATGTGAGCTTGGTTCTCAGATTTCTAAACTGTTGGCTTGAGAACAAATATCTTTCACGTAAACAGTTGTTGGCCAAGTTGACTCTGTTGTTATGCTTGATATCTTGCAAAAACTTTTGGGATGTTCTTGCATTAGATATCGCGGATAGAAATTTTTCCCAGGAAGGAGCCTGATTTTCAATTTCCAGGAGGCCTAAATCTAATACTAAGATAGTTGTTTTTTTATCCTGTTTTTCCTAATAATCCTAAGCTATGTGTAGTGCAATGAATTAAATCCTGTGAAGTGGTCACCGGTAAATTGTTGACCCTGGTGGTCAATTGCTCATTGCCCTGCAAAAACCTTTCAGACCAGTAACCTCAACTACTTTGGCTAGATGGATGCACTGATTATTATCTGAAGCTGGCATTGATGTCTCCATTTTCGGGGCCCATTCAGGGTGAGGGGCCATGGCATCAAAGACTTTTTCCTAGAATCCAGTTTGGAAGATGTTATGAAGACAGCTGACTGGTCATGCAAATCAACTTTTAAATGTTTCTACTACACACCAATCGTGGATGTAGTGTCAGTGCTGGTGGCACAGCTTTGAACAAGCATAATCGGAGCCTCAATTCCTGGCATAGAATAAAGAATGTTGTAGCTTACGCGACAAGAATTTTCAATTCTATTAAGGAAACGAGGCAAGGGTTATCCCACCTTTTTGCAGTTCTCATTACGTAAGGAATAAGTACGTCTTTATGGTGTTAAAAGTTTTCAGTTTGAGAAGTAAGTGTTATTTGATTCACTCACCCTTTATGGATAATTTATTATACTGTATGTATAGTTTTTATGGCTCCTGTTTTTTCTGTTTTCTTTAGGAAAAATAAACATGAAGTATTGTATTTCATACATGAAGTTTTTTGTGGTTCTAAAGATATGGTCCAGTCTGGAGCCTCAGGTGTTGCCATCAGGGTTTGGACCCCTTCCTGGGAAATGATTCAGTGGATCTTTTTGAAAATGTTCTTTTTTTGGACTGAGACATGTTGTTTACTTGTTTCAGCTCTGCTTGCAAAGAAAGAGGATGTCAAAATGGTGGCATAGGTTATTAAAGGACTGTACTGTTTGTGATTGGAACATTTGACTTTGATTGACTTGGGGGTTCATGGGTGATGTCGTTTTTTTCATGTTTAATATGATTGGCTGCGGTTATATTTATAGTAAAGTAAAGAAGCATAATCCTCATCTCAGTGTCCTTAATAGAACTGACATTTTTTGTAGCGTAAGCTAGAAAATGTTTTATTTAACAGCATTGTGTGCGTGTTGAACCTGGTCTTAAGCAGTCCTTGACCAATCATTATGGTCGAGAACATGAAGGTAGTTTTTTGTACTATACCTATGTTTAACCAGTGGGTGCAGTCGTTGCTCATGGGAATTGTAGTTTTGTACTATGATGCCTGGATTCTCAGTAGAGAAGAAAACATTTTTTAACAGAATGAGGTATAGTTAAAATAAGATGAACGGGACCACTGCAAGTTTCTGAGAAATCTAGAATCGCCTTTTTAAGCATGACCCCTACTTCATAAATAAAGAGAATGGTGCTTACTTATGTACTTCAGAATTGATACTTATGGGAAATGAAGTCTCAGAAAAAAATAATCATGTAAAATTACCAACAAAATAAAAGGCGAGACTGTGAGGTGATAAACCATCAAAAGGGTGCTGTATATAAAAAAATAATAAAAAAAATAAATATATATATATATATATATATATATATATATATATATATATATATATATAGTAGAAACAATCAGTACATCGAAATGCACATTCCATAGCCTTCAAATTTCTGACATTTCATGTAGGCCATTATGAAAGGTGTTATATTTCAAAATAAGCACAGCTTCATTAGTAAGCAGTATTTTTTCAGTGTCACCTCCCCGGGGGTCCTTTTGGTCAGTCTTGATTATTCACAAGTTTGTTTTCATTGTGCTGATTTACAATGAAATGCTTCACTAGAGGAGCACTGGTCACCTTGCTTCTCTTGCAAGATTTCTTTTCCAGGCTGTTTACTGACCTTTTGGCTTTTCTGTCCAATCGGTGATGGTGGCTCTTAATAGGTGGCAAATTCCAAAGGTCTCTGTGTTTTTCATGGACACAGTAGTGGGTGAGGGGAGGTATATGCTCAAATGATTTGATTCTTGATGTTGTATCTCCTCTATAATGCAAATATGGGGAAATATATTGGATCCTGTAGTATGGATAATATCTGCCAATTCCTCCTGATGATTTTCTTGTATTCCCTTGATAGTGGACAAAAGGTGGTTACACAAACCGTTTTTTCGGTATTTCCTTCTCTTTTTCTCCATTCCAGTAGTCTGTCTCTCATGGTGTGAACCATGTTCTCTTAAATTAATTTTCGAAAAGTTGTTTTCGGTATCCACGTTGAAATAATAAATTTTTTAACTGATCTGAATGTTTAAAGTACTTCTCTGTAGTCGTGCAATTTCTTCAGACTCTTAGACGTTGTCTGTAGGGCAAGTTATTTCGTAAATTTTTCAAGTGACTATTGTATTTCAGAAGCCTATTTTATCTGTAGTCTAACCCTATTTTATCGGTAGACTTAGGAAGAGACTGATTACCACTTTGTATTCTATCTGAGAGGACCTTAACATCAAGAAAATTGATGTGTCTTATGATAAGAGATATCAAACTTTATATCTGGTGTTCTCGTTATCAGCCATCTGTAAAAGTCAAGTAATTGATCCTTTTCTCTGGTCCATTTACAGAATGTATTGTCGGTATATCGAATCCATGTGGTCATATTCTCTTCAAAGGGATTGTGGTGGTAAACACATTTCTCTTCCAATTCTGCTATGTGCTGAATGTCGATTTCTGGTGTGAACAGGCAGCCCATGGTGGTCCCTTTTGATTTGCAGTTAGAATTCCCCATTAAAAGGAAATAAATCCTTATTGAGGTTAATTTGTCAAGGTTAAGAATGAACTCCGTAGGAACAAGATGTGGTCTCTCTTTTATTCAAATATAACTGGATACCCTCCAAAGTTTGCTCTTGAGTAATACTGGTGTATAATGAAATGAAATGATATCCAAGGTTACAAGGATCTGAGTGGTTGCGTCAAATGTCATCCCTTCCACATGATTAATAAAATCTGGAGAGTCCTGCATATATGATCTGGTGGTCCTGGGGAAAGGTTTTAAAAAGCAACCAACATATTTGGAAAGTGGCTGAAGGACAAAGTCACAGCTGAAAACAGTTGGCCTCCTGGGAGGTTTTTTTTGGGGTCTTTATTAATTTTAGGAAGGAGATATAACACCAGTGTTCCTGGGTTCTTATTTGTTAGATATTCCAATTCTAGCCATCTCAATGGTGTCCTTCTTCAAAAGTAGGTGATGATTTCAACAAGTTCTTTACCTGGGTCAGTGTTCAGAATGCCTGACTGACCTCTTCCTCATTCCCTTTTCTGCACCCCTCAAAAGAAGAGGTAGAAGCAATGAGTAAGAGACCAGAGCAGCATTAATTCCACTGTGTTGTACTCGCATTGAAAGTAGCACACTTATTGTGCGCCTTCGCCTTCGAGCAAAAGCTCAATCCTCAATGTAATGAAACAAGAGATGGGTGATAAATGCAGTTTCTTAAAAATCAAGTAAAAGACCAGGAAAACATGTTCAGCACGTTGGTTTTCTAAAGGCCTGGAACAATCTCAGTATCTGAAACAATCTGGTGTCAAAACGCTGTCTCCGGAGAACCTCCTACAACTTTGCAGCAAAAGTAAATAGAAAAAGCTTATATTTAAGGCCAAGTCAACTCACAGTTGTCCTACTACCTACTTGAAATCATGAGCAAACATACCCTTCCTGCTTCAATCCCTCCCCTCCACTATCGCCAAGTAACTTTTGAGGAACTCTCCACCTTGTTTGTTGAAGAAGTTATAACAACCCATACCACAGTCCTTCAACCCATGAAACTACAAAATCCGAGGACACTTCAGACATCTAGGGCTACCTAGACCCCCTTCAAAGAAGTCTCCTTGGAAGTATTACCCAAGACATTTAATAAAGGTATGTATTCCTCCTACTTACCTGAACGCATACCTGTTGCACCTCTTAAGGAAATTACCTCCTCCGTCACTTCTTAATGATACATCTATTTAATACATTATTAGTCCAACAAAGAGTCTCAGACAGCGATAATACAGGTCAGACCTTTTAATAACATTTTTTTAAAAATCAGAGCAAACATCGCTGACCTTAACCTTTTGCTTGCTGAATTGAATCTTCTTTTCCTTGCAGAAGCACTGCCTTCTCTCTGCAACATAGGACTTATGTCCTGTGATGACTCAGATCTATCTGAAAACCTCCTCCTTTAAAGATTCCAAAATCTTTGTCAAAGTTCCTGGATGTTTATAGCAGTTCTTTATTAGGGTTTTCAAGTCTAACTTTACCAAAATTCAACTCAAGGTATTAGGGTAAATCAAAGGATAAAAGAAAGGCGGTAATAGGCTGGGGGGGATTTTGGGAGATATTTATAAGCATAGGCTGAAGATAAAATTTACAGTTGCCAAGCACTGGCCACACCATTGATTGCAGAAAGGAGAATAAATTTGAAGGTGGAAGCTGTGGAATGGGAAAGAGACTAAATGGAAACAACAAAAAAAATGAAAATCGATTTCATTCTCATGCTTCATAATTAACATATTACAATCATGGGCATAATTATAGCTGGAAAATAGTTACTGGTTTATTAGCCATTCTAATGCCAGCATTCAGAGTTATTTGAAAGAGGAGTACTGGGTCACTTAGGCTAGACTATAGCGTTCTCCAAATAGAGCTAAAGATGTGATATTGGCTTGGAGTCTACAAGTAATCTGTACATTAATTTCTGCTGTCCCATATCTTTTGACCAGTCTTAATGAGTCTGGAGGATTGTGGCCTCCACCTTCTCAAGATGCACGTTTTTACTACAGTCAGGAGTGTGTTCACCCATCTTTTAACTGGTAGGTCATCCCTATGAACGTGGAGGTGGTATTTAATAAGGTGAGTGCTAGTGACAGTGTGGGGCACCAACGTCTTGGAATTCATTGCTTTGGCTGCTCACTGCCAAAAATATCTTCAGTGTATTGCAAGAACATATCGGGTGTGTCATGCCTCTGTCTGGGGCATAGTGGCTAGAGGCGATTTGTCTGGTCACCATTACCAATCATGCAACAGTTTGAAGAACGTGAATTTCATTTGAGCTTACCATAAACCCCTCTCAGATTTCTCAAACAGAGGAGCAAAGTTCTGTATTTTTTTTAAAGATTGGATTTCCCATAATCACTTTTAGCCTAACCCAGTTAAAGCAGAGATCATCTTGCTCTCCCTGTCCAACTCCTCTTTTCCAATTAAAACAGGACTACATTAAATTTACAGTATTAAAATTGAACTCTTCAGTTGTGCTGTCTGCCAAATCTTTCAGCTCTTTCTCGGGTAAACATTTAAGACTGCACATATGCATTATGTGACTGTCTTCTTGTTTTTAATACACAAAATTCTTTGTTTATCATATTCTGCATATCATCTTATTTTTAATATCCTGTTAAATTTATATTCTATATAATTTTATTTGTGTACTGCTTCTATGAAACTGTTCTTGTCTGAAGCACTGTCTCACATTGGATCTTGTCTGTGCTACATAAAACTGCACGTCATCTCTTGAGCAAGTGAAGTTCTTCCAGTTTAGTGAAACAATAAAACCCTCAAATAAGCTTTGTCCAGTCCACTCCCTGTAAAGCTTTTAGTTTATAAACGTCCTGTTTTAGTTTCATACCAGTTCTTAGTGCTTCTGATTGCCCTGGGATTGGCAAGGGTATCCTCCCTGATTATGTTGTAGCGCAAAAGTGTTATCCGAGCACTTAACATAAAGCAATATGACACCTAGACTTGCCCGCAAGCCACACCATAAAAGAAGTACATGGTGAAAAATAGCCAGGAAAGCATGTCATTGTCACAGTACACCATATACAACTGTTTGTTGAAGAGCAACGAAAATGTGACTTGTGTGCACTGTTTGAGTTTGGCAGCTGTACATGTAAATTGTTTTGAGATTTCTTAGCTAGTTTACAAAGCCGTAGCACAAACAAAACTAATGCGGACTTTACAACAAGTAGGTGCATGTTCTTCATGGAAGCACAATGTTTGCCATAGATGAAATGCGAATGAACCAGACAAGAGACTTGGAAACTAATATTTTGGTCTCAGTGGTAACAGTGCAGTCTTGTTTCTCTGCAGTTATAGGTTGTGTGAACTGGCAGTACCATACTGGCGCACTAACTCCATAGTTTTTCTGTCCATCCACTCTAACCCAAGAGACGAACGGCACCAAACTGCAGTACTGTCACTAACTGGCAGGAGTGGAAAACCACAGCTCTGCATTTCCTGATACTTAACAGGCTCCGTCCCAAATGCAGCTTGAGCTTCTGGTGGGTATAGCACTGGTCCCAGTAGGTCACCTGACGTTAACCAGTGCATGTAGTAGGTGAAGAAGTTGGCCTTGACTGCAATAGACTTGTCTCATCCTACTGGCAAATACTTGCAAGATTGAATTCCAGTGAAGCCATTTCAGCTTTTTATCCTCAGAGTTATTGTAGCTCCCATTATTTTTATAGCTTACATACTGCAGAAGCAAACAATCAAGCCTTTTATAAATACAAGTTATTTTATTCCTCTTTGGAGTAATAGCGTGTGTGCTCCCATTTCCCCTGACTTCCATGGGCAAGAAAATCAGGTTCATTCGCTCTGACCTTTTTGCTGCTCGAAAAGACTTCAGTGGATCCGCACAGTTAAGGTTCCTGGCTTCGGTGTGATCTGCACAGCAGTGGCTTTCATGTTTATCCCTCTGGAGGTTTTCAAGATAAGAAAAAGAGACTAAATCCCAGTGCAGAGATATTGACTGGACGAACGTACAAAAAAGCACGTAGCTGTCAAGGAATTTGGGCAGGAAATTTTAATTTTCCCACTCACAAGTTTTTCCTAGGCACAACCACTAGCTTCACAGAGACCTTGTCCAAAGGGGTATCTTACTTCCAGTGGCCCTCGTTGATACAGCCTTTAGCTGTGCCCATTTGAGGGATTTCTATTTCCATAAAAAGATTAAGTCAGAAGGTAGAAACTTTTACTGAGCGAACCAGTTTAGTGTATCCGACCAACACTGTTGACCTGAAATCGTGCGTAGGCCCCCAGTCAGCTGCTAACAGTGACTTCTGATTGGCACTTTACTTTTTCTTGGCGCTCTTTGCCCTAAACTTAAAAAAAAAAAAAATATCTTTCAATAACGGATTTAAATTGTTTAGTGTTCTTTTTGGTTTTTTTTTTGTTATTTTTAAAAAAAATTTTTTATTGTGCTATGTTTTGACTCGTCAACTGTTTTGGTACTGGTTGCTACCCAGAGTTGAGCCCAGGTTTAAATTACTGAAACACTTTTTTTTTTTTTTTTTTTCTTTCTTTCTTTTCTTTTTTTTTAAATAATTAATTGGTTTTGGGCTTAGGAATGACTCTCATCCTCATGAACCAAAAATCTGTTTTCTTACTGTTTGTATAGTGTGTGCTTTGTTTTTTTTTCTGGTAATGTCTTTTTTTTTTTTTACTTTAACATAGGCGCAATACCTATCTAAATTTGCTTGGTTCCCAAGCCTCTTGTGATTTTGTTAAATTTTCCACATTTTCCCTTTAGCTGTTTGCAGCCTTGAAAAATATTTTAGAATGAGGCATGACTTTACTTTATACAATAATTTGTTAGGGGAGGTGTTTTATATATTGATGCTCATGGGTCGAAGTGTCTAAGAGTGCAAGTTCCTATGCTGAACCTTATGTAATAGATCATGCGGAAATCACTCTACCACTCTTTACCATAACTGTGAGCTGGCCTCATTCCATAAAGCTTGAGCAGGGAGTTCATGATGGCTGTCATTTGAAGGATACCATTTGAAGACTTAGAGAAAGGGGTTTCACATATGTGCTGGTGTCTAATGTGGCCAGCATGGATGTAGGGTTGGCACAAATTGTCGTGAACCTTTTGATTGACCTACTCATTATCTTGGCTGACTTTGGTTGATCTTAGTCCGTGGGATTGGCTGGAGTTGGTCAAAGGTGATGGCTGCACTGTGCATCTCACAAAACCAAAATAAACTCAACATGTCTTGTTATATGGTAGGTGCAGTTTGTCATGTTGGTTCAGTGAAGTCCTGGATGTTCCCCTGATGTGTGTTCAGCTTGTAAAGCTGCCCACAGTCTTTGATAATGGGCAGCAGCTTTAACAGTGCACCTTTCGTGGTCCTGGTTGACAAATTACCTTTCCGGTTTAAGTCCTGTCAAGCAGGCTTTGACACTCGAGCAGGATTTGAAGCAAAAGTCAAAGGATGCTCACACCACCCACCGTGCCTATTCTGGGAGGTTCAGAGGAATCCTCTCTGACCATTCATATTAGCCTATTGTTTGCTCCTGGAAGGCATTCAACATCTTTTTCATACATATTCAAATGCTAATCACTGGCTGGCAGTGGTAGGAGAGCAAATTCAAATTTAGTTTCCCAGAACTTCAGGTAGCAAAAAAAAGATACATTTCTAAAACTCACTTGCCTTAATGTTTATTGAAGATCTAGTCTTATCATTGAATATTTAATTTATTTTTCTAGCAAATCCCATTTTAGAGTTAATGGTATTTGAATTCTAATCAGTACTCTTGTTCTCTCCATACGACTACTGGGCCTGCAATACTGAAAGCTAGGTTGTGGGTTCCTGTCACTGTAATGCCATATTAACATTCAATGGCTTCATGTCCTACTTTTAAATACCTGACACCTTGATCTTGTGGACCATAAGGCCTACATAATGTTGATTTACTGAAGCCACATTTTACACTGTCACTGGAGCAGGTGGCACAGTAGGAGCTGCAGCCCACTAGAGACATTTAAATTGCAGGTCTTGAAGACTTGTATGTAAGTTAAACATACCAATTAGGGGTGTACACATTTCATCAGGGTTAAAGAAGGAGCACAGGCACTTTACCTCTGGCTAGCAGGGGTAAAGTGGACAGAGTTCTACAGCTAGCAAAAAGAGTTAAAACAAAATTCTGGGAGTACACCACAGAAAAAGATAGTAAGTCCCTAAGTAAGAAGTTGTTTGTATGAGGTTTTGGGGATGAATTGATGAAGCTTGTGATCTAAGAGCTGAATGCTGGTTTGGTGCCATGAATTTGGTAGATACATTAGAATGTCACTGTGTGGCAGATAACAAAAAGTGGCAAGAGATGAGACTGTTAAGTTTGAACGAAGGTTACTTATAGTTGTCGTATGGTAGATCAAAAAGAGTAATAGATTATTGCAACTCCTATTTGGTTCGTTCGGTTAATATTGGGGGTGTTTTAGTCTTGTGCCTAGCTTTGAATAATGTTGTTAGTTAGGTATCTGTAATAAAAATGACATTAAGGTTATTAGTAGTCATGAGGTCAGCTATGTCTGCACCTACTTGCCTGTGGATTCAGTATTAATCACCAGGACCTTCAATGTGTATTTAATGCACTTCTTGTGATGAAGGGATTGGCTTTTTTATTTATTTGCATAGGCTGCAAAGGTCGTATGTATGAGTTTGTTGGTTGCATGCAATGATGCACAAGGAGACGAAGAGGAGAGAAGCAACGTAGTGTGGTTGGTAAGAGGTGCTAAGAAGTCTGAATGAAATGCAGTCGATCTGATTCTTGGCCTTGTCAGACTCTGTCAGATCCAACCAGGTGGTACCTTTTTCTATTTTTAGTTAGCCCTTTACTTTCGAATCCCATGCAAGGACTACCTGGTTTTCGTGTACTAAAGTATTTATCCTTGAAGTGGGAAGAGCAGGAACGTCCTTGATTTTTTCTAATTGGAAGGAGTTAACTGATTGGCTGATATACGTTCATGTGTTCAAGCTATGTTTGAATGTAATCGTCTTAGCTACATGTGCTTCGTTTTTTAAAGTGTCTTGAAGGAGGAAGGTAGGGTGTCCATGGATTAGCTGATGGTAGGGAGTTCTGTGGATAGTGTTTGAAAGGAGTTCCTATGATCCTGTTCTGCTCCAGTACAAGGTAGGATGTAATACAGGCACCTACCTTAAGAAATCTTATGTATCTCCCAGTTCAGTAATTTTTGATGTACTATATTTACAACACCTTTTGGCAAGCATATGTTTTAACATAATATTTACATTTTTCCATCCTTCCTCAAATGCCATGGTTATTCAAGTACAAAATATTACCAATTGTGTTCTTAGAAGTAGCTTGAAACTAAACACAAATAGGGCAGCCCAATATTCCAATATAGTATATGTGTGTGTGTGTGTGTGTGTGTGTGTGTGTGTGTATATATATATATATATATATATATATGTGTGTGTGTGTGTGTGTGTGTGTGTGTGTGTATATATAATAGGGAATTAACAAACATGTAGTGAGAACATACTGAATCAAATGCTTAGGGATTAGTAACGGCCAAATCCAACCCAAGAAAATCAATTTAATAAACATTGCAGACCCAAAAATGCATGCCATTGTACGCCTATAAATGCATACTCTGTGTTGTACAATAGTAAATATACACATCTGTTTAAAAACAATCCGTTTTTTCAATAGTAATTAATCAGTTATGGTGATTTACCAATTCATAAGTTCAAATCAATAGCACACAGATGCAAGCACTTAATCACTTACCTAAAGCCCACCAATGTCTCTGGCCTTAGTTATTGTTTAGGACACTCAGCCAGACATTGTTCCTAGGAATATTTTTATTATCCTAAGTGGAATGCAGTGTCTGGTGATCTTGAGTCTGATGCAGAATTGTCGTCAGCGTTTTCAGTCTCTTTAGGCAACGAGTAAGACCATCCTCAGGACTCGGTGACTGGATAAAAAAAAAAAAGGCTGAACTTAATAGTTCAGCCTATCTGCAGTCAATGCACGGTGATGCAAGGATCCTATTTCAGAAATCAATTTCTTATACAAACTAACAAATCCAACTAGCAAATTCAGCAGGGAACAAACCAAGCATGGAATACCTCAATCCCTAAATATTTGCTTTAGTTTAGTCTCTAAAATTACTCCTTCAGGATCTCCTTTATTATATTTAATAAAATCATCTTGAAACATTAGATCAGGAAGCAGTTTTCAGATGGCTAAACCACAAGGTGCAGTGATACACCAGCGCTAGAGGCCCTTCGGGGTCGCTACTGAGCTTTATAAATCTGCAATCATCAACTGGTGATTTACCTTTTAACAGGACCTTAACACTCCATGCAGTCAATCTTGCTGGATAGCCACTTATGATAAAGATATAGTTGCACCTCTAAAGAAGAACATATGAATCTATGCAGTATAAACACAATACAAGAGAGCAGCTATGGGTTTCTTAATATTCAAACCCTTTATATGCTGTAGGTGGCCATTTGAATTCATAGTTGTAGGTATTTGCTTTGCAAGAAAAAGGTGTTTTTGAAGAAAGGAAATCTGTCCTGTTGTTGGTGCTGCAGTTGAATTTCACGTGTGTACCATGGGATTACATGAATCTTTTTTTTGTTTACAGAATTGAACACCTGATTACGGCTTCTGTGTTTCCCTTTGGGTTTTCCTCAGAAAACAGATGAAGAGCCCCAGCACATGGACGCTCCAACTGTGATACCGAGATAAAGGTAGGTTTAGTAGCCCACAGTTTGCACAGTTTCAACTGTTCCTGCTCAGACAAAAACAGAATAAGAGTTGAGTAAATCGTAATGAAAATACTGGTTTCAGTGAGGTGCAATATGAGTGCAGGGAATTATTGACTTTAATTTGACTCCAGGATTCTCAGTGTTGAAGTGTATTCTACCTCCTTGAAACGATACCTGGTCCTCGTTTGCTTTCGTATACACTTACAATGCACAGCTGATGCTCTGTCTGTGGGGATCATGCACAAACCTTCATACTATTTTTGTGTGCATATATACTTCCTGAGCATGGTTTATTTCTATTTGTCATCCCATTTAAAGGGCAAGAATGGCTGTTTTTATTTCAGTAAACTTTGTTGAAAATGAACCACGGAGACTAACCTCACCTAAAAAAAGTGTTCAGCTCTTCCTTCATAATAGGATCAGCTGTGTAGAGGAGGAGCATTACTCCGAAGTTAGGAATACGTAATGTAACTAATTCATTCCAATGCGATTCTCTCCTTTTACCATTGTAAAAGTTACCCAGTTCTGCTCTGCAAACCTCCAGAGTGAATCCGACTTTCACATTAGCACGACTGAGACAGTTTTGTTAGTAACTGCCCTCCAGTTACAAAGCAAAATCTGCTTTCAGGTCTCTACCCGTTCAGAAAACGTTCGTGTGCGCAGTTAGCTGGCATCTCCACATTAACACAAACTGTAAATACTGCATATTGTCCCAACCAGGTGGCTGAATCCATATGATTACTTCTCGCTAGGAATTGGAAGCACTCTCAAATCCGAGACAACATTGCAGCGTATTCCAGACAACATGCTCTCATTAGTGTTCCAGTCTGTTTGTACTATTATCTGCTTACTCCACATCAACAGGAAACCGATCATGGTAGTCTTGTTGTGATGGCATTTTTTTGTTGTTTTTTTTGTTTTTTATTTTAGAAACCCTCAACTTTTAACAAATTAGAATAATCCATCAGAATCTCTGCATAACTAATTTCCACTTGCTTTCCTTCCACTGATGCAGCACATTCACTAGAACACAGTATGACAGCAGACATGCTTGCCTGCTTTTAATCATAAAAACACCCTTTAGCCCACTGTAGTTGACAAAAAACACTCACCCATCTCCTTGATTGTTTTTTTTTTTTCCCCCCTTCTCAATGGTATGCAAGGGTTTTCCTTTGCTGTCTATGAATCTGAAGAAACCAACTAAAGTTCCTTGTCCATATTTGTGCACAGCTTAGTGCTGGTAAGTATAGTTCAATAGCTGATTCTGTATATTGCTGAAACCTATCATTCAAATAGAGACGCACTACTGAGTAACCTCTCAGTCATATTGTAAGCACACTAGTGCCGTGAGGTTACTTAGGCTATTACATGGGGACGTTATTTTAGCTTAGGTCTGCAGCTTGTGCCCTTTCACTCCGATATATGGCATTTTTATTCTTATTAATATTTTAGCAAAAGCCTCATGTTGGTAGAGATGTTTTTATTATTTTATCAGTTGTGCTTTTGCGCAGACTTCTGTTGTTTATTTCTCTGCATGACATTTTCACTCTTTGCTCCACTCAAAGCTGAACGTGATAAGTTTACAAATTATTGCCGGCACAAAGCGTCCATCATGTCCCCAGCTTTCATACACAGAAATAAATGTGTTGTCACATTAGGGCAGTTTTCTTAAAACACCAGATTTTTTATTATAAAACACTTTACTACCTCCTACACGATAGAAGGGAATTCCAGCCAGGTGCCATTGCATGCTGCACTTCGTCCTTACAGGTTCTGCTGAGACCAGACGCCTTCTCTGCCTGTATGTGGGAGGACTCTCAGTAGACCAACAGACCTCTTCTTTACCTATGAATACAGGTATGAGTTCCCTCTGGGTAGCCTGATGGGCAGATTATGGCTTGCACTGCCATGCTCTTGTATAGAATATTAGTAGTCCAGGCAGGGATTCTACAACCATTATTGTGACCTTATGGAGGGAGTTTCCTGTTTCACTTTCCTTGTCACTGCTTTGCTTTTATTATGTTTTATCATCCTTATAAGCACAATATATGGACCTAGTCCTCCTGTTTGTCTTTGTATGTATGAGACATATGTGACTGAGAGAAAGTGGTAAGATCTGTTCCACCATGATTTCCCTGTGAAGGGCTGCCACAAATCACTTTAGTCTTGGGTACTGGTGAGGTACTGATAGCTGGCCGAAAGGGTTAGGTCGACAGCTATCACACGGCGCAGGATCATACTCAGTCCCTCCGCTCAGTGGTGCTGCCACACAAATTCAGCAGTCTCATTACTGTAATAGGAGTTTCGATGACAAGTTGCCTCCAACGTTGGTTAGGCACTGAATTACGGATCTCCCAAGTATCTCTGTCTCATCATATGCTAAAGACACGCTAATTACCCTATATGGAGACGTCCGTGGTATTAGGGATATCCTCCTCAGCTAAGATAGGTAGCACCTATTTATCGCTGTAGGCTGTTCAAGCTTGAACCTTTAAAAGGATTAAGGGCCATATGTACGAACACATTTTCCCATTGATACAGAATGGGAGAAACCCTTTGCTACATCTGGCCCTAAGTCCCCAATTGGTGTCCCTATCTCTGAACTATACAACTTTTAAATATTGAGATATTACGGAACCCCAATGGGTTGTAACTGGAGCAAACATGAGGCCCCCCTCACAAACCATTTAATAAATAATGGCCTGATGGAGGAGCAGTTACCTTTTGTAGTTGAGGCAATTCCAGCATATAGAACTGAATTGTTTTACTCTTGGGCCACTCTTCCAGCAGTGGATGGGAACAAACACACACTACACACACCCCTCATCATTTAACTCCTGCTAATGCACCCGCACAGTACATAGCATATGCATATTTAGAAATACATCCGTCTTATCAAAAACACCAGAATTGGCTTGATGGCGCCTTACTACACGTTGCACAAAATGTTAGACTAGGTCCTTTGAGTAATAAAGGTCCTACATGGACAAAGCTGGCCACAAATGCACCACACCCTAATGCTAACACCATGGCGGTAGCAGAAGTGTGTTGCCTGCATAATGATTTAGTTCAGGTGTATAGACGCTGGTTACAATTTGTGATCCAAACATGAAATACTGCCCCAGCAAGGGCTGCTCCAGTGCAACCACATATGATCACGGCAGGCATTAATCCTGCAATGCATTTGATCATGGGTAAGGTACCCACCAAATGTGAATAAATTCTGTTTCGCTTAGCATAAATAAATAAGTGCTTTGGAAGCAGTGTTTACCCATACAGGACCCCAAGATAAACATAGAATTCTCACAATGTGCTTGCAGTTTGGGATGGTGCCAATGGATTAGTATCTTGCACCAGACTATGAACTACAGTTTCTTATGACTTTATGGGTGGGAGGTGCAGCAGAGCTAACCGCTTGAGGATTGAGGACTCCTTTGGGGCCTTGCGATTCATGGTGGACTTGGTATTTGGGGCTGTAACCACACTTTTTTTGGTTATACTGTATGTATGTTTTATTTCTAATTTTATTGAGCCAAACTTTGTGTAATTGGGGTATTCGTGTGGGTGACTGAGGTGGGATTTGGGACCCAGTGATCACAGGTTGTGTCAAGGGGTTTTCTTAGTACTGCCTGATGGGGGGCTAGGGGAGGGAACCATGGGGAATTGTTTGCACTTACCAATGTTGTTTTGCTGGCTGCACCGCCGCTACTTATTGGTGCTGTCAGAGGAAAATGCAATCAAATGCTAGGTTTAGAATAGTCAAGTTGTTGAGCCCATGCCTACTATACATGATAGCGGGACAAAATATAAATTCCTCTCATGGAATGGGAGGGGACTTAATAAACCTGCAGGCCAGGCCTATGCCTACATTAGAAGATACGTGGTGTCTATAGCACTTCTTTTTGAGGGACCATGTTTTGGGAGATTGCATCAAATATCTAAGGAGACGATGGAGGGGGCAGGTGTACGCTGCATCTTAATCAGGATATGCCCAAGGTGCTTTAATTTGGATAGCCCTGGGGGGGGGTTCCTATTTTGAAATCACACGTGCAGTTAGATCAGGAAGGGAGATGCATCATACTGGCAGGTACACTAGATGTCCATGGGCTCTGCTTAATGTATGTGTGCCGATTGTTGTTGATGGTGCATTCTTTGGGACGGTGATGTTAGCAGCACGTGACTATGTGGATGCAGAAGTGATAATGGCAGGCTATTTTAATTTTGTAATGGATGGCGAGATTGATAAACTACCCCCGTTGCCAAGTGAAGAACCGGGAAAGGCAGGCTCACCTCTCCCAGCGGTGGAGGGGACACCCTAGGCCTTCAGGGTCTCTTACCAGCAAAGAACACAACAGGCGGAGTCACGACTGATGAGGAAGAGAAAAGTTTTATTAGTAAAACAGATAATAGCTCGAGATGAGCACAGTGTCCCAGGACAGTCTGAATGACTTTCCTACGGAGGCTGGCTGCTTCATTCTGCAGCGTACAATCTTATATAGTTAAGCTGCCCCCCTTCAGCCAGGAAGCCACCCCTCCATATCTGGCGAACACAAAAGCTTCAAACAGTTCTCCTTTTAACCCGAGAGCATCCTGCTGACGTACATACATTTGATTAGTCTTTCCTGCTTGTACTCCCACTGTCTCGGGAGTATCCTGCTAATACACGGCAAAGTGACAGTTCATTTGTCAAATGTCAGTCTTATCACAGTTGGTTTGATAATTTACGAGGATATCCCTTGCAGGAGGCTCCTGGAATGCGGTGGGAAGAGGTACAGTTCTGTTCGTGCACAATGATAAGAAGGATACAGCTGTGGCTCGGTATCCTGAAAGTCAGCTTGGTTAGATAAGTGGAGAGGCCCAGAGAAGGAAATGGTTTTACACAAAAACTGAGTTCACAGGGAAGTCAACTTACACAGTTTAAATGAAGAGTCAGCTTTGTCGAGCACATGGCAATATTAATGGAATACGCAGAAATAAAGTCTGAGGCAAATACATCTCGGATTATTATTTAACAATCCCTCCTTTTGCCATTGCGAGGCAAATTTCTGTTCAGTTCACTTCTATCTTTAGAAGCTCATCAATTTGTTGTTGAAGCATTAGTCGCTCAGTATTCTCTTTGATATTGGTGGGTTTGGGTGTTAACATCGAAGCACAGACCCCACACAATGCAGGACCACATTGTACGCATAGACAGCATGTGAAGAATGTGGCAGCTATGATAGCCAGGAATATCAAAACCTTCCAACCCCAGGAGACCAACACCTGCCACAGACCTGAAGTCCAAGACCAAGGCGTACCGTTGTCCTCATGTATAACCGATGCTATTTTATGTAATCTTGAAATGGCTGCAAATACTGAGGGTGAATTATCTGGTATGTAAACGCAGCAGCTGGCCCCTATGATGCGACAAGCTCCACCCCTATCTGCTAGTATGACTTCAAGCACCATTCTGTTCTGAAGAGCTACCATCCTGGTAGCTTGGAGTTCTGCGGTGTTATTGGCAAGTGCTCCAGCTGTTTCATTTATCGTAGCCTCCAAGACTCGCGTTAGTCGTCGTATTTGCAGACTGTTCACCGAGGGCCCCCAAAAGGGTAGCAGTCCTTTTGTTATATCCATGAACAGCTGTGCGGAAGTGTCTGTTTGGTCTACAGTATCTCTTCTTTGTCGATGATACGTAGGTGGCTTGTTGAACGTTGGTGGGAGAAGGAAGGCAATATAGCAAATGCCGCTCCAACCAGGTGGCAGCCAGGTGTAGGCCTTACTCCCACATACAAAGTATATTCCTGTAGGTGCATTGAGGTAAGGGGTGGAGGTGTTGTACGTGATGGTCGCATTACAGACACTGACTCCGACAGGTATGCGTCCTTGTCCGCAGATACAGAGTGGGGCCTGCCGAGGTCTGATAGATATTGTTTTTGGTTTCATGGAGACCGGACCAAGTGTATATTCCATGAGTGGATAGCGGGGCAAGGTCATGATCCTACGCATTGTTGGAGAATCCGTACAATTGCACGCGATGTGTATCTTGGCTTGAAACTGAAGGATAAAGTCTTCAAAGAGTGTGTTGTTCGTTATGATACCGGGTCGTCTCACAGGCCTAGAACCGGGTAGGGGGGTCTGTATTGAAACATTGGACATTAAGGAACAAGTGTAGGCAGCCGTTACAGGAAAGACTGGAAACTGAAATGCATGAGCAGCCGTACGAGGAAAATGACCACAAACCCAACAGTCTGTCAAGTTTGTAACAAGTTGATGTTGATGTAGCATCTGGATGAACGTATTATTGTCATATTCTTGTCTCCTGGCATGTATCTCAGGTGGTAGAGATACATGTGTATGCATGGGCGCAGACGGTGGTGTAGGAGGCTGTCTTTTCTCTGTAGCAGTGTGGATGGTCCAGCCAATGCACGCTAATATGACAAGAAGCACTACAATTATCGCCAGACACGTTGTACGTGGACCAAACAATTTTTTTAAATGTTTAATTTTTCTCAGTTTCTGTCTCTGTACGCTCTTCTCGTAATCTGAATACATAGTCCTTTTCCTTTCTCAAGTCTGCTCTTCTCACTGGCAGTGATCAATATCAAATTTAGTTATTCAGTACCTGCGTGCCACCCAGCCTCCCCTAGGTGCTGCCCGTGACTGGTGGTTGCTCCACCGGTGGGTGATTCCAGCAGTCCTATTGACACTCTCTGGTCCGCCACACCGGACAAAATCACGGCCCTGCAGCGAATGTTTGGCTGGATGCAACAGGTAAACGATGAATCATCTATTCAAAGTTGGTGACGTTTGCGGAGGTCATATCTCGCAGAACCAGGCTCAGTCTGATCCGGAAACAAGGGAACAACTGGAACACCTTCAGGTGTTGCTCCCCGAAGGACCGAATCACTCTCCTCCTGGGTGGCTGTCCACTCTATCTGCGCGTCACTGAAAGGAACAAAAGTGGGTACTTTCTCGCATTCGTCGTCACCTTGACCCTCTTTCACCCACTGATCGTATGGTAAGGGCAAAGGTACCCTTTTGCAGTGTGAAGCGTGGATCCAATTCTTTGCTCCCTCGACTTTCACAGCAGTCCTGGTAGCAAGGAGTACTTGGCGGGGGCCTTTCCACCGGGGCTCGAGACTCTTTTTGCGCTGGAAATTCTTGGTGAGGACCCAGTCACCAGGCTCGATACAGTGGCCTGGAGTAAGAGGTAATGGTGGCAGAATATCCTTCACCTGCTGATGAATGAGACGTAAAGAGTTAGTGAGTTCATTGAGGTAATCCATCAATACAGGGTATGGTAAATCTGAGTATTTCTTTGGCCTTGGAACTCCCCACACATTAGCCGGTCTCCCCATGACCACTTCATATGGCGAGAGACCTGACTTGGAATGTGGTGTAGCCCGAAGTGACAACAGGGCCAGGGGGAGAGCATCAGGCCACGATATGCCTTTGTCAGCACATATTTTGGACAACTTCAATTTGAGTGAACCATTATATTTCTCAACTAGTCCTGCAGCTTGTGGATGGTTGGCAGCATGGAATTTCTGTCTAATTCCCAATCCTTCACACACCTTCTTCATCACCTGACCTGTAAAATGGCTGCCATTGTCTGACCATGCAATTCGAGGCATTCCAAACCGGGGAAAGAACTCTTTCAAGAGTACCTTAGCAGTTGTGAGGGCTGTGTTGTCCCTTGTAGGATAGGCTTCTACCCATTTGCTAAACATGCAGACAACCACCAATACATACTTCAAATTGTTACATCTTTCCATTTCGATGTAATCCATCTGTATAGCTTCAAATGGATAATCAGGGGGCGCGAAATGGCCGGGAGGTACTTTAATGCCCTTGCCAGGATTGTGTTGCATGCAAATCATACAGTGTTTAACCAACTTCTCAGCTGCCTTTGGAATATTTTTGTTGTACCAGACAGGGGCAAGAAGTTTGCATATCCCTGCTGGACTGATGTGTGCTGGACCATGAGCCATTGTCACTACAGGAAGGACATACCCATCAGGAAGCATCCATCTCTGGGCTTCTGACAAGTCTGTCCAACACCCTGTTTCTTCATTAAACCTCGCGTGTGTCTCCTTCCATGATGCCAATTCAACTTCCGTCGCTTCTGCCTGTATGCTTTTCACACTCTCTACCGTGTCCTCAAACATCCCGTTATCTGGGACCCATCTGGCCGGTCCCGCTACATACATCTTGTTTTTCGTCTGACGTGCTGTTTCCTTCACTACCTGATCTGCAAAGGCGTTCCCTTTCCCTACGTGATCAGTGATCTTTCTGTGTGCGCTGCATTTCACAATGGCCATGGTCCGTGGCAGGGCTAGAACGGAGAGCAGTCTGTGTATTAACCCCCCATGTTGTATGTGGGTGCCGTGTGATGTGAGAAAGCCTCTTTCCGCCCACAATCTGCCAAAATTGTGTGCCACTCCAAACGCGTATTGACTGTCAGTGTAGATATTGACATCTAAATCTGTGCTTATTTCACAGGCTCTAATCAGTGCCACTAACTCAGCCGCTTGTGCTGAATTATGTGGTATCCGACGTGCTTCAACTACTGCCGTTAGTGTTGTGATAGCATATGCAGCTGATGTGGTGCCATCAGGTAATTTGAGACATGAACCATCAATGTACAAGGTGCCTTGGGGGTTACTTAGAGGCGTGTCTTGCAGATCTACCCTTCCTTTCGTTTCCTCCTCTGTCCTGATAATGCAGTCATGTATATCAGTATGTGTATCTTCAGAGCTTTCAGTCAGGGGTAATAACGTTGCGGGATTCAAGGTAGTGCATCTTTTGATGGTGATGTGACTGGCAAGAAGTGTTAACTCATAACTGGTCAGGCGGGCATTTGTAAGGTGTTGTGTCTTAGTTTTGTTAAGTAGGGCATCAACGGCATGTGGGACCAACAATAATAATGAAGTATCCATAACTATTCCAGCTGATTGGCGCACTGCTACTGCGGCTGCAGCTACAGCCCGTAGGCAGCTTGGAAGAGCCCTGGCAACAGGATCCAGAAGGGCTGAAAAATAAGCACATGGTCGCTGTTTGCCACCATGTTCTTGTGTCAGGACTGAGAGAGAGCAACCGTTATGTTCACTTACAAACAATGTAAAGGGCTTATGATAGTCAGGCGTGCCTAAAACAGGGGCTGAACAGAGAGCGTCCTTCAAATCTTCAAAGCTGGACTGGCATTCAGTATTCCAGACAACGGTGTCCGGGCAGTCTTTGTGGGTGAGTGCTAAGAAAGGCTTGATAAGAAGAGAAAAATTAGGTATCCATTGGCGGCAAAAAGATGTGATGCCAATGAATCCCCTGACCTCCCTCTGTGTTGTGGGGACAGGTATATTGCGTATGGCTTGTACCCGGGCCGGGGTAAGTGTACGTCCCTCCTTCGACAGCAGGTGACCAAGATAGGTAACCTGCTGTTGACAATACTGTAATTTAGTGAGGGATACTTTGTGATGGTGTTGGGATAGATAAGTGAGAAGTGCAACTGTGTCTTTTTTGCAATTTTCTTGGGAGTCAGAAGCAATAAGGAGATCATCAACATATTGTACCAGGGCGGAACCAGCGGGGAATTGAAAGGAATCCAGCTGTCCCTTGAGCACCTGGCTAAAAACACTGGGTGATTCCGTGTACCCCTGAGGTGCGCGACAGAACCGGAAACTGCGACCGCCCAGGGAGAATCCAAAAATGTGTCTGCTGTCCGGGTGAATGGGTATGCTAAAGAATGCATTCTTGAGATCAATTACAGAGAACCAGGTAGCAGTGGAGGGTATCATTGTTAGGAGGGTGGTAATGTCGGGTACAACAGGGAATTGAGGCTCCACTACTTTATTAACTGCTCGAAGGTCAAGCACAAAGCGTAGGCCGGGCTGATGGGAAGAATCAGCGGACTTTTTGAGTACTGGGAGTATGGGGCTGTTACATGTATTACCTCTGGTCTCTTCAACAACCCCTTTATCAATCAGCTGCAATATAATGTCCTTGAGGGCCTGTTCAGTGTGATGTGGTAACTTGTACTGTGGCAGACGGGGAAGTAGTGCATGCTCTTCTAACTTGATGGAGAACGGGGGAATATCAAGGCAGCCCACATCTTCATTGTTTGAAGCCCAAAGTGTAGCGGGGAGCATCTCTAGCTCAGGCGGGAGTGGTAACGCTATGAACTGGGTGGGTGTCACGTGAGGACCCATGGTGACGTACACGCCATCAGGGGAACAATATATAGTGGCGTGTAATCTTTTCAGTAAATCGAGACCTAGCAAATTTTCACTACAACCAGAGGTAAGTATTAGAGGAGAATCAACAGTGTAGGGACCAATTGTGAGTTCCAGTGGCTTGGATACGGGGTTAATCACTGGGACGCCTGAGAATCCTACAGACACGTTAGTATTGCTGGACAAAGGGACCCCAGGGACCGCATCCTTCATAACAGAACTCTTAGTGGCTCCAGTGTCAATTAAAAAATTCTTAGAAGTACCATCTAGTTGTACTTCTACATGTGGGCCATTCTGTTTAACTGGGATTGGGACGGGTCCTATCCTCCCTTGTCCTAAGCTGTCCTAGCAGGAATAGAAGCCCTGACCTTCTTCCGGATCATAATTATCATTATAATACTGGCGTTGGGCAGAACTATTGTCAAAGTAATTTTCAGCGGCTGCTATATTTTGCTGTTGATGGGCTCTATTAGGTCCCTGCTGTGGGGGACCTCCCCGTCCTCTAACTCGGGGTGCTCCACGGGGCGCTCCTCTACCTCTTGTCTGGGGCGCAAACCCGTTTTTATTTGGGCAATCATTTTTCCAATGACCTTCCTCTTTACAATAGGCACACTGATTGTAGCTCAGGGAATAGCGGGGCTGATAACTGTTGGGACCATTATTTTGGTACTGAGGTCCACGGGGAATTGACCTATTCTGGGGGTACGCCTGCTGTACTAGAATTTTAGTTTTTAACTCTTTTTTGTTTGTTTGTCTTTTCTGTCCTTCTCTTCATGAACCCTATTCTCGTAATATTGGGCCATATTAAGTATCTCAATGGGAGTGCTTGTCGACCAGGTACTCTCAGTCAACCGAATTTTTGAGGCCACCTCAGGTGATATGCAATTTACAAATTTATCTACAAACAGCCGCATACCACCTTCGGTAGAGGTGTCTTGTCCACTAAAGTCAGTGTATGCCCTTTCAAACCGAGAGAAAAAGTCAGCAATGTGTTCGTCTTTCTTTTGTTTACATGTATCTATTCTATCCCAGTCTACTAATCGCGGGGGCAAGGACTTCTGTATAAGCGTAAGAAGTCTGTCAGGGAGAGCTACTATTAGGGCTCCCGGCTTGTCACCAGGCTTCCTGTCTTTGTCCTCGTGGTCCAGTTGATCCCAGGTACCGCCTAGCTCAACAGGATAGTCTTTCTGTATGATAGTCTTCCAGATATCCTGTGGTACAAGGGTACCAAACAACATTTTAATGTCCATGAGAGTCAATATTTGTGGACTTATTATTTGGGAAAATTCTTTATAGAAGCCGGCAGGATTCTTGCGTGGGTCAGGCAAGTGGGCTTTTAGCGCTAGGACCTCTGTTCTATCCCATTGCTGGTACACAAATTGTTGTTTCCAGTGAGCGGGCACTACCGCGGCACCCTCTCCTGTGGCTGGAACGTAGCTGGGTGGGACTTCCCTTAAGGGGTGCTGTGTTGTGTGAGTGAAAGGAATACGTGAAGGACTGGGTGAACCTGTTTCTTTATCCCTCTTGTGGTGGTATTTCTTCCTATAACTTAACAGCTGACGGAGGTAGTCCTTAAGGTCCTTTCCCTGATGATAGCCTGTGGCTACCTCCTGTTTTATTCTGAGTACTTGCAAGGGGGGATTGCTATCTAAATTTTCGTCCCATTTTTCCATTAGTATCTCACACATACGTTGTATCATGTCTGCCTGTTGTACTGCTTGAAACTGAGCAAAATTCTGCCAAATAGTCTCCAGGCTTGGCTGTGTTAAGATATATTTATGCAACATTGTGTTAATTTTCCTTTCTTCTGTCAGTTTATTGCGTCGTGGACGTCCTGGGGGAGGTGATATTGTGAAGCCATCATCGTCTGAGCTCTCGTCTTTTATTTGTAGCAAGGGGGCTGAAGCGCTTGGGGAGTCTGACCTGGGGGTCACTGGAGCTGATGCTGAGGGTCTCTGGTGTTCAGATTGTGGTGGTAGGGCAAATGTTACTGCATTCACTGGTGAACCTAATGGCTGGGGCATCTGAGCAATTGGGGGTAAAGCTGGATATATTGTTGGGGTATAAACAGGGGGGCAGTCTAGGACATCTTGCATGAGAGGATCCTTTTCGGGGTCTCTTTTCTTTTTTTCAGGTGTTTGTTGAACCACATATATCCTGTCTGTATCTAACTGGTGTCTTCTATCTATCTGGGCCCATCCCTGCTCTGCATTCTGCCGGTCATATTCTTGGGCTTTCTCAGCATCTGATTTTGCATTATGTCTCTTAGCATCCTTTGCTGCTTTAATTCGTTTTTGTCTACCCTCTTTCTGCCATAACCTGAGTGAATCAAACATACCAGGCCTACTTTTGGTTGCAAATAATCTTTCTTCTAAAAAATAAATTTTCAGTTCATCAAAAGTCCCATGCAGTGGCCACTGTAATTCAGCACTATGCCTAGTCTTTTTACGCCATATGTCAGTCCATATTATACTTCCCACCCCGTGTTTTACATACATTTCATGACAAGGAGTTCCAATTGGAGGAGCCGGACAAGACTCCTCCAAGCGGGAGTCCGCTTGACAACAAAAACAGCACCATTTCCTTAATTTACTGAATGCCGGCATTATTTTAAACAGACAGTTGTAACTTAGTATCAGTGGATGGAAAACAGAAACAACGGAAGCAAATATGCAATCTATATATTATGACAGTTAATTATTTTACAAAACATCCACTGACTTCGGTCTTTGCAAAGATCGAATGACACCTACCAGACAGACACAGAAAAGACAGGGGTTAACCCTGTCCTTACCTTACTCTTGTCTTCCTCCTCAGTCAGGACTCCGAACTCAGGGCCAGCTATGTCAGGAACTCCAGTCAGGGCAGAGCCGCCGGCGCCCGTTGAGACAAAGAGGGGGGAGCACCGCTGGAGCACCGCAGGTCCACAAGGAAAAAGATACTTCCCAAATCAGTTGTGGGGCGCCCCCTTTGGTAGTCCTGCAGTGAACCTCCTCCTCCTTCCGAGCAGACGGCGGGTGCCACTGATGGAGTCCCTGTTCGGGCGCCAACTGAAGAACCGGGAAAGGCAGGCTCACCTCTCCCAGCGGTGGAGGGGACACCCTAGGCCTTCAGGGTCTCTTACCAGCAAAGAACACAACAGGCGGAGTCACGACTGATGAGGAAGAAAAAAGTTTTATTAGTAAAACAGATAATAGCTCGAGCTGAGCACAGTGTCCCAGGACAGTCTGAATGACTTTCCTACGGAGGCTGGCTGCTTCATTCTGCAGCGTACAATCTTATATAGTTAAGCTGCCCCCCTTCAGCCAGGAAGCCACCCCTCCATATCTGGCGAACACAAAAGCTTCAAACAGTTCTCCTTTTAACCCGAGAGCATCCTGCTGACGTACATACATTTGATTAGTCTTTCCTGCTTGTACTCCCACTGTCTCGGGAGTATCCTGCTAATACACGGCAAAGTGACAGTTCATTTGTCAAATGTCAGTCTTATCACAGTTGGTTTGATAATTTACGAGGATATACCTTGCAGGAGGCCCCTGGAATGCGGTGGGAAGAGGTACAGTTCTGTTCGTGCACAATGATAAGAAGGATACAGCTGTGGCTCGGTATCCTGAAAGTCAGCTTGGTTAGATAAGTGGAGAGGCCCAGAGAAGGAAATGGTTTTACACAAAAACTGAGTTCACAGGGAAGTCAACTTACACAGTTTAAATGAAGAGTCAGCTTTGTCGAGCACATGGCAATATTAATGGAATACGCAGAAATAAAGTCTGAGGCAAATACATCTCGGATTATTATTTAACACAAGATATCAAACCAAATATGAGGTCTGCTCTTACACACTTGTAGGCAAGGCTTGGTTGACGTTTGGTGCAGACAACATACACACCGGTGGGCCTACTCATGCTTTACTCATGCCTCTGGCACTTGCAGATGGCTTGATTATTTTTTTTTATTCAATCCACTGTGTTGCGCTGTGCACTTAATACATCCTATTTAGGGTGTTATGTACCTGACCACCCGCTCCTCTTGCTAACATATTCAATATCAAGTATACCTTCCACAATACCCCTCTGGCGACTTCGGCCAGAGCATTGACAGATCCCGTTTTCCACAACACTTTGCCAGAAGTGGTGGTCCAGTAATTTGCTAATAACTGGGAAAGTGAGAGCGGCAGGGTTATAGAAAAGGATGTTTTCAAGGTGGTAGTCCGTGTTAAGTGCATGGCTGCGACTGTGGGCATTCCTCAGACACTGAAGAGAAAGCTAACTCAAGAGAACATGTTGGCAACACTAGAAAAGGGATTGACTGACTCCCCAGAATTACTGCTTGGGACCGCGCCACAACATCTGTGAAAATATGGGACCGGTTGAGTAAACATGTTCAGCACACTAGCTGCTAGAGGTTCTACATGGAGGGGCTTACGGTGGATTGGTTATTGGCACGACTAGTTCGATACGAGAGTGGGACACATCCAGTACTACTGTTGCATGATGAGACGGGCCAGATTGCCACCACACAAATGGCCATTAGTAGGGGCTTCACTGATCACCTTTGGCGCGTTTATGTGACTGCCCACACAACAGACTTCCACTCACTTTCAGACTATTTGGCTAATCTATGACTCCCCCGGCTAGGGTCCGAGGAGCGGCAGTCACTGGGAGCCCCATTCAGAACGCAGGTATTACTGAGTGCCATTGATGTTCTTAAGACAGCTAAGTTGCTTGGGGGCGGATGGGCTATAGTTGGAATTTTATACATCTTTTGCGGGATCCTTGGTAGGCAAACTGGTGCTGGTATACAATGAGAATTTGGAGAAAGGGGTGCTTCCTGACTCGGAGAGAAGTACCAGCGAAGGATCCACGAGAGGCGTGATCCTATCGCCCAGTGTATATGCTAAACGTGGATCAAAAGGTTCTTAGTCACACACTAGCATCAAGACCTCTGCCATACTTGCCGTGTCTGGTCCATACGGATCAATCTGGATTCATTCCCCCCCTGAATACTTTATGCAATATCCACTGCCTGACACGCGTCCTTCATGCCCCTGAGTTGGCAGATAACCTCTATGTGCTGACCTTTTTAGATATTGAGCAAGCGTTTAATTCGGTGGGCTGGAACTATATTTGGCAGGTGCTGGACACCATGGGGCTGGGTAATGATTTTATGCGGTGGGTACAGTTACTGTACACTGTTACGCAAGCGTGAGCAGGTCGCTAAGTATCGGTAGACATACTCCTGCAATGCGGAACGCGACCGGGATGTCCCCTGTCACCCGTGATATTTGCCCTAGCAATGGAGCCCCTAGTTTGCTGTGCACGATAGGTGTTGCGAGGCTGGGGCATCAGAGTGGGCTGTACTGAAAGCATGGTCTTGCTATATGCAGAAGATGGTACAGTATACCTTTGGCAGCCGGAGTGCTCGGTCCCCCTTCCTGCTAAATGTCATGCAGGAATTTGGAGAGTACTCTGGATTGCAAGTGAATAACACAAAATCGGCCTTGTTCCCAAAAGGGGTGAATCAGACCATACCTATAGACCGCTTACTGAGGACACGTATACTGTGAAAGATGGATACCTGGGCATCCATGTCACCTGCGATGGGCAACAGGCTTATGAGTTAAATATTGGCAGAGTAATTCGTAACCTTCACCCCTCCATAGAACTTTGGAACTCCATTACAGTTGTCCCTTATGGGGAAGATGGCCCTGATTAAAAATGGTTGTCCTGCCCAAGTGTTTGTATACTCTCCAGAGCTCTATGTATGAAATACCTCACCAGGTATTTAAGGAATTGGCTAATTTCCTGGTGCAATTACTATGGGGATGTAAAAGGTGTAAAATTGGACTAGCAACACTAAAGAGAGCATGGGACAAAAGGGGAATGGAGGTCCCAGACCTTTAGATTTAATATTTGACCGTTTACCTTCAGCATGCATTCCACTGGCTGGATTCTGAAAACAGTTGGGAGAGAGTGTTATTAGGTGGTACGCATGATGGGCAGCAATAGGGTGAGCTGTTAATGCAGGGTGCATGTGTCCCAGATGTAATTCCCCATCTAATCCCCTTGTTATGTAGACTATGGGAGCGGGTGGTGAGACTGATAACTAAACAAGCGCCACTTGCTCCAGATTTAGGCTTGTGGATAATACGCCGATGTGCACAGATTTCCCATACAATGTCTTCAGATAAATAGAGGGAGGGTGGATGTATAATGCTCTCTGACTTGTACATGGTGGACCGCTTTTTATCTATCTGACACTATTAACACCTTTGGACTAGGCAAAGGGCATTTTTTGCAATATTACAAAGATTGCCTTGATCACAAGGCAATTGTGGCCATTGTTTCCAGAGGCCCCTGAAACTTCGCAGACAGTTCTGACACTGCTCGATATGACGTGGGGGGTCGCAAATTAATTACACAGATATACCGAGCCCTTTGTACGGATAGATGCTTATCGCCACTCTGATTGGAGGACTCCTTCCAACAGGCCAGTGAGGAGCCCATTACCAATAAGGAGTGGAGTAAAATACAAGAAGCAGTACAAATGGTCTAACTTAACACACTGTTTTAATTGGTTCAAGACAACTATGTGCATATGACCTATCTCTTGCTGAAATGATTACACACCAGTTACCCTGCCAGGACTTCTGAGTGTGTTAGCTGTAGGTAGACAAACGCCGACTTTTTTCATGTGGTATGGAACTCCCCAGTAATTAAAATGTACTGGGTGGAAATACTGGCCCACATTAAGACTGTTATGGGATGGGAGTGCCTGCTGGCTTTACTCTTAGAGCCAAGAAGAAGCTAAAGCAGGAGGTTTACACAGTTGGGTCTAATAGTGGCAAAAGATGGCATTGAGATCCATTGGCTAAGTGCTAATCTCCCAGGGTAAAGAGCCTGGAGAGCTGACTTATTGGAATGGGCAGGAGCAGAGGAGGGACACATGAGAACGACAAGGAGGGATCAAAAGGTAACAGAAGGCCTTCTCTCCTGGGGTATGGTGGCACAGGAGTTGGCATCGCTTCATAAGATGATCCATAATTGCAAAACACCAGATACGGGACCCAGGAGCAGTTTAGTCTGATGCATTGGCAAAACATTCCCAGTAGTTACGATGATCAGTGGTTTTGGGTATATTGCTGGTACTATGACTAGGCCTGATGGTGTACTTCCGTTAGCTATACTGAGAGGTTCTGGCTATTAAAATACTTTTTAAAAATCAAGGAGAATCACATTCAATAGGAGAGGCGGACGGCTAAGTTGATTTTTGTATTGTTTGTTCGGATGAAAGATTTTGGGGGTTATTCTAACTTTGGAGGAGTGTTAATCCGTCCCAAAAGTGACGGTAAAGTGACGGATATACCACCAGCCGTATTACGAGTTCCATAGGATATAATGGACTCGTAATACGGCTGGTGGTAAATCCGTCACTTTTCCGTCACTTTTGGGACGGATTAACACCTCCTCCAAAGTTAGAATAACCCCCTTTGTTTGGAACTTAATGACCATTGACAATTTTTGTAATTATGACCGTCACTTTTCAGTGTATGTCCACTACTGCTCAGCTTGATACTAATCTTCAAATATTAATACTAAACTGAAATGTCTCCTTTTTGGTTCTGTAAAAGGTTGTGGTAGTTGAAATGACCATAAAGAAATTAATTAAAAAACAAAAGTAACCTGCAGACTTGCAAATGAAATCCTCTTGTCTTCTCACCTTTTTGAAAGATATATCCATCTCCTAGAAAAAGGATCTTTCAATTATGGGCTGCAAGCTATATATGTATGCAGATGACGCACAAGTGCTGGTGAGGCTTGAGAACCAACTGCCTTCACAAATAACCTTTCAGAATATGAGGCATATTGGCTCTTGGATGGTCACAAGCTCCCTTAAACCTAATGCTGTAAAACTGAGGTGATGGTTCTAACAAGTGGGACTGTGATCTCTCGTATATTAGTAGTCTTAAGTAAGAATTTTGCCTATTCCAAAACCTGTTAATAACTGCCTGGGAGTGACTGTAGACGGAGAGTTTTCCCATCAACAATCTCTACAGTAGTCTCTAAATGCCCTTTATGTTTAGGCAGGTAAAGATAATTACACCATATCTCTCTGCTGAGAGCCATCAATCAACAGTAGTTCTCCTAATGTGCAAACTCATTATTTCTGGACCTTCCAGCCAAAGAACTAAAACTGCTTCAGATTCTACAAAACACTTCAGCCTAACTAATAGTCCACCCAAAAAAAGCATGTTTCTCCATTGTTGAAACAACTTCACTTGCTCCCCACAAAATAAAGGATTAATTTCAAGGTCCTAGGTATTGTGCTTAAAAATAGGTGCCTGGCCATGAATGGTTTTATCTCAAGAAATATTTAGGGATACATTCCTTCTCTGTCTGCACTCGACCTCCGCTCATCTTTTGGAAATATTCAGCTTTGCTAAAATGAGTACGGTAGGGTGCAGTTTCTCCTTTTGTGCACCCACCCCAAGGAACTGTCTCCTGCGACACTTGAGAACAGAATCTGAAAATCTGCCTTTTAAGAGTGCATTAAAGACCTGTTTACACAACTCTCTGCATGCCTACTTTTCTCCTCTCTTGGCTCTTAAAGACGTTTCAGTGCCAAGAAACCATTAGTGTATGTGGATTTTATCAAGAAGATATTATATGTAGTGGTTTACCAGGAAAGGGTATCTGTTTTGTTAACTGACCTCAAGAGAGATGAAGGGCTAAGGAGACTGCTGAAAATTGAACCTATGACCTTGAGGTCAAAGCAATCCAAAATTCCTGCAGTGGGTGCATTAGTCCAATAAGCTACTTGACCCAATTCAATGTAATGTAGAGCTCTCACCACCCCAACTAAAAATAGATTGTTAATGAACCTTATATTCCATAGTGAATATATTATGCACAGAGTCATAAGCTGCCTGATCGAAAGAAAATGTTCTTGCCCTGTGGACAAACATTCAGACTTCTTGGCCCCAAACAACATGTCTTGGGTGTCAGGTGATAGGAATTCCACACCCTGCTGCCACTGTGGAGCTTTCTTCCTGTGTCTGAGTATATGGAAAGTGTCAAGAACAGAGAATTCTGCTGCCTGCTGTGGAGATGGACATTAAGATGGGCATTTTGCTGTAGACCTGAGACAAATGTTGTTGGCAACTTGCACAGTGGACTTGCCCAACATCTGAATGATTGGTTCTGGAGATTTAAATACTATTATCAAGATAGTAATACTAGGGGGTACATATTGAACAACAGTGGTGCTTTCAGCAAGGGTTTTCATTTTTGGAAGACTGCAACAACCCACTACTCAAAAAGGAAGTGATCTGGGTGGCTTCATCCTCGTGACATCTCCTGCTCTGACCATTGCACCAAGGTATCTTCTCTTTTTTTGTTTTGTTTTTTTGTTTGCCTTTGTATAACCATAAGCACTTCTTTTCTGAGGCTTTCAATGAGACTTTTTTTTCCCCATAACTGTTCAGCCTTTTATCCAGTTTCTTACTTGGTTTCGATACTGTATATTCTTGATTGAATAACTATTGCACGTGTCACGTGCATTTCCTCGGAGGATGGCCTTGCTGCATATCAAGCTATTGAACGTGAACTAGGAACTTTACACATCAACCAATTTAATTTTGTAGGTCCTACTGTTTGATCACAGTTTTAACATGATGTGACTGAGCTCCCCGCAAGTCTCACTCTCTCACAGAGCCTAACACAACCTTTTCCTACTCAGCTTCATCCACAAAGAACCATCCCTGCTCTACATAGTCCTGTTTTCAAACTATACAAATGTATATTACAGAGAAAAGACACCAGCTCACAAATGTGGCTCACTCCTTTCGGAACAGAAAAGAGCGTGGTTCAATGTCCACCTTGGCCAAAGTGGATCATTACGGTTTTAGGAGTATTGAGTATTATGATAGCGTTCATCACAGAGCCATCAAAGCTCTAGGCCCTCATGGTTTGATAAGCATAGGTCTGCTAACTGAAACAAACTCTTGCCAAATGTATCTAAAGGAAGCCACAAGAAACGAGCATTGACAAAGCCAGTAGGCCTCGCCTGCACAAGAGCAATTGGCTTTGGCAATGCGTTTTGCCATGTTGCACACCAGTGTGGCTGCTGTTCAGCATGGCTAAAAGTTAGTGGCATGGAGTGTTAGAGTGGAAGGAGTAGTGTGTCATACAGTGGATTTGTTGGAATGTTGTTGAGTAGGAGGAGTAGAGTGTTATCGAGTTGAGTAGAAGGAAGTAGAGTTCAGTGTTGTGGGGTGGAATAGGGTGGACTGGGTTGGATTAGATTGAGGTAGTGAGGTGGACTGGATTGGCGTAGAGTGGGGTGGACTGGATTGAAGAGGTGGATGCAAATGGGGTGAGGTGGAATGGCTTGGGATGGATCGGAGTAGGGTGGATTAGATTGGATTGGGGGAGGTTGTCTGGATTGGAGTGGTAGGGTAGTCTATTGGGGTGGATTGGAATGGATTGGACTAAATTGGGATGGGGTGGGGTAGATTATAGTGCATTAGATTGGAGTGGGGTAGGCTGGATGGATTGGAGTGCTGTGGACTGAACTGGAGTGGGATGTAGTGGATTGAGATGGGTGGGGGCGGCCTGGAAAGGGGGGGATTGGAATGGGGGTGATAGGGTGAGTTGGATTGGGTTAGGTGGGGCTGGGTGGCTTGAATTGGCTTGGGTTGAATTGGACCGGATTGGGGTTGATCCGATTGAGTGGGGTGGATTAGGGTGGAGTTAATTGAATTGAATGGGATGTATTGGTGTGGGGTGATTTGACGTGATTGGATTGGAGTGGAGTGGATTTTGGTGGATTGGATTGGAGTGGGTTGGATTGGAGTGGGTTGGATTGGATTATTGTAGGGTGGATTGGATTGGAGAATGATGTACTGGATTGAGCTGGGCTAGATTAAAGTCATTGAGAGTGGGTTGGATTTGACTGGAGTAGGGTGTATTTATGTGGACTGATTGAACTGGAGTGGGGTGGATCAAAGTGGATTGTATTGGAGTAGGTTGGATTGGATTGTAGTAGGTTGGATTGGATTGTAGTAAGGTGGATTGGGTAGTGGAGGCTTTTATTGAGATGGATTGGAGTAGGTTGGATTGGGGTGGGGTGGATTAGTGTGGGGGGATTGGATTGTGTGGGATGAATTGGAGTAGGGTGGATGGGACAGATTGGAGTGTGGAGGTTTGGGATGGATTGGATTGGAGTAGGGTGAACTGCATTGGAGTGGGGCAGATTGTTTTTGATTAGAGTGGGGCCGCTTAGGTTTGGAGTGAATGTTTTAGATTGCAGGGGGGGCGGGGTGAATTGTAGGGGGCAGGTGGATTGGGTGGGGAGTGGATTGGATAAGAGTGGGGCGGATTGGATTGGTGTGGGGTAAATTGTGATTGAGTGGATTGAATTGTGGCATATTGTTTTAGATTGGAGCGGGGCAGCTTGTTTTGGACTGGAGTGGGGCAGACCGGCGTGGGGCTGATTGAAGTGAGGCGAATTGTTTTGGATTGGAGTGGGGTAGACTCGACTGAGATGGATTGGAGTTGTGTGGATTGAATTGGGGCATATTGTTTTGGATTGGAGTGGGGCGGATTGGAGTTAGGGCAGATTGTTTTGAATTAAAGATTGGATAAATTGTTTTGAATTGGAGTGCAGCAGTTGCTTTGGATTGGGGCAGATTGTTTTGAAGTGGGCTGGATTGGATTCAGGTGAGTAGTGTGGATTAGTGTGGGAGAAAAGTGGGTTGGATTGGGGTGGATTGTAGTCTGGCGGATTGGAGCGGGTCGATTGGGGTGTACTACTTGATTTTGTGTTAAAGTACCTTTACAGAAATTGCACATAATAAAGAAACGATGTGTCTTTTCAAATTTTTGAACAGGTTCTTTGTCATCTTGAGAAGAGCTCCTACGAACAATTTAAAAAACAAAAAGAAGACATGAGTGCAGAGTAAGAAAACACGATTTGGCAAAATAAATGAACTGTAGCTTTCAAAAACAAAACTTTGCAATTTTGGTTCTCCTGCTGGGCACATTTTTGCCAGTAACAAACCTTGTGTTTGTAGGTCACTAGAAGTTAAAAAAAATAACAAAATAGTACCTCAGGCACTTCGGGAGCAGAGGACGGGCACTAATTAAGATGAATCAATCAGTGCTTGGTCCGTGCGCCACACAGAAGAACGTAAATGATGCCAAACTCATCTTGACAAACTACTATGCTATAACGAAGAGTGTCATGCAAACCATCAAATGATGAGTGACAGGCGGGCTCCAAGCCCTTTACTGCACATAAGTCTTGCAAGTGAGACATGTGCTGGCCCATGCACTCGCAGGCTCAACACTAAAAAGTTTGGAACAATTGATCTGTAGTACCAACACTGCTCCACACGTAACATTGTAATGCTGTAAAAAGTGTCTCCGTCAATGTATGTTGTGTTTCTTTAGCAGAAGCACAGATCGTCGGAGGGCAGTCATTAGCTACATGGGTTTTTCGGTCTGGCTTCACAGTGCAACTGTCACCTGACCTTTTCACCTACAGCAGTATTATCCTTCAGTTCTTTGCTTGTACCCAAATATATACATATTCTCATGCTTTTTACTTGTAAATTTTCACATACCCTACAATATTCCTTTACAACCAGACCTGCTTTATTTATTTATTTATTTATTTATTTATTTTTGTAGCACTCAAGCTTCCAAACTATTGTTTGTTTCGGAGATGGTCACAGAACCTGACCTTGATAATCGCAAAGCTGCAATAGTAATGTTAAGATCTTCCCACAGTAGGTCGGTGTTTGGGTGGGACAGCGTCAGGAACGAGCGAAGGCAGCAATCGTCCCATGGGCGCAATTTGCTCGGAAAACCTAGAGATCACTCCTTGGTTAGTATAGTTTTTCTCTCTTTCTGCGCTTGATACTGTGGGAATTAAAGCATTTTTCCAGAAGAGTAACTCCCTTTCTCACCATTCATCTCTCACTTGCCAGATATCTGTCATTTAGTTTTGTTTTTCGTGTGCCCTAAATAAAGAACAACACTAAAAAACACCGTAGTAGTATTTAAAATTGACTACCCGTGGTGAAACAGATTTTAATCTCGATTTCGCAATAATATGAAATTGCACAGTTCCACATCCAAAGCATCCTGGTTAGTATGTGCTCCTCGGCGTGGACTGTTTTGATTTACGACAGATGCCCGTGTTTGGTTTGAGCTGTACATTTCCAGACAGACTGTTGGTATTGGCAGCTCTAGGAAAGTTATGAAAATAATTTTGAATTCCACGTTTGTGCCCTGTAAAATCGTTCCTGGTGCAGACAAGCCAACTTGATTTAACTCCTAAACACAATCTGCATTTTAGCGCAGCAGGGCTTTTTAGCTGTGTTGCTGTTTTTTCTAGTTCGATTGTATCAATTCCCAAACTGATGTGTTTACCGCACGTATCTAAATAAATGTCGCAGATCAAACAGAGGGGAAAACGCCAAGTAAAATTCCATGATGTGTTGTGTTTTTTTGTTGTTGTGGTGGGGCAAGAATGAGGCGCGCATGTGCCTGCTGCTGTGGAGTGCAACCTACACGGGCAAACGGTAGAGTGGCTGTAGAAGGAAAACAACTTGTGGAAAGTGAGTGGTGTGGGCAGGAAACGTACACGTTCTTGTCCTTCTGTATTTGTCATGGCACTGCTCTGCGTTGAATACTTGGACAATTGGGCGCTATCTCTAGTGTTAAGTTTCACGCCGCCTTTGACCGCAACAGCTGACGTGTGTGTGTCCAGGGTCTATGATGCTGTTTTATTTTTGAAACTTTTTAAACCTTGTGTCTCTTTTGGACCAGGCGACAACGACTTTTCAGCATGGCAAAAAATGAGTGAGACAAAAAATGACTGTCAGAAGTCCTTGAGGAAGTATGTCCTTTGAAGTTATGATCTATTTCTGTTGATGCTCTTGTCATTTTTGAAAGTAATATACTGCATTTTTAAGGTGCTTAAAATGTACCACCTTTCTCCATGATCCTCACTTCAGTGTTAGTCATTACCTCCACCCACAGAAATGCGGACAATACACTTCCACTGTTTGCAGAAGTTGACCTTCTCTTCCCCCTTGTGCCATGCAAAGCCAGAGGCATCAACATACATTCCACTGACATCAGTGCCTAGGCACGCAGAGAGATTGAGAGATGCTCGGAGAGAAAAAGATGGACAGTGGGGTGGTGGAAAGAGACACACATCCTCCTATTTCCTTATCGCTATCTTCCCCCTCCTGTCTTTTACCCCCCCATCTCTTCCGCTCTTGCACCCTCTCTCCCACCTGCTCTTTCTGTCTACCACCTCTCTCTCACTGCCCTTCTCTCTTGCTCCCCTTCTCTCTCTCTCTCTTTCTCTCTCTCCCCCTCCCCCTTCCTCCGTTCCATTACACCATAGATGAATCACAGGCTCTATGTACACTCCCAAGCACTCTGCATGCACATGGGATGTCAGTGCAAGAGTTAAGTACCGCACATAGCAGTAGAACTTTAGAAGAGAGGTGTCTGTAGATCACACTGTCATTGACAGATAAAAATGTCTGGTCACATGTTGCATTATCTAACAGTGTCATCTGAATACTATGAGAATATACTTGATGCACCTCTCCAGGTCACTGGTCAGGTCCTGGACCCTACATTGTCAAGGACAGTCCCAGACCTCAGACTATTCGCTAGATTAGCATGATGCCATGTCCAAAATAAAGTCAGTATTGCAGTTTTATTTGCATTCGGGCACGCCAGGAAGGGGGGCGGGGTACGGAGGGCATGCCAATATACATTGCAGGAGACATTCCTATCCTAACGGGCCTTTAACTTTAATTTGGCTTCTTTGATGTGCATCTATCCATGTGTATTAGGAATTATTAGTGGGAAATGTTCCTTTTTAGTAGATATTTGCCTTGCAAACTGAGTTCAACGGTTTTGCCATGGAAAGAGTCTTGCAGTTATTTGCTTAATGAGTTTTTTTAATGTATCCTTAAATATTTGAATTAATTCAGTCCTTATTTTGTCAGTACCTGTAATTTGCGATGTTATGAGAGAACTATTGAAGTACAAGAGTCAGCACATTAAAGTCAATTAATGCGATTTAAGATGCCAAGTGCTAAAAGTATGCTTGTTATTTTAAAAGGAGATGTATGTGTAAATAAGGATTCATAGGAATATCCCTCACCCCCCGCCACCCCTAACCCTCCACATTATGTCGTTGTTCTGGGCTGGGTAGTGCTCAAATCTGGGAACATAAATGTGTAGATGTGGCAAAAGTTTCTGACTTTCAAGACCAATGAGAGTAGGATGAAGATCTTGCTTTAAGTTGAGTGTGGTGCATTTTGTTCTTCGGAAATAAATGGGTTTAAAGGAGAACTGTTCTCGTTTAGGTGTAAAGAGACCCGTGGATTTCAAAATTACTATTTATAAATAAATCTTCATCTTTGTTTGGTCTCATGCTTCTTCATCTGCAGAAACCTTGCCCGACCTGGATGTCTCAAGGGGCTTCCTGTTTCATTTAGAAAGAAAGCGGCCTTTCTGATGTAGAACATCTATCTCCTTTATTGGATTTCACTCTGAAAACTCAACAACCAAAGGTAATTGTCCTGGAAATTTCTTCAGCATTGAGACCTCCTATAACCAGCCATCATTAGACTGGATTCATACACTGAGGAAGATGCTTAAATGATTTCAGTTTTATCTGATAATGAGTAAGAGCCTTCAATTGTCTGTTTTCATTACGATCTTTTTCTTATTGTACATGGCACTGTGATTCAAAACGAGATCAATTCAGAGGTGTCTTGGCCAGTTATAAGTGCATGCTTTAATGAGTCTAAAATTAACAGTATATCCAAGAGCACACTCAAAACCTTTTCAGTAAAGCCTCAGTAACGAGTGGTCACAGAGTGCTGGGACTGAGAGGATATTTTGGTCGTAACAAAGATCACAGAGTTATTTATAGTTGTGGGCAAGCAGATACACCATTCTCTGGTGCAGTGTTTATGATCATGATTGCTTTCTGCATGGTTTGGAGAGCACATATGAGAGCTTTGGCTACAAAGGGTGTATGAATAGTAGATAGAGAAGTACTGGGACAGCAGAAAGACTTTCCAAACTCTGATGCAGAGTAAGATGGTTTTGATTTTGACACATCAATAAAACCGAGATGTTTTACTTAACCATGTATGAGTATAGTAAATCTAGCTGCTCTACAGAGTACTTATTCTTGATGGCCAAAAACTAAGAATAAGAACAAGATTCATCACTTGGAGAATACAACAAGGTTGTGGCACGCTCGAGTTACATATTGCAATTCTGATGGATTCTTCTTTTTGCAGTTCCTCACTTCTTGAATATCCCTAGATGCCAGACTGTATCCTGAAATATTATGGTAGGTCTCTCAGTTGGAACATAATTGTAATATCACTCTAGCCATGTAGCACCACCCCAGCACCGCTCCATAAGTCCCCTTTTTTGCCCAAAAACCCATTGTGAATCTCAAGATGCTCTCTGTTTTTTTTCCCACAGAAGTTAGTTTTAGGAAATGTCTCCTCCCAGATAGGTCAGGCTTTAGCCATGCCGTTCTGCCAGTGATAGCCTTCCATTTCAGACCCCCTCCAGGTCTGTTTGTGGTGCTTGGGTCCAAAGCACGACTTCAGGTCATTTGAGCAGAGCAACCTCATGCATGCCAAGACAATCAAAGATCTGGAGGGGAAGCTTTTAATGATCTGCTTAAAGTGTGCCAGGCCTAGTGCTGATATCCATCAAGATTGTAATTGCACTCTTCATCATCATAGTCATCCAAATATAAGAAAATTAAACATATGGCGGGCATCAGTGGAATGATTCCATGACCAGACTTTGTTCCAAGCAAGAGATAGATCTTCTCAATGTTATCCTTCCCCAAGTGGAGTTCTACTCCAAGCCGCAGCTGGTGGACCTCTCTGGCGGAAGAAACTGTGTCGCTCACTCCTGAACTCCAACGCTAGGTGGCTCCAGCCCCATTGTGTCTGGAGTTTCCTGTGACAATCTTATGCAGTTGGTCAAGATGCTGCGGTTTAAGCACAAAGCAGTTAATTGTGGAGCGCTATTAGGACCCATGGTTTCGTTGGCCCCCTGACTTGATTTCCGTTGGTAGGTATTTCCCCGGCACTTGCTGGCACCAGAAGCCCATCGCAAGAGATTGCCACACCCGATGGACACTCCCTCCCCTACTCCCAATGCCAGCAGCAGCCACACCAGTGGATCAGTAGTCACATCATTGACACCATTGCCAATGCTTCCACCTGTTCCTGTTGTTCCACCGGTACCTCCACCATGAACAAAGGCCAAATGAAAGCGCTCAAGGCAGGCTTGCAGCAGCTGGTGGCGGACCACCTCAACACCAAAACGTCTATCCTCAACATGGGCTTCTCAGTCAATCTGCCCAAGGTACACTTGGAGCCCTTTCAGCACTTTGTCTTAATTGGGGTGGTTGTGGACACAACTTTTTTCCAGTCTTTTTCTCCTCCACTTCATATCAGGGGCATTCATGATGTGATTCTGATATTTCAGGAAGGAGTTTAAGTGTCAGTTCTAAAGGCTGTCGGTCTCCGAGGTCTGCTGACATTCTGCATCCCGCTGGTCACTTGTGCACACTGGCACATGGTGGCTCTCCAGGGGTTCATCTGTCAGGAATGGTTTCAATATAAGGATAGTCTAACAGATGTGATCAGGCTCACCCAGACACTGGGTTGTATCTCTGGTGATGGAAAAGGTCCAGGCAGTAGCAATTTTCTTTGCACACCACCAGCAGAGGCAACAGTAGTGATGGATGCTGCAACATAAGGATAGGGTGGGACATGGTTGTATTTCTTCAGGCCTTTAACGAGGCAAAACTCTTGGGTTTTGAAAGAGACTTTTTTATTGTTCTGAAAATGTTTAAAGCCATGTCCAATGACTTTTTCACGTAAATTATTTAAAATGCCATTGGGTTAGCGAGGAATTGCTTTGTGCAGTAGATATATTGATTTCACGGAGCCATGTTTACATTCACATTTGCTCCCAAGTACTCAAAAGACTTAACTCTCTCCAACTTCATCCCTTCCAGTTTTATTTAACCATAATATCTCTTATGCAGGTTTATGGCCATGAATTTAGTCTTGGCTGGATTTACTTCGAGCCCTCGTTGATTGAAGAAGATGCCTGTAGGCCCATAGGTGTCTAGGAAATAAATAATGTGTTGTTTACAAGCAGGAGGACCAGATGTTCTTGCAGTAGGCCAGAAAATCTTTAACATCAATTATGTAGAGCGAAAATAAAGTGCAAGAACACTCATTTGACGCACTCCTTTCTTTATAGGGATGTGGTCTGTTAATTCACTCAAGGGGCCACAACTCACTTCTGCAAAGGTGTTTTCATACTATCTTATTAGAATAGATAGGTTGTTGTCTGGGACTTCATTGTCTTAAGGACCGTCCACAGCTTACTATGCAGGACTTGAGGTCCACGAATGCAACATATAAATGCCTCATTTCTTGGACAATATTGTTCCAGCATATAGGAAGGAATCTAAAGACCTGGTTGACTGTACCAACCTTTTGTTTTTAAAACCAGCTTGTAGGTGTGGGATAACATTATGGTCAACGGCCCAGTCCTAAATTTTCCCTAATAACTGGCGGCAAATGTTTTTTACAGCTATCAGTAAGGCTTAGGGGGCCCTTTTTAAATATAGAACTATATCAACCGCTGCCCATGTAGAAGGAACTCCAGTTCCCATCAGAATTGCATTAGCAATGTTATTAATATTCGGGTCCCATTTTTGTGGCTGTGATATAAAAAGTTTGGCTGGTATTTTATTGTGGTGTGGTGTCTTGTTCATGATTTTACTCCCACGTCTGCTTACAAGAGCTGCTGTGTTGTGAGGCCAGGGGAGCAGGTGGAACGTGTGTGTGTGTGTGTGTCTGTCTGTCTGTCTGTCTGTCTGTCTCTACAGTCAAGCCTTTTGTTTCCAAAATACTTAAAACCTCCCCCAAAACTGTGTCCTGTTCCTTTCTATCTTTGCCAAATAGCAAAATATCATCTTGAAAACATCTCACATTGGTATGTTTACCAAATAACTGATACATTAACCTCTGGAAGATGGCAGCTGCCGAAGCTAAACCAAATGGTAGTCTTTTATATTGGAAACATCCCACTGGAGTAATAAACGCAGTGTACTTCTTACTTGCTTCACTCAATTTGATTTGGTGGTATGCTGCAGATAAATCTATGGTGGAAAACCATTTAGCTCCCTTAATTAATGTTAACATCTCTGAAATTCTTGGTAGAGGAAATTTATCCACTACAATATTTTTATTCAGATGGCGCAAATCTATGCATAAATGAATCTTTCCAGTCGCGTGTTTAACTACTACAGAAGAAATCCATTCGAAAGACTCAATTGGTTCGATGATATCGGCTTCCATTAATTTCTCCAATTCTTTCTCCACTTCACTCCTGATTAGAATGGGAATGTTCCTTACTTTATGTATCTTTGGACTGGCATTAGTTTTAAGAACAATACTGTGTTCAAAACCTTCCAAAACACCAATTTTCCCACTAAAAACTTTAGGAAATTTTTTAAACATTTCATTTGCAATACATTCTTCCTCATCCACTACCATAACTGGTTCAGGACTATTCGGATCAAGGGTAATATGCAAGTCTCCCTGATCCTTCCAACCTAGGACTGAAGGTCCCTTCCTTGCTACATATAACTTCCCCACAGATTTTCTGTTTTTAAAAACAAATGTAAGTTCTCTGGAACCCAACAGATCTATCTTCTCTCCGGAAAATCCTTCTGGGCTAATATCAGGTTTTTGTAAATTGCTACCTAGTTTTTCCACAAATTTTGACTTCCACACTCCCTCATTAATGATAGTAAAAGGAGAACCTGAGTCAACATAAACTTGAATCTCAACTCCTCCTATGTGCATTAAGCATACTGGTTTCTTCTAATTACCGATAGACTCTTCCTGAACATTAAATACAAACATTTGATCTTTACTCATACTTTTGCTGTCCTGCTTAATTCTATTGACCTTACTCACATCTTCGCTTGAATTATCACTTACTCCATCCACATACTTCACATTATTATTCCTCTTTTTCTTTTTACACACCCTAGCAAAATGCCCTATAACTCCACATGCCGCACACTTCTGCTTCAACACAGGACAATATTTGTGAGAAGCTAAATGTGAAGTGCTATCACAACGATAACACCTTTGACCATGTTGGTTCTTCTCGCTTTCATTCTTTGTTCTGCCCATCCCCTTATACTTTATTTTGTTAACTGTGTCTTCATTAATATCATTATAATCTGTTTTAACTGCTTTTGCACTACGACTAGATAACTCAGCTTTCCTAACTATCGCTAAAATACCACCCAATTCAACATCTCCATTTATCCACAATCTTTCTTGAATTGCTGGATCACGGATATGCATTACTACTTGGTCTCTAATTAACTGACTTTGCAAATGATCAAATTTACAATCATTTGCCAATACTTTGAGCGCGGCTACATACTCATCCACAGTCTCACCACATTCTTGTTTCCTTTGAAAGAATTTGTATCTTAGAATGCCTATACACACTTTAGGTGCGAAATAATTATCAAACTCCTTCAACACGTTCTCAAATACAGTGGTGTCCCCACTGCCACTAATCTTTGTCATAGATTCGTATACTTTTAGTCCTTCAGGTCCCACAGAATGTAGAAAAATCTTTTTCTTCCTCTCCGAACTCCTTTTTCTTTCTTCGTCGATAGTCTCCAAGAAATTTAGAAAGTACGATTTCCATTCTGTCTATTTCATACATGGACTCGCTCCTGCTGGCTAAAATGCTTATGGGGGTTGAAGGGAAAATTGTTGTGTAGTCATTTGAAAAATATTATTACGTAAAGCTGTGTACAAGGGAATTTATTCAGTGACGAATTCACAGTACCGTATTAAAATGTCACAAATAAAGAAGTTTTCAGTTCCAAAACCTGTAAAACACCAGTATACCAATAATCTGTAGATTGTAGGCGAAAAACTGTCCCTATTTCTCTGCTCTGTGCACTACTTCTGAGAAAACGCTCAGTTTTCCTGCTCTAACACTCTTCAGGATAAACAAATGTGTTGCCAAGGTTCTTTCCTTTAATCGACATGAACACGTCTGAGCATTTATTACGTGTGAAATCCAGGAGCTCGAGGTATAGAATGGAGAGCACAGCTTGAAGGTCGCTTGGCGTAACGGTAACGCCTCTTAAAGATTTTTCCTTGTAATAATTTTAAAAGTAGTCCAAAAATAGAATATAAGTTTCGGCAAGCCTTACAGGAATTGTGCGCTTAAATCCAGCGAAGGGTAAGATCGTGCGCTCAGATTTAAATGTCAGAAAGATCTTACCGGAATCGGGCACACCCTCTCGTCGCCAATTCTTGTAAAGTCGGAGGCTTTGTAGTTTAAAACCTTGCTTTATTTGTAGGTTACAATTAGTAAAAAGGCTTGCCAAACTGTCGTGGTCGCTGCGTGTCTCTCTCCAACTCCGATCTGAAACTCCCTTCGAATCGGAATGCAGCCACGCAACAACCACGCGCTAACACAATGTTCTAACTAGAATACAACTTAAATATCAACATAACAAGGAGCGAGCCATGACTGGTTAAATGTTCTCTTCACTGCTGCTGCCGCGATGTCCTCTGGAGCAGGTAACATTTGGCTACGGTTTGGTGTTTGGGCCTTGCTAACAGATATTAACTAACTTACTTTCTTGGTAGATCATGCCATTTGTTTTTCAAAATAGCCAGTTGAATCTGGTGTTTTGGTGAGGAGATCCAAGATTTTCCTGAAAGCCATTGGGACCTAAGGCCACAGTCCAGAGGAATTCTTCACCTCCAGTGAGATTCTTGGATGACACTATGGGCTTGTTGAACCTGTAGCCTTTGTTTATTCTACCTGTACTTTATTGGAATCTGGACTTGGTCCTGTTCAGGATGGTGCCTCAACTCTTTAAGCCCATGAAATCCTTTGAAATTGTGGTATATTTTGTTGCATGACTTCCTTTCCTCGTTGCCATAATTTCAGCTACATGAGCTTCGGGCACTAACCCCCGCTGAAAAATCCAAAAGGTTACAAAAGGTGCAGTGGTTCACCCATTTTCCTCCAAACTATTCACTGAGTTTCAACCGGAAAATTAGATTTGTCTTCCTACATACCAGTGGTTAATTTGTGCTTGTTTCCAGTGCAGGGCACCAGCACTTATTTTTGAGGGCTGGCACTTATTTCTCTGCCACAAGCATTTACTGCGAGCAAAAAACACAAATGGGAAAGACGGAGGATAAGAAAAACAAAAAAGTGTCACAATGGGAGAAAGCAGAAAGCTTCAAGAGTGAGCTGAGCGGCAGGGAGTGGCTGTAAATGGATTGAAGAAGCTTCAGGATTACGCTGCCTCAGTATTCCCTGCTCGCACATTTATTTGCAGCAGCCACATGTATAAGAGGAGTGCTTTGGGCATGCCACATTTTTGTGTACAAATTAAGCACTGCTGCATACATTAATCAATTAATTGTATAGATCTCAATTGAGTTACTTGAGGGACATTAAATTGCAGGTAAGTACCTCACGAGGATTGTTACATCACAGATAACTACATCAGATATACATATATAATGTGTGTGTGTGTGTGTGTGTATATATATGTGTGTGTGTGTGTGTGTGTGTTGTTGGACCTGGCCCTTTTTGCAGTGTCATCCCCAAACCCTTTTTTTTTTTTTTTTGCCTCCTTCTTCCTATTGTTTCTGACCAGTTTTTGTTGGCTTTAGGACTCCGGGCACTTTACCACTGCTAACCAGTGCTAATGTGCATATGTTCTCTGTCTAAATTGTATTGGTGATTGGTTTATCCATGATTGGCATATTGGATTTACTAGTAAGTCCATAGTAAAGTGCAATAGAGGTGCCCAGGGCCTGTAAATCAAATGCTACTAGTGGGCCTGCAGCACTGGTTGTGCCACCCACATGCGCAGCCCTATAAACATGTCTAAGACCTGCCACTGCAGTGTCTGTGTGTGCAGCCTTGCACTGCCAGTTTAACCTGACAAGTGTACCACTTGCCTGGCCCAAACCTTTCCTTTTACTACATGCAAGCCTCCCCTAAGGTAGGCCCTAGGTAGCCCCATGGGCAGGGTGCAGTGTGTTTAAGAGGTAGGACATGTACTGGTGTGTTGTACATGTCCTTGTAGTGAAATGCTGCCAAATTCGGTGTTCACTATTGCAAGGCCTGTCTCTCCCATAGATTAACATGGGGACTGCCTTTTAAGTATAGTTTCCCATTGAGACCAGATAGAAATGTGGAGTTCTCTGAACTCGCAATTTAAAATGTATCTTTTGGTGGAGTTGGTTTTTAGATTGTCTGATTGAAAATGCCACTTTTAGAAAGTGGGCCCTTTTTTTTTTTTTTTTTTTTTTTTTTTTTTTGCTTTTTGCCGTGACCGGCGCGATTGGCATCAGATTGTAGGGAACGTCATGATGCCGTGATAACACCAAATTGAAGCATTTGTGTTTCTAAGCGCTATATTCAAGTTTAATCTTGGAAAATTCACAACTTTGCTTGTGTATGTTGGATTTTTGTTGTTTTGGTCTTGTTTCACTCCGATAAATATTGGCTATGTTTCTAAACTGGTGTTGAGTGTTTTTGTGGTGTTATCACTTTGTTACTGTGTGTGTTTGTATAAATACTTTACACATTGTCTTTGATATTAGCCTGACTGCTTGTGCCAAGCTACCTAGGGCGTGAGCAGGGGTTATCCTAGGTGTGTACCACCCTTACTCTTACTAACGTGAGGGTCCCTGCTTGGACAAAGTGCAGATTGACTGCCAACCAGAGACCCCATTTCTAACATGTGTCTAAAGGTGTATGTATATATAGATATATGAATGCATATATAGATATGTGTATATATGAACAAGTATGTAGAAATATATGTATGTGTATATATAGATAGATGTATGTATGTAGTTATAGATGTGTATATATAAATAACCTAGTGGCATTCACCACTAGGTAGGTATAGTTAGGTGTGCTTTTCCACAGGAAGAATGTTTTTTTTTTTCTAATAACTTTGGCCGCTATTTGACAAATCTTCACAAAACTTTTCAAAAAAAATTTCATCCAGCTACGCTCCTTCCTGGGAAGTTTGAGTGATCCATCGGGTGGGGAGTGAGGAAAAAAAATTGTGGGTCCCAAAACACAAAATTATCATGCATTTTCCGTTGATTTCTTTGGGCAGGGCTACAATAAAAACTGCCAAGCAGAATTACACCAGATTTGGCAGGAAGCTTGATCTTGGTCTGCAGGTAGTCCCTCTCCATACACACTACTATGCACACAGTCATGTGAGAGAGGTCTCGGTAGAGAGACCAGTCTCTCTCCACACACCCTACAATGCACACCTGTCATCTGAGAGAAAGATTTGGAAGGAGAGCCCAGTCCCTCCACACTCGATACTATGCACACTTGTCATCTGAGAGAGATCTGAAAAGGGAGACTAGTCCTTCCACACTTACTACTATGCATGCCTGTCATCTGAGAGAGAGATATGAAAGGAGAATCCAGTCCCTCCACACGCCCTACTACGAACACCTATCATCGGAGAAACCGGTTTGACAGGTGAGGCCAGCCCATATATGCACTCAAATATGCACACCTTTCATCTCGGAGAGATGCCTGAGAGGAAAGGGCAGTCCCTCTCCACTTACTAGTATGCACACCCGTCATCTAGAAGAGGGGTCTGAGAGGAACGGACATTCGTTCTCCTCTCACTGCTACGCACACCCAACATCTCAGATATCGGAGAGGAAAAGGCAGTCCCTCTCTCCTCACTTCTATGCACACCTATCATCTGAGAAAGATGTCTCCTCAGAGAGGCCAGTATCTGTTCCCACATCCTACAATGCACACCTTTCTTCTCAGGGAGAGGTCTGAGAGAAAATGGAAATGCCTCTTTGCTCACTACCATGCACACTTGTCATCTGAGAGAGAGCGTCATCTGAGAGAGAGCGAGGGGTCTTGGTGGAGAGGACAGTCTCTCTCAACACACCCTACTATGCACAGCAATCATTTGAAAGAGAGATCTGCCAGTAGAGGCCAGTCCATGTACACACCGTAATACGCGCACCCTTGATGTTGGTGAGAGGTCTGAGAAGAAAGGGCAGCCGTTTCCACTCGCTACTATGCGCATTCGTCATCTCAGAGAGAGGTCTTGGTGGAGAGGCCAGTCCGTCCACACACCCTACTACGGGCATACATCATCTGAGAGAGAGGTCTGAAATTAGTGGCCTGTTGCTGCTCACTCTCTACTCCGCACACCTGTCCTCTGAAAGAGAGGTCTTCAAGAATGTCAGTCCTTTCACACACCAAACTACACACACCTATCATTAGAAAGAGGTCTTAGCGGAGACACCAGTCATTTGAGAGAGTGGTCTGACAGGAGAGACCATTCAATCTACACACCCTACTGTGCACGGCTGTCATTTGAGAAAGGGGCCTCAAAGGAGAGGCCAGTCTAGAGTGTTCTATGTACACCCATTATTTGAGAGAGGGGTCTGACAGGAGAGGGCAGTACCTCTCCACGCACTGCTATGCATATTTGTAATTCAAGAGAGTGCTTTGATATGTGATAGTAGCCCCGTCTTACATTGTAATATGCAGAACTATTATAGAAAAAAGGGTTCTCAGTGGAGATGTCATTCCCTCTCATATACTACTATTGTCCTTCAGTTGTGTTGCTATCCTGCAAGAGACTGCAAGAGAAGTGTGTGCAAGCTTCAGTAATTGAAGCCTGCCTCATGGGGTAAGTTCGAACTTCGCAAACATCTTGCAAGACCTGCATGGAAAATCGCTGGTCCTGCCTGAGGTGTTTCCCGATCAAACTAGCATCTCATGAGACCTACATGGAAAAGTACGGGCTTGCCACAAGGTGTTTTCTGATCCCGCAAGAGTCTTGCGGTATTGTAAGGGGAGAACCACAAAAAAAGGGCCAAAGCTCAACCAATGGTTACCATTCTTATTACATGGTTGAAGAAATGCTGTGATGTGATTGGCTGTAGAACAAGCGATTAATTCAGTTTGTCCTTGGTGCTTTGGAGGAGAAGGAAGTCTGAGATGTGCTCAGCAGAAGTGAATTTATGTGGAGCTAAAGAGACTGGTGTCTTCATCTACATTCAAGAAAGAACTTCAAGTTCAGGTAATTAATACTATTGTTTATAAATGTTGTGACGTGTCAGTAATGCTGGTAAACTTATTCTACACCAAGTCTATAGAGGGAAAAGCTGTTTGGGGAGATGTAGATGTTTTAATATAACTTTTGAGAGGTACACATTATAATGTAGGGAGATGTGAGCAAGGTATGCAGATTGTGTTAAACAGTGTTTTTCAACTATATATACTTTTCAATAAAGGAAGTACTGTTAAATTATAAAAACAAGAATGTAATAATACAAGCTGTACTGTTCTAATGAATCGTGTTTGTGTGTGTGTGTGTGTGTGTGTGTATATATATATATATATATATATATATATAATAATGTTAGCCCTATGAGTTGTTTGAGTGGTGATATTGCTGTTTCTAGACTACTGAAACATTGTGGTGAATGTTAGCAAAGTTGTGCCACAATGATTGTGTTACTTCAGAAACTGTTATGGAAGCAGAGTTCATGGCATGTTATAATTTAATTGCAAGAATATGGAAATAGACTGGTTGAACGTGGTATTTTCAGGAGAAGGGACAGACAAGTTACTGGTGCACTAGCTATAAGTATGTGATTGTGGGCAAAAAATGTAGTAAAGCTTAGACCCTATAGTGCTCTATCACTGTTATGAATTATTGATCAGTATGTAACTTTTAACTTTTTTTAATTGTCATTTTTTTAAGGAGGAAAATAGAAACTTGTCTCAGAGGAAATAATTGTCTTCTTACTTTAGCAGCAAAAAAGAATATTGTTAACACAAGAATGCTTATTGTGCTGTTCACCAATAACTACCTCTTGAAGCGTGGTGTTTTGAAGTTAGAAGGATGTGGTAATGGCTAACCAGTTGCAGCACAAGCTAACTGTGCACAAACTAGGCTTTGTGAACTGTAATTTATAGATGTGTTGCTTTGCTGAAACTTTCTTGCCACCTAGTGTGCTAATATATACCAGGAAATGGAAGACTTTTTAGCACGCTAAGGTGGCTAAAAGACAGGAAAAGAAGTGCTTTTTTAATCAAAACCCAGTAGGCAAATAAAGCAAAGAGGGACAGTCATTAGCACCTTCTGATGAGTGTCACAAAAGTCATGTTATATAGTTGTTTTGTTTAATAGTTCATAAAGTGTGTTAATATAGTTGTAGTTTTGTATTGTTGTTAAATAGTTCCGTTGTAATAAAGTTTAAAGCTACTTTTAATTTCTTTGCCTAATACTTATTAGAAATTTCAATTTTATTATTGTATTGTAATAGTCACTGAAACTGGAAGTTCCATATTCAGGAACTTGAATTATGCTGCTGCTTGTATATAACTCCAGTCAAAGGATAACCAGTTTTTTAAAAACGTGTGCATGAAGAAACTAAAAAGTAATTGGAGAGTATTGGAAATTTTAACATGTGGTTACATTTCCAGCACGCTGAGCTGACAGAAAATACGTGACAGGAAGCAGGTTCAGAGTATGGAAATATATTAAAACATGAGAATAGGAATAGTTTGCAACCAAACTAAAAGTGCTGTTGTTTCTCACATGTTTCCCACATAAGAAGTCACCAGCTTCGATAATGCAGCACATTATGAACACTCAGAAACAGACAATGTGCCTAATCGTAGCATTGGACAAGTGTGCACAATTTAACTTAGGAATGCTTCATTTGGAGAAACAAGAAATAGTGACTCTTAATAGTGAAGATAAATGAAATATCAAATTTTAAACTTAGCGCTATGTCAATCGGTGGTAAAGAACCCAGTATTTTTAGAGAAAACAGTCTCTAAACTCTGTAAAAACTGAAAAATAATTTTACGACAAAACCGGAACATTGAAGAGGGATTAGTGAATGCTGCAATGGGGAATGTGACAGACTTAATTACAAACGCAACAGAACAGAGAATGAATATATTCTGATTACATTTAATAACATTGAGAAGGAAAGAAATAGAGGGTGCACTGCCAGGTTTCTCCTGCAAAAAGATCTGCATGTGAAAAGACAACCGTTTCTTCTGTTTGGCCTATGCTGTCACCATTCACAAGTCTCAAGGATTAAGTTTGTATGCAGCTATGATAAATATAGGTCACACAGACTTTAATGAAGGAATGTTGTATGTTGCTTTATCATGGGTGAGGCCATTGTCAGTGTTGTACCTTCTTGGTTTTGATGAGAGCAGAGTAAATAGTTACTCATCATGTGTGACAGAGTGCATCTGCTTGAGAGTTGTCTATGCACCACTTCTGAGCTTATATCCCATTGTTGACAAGCATTGAATTTACAGAAACCATAAACGTTCTGAGGTTGTAGAGTTCTCAAAAGTTAAAAACTAAGTGAAGACTCTACAAAGACTTCAAAAAAGCTCAAAACTAATGAAGTCAGCAATGTAATAGGTTTTCCATTTTCTAACACTTCTGGTGTTTCATGTTACTGTAATATAGTAGTTACATTTCTATTCCATCTACATCTGGTGATTGAAAACCTTGTTCAACATAAAGAGGATCCTTTATGTCCAGCTTGGACAACTCTTTTTATTTTCAATTGAGTACATTCTGAAAAACACATCTGTAACTATACTCCATTTATACATGATATTGTTGAACACTGTAATGGTAATTTGAAAAACTATTTGTGAAAGCTGTACAGAACAATGCCTGTGCAGACTGCACATCAAAACTGTTGTCTATATCCGTTGTAAGACACAGTCCAAAAACTCGACTTTTCAGGTCACAAATGTAATACTGATGGTAGCAAAGTCAATACTGATATCGCCCAAACTCCCAAAGTCTTATCTTACATTTCTACAGCCAACCTTCTAGAAGAAACAATATTTAGAAACATGAATGTAGATATAAATAGGCACAAAACACTAAAGTTAATTTTCATTGTCATGTGGCCTACCAAGAACTCTTTCTGATAATAATACGTTAACTTAAAACAAATATCTGTGTGTGCAATATACAAATATTGGGCTAATGCACATGAAACATGTTTTCCCCCATAAATCTAAGTCAATTGTTATTCCCCACTGTTAAATAATGGGTTGCATTTCATTAAACTAAACACATTATTCTGGTGTATATAAATATTACATACTACATCAGGATATATTCAGTGCGAATGCAAATTGTGTTATAAAAAGTATGATCTTGCAAGAGGCTCATGAGAGCAAACTGGGAAGCACTGTCCCTTGGACTAAACATGAGGGATTGCCTCCCTGGCTCTCACAAACTACAATGAGAGGCTCCTGAGAGCTGCTGATTATAGGCCTTCGCTGGCCTTCTCTGGCTCTCATGAGTCTCACAAGAGATTTTAAGGAGGGGAAAAAAGGGAAACATAGTGCAAACAACATAGATCATAAAAGTAGAGGGTAGCTCTAAAAAGTGCTGTTGCTAAGTTTTCAACAACTGTACGTTCTTTTGTGCTTTCAATCACTTTATATATTTTTTATTATTTGAAAGGGTACAACAAAAAATAGGATTTGAAGTGTTGAACAAACACCAAGGGCATCTCCTTAAAAACAAAAAAGAGGATAAAAAAAACTGATGAAAAAAATATTTACTGCCCGGGGGTTCACTTGCGCTCTTGAACAAGCTTGTCCTGTGCAGGCCTGCTTGCCTCTGCTGAAAAAATTGTATGCTTACACAAGCAGCAAAATATCTCTTCATTAAAAAATATATCCAAAATAAAATAAACAGAATTATTGTCCACCTGTGCACTTAGAATGTGTGCAGGCACAGTATCTCCTGGAGAAAATTATGTTGAGGACCCTGTAGAGTTGTCTAGCTCTGCAGCATCAGTCAACTCTGCATGTGCAACCCCTTGTGCGTGCATAGACCTCTAGTTTCTCCATATCCCTAGCCTACTTGTGCTATTTTGTTCATTTTTGCTTCTCCAGTTGAACTCTTTGCTGTAAAATTTACACATATAACCTACTTCGCAGAAACTTTCTTGCCTCCTGCCCACGTTTCAGATAATTGCCACACCAGGGTTTCCTTGGTTGCCTGAGGTGTCTGGGTTGCTGCAGAAGCCCATGGCTGTTTATCTAAATCTGATGCAGAAGCTCATGGCTGTCCATCTAAATGTGATGAAGGTATCTTTCTGCTGAAAGGGGAAACAGCATAGGAGAGCAAGCCAAATATGTCTTCTTTCACCAAAGGCCAGTAGTGAAATAAAGCAAAATGGTTTGTGTCTCCTAAATAAAAACATCCATATGAACCAAACAGAATCCTTCTTTAGGATGTGCTTCCTCTACCAGACCTCTCACAAGTGTCCCGCAGATGTCTCAGAGCATAAAAAAATACTTTCTTTATATATATCTTCTACGGAACAGCAACATTTTTTTTTACCTTAAACAACACACTAAATATTCTGTTGTGTTTAAAATTACAGTAAAACACTAATTAACTTAAATCTAAATGTACAATCTTGCAAGTCATTCGCAAGAGCTGAACAGGAAGTATAGTCCCCTGGAAGTCCTTGCAGGGGATTGTGCAGGCGTCTCAGGAGAACCATTACTTTAAAAAATATAAATAAATATCTAACCATGCTTTATTCCCAACTCTGTTAGAGATTAGCATTCAATAATAAATTAATTTGCTTAAAAAGCCCTAAAACTTCACTGACAAAAACAAAGGTTAATGTAACATTATAGTTCGGTGTAATAAAATTATATTTTCATTTAAAAAAAAAACAAAAAAAAAAAAAACCTTAAAAATTCACTGAAACAAACGATATAACGTTATAGTTTGGTGAATGTCTCACTGTCAACATTAACGTTTTAAACCAAAAAAACACAGAAACTTAGCAGTTATAGTTAGTGCTACTAACTAGAACTTCGCCCCACCATGCACTACTTATGACCTCACATATGACATCACTCTTGACATGTTCTTTGACATTGCTGATGACATCTCAAACTGCATTATTGATGACATCATCTAAAGTTCACTTTCACTCATCCCTGTATGAATTAGGATGTCAATAGAGGCCTGACAGTAAGTACAAAATAGCTCAGGAGAAAATCATCCATTTCTACTGCCACCACAGATAAAACCTATTTAGATGTTGAAAACAAGTATTGTTTGCAACATTGAGTCTACAGAAAATTTTACAGATAGCTTATCAATTCTAGCAAAACTAGCACACGTGCATAGCTTAGATCCTGTAGACACAGGGTCTGCTATCTCAAGTATAAATTAAATTGTTGTCAAGATTCTTTGTAATAAAAAAAGGCAGGCTACAAAAGTTAGTATGTACTTCTTAAAATCTTTCTACTCTAGGAAACTTTTTCTGTGGAACCAAAATACTGCTGAATTTCTCTGTTTTTGCTTTAGTTCAAAACGTTAACGTCAGTGAGAAATTCACCTAACGTTACTGTAACCTTCGTTTTTTTTTCTTCAGTGGAAAAAAATATATATTTATAATGTTAAGAATAGATGTACTTATGTGTGTGTGCATATATAGTTGTATGCCATGCATATATATGCCAGAATAATAGGGATAACTTATTAATTGCTATAAATGAATATGCAAGATGAATGTAATATTAAGTAGTTTATTGTTAGCAATAAATAAGTTAAACATTAGATTTCAATTATTATTTTTAAGGAATTTGTTCTTTTTAAGTATATTTAATCTACAAAATTAATAAAGAAGTATTTTTATGGGTAGTGTATAAATAGAGTAAGTGTAGTGTCAAGGGGTTGGTATAATATTGGGGTAGTCAGATGTTTTAGGCCTTAGGGATGTGCTAGGTATGCAAGTTCAATATTGTCAGCTGTGTTGCTGCTAAAGCCTCCACTGCTGGATGAATTACTTTCTGTATCTTCTGCTACGCATGAGACAGACGCTGGAGCATACTTCACCAGAGTTTAGGTGATCGTTTTGACCTGCCAAACCTATCGGATGGTTATGCTCACTGTCCCAAATGTACTCTAAGAATTAGGTAGCTTCCTCATACCTATTGACTTCGGCCTAAAGTCTCTAGTGCAGCTTTCTCCCCCTTCATCTTTATTTTTGGACTCCGTCGGAGGTCAAGCTCACATAAACGTACATTTTTTTTTTTTTTTTTTTTACCCGCTCCGTACCGCCGCCTTTTAATAAACGCTTTCTTACACCTATTGCATATTTTGTTAATATCCCCAATATACTATTTTATGGATCATATCTGTTTATTATTTTGTAAACACAAAACCTTATACATACAAAAATGAAATGCAAGTTCAGTACATCACAGTGCTAATTATGATCACTATCACCGCATCAGAAGCTCCGAGCCCACCGACCAGATTCTTCTAGGCCAACTCTAAATTTGGCTAAAAGATGCCTCAAAACAAACCACCCTTTGTTGATAGAATTAGCACACGGAGCACATCTAATATCTTTAAAACTGTGTGTACGGCCTAGAAAACCAATCAAACATACATATAAATTGAAACACATTAACAATGCTCCCCCATCTCAGCCATATAATCTTCCTGTCTTGTCATCAGTCCAACCCCCCTCCCACCGCAAGACAACCCTCAGACGCTTCTAAATCAAGCATTCTAGTCATGGTTCAAATCAGCCTCAGGACTATCAAGTAAGCTGGGTTTGTCAACTCAGTGAATTCTGCCGATAAAATCTGCAGAAATGGCTTCCATAATTCACTAAACTCCCCTGTCCGCTGCTGCAAGGCCAATGTGAGTTTCTCCATGGCAAGAACAAACCAGAGTTTCTGCAGACACGCGTTACGCGTCGGGACTCTGTCCGTGCCCCACATGGTTAGGATCAGTTGTAGGGCTGCGTTAAGTGCTAGAGCCATCGGTCTCCCTCTCAGCGACTTCAAGGGAAAAGTAAGAGGATTAGGCAGCCTCAACAAAATGTATGATGGAAATCTGGGGATCTTAGTGTGAAACGCTATGTCTATCTCGTCCATTATGCCCTCCCAGTAGCGGTGAAGTTTGGGGCAATGCCAAAGCAGATGGACAAGTGTACCCGTACCTCCGCACCTCCTCCAGCATAGGTCCGGCTTAACAGGATCCCATGTGTGTATACGTGCCGGGGTGTAGTACCAATAGGAGGCCACCTTATATGATGTCTCCGTCCCTGCTGCATTGTAGGGTGTGTGATGTATTCTAAAGAAGATACCATCCCACTCCTCATCCGAGAGCTCGGTCTCCAACTCCCTCTCCCATCGCAACTGTCCTTTAGTCTTAGGCGGGCGCTGTTCCCCCTGTAAGAGCCGATAAAGTTCTGAGATGACTCCCTTATCTTTTTTTAACAGGAGCCATTTCTCAAATGGCGTAAGGGGTCTATCTATCAACGCTCTGTTTTGTGGCTGCAATGCCCAGTGCTGTATCTGGTAATACATCAATCTATCAGCCTCCGTCAAGCCATACGCTTCCCTCATCTGTGCAAAAGACAAAACCCCTGTTCATCAAAAAAACAACCCACCCTTTTACAGCCCCCCTCATGCCAGCGTCTCGGGGCTTCGAGCCGGAGCCCGGGCTCAAAATCTGGATTTGCGCCTATGGGAGTCATCGGAGACGGGAAAGTCGTCCGCCCGGATCGAGTAGCCACAGCATCCCATATGTGTAATGTGACCCCCGTTATCGGAGAGGAATAAAGTCCAACAGGCTCTATGTCGGCGTCAAAGCCATGGCTCCCTCCATATATGTGAGCTCGCTACAGCCTGATCCATGAAGCACCAATGTTTCTCTGTGAGCGGACGATTCCACTCCAGAAAAAAACGAAGCTGTGTCGCCTGAAAATAGCGCTGGAGGCAAGGGATTGCCAAACCTCCCTCACTCTTAGTCCGGCACTGCATCCTTCGCGATAACCTCGCCAGTCGACCCTCCCATATAAACCTCAGAATCGCCGATTGAAGGGTCGCTATTGTTCTCGGGGGAGGGCTTAGCTGAAGCATCTGAAATACATAGAGAATGCGCGGCAAGATAGTCATCTTCACCGCCACCACCCTTCCCAGCCAGGACAGCTTATGCCTCCCCCAAGAGTCAAGATCTCGCTGGACCTCACGAACCAGCGTTGCATAGTTCCGTCTCGCTGTCTTAGCGACCGAGGTCGCTAACTCAACTCCTAAATAAGGAAGACTCAAGGGCGACCAGAGAAAGGGGTATCTAGCTCTCAAGTCAGCCTCATGATCCGGTCCCACCGCCAAACCAAGAACCCGGGACTTCTGCATATTAACTCGGAATCCCGAGACCTGACCAAACTCAACTATTATCTCCATGAATGCCGGCAATGAGGTCAGAGGCTCCGCCAGGGTAAGGATCACATCATCCGCATAGAGGGTGAGGAGATGGTGGTCTCCGCCAAACCTCACCTCGGAAACCAAGGGACTATCCCACAATTTCTGCGCCAGGGGCTCCATATATAATGCAAATAAGAGGGGAGACAGCAGACATCCCTGTCTAGTCCCGCGTCCAATCGGAAAAGGCAAGGAGAGCTCCCCATTAACTCGAACTGACGCCCTGGGCGACCGGTAAACCCAACTGATCCAGGACCTGAAAACGGGTCCCAGCCCAAATCTTTCCAGAACTTTAAAAAGATAGGGCCAATGCACCCTATCAAACGCTTTTTCAGCTTCTATAGAGAGGAAGAGCGCCTCCCTACGGGAGCGATCCGTTTTATCCAACAGGTGCAGGAGCCTTTTCGTATTGTCCCCGCATTGTCGGTTTGGTATAAAACCCGACTGATCTGGGTCAATAAGTCCCGGCAGATACAAATTTAGGCGGGCAGCAGGAATGCCAGTAAACAACTTAGCATCTATATTCAAGAGCGAGATCGGTCTATATGAGGCGCAGTCCTCCGGATCCCTACCCGGTTTTTGTATAACTACAATAGTAGCATCCAGCATGCTCGGTGTCAGCGCACCTGACATCCGAAAGGAGTTAGACGACAGCGGAGCAAGTTCTGCGCAAAAGGTCTTATAGAATAGGGGCGAAAACCCATCCGGACCGGGGGACTTCCCAACTTTTAGTCGGGGAAATTGCCGAAATAACCTCATCCAGCCTTATCGGCTGGTCCAACTGCAACGCCTCCTTCTCCCCCAGAGGCGTGATTGCCATGCCCTCTAAGAATTAATCCAAAGCCTCTGGATCTCCCTCCTCTGCCGCGTAGAGGCCCCGGTAGACTCTGCAAAAGCCTCAGCAATCTGGTCACTCGTGCCCGCGGCCATACCAGAGGGAGAGCGGATCAATTTTATTGCGACGCTGCGCGCTGTGCTCATAACCGATGTGCGAATAACTTCCTGCACTTATTACTCCCAACATGAAATTTGTGCTGGAGTCTCGCTATCGCATACTCCGCCCTGTCCCAGTCGAGCCTCCTCAGCTGCTGCCTCACTCTCTCCATCTCCCGCCAAATTCGAGGCGCACCAGTAGTCTTGTGGGCGCGCTCCAGAACAGCCACCCTCTGCTCCAGCTCCTCTCTTATCTCTCTCCTTGCCTTATTGTCCCTTGCCGACAGCGCCATCACCTCACCCCGCACCACTGCCTTCATAGCCTCCCATAATATCGCAGTTGAGGTGCTAATTACATCATTAAATCTAAGATAGTCCGCGATCACACGCCGAAGTGACTCTACCGTTTGTCTCACTTTGGAGTAGGGAATCTCTAAGGGGTACCCACCGGTCTTACCCCCACTGTGGCCTCCAAGGTAATTGGGGCGTGATCAGCCAGAGCTCTGGGTTCAATCGTGGCCTCCCTGACCCTGGGGACCAATTCCTGCGAGACTAGGAAAAAATCAAGTTGGGCATAAGTCTTAGTTGCCGCCGACTAAAAAGAAATATCTCAGAGCGTAGGGTTCAGTTTTCTCCAAATATCTTCCAACCCACAATCAGCCAACCACTGGCGCCCCGCTTCCGATAGTGCCCCAGTTTGTCCAAAGCGTTGGCCAGAGCGATCAAGCTCATTATCCATTACGAGATTATAATCTCCCCCCACTAAAATGGCCATATCTGGTGAACTAAGAGTTGGGGAGATCACCTGTCTCAGGAATGCCTCTTGTTGGGCGTTCGGAGCGTAAAGAGAGGCGACATTAAAGGAAAAGGCCCCAAGTTTTATTCTAATGGCCAGGAATCTGCCTTGTACTTCGTGTATCCTCCCCACTAGCTCCCCAGAAAAGGTCCTGGAAAGCAGTATCGCTACGCCTGCATGCTTTGTAGTAGCTGAGGACCAAATATGCCCAGGAAACCATCTTGAGTGCATGCGATATGTGTCTTTATGCAACAAATATGTCTCCTGGAGTAAGCATATGTGACACCCAGATTTCTCTAGATCTGACAAAATTGCTAATCGCTTAGTCGGATTATTCAGCCCCCGGACATTGAAGCTAAGACATTTAAGCGTCATACAACCCAGGAAAGCAGTTATTCAGGTAGGAGGGAGGTCTACGGAGTAGCCCAGGCCCAGAGCCGGACCCCCGCCACTCCAGCCCACACGACAAGACCTCCAATGGCATGCCTAAACAAGCTCGCAGGGAAGCAAACAAACAAATAAACAAAATGCACAACAGGTGCCTATACCAACAAAGTCTCTCTCCCACTTCCAACGAGGTAAAAGTCTCATCTGGGCTGTAGAACCACACATGTTCCTCCACCAAGTTCGCCGGCTCTACCGCCCAGGCTGCTCACTCAATCACAGGGCCGCGGCCAGTGGCCCGAGCCAACCAGAAGGACCACAGCGCACTCTATTTAAGCGCTCGCCCGGCTGCTACGCTGCTCACTGCTGACTGGTGCCCCGAAATCTGCTCCAACACGGTAGGGCGTTGCTGATTCCCTCTCCTTTCTTTCCTCCGCCAGCGTGGACGGCCGCCACCAGCCAAACCCAACCCGGAAGCCGAAGCAGAGGCACCCTCCTCCAAACCCAGGATGCGGTTAGCCTCCGATACTGACTTCACCTGGCGCAGTTGATCCTCCCAGCGAAAAACAAGACGGAACGGGTGACCCCACGAGTAGGACACCGCCCGCTCGCGCAGTTGCTCTGTGATGGACTTAAACTCACGCAGTCTTTGCAAAGTCCGAACCGAGAGGTCCTGGAAAAGTTGGAGCTGATACCCTCTAAAAGAGACCTGCGGGAGATTGCGCGCCTTTTGCAGTATACTTTCTTTCAAACCAAAATTATGCACGCATTCTAAGATATCTGGTGGTCGATCTCCTGCTCCTCCAGGTCGGCCCATGCGGTGGACTCTATCGAGGGTGATCTCCCAGATCTACTCGAGTTCTAAGATCGAGCGAAACAGCGCCACCACCAAGGCACCAATGTCCTCCTTCTCCACCCCGCGCGGCACTCCTCTGATGCGGATATTATGTCTGCGCGAGTGGTTCTCCAGGTCCTCCACTGTCATTTGAAGGAGGTCCTGCTGTTCTTGCAGGCGCAGAACCTCCTGCTGCAAGTCCACCACCTCCTCGCCAAGGGTAACTTCACCTTCCTCGACCTGCGTCAGCCGCCCACCCAGGGAGGAAAGCTCCACTCTCAGCTCCTTCACCTCATGGGATATGTCTTTACGAAGTGCGTGGAGGTCTCTCCTAAGTGATTCAAACAAGGAGGTAAGAAAGCCCTTGGTGACAGGAGCTGTCTCGTCCTCCGTCGCCTTCTTGACCGTCTCTGGGGTCCTCGTGTTCGGCATGTCCTCCGGCGCCCGCTGGTCAACATATCGCGGACCGTCCGGTCCCTCTTGGGTTTAGAGGTCGTCATCTCAGCCGCCCGCGGCCGGCACAGAAACCAGGCTCTGACTGTCCACTATCCAGAGTCGCCGCAGGCAACTGCCTCTAGTCCTCAATCCCACAGGGACCTCGACTCACCAGCTGCCAACAGTCCGTGGACCCCCTCGTGGCCCCGCTCCTCTCGGCTCCCAGTGGGGCCTTCACGCGTCGTCCGCTCCTCTGGACCGCAGTCCTGGTCCACACCGCACTCTGGGAGCACTACCTCAGGGCCAAACAGCAGGTGGGCCCAACAGTTCGCCCACTCTCTCCACCTCAGGTCTCCCGGGCACGGCCCCAACGGACGGCCTGGCCACCACCGGGGCCCGACTCCAGGGCCCTACCAGGCCTCACTTGCCAGTTGCTCCCCACCGCGAGGGCGCGGCACCCTCCTGGGCGTCGCCGCTCCCCCACACTCTGTCAGCAGTCCTTCGGGCCCGGGTTCGAGGCAAAAAAGAACCCGCGACCCCCCCAGGCCTCACAGTCTCCACCTCCGGTCCGGCACTCCTGGATCCGCGCTACTCGGGGGCTGCGACCCCGCAACTCACGAGGGCGCCGCGAACCCCCAGCGCCCCCGGGGTGCCAGGCCTCTCGTCGGGACACCCCCGGCCGGCCAGCCCCTCCTGCAAGCAGTAGATTCCGGGCCTAGGCGGTGGAGCACGGACCAATGCGTCTGCTCACGCCGCCATCTTGGCCACGCCCCCAATATACTATTTTAAACGTTAATTATGTTGATTGAATTATTATAACTTGTAAATTTGTTACTCGGGAAAAATGTGGTTTGGTGCATTTACGAGTGGGTCTTCAGAAATGTGTTTTAATAAAACTCTTGGTAGTTCTTACACCTTTGTGTATTTATTTTTAGCGTCCTTACCTACATCACTTTGAAAAGGTCGAATTGTAAGCTATTTTATAATTTCTGACTGGGATAATTTGACAGTGTGATAAAAGATTTTGAAAACGTTGTCCGCATTAGAGCTAAATATTACGTTTCTTTTGGCAGAGTAACAAGGTTCCTGTTTTATCCAGTACAATGGATGAACAGTCGCAAGGCATTCAGAATCCTCCTGTTCAGAATTTTCAACCGCAGGTATTAATATTATAGGTGTTCTTATGATTGACTTAATACGGTTTTTTGTTGCTTTGTCTGCTCATTACACAGTGCCAACGTTTCCAGATGCCTTGTCAGAGTAGCTAATAAAGTCTGTTTTTAACATTGCATTCTTCTACTGTAGTCTTGAATTTATAAGTTGACATGCAGGGTAACACGTACCAGAATTCAAAGGAAAACAAACAAACCAGTGGAATTTGGCAATACGTTTGTACTTCTGGTTTCACTGACTGGGTCGGGATAAGGCAGGAGTCAGTTGAAACATGAAAAGTTCCCCTCGAACTGAAGACATCCAGCAATGGGTGAATAAAACCCCTGCATTAACCCATTTCATCATGCCAGACACAACTTCCCTATAAAATACCAGAGGCAAGATTAGAGGGAAATGTTGTCTTCAAATGACCAATTGCATATGCTTAGAACAACATCTCCTTAAAAAAAAACAAAAAAAAAACGTTTTATATATAACTTAAAAATGACAGCATCTTATTATTGATACAGTAGTTAATTGAAGGAAACACTGTGTTTTTAGCAATCCATACTGAGACTGTCATGATTATTTTACAGTTAGGCACATGCTTTCACAGTTTCATATCCTATGAGAAAACAGTGATTTCTGCATGAAAGATATGTTATATTGCTCCTAAGGACGCATGGTCAACATTTAAGAAAATTCCGGCAATGTATTAACACATTACCATTCTTAACCTATGGGAATGCTTCTCACGAGTGCCAGGACCATGACCTGCTTTCAGTGCTCTAAAGCATCTTTGAATGCCCCAAACCATGCATGCATATGTGTCCTATATGAGTGTGCTCCCTGTACCTTTTGTTTATTCATACCCATGCCATTTCAAAGTTTCCTCACCTTCGGATAAGGATGGGATTCTGCTTCTTTGACTTTCATCGTCTACATACTTAGTTGGAGAAGAGGGATTTAGGAAGAAAAACTAGCCCATGTTTTCGTTCAGATTATTAGCTATTTTTTCTTTATTTCGCCTCATCCTTCAACTTGGGTCATTGAATCAGAATCGTTCCAGCTTAACTAAATTTGTGTCATGTCAGTGACTGTTTGTAGCAGTAGAACGTCTTACCTTTTGTCACTCATATTTGAGTGAGAATCAACATGTTCATGTTTCCTGTCCATTTGCTACTATGGAAACTAGAATCCCTCTGTAACTGCCTTGCTTGCATGCAGAGTTTGCACTAACTCCACACACAACTTGTATCCCACGTCTCCTTGTTCTCTCTCTTTTGGTGCACGAGGTAGTTGAGATAGTCTGCTTACTCAGTGATCTTGCCCCAATGTTTGATGCTATATTCCCTGAAACATAAGGCAGAAGAGAAGCAGCATCAGTAGGTGCTATTCCCTACTTAGTTTGCCTCTTAGGAAAGTTCCTTTGACACTGAGTGCACTAGACCATGCTGTAATTTGCGTCACCTTGCCACTCACGATCTTATAAAATCTAGGATTGCAAATCGACCTCTGGAGTGTAGTCTTCATCTGAAATGGGATTCAAATCTACATGACTCCTTCACTTCTGGGTTCTTGTCAACTACTGTGGCATCTGAAGTTGCTTCAAGTAGTGCAGCTCCCTTTGAATCCAAAGTTCATTTTTTGCCTCCATTTTGTCCACCTTTATTAGCTTGAACGCTGTTTTGGATTCTCTTGTTTCAAAGATGAAGGCCCTGGAAGACTGCTTTATTCCTTCCTGTTTAGCTTCTTCATCTCTTCTATAGGTTCTGGCTATAACCCATTTGCCTCTCTAAAATCTTCACATTGCTGCTCCACAGGGCAATCTGATATTGGTGAGTCTCTAGTAGATGTCTAGTAGACAACTTCCCTGCATGGAGTCTGACTTTAGTGGTCCGTTCACTGACTTCCAACACATTTGACAGTAGACCATAAAAGTAACCATGACCTACTTGTTATTGCTGGTCAAAGTCCTGGATGGTCTGTCCAGTGAGTCCTTCACACCTCTGTGTGAAATCCAGGCTATATAAGCTCTGCTAGCTGCCATGTCTCACCCCACAAAGCCTATTCTAGTTATGTAATCACATGTCTAAAGCAGGCTCAAAATATAAGGAAGAAGCCACATGCACATCTGGCTGTCTCAGAGTCCATATACAATGACTCCCAGAGCTAGCATAGTCTTGGGCTCCACAGACGTATTCTGTTATGGTGATGGCTACTGAATCTAAAAACATTGTCTTTATAACGTGGGAATGAGATGAAATGTCTTGAATCCAACAACAAATATATTTGCTTCCCTAAGGGAAGCTGTCTCTCCCCTAGACTAACCTTTGGTATCATGGTACCATATGGGCTAGGTTTGTAGGACTAGTTTGACAAGTACACCTCCCTCTGTCCAGAATATGCCCAAAAAGATCATATGAGCATAAAAAGCTGGTCAGGTAGTGAGCACATTATAAACTGCTGATGTCCTTGGATCTCATCAGACAAGTCTACGTATGCACCAACGGGAATAGGTGATGTTTTTATTCCTCATGCTAGAGGCTCAAGTGAAAGCCAAAAACTCCTGTATTTGATCAGCTGGAAATCTGGCCCCTTCATTGGTAAAGTGCTCCAAAAATACAGGACAAGGAGCCAAATTTCACAAACGTGTCTAAGCAAGTTCAATAGGCCTGTTCCTTCTCTTTGGGAAGATGTTTACCATTCTCCACCTTTTGAATTCTGATTACGACTGATGCATAGCTTATCTTAGAAGTTGGGAGCCACTATACTCTGCTGCTGCTTTTCTTGCCTACTTCTACAGCACCTCTTCCCTAATGCACACCCCAAATCTTATGAAGGAGGAAAAGGGACTTTCAATTTGTGAGTAATATAGCCATTCTTGTCTACTGTATGAGTTGAGAGATATTAACTTTCATTATTTCCCTTTAATGAAAATGGAGATGTTCTTGGTCTGTTCATGAACTTTATGATCTGAATCAATTCACCCATCTGCAGAAGTTCAAGTTGTTAACTTTGGCCCGATCTGTCATGATTAGCTATGTTTGGCAGACCGCTCCTGTAATTTTGTTCATTCTGCAGAAATCGAAAAGGTTGTTCCAATTAAAATTGCGATATCTGCACTGCCCACAAAGTATACTCTAATGTGGACTTAAGGAAGCCCCCACTACAAAAGTATATCATGGGGCAGGTGGGGGATTGCATTGATACTTGAAAGTTTGCAGGTATCCCTCTCTGACCCTCAGTTATGTTATTGTTGGGTCCGTAATGAAATGAATTTTGGCCATTTAACCTGCCTGGATTTTTTGCTTTTTGATCACCCGATTTTTTTTTTATTTTTTTTTTTTACCTTACTCTGGGTTAGTCTCACTACTACAGTCTCACTCAGGGTAATCGCATGGGAATTGGACTATATGTGTTTACCTCTAGTGTCTGCCTTACAAGATAAGGCCTCTGTGACGCATATATGGTAAGGGACACTTGGCTAGTTACATGTGCTAATGTGCTGGATGCACATGTGAGACTACAGTTGTGTGCAGCCCAGTATTGTGCACAGGTAGCCTAGCTCAAGAGGGGACTCTGCAAGGTTAGATGTTGACCTGGGTATAGGCCTTATAATTTTAATGGTAAGGTCAGTGGGGTTTACTGGATTATGTGCAGTGTCACTTCACTCATAGGCGGAAATCAGCCTTAAAGTGCAATTTTACTTACCTTAAGTCTACAAAGTCTAGTGGGGTATCAAACTGTGTGAAACATGTACACCACGTTTGAAGTCCCAAAAACATACATGTGCACTTTATGGGTCGTCCAAAATTGTCATATTTCCTTGGCCCAGCTCAGGATCAGAAACCAGGCCTTTTGTCGCTCTGCTGGGCCAAGTTAATTATTCTGGTCCCCAGAAGAGGGAACAAAGGCTTCACCACAGAAAAAGAGCAATCAACAGTGAGGAGAAAGGGGTGGGGAAGAAAATCTGAACTAGGTAATGGACTGTAAATCTGTGCCAAGGTTGGGACAGCCCAAATTCTTGCATGAAAGAGGGAGCTCAGACATTCGGAGCAACACAGTAGTGGCTCCCCCCTTTGAAACTTTGGTGAGAAAGTCTCTGGCAGTGATATCAGCTAGGGTCAGAGCTGAGACCCCCCAGGATAGATGTGTATAGAGATCACTTGGCCATGCCATCTTGGATTGTCCCAGGGTGCTGTGCAGGGGGGGTTAGAACTGGGGCAGACAAGGGATGTGGTACCCTTGGATTGGTCCTGGGTGCCTGGCATTTAGAACCTTCCATACCCACTTGAAAGCTCTTGCACAAGGGAGAAATAGAGAGTTTGACACCAAATGTGTCCACACATTCTGCACAACTAATAGCACAGTTCCCTTAAAAGACCCCTGTGAACTGCTCAAAATTCTATTTGCCATTCTCAAAGAAGATTCAGACCATCAGGCCAATACTAGACTTTCAGCCTTTATAAACTTTCTCCTCCCTCAGGAAGGTTGTTTACATCAGCTAGACTTTAAATAGGGTACTCCTATGGTGGCTGTTGTGTACAGAAATAGGCGTAACATCTTTTTTTTTAACTAAAGAGACAAGTGGTAGCTTGTAAGCTGGCCCCGCCCCCGGCTTATTTAGGCCCTTAAATATTAGGTATAGTAGAGAGGTTTACTTACCTAGTGCTGTTTGTAGGAGGCATGTTATTGGTGAATTTTACAAACCGCCATAACAATATTATAATACCTATTGCTAAAAGGACATGGGGCTCCTAGCACCGCAGTTGGCAGGAGATTGTAGACTCAATTGACATCTGCCATGTGCTCCGTTGATAACAGATGAACTGGAAAGACTACTGTACTGATTGGTGTTGGCAGTTCCTCCAGGAATTGTGGCTGTAGCTAAGCTGCAACAGGTAGAGTAGTTTTTCTACTGTTCTGCTACCAACTGGACATAAGTCAGCTGTCAAATTATTTTTGTCTTGCTGCTCCGATTGGAGATTGGGGCAACAATGCCCTGTGGTTAACAAGGACAGTCAAAGGACTTATTATGCCTAGTGTTTGTGCAGTATCCATAGTAGTTGTGGTTGTTGTCAATAGCTTCAGGTATATTAGTCTTCATGTACATGGTATTAAATGGCACAGGGAGCTTCCCGCTGCCCCATTCCTCCTTATTCCGCCATTTGATGGAGGAAGAGAGGCGTGTAGCTGACCGCTACATCATGGCCCTTTTTCTCTGTAGGGATTAACAGTTGCTTCGGTGTCTTGAGACTATAGCTGACATGCACTAGTTTCTGCGTCTATTAGAATTTGGCACCAGGGAGAAGGGATGTGATAGCCTGTTCTAGCCATTTGTCTGGAGCAGATGTTGGTAGAGTGGCACAGGCAACCCTTCCCGGCTCTTTTGCAACCTCTGGAGAGAAATGGTAGAGTGGCTGTCCCCCAGGGACAAACCTCTGGGCCACGGGGTAAGGCTGTAGAGGGGTTCCAGTCACATGGCCCCTGGCCCTTTGCAAATTGTTGAAGAGAAAATGATTCCGTTTTTGATGGGCAAAGCCATATAGATTTTTAAAAAGTCTCTCCCGCGCTCTTTATCGAGGCCGGGGTAGAGGGTCGTTCAACATATTCCTTCCCAGCTGTTGGGGTTACCGTGTTGAATCAAGCAATGCTTTCCTAGCTTTGTGCAAGGTCAGACTGCCGTTTTCGACCTTTTCATCTTTCCCATTCCGCGCTGGTTGTAGCCAAGCCTAGGGGTTTAGTTAATCTCAAAACTTCTCCACGGACTGGCTAATGACGTGATAGTAGTAGGTGGTGGTCATTGGTCACGTCCAACTTAACCATAATGCAGCAGTGGGTCTCTGACAGTGCTACTTGGGTTTTCCTTCCTTTGTCTCACCACTCCTAATATTTTCCGTTTCATTGAAAGGGTTTTTTTTATTTTATTTTTTTAACAGCGTATTTGCCATGTTCCCTTAAACCAAAAGCATGCTTAAAGGCCGTGGCCCTTTTTCTCAGGAAATGCAGATCCTTTTGTTGTATTTGCATGGCGGGTGATCTTAATGTTTATGATCAAAAGCGAGTGAAAGACGACAGACCTCAGAAAATATTCTAGCCAACGTCAAGGCAGTTTTGCATATTATTTTTATACCTGTTAAGGGACTGTCGGGTAAATTTGTAGCTCTTCAATGTGCTTGTTTTACCTTTTTTTTTTTTTTTTTTTTTTAAATGTATTTTCCCACTATTTTAAAGCAGAATAACATGTGTATGGAAATCTCACACAAACGCATTGTCAACTAAAACTTCAATTTTTTCCCCCTAGAAGGGACTGGACCAAAATTCACCAAACCTGAAAAGTCACTACGATCCGAGCCCTGACTTACTTGCATGTTTACGTATTTTCATTTCGCTTTATTCAATGTTTGTTTATTTTTCATAGCGAAAGCTGTCATCCGAAACTGTGCTTTTGGGGCATGTCTGTTCAGGTTGTCCTCTTCGAACATTCTATAAAGTTTGGTACACGTCTGTCAACCGAGAGCAATGGTATTAGCCAATTTAATCAGCTTGTCCATATACTTTTGTCTGCCACTGTTTCCAACGCACAACATGACATATCTATAATTATGAGGACGGCCAGTGACCCTAATGAAGTGTGTATTTACTATTCAAACTCCACGTGCGCTTTGATAGTAGGGAAGGTTATAAAGTGGACCGAGGCAAATATAACTGCACTTTTTTTGTTTTTTGATGCATTCGCTCCAAATTACTTAAACACACTACAGGCATCGGTCCTCCTAAAGCGCGTACACACACACACAAACACACACACACACACACACACACAGACAGACAGACAGACACACACACACACCTACACACCTATCTACCTACCTACCTTTAAATGGACCGGTACTGTCCTGTACCGAGTATCGGCACTTTTTTATTTTGAGAGGGAGAGTACCTGCACTTCTCAAGACAAACGTAATACTTTTAATTGGGGAGCACCGACACTTCTCAGAAGCAAGTAGGCACTCTGACACAGAGTACCTGCACTTCTGTTTTTCCATTTCAAGCACTGTATATATTTATAAAAATCTCAACCACCAGGACGGTGCACAGTATGGCTTATTCAGACATTTATGTGATTATTAATATCGAAGTGTTGTACTGTGTTCTCTGGCCAACGGACGCCCTTGTCCTACGTGATCTCGATTGTGCACACATTATTTTGTGGCCAGGAGAGACCCATGAGTAGTGGGGGATCTGCAGCTATGCTGCTTCTCATGTCATCTCTCCACCTTTAAATTGTCTGACAGGACTAGGGAGCAGATGAGACAAGCTGTCAGTCAGTCCTGCTGCCCTTTGAGGAAAGGGCATTGGGAGAAATAGGTGCTGCAAACGGGCTGTGAAGTTTACATATACTGCCCACTGTTAAACAGATTTCCTCTAATGAAGTGTCTAGTGCTCAGGCCACATCAGCCTAATCCTTGGTGGCAGTTCATGGCTCAGCTGCCAAAAAAGACCACCCTCTGGCCTTCTCTCGCCACTCTGGCCGCTAAACAGAGGGATGTGCCCAGCCTTAATAAAGCCAGACCGTGTGCGAGCTGACATGCAAATGTAGGTCATTGCATATGTAAATGTGTGATTACAAACTTGCATGCCAAAGCAAATTAGCGAGACTTTGCTCTCAGCATGCGGTTGTCACACCGGTTTAATAGTTCACGCTAATATTTGTCAAGTAAGCGTGCAGATGAAAGTGCAATTCCCATTTCAACTTGGAAATAGTGCTTCTAAATAAATCCCATTTAATGAAGCTGTGTGAAATGAAAGGTATGGCCGTGCCGGGAAATGTGTGCTCATAGGCCTACATGTCTAGGTCGCCAGAACTGAGTGGACCCGTGGCTTTGAACTGGAGGATTGCAGTTTAGTCGGTGACGTTACGTTAAAGACCACAATATTCCAACCTTCATGACTGCCTCATTATGTTCAATACTTTTTACAAATCAAAAGGTAGCGCGTCTTTGTTCATTTCTTTTAATTGTATATACGTCTAAGGAGAACAATATGAATATATTTCACGTTCCTCTTTGTTAGTTCGGTTTTGACTTGCCCGAATTCTGCTCTGTTTTTAATGTTTAGTTTTCAGTTATGGTCCCTCATCCTTTTTGGCAATGCCTCTGTTGTCTGCATGAAATGTTTGCTGCCTATCCTTTTACTGTTAATTCTCGTATAAAATTAACTTGCTGAAGATGGGGCCACACAACTATTGCGTTAGCAGTACATGATCATTGTATTGTGATTGTAGAACAAACCTACAAAGTGCCTGTAGGCATTCGTGTCGGAATTGTTGGTCTTAGTAAATTATTATTCTTTTCCATGCAGCATTACGTTTTGGGAAATATTACAATTTTCTATGTACCAAAAAACGGTTGCCTATTTCCTCCTTTCAGAAAGCTTTGAGGCCCGACATGGGCTATAATACGCTAGGCAACTTTCAAATCGAAAAGAAGATTGGTCGTGGCCAATTTAGTGAAGTTTACAGAGCAACGTGTTTGTTGGATCGTGTACCAGTGGCTTTGAAAAAAGTGCAGGTAAGAACACTGAAAGTTGATTATGAAACTTGTTGACTATTTTTGTCCGCGAACTTCCTGTACCAACTGCAAGAGGAGGGCATTTTGAAGCGTTAAACTGTTAACATGTTTAATGATCCTTTAATCCATGACACTGCTACTGCTTTAAAAACGTAATTGGAAAGTGCATTAAGTTCTGGTTATTGCCACATAGCTGGATGTTTGATTAACGTTGGAGCAAGTGGCAAAATTAGGAAGTAAGCAGGAAGCAAACTGCGCTACGCGGTTGCTCCCCTGTAAATACTGGAAGCAAAAATACTGGGTTCATGGCATGGCCACAGGCTATACAAATTAATGCCATCTCTCTTGCCATCTGGGATTTCCTGAGTAGTGCATGCCTGTAGTTATGATTGCAGAGCCATTGGCCACAGGCAAATTGCAGCTCGTTTTAGGTTTGGATCCTAGCCATAACATCTCTTGGACTCAAGTTTTTTCAGGGAATTTGTGTTTTCAGAAATATACATTAATATGTGAGCTTTAGAAAACATTAACTTCCTTTAGAAAATAATATTGCTGTGTGGATAAAGTCAAGGGCAATACAGTGTCGGTGGTAGCAACGCTAGTTTCAGGTGACTTGGCTTCTCACAGGAAAAGTATTTTTTGAAACTGCATATATATTTTTAAAATATGTATTTGATAACTTCTGACTTTTTTGCTGCCAAGTTTGTGCAGATTGGCCAGTGAGAGAAGAAGTTGAAGGTGGGTTCCTAAAATGTATGTTTTCCAGTTAGAATGCCCTACAACCTTTTACTCGAGTGCACAACTAATGCTACTGCGCAGATATGTGCTCCTTCTGTCATATTAAGCACTTTGCCAGCCTTGGCAAAAACATTTTTTTGTTGTAAATCTGGACATTAGTTTTTGAAATGTAAAGAGAAGATGAATTAGCATGATCAATTCAAGGAACACAATTTCAAAATCAGTTCTGACTGCTGGCCATTTCATTGAATGTCAAATATGGTTTGCGAACCTCAGAAAAATGTTGTTGTTTTTTTCCCCCTGATTTAAATTTAGGTTAGCAGAAAAAAATATTTATACGTCTGGTGAGCTAAAGTTTCATAGAAATAAACACGTGTGGGGCCTTTCCACACTGTCACAAAAGTAAGGCTCTGCAGAGTCTTGCCCTCTACCACAGAGAACCAAATAAAAATAAATTATTATTTTTCACATCTTTTTTTTGACAATGGAAATCTTGTTTCTTTATACATCCATTACCGGCACATATTAGATTTAGATACACAAAGTACATCAAGGAGCTAGGCCTGATGCCTGGCTCATCTGAGCTTCCATCGAGACTGTACAATTTATTTTCTATTTTACATGATTTTCACACAGGTGTCAGAGGACCTGCCCATGGACGGTCCATCAGTTGCGAGTTGTGGACCACAAGAGTGTTCTGGTGAAGTGAGCAGGTACAAGTTTGACCTCAAGGAACCGGGCTTGAGGGCTTGCGTAGACAGGGCACCTACATTCAGAGACTCAGGTGGCCTGAGTGAGAGGGTAAATGGGAAGATTTGGGTGTACTGTAGGTTATGGCTGGGTAGCCCTATCATGCAGTACACTTGCCAATCTTGGGTCCAGTCAGGTACATTTACTCAACCTTAAGCTCAACGCTGGGTATCTGTGGCTGTGAGCAGGAAGGCTTAGCAAAGGAAAGGAACAATGTATAAAGCATTTAACAGTAGTAAACACCAAAATAAAGTCACACGACACCACAAACAAAACAATTTATAAAAATATAGCTTATTTTTATGAATTTTGAGAGACCTTAACCATCAAAATCCACCAGAGGGATCAGGAGATACCGCAAACAAGCATTGGCCAACAAAAAATTTGGTAACTTTTGAAAGGTTTGAAACAGTTAATTTGACTACACCGGCCCGTGTTGGGCGACCAAGTCTGACATGACAGAGGTCTAGGTGGTCAGAAAGAATACGTTGGACAGTTAGCTGACCACTTGAGCGTTTTTAAAGGAAGCTCCAAACTTTACAGGATGACACCAATAGACGACAATTGAGTATTCCTGATGCTGAGAGATGCAGGCTTAAAGGTGCTCAAGGATGCTTCTGATTCTGTGTGGTCTGTGGGGGTCGAGTCCTCTGTCCACAGGTGGGTGGGGGTGACTGTCCATGGATGACGGAGTCCTACAAAGTCCTCTGCAGGGTTCCAACGCCTGCCAAAGCAGACCTTGCGCTTTTGCAACACAGCAGTCACAGGGAAAATCTTTGGTGGAGGCTGGAATCTGCTTAGTGTGACGAATCCTGTCACAACCACGCGCTCGGATTCAGCACACATGGGTGCATCTTTTGTCTATCTCTGAATTGTGCTTTGGGGTGCCTGGTGTAAGTAGAGGCAAGACTATTGCAGTTGCTACCAAGGATGCAACTCTGGCTCTTTCAGCTGTGATGACCCCAGTTCAGCTCTGGGGGTGCAGCCAACTGACCCTTGGAGTCTCTGCTATGGAATGAGGCTAGGAAACAACTTTTCCCCAAGCCAGGCACACAGAACAGGGTCCAAACTCCGCTAGCCCAAAGTGCAGCAGGTACAGTCGCTCTGCTGGCGTTGCAGCCTCTCTTTGTGCACCTTCAATGGGTGCAAAGGGGTCTTCTTCTCGTCCTCCTTCCAAGTCCAGCAAATACTGAGGGTCAACGTGCCAAGGGTGCCATATTTATCACAGGAAAGTGCCCCAAGGGGACCATGTGTTCACTAGAAAATGGGCTACTCGGTCCCCTCCTACCTAGTGATTAAGTTCCTGTAATGTGTGTCATCTGGCTATCCCAGATGCCACAATCTTGCACCTTTCAAGATGCCACAACCCTTCCTCGGTCATGAGGAGCAAGGTATCCCACCCTTGAGGTGTGGCTACCTGAGGGCAACACGCCCACAGTAAGACCAGTCTGCGTGTGAATTATCTCTCTCTGGACCTGTCTCCATGCAATCTACAGAAACAAAAGGCAACCTGCTAAGCGTTGTTGGGCCAGGCAGCCCATCAGAGGCAGCCTCCACTTTTAAGTTTGCCTCTGGGCTAACCCCCTGAGTGGCCATCAGGGCAGAGGAGCTGACACCTCGTTTTTTGCACCACTGCCCTTTGTACTTGAGCCTGGGAGTTGTTCACATGTCTCCACAGGCAGTCAGAAACCTGTCTGAGTTGGTATGCCTCTGTGAGGCTGCTGGACAAGCCAACCACAGAGGGGTAACTTTCTAAAAGCTGCCCACCATTAATAGGGACATTAATTTCAACCTGGTCATCAAGTCACATTTAATGCCACAATTAATTTGATACCTCTCAGGACCCAGTTTAGTAGTTCCACTCAAAAGTTAGCCAGGTGGGATGTCACACAGTAACCCCATATTAGCCAATTGGGCTGCCAACTTTAACCGCAGCAAAATGACAATGTGGAAGTGTTGCTGCTAAGACCTATCGTAAAACATATGTCTTACTGAGCACAATATTGCTCCCCGCCATAGTGCTCGATAGGCCTTACTTAGAGAAAATGTACTTATGATAAGGGATGGAGTGGTTTAACCATAGTTTTAAATGGCAAAGTCAAACTGGCAGTACAAGCATTGCCCTTTCAGTCTGCAGTGGCAGCTGTTTTGTATATTGTCACAGAGAGGGTGGTTCAAGCAGTGCTGCAGCACTGAGTGGACCACTGTGTTACATACTATGGGTACCCAGGGTACCATACAAGTAAGTCAGGTCTTGGCAATGGAGAATGTCCAATTCGACATGCAATTTGTATAGGGTAAAACACTGGCATTGAAGTCTGGTGAGTAGGCCTCTGTGTACTCCGAGTCATTAAAACAGCAGCATCAGTCAAAAATGTGGGGGGGTAAACATGCAAAAAGAGGCATTTCCTTACAGTAAAGAGCACAGGGGTTTATGTTCTAGGTAGTAAATGACTGTTATTTACACTGCACTCTATTGGCTCCTTGTTAGGTGTCTGAGTTGAATGTCTGGCTGTGGGCATAAGGCCAGACTGGGTGGATGGCATCCCCTTGGAATCTGGGATGAGGATAGGGTAGATCCATTTTTACTTGAATAGGTGCAGCACTGAAACCTGGGCAACAACTTAAAATCCCTTTTAGAAGGGGAGCTGAATGTTTGAGCTGCTTCAAAGCCACTCCCTGAATTCAAAAGCCAAATACCTGACCTCTTTCTGAGAGATACTTCTAAGTGCAGATTCATTACCTTTAAAATATCCAAGTGCCAAACAAAATCTGGAGAATATTCCTGCACCATGACTCTTTTCCGCATCGCCTCGAATGTCACAGAGCTTAGCCACCCTTGTCCACTAATGTAACATGTCCCAAGGTACTGGGTTACCCCATTTTTACAAAATAAACCCTTGTCCACTGGCATTTATTCCTTTCTTTCTTTCTTTTTTTAACTCTTTTTATTGGATTTTCAACAGGTGCATGCCAAATCCAGAGAAAGTGTACGTAACTGCATTTTACAGCAGCACCAGTGTTGAGGAAATAGAACATCAGTAGTCTCCCCAACCACTCACAGACACAAACATATCCTAATGCAAATTTATAATTGGCCTCTTTCATACATCATATGGGCACCAGTCCTTCTGCCTCGCAATAGTCTGTATTTTACAGTCTGCATCTAACTCGGGTAGATCCATAGTCCATACATCCCTATACATGTAATAAATGGTATGCCATCCAGGCCCTCCAGACCTCCCAAACCTTTCGTGGGCAGCCTCTGTATATGTTACCTTTTTTGCCATCATGAATCTATCCATCCCTCTACTCCACGTGTCCACTATGAGGCCTAACTCCGATACCCAAAGACAGGCAACATACCTCTTAGCCTCCACCAATTACAGAATATGAGCCTTGGCTGGGGCAAGTCAACATCGTTGGGGATTCCCAATATAATAAATTTGGAGGTCAAGCGGGATCTGCTCTGATCCCCCCCCCCCCACCCCCCCCCCACCCCCCCCCCCCCCATGCAGTTCCCCCATAATCTTTGACCAGTATTCCTGTATAACAGGGCATCAACAAATGGTATGTTAAAAAAAAAAAAAAAAAACGTACCAATTTGCCCCTGACATGGGAGACAGTTTGAGTATTGCACCCTCCCCTTAGTATGTAGAAGCTGTCTGTCATAGTAAATCGTATGAAGGGTCTTGAACTTGATTAGTCGCAACCTTGACCTAATGGCTACTTCTCGTGGGTACATCAATACTGCTTCCCAGTCTACGTCTTCCAGTTCCCCTATGTCAGCCTCCCACAGACTACGTAGTCTGCCAAGTGTATCCGGCATATTATTGTTAATGGTCCTGTACACCATAGACGCAGCTTTAATATTTAACTGGTCCGTCAGTAATCTGCCTTCCAGTGGAGCATATTCCGGTATTCCCTCCCCCGCAAGGTCCTCCGCCCTTCAGGCATGTCTCATTTGAGCATAGTAGAAGAACTGTGTCCTGTTGAGCCCATATGCAGCTCGTAGTGATTCAGAAGGCATGAGATCTCCCCCTCTAATACATCTCCTAAGTTGCAAATTCCAATGCAATCCCACGCCTCAAAGCTTGTAAATTTACCGATTTCCGGCAACCAGTATCCTTCCCACAGGGGAGTCATCTTGGTGGGCCTGTGCATTCATCCCAGCACCCTGGTGACCCTGGCCCATGCCCCAAGAGCTGTAGCAGGTAGGAGCTGCCTCACTCCCCCACCTCCATATACGTAGTGGAGACACGATTTCCCTTCCCACTGCAGTCTCTCCAACTGAAAAGTAGGGTGGTCCCTGGGGGCATACATCCACTCGTTGACATTGATCAGGTGTGCCGCCCAATAGTATGCCTCTGTATCTAGCATAGACAGGCCCACACTATGCTGATTATGCTTCAGCGATTCAAGTGCAATTCACGGATGTTTCTTCTCCCACAGAAAAAGCTGTACGTCCTGCGCCAGGGCCTGGAAATATTCCAGGGGGATCCGGTAATACGTATTTCGTAAGACATACAGCAACTTCGTTAGAGGAATCATCTTAAACATAGCCACCCGATATATCAAAATATGTGGGAGGTCCCCCCCCCCCATCACCCCCTCCACCAAATCACCAAATGCTCCATATCAGCCCGGCAGGTCCCAGTAACCCTCCCGAAGTTTCGGACATGGCAAAGGTCCGCCTTATGTGTCATGAATATGCCAAGATATTTCAATCTCACTCGAATATTGTAATTGACTTAGTAGGGAGTGGAGAACCGTGTTCTCCTGCAGGGCGTACAACAAAGATGTATCCCAGTTAATCTGGTACCCAGAATAGCTCCCATACACTGCAAATAACAAAGAGTTTTGGGAGGGAATTTAGGGGTCTTGCCACATATAAAAGGATGTATCAACAGCGTATAAGGAAATGCGTTCATCCTCCATCTTCTCCTCTCTCAGCCTGAACCCATGTAACTCGAGATGGACACTGATCCTTCACACCAGGGATTCTATTGTGAGTCCGAATAACAAGGGACATCCCTGTCTAGTGCCACTTTCAATAGGAAACTCAGATGAAAGGGTCCCATTTACCCTAACCGCCGCCACTGGATTATAGTAGAGCAGCCTCACCCACTCCTGATATCTAGGGCTCACTCCAAATCTCTCCAAGAAGGGCCCATGCACCACACTGAATGCTTTTTTTTTTTTTTTTTTTTTTTAAGCATCCACGGCCAAAAATATGTGTGGATCCAGTTGTTGCATGACGGCATGTATCCAGTTGTGTGCGCCTCAAATTATATCTTGTGGACTGTCCCGGCATGAAGCCTGATTGGCCCCTATGAACTAGAGGGGTGATAACACCCTGGAGACGCATCACCAGAACTGTGGCCAACACTTTCACCTCTACATTAAGGAGGGAAATTGGTCTATAGGATGCACAAGATGCTTTACAATTCCTTTCTTTCTTTAACCTTCAATATGGATTTGGACCTCAATTCGCAACTTGCTTGGTTTCCCAACAACTTTTAACAAAATTATGAGTAAACAATCTTCCAGGGATCATGTTGCCACTGAAAACCAAAGGATTTGTGCTCTGTTGGAACTGCAGGAAGCAGATGTTGGTCATAGAACTGTATCATCCTTTGCCGCTTGAGCTCCTATCATAACTCAAAGTTGTGGGATAAATGCACCTTCCTGCATCTGAAAGTCATTCCAGAAGTGGAAGGTTAAACTGTCGCTGAACATCAGAAGAGGTTGTGCTTGATAACTACTTGTCGCTCCAAGGTGTGAGTCTGTTTGCGATCCCTTTCAAGAAATCTGTCCTGTGCAGTCATTCCAGCTCAACGTCTTGCTGCAAGTTGGAGTTGAAGCCAAACTGTAAATTCAAGAATGTCAAGTGGGATCGGACCCCATTCCGCCATTCGAAATCAGACTGGATTCTGAAGGGTTATACCCCACAACTGTCTTAAAACTCTGATCTGATTCAGTGGTTGGTCCTGGTGCACCCCAAGTTCCCCAGATAGTCTTCAACCTGCAGCAAATTGCAGCTTTCAGGGAGGCCATGCTGCATCTTTTCAGATATTCCAGGGACTCTGGCATGTATTTGGGTTCCATTTGGACTTCTGCTGTTGTACCCTCCCTTGGTGCCAACTGACCCTGTGGAACCTATGCTCTGGCCTATACGATTTCTGACCCATGCTTCCTGATTGGCCCCAGGATCCAAGTCGGTGTCGGACCCTGAGCCATTATCTGCTTGCTCCTGGCCTATGGCATGCAATGAGATCACAAAGACACAACAGAGAGCCATTGGAACCAGTGTAGTGCTTATTAGGCACTCCTGGATGTTGTAAAGTGTATATTATGGGCATGTGCAGGTGCCTCTTAGGGACATGCTCTTTGACTCTGGATTGTTTAGGGAGAAGGCTAATTTGATTTGAGGACAGTTCAGCCACAGCACAATCCTTGGCAGTCTTTTCCTGTACTGCTGATGGAACTGCAGTGTGGGAGATTATTCCTTGGAGGCTTGCCTAAACATAGTTCCTCTTTCCCAAACTGTACAGTAGTAGCAGGCCCTTTGTTTTTTATAGCAGTTTCCATAGCTGTTCGCTTCTGCAAGGACACCTCTCCTCTATCTCCTTTTCCTCTGCTGCAGGGGCTACCAGCTGCTTTAACTTTCCCTCACAGGCCCATGCTTATCTGGTAGGAGGCAGGATACAACAGTCCCCCCCAGAGAACAATCACTTAATTCCTATAAGCCTTAAAAATCATTCAGAGGGATTTTGCCATGCTTTTCATTTGCTCCCCTGTTTTACCTCCCACATTAGAGCGACTGTCAGCAGACCATTCCACAATCTTGCTGCAAGAAATCTACCTTCTGCTAGCTAGGAGTGCCATGGAGCGAGTGCCAGCCCCAGAGAGATAAGAAGGGTTCTCTTAGTTGTACTTAAACATGTGAATGGAAGTGGAGGCTTTCAGCCTATAGTGGACCTCCATCCACTGTATTCCTTCCTGTGGAAATTCATTCAGGATGCTCAGCTGTCTAAGATTCTTTCTTTTTTGATCCTATGAGAAAAGATGGTGTTCCTGGACCTGCAAGACACGTATTTTCATAAATTTGACCTGCAGTCCTATAATCGTTCTTTATGGTCCCAGAGGGGTGAGGACGCTTCCAATTTGCCATGCTGTCCTCCGACCTTACAGCAGCCCCTCATGTGTTCACAAAAAGATGGCTGTGGTTGCTGCGCTTCTTCAGAGGTTACTGATTTATTGGTTCCCTCTAACTTGTCAACTGGCTGCTCAAGGCAGGCAGTGCCACCTGTGGTTCATGCACAGGATTCCTTCATTGAGGTTGTCCTGGACGCAGTGTAATTCAAGGCCTCTCAAATACCTCAATGAGTCCAGGATATGATTTTTCAGATTCTATTCTAAATCTGTGTGGACGGCTCTGAGGCTTCTTGGGCTCCTAGCCTGCTGTACCCTCTTTGTCCCGAACACCAGCCTGCAGTGAAATCACAAGTTTCAGTGACGCCACCATCAAGACTGCTTCTCCAACTCCAACCCGGTCTCGCAGATGACTCCGGATCTTCTCTGCTGTCAGATGAATGCCTGTCTGTCCTGTGGTAGGCCACTCTCCCAACCAGACCTTCCAGTCATGACCTGCATCTTTACTGGGGTAGGGTAGTCAAGTAGGAGAGGTGGAAATCAAAGGCCTCTGTTCCCATAGGGCACTGAAATAGGAGGCTGGCGCAGATTCTCCGGAGCAACGTGATGGATCATGTGGTATTCCAACAAGCAGGGCAGACTACGGTCCTGTGCCAGGAGGCCATTCGCATGGGAAAGAAGAGGACCAGCAAAACATCTTTTTGGTAGTCAACTAGCTGGCGGGGTCTTTCAATGCCAGAGCAGGCATCAGCTTGCAGCTCACAACCATTGGAGTACTCCCTGGTTAGATTTGTTTGCCACTGGCAAGAACTCATAGTGAAGTAAAGTCACTGTGATCTGCTTCCTGACTGCGATGGGACACGGATCGTCTGCACTAATTTCTACCTCTGTCTATCCTGCCTTGTGTTCTTTGGAAAGTCACGTCAGACTCTGCACTGGTTAGGTTAATTGCACCAGTCTTGGCCAGGCGAGTAGAGCTCCAGCTACTTCTTCAGGAGGGTCTCATGCTTTAGCAAGAAGGGATGGTCCTGCCCTAAAGTCCCCATTACCCACATCATCATGCATTTGAGATTGAGTGGCAAGAGTTAAATGTGTCCAATCTATTGGCCTTACTATTTAGTTATCCCCCCAGCGTGAGGCTCTTCTTCATAGCTCATCTGCACTGACCGAAGTTTGTTTGTTTGTTGCTTGGTATGGTATGGTATGGTGTGGTGTGGTGGTAAGTGTGTAAGGGAAATGTTACCTCCCAAAATGATAGGCTTTAAACCATGTAGGAAACAAACGTCTGTAGCAGACCCTCATCAGGTTTACCTGTGATGCCTGAGGTTGAGTCAGGACTCTAAGGCATGTAGTGGTTGCTTGTCAATGAATCGAAGGCCATGCAAGCTGTTAGGTGAAACTCAACATCACCAAGCACTGAAAGGCTCTCATTGGGACTGCTCCAAGTCGAAATTTCAGTTCCTGTCTCGTTCCAGATTCAGAAGCCGCAAATGTTATTCCAGAGTTCGCTCTTCGTCTCGATCAAAGTCATGCAAGTTGAAGAAACAAAACAGCAAATATAAGCGTCACTCGGCACCTTCCTGCTGCTCTCACTTTCCGGAGACAACATAGGGGCAGTCCCATACTTCTTGATCATGAAGTCTATTGATGTTGGAGATTTTCCCGCAACTTGTTCCAGCACAACTCGAGTTACCAGGGGCTTTCCACACTTCAAAACAGATCAAGGAGTTCCATAAGGTCATGATTGACTCTTTGGATCCTTGCCTACTTCCTCTGGTGCACCTTTTGGCTCCCTTGCGGCCGAGAGACCTTATGTCTGGAGTAATGATGGTCTGTTCTCCCTCTGTGCTGATCGGACTCTCTGACTCCACCCCTGCTGCACTGGTTCAACCTCAAATTAGGTCATGCCCAGCTGCTGTCAAGACTTTGCTTCCTTCGCTCGAGCCCTCAAAAGGGAATTGATATGGATTGAGACAACTATTACGATGCAGGTGATGTGGTTGTCCAGCCATACCAAGAAGAAAATTGCTGGGGCAAGTTACAGTAGGCTAGTAGCTTTGATACCCTCCCTGAGTCGGGGCTCCTCTCACTCCCTTGTCCCGCTACTGAGGAGATTGGCTGGCCTATGCTTTACAATGGTGCAGGAAGCAAAGTCCTTGGCTTCCAGCTCCCCACCTGGGAGGTTAAGACTAATGTTCTCATGGAAGTCCTTCAGCCGGGGCAAACATCCAGTGAACTCCTCCTACCCTTTACCAAGGCCATTATGGAACCTTTGTTGGGGGGGTGAGGTGGGCGGGGGGGCGGCCAAAGCTTGCTCTGGTCCCCCTGTCAAATGTCAGACTGCGGGGTGCTATCCCCAGGTGGAGACATTTAGAAAGAGATCCTTCTGCACAACTTCGGTGTTTTGATCAATAAATGCAGGCTGCATCCTGGGATGCTATTCCTATGCTGTTTGGGGTTCAGTTGCTCCACATCCTCCCAGGTGTTCTTGAAGATATCCGACCTGCCCTAGTCGAGACCATAGAGGATAGATGTTAAGCCTCCAAGGTCACAATTCATTATGGCTTGGACACCACACATTCCTTCGCACAGGACATTGGCATCAGTGTCTCTGTTCGCTGCAATGCTTGGTCGTGGTCCAGTGGTTTTTCGGATGATGTCCAGTTCCTCATGGACATGCTGGGGACAAGGTGAACTCTGCTCGCAAGTAGTTCAAGGAGAGCAGGGCCACGACACACTTCCTGTGCTTGTCTGCCCCAGCCACATCAACCCCACTGGTCCTTCATTGGCTTCGTCAGAGTTGCCCCATTCAAGCAGCCAATCCACCCTCCGAAAGGCAAAGAACTTGTGTAGCAGAGCACTCGATAGAGTTAAATAAGGAGTAATAGCAATTACTTCCTACTCTTGATGTAGCCTTGCAAAATCAATATCAATGTCTTCGCAATCCATTAATCAACGAAACCCAATGACTTAAATACAGGCTCAAGTAATGGTCATGTGACAGTTTACTCCAAAAGATAGTTGCAATAAGTCCATAATTAGTATTCCACAGAAGAATTCATAGTCCTAGAATCTTATAATTTGGTATATTTCTTTCACAAGCCAGTAGCACAATGTATTTTACAATGAAACTTGTCAGCCAACAAGAGTTTCATTCCCTTCTCGAGATTTCCTCAAGGCACATTAAAGTATGGTTGAGTATAAATCACTATTTGTAGTCCAAAGATGAGCTGACGTCCCAAAGTACAAAATATTGTACAGGGCAAACAGATCTGCATAGTTGCCTTGGCAATGCCGTTCACAATCTATAGTCCAAGAGTGTTGAGAATTAATTTTAATATAAGTAAATGTACAAACATGCCTGTCCTCTTACCAGGGTACTCCTTGAAACAAATTGTTCATGTATACGCTGCATTTAGTGGAGAATGTCATCTCTAAGGTGCACCCTCCATGAGACTCACAGCAGGTTTGCAGTCGAGGCCATGGAGCCCACCGTCCCTGCAGTCAAACCCTTCTGCGGTTCCACCTTGCTTGTGAAACATCTTGTAGACACTTGAAAGTCCATGCAGAAATCCTTCAGCTGTTGCACAGTGTAAGGTTCTAACCCAGTCAGCTCAGATTTGATTACTGCAGGTGTGGCTTCTCCAGAGTGAGACACAATTTTACTGAAAAATTCAAAAGGTGAAATCCCCTCTTAGCAGGACCCACAAACAGTACTCGCAACCAGCGACGGGAGCGACACAAAGCCTCAAGGGCTCCTCAAGTGCGGATGGTACAAGGAGCAGTGCTGGAAAGATGCAAAGTGTTAGTGTGAGCCCTTCCCACCCTCCTCCCTAGGATAACCCATTAGTATGCAGATGAATGCAGGTGCAGTTGAATATCCTGTGTTGTGGGTGTTTGAAGGGAATGCACATTTGTAGCTGTCACCTAGCCCATGCCATATGTGTATTGGAGACGAGCTGTAGGCACACAGGGCAGAGAAATGCCCACTTCCTAAAAGCGGGATTTCTGGAAAAGTAATAATAAATCCAACTTTACCAGTAAAGATGGTTTATCATTACCATTCCAGTGATACTAAAAATGATGCAGCTACTCCCCTCTGAGCAGGAATTACAGCCTAAAGGTATTTAAGGCATTCCCAGTGCTAGCCTCACAGTAATGAAAAATGACTTAAGGAGTTTTTCACTACCAGGACATGTAAAACTTAAAAGTACGTTGTGTCTTTTGCTTACATGGTGCCATGTACTATGGGCGAGCTAGGGCCAACCTTAGAGATGACTTGTATGTAAGAAAATGGGAGTTTAAGGCCTTACAAGAGGTTTTAAATGCTAAGTCTAGGTGTCAGTGAAACTGCACACACAGGCTCCGCAGTAGCAGACCTGAGAAGTTTACAGGGCTTCTTAAGTGGTTGTCACAATTGTTGCTGAAGGCACACAAGTAGCATTTCATTTACAAGTCCTGATTATATGGTGGATCACTTTACAAGGGGCTTAAAGATGCATTAAATATGCCAATTGGGGATACACCAATGTAACCGTGTTTGGAGGAGAAGCGCATGCACTTTAGCTCTGGTTAGCATTGGTAAAGTGCTCAGAGTACTAAGGCCAACAGAAAGATGCAGCAGCAAAACACAGGGTAAATGGCAGAAAGTCTGGGGTAAGGCCACTGTAAAGATGCCAGTTCTAACACAGACACATCACTTCTGGGATGCGGTGGCCATCTGGGAGAGGTGGAAATCAGAGGCCTCTGGTAGAGTCCCAGCTCCATGTTCACCTCCTGGAGCTGATGGCCATCTGCTTGCATTAGAAGAACCTGCCTCTGGAAGGATGGAAGGACTGCATGCTCATTCTACCTCAACCAAAGCTACTACCATTGCACTGGCACGCAGAGTTGCTGCCCTGGACATTTGCCAGGTGGTTACGTGGGTGTCCCTCCATACATTCATATTGCTGGACAGTCCGGTTTGTCGAGAGGGGTGTTTTGCCCCCTTAGTCCTGCAGGACTTAATAGTTTGAGTCCATCCACAGACCCATCTCCAGATAGGTACTGCTATTGTATCTTTATTCTAAAGATGATGAATGTGCTTCTAGAAGTTTCTGTCAGAAGCACAAGTGATGTGTCTTTGACAAAGCTTTTTTGGTAGAGACTCTGTTTAGCTGCAGATTCTTCACCAATCCTCCCATCCTTCCTGTTCTGTGATTGGACTGTATCAATTAATAAGTTCCCAATTCTCGAAATCAGCACACTGGTCACATCGTTTTGCTTTTGGGGCTCTGCGTCTGGGAGCACAGATGCACTCAAACTTCTGAAGTCAGTGCGCAGGAGTGGAGCATAAATTGGCTCCACATATCAATTCCAGAATGGCGTCAGTGTGCAACTGCACAGCACCAGCTTTTGGCGCATATTGATACTCCTGAAACGTTTCCATATCCAATCTAGTGCTGGGGAATATTCAAAAGGTGAAAAATCTACAGCTAGATACATTCTCTACCAGAAAAAACTTTACTGTGGTAGGTAAATTGCTCGACTGACAGACCAACACCCATAAGCATAATTCTATCATCAGTTAGTGACCTTGATTTGCTCCATACTTTAAGTGAAATCCTGGCCAGTTTGGGTATTCCATAAGAGTTCACATGCAAACAAGAATGGGCAGCATTTTTTTTTTCTTTTAGTGCTGGTTTCATCTTTTGTCAAACAAGATCATGTATATTGAGATCCAGCCGGAATGACACGTTATTTCACAGAGGCAGAGTAGCGTGATTTAAACATGTTTGGGTTGCACCTGTCACCATTCAGAGAGGGAACGTGGCCCAGCATTTCGAGCTAGACTGCTCATACTGGGGGTGTCCAAGTTTGATTAGCATACAGTTGGCCCCTTTCTGTTATGGCATAGTCTAAAACTGTTGCAATTTAGTGTACATAGATTAATTAACTTTTGCCCAGATTGAAACATTTCAGTCATCACAGTTATGCTGTGAGTTTGAGGCACTGATATACCCAGACTTGGGTCCCGAGGTCGCTGTACTATAGGAGTAAAAGCTGCCCATCACTAAAGAGGCCTACCAAGTGAAATAAGTCTAAGGTAGCGTGTGTTCCCATTCAGACTGGAGATGGCTTAGCACGTGGTAGTATGGCCAGCGGTAATTTGCAAATGGTTTGTTGCCCGTCAATAATGAGACAGACCAGCTAAAATGTGGAAGTAGAATGCACACTGGTTAACGAGTTGTGGTTCAGAACAATTTAAACAGTCCCATCAATCAAGTTGTAAGCTCTTGCCAAGCATCTTTTATTCTAGAGACCATCCAATGAACAGTATGTTCAGGTACTTGTGTGTTTTTTTAATTTTTTTTTAATCAAGGATACATGTTGTGGTCGCATCTCTGCGGGTACTATACAAAACAGCCATTGACTTTTATTTTTATTTTTATTCTACTGAACTAAAAAAGATGTGCATAAATGTACGAAAAGCACTAGTAGTAACTGGTACTGACTGTGCATTTTGGAGTTTTTTTTATTTTTTTAATGAATAGTTTGTCGGGTCAAAGGATCATCCCTTTAGCTCTGATTAGATCCTATCTTGGGCAGTTCGCTTGGTATATTTTATTTCTATTAGGGTTAATCATAGAGGTTGCCAGTCAGATGTCCTATTCGTAGTTGTGCACATGCATGATTAGCATCATCAATTTTTGTTTTTGTTTAACTTAATACAGTGTACATCAAGAGAACAAAATACTTAAGAACAACGGTGGTGCAGAGACCTTAGACCGCATGATATTCATCGTTTTAAAGTTTTGTTTCTTCCATAAAAGTTGATGCGTACTGGGAGTCTACCAGCTTTGTACTCTTAATACATGTCCAAAAAGTGACTTGTGGCTTCGCAGATGGATAAAGCCACAGGGCCTATTACTAACCTAGACCCGTTTGCCGTTCCTTCCCAATGAATTCTCTGGTGAAAGTTTTAGTGTAGGTGAACTTGTATTGAAATATTATTAGGTTTGGTCTTTATGTACCTAAGGAGTAGAATATTGTACTGCACTTTTTACGATGGAGGCTGCACTGTTGTCCCTTCCCTAGATTAGCACTTTTTGGTTTCCATTGTGAACGGAGGCGAGCATGTTTGATGCTCGTTGCCTCATCCTGGTCAAACGTTTTTTTCAGCATGTAAATTGTTGGCACAGGTGCCCAACAGGCATAGTATTTTAAAAAAAATCAGAATTAAAGTCCGTATCTTACCACTGGCGTCTCCTGTACGTGAAAGTTATATTGCTGCATACGGTGACAATACAGTTATGTCCTAAAATAAGTGCTTCTTTGGTTGGCTGTTCTACTCTGATACACACACAACCCTATGATGCAAAGTGGGATATGAGCATGGCAGTAACCATTTGCGCTATATCCTTTTTTAATTCTTGGTTGTCTGTTATGTACCTTAAGAACCTTTTCAGGCATCGTTTCTTTGGGCGTTAGTGGAAATTAGCTGGATTAACTGTGGCTCCAAAAATACATTTTATGCTTTACGAAGAACTATCACTCATTGAGTCATAGATGGATGCCAGGCGTTCTTTCATTATTAACTAAGTCTTCCATGGTATCTTTCCTACGTCTCGTGCTTCAACGGAAGAGGCACTTCACAATATGAGCATTAGTTTGACTGTAAGTGCTTTGCTTTGTCATAAATGATGCAGGACGTCATTAAGTGATTGCGTCAGCTAAGAAGTGAATGCCTAGCCTGCAGACAAGCCACCAGGATATCTGTCAATTGCTGGATACTCTGTTGTATTCCTAAAGAAAACTACTCCATCCCAGGGCCTTCTCTTCGGAATGTCAGACAGATAATAGTCAAAGCAGGTGCTGTCGCCTCTTAGAGGCGCATATGTGGCAATGGATGTCTCCTCCTCGAGACTCAGCTACTCCCTCTTACTTAAGGCAAGCACTGGACCCTGAGTACATGGGACTAGGCTGTTTTTAGCCGTGTAGATTTTCTAATTTGTGCCAACGTTTTTAGGACAGCTGCTGCCATCCATTCGTTTTCTACTGATCTTACATATGTCGTTATTTTAGTAGTGACAGAGGTAGGAGTACAAGCAGGTACCAGAGTTATTCGTAGTTTAGATCCTTCTATTTGCAACAGCCCATACTTTCAGTATTCTGCTCCAGACTAATTAAATTGCCATCCCATTGGGTTGTAGTTTTTAAGAAATTACATAGTGGGGCACACAAGAACGGAATGAGAAAGTGGACATTGAGTAGGCCACTCGGTGCGCATCTTGGCTTCACTTTCATGAACTTTCTATGCTTTGTGCTACAGCTGACACTTCTGTTTTCAATAATGCTTAAGATTATTGAAATGAGTCTAGAGAGCAATATTTTCTAGTTATTAAAAGTGAATGTTGTTTACTTACTTTTCTGGTTTACTTGTGTGAACTTATTATTTTCCATTTGCAGATATTTGATTTAATGGATGCTAAAGCTCGGGCAGATTGCATCAAAGAAATTGATCTTTTAAAGGTGAGTTATTGTTTGACATGATTTAGTGTAACATGTATTAGTTCAGGTTATGACTGGGATAATATGTTTAATCCTCGAATTTCTCAATTTTTATTTTGAAACAAATATAAGTTTTTGGCATACGAGTTTAAGTAAGCAGGTTGTGTCATTACTTTGTGTGTTGTTAATTTCTTAACACCACCACCGAAGATCTTTATTCCTGCTGTAGATTTATCAGCTTGTTCTGTTTGCATGTTAACTTGCACCTAGTCAGCGTTGTGACCTCCTGACAATCGCTGCCCAACTTTTCTTCATAGGAGGTGTGAGCAACACCTTTTATTCCGCCTGTTGCAGTCAACAGTTTGGTGACACTGGTCTTCATTCTTGGGTCCCCTCAAGAACTCCTTCTACCACTCTCTCAGCTGAGCTGGATTGCCCTGTCTTTCTTCTGCCTCTCAAAACTTAACTTGCCATTGCTATCCTACTTATAATCAAGACCAGGTGAAGCTCCTCATCTGCTTTGTTAGTTTTTTCAACAGTGTTATCGGAGGAATATATATCTTGATTGTCCACAACTAGTCAATCCTGTTAATTTCCATTCCTGTTTAGGCATCTTTGCTTCAAATACTTTCAGCAAAAGACATTATTAAGACAGTCTTCATAAAGTGCCCGAGTGCTCTTTTTTGGGGCTAATAGTGTTGCTTGGCCAGCTAATGTATACATTCTGCATGGATTGGTTTATTATTCACCTAAAATCTTAACGTGAACTCTGCATTAATTTTGTTGAAGTGCATATAACATACGGTTCATACACATCTATCTGCAAAAACATATACAACTTTAAATTAATAGCCATTTGTGAAACTGATGTCTGTGTCAAATTTCTACCTGGCTTTCAGTTTCAGACTCACCACAGTAGAGTACTGCGCATTGAACACTGGGACATGGTATTACCCTACGGTAAAATACTGGATGGTTTTCAGAGTTTTTAAGTAAAATAAGCTTGACCTTGCCTCCTTAACAACCTAGAATTCAAAAGCAGGGCGGAATCTAAATAGATGCGTAGGCTGCGTACAACATCTGCTGTCCTAGATGGAGTACCAATTACTTGAGACTAGTGGTTAGGAGGAAGTGGAGCTCGGTCTTGGATGAATTGAACTTGATGAAATTGAATGACATCCACCAGTGTGTAAATATTAAGCAGTCAACTAGCTGGGAAAAATAGCAGTGGCTTTTTGAGAAGAGCATATTGCCCAAAGGTCAGTTGGGTGTTCATCATATTTCTGTGTGGTTCTTTATTATGCTGAAGGTGTTTTGCTAATGATCTTGGGTAGATACTGATTTTTAAAGGTGACAAGATGGATTCCTTTGTGCCACCACATCTGAGCACCTTGAGCTTAAAGCAGAACAACTGAAGGGGAATAGTTTGACTGTCTTCCCGGTAGAACAGAAACCATTGCGGAGCAGTGCCTGTTACGCATACGTCAGATAGTCTGGTTGTAAGAATGGCACAGTCAGTGGAGTCAAAAGCTGCCAGTCATACCCCGGACCCAATCCTCATCTACCAACCTTTGTTAATAATCAAGAGCTAACAGCACCACCAGCTCTGAGATTCTTTTCAGAAGAACACCTACTTGATAGGGTCCAATATATCATTTGCTTCAATTTGTTCGTCAAAGGCAAATTTATGATAGTGCCTTCTAACCGCAGATTCCTCACCTTAGAATATTCCTCAGGCATCATACTGTATCAGGAAAGTCTTGAGCAGTACCTCTGTTCCCCTGTAGGTGGTGTTGATAGACCTTGCCTTGGTGTCATCCGCATCTGAAGTGACTTAGTGGCGCCCATATTAGCACCACCCTGGAACATAAGTTCCTTTCTTTCCATGCCAAGAGCGTGGATCTAGAGAGCTACCTTGGTCACTTTTGACAACTTTTTGTGACGTTTTCGCCACCCTTTTTGAGCATTTGCTCCCAGTGTGTCCCCCTCCAAATCCTCCAATGTCTCAACCTAGTGGGGACGGTCACAGACAAATGCCAATGTCAGATCCTCACTTTGTAGGTCTCTGGTGCCTGAGGTTTGGCCACTACCTCAAGGCCTGCTCCAAGTGCAAGTCCATGCACCCCAAGGTGATCTGCAAGAGGTCGATTAAGTTCCTGGCAGCGTGGCACACCCGTCACAAAGAAGATCTCTGGGCTGTTCCTGTGGACGCTCATCTTACTGCTCTAAGTTGCCTTTTTCGAAGTTCGATAATTCAAAGAAGCACAAAAAGAAGTCTGTGTTCTTATGCTTCAACCCTCCCAACCTTGTGCTTTGAGACCTTGCTTTTGCACTCCACCTCCAGAGCAAACGTCTGGCCCCATTCCACAGTTTCCATAGTTTATTGAAGCCAGAGTGACTCCTGCTCAGTTGAAAAAGTTCTACAACATCATGCATGCTATCTTTGGGCCACCAACTCCCTCTGGCACGCCTTTGAGCCCCACATAGCTGAGGTGCCCCAACTGGATTACCCCTGGCAGGTCCGCCGTGATGCCAGACAGTCCGTCCAGATCTGCCCTCAGATGCAGACTGATGCAGCGATGGGTGCGGTCTTCCAGCTTGGCTCCTTTCCATTTGGAGCTATCCCCAAACACTATCTGCTGCTCGACAACAAGCCCATCATCGATACCGTCACCGTCCAGGCCCTACCAGTCCCTGAACCCCTAGAGAGATCTTTCCTCCATGTAGGGGGAAATGAGGAAAAAGGGTTTGGCCAAAGGCAAGCCCATCTGCGCCAGATCGGGCCTTAGGCCGACCCTCCCCCCTCCCCCTCCACACTCTCAGGATCCCCTACCTCTGCCCCCTGTTACACTTCAGAGCAGCTGCTCTCCTGGAGATTGCCTGGAAACTAAAACTTTAATGTAACCTTCTAGGCAGTTCTTAAAGCCTGGCACTGCCCTGCCTGTCAGTGGCCACCCCTTCCTGAAGGGGTAAGGACTATTTCTGGGGTTAGCTCTTACACCTCCTTCTTAGATACTAAGTGCCGGTTCTTGTCTGCCCACAAACTAGATATTAATCTTTTACTTGCTGATGTAGCTCCCACAGCCTTGTTTCTCACTGAAACATGGCTGCATGAAGGGTCTGCGCCCGATATTAACATTTGCCTTACCTTCCGGATACGCAATAGCCAGAGTGGATAGAACGACCTCCAAAGGTGGAGGAATTGCAATTATTTACAGGGACTTCCTCAAATTAACGTACCAGCCCCTTCACTTAGCGGAAGGGAAAGGCATGTTTTTCTCCCTTGCTCTAAATCCCCACTATACCCTCTCAGGGATCTTAGTATATCGCCCCCCTGGCACATCAGAGACATTTCTGGACTCTCTTTCAGACTACATTGCAGATATCATATGCTCCAGACCTAATCTCACTATCCTAGGTGATTTTAATATTCACGCCGATAACCTTGAACTTTTAGAATGTAGACGGATGTTGGGGCATATGGAGTCACTTGGACTAGTTCAATTGGTTAAAGGCCCCACTCATGAAAAGGGACACACTATTGATTTAGTTTTCAGTAACACATCTGCTCTAGCCTACAAAACTCCCATTCCTCTTGCCTGGTCAGATAATTTTTTAATCCCATTAGCGCTCGCGTTAGAATCTGTGGGAACCAGGTCCAGGCCCACCGCGCAGGTAGGGAGGCAATGGAGTAAGCTATACAGAGAGAAATTTTTAGCTACCCTGGAAAGTCGTAAATCCCAGTTCTTGGACAGGATGGATCATGAAGCTTTGGCTTTCAATGATTGGATAATGGACAGCTTGGACACGGTTCTTCCCAATAAGAAAAAAGGGGGCCTCGAAGGAAAACCAATGCCCTATAGTTCACCCCCCAATTGTATCTCCTAAAAAAAGAATGTCAAGTTAGAAAGGAGTTGGAGGAAAACATATGATTTCGAGGATAGGGACATGTACAGAAAAGCTGTTAGAAGGAGCTTTGAGCTAGTTTAATCTCGTTATGGTATCTTCTATCAGCAGAGAATCGATGAAGCTGCCGGTTCCCCAAAAGAAGTCTTCCAGATCTTAAAGGAGATTCTCCAAGTACCAGTGGAGGAGGCTCCTACGGTAGCCTCCACAGAACATAGCAATGTCCTGGCCTATTTCTTTCAACAAAACATTTTCGATATCTATTAAAATTTTGGTAGCACTAATCCCATAGATGAAGAGGGGGAGAATCCTATGGAAATTAGTTTATCATCCATTTCCCGATTCACCCCCCTCTCTCAGGCACAGGTCATAGGTTTCCTTACCTCTCTGAAGTCGGGATCCCCGCTAGACCCCGGCCCTCCCGCCATCCTTGCTCAAGGATCCGAGGTCATAGGCCCAGTCCTCACAGAATTGCTCAACACTTCCATTACTAAAGGATCGGTGGACAGTCTATGGAAGCATGCGATAGTCAAACCATTGCTGAAAAAACCCAGCTTGGATCCAGCAGTGTTGAAGAATTACAGGCCCATCTCCCTTTTACCTAAGATTTTAGATAAACACATCAACTCACAGCTCTCCACTTTTCTCGAAGCCAATAGCCTTCTTCATCCCACTCAGGTGGATTTTAGACCAGGGCATAGTATGGAAACAGCACTTCTAGCTGTCATGGAAGAAGCTAGGAAGTGTGTAGATCAGGGTCACACCACCGTAGTTATTATGCTGGACCTGAGTGCAGCATTCGATACGGTTGACCATCAAGTGTTAATCCGAAGGATGAGGAACATCGGTACCAGGGATCAAGCACTGTCGTGGCTGACGTCCTTCTTAGAAGGTAGATCGGTCCAATTTTTGAACCGTTCCCATCTGTCCGACAAACTACATTGTAAGTGCGGTGTTCCACAGGGCTCTTCCTTGAGCCCTACTTTATTTAATATATACATGGCCTCGCTAGCTACACTGGTAGAGTCTTTTGGGTTAACGCTAGTGTCCTATGCTGACGACACTCAATTGGTTGTCTCTTTCTCTTCCAACGTTGATTTGGAAGTGGCCATATTATCCACCTGCCTACAAGCTGTCTCCGATTGGATGGCTGATAGTAAATTGCAATTAAACGAAGTAAAGACAGAACTAATGATTCTGGGCCCAGAACCTAGATTAGGCACTCAGCTAAGGTTTCCCACAGCGTTGCAGGATCTTCCACCCCCTAAGAAATCGATCAAGAGTTTGGGGATCTGCCTTGACCCTCTTTTGACATTGGATATCCACGCTAAGCATATATCCTCTACTTGCTTTAGCCTCCTCAGACTTCTGAGGAAGGTCTTCTCCATCTTACCAGCCTTGGCTAAGAGACTTATTGTGCAAGCCGCCAGCCTTTCAAGACTTGATTATGGTAACTGACTTTTCCTTGGCTCCCCATTTTACGTTAAAAAGAAATTGCATAGGGTCCAAAATGCCACGGCCCGGCTGCTTTTGGACATTCCAAGATGGTCATCTGTAAAGAGGGGTCTAGTTTCTTTACATTGGTTACCCGTCGAACAGAGGATAAAATGTAAGGTCCTATGCTATCTAAACAGGTCCCTTTATGATAATGGTGCCCCTCTTCCGAAGAATATTGCTACTTTCTATAAACCGAATAGAGCTTTGAGATCTGACACTCTTGCTTTGGCTACCCTACCCAAAATAAAGAAAACCAAATGAGGTGGAGCCACCTTGGCCTTTTTGGGAGCCAAGTTGTGGAATTCCCCTCCTCCCAGCCTACGGCTGATGAACTAATAGTTCAATTTTCGGAAAGGCACTAAAAACGTTGTTATTTTAGACCTGGCTCTGGCAGTTTTTATCTTCGGTCTTGGTCCTTTAGCGCTGGGAAACCACAGGGTAGCCATGCGCTCTATAAATAGTATAACATAACAACATAACATAACAACATAACACTAGATAAGGACCCTGAGCCAGTAGAAAATTGGTATTGGGACCTGGGTGACACCAGTGGCTTGGAAACTTCTACAGACTCTGGCCTTCTTTTCTATCTGGGCCCTATTTTGGAGAAGGGTTCATCCTTCACTACAGTAATGTGCAGGGCAGTGGAGGTCCGTAACCTACAGCTACCACCAATTGAGGTCATGACCAATGTCGGGACAGGCGCTTCATCTGGGAGAAGGCTCAGCAGAACTCTACCTCTCCTTCAGTGAAAGCCTTGCATACGTTTTCTTGGGGCCTTGGGGTAATCCCTGCACAGTGGCTCTTGTGCACCCCATTATTGCCTGATGCCACTGTCCTAACCCCAGTAGACCCACCCTTCCTCTCCCAGCACCCCTCCCCCTAAGAGCCTGGTTGTGTTGGCTTCAACTGTCAAGGTCATTCCAAACGTGTTCCCTTCCACTCCACCAAACAGGAAATCCAAGAGACTAGGCACCTTTGGGGAACACATTTTGTTTTCTGCCAGCCTAGCCTTGTGGTATATGAGCACCACATTCCTCTTGGACGATACGCCCAGGTGCTATGGGACTCTGTTGTGCAGCTGCTTTCCAAGGAGGGCCAAGCCATCATCAACCAAGCCTGAGTGGACAGTCTGAATGCAGCAAAGTTTGCCATGAGGTGTGGGGTGAATACCATGAACTTTCCGGGTAGAGCTGTGGCCTCTACAATGGCACTGTCACCACTTCTGGCTATGGCCCACTGGGTTCTAAGGGATGTCCAATCATCCTTGATTGACATGCCCTTTGGCTGTTGCGTATTTGGTGGCAAAGTTGACACAGTGCCAAAGTGCTTCTGGGAGAGCTGGGTCACCACAAGCTCTCTCGGGCTGTCGCTTACTGTCTCATCCCAGCTATGCTGCTTTTGTCCCTACTGCGGCCGTGGTCTGGGACATGTATGGGCATCCGCAAAACCAACCATACCTGCCAGTCCAGCAGCATACCAGTCCTTTCGTGGATGAGGTTGGGGATCCCAAAGAAGATGTGGGAGCCAGACCCATGATGTTGTCCAGTATTCCACTTCTCCAGTTGCAACCGCATGTAAGACACTTTAGTGCAACCTCTTTCCAACACAATCAATCCATTGCCTGCAGGATCAGACTCCACCTTCCCCAATGGTCTGCAGTTACCTTTGACAAGCAGGTGCTTCAAATTGTGCGCCCGCTGTATGCCTTTCCATTAATGGAAATCCCTCACATTTGCCACCATCCATAATATGGCTGACAGAGGACCATCTCTCCTTGCTTCGTCAAGAAGTGCACGCTCTTCTGGACAAAGGAATAATCAATAGGGTGGCTGCCCCAGGAGTAGGACATAGCTATTTATGCTACTTTCTGGTGCTGAGAAAGTATGCAGAACTTCGTTTTATACTAGATCTGCACCCTCTCAATGTGTTCTTAAATAAACAGAAATTCAGGATGCTCACTTTGGCTCAGGTCTTGCCTGCCCTGAAAACAGAATGGTAGCATTGGAATTGCAGGATGCTTATTTTTACATCCCTGCCCTGCAACCCCACAGGTGTTGCATGCAGTACACAGTGGCCAACAAGCCTTTTCAGTTCGCTGCGCTCCCCTTCGGCCTCACTGGTGTCCCTCAGGTGCTCATGAATGTGATGGTGGTGGTTGTTCCTCATCTTGGTAGGTCGGGGGATCCAGTCTTCCCCTAATCATCACCCACCTCCAAACAAGTGCAAACCTTTTGCAATCACTGGGGTTCACCATCAGCATGCCGAAGTCACACCTGACTACTTCTTAGATGCTTCCCTTCATCGGAGCTGTTCTGGATACAGTGCACTTCTGTGGCTATCCCCCATAATGGAGAGTTCAGGATATTTGAACTATGATCCTATGTTTCAGCCTCAATACTGGTTTCAAGTGAAACTGACTAGGGCTACTGGATCTGATGGCATTCTGCTGCTGAACCATGCCAGATGCCATTTGCAGGGTCTTCAGTGGGACCTGAAGTCCCAGTAGGTGCAGCATCAGGGGAATCTCTCTGACCTGATCCAGAATTTGAATGAGACTGCAAACGATTTGTAGTAGTAGCTAGCAGACTTCGATTGGGTCCATGGCAGACCCCTTTCTCTTCCCCACCCAGAGCTGATAGTGGTGACTAATATATCACTTCTGGGAGAGGTGGTGATAAGAGGATTCTGATCTCCAGCAAAAAACTGCTCCACATCGACCTTCTGGATTTGTGAGCGATCCAATTGAAATCGAATGCCTTCCTCCCATTCGTCAAGGGAAGGCTGATTCATATGTTCTGGTAAAACACCACCGCCATTTGGTATTACAATAAACCAACCCAGGTTAGGCTGGGATCATGGACCCTGCACCCGGAGACTCTGCACCTCTGGAATTGTCTGTATCACCAGGACATCTTCCTGGTTGTGCAGAACCTGGCAGGCTCATTGAACGCCAGGGTGGACAAACTACGATGTAACAGGCTTGTGGATCATGGATTGTAACTACATTCAGAGGTGGCACAGGTTCACTTCCAAGAATAGGGAGAACCTGGGCTCGATCTGTTTCCCACTGCCAAGAACGCCCAATGTCACTATTTCCATTACCACAACCTGGAGGGTCAGTGAGCTTCAAGCTATGTGAGTTCACCCTTCTTACACCAGCTTTTTCCCTGACTAACTGGTTATTTGAACACATGCCTCTTTCCTGAAGAAGGTGTCAACAGATTTAATGTGGTCAGAGTATCTCTGCCTACATATTTTGCTCCACCTTAACCTTCCAAGGAAGAAGAAGAGACTACTTCTGGACCATGGGAGCTGTCTCATTCTGCATTGATAACGCCAAAGACCATTGAATGGATCATCAGCTCTTCTCTGATTCACTTGTCGGAAAAAGGACAAGTCTGTGCAGAAGCGTCCAATCTCTCAATGGACTATACTCTGCGTTAAGATCTACTACACATTAGCTAAGAAGCAGCCTCCTGAAGGCTTACTGGCCCATTCCACGGGGGCCAAAGTCGCTGCTATAGTGTTGGCATGCTGGATCCATGCCCTGGACATATGTCAACCTGCTACGTGGGCATCACTCCCTAGATTCACAAAGACCGGTCCGTAGAGACAGGCATTTTGCCTGTTTCGTCCTCCAGGATTTTCAGATTTAACCCAGTTTGCAGGCACTCCGAGATAAGACTAACGTGATGGAATATGGCTATTCGACATTTGAGGTTGTCAGTTTAGCAGGAGGAGTGTTTGTGTGGACTCACTTTGTGTCACTTCTTATTCTTCAGGACTTAGCTTTCAAAGAAGATTGACAATTCATGCTGCGTTTACTTGATGTAGCGAATAATGGTGGTCTGAATTGCTAGAGGAGTCTGTAACTCATTGATTATTTAGTGGACTGCATCTGTGTGCTAGTACTCTTATGTGTAGTAGAGCTGTACAGTTGCAAAGTACTATTGGTTATAAAGTCGACCAAAATTTTACTTCAATGTGTCCCCTTAAAGTCAGACTCCCAAATATATATCAAAGTCTTAACAGTTGTCATTACCCATAAAAATGGCTGGGGAACTCGCAGATACCCCAAGGTACTGGCACAACATTGTGGCTCTTACCAGACTGGGTAACAGGGCTACTTCTGGAATGTATTACAGTTATTTTCTTTAGGGATGTCATATGCAGTATGATGACGGTGAGATTTTATTACTTAAGACTTCCTCAACTGTAAGGTGCGGTTAACCAGGTTACCTTCAGGGGAGTTTTGGAAACCGCTTTTCATTTTTTGACATGAAAAAATGACCTTCAGCAGGACGTGAACTTCCTAGTCAAAATGTATTGGTTAAAGCAGTGTGACGTCTAGTAATAAAAAGAGTAAGAGGGAAAGACTGAAGTTTCCGTTTTGGACAGTTCCATTCTTTGTGCCAATTATGTCCACGTGCAGGTGTAGCTAATAAGTCTCTCCCAGGTAAGGAATGGTATAGTTTTCTTCAAAGTTCTGTGAATCCTTGTACTTCACCAATGATAAGAGCATCCTTTACACACGTAGAACTGTTTTCCAGCTTTACCCTTTCTTTTTTGAGCTTTAGAGGACTCTGTAGAACCAATGGACGGCTTGCCTTTTTATATGCAATAAAACTTTTGACATACCCTCAAGTGATTTATTTTTTTGTAGTGACTTCTCTACCGCCCTGAGCATGACTTTACCCCTTACATTTGGGAGTTTGTCTGCCTTTTATAATTACCTCGAGTTGACATTGCTCCAGTTTCCCCATAGCACCTCGCTTGACTCACTGATTTGGCAAGGTACTGTACCCCCCTCCCCCAAAGCACATTAATTAGATGACACTCTCTCTCTCTCTCTCTCTCTCTCTCTCTCTCTCCCTCTCTCTCTCCCTCAATGGATGATAGTGTGGGCATACATTATAAGAACACCATTACTTCCGTACTGTCTGTGCTGGGGTAAATCTTTAGATAATCCTTGATTAACAAACCTAATATAATCTCATGCAAAGCCTGCTATTCATGTTCTACCTCAGTTGCTTGAATCTCTTGTTGTTCTGCTCTCTCTTCCTTTCTGAATTTAATAAGAGCATTGTTAGCGACAAGCGGACATCCTTGTCATATGATGAATTTGCTATATGTTGTTTTTGCGACTCTATTTCGTTGTTGGTACCCTCAATTGTTATGCTTATACTGTCATTCTCTGGGTCTAAAGCACTGTGTTGTACAGTTATATGTCAAAACCAAATAAAGAGATGTTTCCCAACCACCTCACCCTTCCCCTGTGGTCTGTAGCTTAGTCTTGATATTTTAGAACAGGTACTAACCATTGCAGATCTGATTTTAGTTTTCATCTGAGACAGCACATGCACTGTCCCAAGCTTAAAGGGGACTTAGATGCAGCCGATTGCTAGCAATCGGTTGGCTTTGTCGTCATTTGTATTTCTGTGCTTTTGTGTGGGTAGCCAGTCCTAGTTATATTTCCCCTTTGTGTGTTTGCACCTCTAGTGGTGCCTGGCCAAAGTGCTGCTTTTTTCCCCCCACTGATTTGCTCTTCCACTTCTCACGCTTTAAGGGGTGCCCTATTGTTTTTCTTTTAGAGGTAAAACTCCATAATCCTGAATCTCTTTGCAGGCCATCTATTTCCATCCCACTCCCTCTTCTACTTCAAACATGTTTCACAGTGGCAGAGAAAGCTTATTTTCAGTCTAGGCATGTTCATTTTATTTTTCTGACTTTGTTATTTTATTAGTATTGCGGACATTTTATTTCTTCTGCTTACCCTCTCTCTGTCCTTTTTGGCTTTTACCCACTAACACTCTCCCACCTGTTGTGCGTGGGGCTATGCCTCTCATATCTGCATTACTTTTGCCTTCCTCAGTCCCGCCCTCCATACCTCTGCCTATTGACCCCTAACCTTGTATCTCCATCTTTGTCACTGCTTCAAACACACTACAGAATAGGAAAGACAGAGAGGGAGAGAGAGAGAAAACAAAACAAAAAAAAAACTCTGACTGTGTGGTTTACTTTTCCCTGATCTTTATTGTTTTAGTTGTATTACCGACATGATACTTCTTTGTATTGCCAGTATATTTTGAGGCGGAGCGGCCTTTTGATTTGATTTGGTCAGTGCTTGTTACGTTGTGGAGCTCTCCCACCACCCCTTTATTCAACTTTTCCCAAATTGGCTCCATCCTTTGTCTTCATATGTATCGTGCTGATGTAGCCAGAAAGAAAAGGAAACACTTGCACAGTCTTCCTTTGAGAGCTATAGCCTGTGTGGCAGAGGGTGGTGAGTCAAGGTTTGTGGCACATGTTCCATCACTAATGAAGAGAAGAATATTAGAAAAGGATGTGAAAGAATCTGTGTTGAATGAACAGATGTACCAGAAATACTGGCATACCTTCTAATTTTTACCTTTGCCAGTAATTGTCTATTAATTCTAGCATTCCTTGGTGAAAGGAAACTTCGATATTGTATACGATGTATTCCAATTTCTTGTACTTCAAGGCATGTAGATGAAGCTGGTGTATTTTATTTTCTTCTAGCAACTGAACCATCCAAACGTAATTAAATATTATGCTTCCTTCATTGAAGACAATGAACTCAACATAGTCTTGGAGCTTGCAGATGCTGGTGATCTCTCCAGAATGATAAAGGTGAGGCACAGTGGATTAACTTTGATCATCTTAAGACAGTACTATGAAATGTTGCACATTTTATGAATGTTAACTACTAGCTGACACAAGCTGTGCCAGCGCAGAGGGGGGAGAAGTCAACACAATAACAGCTGCTTTGCGCTAATCCACCGCTGTGACCACAGTGTACTATGTTGACCAAAGTGGTTAAAAAGTGCACCACAGTGTTCACCTGTAGCAACAATTAGCTGTTCCGGGACTACACTGCCAAAAAGGAGAGATTCTGATTATCAATACATGTGCATGCAAAACCCAGTGTGATCCAGTGCTATATTAAATTTACGTAGTCATCACTGTGCCAAGCCAAACTCAGCTTGAGTAATAACTCCACACTTGTCGATTGAGCACCTTTATTAAATCAGGCAAGGTGCCATTTTGGAAACTGGCAACTACTTTCACCTGCAAGCTAATTCAGTACTTCCCAGTAGATGAACCTCTAAATGAATATTCAACAAGCCCATTGACTAGATCCTCAAGGACGGTCTCTGCCAATAACTCGAAACCAAGGAGCATTAATGCATTTCGTGGTATTTACACGAGCCATCATGATCTGAGAAGTAGCCAAGAAAAAGATCAACAAGGGTTGACAGCAGGGTTGACAGCAGCTATTCTTTACAACAAAGCAAAGCTGTGATTGCAAGAAGAAATTTATTTCTGTTGAAGAAACCCAGCTTAAGATTCAACAACATTAGATTTGTTTTTAAATACCTGTATAAGACGAAAAGTTGGCTATCGAGACAGAGTCAATATCTTTGAATCAAAGTCTCAAAGAATTATTGCTTTGCTCTCTTTGCAAGAGCTGGAGACCTGTCAGTAAAACAACTGAAAAAGCAACCACCAAAAGACAGTTCAGACCCCACCTTCCAAGCCTGTAGCTTTCTTAAGCCATACTATGATGTTTAACCTTGTCATTTCTAACTCCTCTATACTATTTCCCCCCCCCCAACACAATGTGGCCTCAGTCCTTAAGTTCCCTCTCGCAGCATGATATTAAACACCATATATTTCAAATGTAGTCCCATTGGCTACCCAGTTGAAATACGACACAAACAAGGGGCAAACAAATTCTCCGGAAACAGGACTTTCAGAATCTACAGAAAAGCTCTGCTTTTGCCCCTCTTATCAGATTTCACAGAATAGAAAGGAAGAGCAAGGATTAACATCCATAAAAGATCATCCTATTTGAGGAAGTCCTCGTGCTGCAGCAGATTCTGTGCAGCAATGTATGAAACCACATTCGATGGTGACATGAATATCCTTCTGCAACATGGTGAAATATAACTTATAGAATTATAAATGATGTTCATCAACTGCTCTTAGTGGAATGCAAAGTGTTGAGAATGAGCCACCAGGTGTCCAAATCCACCTTAAACATGTAGTTAATCTACTTCATCGTACAGAGGACGTTATAGTGTCCTGATAAACTTTGCAAAACCAGCCTTTCATATGACTGCTCATGCAGGCGTTCCCAGGAGAGTGCCATCGTGGAACACATGCTGTTTTTCTGCTACCGGCTCAGCTGACAATACCATGCGATCTGAAGAGACATTGACACCACCATCTCCTCCGATCCAAACTTGTCTCAAAAGGAATTTTTTACCTAGACTCTTAAACTTGACTCCCCATCAGCTTAAAAAAAAATCTAACTATTTGATGTACTAACATCATTCATGCTTCATGACATTTTTTTAATGGTTATTGTCAAGAACAAAAGAGAAAAGTACTGTGACCTCCAGAACCCAAGTGTTCAGTAGTATATGCAAAATCCTTACAAACGTCACACAAACATTGGGATGCAATGGGAGAAATTCACAAGCACAGCTTGTGCAGAGTAATAAATAATTCAGTGCCCATTGGATAGAGAATTGACAAGAATATTGGGCCTCAGAAGGACTCCCTTATTTCTTAAAATTTCCTAATAATCATGCAAATCGTTGTCAAACTCTGGTCTTTCCTAATGGCAGCAATGCAGATCTCCTTTGTGACTAATCACTCATCCTAATCTTTGTAGAACTGCACAAACACTAGGCCATTGGTGTGCATCCATGGGATTGTGATGCTTCTTTTCATCAGATTCCAGTCCAATTCCTGCAAACTGTAGCACATACTATACTTTCTACATTTTGGGTGTAGACCCCAAATACGTTGCGAGGGGCTTAGGCATTTGTCTTCTCTGCCACTCTCTTTAGTGGTATTGTGATTCAGTGAAAAATTTACTCTACGCACCCTGTATGTCCAAATCATGAAATTGCTTGATTCACTCCACATCTCAGACACTTTCCTTGCTATGAGGGACCAAACCGTGTGAGACCGGATTTTGAAAAATAACGTGCGTAAGCCACAATCGGATATTATTTCTTTGTTGTATACATGGATAAAGTACCCCCTGCTGTACATTATAAGAATGTTGCAACTCATAACCATACAGAGGAATGAGGCCGAAGGCCAAATTTCTCTATAATGTCATGGAACTTCGAGGTGACTTGTAATAGAATTATCATGTATGCCAGGGGCTACTCAATCCCATATAATATATGGGCACACCATCACCTTTCCCAAAAACTGCTTATAATCTTAGTGCGTAGTTCTTTCATATGAAAGAGCAAGAATGTTTGCAAACACAAGGAAGAACAATAACACCTCTAGTGCAAAATTAAACCCATCAAAAACCTGTTGCAAACAGATATTAGAAACAGTTCAATAGATATTTAAAAAAAAGTTGCAGTAGCTAAGAAAGAATGTGTAGAAACATGCAGAACGATTCTAGCTTTTCTTTAACTAGCTACGGAGATAAAAATAAAAATGTTCTCTTTGTTCATCATACTAGCGTTTTCTCAGAGATTACTGAATTCCATGTATCATAGTCTAATATCCTACTCCATCCAAGATCCGAAAAGTATATCTCGCAGTCCCTCTCTGCTTAGACTTAATACACAACTCTGAACATGGGCACTTCTCACATAAAGTTCTTTAGAGGGAGGATAACTGGTGACCATGACAAACCCCCCAGACTCCCTCCAGACGAGAGACCGACTTTTCAAATGAGCCTAGATTCTGGTGACCTAATTGGAAATGTCTTGCACTTATCCTGACTACTTGAAAAGTGTAGCTTAAAGTGAGAAATTGCCTATGTGTACTACCTTTGTGTCCTGGCTTTATCAAAAGTATAGAAGGAGTCTGTTCTAGCACTTGAGCTTCAGAGTACAATTTATTGAACTCTCTCTGTCCCACGAGTAGGGACTGTGGAGCAAGACACTTTATCCACTAGCCTTCTGGATGCCTATCCCCAGAACTGAGGCATGAGGGAGACCAAGTGGGTATTTCATGAGCTTGTCTCTCTCGGAGCCTCAAACTGACACCCACATTCCATGGTTGTTCATCACCAACCTTCACTTTCTTCCCACAGTCTGCCAGCCACTGTGCTTGCTATTAAGCTAGGAGGCCACGTGTTAGTATTCCATATCTTGTACACCTAGACCATTCCTCCTATATGATAATGTGAAGATGGTAAGTTTACTTTTCATCTGCCCATATGTCTTTGTACTTCCTTGAATGATGCAAATGCATTGCAGGAGTAGCCGCCATGTTTACCAACACAACCCTACCAAATATAGTAAGATTGGAGCATTGTCCTGACTTAATGATTTACATACACCAGAAAGTGGCCTATTTTTTATTATATTTTTCTCCTGATCATGAGCCTGCAGAACATTTTTGTTAACCGAAAGACCACTGAGCCCACATCTAACTCTCAGTGATGGATGGATACAAGCATGTCAGCTCTACAGAATTGCATGCAAACTGCAGACAGCATGACACAGGCATGTGTGAATCACTTACGAATACCAATATTTGATTTTTCTGAACAAGGCAACCACGCTTACTGTGAATGACAAAGTAAATCACTGTATCTAAAAAGTTTTTCAAAAGTCTTTATGAAATAGCAGATATCCTACAGAACAATCTCTTTAGAGAAGAAAGTGCTGTCAAATAACAATGGGGCACCTGGATGATTAAATAGTATAGCAGTGAACATAGGATCTCATTCATTTCATCAAGATGACAAGTTCTTCATTCAGTTCATAGTTACATGGGAGACGTAATGTAGAGTCTTGAGAAAACAAATATATACACAGCCAACTTGTAAAACACACAAAACAAAGTACAATCCTCACGACTCCCAAACCCACCCTACATTTACTTTTAAGACAAAGCTTACAAACCATCAGGACTTCAAGACCGACAGCATATACTTTATTTACAGACTGAATCCTGTTTGTATTCTCATAATCAAAACATGCCCCAAGCATTCCTGTTACCATATTCCATCCCAAAAACATTGGTGCATAATTCAATAATGGATCATTTAGTGCTCCCTATATTGATTCTCTAGCAGTGCCCAGTGCAGTATATACCAGCTAGACTCACAAAAGTACACAATGCTTACAAAAGAGAACAGTATATTGCTAATTCTGTTATTCAGCACAGACTACCTTCTACTCAGATGTGGAGGAACCTGTCACCACCATCATGCAATTAATAGTTGCAAGTAAGGCATCCTAGAAGGAGGGGAGAATACATGATTTACACCATTCCCAAGATCAGATTTCTCATTTATCCAAGTCCATCTCAAGTTATCAAGTGTAGAAAATCTCATGTGTCTCACTTATTATCATGCTTCTTATCTCCTCACATCACATACATTCATACCATTCCACCATCCACTTGTATAACCTTTTCTTTCTCTTAATTATTTACTAATTAGCCACCAATCATGTCTCTCTACCACATGCACCACTCTAAACCTTAAAAATCAAGCAACCAAATCCAAAAAACACCAATTTGTTCCAGAGTATTCCCGTTTACAACGAACCCTCCGCAGTCCTCCCAGTCACAACTACTCCATCTTCACGCATACCTTCCTTTCTCCATTGCAAGAATAAATCACCTTAATCGTTACCCTTATTTTTGTCTAAACATTATCCAATCACACACACAGGAATTGAAATTCCACCAATCACCAAGAGTTACTTAATGTATCATTCTTACTGATTACCTTTCAACAGGTCACCTACCTATCATCACATATCATGCTACTCACGATTTTCATTTTTCTCCATAACATATCAGTGGATGAGTGTCCAGCCATTCGTACTCCTCCAAGTTTGAGTTTGCCCTATCATCTCCAATGTCCCTCGTCAACTTACAGCTATAGCTATGGCTGAGTCTTCTTTTGTCTATCTCTAAACCCTCTCCGTCTTGGTCAGTTCCATTTCCAATTAAAAACACTAAAACACCACATGTACTAAGTGCACAAATACTGCTGTCCCACACCGGTCCACTATATGTAAACCACACCTTTCTCATGCCTTCATATGTACAAAGTGTTTCTTTGATACTCAATTGCATGACCAATGATATAACTCTGGTGTGCTAATTACCCGGCCAGTGTTTTATATAGGTTCTGCTTCCTCACTATGTCATAATGAACAGATTCAGTCTGGTCTCACCCCATCACTCATTGGTCCGATAAGTGACCAATCAAACCACTCCTACACATAAACCCACCAATCAGCTCCTTCTTCTCCTACCATTATCATGGTATTCATTTGGGGACAAACAGTATATTCACACACTGATCCACCGTGCGCCTGATGCCCACACCTGTCCACTGTGTACACAGCTCACATTCTTCACTCAAAAGTTTGTACAAAATCAAATTGTAATGATGGATTACATAACCAAGAAATCATTCTAGTACGCCGGTAACCCAGCCAGGTGGTGCTGTGTGTTCAGCTTTATCATAACCTCGCTGTATCGAAGACTCAGTTTTCACAAAGTCGCTCATTGGTCAACATAGTGAACAGTTAAACCACTCCTACACACAGACTCACCAATCTAGCCATTCCCGTTACATTCCTATAGCATTTATGAGGGGACGAACAATAAAATAGTACAATAGCCCACTGCATCGCTGAAATTGCAGCAGCACAGGAAGTAAATTAAAATGCCGGTCCACTGTATGCAGGATATGTGGACTCCTTTCTCATGTCTATGAATTATACACTTCTTGTTCAAGCCCTGCTCTCTTCATTAGCATTGGGTGTCAGTTTCTTTCAAATCTAGAAAAATGAATTAAATAAAAAAAAGAAAAGAAATCATGAGTGTCTTTGATTGCAAGCATATTGCGAAAGTAGGCTTGTTTACATATTCCACGCAGTAAATCACAATTATCTTATTTAACACTTTATGCATTTTGCAACTTCGGACCCTCAGGCAGGTTAATACCACCACAAGCCTACCAATACACGTTTTTTGCAACTTTGTTGCAATCAAATTCTGCTGGAAATGTACGCTAAGCTTCTCTTCGAAATACCTAACACTAGGCACTTACCCATGGCAATAACTTCTCCACATGTCAAGTCATTTTAAATGCCTGTGGGGGTTTAGAGGAAGCAAAACATAGTAATCACTGACTTTACAAGAAACTTGCCGATATGCTGCAGTTGCTTGGAAAAAAACGGTGGTCAGACTGTGCCTGATAACGATGAGATGTTACCATACAAACCCAACTCTAAAGCAGCTAGGTTAGCTCCTGGTGGATTCCAAAATCAAGTTAAGACCTCTGCACTCTTAATAAATTTTACTCGGGTAACTAGCTTCAATATCTGTAGGACAGTCAACTGTAGCGCACAACAATAGTTCAGAAATGAAAACCTTGTAGGATGATGCTGGGAGTCTTGAATGCTCTCAAAATAAACATCTGAACTGAAAAACTGTTTCTTCAAAGCTGTTTCTGTTGGAAAGTGGATTATTGATAAGGGCAGGTAGGTACCTACACTTAGCAATAGGCCACAAACCCAAGGTCAAGTCAAGATCTCAGTGAATTAATCCTTGCTCAGCCCTTAGTAGCATACCCCAAGAGCAGTTAGGCTTAACCTCGGAGACAGATGTGTAAAGCATTTAACAACAACAAAACAATAAACAAGTAAAACAAAACACACAATAAAAATGTGACATCAGTTTATACAAATGGGAATTATTGTTATCTTCAAAATGACACAACAATGACAAAATTCCAATGCAGGGAACCAGAGATATTAATTTTTAAAGATTAAAAGTAAAACTAGCACTTAGAAGCAAATAGCACTCAAAGAGTTAAAAAAAAAAAGGTTGCACTGGACAGGGACAAAGTCCAAAGTTTAGGCCACCTACAATGTAACACTGTTACTCTTACTGTCAGAAGTGTTTCTTGATTCAAGAAAGTGGTCCGCAGCACCAGCAAAGGGTTTAGAGACTCTGGTTTGCCTTTTAGGGTCTGGGACTACAACTCCCACAGTGCATCCTTTCAATTTATGGAGATTTGTACAATTGCTCCAAACCTCTGACTGTTTCTCCAGTGGTCCTTTTTCCGTCATTGAAGTGTTCACAAACTTGATCCAGGGTTCCCGAAGCTCTGAGTTGCTCTTTGGACAGTGGGACTACAAGTTCCAGAATGCACCTGGTCAGAACCTGCAAATGGCCACTGGATGCTGGTCAGCTGGGCTCTTATTGCAGGACTTGATGCAAGGGACTTTGGCCAGCTCCTTTATACCTGTATCTTACAAGGAGTCTACTCCTGGAGTTCCAGAAGCAAGGCAAACCGGCTGCACTATTGCAGGACTACTCTGCCTTACATCCACCTATCAGGGCCATTCCCCCCCCCCCAATGGCAGTTGACCCATCTCAGCAATAACTGGACCCATTTTAACATTAATCCTCACTTTAGGGGTGTCTTTCTCCTCTTCTTCTGCGAGTTTCCTCTTCTTTTTCTCCTTCCTTGGGGACCCCTGTCTCCTAACCGTAGGGACTGGCTCTCCATGGTTGGGGGGAGGGGTGCGCTGGCTGACCGCCCCATCTGTGATCAGACCAACCTCTGGGAGGTCATTGTCCAGAATACATTTTAATGGGAGGTCAGCACTGACCACAATCTTATACCAGCCAAGGGTGCCCTTCCTCTCCAGGGCATTATGGTCACAGATTTGGTTGTGACTTAACCTGGGGCTACTCTTACCCTCCTGGGACATACATGCCTGGGCACACCAGCCCGTCACTCACTATGGTATGACTGGCACTTGTCTCTCAGACCAGTTGTAGGGATCCCATTCACCTGAAGGGAGTGAAAGTGCCTACTCTCAACGGATCATCAGTTTACAGTCTTGACCCATCTCTCAGCGCAGTGCAAAGATGACATCATCAGAGGAGTCCTCCACTATGGCTACACTGGACAGCCCACATTGCTAACCACCTTCTTGGGAAAGGATGCATCACCTCTGAAGTAACCGGTCTGCAGACAGTCAAAGCAGGCCTTCCCTGTTATCCATGATCTTCTTTTAACCCTGAGTCTGTCTGCCTCGGCTGGTCAGAGTGGAAGTGGGTTCTACATTCCTCCTTTTTAGGGTTCTGGGGTACGGAGGGTTTCTATGGTGGCTTACTACTCCCCTCCTTAAGTTTTTGTTGTCCTGGACCCCTCCCCCTTCTTAGAATTTCCCTCCTGGGACTTGGTAAATACTCTGGTTCTCAACCACTCGTCCGCTGTCTCTCCCAGGTCTGAGGGACTACATAGCTTAGAGTCCACTAGATAGTGGTGTAACTTCTCTGAGATACAATGATTCAGGATGTTCTCCTTCATGATCAAATTTTATAGCTCCTCATAAGTATTCTGTTATCCTGTATTCAGCTCTCTAGTGCCTTAACTGTGGTGTCTACAAAGTCAACCCAAGTCTGGGTATTGACCTTCTGGTCATCCTATACTGATCTGGGGTGAGACCAAACTACAGGATGAGGCATCTCTTCATATTGGGATAGAACCATGTTTCATCCTCCCCTAGGGTCAGGAGCCTATCTCTACCAGATACTGGGTTCAGTCCCCATAACGGTCAACCCCAAGATCTAGCGGGCTCTCTGAACGCCAAAGCAGACGAACTTAGCCAGCTATGTATAGCCGATCACGAATGGCTTCTCCATCCAGAGGTGGCGCAAGGTCTCTATCAGTAGTGGTCAGAGCCTTGGTTAGATCTGTTCGCCTCTGCAGAGAACGCGCAATGTCAGCTGTTTTGTGCGTTTCCAAGGCGGCACTCGCTCGGAGACACTTGGTGGCTTCGGACTGGGCACGGAGAGTATGGTATCGAGAGCTATTGAGCATGTCCACCGATCCTCCATTCAGACTGCCCCTTCAGGAGGATCTTCTGTCGCAGCAGCAGGGGACGGTTCTCCACCCGAACTTGTCCAATCTCCGCCTTCATGCGTGGAGATAGAACGGCTGCAGTTGACAGCTTTTGACCTTCCACCTGAAGTCTGTGATGTTATCTAGGCAGCCAGACGTCCCTCCACCAAAACAGTATACTCCTGTTGTTGTCATAAATTAGTGGCATGGTGTACCAACAAATCTGTTGATTTCCCCCCCCCCCTCCCCCCCCCCCTCTTCCCGCTTCTGCTCATCTTTCTGAGTTTCTTTTGTTCATTCTCTCTTTAGCCCAGCAGGGCTCTGCTTTGGGCACCCCTAAAGGTTATTTATCGGCTGTTTCAGCCTTTCTTAGGTTGCCTGATCAGCCTTCACTCTTTAAGTCTCATATTGTTAGTCGATTCCTTAAGGGTCTCACCCATTTGTTTCCTCCCACTCAGTTTATCATGCCTCAGTGGGACCTCAATCTTGTATTTACTTACTTAATATTTACTCCCTTTGAGCCGATGCACAGTTGTCCCTTACTTCTCCTTACTTTCAAACCTGTTATTCTTCTTGCCATCACTTCTGCTCGCAGAGTGAGTGAGCTTCAGGCTTTTTCTTCTAAGCCCCCATTTTTGTTTGTGCACCCTGACAAAGTGGTGTTGCGCATGAAGGCTTCCTTCCTTGACAGTCGTTTAACCTTTTCATGTAGGCCACTTCATCACCTTGCCTACTTTTTATGCACCTCCACATCCTTCTCATGAGGAGGAGAGTCTCCACTGCCTGAATCCAAAAAGAGCATTGGTGTTCTATCTCAATTGTACTAAAGATTTCTGGGTGGATGATCATGTCTTTGTTGGATATGTGGGTACGAAGAAACGGAAGGCAGTGCAAAAACGTACCATCTCTCGATGGGTACTTGTTTGCATCAAGATGTGCTACGCTTTGGCAAAGAAGCAACCCCCTGAGGGCTTGGACGCTCATTCCACCAGAGCAACTGCTGCTTCCACGGAGTTAGCATGCAGAGTTCCTGTCCTGGATATCTGCCAGGCAGCTACGTGGGGATCCTTGCACACGTTTACTAAACATTACTGCCTGGACAGTCAGGTCCGTCGGGACGGCTACTTTGGTCGTTCGGTCCTTCAGGACTTTCTAGTATGATCTTGGTTCGCAGTCCACCTCCGAGGATGGCATAGCTTGGGTATTTATTTTAAGGTAAGTAATCTGCAACTAGAATTCTCTATCAGATGTACAAGTTACTTGCTTTCCTTAACGATATATCCGGTAGAGATGTATTCTAGTTGCAGATTCCTTACCAACCCACCCATTCTCCCTGCTTGCGAACTGATTTCTAGGGACACGGCTTCCCCATTCAGGACCTTAGCCCTGGCATTCCAGTTTCAAAGTTCTTCGCGGCTCTGCACTTTGGCGTGGAAAGTGGTGAAAAGAAACTTACGTGGCTGAGGTGATGTCTATGTATTACTCCTGACGTCATCATGGCGACTGCGATGCCAGCGGCTCTCTCTGAGTCGACAGACGCCACCTACCAATGCCAGATTTGATTCTTGAGGGGTGGACAATGTTTTGTTTTAAGTTTTTATTATGCCTGTGTTTTATCTTGAAATTTTAACGAGTGTGTTAATGAATTGTATGATGTATTTTTTCTTGTGTAATTGCTTTTATGATAATGGATCGAAATAAAGTATATGTACTACTACTACCTAACATAAGTAGGAGCCCATTTTTACCTGACCGAAGAACACTGGCACAGACTTGGGCGGACCCTGCTGTGATGCATTCACAATATGCAACTGAATGCTGTTAGTTTCTTTTTGCTATAAAAAAACTTAAAGCCTTGCTGAAGCTCAGCTGACTACCCCAGGTGCTGCTGCCTTCATCTTCATTTACACCCCAAAGGGTTCTAGAGGTAGATAGAGTACATCATCTAGAAGGCCGTCTCTTACGGTTTCCTGAGACAGGAAAAGGGCTGCAGTCAGGCCAACATTTTCAAGAAGAGCATGCTGAGTGCTGGCTTTTCCAAGTGAACATACTCCCTTTTTATGTTTTTGGCCGACCCCAACCCTCTCCTTTCTTACAGAGCTAAGCACCTATTAGACATGCAGAATACCTAGATCTACAGTCACATAGAGACGTGAAGGCTTCTAGTATGTATAATAAACCTAAAGTGAGAAACGGGGGTTCTTATTCTGAACTTTAGCTACAACGCAGAACTAATGTCAATTTCCTTTAGAAGTTGCCAGTGCGTCACTTTTTTTCCTGCTAGTTTCCGTACAGTGGGATTGAGTATAGTAAAGGTTTGAGAACCCAGATAGAAGTAATCCTGTTTTGATTAACATTACACATGGTCTTTAATTATGAATAGGAACTCCAAATCCTATTAAATATTTTTCGAGCTAGTTGGTGTAAATTGCTGAACATTTTACAACTTTAATGACACGTGCCTGCAACGAGTTTTAATTTGTAGGGTAGTGTATAGTGGAATACATATTTATAAATTAATATTGAAAATATTCATATTTTCTTCTTTTGAAGCATTTCAAGAAACAGAAGAGACTGATTCCTGAAAGGACGGTTTGGAAGTACTTTGTTCAGCTCTGCAGTGCCCTGGAACATATGCATTCTAGGCGTGTCATGCACAGAGGTAGTATAGACTCGCAGATCAGGAATCTTGGATAGCGATCTAACCTGCTGAATACAAGTGTATGTGTGTGTGTGTGTGTGTGTGTGTGTGTGAAGATGTATACCACACATTATAAGGTTGATGATCTTTTCATGGTGTTTGTATTTTACTCTGACGTGATGATTATCAGTAACAATGGAACAAAACATTACTACTTTCATGTCTATCGTGGTTACTGCCCATGCTGTGCTAGGAGGTTTTAGAAAGTGTCAGTGTGTCTATTGTCATCCATTCAAGATATTTTGCACATCAGTAACACCAGGACATACAAATATCTAATGGTATTAAGAATACACAAACTCTTAAAGAGAAGTGATTGAGGCTCTAAACAACAATACATATTTTCAGAGTCTGCGACCAATTTATCCTTGTAGTGCACCCAGACCACAGTCTAGGCTTTACTCTGCCACTCTGAGCCGCGAAGATGGCTTTGTGACTTATGGGCTCACTGCTGGCTTCGGTAGGTTCAAGTAATCAGTTGCAGGTAAGCAAAAGCTTATGCATTGAAAAGACTCGTAACCGTCTGGCATAGTTTATAGTTTGAAAGTAATCATACCAAGTACGAAAGACTAGATTCCCTTTGTTTTCAAAGGCTAAGTAATAGAAGGTAAAAACTATTGCCCTTGGTAATGAAGTGTTAGTAAAACATTGACTAATAGTTTTGGGATGTAAGTGAACATGTTTAAAAAGACTGAGTCAACTGGTGTGTGATAATGCATGGATCAAGCAGTGAATGAATGAGCGGAAGGATATCTGAGTGAATATGTTCATGAAAGGATTTTATTTTTTATATAGTGTTTTCATGACACCTTGCACCCACCCTTGGTAAATTAGAGAGGATGACTACAGACTTTGAAGGCCATGGAAATGTGTTGTAGTCCTGGTTTCTCTATTTGACCAAATTATGCACCTCTATTTTGTTTTCCTCCACATCAGTTTTTTACAATGTTACAGTGCAGATTTTCACTATACAGGAAATCTCATTTGCATGCATCTGTAAAAGTAAAACCCAATACTATTGTATAAGTAAATCAAATGTGGGACTAGCTGCATGTATTTTAATTACCTATTAAGTTCCTATGAAGTAAAGTGTGACCCACTCAGTGTTCAATGCCATGTGTGTAAAAAGACATGTTGCTAGTGAGGTGCTGTTAACAATTTGGTCTCTAGTTCGTAGCCAGTTTACACCCTGTCCAAGTAGAGACCCTTACTCTAGTCAGGGTAAGGAAGATGCATAACTCAGATAACCTTGCTCACCCCTTGGTAGCTTAGCACAAGCAGCCGGGCTTATCTCAGAGGCAATGTGTAAAGTATTTGTACAAACACACAAAGTAACATAGTGAAACACCACAAAATGACTCCACACCAGTTTAGTAAAATAGCCAATATTTATCTAAATCAAACAAGACCAAAATGACAAAAACCCAACATACACAAGCAAAGATTTGAATTTTGAAAGTAAAAAATAGTCTTAATCCATAGAAATCAATGGATGCGTCGTTTTATCACAAGGTACCTGGTATGTGTAAAAAATAAAGCCACATGGGCCAGCGTGCATTGGAAAAGCAAACGATGCGTTGATTCCTTACTTGCTAGTGAGGGGGTGTGTCAATTCTTTCTCAGTCGGGTAAGCGATGCGTCGGTTTCCAGGCAAGCAGCCTTTGGTCTGTGCGGTGATGTTGAATATTTTGACACCCAGGGATGATGCGTGGAAAATCCAGACACACTGCCGGGATGGATCGGTGCTGAGCTGGCGATGTGTCTATTTCACCAGTGTTGCGTTGTTTTTTTGTTGTTGTTTTTTTTTCAGCCGCAGTGCAGGCGCAGCATCGATTAGTAGTCTCACCCCCTCCCCCGCCCCAAATATTATTATTATTATTTTTTTTTTTTTTTGCTGCTTGACTCCAGTGTGTGGATTTTCACTCTGGTTCCGCCAGCTTCTCCTAGTAGGGGCCCAGGGACTGGATGTGGCGATACTTGGCAAGTCTCACTAGGAGAGCCCTTGATCCAGAAGTGTTCTAAAAAATTGTGGGTTCAGCAGTCCAATACGTATACTCTTTTCTGCCTTTGAAGTAGGCAAAATTCAAAGGAACGTCTTTGTAGTGCACAAGACCCTGCCTCTTTCTTGCCCTGCCCCAGACACACTGTAGGGGTTTGGGGACTGTATTGTGGGAGGGCAGGCACAGCCCTTTCAAGTGCAGGTGTCATATCCTCCTTCCTACTATAGACCAGGAAGACTCATCGGGATATGCCTAGAGTGAATTCACAAACAGCCCAACTGTCAGTCTGACCCAGATGTTTATTCTGCTTCCAGGCAGAGGCACAGAATGGTTAAGCAAGGAAATGCCCCCTTTCTAAAAGTGGAATTTTCAATCAGACAATCTAAAAACCAACTTTACCGAAATATGTATTTTGAATTGTGAGTTCAGAAACCCCAAACTCCATATCTTTCTCTGCCCCAATGGGAAACTGCACTTAAAAGATATTTAAAGGTAATCCCCATGTTCACCTATGGGAGATTTTGGCCTTGCAATAGTGAAAAACGAATTTGACAGTATTTCACTATCAGGACACGTTTTAAATACACTGCACCCTGCCCATGAGAGTACCTAGGGCCTGCCTTAGGGGTGTGTCTTACATGCAATAAAAGCAACGGTTTGGGCCTGGGAAGTGGGTACACTTGCCAGGTCTAATTGGCAGTGCAAAACTGCACACACAGACACTGCAATGGCAGGTCTGGGACGTTTACAGGGCTATGTATGTGGGTGGCACAATCAGTGCTGCAGGCTGACTAAATAGCATTTGATTTACAGTCCCTGTACACCTCTAGTGCACTTTACTAGGGACTTACTAGTAAAATAAATATGCAATCAGGGATAACCAATCATAATCACAATTGATACAGGGAACACTTGCACATTAGCACTGGTCAGCAGTGGTAAAGTGCCATGGGTACCAAAAACCAGCAAAAACGAAATCAAGCACACAGGTAAAAATACAGGAAACAGAGGCAAAAAGGTTAAACTATGCCAATGATTCCAGGTCTCACGGGTGCTTTTTACAGGAAGCATGGCTAAGCTTTCCAATGAATTCCTGTAATTTTCTGTGATAGGAGCTTTTTAGGTGAGAACATTTTTGAAGGGTTGGTGAAGTATATCATACAGGAGGCAGCTGTTTATTCACCTGATCAAGACTACAGTTAGCCCCAAACAGTGGTTGAAGTGTATTGAAAAAGTATGGTAATTGTGATTTTGCATGCAGTGGAGTAACTGGGTCAGTGAACTTGGAGGTGGGGTCAAAGGCACAGCTACAAAACATTTTCTGTAACTTTTTTGGTCTCCACCTTCAGATACTTATATATAAAATAACACTCAGCTTAATTGAAAAAAAAAAAAATGCAAGTTAACCACAGAGCCACAGAATTGACTCCTCATTGGTTTAGTGGAGTATAATGACTTGCATATTGTTAGTGCTACAGGTTGTGACAGGAAGCACTGTGACTGTTAGTCCGTATTTAAACTTGTATTACATAAAGTATTAGTTGGACTGCTACAAAATGCGCAAAAAGGTTTAACATAAAGTGCTTCCAAAATATTAATTTTCGTAATACCCAGACTGTACGCAGCGTAAATGTCTTTATAATTCTCCATTAAAAGCAGGCATTTCACAGCTCATCTGATAACTAACTCTCTTGCGGTACCACTCAGAAAGAATAAAGCTGTGTCATCAGGAAGCTTCAACTGATTCCATCAATTAAAGCCAGTACCAGCTTCCAAGCACCCTTTACATTTGCAGATTAACCAATGTGCACATTTCCATTTTTCAGGCAAGCAGGCACCCTGGCAAGAAGGCTTGTTTCTTGATTAGCGGTCTGCTCCATCTTCGGGTACACAGCACAGACGAGTCAATGCCCTACACTTAAGCTGAAGCATTTCAGCTCCCAGGATTGTTGTCTTGTTAGAAAAAAGCAGGGAACTATTTTTCTTAAATTAAAGTTTGGGCATGCCGTGCCTCTCAGATCTTACCCACTCCGAACTCTGGCCCAAACAAGTATAGGTGAAGGAACAAAACAATATGCAACATCAGCAGGGCTTACAGTGATTTTGTGCAGTACATGCAATGTCGACTTCTCGAAGCTGTGTTAGCACATGTTTTTTTCAAATAAAAGAGAATGGTGTTTTTGTGAAGTAAACATAGTTGCATAGATTGGCGTTTCTTATCAGTTATTGTCGATACTGAATATGACTAGATAGTTCTTTCATTCACATCATCGAAGTTGCAGCATAAATCACGATCAGGGGCTTCCTGCTATTGTCATTTGCTGTGTAAATATCCAGTTAGTTTAACTCGGTTTTTGCTGTCACGTATGTTTTACGTATGTGAGAAATTACTAAACATCGCAGGAGAATCTTTAAAGATAGGTACTGGGAATACTTTAATTGATTACACATGCAGTAGAACATCCTGATCTGGAATGCATGTTATGAACCGAGAGCAAGAAATTTGAGTCTTGTGTGAGAGAAAATATTCTATGCTGTATTTTAATAGAACACCTATCCCAATGTCTCTACTACTACACTTCTTGTACTACATATAACAAAGCTGATTGTTTTTGGAAATGTGTTTTATATTTAATAATTTGTTTGCAGATATCAAACCAGCAAATGTGTTCATCACAGCAACGGGGGTGGTTAAGCTTGGTGACCTTGGCCTTGGCAGATTCTTCAGCTCCAAAACCACAGCAGCACATTCTTTAGGTACAATTTTTTACATTGTTTCAAATAAAAGGATTTCTAGTATAACTTCGGTATAAAGAAATTGGATGCATACATATGTGTAATAATGTACGTAATTGTTGATATTAGAACTAGAAGATCATTAGTCAATGTCAAATTACTCCATAGAGAATAGATAGGTAATAAGAATCCCCCCCCCCCCCTCCGCTCTTATCTTTGGGAGTGTTGCATATAGATTCACACTTAGTTGAAATTACTTGACTAGAGAGGTATTGGTTGCCAAAATCTATTTGGTCCCATTAATGTGCCTGTTGGGCTCCTGAGCTTGATTACTATGACGGTGCTCTGGCTTTTATTAGATTGTCATTTAACTCATTGTGAGGACTTCTGAGTTTATGGCCAAATCTCATCATAGGCTCTCAGTACCAGTCTGGATTTGACATTTTCAGAGGCCGCGCCTCTTCTAGGGTTCAGGTGCATCAAGATTAACACAATTCCTCAAAAGGGTAACATACCTTTCTGCTGAGAATAGAATACCGAATTGTTGATTATGGCATCCAGACACGACATCTCTACACTTCGGCCTGGCTCCGGAGTTCAATTAATTTTCCACAATAAACATTCCATCAGACTGTAGGGAGATTCTTGGTAAAGCAAGAGCCGACGCAACCATCAGAACTTATAAACTGAAGTGGAAACGCTCCTGCCTTTGGTTTGTGAGCTCGAGCGTCCACCCTATCACATCACCGTGGAGCAAATCCTCTCATATCTGCTCCACCTGGCAAGATCCAGCAAGACTTATTCTTCCATAAGAGTGCACCTGGTGGCATATTCCAGGTTTTGAAGCTCCACTGATGCACCATCTGTATGGTCTAGTCACATGGTAAAACAATTAGTCAAAGGACTTTTTCGGACTTTTCCTCCTCTCTGAAATGAATGTTGTGTTGGGACAGCTCATGAAACCACTGTTTGAGCACATCCACTTTGCAAAATTAAAGTACCTTATTTGGAAAACTGCACTTTTACCGGCTTTAACATCTACCAAAAGAGTGACATTCATGCATTTACCAGCAAGGACTCCTCTCTTCAATTCACATCAAACAGTGTTGCTCTTCGGACCAATCCTAAATTTATTCCCGAGGTACCATCAGATCAGCTTGAATGAACCAGTGTTTTTATGAACATTCTTCCCAAATCCAGCAGTTGCTGAAAAATCTTTGCATTCTCTAGACATCAAACAATGCATACATTTTGACTTGCACAGGACCCATCAGCCCTGTCAAGCCGACCCGTTGTTTTTGGCATAAAGTGGTATCAGAAAAGGTCTTCCAGTAACTAAACAAACAGTCGCCAGATGGATTTCATCATCTATACAGTTTTGTTAAGCCCAAGCAGAAAAGCCAATGCAGGACTATGTCAAGGTTTTTTTAACCAGAGCCGTTTCCACATCTACAGCTCATTTTGCTGGAGTACCTCTCCAGCAAATCTGTTTGGCAGCAACGTGGCCACGCAGGCACACATTTAGGAAGCATTTTTACATGGATGAACTCCTGAAACTGATGCAGCTCGGGGACAGGCAATGATAAGAAATCTGTTTGAATAAGGTGGGCCTTTTTAGGTTTCGCCTGCATGCGTGCTTGCAAAATCTATTGTTGTTTAAAAAAAAAAAAAAAAAAAAACACTTGAAAGGGGCATAGGCTCAGTCCCTTACTTACCTGAACTTACCATTGGCTTATTCCATGTCGCTCTGATTTACATGCTTCTGATTGGCCAGCAAGTTGTCACACTTAACTTCCTGTTGTCTACTTTGCCGTTCTTGCCCTCTGGTTGCCTCTGAATGAAGTACTCCTTATGGTCACTTACCACTGGACACTGGCCATTGTCCTTCCCCTGCAGCTACCACGCCGAAGTTACTTCTTTTTTATTTATTTTGCTTCGCGGTCCATGGCGGTATGTTGTTTGGGCATGTTGCTGTTTCTTTTCACTGTTTCTTGGGTGTCTGCGCCCATCGACTTGTTTTTATTGCTTTTGCTTCACGCTCTATGGTAGAATGTTTGGGCACGTTGCTGTTTCTTGTCACTGTTTCTTTGGTGTCTGCACCGGAAGGTTTTGGAGCACTTTACATGAGCATTGGTTACAATAGAGAAGGAGACATTCATTTTTGGTAGTCACAGGGAGATTAGGTGATTTGCACAGAATCACATGATTTTGAGCTGACACCGGGACTGAAACCTGCTATCCCAGCTCCAAAGTTGGCAGCTCAGGCCGTTAGGCCACATACTCTCCCCTAAGGTTTGCGTAGAAGAGGCCTACAATTACTGTGATTACACAATATGTCAGAGTGGGCTGCTTTGACTCCCTCTTTGATCTCTTTTTGCAGGCTGTTATTACACACTGTATTGCCTCTTGTTTTGCACTTAGAATACTGATGGCGCTTTGTTCTTCAATGTCTCTGTACCTCTCTCTCTACACCTACCTGAACCTCTCTCTACCTCTGCCAACACCTACCTCTACCTATATGTTTACCTCTACCTACCTCTAACTACACCTAACTCAAACTCTACCTACACCTACTGCCCCTGTACCTTCCTCTACATCTACCTACCGATAACTACACGTACCTTTACCTCTTCCTACCTCTACTGCTACCTACACCTACCTTTACATACACTTCTCTACCTACACCTACCTACAACTACCTCTACCTTCACCTCTACCAACCACTACCCCTTCCTACCTCTACCTGTACCTACCTCTACCTACCACTACCCACACCTACCACTACGCACACCTACGACTACCTCTAATGACATCTACACAAACCTACATGTATACCTCTACCTACCCCTATCTCTACCTATCTCTCCCTCTACCTACCTCTACTTACACCTACTTCTACCTATACCTAACTCTGCCTGTACCTCCCTCTACCTACCTCCCCCTCTACCTACACCTACATCTACCTACACCTACCTCTACATCTGCCTACCTCTACATCTGCCTACCTTTACCTCTATCTTCCTCTACCTACCGCTACCTGCACCTACCTCTTCCTCTACCTACACCTGTCTCCCACTCTACCTACACCTCCCTCTCTCTACCTACACCTACCTCTGCTTCTACCCACACCTACCTGTACCTACCGCTCCCTACTCCTACCTGTACCCCTACACCTGCCTATACCTACCAATACCTACACCTTCCTCTACCTACACCTGCCTCTCCCTACACCTACCGCTCCCTATGCATACCTCTCCCTCTCCCTACACATACCTCTCCCTATGCATACCTCTCCCTCTACCTACACATACCTCTCCCTCTACCTGTACCTACCTATACCTACAACTACCTCTACCTACCTATCCCTACACCTGCCTCTCCCTCTTCCGATACCTACCTGCCTCTACCTACACCTGCCTCTACCTATACCTAACACAACCTGTGCCTACACCTACGTCTGCCTACACCTACCTTTCCCTACCTCTACCTACACCTATCCTCTACACCTACCTCTATCTCCACCTACCTCTACCTATATCTACACCTAACTCTAACTACACCTCACTTTCTCTCTCTCATATGTTCAGGCGCGTACTGAGAGCACTTAAAGAGTATCCGTAGTAGAAGGCACTACAATACAGGGAGCCGTGTATTGATGGCACTTAAAGCATATCAGTACTACAATACAGAGAGACGCATATTGAGGTCGTTTAAAGCATATCAGTACTACAATACCGTGAGCTGGTTCTGTATTCTTCGTGTCATGCCAGTAGGTTTCAACTTTGCTTCTTCATTCTATCTCACTAGAATACAAATATTACAAAAATGTGATAATGTTTGTTTCAAAATTTGATAAGCCATCTGAGGGAGCCACAAACTTCCTTCCACCCAGCATTACCCAAAGTCTCCTGATAAAAATGGCATCTCACTTGTGTGGGTAGGCCTAGTGCCTGCAACAAGAAATGTCCCAAAACACAACATGGGCGCATCACATTTTTCCAAAGAAAATTTATGTGTTTTTTGCAAATTGCCTATCTGTGGATTTTGGCCTCTAGCTCAGCCGGCTCCTAGTTAAACCTCCAAAGCCTGTACATTTTTGAAGATTAGACATCTAGGTAAATCCAGGATGGGGTGACTTGTGAGGCTCTTACTGGGTTCTCTTACCCAGATTCCTTTGCGAACCTCACAATTTGGCTAAACAACACTTTTCCTCACATTTCGGTGCTGCAAAGTTCCAGAATCTGAAGAGAGCCACAAACTTCTTTTCACCCAACATTCCCCTAAGTCTCCTGATAAAAATGGTATCTCACTCATATGGGTAGGCCTAGTGCCCGGGACAGGCAATGCCCGAAACGTACTGTGGCGATAATGATAACTGAGGTGAGTGTACCAATTAATCCTGGGATCTGGAACCATTTAGGGAAACCTACCAAACTCAAACATTTCTTTAAAAAAAAAAAAAAATAGGCGCCTAGGTGAGTCCACGTAGGTGTTGTTTGTGTGAGTTCCCCAAAGTTTGGTTTACCCAGAATACCATGCAAAGGTGAAGCATGAATAAAAACAGCATTTTTCTTGCATTTATGTGAAGTAAAAACAGGAATATGCATGGATCCACAAACATCGTACCACCTAGAATTCCCCAACTTGTCCTGATAAAAGCGCTACCCCACTGGTGTGCCTGAGCCTAGTGCCCGTAAAGCAGTGGATCACACAAGGGTCAATGGTAGTTCTTGCATGAGGACTTCTGCACATTCCTTTAGTTTACGTGATGAAAAAGCAAGGAAAAATAGTGTTTTTATTCAAAGTTTCACCTTTGCAGAGTATTCTAGGTAAGAAAACTTTGTGGAAACCAAACACGCCACACTTCTGTGGACTGCCCTTGGTATCTAGTTTTCAGAAATGTCTGGGTTTGTTTGGTAGGTTTCCCTATATGGCCGCAGAGCCCAGGACCAAATACACAGGACAAAACCAATCTGTTTTGTGGTAGGCAATTTTGATGTCTCCACAATCCATTTTGGGCACTTCCCAGTCACAATCACTTGCCCACCCACATAAGTGAGACAACGTTTTTCTCTGGAGACTTGGTGGAACGCTGAGTTCCAGGACTTCCCCTCACTGTAATGCAAGTTGAAGGAAAACTATTGAGAGCCACGCAAGTCCTGCACCCTTGGATTCCCCTGGTACTAGTATGTTAAAGTAAATCCGTCTCTCACACTGGTTGGTTGTTAGCACCTCCAGAAATTATGATTTCAAAGCATTAATAATTATCAAAGTATCTGAATATTGAAACGAAGCCTTCTCAAGGTGAGCCGTAAAGCCACTTCAAGGCACCAACCGCTTGGTACATTCACACACTAATCATGCACAGCAAACAACACTTTCATATTGCCGGCCACGGGCCCAATTCCACCAGTCACTGCACACGCAGTCAAACAAATATCCTATGGACTCATTCACCAACACTTCTACTCTTGCTTTGAAAGTCAAGCTACAAATTGAGCTTGCACACTTTCAAACAAGTAGAAATGTTGGTGAATATGTCCGACAGGACATTTATTTGACTTATTACACTTACTCTGGTTCTCGTTGGCAATCATGGTGGTCCTTGTGTAGCATACATAAGTTCCCAAACAAGCATTTCAAAATTCAGTCATGCCTTTAACATTTTGCCACACAGCGTACCCTGTGGCAGTGTGGCATATGTTCTGTCCACTAGTCTGTGCACTGTGGGGACTGTAAGGCACTTTAATCAAACAGAACACCTACGACGTTCTGACGGTGGACATAGGTGTCGGGCTGGCCATTAGGAAGTCCATGATTTCCTGAAGTAGATGCAGTAAAATTTTGTGGCTGCTTGCCTAACAAAGCAGTGGCCCATGGGCATGCGGTATCAATGCACAGCCACTGAAAGGTTTATCCAACGGCAACTCCACCTCAGTCGATTTCCCAGAATTTTGCTTTAGTATGATACAACATAAAGCAAGTAGGGACACAGATGCCTGGCTGAGATGGGCACTGGGGACCGACTCTCCCGCTCCTTTCCATGCTTCGAACACACTACACAGGGATGACATGGAAGATCCTTTGTGGGTGTTTTAGGAATGGGATCAGCAAAGTGTCACTCTGCAGCATTGTCACATCCTCCTGAACAAATGAGCTGGAGGTTGCTGCTTCTGTAACAGCATTGAGGCGTTCAATTGGAGACAACTGGAAGTCTTGATTCTCATGAGTCTTCCTGTGGTTTTCTGACGATAAACAACGTACGCATTGTATGTTGCCATCTGGGTCAGATGGGTAAACAGTTTCTTGTACCAAGTGCGCGTTTTACGGCACGCATTGTATGGTTGAAGAACTGGTCGTTCTTGTCCACTCCGCCCATGTACTTATTGTAATCAAGTATACGGGGGGGCTTGTGAGCATCTGCCCCCAAACCGTGATGGGGAAGTGCTCTCATGAATTGTAAAGAGCACGCATACATCACACCTAACAGAGAATTTGACTGTGAGCTGTTCATTGGAATGCAAAGCAGTACTCTGGGATTTCTGGTGATTCTTGCAAAAAAGTTCCTGTGGGAATTCTTTGCGGTAACAAGTAACTGTACCGTAGGCCACAGTGCCAGCTTTGTAGAGCTCACTGAACAGCTCTACCCCTGTATAGAAATTGACCACATAAAGGTTATAACCTTTGCCAAGGAGTGGCTGGACACGTTCCCATACAATCTTACCTTTGACCCCTAACGTGGGAAGGCAACTTACAGGGTTTAGGGTGGAGTCCTTCCCTGTATACACTCCCAAGCTGTACACATAGCCAGAAGAGCTGTTACACAGCATGTACAGCTTGATGCCATAGCAAGCTCTTTTGCTCGCAATGTACTGTTTGAACAGCACCCGTGACTCCGAAAAGACTTCTTGGGAAAAAAACAACTTGTAACACTCAGAGCCCAACATTAGATGGCGGAAGCAATGCATAGCATGTGAATCTTCAGCACTACATGCCACAAACAGATGTACACTGGGTGAGTGACACCGGGGTCCCTGCATGTGGGCGGGACTATTCATTGCTTATGACTATAAGGAGGATCTCCCTGGAAAAGTGGTAGTATTACAGGTAAGCAATTTATCTTTACTTTTAATTCTACCAGAGAATCCATGTTGGGAAACCAGTCAAATTTTCTCACCCTGGAGTTAGTTAAGCGCCTCTCTTAGTGACCTTTGTGTGCAAGGTCTATGATTTTTATCTCTAATGCTACTGGGAGGTATAGTTTTGTTGTTACTAAGAATAAGGTTCATGTTGATATTAATCTCATGTCTAACTTCCAATCGATATCTTCATTTACTTCTTTGTAGGTTTTGGACCAACCCTGTAATACATGTTTTAAGTTGGTTTATGGTTTCATCTTTCCTGATGTTCTCATCCAATTCTTTGGAAGTTATAATAGATGGGGTGTTAATTTCTAAAATGGGATACTGCCAGGTCTCGTAATCTTCTACATTCAGCAGGTGTCAGGAGATTACCCATTAAATCAAACTTCCACAGGAGCAGATGCCTTTTACCCTACTCCCTCCAACAGATGCATGCTCAGACTTTACTGATTATCTGAACCTTGCATCCGCTAGGGTGTAAGGGGAACTGGAATAGAAAAAGAGACCACTTCCAGATCCTGTTCCATCCTGTGTTTCCCACTTGAGGAAAGGATATTCCGTGTGTGCTCCTGTAACCTGCACCTTTCTTCTTATTGGGATTTCTTTAAAGGAAGGACCTGCAGTCGGGTGATACGAGCATAGATAAGTACGTTCCTACTGCGCATTCAACTGTTCATCCATTCACATTCACCCAATTCTATCGTTCTCCTAACCTGGATCTTTTGAGAGACTAGCCTCACTCTAAGAGAACAATGTTAACTTAATATCTTCTTTTCTCCAGGAGTCAGAGGTTTACAAGGTTCTCTGGAGAACAGTTCAAAAGTTCACAAATATACAAACTACTATTGTCTTTTACTGAAAACGAAAACTCGTTCTCAATGTTCAGTTTTCTCAATCACAGTCTCTAGGAATTAGTCTGAACACTGAGGCAAGTCTGCAAGGCGAAGAGTTTTAAATTTTTTAAATATATATGTACACATATATATATGTTTGGCATGTGTAGCTGCAGATACACATGCTGTGCACTGTTCCTGCCATCTAGTGTTGGGCTCTGAGTGTTACAAGTTGTTTTTCTTCGAAGAAGTCTTTTCGAGTCATGGGACCGAGTGACTCCTCCCTTTCGGCTCCATTGCGCATGGGCATTGACTCCATCTTAGATTGTTTTCTTTCCGCCATTGGGTTCGGACGTGTTCCTCTTCGCTCTGTTATTCGAATCGGAAAAAGACTAGATTTCATAGAAAAACGCTGGTATTGTTTTCGATCGGGAAACATCTTGCATCAACACCGGCGAAACACAGCTTAGGTGGTCCTTTGGGGCTCCCGCGCCCAACCGGGGCCTGGTCGGCCCGACCGCAGAAGACGTCGAAGCCTAATGGACCGGACCCCTTTCCGTTTCTGCCCACAGTGCCACGCCAAGTATCCATATACAGACCAACATCGGGTCTGTAATCTGTGCTTGTCACCGGAGCACAGGGAAGATACTTGCGAGGCCTGCAAGTCCTTTCGATCGACGAAGACCTTGAGGGATCGGAGGGCGAGGCGGATGCAGATGGCGTCGAAAAGTTCAGAACACCTCGATGTCGAAGAGGAGGAGATGGCTATCTCCATCCAAGGATCGGACTCAGACGCAGACCGACCGCCTACAGCAGGCCAACACGTGAGTACGCTTGCCCCGACCCAAGCCCACAGTCAGCCTAAGAAGCATAAGGCCTCGGGGACGCCACTGCCGGAAGGGCATGGCTCGACCCATAAAAAATAAAGCGGTGACCAAGTTACACCTTCGGCACCAAAAAAGGTCAAAATCGTGCCGAAGTCTTCGGACTCGAGGCGAGAATCCGTCACTGAAAAAACTCTGCATCGACTCGTCGAGTCGACGAAGCCTCGAAAAAGCCTTTCGGAGCCGAGGCCTTCCATCAGCATGGGCATTTTGGTGCCGAAAAAAACGTCTTCGGAGCCGAAAAAAGCCTCATACACCGAGGAACATGGTCTCTATAAACAACTAAAGGCGGGACACAGATTTGAGGAGGAACTTCAAATGGAAGAGTTTGATGAAACACAGGCAAGGATACAAATCCATAAGGATACTGGGAAGATCCAAACTGCCCCTCCTCTCAAATTAAAAAGAAAACTGGCTTTCCAGGGATGATCAGAGACTGACAGCCAAAGGCTAAGGTGCCCAGGGAAAAATCGCCCACTCGCCATTTTTCACCAGAACTTTCTCCTCCACATTAACCACAAAGAACAGTGTCACCTCTTGCCACGCCCACTGCACAGTCACCCACACACACTGTGCAGTCGCACGACGATGCAGACCCCTGGGACCTCTAAGATCCGCCTGTGTTGGACAATAGCCCTGAGTGCTACCCTTTGAAACCCTCTCCACCTGAGGATAGCACCTCATACACCCAAGTCTTGGCTAGGGCTGCTGCATTCCATAATGTAAGCATGCATTCAGAGCCATTGGAGGACAATTTTCTCTTTAATACTTTGTCCACAACGCATGCTTCCTACCAAAGCCTGCCTATGCTCCCAGGCATGCTTAAACATGCCCAACAAGTTTTTCAGGAGCCTGTGAAAGGAAGACCCATCACACCGCGGGTGGAAAAGAAGTACATGCCACTACCATCGGACCCAGTGTTCATCACACAACAGTTGCCCCCGGAATCTGTAGTGGTTGGACCTGCGAGGAGAGCCAAGTCAGTCATCTGGAGATGCACCACCTCCAGATAAGGAGAGTCGGAAGTTCGACACAGCAGGAAAAAGGGTAGCGTCACAGGCTGCCAATCAATGGCGCATCGCAAACTAGCAGGCCCTTCTTGCACGTTATGATCGAGCTCACTGGGACGAGATGAGCGATATCATCCAACATCTCCCCAAGCAATATCAGAAAAGATCTCAGCAAGTGGTAGAAGAGGGACAAGCAATATCTAATAATCAGATACGATCTGCATTAGATTCTGCTGACACGGCCGCAAGAACAGTGAACACTGCTGTCACGATTAGATGCCATGCTTGGTTGAGATCCTCAGGCTTCAAACCAGAGATACAACAAGCAGTCTTAAACATGCCATTTAACCAACAACAACTGTTTGGGCCACAAGTGGACACAGCCATCGAAAAGATGAAGAAAGACACTGATACGGGCAAAGCCATGAGCGCGCTCTACCCGTCTCAATATAGAGAGACATTCAGGAAGCCGCAATATAGGGGAGGTTTCAGACAACAATCTGCAGAAACATCCACCTCTCAAACAAAACCCACCTACCAGTCACAATATCAGAGAGGGGGGTTTCGTGGGTATTTCAGGGGACAGTTCCCAAGGTCAAGGGGGAAATTTCAGCCCACTAAGCAGGCCACTAATAACAAGCAGTGACTTGCCCATCTGCCTCCCCCAACACACATCACCTGTGGGAGGAAGACTGAGATTTTACCACAAACATTGGTCAGACATAACCACAGACACATGGGTCCTGTAAATTATCCAACATGGTTACTGTATAGAATTTACACATTTTTCTCCAGATATTCCACCAAGAGCGCACAAACTGTTGTCGCAACATCTAGCAATGTTACAAACAGAGGTGCAGGCACTATTAACAAAACAAGCCATAGAACTAGTACCTAACCAACAAAAAGGAACAGGGGTTTATTCCCTATATTTCTTTATTCCCAAAAAGGACAAAACACTAAGACCAATTTTAGATCTCAGGACTCTCAACCTATTCATCAAATCATAACACTTTCACATGGTGACACTACAAGATGTAGTCCCACTACTAAAACAGGGAGAATACATGTCAACACTGGATTTAAAAGATGCAAATTTTCATATACCCATCCATCCATCTCACAGAAAATACATCAGATTTGTAATACAAGGAAAACATTACCAATTCAAGGTATTACCCTTCGGGATAACAACAGCCCCCTGAGTATTTACAAAATGCCTCGCAGTAGTAGCAGCGCATGAGCGTCTACTCCATCTTAGATTGTCTTCTTTCTGCCATCGAGATCGGACGTGTTACTCTTTGCTGCGTATTTCGAATCGGGAAAGTTAGCTAAAGTATCGAAAATTTGACAGTATTGTTATCGCTCGGTACCGGGTTAGTGTTAGTGTATCGGCACCGACATCAAAACCGCTTCGGCAGCCCTTTGGGTCTTCCAATCTTCACTGAGGCCTGGTCGGCCCGACCCTACCCGTCGCCCCAGACTAATGGACCGGACCCCCTTCCGTTTCTGTCCTAAGTTTCACGCAAAAGGATCCTTATACAGACCAGCACCGGGTCTGTAATCTGTGTTTGTCACCCGAACACAGAGAGGATACTTGCGAAGCTTGCCGAGCGTTTCGATCGAAAAAGACCTTGAGGTATCGACGTGCAAGAAGACTGCAAATGGCGTCGAAACCGAAAGAACAGCTCGACGTCGAAGAGGAGGAAAGTATCTCCATCCAAGAGACGGACTCGGATGAATCCGAAGATGAACGACCCTCAACGGTGCAACGAACCATGAGTAAACCTGCCCCGTCCCAAACTCCGGGTCACACCACAACACTTAAGGCCATGGGGATGCCACCGCCAGCAGGCCATGGCTTAACCCACCGAAAGGAAGGTGACCAAACATCGGCACCGAAAAAGGCCAAGGAGTTGCCGAAGACTTCCGACTCCGGTCAAGATTCCGGCACCGAACGATTTTGACACCGAGTGATCGAATCGACAAAACCCAAAAAGATCTCCTCGGAACCGAAAAAGTCAATAACAACTGAAACTTCGGTACTAAAAAAAAGCCGCCTCGGAGCCAAAAAGAAGCTCTTATACAGAAGAGCAAGGACTTTCCAGCCAACTCAAAGAAAGACATCGATTCGAGCAAGAGCTAAGTATGGTAGAACCTGACCATACACAACGGAGGTTACATATCCAAAAAGAGACTGGCAAGATTCAGACTTTACCTCCACTCAAATCGAAAAGGAAGCTTGCATTTCAGGAAACAGAAATGCAGCCAAAGGCAAAGGTGGTTAGAGACAAATCACCACCACCACCAATGGTCTCACCACAACCATACCCACTGCACTCGCCACAATTGTCACCAGTGGGAACACTTATAATGCAGCCACCCACACATACTGGGATGACCCAGGATGATGCCGATGCATGGGATTTATATGATCCACCAGTATCGGATAACAGCCCAGAATGTTATACAACTAAGCCATCACCACCAGAAGACAGTACTGCATGTACGCAGGTACTATCCAGGGCAGCTACGTTCCACAACGTAGCAATGCACACAGAGCCAGTGAAGGATGACTTTCTTTTTAACACTCTGGCATCCACCCACGCATCCTATCAGAGTCTGCCAATGCTCCCAGGCATGCTCAAGCACGTGCAGAACGTCTTCCAGGAGCCTGTAAAGGGAAGAGCTATCACGCCTAGAGTTGAAAAAAAGTACAAGCCACCCCCAACAGATCCAGTGTTTATAACACAGCATCTTACACCGGACTCTGTGGTTGTAGGGGCAGCAAGGAAAAGAGCAAACTCTCAATCGTCAGGAGATGCTCCACCACCTGACAGAGAAAGTCGGAAATTTGATGCTGCAGGCAAGCGAGTGGCATCACAAGCAGCCAATCAGTTGCGAATTCACAAGCCCTACTTGCACGCTATGACAGGGCACACTGGGACGAGATGCAAGACATCATACAGCACTTGCCCAAGGAACACCAGAAACGTGCCCAGCAAGTAGTGGAAGAGGGACAGGCCATATCTAACAACCAGATAAGGTCCGCACTAGACTCTGCAGACACAACAGTACGAACTGTCAACACAGCTGTAACCATTCGCAGACATGCATGGCTGCGAAGTTCTGGATTCAAGCCAGAGATTCAACAAGCAGTGTTAAATATGCTGTTTAATCAACAGCTGTTGTTTTGATGGAAATCGATACAGCCATTGAAAAAATGAAAAAAAGACACAGACCAGGCCAAAGCCATGGGCTCGCTCTATTCCCCACAAGTCAGAGGCAACTTTAGGAAACCACAATTCAGAGGGGGGTTTCGACAACAAACATCAGAACCTTCCACCTCTCAAACCAGACCCACCTATCAATCACAATACCAAAGGGATGGGTTTTGTGGCTCCTATAGAGGACAATTCCCAAGAGGAAAGGGAAAATTCCATCCAACCAAACCAAGCCAGACCAAGCAGTGACTAAAATGTCACAACACCCCAACACTTGTCACCAGAAGGGGGGAAACTAACCACATACTACCAAAACTGGACACATATTACCACAGACGCATGGGTCCGATCAATTATCCAACATGGTTATTGCATAGAATTCACAACATTCCCTCCAGACGTGCCACCAAAACCGCACAGACTGTCAGCAACACTTAGACCTATTACAAATAGAGGTCCAAGCACTGCTAAAAAAACAAGCAATAGAGCTTGTACCCAATCACCAAAAAGGAACAGGCGTCTACTCACTATATTTCCTGATTCCAAAAAAGGACAAAATGTTAAGAGCTATCTTAGATCTCAGAACACTGAATCTCTTCATCAAATCAGATCATTTCCACATGATAACACTTCAAGACGTAGTTCCTTTACTAAAAAAGGAGGAATACATGACAACATTGCATCTCAAGGATGCGTATTTCCACATACCCAACCATCCTTCTCACAGAAAATACCTAAGGTTTGTAATGCAAGGCATACACTATCAATTCAAAGTGCTACCGTTCGGGATAAAAACAGCCCCCAGAGTATTCATGAAATGCCTAGCAGTAGTAGCCGCTCACATAAGGAGACAGCACATGCACGTATTCCCATATTTGGACGACTGGCTAATAAAAACCAACACTCAACAACAATGTCATTTTCACACACAATACGTCATAGAAACTCTACACAAACTAGGGTTCTCTATAAACTACCAAAAGTCACATCTGCAACCATCCCAAATACAACAATACTTGGGAGCAACACTCAACACACAGAGGGCAATTGCCACTCCAAGTCAACAAAGAGTCCAGTCGGTCCAAAATGTAAGATCAAGCATACAACCAAACAAACACTACACGGTAAAGTTTGTAATGAAACTACTAGGCATGATGTCTTCATGCATAGCCATTGTCCCAAACGCAAGACTACACATGTGTCCATTACAACAATGCCTAGCAACACAATGGACACAAGCACAGGGTCAACTTCAAGATCTAGTGTTGATAGACCGCCAAACACACTCCTCGCTTCAGTGGTGGAATTCTATAAATTTAAACCAAGGGTGGCCATTCCAAGACCCTGTGCCTCAATACGTGATCACAACAGATGCTTCCATGATAGGGTGGGGAGCACACCTCAACCAGCACAGCATTCAGGGACAATGGGACGTTCAACAAAGGCAATTGCATGTAAACCATTTAGAGCTGTTAGCAGTGTTTCTTGCATTGAAAGCATTTCAACCGCTAATAGCCCACAAACACATTCTTGTCAAAACAGACAACATGACAACAATGTATTACCTAAACAAACAGGGAGGGACACACTCATCACAACTGTGTCTCTTAGCACAAAAGATTTGGCATTGGGCGATTCACAATCAGATTCTCCTAATAGCACAGTACATCCCAGGAATTCAAAACCAGTTAGCCGACAATCCCAGTCGAGATCACCAACAAACACACGAATGGGAAATTCATCCCCAGATACTACAAACTTACTTTCGAAGCTGGGGAACACCACAAATAGACCTATTCGCAACAAAAGAAAACGCAAAATGCCAAAACTTCGCGTCCAGGTATCCACACCCTCACTCCAAGGGCAATGCGTTATGGATGAGTTGGTGAGGGATATTTGCTTACGCTTTTCCCCCTCTCCCACTCCTTCCATATCTGGTAAACAAATTGAGTCAAAACAAACTCAAACTAATACTAATAGCACCAACCTGGGCTCACCAACCATGGTATACAACACTACTAGACCTGTCAGTAGTACCTCATATCAAACTACCAAACAGACCAGATCTGTTAACTCAACACAAACAACAGATCAGACACCCGAATCCAGCATCGCTCAATCTAGCAATCTGGCTCCTGAAGTCTTAGAATTTGGGCATTTAGACTTTACACAAGAATGTATGGAGGTCATTAAACAAGCTAGAAAACCAACTACAAGACATTGTTACGCTAATAAATGGAAATGAATTGTCTATTACTGCCATAATAATCAAATTCAACCACTACTAGCTTCCGCAAAAAACATTGTAAGCTACTTATTACACTTACAAAAATCTAATCTAGCTTTTTCTTCCATTAAAATATATCTCACAGCAAAATCTGCCTATCTGCAGATCACACATTCAACATCACTCTTTAGAAAGCCAGTCATCAAAGCATTTATGGAGGGTTTAAAAAGAATCATACCCCCAAGAACACCACCAGTTCCCTCGTGGAACCTCAATATTGTATTAACACGACTCATGGGTCCACCATTTGAACCCATGCACTCTTGTGAGATGCAATACTTAACCTGGAAAGTAGCCTTCCTAATAGCGATCACATCTCTTAGAAGAGTAAGTGAAATACAAGCATTTACTCTACAAGAACCCTTTATACAAATACACAGACATAAAGTGGTTCTCCGTACAAATCCCAAATTCTTACCAAAAGTTATATCACCGTTCCACCTAAACCAAACAGTGGAACTCCCAGTCTTTTTTCCACAACCAGACTCAGTAGCTGAAAGAGCCTTACATACGTTAGACATTAAAAGAGCAGTAATGTATTATATTGATAGAACAAAACAGTTTCACAAAACAATTGTTTGTAGCCTTCCAAAAACCTCATGCAGGAAATCCAATATCCAAACAAGGCATTGCCAGATGGATAGTGAAATGTATTCAAACCTGCTATGTTAAAGCAAAAAGAGATCTACCTATTACGCCAAAGGCGCACTCCACTAGGAAGAAAGGCGCCACAATGGCCTTTCTAGGAAATATACCTATGACAGAAATCTGTAAGGCAGCCACATGGTCTACGCCTCATACATTCACAAAACATTACTGTGTAGATGTGTTAACAACACAACAAGCCACAGTAGGACAGGCTGTATTACGAACATTATTTCAAACAACTACAACTCCTACAGGCTAAGCCACCGCTTTTGGGGAGATAACTGCTTACTAGTCTATGCACAGCATGTGTATCTGCAGCTACACATGCCATTGAACGGAAAATGTCACCTACCCAGTGTACATCTGTTCGTGGCATGAGACGCTGCAGATTCACATGCGCCCTCCCGCCTCCCCGGGAGCCTGTAGCCGTTATAAGTTGATGAAAATTGTAAATTTGTAAATATATACTATTTTTATACACATTATGTACATACATACTCACTCCATTGCGTGGGCACTTTTACTATATACACAACTCCTACCTCACCCTCTGCGGGGAAAACAATCTAATATGGAGTTGTCGCCCATGCGCAATGGAACCGAAAGGGAGGAGTCCCTCGGTCTCGTGACTCGAAAAGAATTCTTCGAAGAAAAACAACTTGTAACACTCCGAGCCCAACACTAGATGGCAGGATAGTGCACAGCATGTGAATCTGCAGAGTCTCATGCCACGAACAGATGTACACTGGGTAAGTGACATTTTCCATATATATATATATATATATATATATATTAATAGGCAAGTCTGGAAAACATACAAAAGGATTCCTTACTGCAGGTGCTTGAAGTTCTGTTAAGCCAAAACAAATTCTCCTCAGAAAGCTGATAGCCAGTTGTTGGAAGAAGGAAGAAATTCAGCTTCTCCAGAAGGGATTAAGTAGCTGGTGTGCATACTGTAGCAAGAAAAATAATTACTCAAAACTGGAAGAATTCTCTATGAAACAAAGCACCTCAGGAACACTGCTCATTCTCCTCAGATTGACAGTTGAAGTGCACAGCTCCCAGACAGAAACAGCTGGAGGGAAGCTTCAGCACAAGACTAAGGTAGAAACACTAGAGCGCTGACCTCACAAAGATTTGCAGCCACCATCTGGAGTGGCAGTTAAACCTGAAGAAGCTAGTTCTAAGAACAGTCTCCGCAAGAGCCACTGGGAGTGAGGACGCTGCTGCTACCCACGTGAGTCCCAGGAAAAGGGGAATCGTTTTTGCTGAGGGAAGAACTTAACAACACTGGCAATAGTTTTCCTGACAGTATCCCCCTCCAAAGAACTCCCTCCCACAGAAGGTTTGTTGCGGAAAGTGTCATCAACCCTGGAGCATGCAAATTTTGGAAGGCTTCCCAGGACCTTTCTTCTGGGCCAAAACCTTTCCAATCAATGAAGTAATATAATGTTCCTTTTTTTTAAACCTTGAGTCTAAAATTCTATTCACTTCATACTCTAAATGTGAATCTACTTGGGTAGGATCTGGAGGGGTGGTTGTCTTAACATTGGGAGGGCTTCTTTTAAGTAGCAAGACATGGAATACTGGATGAACCTTAATCTGAGGAGGCAAAGCGAGTTTCCTGTTACTGGATTTACAGTTTTCTTTATTTTAAAGGGTCCTACATATCTAGCCTGGAATTTTTTGTTCCCTCTTATATGTAAATTTCGAGTGGATAGCCAGACCATCTCACTCTCGCAATAACCAGGGTTGCCTTTCCTCTTTTTGTCAGCATGCTTCTTGTAAGAGATCTTAGCCTTGGTCAGATGTTCTCTAGCGGATTGGTAGGTCTTTTGAATTTTCTTACTAACCTCATTCGCAACTGGGACCGAGCCTCCCTACCTTCCTAAGATAATGTTTGGGTGCCTACCAGAGTTCAAATAGAAAGGAAAATAACCTGTGGGAGGCATGAATAGCATTGTGGTATGGAAATTGTCCAAATGAAATATGGCCAATTATTGTCTTGGTCCAGAAGATATAAGCTCTATCTCCAGATGAACTCTTTCTGTCTGTCCATCTGTTTCCGGATGACAACTAGTAGAATAACGTTAGTCTATTCCAAGTTGTTTCTTAAAGGCTCTCCAGAATTGGGAGACAAATTGGGGATCTCAATCTAAGATTAAAACCACCGGAATGCCATGACATCTCAATATGTGCTGTGAAAATAACTGTACTAACTGAGAGGCTCTAGGAACCTACTTCAGAGGGATGAAATGACTCATTTTAGAAAAGATGACCACAAAATTAGGATTGTGTCAAAAGCTTGACTTGAAGGTAAATCTACAATCAAATACATAGTAATGGTGTGTCAGGGATATGGTGCAATGGGAAGAGCCTGAAGCTCACCTTCAGAAGCTAGTCGTGTTGTCTTTCCTCAAATGTATTTATCACAGGTTTGAACGTATTGTCTTATTTGAGGGATCATGGTTGGCCACCACAAATACCTTTTAATTAATTTGGTAGTCTTCAAAATTCCTTTATGGTCAGCTAAAGGATCCTCATGACACGCTTGTAGTGCTAGTTCTTGCAACTCATGAGTTGGCAAATATAAAGCATTTTCACAAAAGGGAGATTTTCTAGCATCTTTCTTCCTTCCTTTTTGTTGGCCCAATCTGAAATTTCTTGGTCAGACATGGATTCTCAAACCTTCCTTTTTATTTCGGACAATTGTAAGGTACAAACAAACTTGTCTGCTGGAATAATTGGAATCTTTTCAGCTTCTCCGGCTCCAGGTATATTATTCATTCTCGATAACACCTCTGCCTTACCATTGTCAGAACCAGTTTGAGGCGTAATGGTAAAATTAAAATCTGCAAAGTAAAAGGACCATCTCAATTGTCTTGGAGTTGATGTCTTAGCAGACTTTAAAAACTCAAGATTTTTGTGATTGGTGAACACAGTGACTACATGACGAGCCTCTAATAAATAATGCCGCCATTCCTGAAAGGCATCCTTCACTGCCAATAGCTCTTTATCAGCAATTGGATAATGTCTTTCAGGAGGAGTTAATTTCCTGGATCGAAATGCCACTGGGTGAAGTTGACTAGTTTCCTCGTGCCTCTGAGACAATACACCACCAATTGTTTTGTCGGAGGCGTCAGCTTCCACAAATAATTGCTCCTCAAGGTTAGGATGGCGAAGGATCGGGGCTGTCGTAAAGGCTCTTTTGAGGAACTCAAAAGATTCTTTAGCATCGGTTGACCAATGGAAGGGTACTCCTTTTCTCAAATGTTTTGTACTGGGGACCACCTTTTTAGAAAACTCTTTAATAAACAGGCGGTAAAAATTGGCAAAGCTAATAAAACTTTGCACCTCCTTCACAGTTTTAGGAGAAGGCCAATCCAGGATTGTTTGAATTTTAGCAGGATCCATGGAAACTCTGTTTTCAGATAAGACGAATCCCAAGAATTCTACTTCCGTCGCATTAAAGACACACTTTTCCAACTTCACATAAAGGTTATTTTCCAACAATTTCTTTAGAACTGCTCTCACGTGACCTACATGGTCTCGCAAATTCTGTGAGAAGATTAAAATATCAATGTAAACTAATACAAATTAATCTAAAAACTCTCTCAAAACATCGTTCATAAAGTGCTGGAAAGCAGGCCGGCGGGTTAGATAGCCCATAAGGCATCACTTGTTACTCGTATAGACCAACCTGGGTGCGGAAGGCCGTTTTCCATTCGTCTTCCTTAGCAACTCAAATTAAATGGTACGCTCCTTGAAGATCTAGTTTGGTGTAGATGTTTGCGTCTTTTACTTGATCTAGCAGTACAGAAATCAAGGGCAGGGGATATCGATTCTTCACCGTAACTTGATTTAATGCTCTGTAATCGATACAAGTTTTTAACTCGTTATTCTTCTTCTTTAGGACAAAAAAAATAGGGGAAGAGACTGGGGTTTGCGAGGGACGAACAAAACAGTTTGCTAAATACTTTTCCAAATATTCTTTTAGGAAAGTGTTCTCCTTTTCAGTAAGGGCGTAGATTCTACTGCAAGGTAGATTCGCACCTGGCTCAAGTTCGATCCTGCAATCATAATATCTGTGAGAGGTAGCTTCTCTGCCTCTGCTTGGTCAAACACTGCAGACAATATTTTATATTCTGGGGAAAGACAACCTTTTCCAGAGCACAAACCACGTTGGATTTAGTAGCTAAAACTTGAGCAGGAGATGGTGCACTACTTATCTCTTGAGGACCATAACAATGTTTCCGACAGTAGCGTGAATTTAATTGGACTGTTATCTTTTCCCAATTAATTTCAGGGTTGTGCTCCGTAAGCCACGGACCAATGGTTTTTTTAATAGCAAAAATATCTTATCTTCATTTATTTCTATAATCACAAGATTGAAGTTGCAGGTAAGTACATAAAAATTTGAGGCAAACTTAACATGGGCTCCTATGGAGACTGGGGGCACTCTTCTTCAAATCTGCTGGCAGGTAAGTACCTGCGTCTAAGGAGGGCAGACCGGGTGGGGGGATTTAGAGGACCTCTGTGGGGAGCACAAGTAGGCACCAAACACACACCCTAAGCAGCACAGGGGCTGCCGGGTGCAAAAAAAGAACAATGCGATCCCAGTGCTTTCCTATGAGGGGACCCTGGGGGTCACTTACGTGCTGCAGGCTGGATCCAGGGGGGATTGGATAGGAAAACCACAGGCGGGCAGCCTGCTGAACGTTGCTGCACTGGTGGTTGGGTTCTTCAAGGCCTCAGGGCTGCAGGTGCAGTGTACCTTTAGGCATCGGATATCTTCGTCCGGAGCTTTTGTGGTCAAGAGGGTCCTCTGAATTCACACTGCAAGTGTCTTCGTGAGGGGCAGGAAAGGTCAACCGAGGGTGGGCACTTGCTTGGAATCGCCTAGGGATCCTTTCTAGCTGGTTGGGCCACCTGGACACGGGCCGTGGGCGTCTGGTGCAGAGTGGTCAGGACTTGCGGATCTGGGGGTGCTCTGGAGTCCTCTTGGTGTAGTGTCTTTTCGAACAGGGGCGCTTTCCTCAGGAGTTCTTGGTCCTTTGCCAAGCTCCATAGGACTGCCCTGCACTCCAGAAGGTCACTAGTCACACAGGATGCGTCACTTTCTTGTTGCAGGTTCTTTGAAGCAGGAGACAGACCGGTACGGCTGGGACAAAGTCAGTTTGCGTTGTCTTCTCTGCTGGGGGTTCTGCTTAGCAGCCCTTCTTTCTTGTCAGGTCATCAGGAATCTGACGACTTAGGTTCAGGGGAGCTCTTAAATCCTGCATTTAGGGGTGTTACAGGGGCCAAAGGGTAGTAGCCAATGGTACTAGCAATGGTAGTAGCCAAACTCCCTGAAGGTGGCTACACCCTCCTTGTGTCCACTCCCTTTGGGGAAGAGGACACAAACCTAACCCTATTTGTCCCTGTCCTCCAAAACAAGTTAGAGGATTCTGCGGGGGGCGGGGAGGAGGGGGGGGTCACCTCAGCTCTGGACACCTTAGGGGTGGTCCTGGCTATGGTGGTCACTCCTCCCTATTTTCCCAAATGTTCCCACTGGGCTTGACACCAAAAGTGGGGCTTTGTCCCAGGTGGTCAAATCCACTAGCTGGAGTGCCCTAGTGCACTGTAACCCAAGGCTTGAGCCTTTGAGGCTCATCACCAGATGTTACTGTTCCTGCATGGAGTGGGGAGGTGTGAAGCACCTCCACCCAGAGCAGGCTTTGTTTCTGGCCACAGAGAGCACAAAGTCTCTCACCCCATGAGGTCAGAACCTTTTCGGAAAGTGGCAGGCTGGCACAGACCTGTCAGTCCTGCACTAGCAGTTTGGCTAACATACTGGGGGTATCCCTAAGATGCCCTTTGAGTGCATTTTTCAATAAATCACACACTGGTATCAGTGTGGGTTTATTGGGCTGACAAGTTTGAGACCAAACTTCCCAGTATTCAGTTAAGCCATTATGGAGCTGTGGCGTTCGTAATGAGGAACTCCCAGACCATATACTCAGTATGGCTACACTGCATTTACAGTGTCTAAGAATGGACTTAGACATTATAGGGGCATATTGCTCATGCATGTAGCTATGCCCTAATATGTGGTATAGTGCACCCTGCCTTAGACCAGTAAGGCCTGCTAGAGAGGTGACTTACCTATGCCATAGGCAGTGGTTTGTGGGGTGCCATGTCGACTTTGCCTTTTTCTCCCACCAGCACATACAAGCTGCAAAGGCAGTGTGCATGTGGCTGGTGAGGGGTCCCCCAGGGTGGCATAATACATACTGCAGCCCTTTGTGTCCTTCCCTGGCCAAAGGGCCCTTTGTACCATGGTTACCTATTACAAGGGACTTAACTGTGTGCATGGGTGTGCCGAATGTGGAAACAAAGGTACAGATTTTGGGAAAGAACACTGGTGCTAGGGCCTGGTTTGAAGGGTCCCAGCACAGTTTCAATCAAAGTTGGCATCAATATCAGGCAAAAAAGTGGGAAGGTAACCATGCCAACAGTAGGACTTAGCTACAGCCGTATATATGAGGAGAACATTTTTTCTTTTTAAAATTCGCTGCCCTGCAGCAACCTTCATCTCTTTAACTTTCGGCACAAGGGAGGGCGTGTGGATAAAGTCCTGCTAAAGGGCTTGAATTGCTGTTACCCTTCTTAGGTAAGAACCTCCACAGAGGAGCGTTCAGTCACTCTAACAAATTATGCTTCGAATTAGTACCACAGTATTTCTTTCAGTTGTACATGAAGATTTTCAGCCCTAGAAATGTTGCTGGGTCCCATGGTGGATCTAGTGCTGAACCAGTCGGGGAAGAGACAGCCTCTGCCCAATTTCGCAGACCAGTTTGTTGTCAGTATTGTAAAGATGATACTGTGAGATGTAGAAGTCTTAAGCTTTATTAATTTCTTCTCTTTCCACCATCATCCACTCTCCTCACTGATTAGATAGACTCTTCATCTCACAACATTCTCATGTAGCTATCATTTCCAATTGTGGAAATGTACCATAAGGAATTACAGGAAGGGGGAACATATAAAGATGAGGTTATGATACGTAGAAATAATGACAAGGGGAATTTAACCTGCAGGATAGATTGGTATTATAATACATCTTAAAAGATTGACATTATAACAGTATTCTCTTATGTGCAAACCAAAATGAAGTTAACTATCTGATTTAAAATTGGACATCCGGACCCATAGGTGGCCCAAATGATCTTCAGTATTTTACATAAATAAGCCAGCGCATCTAGTGACAATACAGGAAAACAAGCATCTCCATGAGTTCATTGTCCTCTACTAGAAATCACTGTAAGAAATGTATTTGTGTAAGGTACTCATAAGACAATTCATTAGCACTACTGGCTTGATACATTATTTGCTATCAATATTAATTCACCGTCCCCTTTAAATGGTAGTTCTGTAGATAAGAACGTCCACAAAAGTATACACACTTTTTAAATTGTTGTTTCTTAATAAATCCTAGATACCCATTTCTCAGAAGAACATATTAAGAATTGGCTTCCTTTAATGTAATATAACAATTCTAGAAAGACATTATTGACAAAATAATGAAAACAAAACGGAAGTTTCCTTTTTTTATGCTCCCATCTTAACAATTTACTTCACTGATATTGAAATATCCATCTTCTGGTTTAAAAACATCTTGAAGGAAACCAGTTTTAACTAATTTATCTATATAAAATACATTTCCAAATTTGAGGCTTTACCTGTCTTTCATGAACTCGCTTACATGAATTTATTTCATAGCCAGGCTAGTTGAAATCAGCTAATGCATGTGTAATCGTCTGTGGCAAGGCAATAGCCATGGTCTTAAATCTGGATTCAGTTGTAGTCAGATGGCTATAACCTATACCTGATTTTAAACAAATCATATGTTTCACTCTCTCTACCTCATCTAAGCCCAAACTTGGCTGTTAACTTAATTTTGTAGCTCTATCAGTGCCTCTAATCAGCCTGTTCTTTTTACGAGTTGGATATTGGGAAATCTTAGCTCTTTCGGAGAATGGCAGCTCTCACCGGAGATTCTGATCAGCTGCCACATTTTGATGTTTGCTTCTGACACCATCTGTGATCTCTTTTCTTGGTGCTCCTGCCGTCCTCGGATCTGTTAGGACAATATTTTTTGTTTTTGTTTTTAATATCTTAGTGTGGTGAGTAATGCGTGTATTTACATGGACCTAAATTTGGTGGCTCAATCCCATAAGGCACTAAAGCGAATGTTAGTTAATTTTATTATTTTGTATTTTAGGGAAGTTATCCCAGGCTAATAGCATCATTATGTTGGCAAGACACCACATATTTCCAATTTATTTTGGATAGCCACTATACCTGCACGTCAGTCCTTAAAATGTATTTCCTTTCGCCTAAGATCTGTAGGTGCATCTGTCTACAGGTTTTAAGATGTGGCTTCATTTTTTAGACCTCTGGTGCGCATTATGCTGTTCTCTGCACCTATGTTTTTTAACATCAATTTTTGTTTCTCTCTCATTAACATGGTGCCTCCACTTTGTCTGAATGAAAACTGTTTTAATTATTTGTAGGTAGTGGGCTGAAATGTCAACACAATCAGTATTAGACTGTTTGAAGATTTGAAGCTGTAGGAAACTGTACTACAAGAATGGCCATGCCTTGCTCTGTTTAATACAGCCAATCTGGTTCTCACTGCAGTGTTACTTTTTGCTTCTCACTTTTTCACCTTACACTCTTCATGACCATTTAATTTATTTTACATGTGTTGTGCCCATGATTAACATTGAGGAATAAATTAGGTGATTCCTGTAAAGATTTATAGAAATATGTGTGAATAACTGAGAAGGAGCCTCTTTTTATATTTTGTATCTGCTTATTCAGATTCCTATGAATACTAGGTCGCTCCATTTTATTGTTTACATTCATTTAAATACATAGCTGTACCCTGTTCACTTTGGTTATGTTTCACTGCTTGCCAGGTCCATAGTACAGTAAGCTCATAGCATTCTTCTGGGGCTTTGTGTATCACTAGTGACCAGACACTCAGCCTGTACAACTTCCCAAGCAGAGGTTTTTTTTGTATGGTAGCAGGGGTATGGGAGTTTCTAAAGGGTGAGGGAAACAGCAGCAGCAACACTCCTTGTTTTCCTTTTCTCCATACACCATTGTCAAACCTCTTCAGTTCCCTTTCCAGTATCATTGTGAGGAGGATAGGTGGCAGAATGCAACATTACCTGTCTTACTGACATTTATCACATCAAACCCAAGTGTCCTTCAGATTATCCACGCTGGTCATCCGCTTCCATTCCGGTGACTCAGCACCCAGTTAACTCTAGTTTGGTGGGGGATGCCACGATTCTGTCAAAGAAAGTAGTGATGCTACTTGCCAAAGAGGTAACAACTGGTAGCTGAGGCGCAGAACAGACTGACCTGTTACTTCAACTTTGTGGTCCCTAAGAAGGTCCGGCTAAGCCTGATTCAGACTCTTAAACTTCTTCAAAAAGGAGAATTTGAAAATGATGACACTTGGTCAGTGTTGAACTTGGCTGTTTTTGCAGGGTCACCCCAAACTTTTTGCCTCCTTCCTCCTATTTTTTCTGACCAGTGTTTGTTGGCTTTAGGACTTTGGGCACTTTACTACTGTGAATTAGTGCTATAGTGTATGTGTTCTCTGTGTAAATTGTATTGGTGATTGGTTTATCCCTGATTGGCATATTTGATTTACTAGTACGTCCCTAGTAAAGTGCACTAGAGGTGCCCAGGGCCTGTAAATCAACTTCTACTATTGGACCTGCTGCACTGATTGATTGTGCCACCCACATGAGTAGCCCTGTAAACATGGGTCAGACCTGCCAGTGCAGTGTCTGTGTGTGCAGTTGTAACCGGCCAATTCGGCCTGGCAAGTGTGCCCACTTGTCAGGCCCAAACCTTCCCTTTTTATACATATAAGAGGCATCCTTAAGTTGGCCCTTGGTAGCCCTCTGGGCAGGGCGCAGTGTATGTTAAAGGTGGGGCATGCACTGATGTGTTTTACATGTCTTAACAATGAAATACTGCCAAAGTCGGTTTTCACTGTTGCAAGGCCTATCTATCTCATAGGTTAACACTGGGGCTGCCTTTAAATATTAAAGTGCAGTTTCCCTTTGGAAGCAGATAGAGATATGGAGTTTGTGGTCTCTGAACTCACAATTTAAAAATACATCTTTTGGTAAAGTTGTTTTTTAAATTGTCTGTTTGAAAATGCCAATGTTAGAAAGTGGGCATTTTCTTGCTTAAACCATTCTGTGACCCTGCCTGCTTGTGTATTCCCTGTCTGGGTCAGACTGACTGTTGGGCTGTATGTATGAGACACAAAGGGAGCTGGGTTGAATCCTGCATATGCTGATGGGCCATCTGGGCTAGAGTGGAGGGAGGAGTGGGCACTTCCACCTGAATTGGCTGTGCCTGCCCTCACACAATGCAGTTTCCAACTCCCTGGTGTGAGTCTGGAGCCAGGCCTGGGGAAGGTAGGATCTTGTGAACAAGAGACTTTCCTTTGAGGTTTACCTGCTTCGAAGGTAGAAATGGGTATATGTCTGGACCCAAAATCGCAGATTTTCAGATTACCTCTGGAACCAGGAGGAACCTCTGCAAAGGAGAAGTGCTGGAGGAGGAGTACTGCCCCTTTGCCCATGACTGTGCTTTGCTGCGTTGGCCTGCAGTTGCTGCTTCTACCTGAAAGAGGCCAAAGACTGTACTTTGTGATATATTCCTGCTTGTGAAGAATCTACAAGGGCTTGGACTGAGCTTGCCTCCTGTTTTAAAGTCTCAGGGCCATCAAAGACTTACTCTGCTACCACTTGTACACTCTGCTCAGACCCCTGCCCTGCCAAGTGGTGCCCTATCCAGTCCCTGGGCCCTTGAAAAGTGAAGCTGGTAGAACAAGGACTGAAATCCACGCATAGGAAGCCTTGCGTGGAACATTTTAACGCACCATCTGCAAAGCGGCTGTAAAAATACCCCACCCCTCACGTCTGAAATCAATGCACCACCTGCATTGTGGCTGGGAAGTCGACGCATCACCTGCATTGTGGCTGGAGAAACAACACAATCCCCACGCAGCACGGTTTTCCATCACCGTGCGGCTGGATTTCTCACGCATCACTGGGCATCAAAATCAAAGTAAAGGTGAGCAGACCCAAGGTGCCCTGACCAGAAAACGACGCACGGCCTTACTTGCGAGTGAGAAAACAACGCATCGCTGACTTTTTCTACGCACGCTCACCTGGGTGGCTTTATTATTAACCCCTCCTGTGCCAGGCCTTTTTTTGGCTATTCGGGGCAGTTCGCGCTTAGGCCCTCATAACATTTTGGCGACATAAGCTAGCCAAGCTAAATTTGTGTCCTTTTTTTCCAAAATCCTAGGTATTCTAGAGGTACCCAGACTTTGTGGGTTCCCCTGAAGGAGGCCAAGAAATTAGCCAAAATACAGTGAACATTTTGTTTTTTTTCTCCAAAAAATTAGAAAAAGTGGCTGCAGAAGAAGGCTTGTGGTTTTTTCCCTGAAAATGGCATCAACAAAGGGTTTGCGGTGCTAAAATCACCAGCTTCCCAACTTTCAGGAACAGGCAGACTTGAATCAGAAAAACCAATTTTTCAACACAAATTTGGCATTTTACTGGGACATACCCCATTTAAAAAAAAAATGTGCTTTCAGCCTCCTTCCAGTCAGTGACAGAAATGGGCATGGAACCAATGCTGGATCCCAGAAACCTAAACATTTCTGAAAAGTAGACAAAATTCTGAATTCAGCAAGGGGTCATTTGTGTAGATCATACAAGGGTTTCCTACAGAAAATAACAACTGAAAAAGAAAAATATTGAAATTGAGGTGAAAAAAAACTGCAATTTTTCTCTACGTTTTACTCTGTAACTTTTCCAGCAATGTCAGATTTTCGAAAGCAATATACCGTTACGTCTGCTGGACTCCTCTGGTTGCGGGGATATATAGGGCTTGTAGGTTCATCAAGAACCCTAGGTACCCAGAGCCAATAAATGAGCTGCACCCTGCAGTGCGTTTTCATTCTATTCTGGGTATACAGCAATTCATTTGCTGAAATATAAAGAGTGAAAAATAGCTATCAAGAAAACCTTTGTATTTCCAAAATTGGCACAAGATAAGGTGTTGAGGAGCAGTGGTTATTTGCACATCTCTGAATTACGGGGTGACCATACTAGCATGTGAATTACAGGGCATTTCTCAAATAGATGTCTTTTTTTACACACTCCCTTATATTTGGAAGGAAAAAAATGTAGAGAAAGACAAGAGGCAATAACACTTGTTTTGCTAATCTATGTTCCCCCAAGTCTCCCAATAAAAATGATACCTCACTTGTGTGGGTAGGCCTAGCGCCCGCGACAGGAAATGCCCCAAAACGCAACGTGGACACATCACATTTTTTTAAAGAAAACAGGTGTTTTTTGCAAAGTGCCTACCTGTAGATTTTGGCCTCTAGCTCAGCCGGCACCTAGGGAAATCTACCAAACCTGTGCATTTTTGAAACCTAGGGGAATCCAAGATGGGGTGACTTGTGGGGCTCTGACCAGGTTCTGTTACCCAGAATCCTTTGCAAACCTCAAAATTTGGCTAAAAAAAAAACATTTTCCTCACATTTTGGTGACAGAAAGTTCTGGAATCTGAGAGGAGCCACAAATTTCCTTCCACCCAGCGTTCCCCCAAGTCTCCCGATAAAAATGGTACCTCACTTGTGTGGGTGGGCCAGGTGCCTGCAACAGAATAAAGCCCAAAACTTGTAGAGATAGAGGGGATAGCGCAGCGAGTTGATAAGGACATATTCTTCTTTTATACATCTTTAGGCTGACTCTGCTTTGGGGACCCACACAAGTGAGGTGTCATTTTACTTGGGAGACTGAGGGGAGCGCTGGGGAGTAGGAATTTTGTGCTGGAGCGGTGATCGTACAAACAAAAGTCAGGAAAATAAGCTTTTTTAAGCAAATTTTGCGGTTTGCAGAGGTGTCTGGGTAAGAAAATGTTGGGGGGATCCACGCAAGCAACATCTCCCTGCACTCCTTGGGGTGTCTAGTTTAAAAAAATGTCTGGGTTTGGTAGGTTTCCCTAGATGAAGGCCGCACCCAGGACCAAAAACATAGGTGGCCCCTCCCCCCCCCAAACACAGGTAGTTTTGTAATATATCATTTTGATGTGTCCACATACGTCTGTGATGTGCCAAACGCTAAAATTGTGAAAAGAAAAGCACTTAGGTTATGTGAAAAAGACCCCTCACCCACCAACCAAGTTGGTGGCATGCTTCATCATCGGGGTCCCTCCTGAGACACCTAGCGTGTCTCAAGTGTGCTGCGATGCCTGATTACAGCGGAGCAGGTTTTGTCATTTGTACCACACATACTGGTTGGATTTGGCACGAGGGTGAGTGATAGTTCAGTAGATCAAATTTTATTAACAAGAGATTTCACAAAAATGAAATGCACTGTTAATAACTGAAAGACAAAAAACTGAACCAATGACTCACAGGTCGTGGGCTGTAAAGCTGCGACAAGGCACCAACCGCTTTACAATCCATTCACACACCTTTCATACAGGACACGCACAAGACCATTAACACCACCAGCCACGGGCCCAGCACATTACAACACTCACATCGACAGACAGCGCCACTCAAGGGACCATCACTTACATACGCCCACATGCCTGATACAACAATCACACCAGCTGATGGGAGTGTGGACTGGCGTTTGGCGGGCACCGCCAGCCAAGCGCCACCCCACGCACACCGCCAGCCAAGCGCCACCCCACGCACACCGCCAGCCATGCGCCACCCCACGCACACCGCCAGCCATGCGCCACCCCACGCACACCACCAGCCAAGCGCAACCCAAAGCACACCGCCAGCCAAGCGCCAACCCATGCACACCGCCATCACTTTTTTTTGTTTATAAACAACGAAGAAACCACTAATTATAAAATAAGCACAAAACTACAAACACAAAAGCTCTTACTAAATACATGACAGAGATGCCAACCGTGAAACATATGAAAATATAAAACAGACAGCTTACGCTCAAGGTATTTCCCAGAAGTTTTTCCTTGTGTGGTAACTTCTAAAACAGCTGGGCACATACAGCCCAGGTTTTGAAGGGCATTCGGGGCAGTACATCCGGCTCTCCCTCCAGATTAATCTCCGGGCACATACTCTACATTTCTTTGTGGTCAAGTCTTTTTTGGGAGTGGGAGGAATGTGATCTGGAAAGTGCCGATCTTTCAATCTAGCCACATCTTCCACGATTTCTATTTTAGGAACTCTTGCCTGTTCCACCACAATAAGGCTTTCAATCACTGACTCCTGAAATTTAATAAATGTCATCCTTGACTCAGGTGAACAATCCTTGAATACAATAAAGGCATTAAAAGTTGCCAAATGAAATAAATGTAGGGCCAACTTTTTATACCACACGTAAGACTTACGAAGAGCAGTGTAAGGTTCCAACCTCTGATCTACTCTATCAACACCACCCATCTGCCTGTTGTAGTCCAAAATGCACGCAGGTTTGCGCACTTTCGCAACCTGACCCCAAACAGTCACAGGGGAAGTACTCATCATGGATGGTAGACAGCATGTACACATCCCTCCTGTCTGAAAATTTCAGAGCTAGCAGCTCATTATTCCGCAAGGCACTGCACTGTCCCCTCTCAAGTTTTTTAGAGACAAGCTCCCTTGGATAGCTTTTACGGTTACAACGGATTGTGCCACAAGCAACAGTGTCCACTCTAAACAACTTCTTAAACAACTGCACTCCAGTGTAGAAATTATCTACGTACAAATGATGACCTTTGTTAAACAGCCGTCTACAAAGTTCCCACACAATTTTTTCGCTAACTCCAAAAGTGGCCGGACAACCAGGAGGGTCAATACTGGAATCAATACTGGAATCCCTACCAGTGTAGACCCGGAAATTATACACATATCCTGTACTGCTTTCTGACAGCATATACAATTTAATCCCATACCGTGCCCTCTTACTAGGAATGTACTGCTTAAAAACTAAACGCCCCTTGAAAAGGACCAAAGACTCGTCCATACTTATCTCTTTGCCTGGAACATAGACCTCTGAAAACCGATCTACAAAATGATCAAGGACAGGCCTAATCTTAAAAAGACGGTCACAATCAGGGTGATCTCGTGGCAGGCTAAAGCATTGTCTACAAAATGCAGCATACGAAGAAGAAGCAAATACTGATTACGTGTCATAGTTGCAGGAAATATAGCTGTTGCCATCAAGGGACTAGTAGACCAATAAGAAGCCAGTGACGGCTTCCTGATCAACCCCATCAAAAAAGTAAAACCTAAAAACTTTTTCATCTCTTCCAGATATGTGGGAACCCACTGAGTAGCTCTAGACTGAGGCTTAAGTCTGGCAGCGTTGTCCCGCAAATATTGCTCTGCATACAAATTAGTCTGCTCCACAATCTCGTCCAAAAATACATCGTCCATAAACAAGTGAAAGAAATGGACAGGCAAAAAGTTTTCTGTGTTAACTCTACACCCTGGGAGACCAGTAAATGCAGGTAACTGTGGCTGCTCCATGTTTGGGGCAATCCAGGTGTCAGGTCTTCTAATGGGAAACCCTTCAGCCCCAGGCTGCTGCACTCTTGGCACATCAATGTCCTCCTCTATAACAGGCCCTTCATCTGCACTGAGAGTACCTTCCTCATCAGAAGAATACTCTCGGACAGAAAACTCACTTCCAGAATCTCCCACTTTCTCCTCTGCCTCAGATGCAGAGTCAGTCTTGTAATCATGGTCTGAAGACACCTCAAAGAGCATGCCAACAACCTGCTGAGCGGTCACTCTGCGGCTAGCCATGATCCTCACTAACAACAAATTGATTGCCAACAACAACTAGCACTAAAATAAGTAATAAACAAAGTGTAGCTTTATCACAAAGAGTTATGTACTAAAATACTATACCACTAACTTGCCTGAAAAAGCTACTCACCAAGCAACTACTCTGCACAGACACAGCAATCACAAATGATATCCCACTAAAAAGAAAAAAGCAAATTAGACATATGACAACACAAATATCATTGTGCTCAAATCTAAGGACAATTTCACACACAATACTGCATTTAGTACACCACCTACAAACATGTCGTTTATGCATGTCAACAATAGTCCTTTGGAGCAAATTGCTTTCACTTACCTAAAACATGCAACTATGCAAACCGCAGGAAAATTACTGCCAAAACCGCAAGGATCCACAGCAAAGGAAGCAAAAGCGTTAAACTAGAAGAAAAAGAAGAAATAAATTGTTATAATCACAAATACAAATACTTCGCCAGTTGACAAACACCCAACCACCAAGAACTTAGAAATTGTCCCTGGTACCTAAGTGGATTCTGCCCTCCTCGGGGGCAGATGGGCGTAAAAAATTGGCCAATCTGCCCCCTTTAGGGCGCGACCCTTCCCAAAGGGGGCACCCGCAGCACAAAACAAAAAAAAGGGGGAAAAAAAATCCCTGGCGTATTGAAAAATAGGCCCATCTTTCCCCAAAGGGGCAGAGATGGCCAATACGAACTTTCCCCACTTTGGGGGGGCGACCGTTGCCCAAGGGGTGCCCCCAAACACACACCACACACACACACACACCCCAACACACACCACACAATCCCTGGCGCCTAGTATGCTTTGACCCCCCCCTCCCCGGGGGCCAGATCGTCCAAAAACATGGCTGATCTGCCCTCGGGTGGGGGGGGGGGGGCGAAACAGAAAAAAAAAATAGCCCCCCAGGGGAGCGACCCTTGCCCAAGGGGTCACCCCCAAAATAAACATATAAAAGTAAATCCCTGGTGTCTAGTGGATTTCACCCCCCAATACTAAATAAAATAGACCCCCGGGGGGGGGGGACCCTTGCCCAAGGGGTCGCCCCCAAAATACAGAATGAAAACAAAATCCCTGGTGCCTAGTGGATTTCGCCCCCCCTGGGGGCAGATCTGCCGAAAAATCGGCGACCTGCCCCGGGGAGGCGAAACACTAAATAAAATGGACTCCCCGGGGGGCCACCCTTGCCCAAGGGGTCGCCCCCAAAATACAGAATGAAAACAAAATCCTTGGTGTCTAGTGGATTTCGCCCCACCTGGGGCAGATCCGCCGAAAAATCAGCGACCTGCCCCCGGGAGGGGGGTGGGAAACACTAAATAAAATGGACCCCCGGGGGGCGACCCTTGCCCAAGGGGTCGCCCCCAAAATACAGAATGAAAACAAAATCCCTGGTGCCTAGTGGATTTCGCCCCTCCTGGGGGCAGATCCGCCGAAAGGGGTCGCCCCCAAAAGAAACATCCCCCTAAAAATCCCTGGTGTCTAGTGGAGATTCCGGCTCCACAATCGCGGGCCCTGTCCGCGATCGTGAAGCAGGAATCTAGTGAAAACAGGCACAGGGGGAAAGGAAAAACCCTTTCCTTTCCCCCGTGTCTGTTTTCCCCCCCAAAAAAGGGAAGGACTCACCTTGGGAAGTCCTCTACCCTCAACGCGATGGAAGCAAATAGCTTCCTGCGCGTCCCGGCAACACTTGATGACGTCGGCGCGCTGTGCGCGCGCTGACATCATCAGATTGCCGGGGGGGGGTGGGATCAGGGGTGGAAGGGGAAGGGCTTCCCCTTCCATCCACGCCTTGGGGTGGTGGGTGGGGTGCACCGGGGGGGAGCGCTAGCGCCCCCACCCCCCAGTTCCTGTGTCTTGGACGAGGTGACCTCGTCCAAGGCACAGAACCGGTTAAGGCAAATCAGGTACTTTGTGTAACAACAACGTTCCCATTGTTTTGTTTTCTTGACTTGTGTATGTTGGATTTTTGTCATTTTGGTCTTGTTTGATTTAGATAAATATTACCTATTTTCCTAAACTGGTGTGGTGTCCATTTTGTAGTGTTTTCACTGTATTACTGTGTGTTTTGGTACAAATACTTTACACATTGCCTTTGAGATAAGCCTGACTGCTTATGCCAAGCTACCGAGTGGGTGAGCAAGGGCTATCGTAAGTTTGTATCTCCATTGCCCTGACTAGGGTTAGAGTACCTGCTTGGACAGAGTGCAAACTACCTGCCAATCGGAGACCCCATTTTTAACATTCAGGTTCCGCAGATTGTGTATCCAGTTTACTGGATGGTGTTCCTAGACCTGCAGGATGCATACATTCATGTGCCAGTCCTGCAGTTCCTCTGGAAGTCCCACTAGAAGTAACTGCTTTGTGGGGTCAAAGTTCTACTGACTTTCAGAGTTACCTTTCTTTTATGAAGGTGATGGTAGTGTTTTTTACCTAAATCTGGGATAAACATATTCTCCTACTTTTCATGCCTACTGAAGATGGGCTTGCTACAGCTTATATTAAACCACCTACAGTCAACAGTGTCCTCACAGCACACCCTTGGTTTTCCATCAATGACCCCAAATCTAATTTCCCACTTGTGGAAAGGATTCTTTTTATCCGAATCATTTTGGAAACTCTTGCCCTGAAGGCAAGGTCAGTCAGGTTATTAACCTAGTGTTTCAGGTGAGGCCTTCTGTTCCACTCTTGTTTGCTGACAACTCTTAAAATATCTTTCTGACACAATCCACAAAATGGCTCGAGTCTTTTGGTGGTTTATGATGGACACTAACTATTCTGACATAAATCAACATATTTTTCTTGCCCCTTCACATTTTGCAGTTCTGACAGATGCTTCCTCTGTGAGCTGCAGGGGTTACCTGTGCAATGTGGCGATCAGAGATCTCTTGTCTCAGTTGGAGCACCTTAACCAAATAAATCTTCTGGTTCTGTGAGCCATCTGACTGTCCCTAAAGGGTTTTCTGCCTCGCATAAAATAAAGGAGTATCCCGATGCTGATGGACAACTAAACTGCAATGCGGTACTGCAGAAACAGGTCGGATTGGTGTATTGTGCCCTCTGCCTGCAGGCTGTGAGAATTTGCTTATGACTGGCACTACACAAGATTTCCCCGACAGTTAATCACCTAGTGAGAACCCTCAACATCAAGACAGGTGAGCTCAGTAGGCATCATCTTATATCTGAATCCAGATGTGGCACAGAGTGTCTTCGGCAGGTGAAGCATACCTTAAGTAAACTTGTAAATATTGACTGTCCAGCCTTTTGCTCACTGCAGTTTCCCCCTCATGTGTCTGTAGGAGACTTTTTATGTTTTCCATTGCACTCCGACCTTCTATGTGAGTTTCTGCCTCTGATCCTACAGTTCTTGAAGAAAGTTAGGCAGGGTCTAACACAGCTGATTCTAGTGGCCCTATATTGGGCCAGAAGAGTTTGGTAATCCTAACTGCTGACACTGGCCATCTGGCCTCTAATTCAGCTTCCTCCTCCTCGGAAGGATCTACTGATCCTGCAGAAAGGTACTATACCCTAATTTCCATTATCTTCACTGTCTTGTGTGGACACTAAACACAACCAACTGATCGATTTAATACGCCATCTGAGGTAATTTTGGCTGCTCTCCATCCTTCGACCCATCAGTTTAGTCAAGCCACACTTTCCTGCCTAGTGCGAGGAAAAGCAAGTTGAACCTGTACATATGGTGTACTTTAGCTTGTTGTATCTTTTGCCTGATATGGCTTGCTGTAGGCACTGATAATAGTGTTTTAGTGCCCCCTACGGCCCTTGTCCCTTTGCCCAATCACTCCCCTTTCTAAATACATGCATTCTCTGAAACGATTTTCAAGTTTCCTCTTTTCCTATTGCTTATGCTGCAGTTGGACCTCAATTTGCTTCTGATGTTCTTGATGCGTGCTCCTGTTGATCCTGTTTATAGTGGTACTCTGACTCGTAACTCTGAATTCATTATTTCTCATTGCAGGCACTCTGTATGTCACGTCACTGAGCTTATAGGCCTTCTCAGTTCAGCCTCTGTACACGGCCTTTTTTCCAGACCAACTGATGCTTATGACGTGCATCCTTTCTCTAGTAAGGGGTGCCTCTTTCAACATGAGGCTGTCTGGACAGCTTCATATAGTCTTTTTTCTGCCTAATCATTCTAAAGAGGAGAGCCTAGACCAAGTAGACCCACATCTTGCCCCTAGTTTATCCATAAATATGTCTATGAAGTACTGGGTGTATGAACAGCAGTGTGATGAGTTTGTTTTTGCAAAGAAAGGAAAGGTGGTGCAAAAACAGACAGTAGCCTAACGGATTTTACCCTGTATCAAACTTTGATGCACTGGCCAAAAAGAATCCACCAGAGGGCCTTACGACTCATTTCACCAGATTAAAGACTGCAACTACTACTGATTGTGGTGTTCTACTTTTGGACAGGCAGTTACATTCTCATATGCCCATGCTATGGCCAGGCACTTCTCACAGTAGGCAAAATGGCCCTCCGTGTAAAGTCCACTTTGCAGACCTACCTCCTTGGGGTGGGGGGGAAGAGGTGGGCTTTGGTATCCTTTTACAAGATTAAGATTCTGCAGTTAGAAGTATTTATAAGGAAAATAAACTATTTTTTTCCAGCAATGTTCTCCCTGGAAGATACTCTATCTGAATAGATTCTTCACCGCCCACCCACTTCCTCATTCTGTGGAGCTGACTTCCTGCTATTACTAGTGTCCTGAGTTAACTGCTGCATACTGCCAGTCAGAGGCAGTTCTGTTTGCTACGCTCCATCATTTTGGGTGTAGATCGCCTAATGACTGTGGCTGTGTCATCCTGTCCGGATGCATGATATAGTTACAAAGAAGGTCAATGGTGCCATGAGTCTGTGCGCAGGTTCTATTGCAAGAATTTCCAGATTCCGTCAGGTGCCATTGGAGTTTCACAAAGAGGAGAATCTGCGGTTACATGGAGTAACCACCGGAAAGGACATTATCAAAGTTGTAGTAACCTATTCAGCTACTTCAGAAAGTAATGTACAAGTCAAAAGCACACTCTATAGATTTCTACCTCCTTCGAGACCTGAAAGCACTAGTAGGTCAGGGGAATAGCATTATATAAATGCATTTGGCACAGTAACTGTTTTTGGGTCGAGCCTGCGTTGCTCGCGCATGCGTGTCGCTAGCGAGACGCGTTAGGTATTAGAAAAGGGCTTGGAGCCCCGTCGACGTTACGTCAGTGTCTTTCATTGGCAAGTTGGCTTGCCTGTTAGAATCCGCTTCTTTTGATTAGTGGAATGCACGCATACGTCATGCCTTTTCTGGTGGTTAGCCCTCCTCGAGCGCAGCGACCAAGTACAGAAAACATGCGAGGCTCGCTGGGTTTGTGGACTACTTTTTCTCTATTTTCGGAGTGCGAGCTCGCTGGGCAGAAGTCGAGCGCTTCGCATACTATCGACCTTGTTACACAGTTAATTGCACTTTTACCGGTTAAGTTCATAATTGCACTTTTGCCGATAGGTATTATTACCTGTGAACTGTAGCAGCACGATCACGCTGTTTTTTTTCTTTTAATGCAAGAAAAATCCGGTTGGTAGTTTACAACTGTGAACAGCTGTAACTCCGACAAATGCGAGACCCTAGTGCATTGCAAATGTTTGTTTAAACTGCATTTAACATGCTTATCTGATGTTGCTTCCTGTTTGTGGAATTGGAGGCAGTCTAAGTAAGAAAATACTTAAGACTGTGTAAAATAAATTGAATGGAAACTGTTATTATCAGTGAAACAAGAAGAATCTAGAGTAGTCATGAGGCACGACTTGTTATATTGTATGTCCCTGTAATTATTTTGTGCCACTGGGCACCGGCACAACCTATTGTTGGTGGCTGGGACTCCGTGTTACCCGATCAAGGTAACTGCAGCTGCCTTAATTTAACCAACCGAATTCGCCAGCAGGGTTGTTCCTTTTATTCAAATACAGGCACGTACAAATAGAAGAAAAGCCACACCATTCAGTGTATTGACAACCCATCTTATTCTTTTCATAAACCATATTGGAAAGGACTTCTGCTCTCCCCTCCCAGGCCGAGTGAATCCGAAAGGCAGACATCCGTCACAGTCCTGCTGCTGGAAGTTAGAAAAGTCATGCCTGCCTCTTCTGCCTACACCCCTTTCTCGCTAAGTAACTGGCTGCTTCCTGGAACCTTGAGGCATGGGTGTCAGACCATGGCTGACTTACCAGGCCTTGTAGGCTGCTGGTTTCTAAAGAAAAATGTGATGACTGACATGCACTTTACCTATTTATTTATTTCAAATCAAGCACTGATATGGCCTCGTTAAACATATGTTTTTATATTACAAAGTGACCTAATTTTACCTTTATACAATTATTGAAACTCAAAAATAGTTAAGTTATTTAGGTTACAAAATGTGTGGGAAGTGCTTTATGAGCTGCTTCAATAAAGATTTTTTGTGGGTCAAATTTCTTGTGAGACACAGCCTTCTATCTGTCCTCCTCTATTGCTCCGCAGGCCCTTGAACTGATAGTGTTTCTTTTTTATAAAATAATGAAAACTGTTGAAGTTCTGTATTGCTTTTTTATTCACACCGTTATGTCATGCCTAGTAGGACTCGTCAACTTTATAATTTAGCTTTTTATTTGTGATTTAGTAGATTTATTTTCTGTGTAATGAAACATAGTTTACCTACAATATTATCTGTGCAGAGTCGATCAGTAAATCTCGAATATTTAATTTTGTTCAGTAAATGTACATACAATACAACTTTTATATTTTTTTAGTGGGTACTCCTTATTACATGTCACCAGAAAGGATACATGAAAACGGATACAACTTTAAATCTGACATTTGGTCTCTTGGGTGTCTTCTGTATGAGGTAATTCTAACAAATTAAGAGATGTTCATTTTACTATTGATGTAAATTACTACTCGACATGTTATTACCAATTACATCCTTTATTTATTGTTGGATTTCTCCATTTAACACGCATTTAATTATAATCTCTCTTTTAAACTTCCCTTACATGGCTTAGTGTATTATTTGTTAGGTGAAAATTGTGTTTACAAACTAAATTGGTAACCCTAGTTTAAAGGCATTGTTACAAAGTAGACCTAAAAAAGGCAATTGCACTCTGACAATCTCTTTATGTTTCCTTCCCAACCGTTAAGATTTGCCTGCACCCCAAGCATGACAGGCATCATGGCAGGCAGTTATAAATATAGTGGTATAGCAGTTCATACAAAGTAAGCTGCTTAAAAACATGCGTTCACCTGATCTCTTTTGTAAGAGAAAGACAAGCATCCCATCATTCGGCACCAGCACTGTCTCTATCCAGAGTCAAGCTGATGTTTTTCCACTATTGCTTGGATGCAGGAAAGGTTGCTCAATGATGCTCTGGCTATTATTCTGTGTATTTCTTCCTGGAATGTCTGCTGTTTCCATTTAAAACAAAATTACAAATGTGCTTCATCTTTCACTCACGCTGTTGACTGGTCGTGGGTAAAGTGTATGGATCTGCAGTTTCTTTTCAGCATCTCACCTGCAGAAGTCCTGCATGTTGTGTCTGACATTTTTTTATTATCCAGTAAGTTCCTGTCCTTTGTGTGTTTAAACTTTTCTAAGTATGTTGAAAATCGGGCTTCTGTTGCAGGTACAGTCGGTATGACAGCAAACAAAATACATCTTGGCAAGACTCCCCCTTCAATCTAGACATTGTCTCTTGGTCCCACTGTAAGCACTGCCACCCTATCTCGGGGTCTTAAACCCTCAGTTCAGGAGGCCTCATAAATGTGCTTAATGGGAAAGTACTCATTTGCATAAGGTGGGATAATAGACAGCCTAGTCAAATCTGAAAAGGTAAAACTACAGGTAAGCACTCCAACCTTGTCACCACAGTCCCTCTAAAATGCACGTGTGTGCAGCCACTCATCTTTATTCTTCATGCCGCGCACAAAGGGATTTACAGCGCACCACTTTTCAGGTAGCAGATGAATGATAACTGCTTCCACATCAACATTCGTTCATTTGTTCATGTGCGCTGGTAAACGGTTGCCCATGAGGCCAGCTTTCCTTTTATTTAAAATGTAAAGGTTTCAAAGGCTGGAAAGGAAAAGCAGCTTGGCTAGTTCCTAAAACATGCAAAATAACATGTTTTAATGCAGCAATGAGTACCTCTCAAGCCTAATCCTCACTTGCTACACAAGGTTGTATTTCAACCCCTGAAATCGTTTTTCAGTGTTGTGTGCTTTCACCACCTCAGGGTTTCCATTGTACTCAGTCACTTCTCTTTGTTCTAAGTGCCTGAATACATTTTCACACATCCTGCATCTCCTACTTTATCACTTCTTCATGTATCTATGGCTAACATCCATGTTCCTAGACATGTAGCTGTTCATATGTACAACAGCACCCTTAAGCCCACGGCATTCTGTCCTGTTTTATACAAACGTGATTAGGTAAATATGTTTTACTTCACTAGTGGTGGCAGAAGCACGGACAACACTGCTGGTGATTTGAATTCAAACAGATCATAGAACATAACAATGTTCCAAGCTCAATCTAGTAACAAAGGTGTCTTGACTTTCTAGTTGATAAACTCAAAACAAGGCTTCAAACACCAAAACGATGTCTGTTGATCTTCTCCCTTATCTAATCCAGCAACCAACTCCACCAGAGAACTCTCTACTTATTGTCCTAGGGTGCTGAAGATCTTAATGGATTTGGTACATGAAGGCACTGGTTTTGTCCCACATTGCAAGCCTGCTGCTCCAAAACTGTTTTTCAGGTTCCTTCCATGAGATTGTTCAAAACCTGTTTGGCAAAATCTGTTATGCAATAGTGAAATGATATAAATGACCACTTCAAAGCCAACAGTTTTGAAAGCTGTAGAGGGAAATGAGGGCTCTTCAAGGGATAATCCCTGCTCATTTTGGCCACACCAGCTGTTTTGGCTTTTGTCACATTTGGCTTGTCTGGATTCTTCTTCATAAATGTTAGACAAGGAAACCAAAGCATAAGAAAATCAAGGAAAGAAAAACACCAAAACACATTATTTTATCAACACCATTTTTTTTTTTTTTTCCAGGTTATCACACTACAGCTTCAGCCAACACGTTTCTTTCAAGAATTAAATTCTTCAGGACATATTAATTTGAAAAGCAAAATGATTCATAAGTATATCAGGAAAAAAAGATTGCAGGGAAGTCTCATTTCACAATTTCTTCTCCATTTTGGCCAGATAGCTCCTGGAAGCCACAATTTTGGCAATTAGCTCCTCAGATCCACAGTGTTGACTATAGGTATCTCCCACATCAGTCAGTACATTAACGATAGGGTGCTTTACAAGTTGAATGAGTTTCCCACGCTGGACAGGCACTAAGCATTTCAGAGGTTCTAAAGAGAACGGGCTACCACGTGAGGCACCAGGAAACCAGATTAGAGAGCCTATGTAAGCATCAGTAGTTTACCTTGGTGTATTTTCCATCAACGAAATGTTTTCTGTTGAACAGAAAAACTTTGTAATGCCTACGTATTGTGACTAGCCAGCAGATTTCATAAAAATATTAGAAGATAGTGCTATGAAGAGATTTCTAATTATCAGGTAGTTTGCATTTTTCAGCAGGGACATTGGCAATTATGCAAAAAAGAATAAGCGCTTGTGTGATTACTCAGTAAAAGATGCAAAAGAATGAGTGTGTATTTACAAATGCAGTGTAAAGGATAGATATGTAATGTAACCCAGAAGACAATAAACTTCTTAGTTTAATTGCCAACAACGTCAACAGCGTTTTAACGTAAAGTTGTTTTATAGATCATCAGGACAAAGGGTGTTTTGAACATTAGCAAAAAGTAGTATGGCCCGGAAAATCCAATGAGTCTGAAAGACAGGCCAGTTCTATCCCTGATGTAGTGTCCTCTGAGAGAGTAGGGACCAAGGATTCCATTGAACAAATACTGTTGCAACCTGACCACCTATTAAAGAATGCACTGCCCAAAATACATTTTGAGAGACTTTGCAGTATCCATGCCAGTGTCCATGGCTTCCTTCCTATTACCATCTTTATTACTGGGTTTTCTGAAATTATGCTGCTGTTTGATTTTATCAGAAACTGCTGCACTGTACTGACTTTCTGGATAAGTTGGCCTTCCATTCATATTTGTATTCTTCTTTATACTGGACAGCTCAGTGTCTAGCATATCTTAGTGCACAGAACATCAAGACAGCTGGATTTCACATCTAATGATAAACCAAAAAACACTTTGGCCATGCATCCATTATAACCATGTAGTTGGCTTGTCACTGTAATCACTAAGGTGGTCATTCTGACCCCCGCGGGCGGCGGAAGCCGCCCGCCTGGCGGGAACCGCCAGAAGACCGTACCGCGGTCAAAAGACTGCAGCGGTCATTCTGACTTTCCCGCTGGGCTGGCGGGCGACCGCCAAAAGGCCGCCCGCCCATCGGGAAAGCCCCAGCAACGAGGAAGCCGGCTCCGAATGGAGCCGGCGGAGTTTCTGGTGTGCGACGGGTGCACTTGCACCCGTCGCGATTTTCAGTGTCTGCCAAGCAGACACTGAAAATCCTAATGAGGCCCTGTTAGGGGGCCCCACGACACCCGTTCCCGCCATCCTGTTTCTGGCGGTGAAAACCGCCAGAAACAGGATGGCGGAAAGGGGTTCGGAATCCCCATGGCGGCGCTGCTTGCAGCGCCGCCGTGGAGGATTCCCTGGGGCAGCGGGAAACCGCCGGTTTCCCTTTTCTGACCGCGGCTTTACCGCCACGGTCAGAATGGCCCCAGAAGCACCGCCAGCCTGTTGGCGGTGCTTCCGCGGTCGTTGGCCCTGGCGGTCCATTACCGCCAGGGTCAGAATGACCCCCTAAATCTGTCCCATCCAAATGACAACACACAAACATTCATTAAAACACAATACACTAGACCGCACTCAACCCACCCATTCAGTACAAGTTGGAATATTCCACATGCATTTCAGTGAGCTCACAACAGCATTTATTACATTAACTCACACAGGATCACTGGCCTTGATTGCGCCCAGACAAATCCCACTGTGGGCACACCTTTCCACTAGGAAACTCCACACAGTATTTAACGAAATAAAGTTGGCAGAACAATGATCACACACTCAGCACAATGGAGATATTCATAAAGTTGGTTATCAACAAGCTTACTACAGTACCATTCATAATGAACAATCACAGATGTCAACAAAGCACATTTAACAGAGCATTGCACTTATATCCAACACAGTTGAGAGCAACCATGTAGTTCGCTATCACCAAGCGTATGACACCACAAGCAATACACCACTTCACAACAAAACTACCACCCATCCAAAACTGCACAGTTATTATGGGATACTATGGATCCTAACAAGGCACCATTCTCTCAATTACATCAGGCATGAATGTCAGTTTGTGCTACTAATTTACCAATCACAGATGGTTTGTACCTGAATTTGTACAGATCTGTGACTTCACACCACACACTATTAACCTCTATAACAGACAGACTCAAACATGCAAAAAAAGCAGATTATCAAGAGCCTTGCTACTAATTTTCCAAATCTTAAACCATAAATCAGACTGTTGTCTGTAATTCATACAGATTAGGGCTTTAAATGTGACTGAATTCCGACTGTCATGCGAGGCCATCTTAAATGCAGAACACCAGCTATGACACAAAGTATCAATACATTATATTAGCTGTTTTGTACAAACACTAGATAAGTAGAAGCAACAATACATTTTAAGTTGAGTAAAAAAAAAAAACTTTTAAACTTGAAAACTCACATCTTTCCCCACAACATTATCTTCCCATGGATGAGCTAATCATCTGCTGTTCTCTTGGACAGTTGATTGGTGAGGCGGATGATTGAAGCCTTGAATATTGCTGTATGTGCTCTATTTGGTGTTATTAAAAAAAAAATGCTTCAGGATCTTTCTCATGTTTATTTATTTACCTTCATGTTTTCATTTCACTGCTCTGGCATTACTCACACTTTCTGTGACGGAAGCCTGTCTGCCTTTGCTAGGCTGCCAAAGAAAGGTCCAAGATTTCCCTTAGAAACTTGATTTTACTTTTAAGCGTTAGATTGCTTGACTTTATGGAAGTTCAGCTACAGGTCCTTTCAAGGTTAGGTGCACTCTACCACCAGCCCCTTTCCCTCCCCCTCCCCCCCCCCCCCACCCCCCAATCCCCCACTTATAGTTATCAATCCAGTTTTCTGCAGCAGCATAGTAACATTTTCAATTTCTTGTTTTCTCCGGATTCTCCCTGTAAATGTCCACAGTGGCTTACATGCAGCAAAATTATTGGTATGTGGAAACTAGAAAAAGAGGCTACACCAAACTGAAATCCCTGCATAATGTCACTTCGAACTTATGAGTTTGAATTCAGTGTCTGTTTGTGACAACATCTGTTCATACGCAGAAACTGTGTTAAGTAACATCTGTCAGCTATCTAAATAAGAGTATCGGTTAATGAGATTGATAGCATGTTGTTTTTTTTTTTTTTTTTTTTTTTTTTTACATGATTTCGTATCCCATGTTTGGAATAGGGCTAGTTCAAAGTTTGGGTAATGGATAAAAAACACTTTATATTTCCATAGGGAAAATTTCAGTTAAAAGTTCGATTGATACACCCAACAAATTCACTTGATCCACTGTTTAACAGGAGAGGTTTTTCTATTCCTTGTCGCCAGATACAGTTTTTTTTTTTTTTTTAATATATTTTGTTTTAATAATAATGCTCATTCATTACATTTTATATTTTTATATTTTGAACATTTTACCAGCACTTAAAGATTACTCAATTCACAACCACAGAATATTGAAATCCTTACATAGCATGTACAAAAATAGGAAGGGTTTGAAAATTGATATGTGATTCTCTTTTAGAACAAACATTAGATGGACTGAATGTAACGTGGACAATCGTACGGTCCGTTCTCACACGACTAAAGGGTCTCAAAATCCAAAACCTTTGAGTTTACAGGATCTTGAGCTTTCTGTTTGTTTCCATGTTTTGTCAATGGGAATTAAGTGCCATTTAAGTATTAGTATGTGGCTCTTAGCTCAGTTTGTTAGTGTACGAGTCCAAAATATTTTCCAAGCTTTAATGTTTCTTATTTTGAGCAAACACTCATGGGGAAGCATATGTGATTTCCTTGGCTATTTTGCATTTTGTATTGATCAAAAATACAGTATGGTGTACCTGCAGTGGTAAGAATAAATTGCTCTCTACCGGAACTTTGACAAAACCTTATGAAATTGAGGTTCCATTATCAGGTTGATCATGCTCAAGATAGTATCCATAGCATTTTTTTCATTTCAGTGCAGCTTTGAGTGGCTAAAGATCCTGACCTCTGCTACTTTGTCCTTGGTTTAATTATTCTCAAATTTGCCCTTGTTCACCATCGAAGGCTTATAATGAGTGCGAGGCTGAAAAATGTGGTAGCTTCTATTGCAGTTTCCTAAATAATTATGAATAGATTGTTACATGGATTGATTTGCTTCTTTGTAATGCACAATAAATTATCTTCAGTAAAGCCGTACAGCTGCTCCAGATATCCTCTGATCGCTCAGTGGTACATTTACATTTAACACATTGATCAGATCATTTTGTTCTGTTAAAATAGATAAATGTGTATTTTCAAATTATAATAGTCCCTTAAATTTCTCAATTTCAATCTCTTATTCACATTGTCCAACCATTTAAAGTGGAACTATGTGCGAAGGCCATGAATGGAACTAGCCCAAATAGAATCATACTGTAACAAGTCTTAAGGCAAGTTATAGAAGAAAGCCGTTCCTTTTGTTCTGTAGTAAGGATTGGTGTTCCTGTCATTTAAAATAAGGAAAAGGTTCTTGCCGTTTCCAAGATCCCCGTTTGTCCTTGCTGCAAAAGCCATTCTAGAGCCAAGCTTTGCAAGATAGTCCTTCTTGCTCAATCCAGAAGGATCTGCAAGTTTATTTGTAATTTCTTCATATTTCTCACAGTTTGGATCATTGAGAAATCACCTCTTTTCAGGTTTGTCTATTTCACTGTTTAAAAGCTTGTTGATATTACTATGCTAACAATCACATCTGAGTTTTAAAAGGTTGCCTGTTTTGAGCTGTTATTCGAAAAGGAACTCGATTCTGATGTATTTCTGTAACTTTCTGGAAGTGGGAAGGAAGATTTATTCTTAAGGTTAACCTAGGGGCTGTGTTGTCTTCCAGGTGAAGGGATTAAATGGTCCTTTCATTAGATGAAAGATGTTGGCAGGAACACCTTTGTGAGTTCATACACATCTCCCTGATCTGCCTTGTGGCTCATATGAGATGGATAAAAGAGATGACTTTTAAACATTTCAGATTTTATAAATGTTTACATTAGTTTTTGTAATGTATTTTAAATGTGTAGTTTATATGTTTTAACGTGTTGTAAATTAGACCAAAACAGATTTAAAAAACATACCTTAAACCTAAAGATAACCATTTTTTCCCTAAACTGAACTTAAAATGGGAACTAAAGGACAGATAGCAAACAACTAGGGTTCTTTTAAAAACAATTGTGCAAACATACCGCTATAAACTAGTCCCTTTGCGATATTTTTCTGCAGAGTACCACAGTATGACAAGCCTAAAGCACAAAATCTGATTGACTAGCTGCAACATGAAGAGAAAGTTGTGGGCACATTTTTGGACTCTTGGACTAAAAACAAAGAACAATGTGAAATAAGCAGGCATGGTAGGAGGTACCCTGGTGATTGTGGGATTAAAAAAAAATATATATATATTTTTTTTGGGGGCCAAGCGAGCAGAGCTGCTGTACTATTGTGGCCTCCCATGGAGCTGCAACAGTACAGCGGTCTCCCCACCTGCATATGTACACACACATGCATTATTATGCACTGTCTGCAGTCTGTACCTATAGCCCATTCTCCCCAGACACCCAAGCCCCATTAGTTTGGCACGCCCCCTACTCAGCACAGTTTGCACTCTGTGCAGCTCTTGACATAATACACACTCACTCCACATACTCAAGCCTCCTTATGTAGCCAAGAGCATTCTACGTACAGTTAAGTATGTTAGTTATATCTTACTGTACATTTAAAAAAATCCTAGAAATTTACTGAAAAACTTAAGGTTAAAGTGACATAGTTACTTCTGGTAATAGTATTGTACTTTACATCAAAAAAGAAATCTTAGAAATTCACTAAAAGAAAGGTTAAAATTACATTATAGTTAGGTGAAAATGGTGACTAATAAAAAACATTTTGAACTCATAAACCACAGAAATTCACCAGTTATGTTTTAATGAGCTATATGTAATATGTGCCTCACCCATGCACTGCATATGACCTCATATATTACATCTGTTGGGATGGAAAAGTCCTTCCTATGTTGATGGTTGTGCACCCCTGCTTTGAGTGCCCCAAACATTATGATGTCTTGATCCCTAATGCTGAATGTTGTTGTCATAGGTGAACATGGATCATTTTTGTGTACCATCACATAGGTCTGTCTCACGGATTGCTGTCTTTTTGGCCCGGGAGAAGCAGCTAAAATTCTCTCATAGTGGTGAGACCTTTCCCAGGAAATAAGATTCACAGTGATGACCGCAAACTCTGTAGGGACTGAACAGGTTCTTTTTATCAGTGTCTCACGAGTGAGGCCTGCAGACTCACTCTTTTTGAAGTTCTGCCGCTGTGTGCTTAGCTTGCCCTTGGCCTACATCAGTTTTGTGTGTAGTAATATTTTGTGTGTGCGTGTTGGGTTTATGTGTGGTATTGGTGTTGGGTGAATGTGTGGTATTGGTGTTGGGTGTATGTGTGGTATACATGTGCTGGGTGTATGTGTGGTATATATGTGCTGAGTGTATGTGTGCTCCGGGACTGACACAATACAGGGATAATGCAGTACTGTGTAGTGCACATATAGTATTTGCATGTGCTTGGATGTATGTGTAGAGCTGTGGAGTGCATGTATGCTGTATGCATCTTCTGGGTGTATGTGAAGGGCACAATACATAGAAGACTCTGGGTTCCATGATGGGATACCCAGAGCTCAATGAAGAAACATGAGAGAGGGATTAGAGAAATCCCCCAGGCATATTTGTGTGTTGCTGCATTTCTGTAAGATGAGTGGGGTTTATTGGAGGAAGGAAGAGTCAGGCTCTCCTTTAGACTTCAAAGGGAGCTGTTTGATTCGGAGAGAGGTCACTGAGAAGGGGCACATCTCAGGAAGGAGGGTGGGCTGATAAGAGACTCATAAAGAGCAAGACATAGGCCCTTTGTTACCCTTTTGATACATGTATCACTGTGGCCGACATCCAGATGTGAACCTATAGTCAGTCCCATTGCCTGGGTTGTGGGGCTGTCAGATTTGGAGTCGCTGCTTTGACAGACTGCTTTCTGGAGGAAGAGAGAGCACTTCGAAAGGTAGCGGACCCCCAGCATAACCTTCGGAGGCATGGACTTTAAATCACATTTGGTGTCGGGAATTCCCTATAAGAAGGGGAGCTGGAGAGCCCACAAAACAGCAAGTTTGGCTGTGTGAGGAGGAGAAGTTCTGAAAGACTTCTATTTCAATCAATCAAAGATTTATAAAGCACGGCTAATCACCCGCGAGGATCTCAAGGCGCTTTAGTGGCTAATTGCTTTGTGGTCATCTGCCCATTGAACAGCCAGGTCTTGAGTCCTTTTTCTGTATTGCTGGAGTGAAGAGGTGGCCCTGAGGTGCAGGGGCAGGTCGTTCCTAGCTTTGGCAACTAGGTTAGAGAAGGAGTGCCGCTCTCTGTTGGTTCACCTGATCCGGGGAGTGTCTGTGAGGGAGAGGTTGGTGGATTGTAAGTTTGTGGGCAGTCGGTGGAAAGTTATGCGCTTGTCGATATATACTGGTCTCTTGTTGTGCAGAGCTTTGTAAGCATGGGTCAGCATCTTGAACTGGCATCTCGTTTGGATCGGGAACCAGTGTAGCTTCTTGAGGTGAGGTGTGAAATGGGTCCTTCTGGGAAGGTCTAGAAGAAGTCTTTCCTCTGAGACTACTTGCAACCAGGACTGGAGACTAAGACCTGCCAGTCTCAAATCTGGGTGAGAGGACATCACCCAGGGAATTCAAGACCACCTGCCCTGGAGCCTGGAGCATCAGCGCCAGCCTGCTTGCCAAGACCAGGGTGCACTGTGAGGAAAAGGAGAGCTTTGGAGAGAGAGAGGTCCTGTGGGGGAATCCTGCGAGTGGATCCCCGAAGTGAGGTGTTAGGATCAGGTAGTTGCTGTGTGCATGGAAAAGTCAATGACCGCTTTATTGCAAAGGAGAGCTGCCATGAAATGAGCCATCACCACTGCTGCACAGAATGAGTTAACAGACGTATGCAGTGTTAAGTTTGTGGTCGCCAGTAGGTAGTTATAGACAGGACCATGTTTCCATAGGAAGAGTGTTTTTTTGACTTGACTACATCTTTGGTGACGTTTAACGAATCTTCACAAAGTTTTCCCAACAAAATTGTGCTGGTGATTCTTGTTGCGCATGGAAGGTTTCATGGTGATCTCTGACACGCGGGGCCGAGAAAAGGGGGGCTTGGACGGGGCGGGCATAAAAAAAGGTTTTGTACATGGTCACTGCACGAACGTCTGGACGGAATTACACCAAATTTGAAAGAAAGCTAGATTTTATTCCACAGATTGTGCTTTTTGTTATCTGGTGTAAATTTGTTCAGTCGTTTTTGAGATATTAAAAGAAAACCAAATTTGTATATCTGCGTGGAGCCTAAGTGCAGATCTTATGGTGAGATCTGATTGGCTGTCACCACTTCAACCAGAAAGTGATGGCAGCCATCTTGGGACCAAAATATATGATATCACCCCATTGAAATGCATTTTAGTTAATGGCAGATTTTGAGGGTCACAAAAAGGAGAATGTATGAAGGGGATAGCAAATTTTAGTTACAATATAAATCATTTGTTGATGGTAACATACTAATTTTATAAATTGTGGTGTGTTCTATTGTGATTTTACCCTGCTGGGATTTCATGAATTATGTTTGAGAGAAAACTGTTTTCTCATGATTTTCTCATAGAGGTGATCGAAGGTGCTCCAGAAACTAAAATGAGAGCATATTTTCTCTAAATTCACACTATCTTTCGCAGCCACAGGAGAATGAAGTCCAAAATTCTCAGTAAAACGTACTTCCAACAGGAGCAGCCTGTCAGTTGTTTCCCCTTGTTCTACTGCAGCCTGCCAGAGGGTTCTAAGGAACAACTAAAGCATGAATTGTCTTACTTATGGCAAAAGTGAGGTGCTCCTGAAGCCATCTTGATTAAATCAAACTAGTAAAACTTAAAACATTTAACTTAGAAAGGGACAAAATAAGGGGGTTTCTTTTGTCATAGAAATTATGGTTAGTGCTGTAGAAAGAAAATTAGGAAATATTTTAAGTGAGTTCTAAAAAATCTTCTTCCTGTTGTGCTTCCCACACAAGCAGCCTGTCAGATGATTCCCTTGAGTTCTACTACAGCCTCCCAGAGAGTTCTAAAGAACAACCAGAGCGTTAACAGTCTTAATTATAACAAAAGTGTGGCACACCTAAAGCCATGTTAATTGAATCAAACTGGTAAATGTGAAACATATAATTTAGAAAGGAACAAAGTGAGAGTGTTTATTTTTTTTATAGAAATGATGGTTAGTGCTGTAGAATGAAAAATGAGAACATGCTTTAAGTGAGTTCTCAAAAATCATTCTCTTCTATTTCAGTAAAACATTGACCTACAGACTGAAACATGCACTTTCAACACCAGCAGCTTAACTCAGTTACACTCCATGGTGATCAGCAATTTACAGGGTTCTAATGAGCAGCTAGAGTGCTAACATTCTGGATCTATGCCAAAAGTGTGGCACATCTGATTGCCATCTTGATGGAATCGAAGTAGAAAACTGAACCCATTTTCTTCAGAGGATACTGCAGTAAATAAGGAAATTAGGGAGTCAGGCCCTGCCTCCAACCACCCGCCATTACATTGCGATGAGCTTCTTACTTAATATTAAAAAACTAAAACCTAGAAATTCACTGAAAAAAAACAAAGTTTAGAGGGACTTTATAGTTAGGAAATAGAACTACAAAAAAACCTTAGAACTTCACTAGAAAACTAAAGATTACAGGAATGTTCTAGTTAGGTTCAGATTTTACTCGCACAAAACCATTACATTGCGATGGGCATCTTAACATTAAAAAAAAAAAAAACTAGAAATTCACAGAAAAAACAAAGGTCATACGGATGTCATAGTTAGGAAATAGAATTTGAAAAAAAATTCACTGAAAAAGGAAAGGTTACAGGGATGTTCTAGTTAGGTTCAGATTTTACACGCACACAAAACCATATAAATTCAGCTGTTATAGTTAGTTATTTCAAGTAACTATAACTTATGCACTACGGTAACTAACTCGCACCCTCACCATGCACTGATAATTACCCAAGATATTACATCATTCTTTGACATAATTGATAATATCACTGTAACATTTGCAGTAAAGTTACTTATGAGAAAACTGTGCATGGCGTAGGTGCGAGTTGTAATTACCTTAGGGCGCGAGTATGCATGTCAGTTCAGCTGACGTCTTGAAAGTTTTGGGGTGATTCTTCAGGTGTGGGCCGAGAAAAAGAGTGGGGTTCCAAAACACTTTTTCCCTGTGTAATTTCCTTGGGGACTTTTAGATACAACTACAGCCCAACAGAAGATGATGGACGGAGTGCTAAAACTTTTCAAACACTCAACCCCAGTCACAGATCTGGGTTAAATCTAGCACTCCAGCCGGAGGGGAGTTTTCATCTGTTTTCCTGCCCGCTGTCAAGTGGAAGGTAAAAAAGATTAAAGAATTGCTCCAGCATTCAAGGAGTAACATTTTTTTGCTGCACCTTGCATTCTGGAGCAATGCCAGATCCTGCTGGAGGGAGGGAGCCAGCAGGGACCATGGGGACATTTAGATGGTCCCCAGCGGAGAAGTAGGCTTCTCTGCAGGAGAATTTACGTTATTGCAGATTTATATATGAAGACGCTCAGTGAACTATCCCACTCGGCAGAGGTACCCTTGTTTGGTGGAAATTGAACCCTTTGTTGTCTCATAAACTTCGCCACTCAAAGATTCATGTAATCAGTATGAAGACGCTTGAAGAGCAATCACATCGCCAAAATTACAGATACACAAGCTCACAAGACATTACCTCTGGGTCATTGATGCAGCTGCAGTGTAGAATATGTACTGTATATTTTACCCAACCATGTAGCACTTTCTACTGGCTAATTAGTAAGTACTCCAGTTGGGTTGATACTTTGCACAAAATTGCCTCTTTTAAGAAGTTCTTGGTTCATTCTGGCAGTGACGCTCATTTCACATAATTTAAACCTCAAAGGAAAGCACATAGAAATATAAACAAAGCCGGTGCCTCTGGTGAAGCTCTGCTTCAGTAAATTACAAATCATCCTAACTTCTTGCTCTTAGTCTTGGCCAAGGCAAATCAATTATATGTTGTCAGTAGTTCCACCTTGAAAATTTATCTGAAATCCTATCTTCAAAAAATAAAATAATTTTAATAATCAGGTAGAAAAAGATCATTACATATTGCACATTAATTATCATGATTAAAAGTACATATAGACATAGATATATAGCACCATTGTTCATACCTTCATATAAAGGAGAGAAAAAGCAGCACACCCCAAGCCAACATTGAACACAAACAAATCTTAGTGCATTACATTAGAAGTGGGTCTAGCCCAATACCTTACGTCTGTTGATCTGACTCCTCGCCCCATATATCCCTACATTTTTTAAGGGCTTCAGTTCTTTGTGCATACATTTTTTCCTGTTGCCTAACCTGCTTCATTTTGTTAACCCATGACTCGAAGGTGAGGACATGAAGGAATTTCAACTTCTATAGGATTAGGAATTTGGTAATCAGGGAGGCAAGGAAAATAAATTAATGCTGCCTTAAAAATACTTACTTCTTTGTACTTGGCAAACTGAACAGTGCCCCCAAGGGGTCTGAAACTAATGCTGACCTGCAACATCATGCTGATTGAAGCAAATATTTTGGTCCAATAACTCAACAAGGGCTGGACAGGTAAAGCATGCATGAAGCCAATCTCCTTTCGCATGTCAGCATCTGAAACATGTATCTGAGATGGAGGGATACTTTTTCTCGAGGTCTGGTCTGTTTTGCACACTGTGGAAGTTGTAGTTGTAGTCACTTCTTGCGGGACAGCTGCTTAACACAATTGCAGATACAACACCCGGTAGCAGTTACATATTCCAGTGAGGCTATTCACAAAATAGGCTTTGATGATACCTTCCAGGAATTAATAAATTATCAAATTGTGGCGTATATAATGGCTAATTTGCAGTTAGGAGAGTGCTAGTGCAGGAGGGATGACGATACTGCTGGCAATCAGCTGCTTCCAGGATTTCACTTCCCCTGACATCACAAAATCTCTTAACCTGGAAAATCCCATCCTCTCTCAGTTTATGATGATACCAGACTCTGTGGGTATTCCTAGAAGTGTGCATTGTCTTAATCGCACCTGGGGGTGAAAGAGGGGAAACTGGAGTTATTTTTTGAGTTTCACAAATCTGCGTGCAGGTATGTTTGGGAGCTTCTATCTGGTGCATTTGGACAATTTAGGGATTTTAATGAAAACAGGGAGCTGAACATTGGCCTCTTACATCATGCGCAGAAGATAAAAACTATTTTAGAAACACAAAAGGATGATGGACAGAGTGCTGAATCTTTTCAACCACTCACAGATCTGGGTTTAACCCATTGTTCTTTTGCTCACCATGCCAGTCCAGCCCGAACTGCTATGCCAGATCTTTGTGACTGGGGGTGAATGTTTGCATTGTTCAGCATTCCGTCCATCATCTGTTCTTTTTGCATTTGTCAATTAAAAACAATTTGGCTGTTCACAGTTGCATCACGAATAAGGCAATCCAAGAAAGCTGCTTGGTAATATTTTCTCATGTGTGGAAGTGTCAGTCCTCCGTCCTCTATATTCAACTGAATTGTCAACAGATTTATGCGAGCCTTTTTCCCTTGCCACAGAAACGGCTCAGAATGTTTGCTTTCCTCGTAATATTTCTGGAAGCAGGAATTTTGGTATACTGATTTCCAGAAAATGTAATAATTAGGTTTTGGGCTGCTTGCATGAGCATGGCTTGAAATGCTGAAGTGCAGAGTGTGGAATACAAGCGTGTTCTAATTTGCATTGTAAGGATGCAATTTTTTCTCATCTTGGCTTATTGAGTTGAGCTTTGCAGGAGATCACCTCACCCTGAATGAAAGCTTTGCAAAACCCCATACTGCAAAGCTTGAAGCTTTATCTATATTTCTAAGAAGGAATTCCTCTATGGCAGAACGCATGGTCATGCTCCAACTTTCCTCTGTTAATAATGACTTATTGAGTGACCATATAGATTGTTCAACAGTACGTTGGGAAAAGGGACCGAATGATCAGAAAAAGGATTCAGGTTATGCCTGACGTATCTCTATCCCATTTGTGGGGAAACTAGAAAAAAGTTAATTCTTGAAGTAGAGTTAAAACGCTTGAAATAGAAGGTATATTCTCTTCCTATTGGATGACAGATCTGCCAGGGATCAACTACAGCAAAGACCCTAATTAATTTTGTTAAAAAGTGAGCTGCCTTCAGATTATTTTGCTGCCTTTTTTGTGAGAACAATCTATATTAACATCCTTAATGGTATTGAAGTCACCCCCAATTACAAATAAACCTTTCAATGAAAGTAGAGTTGAGGGAAGTGACATCATCCTCTTTTGGTCCGTAGAATCTAACAAGATGTATAGGCTGCCCATAGACCACCAAACTAACCAGTATGCACCTGGCCTTAGGATCTTTCACCACCCACAGCACATTACTGGGAAAATTGCGGGTGACCAAAAAAGCAACGAAGCGGCGATAAAGTTAGGAGTTGTGGATTGCTTAGCCAAAGCTTCAAGATGAGCCTCCTGGAGAAAGATGATTTGGGCTTTGGCTGACTTGAGCCACACCAAAATAGACCTAAACTTAGTTTGATTGTTCATGCCGTTGGCATTATAGGAGACTACCTTTATGCATACAGGTTTAAAAGTTGAGGAATTCATAAGTTTGAACGACTGGCTTCCACCTGCTCACAAATCCTGAACCTTCTAACTCCCAACTGAGTTGTCCTTGACTGGATTTATAATGCCTGCTGCTGAAACCATACACCGTTAATTTTATTTGAAGCAACAGTAGATTTGCAGACATATCTACCTGAATTCTACTCCTCTTTGCCCTGAGGTGAACCTCTGTCTGTCCCTACCCCTCCCCTCGCTCCCTCTGCCCCTGGAGCCTGGCCTGTCCTTAGCTTACCTGGGAGTAACAGCCACCTAACCCCACTGTGACTTCTCCCACCTCTTCTCCCTCCCCTCACATCTTCCGTCCTCCCCCCCCTCCCTCCCCCCCCCCCCCCCCCCCACTTCCACCCACCCTCCGGGATAGTGCCCTGACATGGCACCCATGAGGCGGCCTGCGGTAGGGACTGAGGGTGTGACGGGCTGCAACGTGCGGCTTGACCAGAGTTAAAAGAACATGAGTTAATATTTAGACTAGAGTGTTACATACATGCATTGCTTACCTTCCACATTTCCTCTTAAGCTAGTTGAAAAGAGTGTAGAAAGTCCTTCGCCCGGTTCACTAAATGGAAGATTCATGAATGTCCTTTAATTTGCTCTATAATCCCCGTCATATCGCCTTGATTCTTGAAACTATCAATCAGGCCTTTGAATTCCTCAACATTTTAAAGGAATAGTTCTCTGCGGTGTGGTACATTTTGGCCCTAATGGCGATGGACAGCATATGCTCCTAGACTTGAAAATCACCAAAATTGACTAGAATGACCGCGGATATCAAGAAGAGGAGGACTGAAATGCAGGGACTGTGTGTGCCTGGGTAATTGTAAGGTCCATGTTTTCAGCTACCACTTCTGGGCAAACGTTTGTGAATGAGTTCTGTGTTTAATTTAGTCAGTGTGGCCATTCTTGCAACCTTCAGGTATCCCTGTGAACTGCAGATTAGAGCAGCACAATATGTTTTCTGCGTCAACTAACTTTATTTGTAATTCCACCAATTCGGATTGAAGTTTGAGGGTATTGGATTCCTGCTTGGACTTGAAATCCTTTGAGTCAGAGACTCATTGTTACACTTGAGAGATCTGCGCAGCGAGCAGCTGAATACTGGTGTTAATCTGACTCAATTGTTAATTCAACTTTTTATTAGCTTCATCTTGGGAAATTTTCATTGCCCTCAGTTCTCCTAATATTTGATGCAGGATCAAGTCTGTTGGAAGCGTCTGAGCCATATACATCTTGGGGATTTGCATTTCGGCCATCGCCTGTGGTTTGCAGGTTCAGGTTCTGCTATAGTTGGGATGTTTCGCCATTGAGGGCCTTCAAATGCCTTTTGCAAGGCTGTAGCCGGCGCAAACATGGAGCATTAGGAATTTGTTGTAACTCTATTGAGTCTTTACTGACTTTATCATTCCTTTTCTTGTGATGATTGGGCAGTAGGTTTAACCTTTTCCTTTATGGCTCCATAGAGCCAATCGCTGTAAGCATAGGATAAGCTGGCCTTTCCCTTGTTGTTGCGGTGTAGCTAAGCAGGGGCATTTTTAGGTTTGAGAGGTTCCATAGGATTATTGTCCGAAATCTTCCCCTGTTTTAATCCCTCTTATGGAGGACTTGTCATGTAGTAGTTCAGGCACTGTGAAATCAGTCCAGCTGGATATATTAAATTCTTCCCTGGGGACAGCCTGGCATCTCAATGTCTCTAATGCTTGTGTGCCCTTTTCCTTGAAGTGATTGATTGCCTGTCAGTCAAAAGGGGAGATGATCTGCTGCACCATTTTTGAGGCCCTAGACCCATACTTCGAGACCTCGATGTGAGAGGCATGGCTAAGGTGCTTTGCTCCATGGGTATCACTATGATCAAGATCCAGGCAGGCCGAAACTCGTTGGGATGTTGCTTTCTCCATGCTTTTAACTGATCAAAAATAAAGTAAGCCGTTGGGTAATTCCCTCGATGGTGTCTTTTGTTGTTTGCCGAAGGAAGTGTGTGTGTGTGTGTGTGTGTGTGTGTGTATATATATGTGTTCGATAGCATGTGTAGTTGCAGATACACATGCTGTGCACATCCCGCCATCTAGTGTTGGGCTCGGAGTGTTACAAGTTGTTTTTCTTCGAAGAAGTCTTTTCGAGTCACGAGATCGAGGGACTCCTCCCCTTTCGGCTCCATTGCGCATGGGTGTCGACTCCATCTTAGATTGTTTTCTTTCCGCCATCGGGTTCAGACGTGTTCCTTTGCGCTCCGTGTTTCGGTTTGGAAAGTTAGTTAAATCTCGGAAAATTTGACGGTATTGTTTGCGTTCGGTATCAGGTTAGTTAACGTAGATAGACACCGAATTTTTAAGAGCTCCGGTGGCTCTTCGGGGTTTTGATTCCCCGGCGGGGCCTGGTCGGCCCGACCACGTGCGTCTTCAAGGCTAATGGAACGGACCCCATTCCGCTTCTGTCCCGAATGCCACAACAAGTATCCTTCCACAGATCAGCATCTGGTCTGTAATTTGTGTTTGTCTCCCGAACACAAAGAGGATACCTGCGAGTCCTGTTGAGCGTTTCGGTCGAGGAAAACGCTAAGAGACCGAAGAGCAAGAATACTCCAAACGGCGTTGGCGCCATCAGTACACCAAGACTTGGAGGAAGAAGAAACCTTCTCCATCGTGGATTCGGACTCAGACAAGGTCGAAACCGAACTGACGCCGAAAACCGTGAGTAAGACGCCCCTGCCCAAGACTCACGGAAAATTCACTAAAGCCCAGGGGACGCCACCACCAACAGGCAATGGCTTAACCCGAAAATTAGGTGACCGGCCATCGGCACCGAAAAAGGGCACACATGTGTCAAAGTCATCCGACTCCGGTCGATATTCCGGCACAGAACAGACTCGACCCCGAGACACCGGGTCAGAGCAATCTCGACATCGAGAGAGCGGCACCGAAACAAGTCGGCATCGAAATATCGGAACACCGAAAGGCAAAAAAGTGTCTTCGGAGCCGAAAAAGACGGTCGAAAAGGTTTCGATACCGAAACATCCGGCCTCAGAGCCGAAACCAAGTTCCTACACAGAGGAACAGGGCCTGTCCTCACAGATGCAAGGACACAGATTCGGACAGGAGCTAGAGGCAGGGGAGCCAGATTACACTCAAAGAAGGCTCCACATTCAGAAGGAGACAGGAAAAATCAGTACTCTCCCTCCAATCCGAATTAAAAGGAAACTTGCCTTCCAAGAGAAAGACAAGCAACCACAAGCAAAGGTGGCAAAACAAATAACTCCGCCACCATCACCACAGCGCTCACCACAACCATCACCGGTAGCCACTCCACCAATGATGCAGTCTCCAACTCATACAGGAATGAGTCAAGATGATCCTGATGCATGGGATCTTTATGATGCGCCAGTATCAGATAACAGTCCCGACTGTTATCCAGCGAGACCATCACCACCTGAGGACAGGACTGCCTACACACAGGTGGTGTCAAGAGCAGCCGCGTTTCACAATGTCACCCTGCACGCGGAACCAATTGAAGATGACTTTTTGTTTAATACTCTGTCGTCCACACATAGTCAGTACCAGAGTCTTCCTATGTTACCGTGAATGTTGAAACACTCAAAGCAAGTGTTTCAAGAGCCTGTGAAAGGCAGGGCCATCACTCCAAGGGTGGAGAAAAAGTACAAACCTCCACCAACAGACCCTATGCACATCACGCAGCAATTGACACCGGACTCAGTGGTAGTAGGGGCGGCTCGCAAAAGGGTGAACTCACACACCTCGGGAGATGCACCACCACCCGACAAGGAAAGTCGCAAGTTCAACGCAGCGGGAAAAGGGTCGCGGCACAAGCAGCCAGCCAATGGCACATTGCAAATTCACAGGCCTTGCTGGCTAGATATGATAGAGCTCATTGGGACGAAATGCAACATTTCATAGAACATCTACCCAAAGAGTTCTAAAAGAGGGCACAACAAGTGGTGGAAGAAGGCCAAAGTATCTCTAACAACCAGATACGGTCGGCAATGGATGCAGCAGACACAGCTTTCACATGGTAACACTTCAGGACGTAATTCCCTTGCTCAAACAACAAGACTACATGACAACATTAGACCTCAAGGATGCGGATTTCCATATACCCATACATCCTTCACACAGAAGATACTTAAGGTTTGTAATCCAAGGGGTACATTACCAGTTCAAAGTATTGCCATTCGGAATAACAACAGCGCCAAGAGTCTTTACAAAATGCCTTGCCGTAGTGGCAGCCCATTTCAGGAGACAGCCAATACATGTGTTCCCGTATCTAGACGTCTGGTTAATCAAAAACAATACCCAAGAACTGTGCTCACAACACACAAAATACGTTATAGAAACCCTTCACAAGTTAGGGTTCTCACTCAACTACCATAAATCACACCTACAGCCGTGTCAAATACAACAGTATCTGGGAGCAACAATCAAAACAAGAAAGGGGATTGCCACTCCAAGTCCACAAAGGGTACAGGCATTCCAAAACGTAATACAGACCATGCACCCAAACCAAAGGGTCCAGGTAAAATTTGTAATGAAACTGCTAGGCATGTTGTCCTCATGCATAGCCATTGTCCCAAATACAAGATTACATATGCGGCCCCTACAACAGAGCCTAGCATCACAATGGTCACAAGCACAGGGTCAACTTCAAGATCTAGTGTTGATAGACTGCCAAACCTACACCTCGCTTCAATGGTGGAATACTATAAATTTAAACCAAGGGCGGCCTTTCCAAGACCCAGTGCCTCAATACGTGATCACAACAGATGCCTCCATGGTAGGGTGGGGAGCACACCTCAACCAACACAGCATCCAGGGACAATGGGACACTCAACAGAGACAACTTCATATCAATCACTTAGAACTACTAGCAGTATTTCTAGCGTTGAAAGCATTTCAACCACTAATAACCCACAAACACATTCTTGTCAAAACAGACAACAAGACAACAATGTATTATCTGAACAAACAAGGAGGGACACACTCGACACAATTGTGTCTCTTAGCTCAAAAGATATGGCATTGGGCGATTCACAACCACATTCGCCTAATAGCGCAGTTCATACCAGGAATCCAAAACCAGTTAGCCGACAATCTCTCTCGGGATCACCAACAGATCCACGAATGGGAAATTCATCCCCAGATACTACTAACTTACTTCCATAGGTGGAGAACACTGCAAATAGACCTATTTGCCACAAAAGAAAACGCAAAATGCCAAAACTTCGCATCCAGGTACCCACAAGCTCAATCTCAAGGCAATGCATTATGGATGAGTTGGTCAGGGATATTTGCATACGCTTTTCCCCCCTCTCCCACTCCTTCCATATCTAGTAAACAAATTGAGTCAAAACAAACTCAACCTTGGTACACAACACTACTAGACCTAGCAGTAGTACCTCATATCAAACTGCCAAACAGGCCAGATCTGTTAACTCAACACAAACAACAGATCAGACACCCGAATCCAGCATCGCTCAATCTAGCAATTTGGCTCCTGAAATCTTAGAATTCGGACATCTAGACCTTACACAAGAATGCAGGAGGTCATAAAACAGGCTAGGAAACCAACCACAAGACATTGCTGCACAAATAAGTGGAAAAGATTTGTTTATTACTGCCATAATAATCACATTCAACCATTACACGTATCTGCAAAAAACATTGTAAGCTTACAAAAGTCTAGGTTAGCTTTTTCATCCATAAAAATACATCTGACCGCAATTTCGGCGTATTTGCAAATTACGCATTCAACTTCATTATTCAGAATCCCAGTTATAAAAGCATTTATGGAGGGTCTGAAAAGGATTATTCCTCCAAGAACACCACCAGTTCCTTCGTGGAACCTCAACATCGTATTAACACGACTCATGGGTCCACCATTTGAACCCATGCATTCATGTGAAATACAGTACTTAACATGGAAAGTAGCGTTTCTAGTAGCTATCACATCTCTCAGAAGAGTAAGTGAGATACAAGCCTTTACCATTCAAGAACCCTTTATACAAATACACAAACATAAAGTAGTTCTACGCACAAATCCTAAATTCTTACCTAAGGTCATATCACTGTTCCACTTAAATCAAACAGTGGAACTCCCAGTGTTCTTTCCAGAACCAGACTCTGTAGCTGAAAGAGCATTACATACATTAGACATCAAAAGGGCACTAATGTACTACATTGATAGAACCAAACAAATTCGCAAAACAAAACAATTGTTTGTTGCTTTCCAAAAACCTCATACAGGGAATCCAGTATCCAAAGGCATTGCCAGGTGGATAGTTAAATGTATTCAAACCTGTTATATAAAAGCAAAAAGACAACTGCCTATTACACCAAAGGCACACTCCACTAGAAAGAAAGGTGCCACCATGGCCTTTCTAGGGAACATACCAATGACTGAAATATGTAAGGCAGCCACAAGGTTTAAGCCTCATACATTTACCAAGCATTACTGCGTGGATGTGTTAACAACACAGCAAGCCACAGTAGGACAAGCAGTATTAAGAACATTATTTCAAACAACTTCAACTCCTACAGGCTAAACCACCGCTTTTGGGGAGATAACTGCTTACTAGTCTATGCACAGCATGTGTATCTGCAGCTACACATGCCATTGAACGGACAATGTCACTTACCGAGTGTACATCTGTTCGAGGCATGAGACGCTGCAGATTCACATGTGCCCTCCCACCTTCCCGGGAGCCTGTAGCCGTTCTAAGTTGCCAAGAAAATTGAACTTGTACATTTGTAAATTTGTTATATCACTTTTAGTCACATTTTGTACATACATACTTACTCCATTGCATGGGCACTATTACTATATACACGACTCCTACCTCACCCTCTGCGGGGAAAACAATCTAAGATGGAGTCGATGCCCATGCGCAAAGGAGCCGAAAGGGGAGGAGTCCCTCGATCTCGTGACTCGAAAAGACTTCTTAGAAGAAAAACAACTTGTAACACTCCGAGCCCAACACTAGATGGCGGGATGTGCACAGCATGTGAATCTGCAGCGTCTCATGCCACAAACAGATGTACACTGGGTAAGTGACATTTTCCATATATATGTGTGTGTATGTATATATATATATATATATGTGTGTGTGTATATATATATGTATATATATGTGTGTATATATATATATATATATATATATATGTATATTTACTGAAAAAACAAAGGTCACATTGACATTAAAGATAAGTGAAAAAGTCACTTTTGGAGACAAAGATACCCTTTGGTTTGAATTGTAAGGAAGAACTAGCAGTACATCTAGGATAGTTTGGTATACCATGTATTCATTATGATGTTGACCACTGTAGAGACCAGAATGGGATGTAACGTGATGCTGCTTATTAATAATCTGATGACTTGTTTGCTGACTTGAATAGCAATGGAATGGATGGTCTTTGAACCCATGAATTTTCTTAATTAATTTTGGCATTTTGTTTTGCAATTTTTGAGGTAGGAATGAAGATTCTGACTTTACATATGAATTTCTTTTAAAATATAGTGAAGAGAATGAGTATTTAAAGTTGGTGGCCGCTTTAGGAAAGTTTTTTTATATGTATCGATTTACAATAACCCAAGTAGGGTTTTTATTTGCAATAACCCAAGTAGGGTTTTTATTTGCAATATGATTTGAGGATGTAATTCAGTTGTGTGATTGAGAAGCTTTCTGCATTAGCCCATCCAGGGCTAAATTGTGTATTACTGAGGTTTGAGGTTGTAATATGTCACACCTCATATTGGAAGTGATCTCAATCCCATATGATGACTGCAGTTTTTGACTAAGTTGATTCATGGTGCTATATTAAACAAAAAGAACTCTACTCATTACTGAAGTTAATCACAATTTACAATATCATCTATCCCTGAATCCAATACTCACAAATATATATGGTTATATCCTCACATCAATTTCTAATTCTACATATATACTTTTGTATTATGCCTATATTCTTAATTATGGGTCTAGTGCCCCATTTTTTTGAACTTATTACTATCTAAATTTCTAATTTGTAAATTGTGATAAACTTCAGTAATGAGTAGAGTTCTTTTTGTTTACTTTAGCACATGATCTTTAGATTTTTTTCTCTTCATGGCAATCTGTTGGGGGTGGAAATTAGTTGCACTGGTTTAATATTTATATATGATTGTATTCCTTATTTGGTTGAATATAATATGCACATTTTGTAAACTACATATCCCAGAATGCCACATAAAGACATGTTGAGATGAAGAGTATAAATAGGGCACTTAATGGACTGAGTAATTACCGTGATCAAGACCGCGAAGGTTGACAAGAAAACAACCCAGTCAACGAAATAAGTTAATATTCAAAGACCTAGAAAACACATCTTAGTGAATAAAGAAGGAAGATAAAAAAGAATGAAACAATAAAATTCAATTTAGGGACACTTCATTGGCTACTGTAAAGCTGCATAAGTTTAACAAACATATTATATACAAGCACTAACATTACTGTCAACCAAACTGATGTACTATCACATAAGGCAAATTTATAACCAAAAACTCCACTTAAAAAAATAAAACGAAGTAAAATGTAAACAGAAATAAATGGATGAAAACATAACTTACAAACAGGGAGTGGTTCTTAAATAGCAAAGGAAACTGAATAGGGCAAAGCAAAAAAATCATGTTATACTAGTATCAATATGGGAACTAGAGCCATTAAAATGAAGGGATACCCTCAGCAATCTCACTCTTGATATCAAGGGATGTCATGAATGAAGTCATGTGTGATGCTGTATGCAATGCATGAAGGTGTCACGTGTTATGCTTTGCCCTGCGAAACAGAACTCCGTGTTTGAGAGCAATATTTTCTTAGCAAATATATGAGAGCAGTGATACTCAAAGTACAACCCGGGGTCTGCAGGTGGCCCTCCTCACCTTTACATGATGCCTCTTGGACAACAGCAACCCTGGGCTGCAGTTTTCTTCACTCGGCATTAACATTGAGAAAGAAGTTGAATAAACAGGCAAGCCTTTATTTAAAGGTTAATTAAAGTTAAAGTAAAGGTTATCCTGCACCCCTAACTTTGGAAACACCTTTATTTTTAAAGACATCTTGCAGCAAAAGTGGAAGAAAATAAGATCTCTTCCAAATTGAAAAAGTCTATTTCATTAACATGCAGAACTGTTGCTTTGTACATCACATTATATCCGTGCATTGAGAAGTATTTGTTTTTAAAGCAATAGTTTTCAAACATGAATTTAGAAACATACAGTCTTTCCCCAACCCTGACGATAATACTAACAGTGAACTAAGAAGCAAGTCAGTTTAGTGCACTCTTTTGGGCTCGGTTCCTATTATACACGAAAAACATTATAGTTCATTTAACAAAATACAGGAGAAGGTTTTATACAGTGGACATTCAGAAGGCATGTATTGTGACGTACTATGGGAAGCGAAATTTAACAAATACCTAGGATCACACAATTTGGTCAATCGGGGAAGCCAGGATTAAGCCCATGTTTTCTGATTTCACACTGTACAATTCAGCCACTGGATGTATATGCTTTGTTTCCTCTAGACCCACCTTCTTGGCACATACTCTCCTCCCCAAATACCATCCCACCCCAAGCCACACCTGTCACCTTGCTGTCATCAATGCGGCCCTCCTCACATCACAGACAAAGCCTTTTGGTCCCTGGAGAAATGTTTATGAGTACCCATGTATTAGAGATATTATGAGGGCTGTGATAGAGCCTCTGTAGTTGCGGTTAAAGTCCAGAGACTTCCCTGTGAAAATTCATTTTTGTGTTTTCTTTGTAACGTTGGTGCCAATCGCATCTGTACGAATCATGAAAAAAAGTGCATCTACTTTGTGTTCATCTTGGGGCGAGTTCTGTGCAGGTTCGTCGAGTGAGGAAGGGTTGCGAAAGTGATTTTCACGTTTTGTTTCGCATAGGATTCGTTGCTCCTCGATACAGCTTACCTGAATTATACCAAAATGCCATATGAATAGAACTTTACTCAAAGTGTATTTAGTGCTTTTACTTTGTATGGAGTACACTGGTTCACTAGTTTTCAAGAAATTATCGTTTAGAAAGTGTTCCATCAAGACATGACAAGATTACATTTAAAAAATATCTGGGATGTTATGCAGATTCTGCGGATTTGCAAATCCTGCATAAAAGAGAAACAATATTCAGTGCAGTACTCGTACTCGTACTCGTACTCTTTTTCATCTGGGGGTTGGCTGCACGGAGAATGCTGGGGCCTGGCACCAACACGTGCAGCCAACCCTTATGAGTGACTGCACAGGCAGTCCACAGTAAAGGTTAGGTGCCTTTGGGTGGGTGAAAGCAGGCCCTGCCCAGCCCGACTGTGTGCCTAAGCTTGATGCACACAGAAGGTGGCATGAATGCAAGTTCACATCTGGTGTGATGAACAAAACAAAACCAATTAGGGAAGGAAGTCCTTGGTTGCAGGTTTTCACAGACAGAGTTGCTGTCCTCAGACGTTCTTGGTCCTTTTGGGTGCAGGGCAGTGCTCTGAAGTTGGGCAGAGGTGACTCGTCCCACTGGACATGTTGCTGGTCTTTTGCAGGTTCTTAAAAGCAGGAGAAAGGCTGATAGGGCTGGGGCCAAAGCAGTTGTCATCTTCCTTCTTCTCTGCTGGGGGTTTCAGTTTAGCAGTCCTAATTCTTGTTAGGTCGCCAAGAATCTGGTGAGCTAGGTTCAGGGAGGCCCTTAAATCCTAGATTTAGGGGCTTTTTGGGGGTCAGAGGGCAGTAGCCAATGGCTACTGTCTCGGAGGGTGGTTACACCCTCCTTGTGCCCATTCCCTTTGGGGAGGGGGACACAACACTAATCCTATTGGCCCCTGTCCTCCAAACCAAGATGGAGGGTTCTACAGGGAGGGGGGAGATTCACCTCATCACCTCCGCTCTGGACACCTTAGGGGTGGTCCTGGCTGGGGTGGTCATTCCTCTCTGTTTTCCCTAATTTTCCCGCAAGACTGCCTGCCAAAAATGGGGCTTTGTCTGGGAGGTGGGCATCTCCACTAGTTGGAGTGTCCTGGGGCACTGTAATCCGAGGCTTGAGCCTTTGAGGCTCACCGCCAGGTGTTAGTTTCTGTAGGGAGGAGGCGTGAAGCACCTCCACCTAGAACAGGCTTTGTTTCTGACCACAGAGTGCACAAACGCACTCACCACATGCGGTCAGAAACTTGTCTGAAAGTGGCAGACTGGCACAGACCAGTCAGTCCTACACTAGCAGTTTGGCTAACATACAGGGGGCATCTCTAAGATGCCATCTGTGTGCTTATTTCAGTAAATCCCACACTGGCATCAATTTATTGTGCTGAGAAGTTTGATACCAAACTTCCCAGTATTTAGTGAAGCTATTTTGGAGCTGTGGAGTTCGTAATGACAAACGTCCAGACCGTATACTCAATATGGCTACACTGCACTTACAATGTCTAAGAATGGGCTTAGACACTGTAGGGGCGTATTGCTCATGCAGCTATGACCTCCCTCACCTGTGGTATAGTGCACCCTGCCATAGGGCTGTATGGCCTGCTAGAGGGGTGACTTACCTATGCTACAGGCAGTGATTTGTGGGCGTGGCACCCTAAGAGGGGTGCCATGTCGACTGTCTTTTTCTCCTCACCAGCATATACAAGCTGCAAGACAGTGTGCCAGTGCACCAGTATGTGCTTGGTGAGGGGTCCCCTAGGGTGGCATTATACATGCTACAGCCCTTAGAGACCTTCCCTGGCCACAGGGCCATTGGTACCATGGATACCTTTTACAAGGGACTTAACTGTGTGCCAGGGTTCTGCCAGTTGTGGAAACAAAGGTGCAGTTTTAGGGAAAGAAAACTGGGGCTGGGGCCTGGTTAGCAGGGTCCAACCCACTTTCAATCAAAGTTGGCATCAACACTAGGCAAAAAGTGGGGGGGTAACCATGCCAACAGTGGCACTTTCCTACAATGGGTTAGAAGACATGCTAACTATTTTGTGGCCCTAGTTCCCCAGAGTATTTGTAGACCTTGGAGTATTTGCTCTCGGTTTTGGGTCAGTGAATTAGAGTTTATGGAGTAGCAAGAGAGTATTTATAACCTGAAGTAAAGCCTCAAAAGTTTTGTTTTTAGGTGAATGTTTGTTAGCCACAACCTTATTTAGGATTATTATTGGTTTGCTTTGCACTAAATGTTGTCACTGAAGAGGCAATTTATACAAGTTATCCGGGGCAATGGCTTACTGCACATCTGCTTTAATTCCATAAAATGTTGTTTTACATTGTTAGTCATATATACGGAAAAATGCTCTTCTCAGGTTCAGTCTCAAAGGTTGTGGATGCCTCCATAATCATCGATTTCATTCATCCCCTCACTTCATCTGCACAGATTTCATTTTCACTGGTGACTGTTTCATTTGTGTAAGTGTTTATACTTAAAGGATACTGTACACCTACAAAAGAGCCTCGCACTGTGGTAACCCTTCCCATTTGCACCAGGCAGAAATATTATCTAAAATGATTTATGAAAATAGGACTGGAACATGTGATTATTTGGGGTCAGCCAAAAAAAAGATCGAACCTGCAAAATTAGACGATAGGAAGCTAAATATAGAAAGGGATTCTCACCCTGACATTGCAGTTTTCATAAAAGCAGGTTAGTTGATCAAAAATCTGATGCAGGAGAACACATAAAATTCTAAAATGTATTTCAACTACCAACAAATATATCCTAGCGCTTTGAATACACGAGAGAAAACTCACGAGTGCAAAAAAGATTAAGATCAAGAATGAAAAAACACTGCATACATTCTCTATATATTTGAATGAATAAGCAAGAAACTAGAATATATTCCTACTTAACAGACAAACCGCGAGAAACACCGCAGATGACCTTGGTCCCAGAATGTTATTGTCATGCATGAAACGAATTATGCATTGTTCGTGAAGCGCTTCGATGCTTAATAAAGAGCGTCCTTCAATAATTAATGTTGGTCGGTTTTGTCTAATTATAACAAGAAATCTAGATGTTTGAGATCCCCTTGGATCAGTACTTAAGATAAAATTCAATAAAGGTATTGGCTGTTCATTGAGGCTTGAGAGGTTTGTGTCTTATAAATGCCCATAGTTAATAAATAAAATCAAAAAGGCTGAGTTTTTTGTTATTGTAAATGCAAACTGGTAGGTACTAACTGACTTATGAAATGTAACAAATTTGTTACATCTAAAAAAAAACAACGTCTGGGATTGTTTGAATTGAAGCACCGTGATTACTGTGCCAACTACAATGTTTCCCCCGAGTCGGTCAACCTTCTCCACATGTGCTAACAAGTTTGATTTTTGGACGGATAATGTCTACAGTCCCCAGACCGGGAGGGAGGGTGTGAAACACATTGGTCCACGCTGCGCTACTCAGCGAGATTCAGCAGGGACACAACTTGCTGAAAATGGCTCTCACCTGTCTCACGGTTTTAACTCTTTCAGAGCTTTACAGTACGCGTAGGGCATACAAAAAGCAGGAAAGCTAAGACCTTGCCTGAATTTCAATGTCAGAACAGTGTGGCTTTGCAGTAACAATGTGTGGTAAGGTGTACAGCTGTACCAGAGTACACATTTGTATTTTAAAGGAACGGTTGGTTAGCTTTAACAATTTTTCTTCTTTTTGTAGATTTTCGCGATATCGCATGAGCAAAAAAAAAATAACAATAAAACACTGAAAAATAAATATCTGGCGAGGAAGCAACTAGGGAAACGTTAGTGAAACAAAGTAGTGGGGCTCATTTTCCTACAGGAAACGTTCATTAAAAAGTATTTTGGTTTGAAAACTGCAGTGTTGGAAAAAAATCTGAATGTCCCCTAAGGAGTTAAAACAGGACTAGTATATTTTCATACATCTCCTGCTTTGACAGATGAAAAATGTCAACTGTCCTGTTTTTATTTTCAAGCTTTTGCACTATTCATCTGGTTCATTAGTGCATCTCGCTGCTGCCCCTGACAGCTGCTCGCCCTCTCCTCCCAGCAGCTGAATTTTTCAGGCTAATTTGATCCTCCACACGGAGAGGATCACTAGAATGATTGACTTGCTCCCTGACCTCCAGGGTCCGACTACCCTGATTAGTATTCTGGGGGTGTCTGAGGGACTAAAGCCCACTGTCTGTCTTCGGGGCTGGTGGCAGCTTTTTCGTTTTTTCCGGAAACTGTAAGCCACCAACCTACAACCCTTTAAGGATGCAATTTGCAGTGCTGAACAATAAAGGCAGTGTGTAAAACGGGCTTTTTCGTGTAAAGGGCCATGTTGCAAACGCGCACCATCTTGATATTAATTAGCAAAAGCGATTTTGTTGCATTTTAATTGAAATGGTTCTGGTAGGTTTTTGGGTGATGCCTAATTATAATGAATCTACGATGCAGTAAACAAAATATAACGAACCAAGCCACTTCTGTGAAGAAAAAAAATATAGAACAGGGACCCTCAATGGGACGTGCTGTAGTTACACTATGTTCAATAATTATCAGTGGCTTCCAATTAAATCGCAGAATTTAATTAGACCAAAGTCGCATTCAAACCAGCTGAGGTGCTGGGCAATATATGGGTCAAATATCACATTACCAAAATGCTAAAGCCCTGTCAACATCCTCAGCCTGCAGTTAACATGTGCAGAAAATGAATAAAGCACATGCCGATGACACATATACCACGTTTCTAACGAGGTGTAAAAGAGACCACTGTCTGTCAGGTAAATATAACTGCCACCACGTTTAATTAGAACTTGCAGTATGACTAAAGGTAGCCTGACTTCTAAACAGAAAATGCACCAAATTTAACATTTGGTGGTCCTATTCATGGTTAAAGATCATACATTTCTTACAGATACCAAGTTTGGCCAGGATTCCTTTGTTTTTAGTGTTTTGTGTAGGCCCAAATTATTAAAAAATATACTTTGGTAAGCCTATCTGCAAAACCTACATTGATGACCTATGCTAAATTTCACATAGTTTGATATTTATAGATCTTACAAACTAGCCAGAAGCTTGAAATATCAGTAGAAGAGTTTACAGTCCAGTATATTCGTGGAATGGAGTAAACAAAAAGTTAATGAACAGTATAATGTACAAATGCCCAGCAGCAAGTGACAGGAAACCACAATTTGGAACACTTATAGAAAAACTTAGTGTACCTTTTAAGAAACAAAATAAGACTTTTGGAAAACTTCCAGTCAATACAATATTTGCATAAGGATTGTCCAAGGCTACTCATATCTGCTTGGATACAGCAATATCATTTGAAGATGGAGAGTGTGTTAACTTAATAAAATGCCCTTCCATCACAGGCCCATCAATAAGTTGCAGGTTTAAGTTAATCATAGCCTTAGATTGTTTATCGCTTTGTGGAATGGGTTCTCCTTCTGCTAGTCAGAAGATGATGACTCTTCTTCCCAGAGTTCAGTTTGGGTCTCTTGGAAGCAACGTCTTCTGGGGAAGGAAGGGGTAGCAATGGTGTTACTTTAAGTGAGAGACACAGCGGGCTGAGTATGAGGAGTACAGAACAGTATTTTCTTTTTTTAAGATAAAACCCTTGGATTACCCTCTTTTTTTCCAAGAAGTGACCCGCAGCCAAGGTTTTAAAAATATACACCTTAAATTCTTGAGGGAGACTAGTATATACGGATGATTCCTCTGCCTTGGTCCTTTTTCTTCTGTTCACAATGTGGTAGAAAACTAAGATCACTTTAATAATTAGATCACAATGCATTAAAAAATGATTGCATTATGAGCTGAATAGTACTTAGTGCAGTAGCTAGTTCCTAAGTATGTGAATTGTTTATTTTCAAAGATCCATTCATTTGCATCTTGCAAAAAAAAAATTGGTAGATATGGATGGTGGACAGATACATAGGTGTAAAAATTCCAGGAGAGCTGAAATTCCAACAGAGAACGAATCCTTGGGTCTCTCTCAGTAGAAGAACAAATCCACACTTGTGAAAGGCGACTAATGAAGTAATGCTCTCTGATGATTTCGATTTTAACACATTCCGTAAGGTCTGGTATCAAAGGAGCACTGTTCTGAAACCGGGAAACCTGGATTATATTCTGTGATGGAAGAATACATTATTGTCAGATGAGTACACATTACGAAGATCAAGATTAAGGAGCAGTGCCTTTCTAAACACAGGCATTCAATAGATCTCAACCTATGAGGTAACTCTTTCCATCTTACAGCAACCTGCCCAGAAACATTTGATGTTTATAATAGGTTCTTAACTCTTGAGTAATAGATATTTGTGGTTGCCAAAACTATGTAATATGATATGGTTTGGGCCTAAGGCATTTGGGTCTATTGGATGAAAAGCCCTCTATTCCCACTGGCCTTGAAATGTAAGAAAGAGTTGAGTGCATTTATGATTCAGTGGTTAACTGTATTGTATGTCATATATCAGTAATACACCTAGTTAATGGGCTTACAGATAAGCATGGCAGCACTTTGGATTTTGAACTCAAAAGATCTTCAACTTGACCTGTCAATACTTGTATGCTCTAAGTTAACCAAGTGTCTTTTAGAAACCTCTGGTTTATTCATGCATTTAAATGAATTGTGGTGCGTCAAAGTACTGGCGAATTTCCCGTACACTCATTCCTCCCTCTCTAGAGTTAATCTCGAATGGGTAAATGGGTTTAAAGTTGGAAATTCCTTTATTAACAAAACTGGAAAATTACACTAGCATGGTGCTTTATTGGTTTTGTGAATTTTGATACATCGTATTGCTTTTCTTTGAAAAGAGAAACTCAGGGAAGTACTTTTGACTTAACCAAAGTGGTGATAAATTGATAAAAGTCAGTTATACCAATGGCACTCAGTCTCATGCTAGTAAACATTTTCTATGTTTTTGTGAGTGCTATTCTGTTCTCCAATGTCTCAATTCTATTGGTCAAATAAAAAATCTCTCTGATTCTCAGCATATCAGATCCATCGAGAAAGAGTTGGCCTTGAATTACAGCCTGAAGGGACTTCCAGGGATTCACTGCCGAAGCCATCATTGTTTTTTTTTTTTTTTTTTAAAGTGTTCCGGAAATACATAATTCTTTGGTGTAAATTCTGCCCTGTCTTTAATGGGGCTAGAAGTGGCTACCATGTCTACAAATCCACAACCCCTGTGTTTGGCTCCCATGGTGGTAAATCAATGGACAGGTGCCATTTGTACAAGGTCAGAAAAGTATTTTCTCCAAAAGTCACTTTAGAGACTTAGATGAGAAGTTTTCAGCTTTTTAAACTAGAGTGGTCCTAAATTTCCAGATGTGAATATAACTGTAGGATTTCAGTTATGGGGTTGCTACTTCTCAAAACCTATATCAAACTCTCAGCTTGCAAAATTTGTTTTTTTAGGAAGCTTGACAATATGCACATTTAGTACATAGTATTTGGAGATCAGTCACAATTTCACAATTTCCATTAAGCGTGAAGTTTACGTCAGCATGGTTAAATAGAAAAATAAATTATAAATAAGGATAACTTGAGAGCAACAGCTAGGGACACAACACCAAATGTCAAAAGAATCCTACCTCAGACACTTTAAACAAAAAAAAATAATAGATTGTTGATTCCTTAGCATAAAAAGTCTGTGGAAGGCAGCATACATTTTTATGATAAAATAATAAGGTGGAAAACGTATCTACTTCTGATGTATTTTGTTTTTCTTACATTAAGTGTAGCTCTTGTAAGATCATGTATGTCTTTCCTGGTGGCCCCATCAGAATTCCCATTGCGGGTCCTGAGATTGGGGCCCTTGGCTGCAGATGGTGCCCTGTGAGTCCAATCTGGTCTTATCGGTTGCTTGAAAAGCAGAAAGAAGTTTGGACAATGAGTGAGGCTCCCTCCCCTTCCAACTCCCTCCCTCCATCTGTTGCAGGCAGAAAAATGATGATGCTTCTAGTTAGCGACTGTAGAGCTTGAAGAGATTCCGGCGTGTAAGGAAGGAGAAACAAAATCGTTGCTGAAGTGCCCTGACCTAGAGAGCAAAGGTCTGGACCACCTTACCAGCTGCAGGGGGGCCACAGCGAACGGCACAGGGACATGGAGGCCCGTGACTACCACAGCTCTGATGTGGCATTCTGGTGAGGCAACGGAGGATAGAAGTATGTTGGAGAGCGGACAGGCCTGGGCCATGTGGCGGTGGTGTAGATTCCTCTTACATGAACTTCATCCCCATAGCTCCACGGACTGAAATTATACTGTGTGGCTTGTGAAGTGAGACAGTGAATGAGGTTTGGGACTTTCTGGGGGGCTAGTCTACTGCACAATATGCTGCCCAAGGGGAAAAAGGATAAAAATGTCTCAGTAGCAAAGCACTTCCTAGACTTTTATCAGGCAGTGACTACATCGGGTTTAGGTGGCATTGTTCACGACCTACCTATGGACATGAGGGAGTCTACTTTGAATATCGATAATAAAGTTTTCACAACTGAAGGAAGTGTAGCAGATATTAAAATGGCAGTTGTTCATCATGGAACTCTGACTCCGCAGCAGGTTTTGAAAGTAGAAGGGTAAGAGTTCTAACAGGCAGAATAATCAGAAGAAAATGAGAAGTTGTGCTGTCTCTTCTATGGCCCAACTGAAACCTAAAATGGAGTGATAGATAAAACTATAGGAACAGCACGTTGAAGGCTTCTGGATCCTTCTCAAGTGGAACGAAGACTTGGTAAAGATTGTGCATCAGTGTATCCAAGCAAAGGTGCAGGCGCCTGAGACAACCATGAAGGTGGAGGTCCAAAAGGTGTTCGGCTCATCAACAAGGGCTCTTAAAGGGAAGAAAAAGACTGTAACTGTCATGGTCGAGTTCAGGACTCTGCAACGGTGAGAAGCTTTCACTTGTGAAACCCCCAAAAATGGGCATAGAGTAGTGGTGTTGCTCAAAATTAACAGTTTAGAGCACAGAACAGGTGAACAACTGCAGTCACTTAAAAAGACCTCCTGACGGAAGGCATTAACCCATGTTCGATACACATGCTTTGCATATGTTCGCCATCTAGTGTTGGGCTTTGAGTGTTACAAGTTGTTTTTCTTCAAAGAAGCTTTTTCGAGTCATGAGATCGAGTGACTCCTCCTCTCGATGATAGTATGCAAAGGCACCGAGTCCTTTGTTAGATTTCTGCTGTTGGGTTTGGATGTGTTTTCTCTCGATCTGGTGAATCTCGATTCAGAAATTCAAAATGTATTCTACTCTTTCTGTAATATCGTCGATATTGTTGTTGATCGTGTTTCGAACTATACTCAATCCGATTTAGACAGTCAGGGACGTTTTTTTCTCGCCCTTACAAGGGCAACACCCTTTAAGGGCCTGCCCCATGTGAGTCTGATGGAACAAAATCCGTTTCGATTCTGTCCTCTGTGTCACGCAAAATTTCCATACACCGATCAGCGCTCCGTGTGCAATCTTTGTCTATCTCCAGACCATCAAGAAGACAATTGCGATGCCTGTAGATCTTTCGATCTAAGAAGACTCTTCGGGACCGTAGAGCTCGTCGTCTCGAGACGGCATCAAAACCAACAGAAGACACACTGGACATCTTCGGTGAAGAGCATGCCCAAGAAGAGGTACGGCATGGGGCAGTCTTTTCCGTCCAAGACTCGGACTCTGGACAACATTCAGATAACGACAGCCACTACGTGCCTGTGGCACAGTACATGAGTACAACTGCCCAATCACACCACACAAAAATTACTAAAAAGACTCCAGCACTGGTCGTTGATCATCCACTGCCATCAGGCCATGGTCGGATTCGAAAACTAAGTCCAGATGACCAACCTTTGGGTTCGGCACCGAGATTTAAGACTAAGGTGCTCTCGGCTTCCACAAAACAGACTCCCACACCAATTTTGGAGTTGAGACGAAAATCTGAAAAAACAACTTCAGAGCCGAAAAGGATTACACCACCTTCGGAGCTGACACTTTCGGTTTGACCAAAACAACACATTTCAGAGTCGAAAGCTAGGGGTAGTGAAGAAACTACTTCTACCCATGAGTCAATAGACATTCAACCTATTCTGCAGGTGATGGATGCCATACAAAGAAAAATACTTCTTCAGAAGGACACAGGAAGAATGATTGCCTCTCCTTCAATGTCCTTTGAAAGGAAACTGACTTTTAGAGACATTTCAAAAGATGCACTGCCATCAAAGAAGGTCTTCAAGCACTAACAACAGTGAGAGGCTTCAACGCAGAAACAGCCTTCTCCAACACATTCTCCTGTTCCTCCTTCCACACACGTCCACCAACATCACCTGCATATGAGGCACAATTATCACCACATACATCCTCTATTTCACCACATGGGGATAATTTTAGTGATTATCAACTGGACACAGATCCATGGGACACATATGACTGATCCCATATTACCAAATGACCCTCAGTTATATCCTGCCAGACCCTCACCACCAGAGGACACTACAGCATATAATCGAATAGTGGCTAGAGTTGCAGCATACCCTAATGTGTAAATGCACACTGACCACATAGAGCAGGAGTTTGTTTGACACACTGGCACCAACACATAAGCAATATGAATGTCTTCCCATGCTCAGACATGCTTCTGATATCTTTCAAGAGCCTGCTAAAGATAGCATTATCACTCCTAGCTAGAGTGGACGAGAAATATAAACCAGCACCCCCAGACCTGGTCTTTATAAGAGCTCAACTACCTCCTGATTCCATTGTAGTTGGTGCAGCGAGAAAAAGGGACAACAGCCAGTCCACAGGAGATGCCCCTCCTCCTGATAAGGAAAGCGGAAATATGGATGTATCAGGGAAAAGGACGGCCTCACAAGCTGCAAATCACTGGAGGATAGCCAATTTACAATCTTTTTTGGTTAGATATGACGGAGCACACAGGGACAAAATGGAAGCGCTATTACAATACCTCCCTCCAGAACACCAAAAAAGAGGGCAGCAAATAGTTAATGATGGGCAAGCAATATCTAACAATGCTATTAGATCTGCTATGGATGCAGCTGATACAGCAGTTAGATCAGTTAACAGCAGTGTGCTTATTAGGAGACATACCTGGTTGAGATGTTCAGGTTTCAAACCTCAGATACAACTGGCAGTTTTAAACATGCCGTTTGATAAGCACCATTTATTTGGCCCTGAAGTCAACACAGTAATAGACAAACTTAAAGATTCAGAAACAGCTAATGCCATGGGGGCTTTGTATACCACCACACCCACCAGGGGTAATTTTCAGAGACCACAATTTAGAGAGGGTTTCAAACTTTCGGTCATGGAAACAACATCCACCCATCAAAAACAATCCTCACAGTTCTACACTAGAGGATCATTTAGAGGCTCCTATAAAGGATCTAACAGTAGAGGTAGAGTTAACCCTCTTCATCCAGAGGTTCCTCACAACCAAATAAACAGTGACTTTTTCACCATCCCCACAGAGCACACATCCACTGTGTGTGTGTGGGTGGGTGGGTGGGGGGGGGGGCTGGCAAATTACTATCCACAATGGCAAAACTTCACAACAGATCAGTGGGTTCTGTTAATTATCCAACATGGTTACTGTCTAGAACTCACTTCCACTCCACCAAAGATTCCACTCCGTTCACACAATTTAAATCTGGAGCATCTCATTTTATTAAAACAAGAAGTACAATCACTTCTACTCAAAGGTGCATTAGAAGTGGTACCTATAGCTCAACAAGGGAAAGTAGTATATTCTCTACACTTCTTCATACCAAAAAAGGATGGTACTCTCAGACCAATTCTAGATCTCAGCCCTCTGTCTGTACATCCTCTCAGAGCATTTCCACATGGTTACTCTTTAGGATGTCATTCACCTATTACAAAAACAGGATTTCATGATAGAATTAGATCTAAAAGATGCTTAATTCCACATTACCATACATCCAGCACATTGAAAATACCTAAGATTTGTGATAGCAGGCAAGCATTACAAGTTCAAAGTGCTACCTTTTGGAGTAACAACAGCACCAAGGATATTCACCAAAAACCTCGCAGTGGTTGCAGCATACCTCAGAAGGCAACATATACAAGTCTTTCCCTATCTGGACGACTGGCTCTTAAAAGCCAGCACCATTCAAACCTGTCAACCGCACACCCAATACACAATCAATAGCCTGCACAGTCTAGGGTTCACAATCAATTACCAAAAATCTAATCTCCAACCAGTGCAACTACAACTGTATCTGGAAGCAATTCTGAACACGCAATCAGGATTAGCATTCCCAAACCCACAAATAATCCAAGCTTTCCACAATCTCATATCACATCTACAATACAAACAAACTTACACAATAAGATTTATCATGAAACTATTGGGAATGATGGCATTGTGCATAGCAATAGTACCCAATGCACGTCTAAACATGAGACCCCTACAACAGTGTCTCTCTCAACAATGGTCTCAGGCACAGGGTTAACTTCACGATCTAGTGTTGCTGGACCGCCAAACTTACAACCCTCTGCAATGGTGGAATATCATCAATTTATTAAAAGGGCTGCAATTTCAGGACTCTGTGCCACAGACCATAACCACCACAGATGCGTCAATGATATGTTGGGGAGCCCATCTCAACAATCTTACTATACAGGGAGAATGGGACTCAGTCCAGCAGACTTATTACATAAACCACTTGGAATTGCTAGCCGTGTTCCTAGCTCTCAAAGCATTCCAGGCACTGATCACGCACAAAACAGTGTTAATAGGAACAGACAACGTGATAGCAATGGATTGTCTGCAAAAACGGGGGGGGGGGCACTCATCCCAATTGTCCCTTCTAGCACAGACAATTTGGAAATGGGCAATTCACTATTTGCATTCAACTACTAGCAGATTACGTCCCAGGGATACACAACCAGCTAGCGGACCTCCTAAGCAGGATGCAGCAAACAAATAAATGAGTGGGAGATTCACCCACAAGTAATTCAACAGTACTTTCACAACACCAAACATAGACCTTTTCGCAACAAGTGAAAAAGCACAGTGTCCAAACTTTGCATCCTGTTACCTACATCCTCGATCCAAGGGCAATGCTCTATGGATCAGTTGGTCAGGGATATTTGCTTACGCTTTACCCTCTCCCACAAATTCCATTTCTGGTCAACAAAATACATCACGCCTCCCTCACTATGATACTCATAGCTCCCACGTGGGCACGTCAACACTGGTACACAACACTATTGTATCTGTCTGTAGTACCACATTACAAGCTCCCAAACAGACCAGACCTACTGACTCAAAACAAAGGTCAGATCGGGTATCCCAATCCCAGTGTACTCAGCCTGGCAATTTGGTTCCTGAGGTCATAGAGTTTGGATATCTGCAGCTTCCATCAGAATGTATGGACATTCTAAAGGAAGCACGTACAACCAGGCAGTGCTATGCAGCTAAATGGAAACGATTTGTATATTACTGTCAACCCAAAAACATTGATCCACTTAAAGCATCCATACAGGATGTTGTATGTTACTTGCTTTACTTACAAAAAGCAAATCTTGCATATTCAGCTATTAAAATTAATTTAACAGCAATATCAGCCTACCTCCAAAATAGACAGCATACCTCTTTGTTTAGAGTTCCTGTCATATAAGCTCTTATGGAAGGGCTTAAGAGTTATTCCACTCAGAGCTCCATCAGCTCCTGCCTGGAATCTTAATATTGTGCTCGCAAAGGTTATGGCTCCACCACTTGAACCTATTTGTTCTTGCGCTCTCCAATTTCTCTCATGGAAAGTTGCATTCCTGGTAGCAATTACTTCCTTAATGAGAGTTAGTGAAATTCAGGCATTCACTTCAGATGAACCTTTCTTCCAAATTCACAAACATAAAATAGTACTTAGCACAAATCCAAAATTTCTACCCAAAGTGGTTTTACCATTTCACATCAATCTGTCAGTGGAATTGCCAGTCTTCTTTCCACAGCCAGATTCAGTTGCTGAAAGAGCTCTCTGCACTCTTAACCTCAAAATAGCTCTCATGTGTTATATAGATAGAACAAAATATTTTAGAAACGCTAAACAGCTTTTGTAGCTTTTCAACAGCCTCATAAGGGTAATCCTATTTCAAAACAAGTATTGGCCAGGTGGATAGTAAAGTGTATTCAAACTTGCTATCTTAAAGCTAAAAGGCAACTATTAGTAACTCCTAAAGCACATTCTACTAGAAAGAAAGGAGCTTCAATGGCATTCTTAGGAAATATACCAATGGCAGACATATGCAAAGCAGGCACATGGTCCACACCACACACATTTACTAAACACTACTGTGTGGATGTGCTGTCTCACCAACAAGTAAATGTTGGTCAAGGAGTGCTTAAAACACTATTTCAGACTACTCCAACTCCAACAGGCTAGCCACCACTTATTTTTGGAGGGGGCTGCTTTTCAGTCTTTGCAAAGCATGTGTATCTGCAGCTACACATGCCATCGATCGAAAAATGTTACTTACCCAGTGTACATCTGTTCGTGGCATGTAGTTCTGCAGATTCACATGCGCCCTCCCCAGGAAGCCTGTAGCCGTTGTGGGACTTTCTTAATGCAAATATGTATATACATTGCATGGACATCTTTTTTTAATCTACTATATATAGTGCATATACAATTCTTCGCAACTTTAAAATCTTTTGTAGTTGTTCTTTTCACCTTATCAGTTTACTGTGCTTTGTACTGCATGGTGTCCACTTACAAAGGTGAAGGTTTTTTCCTGAAAGAGGGAGACGCAATCAATAAGTTACCTCTCACTCTTCCTTTATTTGTAACCTACCTTGTATTTCTGTATCACAGACGCAAACAAATCTCAATGCAACTAAATTACAGCAATCAGTTTTTTACTATTTGAATCAAGCTTTTTGTTGAAGACCTCTTCAGCACATTCTCAGAGGTCCCCACTTCTTTGTTCACTGGATTTATGAGTATGGATATATGATTTCCTGATGGTGGACCTTACGTATATTGGATCTGTGGAATGGAAAAGGCATCAACATTTCCCTTTGAAAAACATTTTGATGTGCAAGCAACTGAATATAATGAATATGCATTGTGGATGGAGTGACTTTGGTACAATTATTTTCAAAATGAAAAACCTTTGTGAAGTTGATGCATCCCTGCACAGCCTTTGTATGTTCAAACATTTGTGAAAGACAAGGCGAGATGGTCCAATCAGTTTTGTCCACAAATAGACAAATCTTGTAAACATGTCAGTTATTTCTGCATACGCCGAAGACCATGGCATGGAGTGCATTTGATAGCAGAAGAAATTAGGATATTCTGAAGTAACCTAAAGCAATTTCTCAAGTTTTATCCTCAGGTCTTCGCAAAATGGATCATGAATACGAATGCTCCTCACAGAGCCACTTTTACTATACAAATGCATTCTTTTGCTATAATCTTTTTTAAAAAGTTTGGATTTGCGTTTCCAAGGTAAATCCACATTTTGCCACATGGTTTTCCTATTGTTCCCTTATGGATTTCCAGAGGATCCTCTAATTCTCACAGACCATTGAAGAGGACTGATTGGGTATGATTACGTGGTCAAAGGGCAATTAAGTACTTCTTCACTGATGCACAGATCATTGCATGCTGCTGTGCACAGTGGGGCTGGGCCAGAAGTCAGGCCCTGCACCTCACCTACTTGCAGGTGTGTACCAGCACTATTTGCGGCCTTTACCCTTGTGCAGTACGGATGGTCAGCAAGCCCTGCTGTGTATAGTTAGGTTGGGTCACTGGGCCTGGCATCTGTGCACAGTGTTGATGGGCTGCAGCGCCTGGCTCCGCATAGTTTACACGATCTGTACAATATCAGCGGGATCAGAATAGGTATTTGATGCTTGCTTTGGGACTGTGTCCATGCGCATGAACCTGGCACCAGGACTGCTGTCCCTATGGGATTCCATGCAGCTGAGGGGTGGTGGACTACTAAGGATCTGCGAAACCTACAACAAAATTGTAATTTCCTTTTTGAAATTTGAATATAGGGGGTGGTCCTTCGGGACCCCTAGGGGTTTCGGCGCATGCTCATCGTGCTCCCACATGTGCCTTTTCAGATTTACATTCAGGACTTGGGGACGTAGTTCCTCACGTCCTCTAACAGCAGCATGACATTTTTAACATGTTTTTTCCTCGATATTGTTGCCAGCCATTAACAATACTCCAGGTCTGCTACCCTGAAATGGCAGGTGGGACAAAAAGCCTCTTCGGCCAATGAGATTTGGCTTTTTTGAAAAAAACGTTTAGAGCCAAGAGGCTCTGTAGTTCCTAATTTGCGAAGATCTGTGAATTAATAGTCCAAATATCTAAAATGTTAACTTTTCAAGCCTAACCCAAATGTCTTTTTAAATGCTATTTTCTCAGACTACTTTCCAAGTTAACGCCAGACCAATCAAATGCACCTTCTCGAGTACAGCTCTAATTTCAAGTACTTTTTTTCTGTATTGAGAAGCAAAGACTCCTCCGGGAATTTAAAATGAGGATTGGCACTTTGGAGACATACTTTTTTCTTGGCCCCCACTTGACTGATCTTCATAAAACTTTCAATGAACAACCTAAAGGGGAAGTTCTTTTTTTAGTGACAGTATTGTGCACATTTGTCAGATAAAACAGATATATTAAGAAAAAAGAAATTGCTTTCTATGGAAAGTGACAAACCATAAAGACACTGTCACTATATATTTTCTTCCAAAAGAGCGTCATTTGATTTGCCTATCTCTTTTGACCCCTGTTGACTGACTTTGCAAAATGTTCCACGTTTTACAATTTTAGCGCCCGCAGGAAATTTTGCTCACAGCTACAACTCAAACCGCTGAATAGACTACAGCAAACGTATCCTCAAAGAGAAACTTTACTCTGAAAGCTTGATTTCGTTAGTTTAGTGAAGCGTTAAGTAGTTTTTGAGCACAATATACCATTTGGACAAATAATTCTCGAGTCTGGTAATTAAAAAAAAAAAAAAGTTACTGGACCAGGGTACCTTTTTTTTTTTATTTTTTTTTTTATACTAGCGTGCCTTTTAGATCTGCAGTTTCTGATATAAACTTCTAGCCTCAGATTCCTTACGTTAGTATTATCCTCAAGCAGCAGACTGGATCCAGAAAGTTTTTGTGAGCAGTAGCTATGCAGACTGGTAGGTGGCGTCATTTGGCTCCTTGCAGCTCATTGGTGCCGGAAGTGACATGCACGGTGCCTATGTAGGCACCACACCAGTGCTCTGACGTCAGTTCTTTTCTTTCGGCGCCAGTCAGTGCAGGTCTGGGAAGAGATACCCTGTGTCATTTTTTGACTAAAATATTGTGACTTTTGTTGAAGACCTTGCAGGATGTCATAAAGTCCTTCAAGCCCTACTCTGCCTGTCAAGGATCGATGTCTGTGATAGACCCACACCTTGTATGAGGATTGGCTCTGCTGTAGTCCCAGCGCCAGGGCCGTCTGTTACTCCCTGAGTTTCTGGGAGCCTGAGTGAACCCCACCCAGTTAAGAGTTCTTTGAGGCCATTCACCTGTTATTTGGGAGACCCGATCACTCTGGCACGCTTTTGGGCACTGAGGGTTCAGCGGGGGACCCTCCTGGTTCCAGGCTGGGGGCTCCGGCCTCGTGTCAGTCAGCCCCTGGGATCCATTCCTGGAACTGGACCGACACCAGACGTGCCAAATCGACCATCCCTGATGTCGCTTTCGCATTCCCCATTCTAATCCCCAACACGGAGCCATAGGGGAATTGTCCGATACCAACTTCGGCACTTACTGGAGCCATGCCTTCCAGGCTGGAACTTGAGCCCTATTCTTATGGGGTAGGACTCTGGGAACAATAGGATGGATCGCTGGACCCGGAGGAACATCAGCCGTATGACACTATGAACCTGTGTGAGCATCTGTACAAGACCAGTGGACTGGACACTTCTCCAGATTCGGGCATGCTTTCTCTCCCTAGCGTGGCTATGGAAAAGAGAGCATCCTTTGCAATGGTGGTGAGGAGGGTGGCTGGGGTCCCTGACTTTAGCTTACTGTTGGTGGCAGTCAAGACAAATGTCTTGACAGAAGTACTTCAACCGGGAGAACCTCTTCTCTCTTTTAATGAGGCAGTTATGGACATCATGCTTGGGACCTGGTCTATGCCCAGCTCAGGGGCTGCTGTGGAGAGGACGATTGCCCGCTGCCACCACCCTGCTCCTGGTAACCCAAACTTCCTCTCTAAACATCCCACCCCAAATAGCTTGGTGGACCAAGCCTCCAGTACCCACATAAATCCTGGCAAATTCCTAACCACACCACCAGATTAGGAATCCAAGAGGATGGACACCTTAGGGAAACATGTTTTCTTCCACCACTTTGGCAATGCGGAAGATCAAGAATGACTGGACCCAAGGCATCCTTGTGGCTCCAGACTGGGCGTGGAGAGTTTGGTATCCCGAGCTGTTAAGCATGGCTATCAATCTTTTGATCAGCCTGCCACTGCCGGATAATCTTCTGTTGCAGCAGCAGGGAAGGGTCCTCCACTAGATATTGTCAACTCTTCGCCTTCTTGCGTGGCGATTTAGTAACAGCAGTTGACAGCTTTCAACCTTCTTTTTGAAGTCTGTTACGTTTTCTTGGCAGCCAGGTGTCCCTCCACCAAGGTGGCATATGCCTGCTGTTTGGGAAATGTTTTGGCTTGGTATACAGAAAGACAGTTGGATTCCCTTTCTAGCCCCCTTTCTCTGGTTCTCCTTCATCTTTTTTTCTTTCCCAACAAGGCTTTGCTCACGGCAATCAAAAGAGCTATTTCTCTGCTATTGCTGTTTTTTGTATTTTTTTTTGCAGTTGCCTGACCAGCCATACCTCTTTAAATCTCCTTTTGGAAATAGGTCTTGGAAGGTTTGCAGCATTTATTTCCACCTTCCCCTTTCATTTTTTTTGTCTGTTTATCAGATTTTTTGGGGGGTGCTGCAAAATACATTCATCATTGTAATTAAACATTCATGGTAGATTCACTGGTGTTCAAATTTCAAGGTATATCATATGTGACTACTGCAACAGTGTTGAAGTAATAATAATAGGGCCAGTGTTGGTTTATAGTAACTGGTTATTGTACAGTAGTCAGTGATATCACAGTAAAGCTTCTGCAATTAAATTATTCCAGTTATGACTCAAATAGGTGTGTGCTTACCAAGTTGTAGTGGCTGAGGTGGGATGGAGCAAAGGAAGAATGTATAGTTAAACAGCATTCAAAGCAATATTTCTTAAAGAACTGTCAACTCCGAACAATGGGGGTAAATGAGTGCACCAAAAAACATCCCCGGTGGTTACCTCCATGGGCTCCCACTCCCTCAGTGACAGTATATCAATTTGCATTGGTAGTGCATCTGCAATATCTGATAGAGACTTCTGGTTGCAGATTCCTTACCTTTGAATTTCCCCAGGCGTCAGACTAGATCCGGAGATTTTTTCTTCGAGCAGTATCTCTGCGTGCCGTCAGATGGCGTTGGTCGACTCCGCGGGCGTCGTGCTCGCCGTGATGACGTCGCGGTTGTATATAGGCGCCACCCCAGCGTGCCGATGTCAGTTCTTTTCTTTCCGCGCCAGCCTACTCGCAGATCTGGAGAAGATCTACCTCAGTCATTTTTTTACTACGTCGACATTTTTGTCGTATTTTTGACAAGTTCGTGGATGCGTCAAGGGATGTCCAGCAAGACCGGATTCAAGCCATGCGACTCCTGTCACAGGTCGGTGACGGATCTGCACCCTGTGTGCTTATGGTGTTTTAAGCGTGATCACGACCCGAAGTCGTGCTCAGAGTGCTCACGGTCCCGTTCGAGAGGAATATCTCGATCGGCAGCGGATTCACCACCACTCTTTGTCCAAGTCATCGGGACATTCGGGTCACAAAAAGAAGTTGCTGAAGACAAGCGTTCTTCAACTTCACCCCGTTGATCGGATGATACGACGCAGGAAGAGCGTCGACGCTCTAGGCCTCCGTCAATGGAGCCTTCTTCTTGGTCGGCTCCGCACTTCCCCAACTTCCTGGGAGCCGGAGCCACCTCCGCCCAACTCAAAGAATTTTACAAGGCCATGCGCCTCATATTTGGGCAGTCTGACCCACCTTCGGAGCCTTAGGGCACAGGTGAGTCAGTTGGGGTGTCTTCGGTTTCAAAGCCGTTGGCATCGGCCTCGGCTCCGGAGGACTCCTCCGGATCCAATCACGGATCTGTCCCGATGCCGGTCACGCCACGGAGACCTTCCCCGGCGTCGGGTCAGAAGTCGACGCTCCCGACGTCAGTTGAGCCCACAATCGACGTTGATCCCATCCTCATACCCGACGACCCGGAGCTGGAACAACGTCAATCGACATGGATTTCGTTCTGGGGCTGATCCAGGCCCTAATTCTTGTGGTTATGGATACGGGGAGAGTATGGAGGGGTCGCTGAACCCTTTTAGAATACCAGCTTGACCCACAAATGGATTGGGGGGAGGATTTGGGTGATGCCAGTGGGCTATACACCTTCCCTGACACTGGTATGCTTTCTCCTCCTCCTAGCGTGGCTATGGAGGAGGGAGCTTCTTACTCTGTGGTGGTGAGAAAGGCAGCTTAGGTCCTGGACCTCGAGCTCCCTTCTGTGGAGGTTCGGCATAAGATCCTAACTGACGTGCTTCAACTGGGGTCTTCCTCTTCCGAGCCCCTTTTACCATTCATTGAAGCACTGACAGATGTCCTCTTGGGTACTTGGTCCAGACCCAGCACAGGGGCTCCTGTGAATAGGACGATTGCCCACCGCCATCGGCCTGCGCCGTCAGGCCCAAAATTCCTGACCCAACAGCCCACACCTGAGAGCCCTGTCATCCAGGCTTCTTCTTCATCTGGCGCATTCCCTGCCGCACCCCCGGGTAGGGAATCAAAAAGACTGGATAATTTGGGGAAGAAGTTGTTTTCTTCCATCAGTCTAGTGCTGCAGTCCCAGAACACCGCATGCATTTTGGGCTGCTATTCCCATACTCTCAGGGATACGGTCACACAAGTGCTGCCTGCCGTTCCGGAGGAGGCCCGGACTGTCCTTCCCAAGCTGTAACAGATGGGAGGGATGCAGCTAAGTTCATGATTCATTGTGGTCTGGATACGACCAACTCTCTGGGCAGATCAGTTGCATCAACAGTGGCATTGCGATGCCACACCTGGCAGAGAACTTCTGGCTTTTCGGGGGATGTCCAGCAATCCTTGATGGACATGCCCTTTGATGGCACACGTTTCTTCGGAGAAAAGGCGGACTCAGCACTCAAGCGCTTTAAGGATTCCCGAGCTATGGCCCAGTCCCTTGGCCTCGTGCCCACACCTAGACCCGAGCAGTTTCGTGGCTACGGAAGGGGCACCCAACTGTGTCCTTTTCAACCTGGCCCCTGCGCGGCCTCAGACGCGGGATCCCACGTTCCCGGGGATCAGGGAGCCAGAGGGTCGCCCAGTCCACCCCGCCTCCTCCTCAGCCTCCACACCTTCCTAGTCTGCAGATACATCAGGAGCCAGTAGGTGGCAGGATACGCCATCACCTGCCCCAGTGGCAAGCCATTACCTCAGACAGGTGGGTACTCCAAATTCTTCGAAGGGGCTACGCCCTCCCCTTCAAGACATCTCCTCTATCCATGCCACCTTTGTATAATCAGATATCGGAGGATCATATGGCGCTTCACCCGCGAGGAAGTCCAAGCCCTTTTGGCCAACGGAACTATAGAGAGGGTTCCTTTGCCAGAAGTAGGTTGTGGTTGCTTTTCTGGTTCAGAAAAAGGACAAAGGTCTTCGACCTATATTAGATCTTTGGTCCCTCAATCTCTTTCTAAAAAAGAAGTTCAAAATGTTGACATTGGCTCAGGTCCTATCTGCCCTGGATCCCGGAGACTGGATGGTAGCGTTGGACTTGCAAGACGCATACTTCCACATTCCCATCTTGCCGGCCCACCGGCGTTTCGTACGATTCGTGGTAGGTCACAAGGACTTTCAGTTTACCGTGCTCCCCTTTGGCCTTACCAGTGCCCCTCTGGTGTTCACGAAAGGGATGGTAGTGGTGGCAGCTCATCTGCGCAGGTTAGCGGTCCCAGTCTTCCTCTACGTCGACGATTGGCTTTTGAAGGCAAAATCGTCCCAGACAGCCGCCTCCCACCTCCAGACTACGGCGAACCTCTTGCATTCGCTGACACACCTGACTCCTTCTCAGACGCTCCCTTTCATCGTAGCTGTTCTGGATACAGTGCAGTTATTGCGGGCATATCCTCCCGAAAAGCGAGTCCAGGATATTCGGGCTAGGATACCAATGTTTCAGCCTCTGTCCTGGATTTCAGTGAGAATGACTCTGAGGATGCTGGGCCTCATGGCCTCCTGCATCCTGCTGGTTCAAAATGCCAGATGGCTTATGTGGGCTCTGCAGTGGGACCTGAAGCTCCACTGGGGGCAGCATCAGGGGAATCTCTCTGACAAGGTCCAGATCTCGGAAAGGACTGCAATAGACCTACAGTGGTGGTTAACGAATCAGTATTGGGTCAAGGGCAGATCCCTCTCCTTTATCGAACCAGATCTTACTGTTGTTTACAGATGCGTCACTTCTGGGATGGGGTGGCCACATGGGAGAGGCAGAGATCAGAGGTATCTGGTCTCGGTGGAAACCGGACTCCGTATCAATCATCTGGAGCTCCGAGCGATTCGACTAGCATTGAAAGCATTTCTTCCCTCCCTGAAGGAGAATGCAGTGCAGGTGTTCAAACAACACCACCGCCATGTGGTATTGCAACAAACAAGGCAGAGTGGGGGTCATGAACTCTTTGTCAAGAGGCCCTTCGTCTCTGGACTTGGCTGGAACATCAGGGCATTTCCCTGGTGGTTCAACACCTGGCAGGGTCCTTGAATGCCAGAGCAGACGAACTCAGCTGACGATGCATGGTCAACCATGAATGGCGTCTCCATCCGGAGGTGGCGCAAGGTCTCTTCCTGCAGTGGGGAGAACCTTGGTTAGACTTGTTCACCTCCGTAGAGGGCCCCTTTTCTACCTAAGGTAGTGACACCCTTCCATGTCAGACAGTCCATCACCTTGCCTACCTTTTATGCTCCCCCACATCCCTCTCATGAAGAGGTGAGACTCCACCATCTGGACCCAAAAAGAGCGTTGGCGTTCTATCTAGATCGTACCAAAGACTTCTGGGTGGACGATCACCTTTTTATGGCTATGTGGTTGCAAAGAAGGGGAAGGCGGTACAGAAGAGGACCATTTCAAGATGGGTACTCTTATACTTCCAAATGTGCTATGCTCCGGCTAAAAAGCAACCCCCTGAAGGTTTGCGAGCTCACTCCACCAGAGCTTCTGCGGCTACCACAGCGCTAGCATGGGGCGTTCCAGTCCTGGATATTTGTCAAGCAGCAACGTGGGCATCTCTGCACACTTTTACCAAGCACTACTGCCTGGACAATCGGGTCCGACGGTACGGCTACTTTGGCCGTTCGGTCCTGCAGGATTTTTTGGTGTGATCTCAGTTCGCAGGCCCTCCACCAGGGATGGTATTGCTCGGGTATCTATTCAAAGGTAAGAAATCTGCAACTGGAAGTCTGGCGCACCTCTCGCAGTGTTCTTCATGGCTCTATGCTACTGGCGTGGAAAGTCGTGAAAAACTGACGTCAGCGCGCCGGGGTGGTGCCTATACACTACTGCGATGTCATCATGGTGAGCACGATCCCTACGACGCCCGCGGAGTAGACGACGCCACCTGACGGCGCGCAGATCCAGTCTGACGCCTGGGGAAATTCAAAGGTAAGGAATCTGCAACTAGAAAATGTTTCTACCAGATATTTCGTTATCTAAGGTAAGTAACCTGTACATTAAGTACCTTAGTTTAGTATGATTTTGGAGAGCAATCTTGTATGCTAGATAGTGAATGATTTACTGTAGTTCCAGCATGTGATAGTTCAGTTAGAGGTTGGCTAGTCATTAGTGTATGAGGAAGTCAGTGTTGTGATTTCGGTTTTGAGGATGTCCCAACAAGAGGATACTGGACATCTCCAGCACCCTAGGTTATCTTCCCTATGCTTTCTGCTTGTGCCCATGTGAGGAAAGAATTAATCCATGCGTTCAGGGGGGAGTCGGGAGATTTCCATCTTTTAGTAGTAATGCGCTTAGCAGTCAGAAGGCCTAAATCTAGGAAGCAAGAATTAGCTTTCAACCTCTTATGTCAGCTAAAAAGGCCAAGCAGGCAGATTTTCCAGGTGTGCAGGTTTGAATGGTCATTGCATTGGGATAGGGTAGATCTGACACTGGTGCAGTAGGTGTGTAAACATGGGCATGACCACAGCATGTGTATTAAGTCTGCATCTGTTTGGACAGCGAGGACAACTGGCATCCACACAATGAATATAGCTATTGATATTGGTGGGTGTAAGGTATGCTTTATGAATGAGATCAGATTGGATTAATTTAAAGCAGGCATTGGGCAGAATGTGAGCCGGGCTTTCCAGCAATGTCGCCCATTCCGTGTATGAGCAGGTTCGGTCTGCTTGCCATTGTCGGTGAAGTGTCACAAATGAGGGAGCAGTATGCATGTTCAAAGAGTCAGCGAACCAGTGTACAAGATGTCAGCCTGCGCTCATCACGTTCAAATACTGAATTATGAGATGTGTTGGGGGTTCTTGCAATATGTCACCCCATATGCCCCGAAGTGAGGGAAAGAATAGTTATACAGTAGGAATTTCATGGAGGGTAGGCTTTCTGTTTTCATTAATGTATCAAAAGGGATGAGAGCACCCTCTGTATAAGGCGCCTAGTATGTGGAGACCAATAGCATGCCAAGTGGTCAGCTCCTGGGTCTGGGTGTAAGTGTTTCCCCTGGGTGTGCCTAGTAATGCTAGTGCAGGCACATAAGGTACTCCTAGAATTGTAGGGCCATATAAACTTTCAATCACGTTTTCATAATTTTTTGTCTTCTCTCCCAATTCTGTTAAAAACCAGCTTGATCATGCTGGATCATCATGCTGTAATCTTCCAAGAAGACGCTTCAGAAAGGGGCTAAAGTTTCACACCAGGATAACACCTGCTATTAGATTTTGAGTTGACTGGGCTATGCCGAATATCATTAACATAATCTGTGTTCTCTCTTACGGTAATATTGATGGTGGGATTCTGAATAAATAGATAAACAATACTCGTTTGTGTGTTGTGCTGTTGTTTTATATTTTGTCAAGAGGAAGTTAAATATTAATAAATATTATATGTGTGTAGTGAATTCCACAAGGGCTTTTTAAAGATTAATTTCCAATATTTTAATTTATTTAGAATCAATATTAATCTGAGGGATCTTAAGGTCCCATTGAGATGAAATAAAGATTAAACATGATAATCAGACTTTTTCCTTGGAGTCTTGTAGCTGGTGCCTCTTGATGCTGCTGCTGATAGTTTACTGGTTAAAATGCAAATTTTCTTTGGTCCAAGTTTCCTGATTACAAATTGTAACATATCTTGACAGAAACTGTATTTTCTTCAAATTGGAAAATTGTACTTAAAACCTGCAACTTTCCAGGAGATTAATGTCAAAGCTACTAAATAATGTATAAGATATAAATGGATACATTTTGAATGTATAGAAGAAGCTAGACCAGTCTGGATCAAAATTATGCTCTACCATTTCAAAATGGAAAATGGTGCACAAAAAGTACCCATAAAAGTAGACTTAAGGCAAATGCAGTCGTTTGCATTATCAGCCAGGAATGTCAACTTTAGTAGCTTATTTGACACATTGTCCACCATTGCTTTGGTATGCTTGCATTGGCTCATGTGGCTTATGACATGTCCATGGGCATTTCTGATATCGGGATCCACCAAATGGATGCTCAATTGGCTATCATAGATATTCTAGTGGTATGAGAAGTCTAAACATTTACACTACCGTTGTCAGTTGTGTTCGCAGCTAAAAATTCTTAGTGTTAGAGAAAGAGACATGTACCTTAAGAGGCCCAAGCAACATTTGCTAGTGTGATATTTTTTTCCCTGTACCCAAGCCAGCTGTTTTTTACTCTAACAGTGCCCAGCGCTGGAGTTTCTGACTAGCCCCAGAAGAAACTAAGGTCTTCTGTCTCTGAGGAAGGTACTGATGAATATCAGCTGTACATATCACCTATTTGTGATGAACCTCCCGTGCTTCACTTTACAGATAATTTGAAGATTTCCAGATCTGTGTAGTCTTAGCTCCCCTTTGGCTCAGAGGATGAGGCTCACCAGGCTGTGGCACCTATGAGGGTCAAAGGAGGGTGTTCAGTTTTGCCAGCCTCAAAGATTTGGACTCATTCCTGCAAGGGACTTGTAGTCTAAAATGTGAATACTTTGAGTGGTAAATTGTTTGAATTGGATGACCCCAGGCACCCATTTTCACCATCAATATAATGTCCTTCCACATACTTTTATACATGACCCAGTGCCCTCTGGATGACAACACAGTTTAACTTCCAGCTGCTGACATGCACCCAGGCTCCTCCAAATTCCTTTGTCTTTGACAAACTGCCTTTCCATTATCAAAGCTATTATTTTAATGGCATAACCGTTTGTCTAGCTGGCCAAGGTACTTATTATATACCACTGATTAAACAGGTCACCACAATGAGACCTTCCTTTCGACACCCACCTTCAGGACAGACCTGAAGATCAGGTTTTTTCAACTTTGAAGGCTGTTGTAGGAATCCATCCATTTGCAAGCATAAGCCTTTGCCTCTGATTTGCGTAGTCTAACTGCCATCAGAGACAGTCCTCCATGTCCATTTTTGTTGCTATGCTTGGTTTTCATTTATTAATTTGTTCTGATCTGGATAGACAAAGAAGGCAATAAAACTCCCAGTTTATAGACTGTGAGTGAATGTGAATGAAAGTAATAGGGCACATGATGGGATGTCTTGGTAGAAATATTTATGTACGTAGACATATCTACATATGTTGCCCCACCTAGTGTATTTTGAGCTTTGTGAGCGTGATTTAAAGCTTTAGAACAAGAAGAGGCTTGATCTGTCTGCTACTCCTTGTGAAGTAGCATTTGAACTACCTCAATACAAAATAAAAAAGTAATGTGCATTTCCCTGATGAAGCTAGCAAATAGATTGCCTTTTGCGTTCAGTTTTGTGAATAAATAGTTGTTAATGATTTGAGTTTCTTTCCCTTAAAAAGTAACAGTGCTTTTACTTAATATGATCATAGAGTGGTAAGGCAGAAGAAAGGGACTTAACACAGACGACATCCACATGATACTTGACAGAGAAGACATGAGAGCGCTCGTTCTCCTCGGCCTCTCTGCAGCATTTAAGGTGGTCTTGTGCCTCACCCTCATCAGGCACTTGCACAAGATTGGCATCCAAAACCTCGCTCATCTGGACGTACTCCTTCTTTATGTGTAGAATCCAATTTGTCAGCCTGGCCCCTTACTCCTAAAACATCTGCAAACTCATCTTGTGGAGTGCCTCAAAGTTCATCGCTCAGCCCGACCCTTTCCAATGAACTCATGATCTTTCTGGCCAGCGTCATGCACAGATACAACATCAACATTTTCTTCTATGTTGATGACATGGAACTCAGACTTTCCTTCTTGCACAAGGCTCCCAATAGAAGAAACAAGGTCACTGCCTGCATGACCAAAGTGGCTAACAGGATGAAAGCCAACTGTGTATTTCAACAACAGAAGATAGAAGTAGTGATCTTCAAGAAGAACATCTCTCGCATTAGAGTCTGGGACGGACTGCAAGCCCTAAAGTGCCCTGAATGGAGAGGAGGAGGTGGGGAAAGCACTGCAGCGTCAGTCATGCGATTGAAGAGGCCTTCTTTATTCCTGCAGCGCAGGGCGCATGCGGACATGCACCTGTGTGAAGACTGGGACTGTCTTCACCTGTCATCTCTCAGAACAGGCCAGGCAGGGTCTACTCTTTTACACCTGGGTTCTAGTAGACACTATCGAGCATCTGCTGGAACCTCGTAAGTCACCTGTTTCACTTCACTTCTCCATTTGTTCTTTTTTTGCTCAAATTCTTTGTTGGAGTACCTTTCACTGTATCCTGCTGAATCATTTCAGTAAGGTTTTCACATGCACACCCGAGCACCCTACGAGTGCTGTGTAATTAGCTCTAAATGGGGAAACGGAAAGCACCTGAAACAACCAAATCTCTGGATAGCCCTAAAAAACTAAGGAAGCCTGCTGGTGTAGGCTATACTGTAGATGCTGTTAGTAACTGTACATTATATGACATTGATCTTTTAATTGAAGGAGTGGAAACAATCTTAAAAACAGTTAGCTCTAGAGACAAAATCAGGCCCGCAGAAGTGCCTGAAGTTTTCAGGAGAGAGATAAACAAAAGTACAACAAATGGTGCCTACAACAGGAGGGCTACTCACTTGAAATTGCCTCGGGGTCAGCATTTATTTTTGAAGCCCTTGTTGTTGAAACCGAAACCAAAGTCTCCCCTTTAGCATCAACTGAGGTATTTTCCCAGATCTGTCCAGCCATCCTGGATCAGCCCGCAGCCAGTACTGAATTCACTGATCCAGCTGCCATCGTCTCTCTGGTACTGGCAAATATTGCTGATCCTTTCTCACAGCATCATAAGTTGGATGATCTGAAGTGCAAATTTCAAACCTATCCAAAAGATTTGAGCTGCTCAGGAACCTGTTAAATATTACTACTGTCAGCTGCTCCTGCAAATGTACCTGTAAGCTGGAGTTAGGTGGTGGCACATGATGAGTTTCCTGCCCTTAAAAACCTAACTGATTGCAAGTCCACTGGCCATTTGGCTTCAATGCAGTTACTCTCAAACGTCCAAAACACAAATCTTGCAACTACCAGCCAAGTGATATCCTCTTGTATTGAGCCCCAGCTAGGCCTGGATTTTCTAAGTCAAGTTCTGCGTAATTGCCAGCATTTGATTGATAGTAATCCCTCTTGGGCTACTGTCAGGCCAGTAGATCACCATTATAGTCGGGGGCCATCTCCTGTCCACTGCACTAGCTGGTAGTCTGTTGGGGCAAGCAAAGTCCATGCTAAAAAGCTACTAGATTGGCATGGCCCCCACCCCGGGGAAACTGCAACACTCTGACCCTGCTGTTAAATCTGGAAGGGTGGTCTATTTAACTGCAGTACTTAAAACTTACTTCTGACACATTCGAGGATACGAGTCCTTGATTAACAAGGCCACGCGTTGACTTAGGGTCAGGTGCAAATATTTATCCATAGTTCGTTCTGATATTAAGAACGCCAGATGTTGCAATATGGGTTCTGCAACATCCAACTATTTACTTGTGTTGTTAAACAAGTTGGTTGACGGCCTTATTAATTTCGAATTTTGCACCCATCTTGCGGGGTCTTCCAACACTGAAATTGGGTTAAGACTCCACCCCTGTCTGTTCATTGCAGTCTTAACCAGAGGCACTCCTGGTAACCCAGCCTCACAACAACAGGAACTTTGGCAGGACTGGAAGTACCAGGCCTAAACTCAATCCATTGACTGGGGCCGCTGGCTGACTTTCCTCTGATGGTTGACTGTTTTGGGGGTAATATTGCTGCTCAAGCTGGTATGACTGGCATTAACAGAAGCGATAACACATTATTGACAGGGGACTTTGTATGTAGTTCTGGTCGCCCTGATCTGGTATTTAGTGTACAGTTGGCTGCTTCTCCTAAATTCCAGTGTGGCACTAAAGCTGGGCATTCCTTGATATCCTGGAATTTGGTAGGGATTAAAACTAAACGACACTGATTGGATTTCTTATATAAGGGATCATGATATATGAATGTTCCTAGAAACCTGAGCAGTGAACATGTTTATTAATGGCTTCACGTCTTAGTGTGGATGCCAAACCACCAGGGAAATTTTGACTGGCCATTGTTGGGTTGTTAATTCTAGTGAAAAATAATGCTCCATGCTCACAGGCATTGTTGATGGATGATTTTCTTGATTTATTTGGAGTCATCCTTCAATTTGAATGTTGTATTATTTAATGTTTATGTAAGGTCAGCGCCCGCTAATCAAGACTCACCTTTTTTGGTTCTTCTCGATGAGCTCATTGAATTGCACCAACAACATGCAAAGGTAATTGTGGCACGAGATTTGAGTGTTTCTTTTGAGCCTTCACTCTATATCACTGTGCTAGTAGAGCAGGCGGACAAACAGTGGAATATACCCCATTTAACAGGGAAACCCCAGCACTGTTTCTCCAACATAGCACTCTAGCTAGCTTCACTGACTGTTGGCCGGGGCCTAAGAACTTGTAACAGCTGCACTAGATTTGATCTGGAAATGGCACCCACCTTTAAAAGAGACTTTTACACTAGCATTATTGATTATGTTCTTCAAGATCTAAGACTCTGGTCGATATGAAAATTGAATGCCTAATGGATAGTGACCACAATTCCTTGATCACATCTCTATTTGGGATGCTCTTAGAGGGGGCCCTTCACTGCCTGTTACACCACAATACCAGCACCTATTTTATCGAATAACCACAGGAGGTGCACCAGGCCAAAGCTATTGTCTGACGGCAGTCTATATTCTGAGATGTATTATTGGTATGTGGTTTATTTGGCCGATTTTAAAGGGCTCACTGAGGCAGAAATTCCTATTATAGACATTCACGTAAGGTTGTTTATCAAGCTTCGAGATCTCCTATATAAAAAGGTTGACCGCAAGCAACTACCCCATGTAAAGGAGAAGCTTTGTTCAAGTCTGAATGTAAGCCAGCTTAACAATTGTTATTATTGTCAGTCAAAAGGTGCCTGCTTCCCGAAATTGTTGAGGCCAGGCGAAATTATAAAATATTACTTGCAAAAGCCATACGTGAGTGGGCTGACCAGAACTGGCAAGACCTATTGCAAGCTGTTGAACAGAATGATGATAGAACTTTTTGGCACATGATTTCTCATGGTAGCATAAACAGCGCAAGCACATGCCATCACCATATACAACCTGAGAGGTGGCTTGCTCATTTTTCAATGTTGTATGCTCAGGCTGAGACTGAGGATTCGCCCCTACTTCTAAAGCCAGTAACTCCCCCCTAGACTTACCCAAAATTAAGGCACGTTGGAGGATAGAACAATATCTTTTCGCCTAGCAGATACCACCACTGCTATAAGTTGTCTCAAATCAGCAAAGGCTCCTAGCCCTGTCAAATATCTGGTGATTTGCTTCAGTCAGGGGCCCAAGTGTGGATTATCTACATCCATCTCCTGTTGAACACTATCGTGGCTGGTGAAGAAATTCCTGAGTCCTAGAGAGGAGCCGAGATAATCTCCATCCATAAAAAGGGTGGTGCTGAGAGTTCATCAGCCTCTTTTATAACTTAGTAGAAAGTTTTCTCAAGGCAGGTCCTTGATAATTTGTTGAACTGGGTTGATGAATATTGTAAATTGTCCCCATTCCAAGCCGACTTCTGCACAAATACTAGTACTTTCGGTTGCATAATACAACCTGTTCCCACTCAGTCTTCCCTGCCCTTGAAGTTTACTGTGCCAAGGCTCAAAGCGCTTCTCTCTTTGAAGCTGAAATATGGGGCTATGCTGACCTCATGAAGCTATCTACAGCCAAGAACAACTTTGCTAGAGCCCTTATTTCTGTTCCGGTTAATACAGCCCTTATCTTCATTTTAGGAATGAAGAGAATTTCTGATGTGGCACAACTGAAGCCCTTAATTCACTGGCTTCTTTTGTGGTCTATGGCCTAGCTGATTGATTACAGAGATTCTTTAAGGGAATTGCTAAACATGACTAACGGTCTTAAAGTCCGCTGGCTTAAATTTGAATTAAGTTGGTTCACAAAACTAGACCTAATGAAATTATGGGATGACCGTGGGAGCATTCCTAAGGCTGAAGCTGCCGGTCTAAAAACACCGCTACTGGGCATATGTTCATGAGCAATATCTAAGGTATAGGGAAAACGGGCATATCAGTTCTTTGAATTCAAGATCATTCCTTATTTTGAACTGTACTTAGATTTCATTGCACCGCCAGTAGCTAAGGGCTTATACATTGGTTTCAGGCTGGGAAATCTCCCCCTGATATAATTTACAAACAGATCGAGCAGAGAATTGTCCAATGATTTGTGTCCAGCTTGCGGATCGGTCTCAGAGACCGAGGAACACATTTTGTTCTTCAGCCCGGTGTACCACGGTCCCCGCTGCAAGTGGAAACGCGGAGTGTGCTTCAACTTGGGGATCTCCTATTATCTGGCTGCTCTTTTTAAAACACACCTCAGGCCCAACTGTACTTGGTGTGAGTTGTTTCCTGCTAAATGTCTGGTACAAAGTAAGTTCTTACTATAATTATCATTTTAACAGTGGGTGTCGAGTAATTAGAACTACCGTAGCACTTGTTTCTGGATTAGATTTCTACCTTCGCGTCTTCTCATAGTTAATGCACTTTACGAATTTGTACTGTTACATTCAACTGTTTTGGTACAGAATGTGTATTACTTGCACTCTGACTTTGCATTTTCCCAGTCCTTGGTCTGCATAATAAATGTGGGCATATTTGTACTCCTTTTTTAACAATTTGATAACATTTTTAGCTTTACTATTTTTAGCTTTTGCTGTTTTGTGTGTATGATGAGATAATGATTGCTGGTATTTAGATGTTAGAGAGTATTCTATGAACAATTGGACGAGCAGTCGTGGGTGCTTTTCTGACAGCGTTTTTTAAAATCTTTTAATATTTCTTTTTATACAAAGCGATTGAGCCAGCTTTTTCACCTGCCAAATTGTAAACCCTAATGTTCTTGTACAATGTGATTCTATTGCTGTAAATAGGAAGTGTTATTTTATGCTTTGATGGTGTTTGAAAACCGAATAAAGTGATTTGATGATGAAAATTTCTCCATAGGACTCCCTACTGGCAGTCATTCTAACTCAGACCTACACTCAGAACCCACATCAGGAACCTCAGAATCATCTTTGACAGCAAATTGAAATCACTGCATAAGTCAACACTGTCACTGCATGCTGCTTCCAGACCACGAAGATGCAGAGAAAGTCACTTAAATCGTTCCCAAGCAACACCAGAAAAGCAGTCACTCACACCCTAGTCACTAGCACGTTAGACTACAGGAACACCTTCTATACCAGTATCACCAAGCAACTCATCAGAAGGTCACAAACCATCAAGAACTCAGTGGCCAGACTCCTTTGCAAACTCCCTTCACAACGCTCATCACACCACACCCCGAGGAGCTCCACTGGCTCCCAACACACAAACGTCGACATTTTACACTCCTCACACATGCATTCAAGGTACATCACAATTTAGCCCCCACCTACCTAAACAGTTGCATCTCCTTCATCAACCACCCTGACACCTCTGCAGAACTCGCACACGTCCCATGCGCAAAACCAGATCAAGAGGATGGATGTTGTGTTACATTAATCCTAAAACATAGTTTGACCACTAAAGCATAGTTTGACCACTCCACATCAGAGCCGCCTCTCTCTCTCTTCTTGAAATGTTCTAGAAGCTGAAAACCTGGTTTTAACAAGCCTACTCTTCACAGGATTAGGCGCACCCACCTACTTGGCGCTAAGACGCCCTGGGGGGGCTAGGGGGGGTGTCGTAGTGCACTTTACAAATACATATAACAACCTACAGTTAGGGTTATGGAAACAAAATTTGGAGACATGTTAACTGGACTTCAGTTTAAGTAACCAATGTAGACTTGAAATGGGTGGTACATTTTTATCTGTGTGATGAGGCTAATTCAGATGATGCACACCAATTATTATTGGATTGTCCTTATAAAACATATTTTTTTCATGATGAGTTCTAGGCACTAGAGTGGTGCCTTTGAATTTATTAGAATTATTTTTATTTTGTTGAAAGTAACAAAGAATGGAGTGAGAAATTGGTGATACTATACTAAAAGGGTGAGAAGATAATTCCAACAGTTCAACAACATTTTGTTGAAATTTTGGATGCTTTCTGTGCTGATTGAAAAAGCTGCAGTGTGCTGGTGTCTTAAAGCAGAATCCCTTGATCCGAAGTTCTAATTGACATAATTGGGGCTAGAGTAAACAAATGGACATGATGGTTCCCTTTTCCAACCTGGGAGTAGAAGAATTCATGACGGGCAACACTCAGAAATCTAAATAGCAATTGAAAAATCAGGAGTTGGCATTTTTCTGCAAACTAAAGAGGTTTGATGCTAAACTGGTAGTCCCTTCAGGAAATGTTAATTTTGTATATTTTTCTAATGTCTTTTTATTGTAATGCGACTACTGCACCTAAGTTAGTGATATCCTGTAACTCCTTGTGAAATAAACAATTTTGTAATACTTTTCCAGGTGACCATAGATTATGTAGAGTTCATTGCTCCTTTGTTGACCTTTTTAGAAAGGTTTGCACATGGACTTTCATACAGACCTTTTTTCAGTGTAAATGCAAGATCTGAAGTGGACTGACTTAATGGGAAGTCTAAGGATTTCACTTCCAGTGGTTGCCTTTGGGTATAATAAAAGTAACCTGCATTTACAGGATTACATATTTAAGTTCATACATAGTTATTTTGTAATGTGTATCTTTTTAAATGCTTAAACAGTGCTTGGAAAGAAAGCTTCAAGTGCACATTCTCTCTGTCGGAGCTTACCTACTTGTATTACCTGCTCACTCCTGTGCTAAATATTTAATTCAGTTCCTCTGCTCAATATTTAAGCATCACCCTGGACTCAAATCAAATTTCGATTTGAAAAAGCTGATACATCCTACTGTTTTCAATATCGATGCGGTGTGTATGTAGCTTCTGCCCTAAAATCCATGACAAGATAATGAATGGAATACTTGAATTAATCTCAGCCACTGGCAATTGCTCGGGGCCACATTCCAGTCCATATATTCACGAACCATGCCACTCTAGACAAAGTCTCACCTTATGTAAATCAGTACTGACCATGCTTCTCATGGGAACAGTCCACCCCAAACTGCCAGGCAAGGTCCCTTCTAAAAAGGACCACTAGCAACTCCAGACTGGTTTCAACATACTTAGGTCTTATAAATGGAGTAAAGCTTACCACCTATGGCATAGTGAGCACAGGGCTATACTCCACAACACAGTAATCTTTTGACTCTGGTGCTGCAGCCTAAATGCTGACTCAGATTGTCCACTCTGTTCCCTAGACCAGCACTCTGGTGCAGCTGGCAAGCAAATCAGTCTTTGGTACTGGCTTACAGAACACAAGAACAGGACTGCTTAGTGCAGCCCAGATGGTTTATGACAAGATCCTCTTCTCCGATTCTGCTTCACTACCTGGTATCTATCAAACAGCTGAAGTTATCCAGTACCATCATCGTAATCTGCCAGCAGGTTTTGTGGGAAATTGTGATTTTCTTTTGCCTCAAAATGAAGATATCACATTTTTTTATTTAATGAATGACTTGGCCCAGTGTCTTGCTGAAAAGCATCATTGCTACGTTCTTCATACGCCTCTGACAAAGGCAGCAATTTTGTATTCATCATCTGTGTACCACTATTTGCAGTCCCTTGGTATTGGTAGTCCCTTTCCCAGATGGTTTCTCTAGAACCTTAGTGATCCATGACTTTTAAAGAGGTTGAAATAAAGGTTTGCCTATGTAGGAACTGCATTACTAACTTGGGAGCTAAATTGTGTTCTCTCCAAGATTATAACGAGTAATTTCAAACTAGTTCATAAAAGTGATTTCTTGTTTCCTCATAATTCTTGTATTAGATTGCCAAAACCCAACAGTATTCTGCTGCATAAACTGTTCACCATCGCAGTAATAATTTCCATGAATGCACCCAGTTGCGTCACAAGCTCTATATATATATATATATATATATATATATTCGATGGCATGTGTAGCTGCAGATACACATGCTGTGCACATCCCGCCATCTGGTGTTACAAGTTATTTTTCTTCGAAGAAGTCTTTGAGTCACGAGACCGAGGGACTCCTCCCATTTCGGCTCCATTGCGCATGGGCGTCAACTCCATCTTAGATTGGTTTTTTTTCGCCATCGAGTTCGGACGTGTTCCTTTTCACTCCGTGTTTCGGGTCAGAAAGTTAGTTAGAATCTCGGAAAAATCATCGGTATTGTTTGCGTTCGGTATCGGGTTAGTTACAACAGATTGACACCAACTTTTGAAGAGCTCCGGTGGCCCTTCGGGGTTTTTTCGATTCCACTGTCGGGGCCTGGTCGGCCCGGCCACGTGTCTCTTCAAGGCTGATGGAACGGACCCCATTCCGCTTCTGCCCAAAATGCCATAACAAGTATCCATATACAGATCAGCATCTGGTCTGTAACTTGTGTTTGTCGCCGGAACACAAGGAAGATACTTGTGAAGCCTGTCGAGCTTTTCAGTCCAGGAAGACACTAAGAGACCGAAGAGCAAGGAGACTGCAAATGGCGTCGGCGCCGACAGGACAAGAGCGTTTCGAGGAGGAGAAAGAAACATTCTCTATCCAGGAATCGGACTCGGATGAGATCGATCCCGAAGAAACGCCGAAAACCGTGAGCAAGACGTCGAAACACAAAACTCACGAAAAAACCACTAAAGCCCAGGGGACGCCACCGCCAACAGGCCATGGCTTAACCCGAAAAATAGGTGACTGATCATCGGCACCGAAAAAGGGCACGCTGGTGGCGAAGTCATCCGACTCCGGTCGAGATACCGCCACACAGCAATCTCGGGCCCGAGATAGTGGCTCCGAGCAGGTTCGGCACTGAGATAGCGGCACCGAAATGGGTCGGCACCGAGAGACCACGACGCCGAAAGTAAATAAGGTTTCGTCGGAACCGAAAAAAGCAGCCGAAAAGGTTTCGATACCGAAACATCTGGCCTCGGAACCAAAAACAAGTTCCTACACTGAGGAACAAGGACTGTCCACACAAATGAAGACACATAAATTTGGACAGGAATTGGAAACAATAGAGCCAGACTATACACAAATAAGGCTCCATATCCAAAAAGAAACAGGGAAGATCAGTACTCTCCCTCCGATTAAAATGCAACGCAAACTTGCCTTCCAAGAAAGACAAGCAGCCACAGGCAAAGGTGGCTAAACAAGTAACCCCGCCACCATCTCCACAACGCTCTCCGCAACCATCACCGGTAGCCACTCCACCAATGATGCAATCCCCAACTCATACAGGAATGAGTCAAGATGACCCTGACGCATGGGACCTTTATGACGCACCAGTGTCAGATAATAGTCCTGAATGTTATCCAGCTAGACCGTCGCCACCAGAGGATAGTACAGCCTACGCCCAGGTGGTGTCGAGAGCAGCGGCATTTCATAATGTCAGCCTGCATGCTGAGCCCATTGAAGACGACTTTCTTTTTAACACACTGTCGTCCACACACAGCCAGTATCAAAGTCTTCCTATGCTACCCGGAATGCTAAAACACTCCAAACAAGTGTTTGAAGAGCCATTACTCCAAGAGTGGAGAAAAAATATAAACCGCCACCAACAGACCCCGTGTACATCACACAACAGCTAACACCGGACTCAGTTGTAGTAGGGGCAGCGCGCAAGAGAGCGAACTCACATACTTCAGGAGATGCACCACCTCCAGATAAAGAAAGTCGAAAATTCGACGCAGCAGGCAAGAGGGTGGCGGCACAGGCAGCAAACCAGTGGCGTATTGCCAATTCACAGGCTTTGTTGGCCAGATACGATAGGGCCCATTGGGACGGAATGCAACACTTTATAGAACATTTGCCCAAGGAGTTCCAAAAGAGAGCGCAGCAAGTAGTAGAAGAAGGACAGAGTATCTCCAACAATCGGATACGGTCAGCAATGGATGCTGCAGACACAGCTGCTAGAACTGTCAACACAGCAGTAACAATAAGGAGACAGGCATGGCTGCGTACATCAGGATTTAAACCAGAAATATAGCAAGCTGTGCTGAATATGCCATTCAACGGACAGCAGGTGGACACTGCGATCGAAAAGCTTAAAGACACTGACACGGCCAAAGCCATGGGCGCACTCTACTCCCCACAGAGCAGAGGCACATTTCGAAAAACACAGTTTAGAGGGGGGTTTCGAGGACAAAGCACAGAACCCACAACCTCACAAACAAGACCCACTTACCAGAGCCAGTATCAGCGGGGAAGTTTTCGGGGACAATATAAAGGGGGACAGTTCCAAAAGAATAGAGGGAAGTTCCAAAGTCCCAAGACTCCTCAAAACAAGCAGTGACTTCCAAGTCACAAATCCCCAACACATAACATCTGTGGGGGGGAGACTAACCAAGTTTTACAAACATTGGGAGGAAATAACAACAGACACTTGGGTCCTAGCAATTATCCAGCATGGTTATTGCATAGAATTTCTCAAATTCCCTCCAAACGTCTCACCGAAAACGCACAATATGTCAAAACAACATATAGATCTTCTAGGACTAGAAGTTCAGGCATTGCTACAAAAAGAAGCAATAGAATTAGTACCAAACCAACAGAAAGGGACAGGAGTTTACTCTCTGTACTTTCTCATACCCAAAAAAGACAAGAGTCTGAGACCTATACTAGATCTCAGAACATTAAATACATACATCAAATCAGATCACTTTCACATGGTGACATTACAGGACGTAATCCCACTGCTCAAACAACAAGACTACATGACAACACTAGACCTAAAGGATGCATATTTCCATATACCGATACATCCTTCACACAGAAAGTACCTAAGGTTTGTATTCCAAGGGGTACATTACCAGTTCAAGGTGTTGTCATTCGGAATAACAACTGCGCCAAGAGTTTTTACAAAATGCCTGGCAGTAGTAGCTGCACATATCAGAAGGCAGCAAATACATGTGTTCCCGTACCTAGACGATTGGTTAATCAAAACCAACACGCTAAAACGGTGTTCACAACACGTGAAGTACGTCATAGAAATCCTCCACAATCTAGGTTTCTCAATCAACTACACAAAGTCACACCTTCTGCCGTGTCAAACACAGCAATACTTAGGGGCGACAATCAACACAGCAAAAGAGATCGCCACTCCAAGCCCACAAAGGGTTGAAGCATTTCACAATGTAATAAAGACCATGTATCCAAAACAAAAGATACAAGTCACAATGGTGATGAAACTACTAGGCATGATGTCCTCATGCATAGCCATTGTCCCGAACGCAAGATTGCACATGCGGCCTTTACAACAGTGCCTAGCATCACAATGGTCACAAGCACAGGGTCAACTTCTAGATCTGGTGTTGATAGACCGCCAAACATACACCTCGCTTCAATGGTGGAACATTATAAATTTAAACCAAGGGCGGCCTTTCCAAGACCCAGTGCCACAATATGTAATAACAACAGATGCCTCCATGATAGGGTGGGGAGCACACCTCAATCAACACAGCATCCAAGGACAATGGGACACTCAGCAAAAACAGTTTCACATAAATCACTTAGAACTATTGGCAGTATTTCTAGCGCTAAAAGCATTTCAACCCATAATAAGCCACAAACACATTCTTGTCAAAACAGACAACATGACAACAATGTATTAACTAAACAAACAGGGAGGGACACACTCAACACAGTTGTGTCTCCTGGCACAAAAAATATGGCATTGGGCAATTCACAACCACATTCGCCTAATAGCACAATTTATTCCAGGAATTCAGAACCTGTTAGCAGACAATCTCTCTCGGGGTCACCAACAGATCCACGAATGGGAGATTCACCCCCAAATACTAAACAAATACTTCCAGAATTGGGGAACACCACAAATAGATCTATTTGCAACAAAGGAAAACGCAAAATGCCGAAACTTCGCATCCAGGTACCCACAAGATCAGTCTCCGGGCAATGCGTTATGGATGAGCTGGTCAGGGATATTTGCTTACGCTTTTCCCCCTCTCCCACTCCTTCCATATCTGGTAAACAAATTGAGTCAAAACAAACTCAGACTCATACTGATAGCGCCAACATAGGCAAGACAACCTTGGTATACAACACTACTATACCTCTCTGTAGTGCCTCATGTCAAACTTCCAAACAGACCAGATATGTTAACACAACACAAACAACAGATCAGACATCCAAATCCAGCATCAATGAATCTAGCAATTTGGCTCCTGAAGTCCTAGAATTTGGACACTTAGACCTTACACAGGAATGTATGGAAGTCATAAAACAAGCTAGAAAACCTACCACTAGACATTGCTATGCAAATAAGTGGAAAAGATTTGTTTATTACTGCCATAATAATCAAATTCAACCCTTACACGCATCTGCCAAAGACATCGTAAGATACTTACTACATTTGCAAAAGTCAAAGCTAGCTTTCTCTTCCATAAAGATACATCTTACCGCAATTTCAGCTTACCTGCAAATTACGCACTCAACTTCACTATTTAGGATACCAGTCATAAAAGCGTTTATGTAAGGACTAAAGAGAATTATACCACCAAGAACACCACCAGTTCCTTCATGGAACCTCAACATTGTCTTAACAAGACTCATGGGTCCACCTTTTGAGCCCATGCACTCTTGTGAAATGCAATACTTAACATGGAAAGTTGCATTTTTAATTGCCATCACATCTCTAAGAAGAGTGAGGGAAATTCAAGCATTTACCATACAAGAACCATTTATTCAAATACACAAGCATAAAGTAGTTCTACGGACAAATCCAAAATTTTTACCAAAAGTTTTATATCACCGTTCCACTTGAATCAAACAGTAGAATTACCAGTGTTCTTCCTACAGCCAGACTCTGTAGCTGAAAGAGCACTACATACATTAGACATCAAAAGAGCGTTAATGTACTACATTGACAGAACAAAACTAATTCGAAAAACAAAACAATTATTTATTGCTTTCCAAAAACCTCATACAGGTAATCCAATTTCTAAACAAGGCACTCAACCAGAAAGAAAGGTGCTACCATTGCCTTTCTAGGAAACATTCCAATGACCGAAATATGTAAGGCAGCTACATGGTCTACGCCTCATACATTTACCAAACACTACTGTGTAGATGTGTTAACGGCACAGCAAGCCACAGTAGGTCAAGCAGTACCACGAACATTGTTTCAAACAACTTCAACTCCTACAGGCTGAACCACCGCTTTTGGGGAGATAACTGCTTACTAGTCTATGCACAGCATGTGTATCTGCAGCTACACATGCCATTGAACGGAAAATGTCACTTACCTAGTGTACATCTGTTCGTGGCATTAGTCGCTGCAGATTCACATGCGCCCACCCGGGAGCCTGTAGCCGTTAAGAAGTTGATCTTGAACATTTGTAAATTTGAAAATATATTACTTTAAACTACATTATGTACATTACTCCATTGCATGGGCACTATTACTAGCATACACAACTCCTACCTCACCCTCTGTGGGGGAAAACAATCTAAGATGGAGTCGACGCCCATGCGCAATGGAGCCGCAATGGGAGGAGTCCCTCGGTCTCGTGACTCAAAGACTTCTTCGAAGAAAAACAACTTGTAACACTCCGAGCCCAACTCCCAGATGGCGGGATGTGCACAGCATGTGAATCTGCAGCGACTAATGCCACGAACAGATGTACACTGGGTAAGTGACATTTTCCATACATATATATATATATATATATATATATATATATATATATATATGTTCAGTGGCATGTGTAGCTGCAGATACACATGTTGTGAATTATCCTGCTCAAAGGATTGTTTTTGCTGTTTTATGGCAGAGCCTAATTCATTCCATAATAAACCTAGACTTGCTTGCTTGGATACTGCCTCCGTAAAATTACCCTGGTTTTAACTCGCCATTTCTCTAAATAGCAACTCAAAAACCTCATGGTCTGATGTATACAAAAGGTGTAGTCATAAAAGATAGAAAAAAACTGGCAGAAAAATGTTTGAATTTTAATATATATATATATATATATATATATATATATATGGAAAATGTCACTTCCCCAGTGTACTTCTGTTCGTGGCATGGGACGATGCAGATTCACATGTTGTACATTATCCTGCCATCTAGTGTTGGGCTTGGAGTGTTACAAGTTGGTTTTCTTCGAAGAAGTCTTTTCGAGTCATGAGACCGAGGGACTCCTCACTTTCAGCTCCATTGCGCATGGGTGTAGACTCCATCTTAGATTGTTTTCTTTCCGCCATTGGGTTTGGACGTGTTCCTCTTCGCTCCGTATTTTGGTTCGGAAAAGATAGTTATCCATCGGAAAATTTGGCGGTATTGTTTGCGCTCGGTACTGGGTTAGTGCTAGCACATCGACACAGAAGAAAGAAGAGCTCCGGCGGCCCTTCGGGGCTTCCACTCCTCAGCGGGGCCTGGTCGGCCCGACCGCATCCATCTTCAAACCTCATGGACCGGACCCCCTTCCGCTTCTGCCCCAACTGCCACGCAAAGTATCCTTATACAGACCAACACTTGGTCTGTAATCTGTCTTTGTCCCCCGAACACAAAGAGGATACTTGCGAGGCCTGTTGGGCATTTCAATCCAAGAAAACACTGCAGGATCGAAGAGCTCGAAGACTTCAGATGGCGTCTACACCGGCCGGGCACACCGACGTTGAAGAAGAGGAGAGATTCTCCATTCGAGATTCGGACTCGGACGAGTCCGAGAGTGAGTAGCCGAAGACGCAGCAAACCGTGAGTAAACCAGCCCCGGGAAAACTCACTCGAAAATAATGAAGGCCAAGGGGACGCCACGGCCAACAGGCCATGGCTTAACCCGAAAACACAGTGACCAAACATCGGCACCGAAAAAGGCCTCCCAGCAGCCGAAGACGTCCGACTCCGGTCGAGATACTGGCTCCGAACAGACTCGGCACCGAGATACCGGCTCTGAACAGACTCTGCACCGAGAGTTCGGCACCCCGAAAGTCAAAAAGGTTTCCTCGGAGCCCAAAAAAAAAGTTTGAAAAGATTTTGGTGCCGAAACATGCAGCCTTGGAGCTGAAACAAAGCTCCTATACAGAGGAAAAAGGCCTTTCCACACAATTGCAAGGTCACAGATTTGAACAAGAACTGGGCACAGGAGAGCCAGACCATACCCAAAGGAGGCTCCATATACAAAAAGACACAGGGGAAATCAGAACTCTTCCTCCAATAAAGATGAAGCGGAAGCTCGCATTCCAAGAGGCGGAAATGCAGCCAAAAGGGATAGTGGCAAAAGAAAAAACACCACCACAGTTTTCGCCACAACAATTGCCAGCACAGTCGCCACATTTGTCCCTGGTAGCAACACCCCCAATGATGCTGTCAACAACACACACAGGGATGAGCCAAGATGACCCGGATGCATGGGATTTGTATGATGCACCGGTCTCTGACAATAGTCCTGATTGCTACCCGGCAAGACCTTCACCACCTGAGGACAGTACTGCTTACATGCAGGTGGTTTCCAGGGCAGCTACATTTCATAATGTAGCATTACATGCGGAGCCCATAGAAGATGACTTCTTGTTCAACACCCTGTCATCTACGCACAGCCAATACCAAAGCTTGGCAATGCTGCCAGGCATGTTAAAACACGCCAAACAGGTGTTTCAGGACCCAGTCAAAGGCAGAGCCATCACGCCTAGGGTGGAGAAGAAATGTAATCTTCCCCCTACTGACCCTGTGTACATCACACAACAGTTAACTCCTGATTCGGTGGTAGTAGGAGCAGCCCGGAAAAGGGCAAACTCACAAACTTCTGGTGACGAACCACCGCCTGACAAAGAAAGTCGGAAATTCGATGCAGCAGGCAAGAGGGTGGCAGCACAGGCAGCCAATCAATGGTGAATTGCCAGTTCTCAAGCTCTACTGGCAAGATACAACAGGGCACACTGGGATGAAATGCAACATCTCATTCAACACCTTCCCAAAGAGTTCCAAAAACTTGCCCAACAGGTTGTCGAGGAGGGCCAAACTATCTCCAACAACCAAATAAGGTCAGCTATGGACTCAGCGGCCAGGACAGTAAACACAGCGGTAACCATTCGGAGACACACGTGGCTACGGACCTCCGGATATAAGCCAGAAATCCAGCAGGCTGTACTGAATATGCCTTTCAACGACCAACAATTATTTGGGCCAGAGGTGGATACAGCGATCGAAAAACTGAAGAAAGACACGGACACGGCCAAAGCCATGGGCGCGCTCTACTCCCCACAGAGCAGAGGCACTTTTAGGAAGCCGCACTTCAGAGGGGGGTTTCGGGCCCAAACCACAGAACCTTCCACCTCACAAGTCAGACCCACATCAGGGCCAATATCAAAGAGGAGGTTTTCGAGGACAATATAGGGGTGGACAGTTCCCTAAAACAAGAGGGAAATTCCAGAGCCCAAAAACCCCACAAACCAAACAGTGACTTCAATGTCATAAACCCCCACCACACAGCACCAGTGGGGGGGGGGGAAGAGACTCGCAGATTAATACCACAACTGGGAACACATAACTACGGACGCGTGGGTCATAGCCATTATCCAACATGGTTATTGCATAGAATTCCTACTTTTGCCACCAGATGTGCCTCCAAGAGCACACAACATGTCCAAACAACACTTAGATCTGTTACAACTAGAAGTCCAAGCATTGTTACAAAAAGAAGCAATAGAACTAGTACCCAACCATCAAAAAGGAACAGGTGTTTACTCCCTGTATTTCCCAATTCCAAAAAAGGACAAAACACTGAGACCCATATTAGACCTCAGAACACTAAGGGGGTCATTACGACCTCGGCGGTGAGGCCGCGGGAGACAAAATACCGCCATTGCTGGCGGTATTCCTGCCTCCCTATTATGACATTTCCGCTGGGCTAGCGTACGGTAACAGTGTTACCGTCCACTGGCCCAGCGGAAATGTCACATCAACATTGCTGCCGGCTCGTAATGGAGCCGGCGGCAATGCTGATGTGCAGCGGGTGTAGTAGCACCCATCGCACATTTCACTGCCCGAAATTTGGGCAGTGAAATGTGCGACGGGGCTATGCCTGGGGGCCCCTGCACTGCCCATGCCAAGTGCATGGGCAGTGTAGGGGCCCCCAGGGGCACCCCAAGTCCCCTTACCGCCAGCCTTTGGGGTGTTTACCGCCACGGACAGGCTGGCGGTCGGGGACTCATAACCTGGGGATTATGACCGCCAGGCGGAGACCTGGCGGTAAAGTGGAGGGGCCGGCAGTATGGCCGTGGCTTTTGCGCCACGGTCATAATAGCTGGTGGGACACCGCCAGCCTGTTGGCGGTGTTCCCGCCACCTTACCGCCGGCCGCCAGGGTCAAAATGTCCCCCTAAATCTTTACATCAAATCAGATCACTTTCACATGGTGACACTTCAAGACGTGATTCCCTTGCTCAAACAACAGGACTACATGTCAACATTAGATCTCAAAGATGCTTATTTCCACATACCCATACATCCTTCCCACAGGAAATACTTGAGGTTTGTAATCCAAGGCATGCATTACCAATTCAAAGTGTTACCGTTCGGCATAACAACATCCCCAAGGGTATTCACAAAATGCCTTGCATTAGTAGCTGCTCACATCAGGAGGCAGCACATGCACGTATTCCCTTACTTAGACGATTGGTTAATAAAGACCAGCACTCAGCAACAGTGTCTTCTACACACAAAATACATCATAGAAACCCTTCACAAACTAGGGTTCTCTATAAACTACCAAAAATCACATCTACAACTGTGTCAAATACAACAATACTTAGGAGCAACAATCAACACACAAAAAGGGATTGCCACTCCAAGTCCACAAAGGGTACAAGCCTTCCAAAATGTAATACTAAACATGCACCCAAACCAACACTATCAAGTGAGGTTTGTAATGAAACTCCTAGGCATGATGTCTTCATGCATAGCCATTGTCCCAAACGCAAGACTACACAAGCGTCCCTTACAACAATGCCTAGCAACACAATGGACATAAGCACAGGGTCAACTTCAAGATCTAGTGTTGATAGACCGCCAAACACACTTCTCGCTTCAATGGTGGAATCCTATAAATTTAAACCAAGGGCGGCTATTCCAGGACCCAGTGCCTCAATACGTGATCACAACAGATGATTCCATGATAGGGTGGGGCGCACACCTCAACCAGCACAGTATACAGGGACAATGGAACGTTCAACAAAGGTAACTGCATATAAATCATTTAGAGCTATTAGCAGTGTTTCTAGCATTGAAAGCATTTCAACCGCTAATAGCCCACAAACACATTCTTGTCAAAACAGACAACATGACAACAATTTATTACCTAAACAAACTGGGAGGGACACACTCATCACAACTGTGTCTCTTAGCACAAAAGATTTGGCATTGGGCAATTCACAATCCCATTCGCCTAATAGCACAGTACATCCCAGGGATTCAAAACCAGTTAGCTTACAATCTCAGTTGAGATCACCAACAAACACACGAATGGGAAATTCATCCCCAGATACTACAAACTTACTTTCGAAGCTGGGGAACACCACAAATAGACGTATTCGCAACAAAAAGAAAACGCAAAATGCCAAAGCTTTGCCTCCAGGTATCCACACCCTCAGTCCAAGGGCAATGCGTTATGGATGAGTTGGTCAGGGATATTTGCTTACACTTTCCCCCTCTCCCACTCCTTTCTTATCTAATAAACAAATTGAGTCAAAACAAACTCAAACTAATATTAATAGCACCAACCTGGGCCCGTCGGCCATGGTATACAACACTACTGGACCTGTCGGTAGTACCTCATATCGAACTACCGAACAGACCAGATCTGTTAACTCAACACAAACCACAGATCAGACACCCGAATCCAGCATCGCTCAATCTTGCAATCTGGCTCCTGAAGTCTTAGAGTTTGGACATTTAGACCTTACACAAGAATGTATGGAGGTCATTAAGCAAGCTAGGAAACCTACTACAAGACATTGTTACGCAAACAAATAGAAAAGATTTGTTTATTACTGCCATAATAATCAAATTCAACCACTACATGCTTCTGCAAAAAACATTGTAAGCTATTAATTACACTTAAAAAAATCAAAACTAGCATTTTCTTCTATCAAAATACATCTCACAGCAATATCTGCCTATCTGCAGATTACACATTCAACATCACTCTTTAAAATCCCAGTCATCAAAGCATTTATGGAGGGTTTAAAAAGAATCATACCCCCAAGAACACCACCAGTTCCCTTGTGGTACCTCAATATTGTATTAACACAACTCATGGGTCCACCATTTGAACCCATGCACTCTTGTGACATACGATACTTAACCTGGAAAGTAGCCTTCCTAATAGCTATCACATCTCTTAGAAGAGTAAGCGAAATACAAGCATTCACTATACAAGAACCCTTTATACAAATACATAAACCTAAAGTGGTTCTCCATACAAATCCAAAGTTCTTACCAAAAGTTATATCACTGTTTCACCTAAACCAAACAGTGGAACTCCCAGTCTTTTTTCCACAACCAGACTCAGTAGCCGAAAGAGCCTTACATACATTAGACATCAAAAGAGCACTAATGTATTACATTGATAGAACAAAAACAATTTCGCAAGACAAAACAATTGGTTGTACCCTTCCAAAAACCTCATGCAAGAAATCCAATATCCAAACAAGGCATTGCCACATGGATAGTGAAATGTATTCAGACCTGCTATGTTAAAGCAAAAAGAGATCTGCCTATTACGCCAAAGGCGCACTCCACTAGGAAGAAAGGCGCTACAATGGCCTTTCTAGGAAATATACACATGACCGAAATCTGTAAGGCAGCCACATGGTCTACGCCTCATACAGTCACAAAACATTACTGATGTGTTAACAACACAACAAGCCACAGTAGGACAGGCTGTATTACGAACATTATTTCAGAAAACGTCAACTCCTACAGGCTAAGCCACCACTTTTGGGGAGATAACTGCTTACTAGTCTATGCACAGCATGTGTATCTGCAGCTACACATGCCATCGAACATAAAATGTCACCTACCCAGTGTACATCTGTTCGTGGCATGAGACGCTGCAGATTCACATGCACCCTCCCGCCTCCCTGGGAGCCTGTAGCCGTTCTAGGTTGATGAAACTTGTACATTTGTAAATATATACTATTTGTATACACATTATGTACATACATACTCACTCCATTGCATGGGCACTTTTACTATATACACAACTCCTACCTCACCCTCTGCGGGGGAAACAATCTAAGATGGAGTCGACGCCCATGCGCAATGGAGCCGAAAGGGAGGAGTCCCTCGGTCTTGTGACTCGAAAAGACTTCTTCGAAGAAAAACAACTTGTAACACTCCGAGCCCAACACTAGATGGCAAGATAATGCACAACATGTGAATCTGCAGCGTCCCATGCCACAAACAGATGTACACTGGGGAAGTGACATTTTCCATATATATATATATATATATATATATATATATATATATATATATATATATATATATATATATTGTTAGAAATGGGGTTTTTGGTTGGCAGTCAGGTTACCCCCTGTCCAAGCAAAAGCCCTCACTCTAGTCAGGGTAAGTCACACACAATCCAAGATTATCCTGTGCCCACCCTCTGGTAGCTTGGCACGAGCAGTCAGGCTTAACTTAGAAGGCAATGTGTAAAGTATTTGTGCAATAAATCATACAATACCACCATATAGCACCACAAAAATACACCACACAGTGTTTAGAAAAATATATAATATTTATCTGGATAATTGTAGGTCAAAAAGAATAAAGTTGCAATGGGAAATTGTAGAGATATCACTGAAAAGTGATATAAGTGTCTTTAGAATATAAACAAAGTCTCTTTCAAGCACAAGTACCTGGTTTAGCGTGGAAAAATCTCCTCAGAGGGCCACAAGAGAAGAGGTGTGTGGAAAAAGGGTGTGTGCGTCGATTTCTCCCCAGCACACACGGACTTGTCGTTATTTTCCACGCGGGGAAGTCGGGCGTCGTTTTCCGGCGCGCGGACAGTCTCTTTCTGTGGATCGCGGGGATTACCAGATGTCCCGGGTCTGTGCGTGGATTTTCCTGCTTGTTCTCCGGCTGCGCCTCGGTCTGCGGGGCTGCGCGTCGAAATTACGATCTCACGGCAGGCGTCGCGTCGATTTCTCCTCTAGAGGTCGGGCGGCGTTGTCCTTGCGAGGCCGTGCGTCGGATCTTCGATCGTCCCAAGAGCGTCGCGTCGATCAGCGTCGGAGTGCGGCGTTTTTCTCGCCGCGAAACAAGCTGTGCGTCGAAATTTTCGGCGCACGGAGCGTCCAAGTAAAAGAGAGAAGTCTTTTTGGTCCTGAGACTTCAAGGAACAGGAGGCAAGCTCTATCCAAGCCCTTGGAGAGCACTTTCACAGCCAGACAAGAGTTCAGCAAGGCAGCAGGGCAACAGCAAGGCAGCAGTCCTTTGTAGAAAGCAGGCAGGTGAGTCCTTTGAGCAGCCAGGCAGTTCTTCTTGGCAGGATGTAGTTTCTGGTTCAGGTTTCTTCTCCAGCAAGTGTCTGATGAGGTAGGGCAGAGGCCCTGTTTTATACCCAAATGTGCCTTTGAAGTGGGGGAGACTTCAAAGAGTGGCTAAGAAGTGCACCAGGTCCCCTTTCAGTTCAATCCTGTCTGCCAGGGTCCCAGTAGGGGGTGTGGCAGTCCTTTGTGTGAGAGCAGGCCCTCCACCCTCCCAGCCCAGGAAGACCCATTCAAAATGCAGATGTATGCAAGTGAGGCTGAGTACCCTGTGTTTAGGGCGTGTCTGAGTGAATGCACAAGGAGCTGTCAACCAAGCCCAGCCAGACGTGGATTGTAAGGCACAGAAGGATTTAAGTGCAAAGAAATGCTCATTTTCTAAAAGTGCCATTTCTAGAATAGTAATATTAAATCCGACTTCACCAGTCCGTAGGATTTTGTATTACCATTCTGACCATACTAAATATGACCTTCCTGCTCCTTTCAGATCAGCAGCTGCCACTTCAACAGTGTATGAGGGCAGCCCCAATGTTAGCCTATGAAGGGAGCAGGCCTCACAGTAGTGTGAAAACGAATTTAGGAGTTTTACACTACCAGGACATATAACTACACAGGTACATGTCCTGCCTTTTACCTACACAGCACCCTGCCCTAGGGGTTACCTAGGGCACATATTAAGGGTGACTTATATGTAGAAAAAGGGGATTTCTAGGCTTGGCAAGAACTTTTAAATGCCAAGTCGATGTGGCAGTGAAACTGCACACACAGGCCTTGCAATGGCAGGCCTGAGACCAGGAGAAGGGGCTACTTAAGTGGGTGGCACAGCCAGTGCTGCTGGCCCACTAGTAGCATTTAATTTACCAGCCCTATGCACATAGAGTGCACCTTACTAGGGACTTATAAGTAAATTAATAGTCCAATCAGGTATGATTCCAGGTTACCATGTGTTTAGGGGAGAGAGCATACGCACTTTAGCCCTGGTTAGCAGGGGTAAAGTGCGCAGAGTCTATAAACCAGCAAAAACAGTGTCCAAAAAGTTAGGGGTGACTACCCTAAGGCTGTCAGGTCTAACATATATATATATATATATATATATATATATATATATATATATATATATATATATATATATATATATATATATATAAATTCAAACATTTTTCTGCCAGTTTTTTCTATCTTTTATGACTACACCTTTTGTATACATCAGACCATGAGGTTTTTGAGTTGCTATTTAGAGAAATGGTGAGTTAAAACCAGTGTCATTTTACGGAGGCAGTATCCAAGCAAGCAAGTCTAGGTTTATTATGGAATGAATTAGGCTCTGCCATAAAACAGCAAAAACAATGCTTTGAGATCTACCTTGGGCTCATCTTACCAGAGTATAGGCCTCAGAAAAATGTGTAAGGCTTTGGAAGGTCAGCCCATCCATTTTGTAACCATTATTGTGTAGATCCTGATATCATGGCCGCTGCCCAAGTGAGTTAAGCTTCGCTTAAAAATGAGCTTCTGCGTAGGCCTTCAACTATTAATCTTTCTTCTAAATTCTTCAGTTAAATCTTTTCTAGTTCTATAAATCTTGGTGGTATTTCTTGTTGGTGAATAAAAATTAATTTCCTTTAACAAACGTTCTGTAGCTAGGGCCTCATACCCAGGTAGTTTGTAATAATCCCGTCCTAATTGAAGATTTGAGATGCTTAATCTGATGTAAGAAGCAAAACAAAAACTTGAATAGTTTTCTTTGTGTCTGACCTTCAGTAATGGTACAGATACTTTTTGCTAGACACATGTTTAAAAAAAAAAAAAAAAAATGTATTTTCTTTTTACCCGTGCAATTTATTTTCAATTATGCACACAAAAACCCTCCAAACTCTCAATCGCGTTTCAAACATAATTGGGGCTCTTTACTGGTCATTGTATATTAAGAATTAAACTAGTTTCCCTGAGCTTGCCCCCACGTCCCACTATTAAACATTTTGGGCCCCCAGTGTAATTTCACTAGATTGCAACCTGTTGTACTATCATCAGTTCATTTTTCACCCAGTGTTGAGGGTTTTACTACATTAGCAGGTGCATAATTTCTGCGCCTTCAAATTGATATGTCTTTGATGGGACAAGTTCTGATAGGTAAGTCAACAGTGGGTCTCATATCGATCGAAAGTCGGAGGTCCTCTCAAGCATATTGCATGGCAGTTTTCCTTTAGCCATAACCTTACAGAGATATGTACTCCAGTGCATGAGAATTTCGGGGGGGGGATGGGGGGGGCAGTAATATTTTCTTACAGTTTGCTGCTATCACTGTTTATGCAGCCCTCAAAACAATTTCAGGGCAGGATTCTGTCTACTTTCGTTTGACTGCACAGATCATATATTATGCCTTCTCTGAGCCCTTGCATCAGCTGTTCCGGTATGTTGTACCCCAGTAACCGCTGAGAGCACTGCCTTCCAGGAGGGTTTATTTTGGGCATGCCTACCAGATATGGAACAGCTTCCCTATCTCCCCTCACCTTCTCACCCCCAATGCAAAGGTTCACTGTAGTCTGAGGGTGGGAGACGACTTTCTGGGGCATGTCTGCCTTCAACAGCCACTCGTCGAGGTAGGGAAAGACTGAAATTTACGACCTGCTCAGAAGAGCAGAGGAATGGAATTTAAGCAGCTTGAGTGGATGTAGAGTCAAAAATAAACTAGTATTTTTCTTCACTTACTAGTATCCTATAGGTGGTCTCGCTCAGCTCTTTCTATTCAAACATCTTTGCCCCTCAGTTAGCTTCCTGCCTACAACTTCTCCAATTTGGTCTAATGCGGTTTGTGTGCTATCATAAATACACCTAGGAGCATTTTCCATAATATAGACAAGCTTCCTTTTGTTTAGTTCTTAATCAGTCCTCTATGCCTGTGAGTAGGAAGTCAGCACTAATATAGGCCACTGGCAAAAGTTTTTTTTTTGCTCTGGAAGTCTGAAATTTTGTTCCTTCAATGCCACTTCTTTCCCAGTCTGCCGACCAGTGATATCACCACTTAGCTGAGGTAGTGTGTGATGGGATCAGGCCCGAATATATGCCACTGGGTTTTCCGGCACATCCAGGCACACCTCATGACTATGTTCTGCAATACCTCTAGCCTATGTGGTGAAATAATCAACATTGACATGGTGATATTCAAGCAAGGCTGAGTTTGGATTTCACAGCCCATCATTTCTACAAACAATACAGGCAATGTAGGGGTTATACTGAGATTTAGGCTTACTTGGCAGCACCAGCCTACTCCTCCCAAATAACCTTCCCTCACCCCAAATAACCTTCCCTTACCCCATCTGTCCCCCATCTATCCAAGAGTCAAACTAATAATTGATAGCATGGTGCAGGGTGGTTTCAAGGAAGATCAAGAATGTCAGCAGCAGTCTTCCTCCTCCTCCTCTCAACAAGTCTATCTAGCTCACCATCAAGGGAGCATGTGTCCTGTTGGAGAACAGGTGTCTTCTTTTCAGACACACTGGCAGTCCATCACTTTAGGTCATTGGGTTTTTTAAATAGTCAAAACTGCACACTCCGTTCGTTTTGATGAGTCTCAATCCCTAATTCCTCTTTTTTGCTCTGCACCCTCTGTTGCAGGTCTGCATTCACTAGTAGGAGGTTCTGACACTTCTGAAGAAGGCAGCAATATAGATTGTTCCAGAGGAAGAGATTGCACAGGGCTGTTATGTTGCTTCCAGCTCAACAAGAAAGACAAGGTCTTTAATTCTATTTTTGATCTTTGTGTTCTGAACTTTTTTTTTGTTTTACTTCGCAAGGAAAAATTGAAGATGTGTGCTTTTGAAGTCATCTTGGCCCTGGATTTTAAAGACTAGACGATGTTGTTAGACCCTACCAGACATGTATTTTCATTTACTGGTTCTGCAGTGGTGCTTAATTGCCGGTCTGTTTAAATGTTTTTCCATACCTCGATGACTGACTGCTGAAGGTCAGGCTTGCTTCACATTGTCAGACTATTTTCAGTGCTCTATCTCCCTCCTGTTTGACTTGGACTTCTCCTTTGACCACCCTGAGTCTTGCCTCCAGCCTAGAAAACACGTCCTCTTCATTGGGGCAGAAGCTGTATATGGTTTCCCTCAAAGCTTTCCCATCTGCTCAGAGAAGCTCAGACATTAAGGATATGACCCTAATGTTTTGGGACTGAGCTAGTCGGGTGGCTCAAAGTCCTGTAGCTCCTGCCCATCTCCTGTTTCTTTCTTTTTCCTGTGCCTTGATGACAAATGCAAGCTGTTCAATGATTCTTCCATCTTTAGTGGGCTCTGCCCTAGGGAATCTTGTGGAAAATCACTGATCTCCATCCTGGGGCAGTTGTTTTGTGCTGCAACACTTCTTGAAGAAGGCCCTTTAATCTTTCAGGATTGCTATTCCTGATGCTTTCTGGTGCCCAAAAAGGATGGAGGCCTCCATCCTAGTTTGGACCTGCACCCTCTTAACGCCTTCCTCCGGAAGGAAAAGTTCAAAATGCTCACACTGGCCATCATCTAGTCTGACCTCGACCCTGTAGACAGGATGGTGGGTGGGACCTGCAGGAAGTCTATTTCCATATACCCATTCTGCAGACCCTTTAATGCCACCTACAGTTTGTGATGCCACGGAAACATTTTCAGTTTGTGTGCTCCCTTTTGGGCACAGGAGTGCCCTTGCATGTTTGCAGAAGTGATGGTGGTGGTAGCAGCGCATCTTCAGAGTTCAGGGGCGCCAGTTTTCCCCTACCTCGACAACTGTCTGAATGCAAGCTTGCCCCAGGCAGGGGTCGCCCCCACCAGACTACAGCAAACCTTCTGTCATCTTTGAGGTTCACCCTCAGCGTGCAGAAGACACACATGACTCCTTCTCAGAAACTCTCTTCATCTAAGCCATTCTGAACACGATTCAGTTTTTTGCTTTTCCCTTCGAAGCCTTTCTTCTATTCACCAAGGGTAAGCTGGTACAGGTTTTCAAAGGCAATACCATTGCCATGTAGTACTGCGTCAAACAGGGGTGGGTGGGTTTCTGGACTTTCGGGAGACCTTGCGCCTCTGGAACTGGCAGGTCAACCACGGGGTCTTCCTGGTGGTAAACCACCTGACTGGATCATTGAATGCCAGAGAGACCAACCTATGCTCTTGGCGCTTATATGTCACAAATACATCCAGAAGTGTTGAAAAGTCTCTTCCGAGAATAGGGAGGAACGTCACTCCAATCTGTTTGCAGACACTGAAAATGCACAATCACAGCACTTCTATGTGATGGAGTTTCTAAGGTGTCACTCACTTTTAGATAGTCTCTACAAAAAACATCATTACCCAAAAAACATCATTCATGGTGTTTTTTTACCACCAAATTTTTTTTTTTTATTTAACCCTCCCCCCCAGGAAAAATAAAATCCGGACTACTTGACTTGATGTTTGAGGATATATAGGAAAGTATAAGGTCCAGGAAGATCTTGTGTAATTGTCCCAACATTACTTTACAGTTATGTTTTGTACCATTGAAGATGTTCGAACTATTGAGACTTTATCTCATAACATCATTTAGTTTTTCCAGAATAACATCCAATATATCTGTTTAAACCATCATCCACTTAAGGCTGTGCATTATGCAGCAGAATTGGGGTCTGAAATTGCCATTCTGGCATTGTCCAATCAGTTTTAATGAAAAATGAAGTAGGTTTCCAAAAGATAAGCCTTTATTCATATCTTGCAGTCATCCACCTCAGGTACTTTATCAGGGACTTTTCATCTGACCTCTTTCTTGGCACATAACACGGGTAAGCACTCCAGTCCTAGCAGTACTAAACTAAAAAACATACTACATTGTTAATTCTTATAATTATCAAGTAGGTGCCAACACAGTCATGGCCAGGTCTATCCTACTGATTTGGCTTGGCTAGGCAGATCGTTTTTTTCATTTTTTCCTTCCAATTGAGCAGCAGGAGGAGTAATGCTTCGATGTAGGGAAGAATTGAAGCAAAACCCTAATTTAAAGTTAAATAAATGGCAGATGATTGCCAAACAATATGCACACTTTTCTACTTTCTGACATATTTTGCCCTGCGAATCTTCCTCACTTAATTTCACAGTTCTAAATATCAAGGCGTATTTCATGAGACCCATGCCTTTAAACCTTACATGGCCCATGTTATTTTGCAATAAAATCTGTGAGATTGCATACTTTGACAGTTTCTAAAATACATTTACTGAAGCAAGCCAAGGTCCTCTTCAATGGATATAGAAATGTCATCCAGAGTCAGTGGAGCCTCGTGTTAATCTCTGTGATTGTGGATTAGTATTGCGGTTATTTGAAAACTCAATAAAGAATTTGCTATAAAAACGTTACTGTGTCGAGAGCAGCTTCTTGACTCGATTGAGATTATCCAGGAGCCTGAATACCCCAGCGTAGGGGGAAGGGTCTCTTGTACAACCCAGTGTACTATAATCACCCAAGGAGTCTTATTTAGTAATATGTAGTGTTTGTAAAACACTAAAACCATTGATTTCCCCCAACACAGTGCTGCGGGTGAGGGGTGGTAGACAAACATCTGAATATCAACCCAAAGATTTAGCATGGTACGTTGATACGTAGACAATGATTGGGATGTAAAATTCAAAAGACAAAGAATTGATATCTGCGTCCGTTGTGGTGTCATGGTCGATGTGATGACTTTGGGATCGAATATAGGCACCACCTGGGCGCGGTAACTTCAATTCTCTTCTTTCTGTTCCACGCGCTGATGCGGAAAAGAACTACCATGGTCACTTTTTCACCGGCCTTGACATTTTTGTCAAATTTTCTGGTGACTTTTGGTGGGTCTAAGTATGTCCCCGAAGACTGGGTTCAGGCCTTGCGAGGATTGTCACCGATGACAGTGACTGATCCGCATCATGTCGGTTTGTGATGTCTGGAGCGCGACCATGACCTGAAGTAGTGCTCCTCGTGCCGGGTCATGCACCCAAAAGCTTTGAGGGATCGGTCCCTTAAGCTCATGGCGGCCTGATGCTCGACTCTGCATTGTTCCCGGTCTCACTCGAGGGGAAGGTCTCGATACCGGCCTCGGAGTCTTCCAAATCACTGGGGCACTCTGTTAAGAAGAAGAAGGAGGCTAGGCATTCTTCGTCTTCACCCTGTCGCTTGGATGGCAGGCCCTTCAGGTTCTGTGCGGGCTGCTTCGGCACCAGCCACCCAAGGTCCCTCCGGACAGCGTCTGGACGCACCACTGAGACCTTCCCCGGCGCCATAGAAATCGTAGACACTCCCAACGTCTTTTGGGCCCATAATAGACATCGGCCCAATCCTGATCCCTGGCGACACAGAGCTAGAATGGAATTGGTCGACGCCAATTCCGACTCTTACCGGGGCCTAGCCACCCCAGGTCAGAGTCAGACCCTTTTTTATTTGGGTATGAATATGAGGAAGGGTTGGAGGGGTTGCTGGACCCTTATAAATACCAGCAAGATGAGAATATGGACCGGGCAGGAATTGGGTTACACCAGCGGTCTTAATATCTCCCCAGATACTGGCATGCGGTCTCATCCTACCGTGGCTACTACGGAGGGAGCTTCTTATTCCATGGTGTTCAGTAGAGCGACTGAGGTCCTTGGCCTTGAGCTGCCTACTTTTGTGGGCAGGACTAATCTCCTGACAGAGGTGGTTCAGCCCAGAGCCTCTGCTTAGGAACCTCTCCTTCCATTTAACAAAGCCTTCACTGGACTGGGTACCTATTCCAGACCCAGCTCAGGGCTCCTGAGAATAGGGCAATCGCTCCCCGCCATCAGCCCACTCAAATGACCCTAAGTTACTTACCCAACACCCCATGCCTGAGAGCTTGGTCATTCAGGCATCCTGGTCATCTGGTACAGTCCCTTCCGCTCCCCCGGAAAGGGAATCAAAAAGGCTGGATAATCTTGAGAAGATGTTTCTTCCTCCAGTCTGGCATTGAGGTCGGTGAACACCGCATGCCTTTTGGGCTGTTACCCACTTCTTGTGGGACACAGTCATGCAAGTTGTGCCGCAGATCCCAGAGGAGGCCAATGGGATCGTCTTCCAGACTCTTGCAGATGGGAGAGATGCTGCCAAGTTCACCGTAAAATGTGGGCTGGACACGACCAATTCTGGGCAGATCGGTTGCGTCGACAGTGGCATTACGATGCCACGTCTGGTAACGAACTTCTGGTTTTTCACGGGATGTCCAACAGACTCTCATGGTCATGCCCTTTCATGGCGCTCATCTCTTCAGAGATAAGGTGGACTTGGCACTGGAGAGATTCAAGGACTCCCAGGCTACGGCTTGATCTCTTGGACTTTCTACTGCCCCTCTGCCCCACCAGTCTGCCTTTCGCGGCCGGGGACATGGAATTCCACGGGCTTGTGGAACAGGGAGCCAGAGGTCTGCTCAGTCCACCCCCACCCCCGGATGCAGCCTCCAAACCTTCCTGGTCCGTTCCCCCACCTCAGACCAGTTGGTGGCAGTATCAGCCATCTCCTGCCCCACTGGGAATCCATCACAACGGACAGGTGGGTTTTGCAGATTATCCGAAGGGGCTTCTCCCTCCCCTTCAAGACCTCCCCTCTGGTCATGCCTTCATCATTTGGTGCTCTAACGGAGGATCATTTAGCGCTTCTCCACGAGGAAGTTACTGCTCTTTTGGCCAAGGGGGCCATAAAGAGGGTTCCTGCATCAGAAGTAGGCTGTGGTTGCTATTACCGCTACTTTCTGGTGCCCAAGAAGGACCAAACCTGCATCCTATCCTCAACCTCAGAACCCTTAATTTCTTCCTCAGGAAGGAGAAACTGCTCACCTTGGCTCATGTCCTTTCTGCCTTGGACCCAGGAGACTGGATGGTGGCGTTAGGCTTGCAAGATACTTATTTTCCTATCCCCATCTTGCCTGCCCACAGACGTTACCTACGATTCGTAGTAGGTCACGAGCACTTTCAGTTTACCGTGCTCCCCTTCAGCTATTCCAGCACCTCTCGGTGTTCACGAAAGTTATGGTGGTGGTCGCAGCTCATCTGGGCAGGTCGGGAATTTCATTCTTTCCCTACCTCGACGTCTGGCTGTTGAAGTTAGACACACCCCATAAAGTCGTCTCCCACCATCAGACCACAACAAACCTTCTGCATTCACTGGGGTTCATTATAAACATGCCTGGCTCCCTCTCAGATGCTCACTTTCATCAGAGCCCTTCTGGACACAGCGCAGTTTCAGGCCTATCCTCCAAGTCAGCGAGTCCGGGATATTCGAGCTATAATTCCGATGTTTCAACCTCTATCCCAGGTTTCGGTGAGAATGACTCGGAGGCTGCTGGGCCTCATGGCTTCCTGCATCCTGTGAGTACCAAATGCCAGATCGCATATGCGGGCTCTGCACTGGGATCTGAAGTTCCAGTGGGCGCGGCACCAGGGGAATACAGTGTGGCTTCCAAATCGGCATTGGGTCAATGGCAGATCCCTCTCCCTTCCCCAACCAGCTCTGTCGCAACAGATGCGTCACTTGAGGGATGGGGTGGCAACATGGGAGGGGCGGAGATCAGAGGCCTCTGATCTCTGGCGGAGTCCGGGCTACACATCAATCGTTAAGAGCTCTGGGCAATTCAGCTTGCATTGAAAGCATTCCTTCATTCTGTCAAAGGGAAAGTGGTGCAGGTGTTCACCGACAACACCACCGCCATGTGGTACTTCAACAAACAGGTCAGAGTGGGGTCGTGGGCCATTTGTCAAGAGGCTCCTCGCCTTTGGAACATCAGGGCATTTTCCTAGTGGTTTAACATTTGACAGGCTCTCTGAACACCAGAGCAGACGAACTCAGTCATCGATGCATAGTTGATCACGAATGGCATCTCCATCCTGAGGTGGCCAAGGTCTCTTTCAACAGAGGGGAGAGCCTTAGTTAGATCTGTTCACCTCCGCAGAGAACACGCAATGTCTGCAGTTTTGCGTGTTGGATTTTCCAAGGTGGTTCTCGCTCTGCGACACCTTTCGTCTCAAGTGGAGGCCTCCTGTACGCCTTTCCACTGATACCACTTCTGCCCAGAGTTCTCAAGAAGATCAAGAACGAGCTGGCCCAAGTCATTCTTGTGGCTCTGGACTGGCTATGAAGAGTTTGGTACTCAGAGCTGCTGAGCATAGCCACAGATCATCAGACTGCCTCTTCAGGAGAATCTTCTGTCTGAGCAGCAAGGGACGGTTCTTCACCCAAACCTGTCCAGTCTCCCCCTTCTTACGTGGAGATTGAGCGGTGGCAGTTGACGGCTTTTGAGCTTTCACCCGAAGTCTGCGATGTTACCTGGGCAGCCAGGCTTCCCTCCACCAAAATGGTATGCCCCTGTCATTGGCACAAATTTGTGGCACGGTGCACGGACAAATCCGTTGATCCTCTCTCTGCCCCTCTTTCTGAGGTTCTCCTATTCATTCTTTTGTTAGCCCGTCAAGGTTCTGCTTTGGGCACACTTAAAGGCTACTAATCAGCTATCTCGTCTTTTCTTAGATTGCCAGATCAACCTTCTCTTTTCAAATGCCCTACTGTAGGTAGATTTCTTAAAGGTCAACTTCTACCCTCACACTCCATTTATCATGCCTCAGTGGGCTCTCAATCTTGTCCTCACTTATTTGATGTGTGCTCCCTTTGAGCTGTTACACAATTGTCCCTTGCGGCTCCTTACCCTCAAAACTATCTTCCTGGTGGCTATCGCTTCTGCTTGCAGAGTGAGTGAGCTTCAGGCTCTCTTACAAGCTGCCATTCTGGTCTGTACATCCTGACAAGGTAGTACTACCCACAAGGGCCTCCTTTCTTCCCAAGGTTATCGCATCTTTTTATGTAGGCCAATCCATACCTTTACCTACTTTTTATGCACCCCCACATCATTCTCATGAGGAGGAGAGACGCCACCGTCTGGATCCAAAAACAGCGTTGGTGTTCTATCTTAATTGTAAGGAAGGGTTTTGCATTCGCACCTGCACACATTCTGCCTTCATGTTTGGTGATTGAGCAGCTACAGTTGACAGCTTTTGACCTTTCTTCTGAAATCTGTGAAGTTTGTGCCATGGTGTTTATCCACAGATATTGATCCTTTTTCTGACCCTCTGTCTCCGGTTCTGTTTTGTTCTTTTCCTGGCTTAGCAGGGCTCTGCTTCGGGCACTTTTAAATTTTACATATCCACCTTTTCGGCTTTTTTGCTTCTGCGGGACCAGCCTTCTTTCTTTAATTCTCCTATTGTGACTAGATACCTCAAAGGTCTCCAACAGATGTTTCCTCCCAGACCATTCATCATGCACAAGTGGGATCTCAGCCTGTCCGGACCTTTAATATGCACAAGCCTTTTGAACAACTGCACAACTGCCCGCTCCGCTTACGTATCATCAAGGCTGCTTTTCTAGTGACCATAACATCGGCCAGGTGGGTCAGCAAACTGCAGGCACTCTGTACATCCTCCCTGTACCACCTTTTACCCAGACAAGCTGGTTCTAAGGACCTGTGCCTCCTTCCTCCCGAAAGTTGTGACGCCTTTTCATGTAGGTCGGAACAACACCTTGCTTACCTTCTTTGCTCTGCCTCACCCTTTTAAAGAAGAGGAGGGAGTCTATACCCTAAAAGAGCGCTTTCTTTCTACCTCAATTGTACAAAATAGTTACAGGTGGACGATCAGTTCTTTGTAGGATATGTCAGGGCCAAGAAAGGGAATGCCTCGCAGAAAAGGATAATCTCATGAAGGATTGTTCTCTGCATAAAGATTTTCTGCGCATTGGGGAAGAAGCATCCCTCTGAGTGCTTGCATGCTCATTCTACCAAAGCCCAGGCCGTGATCACTTTGGTAGTTTGTGGAGTCCCTGTCCTGAACAACTGTGAGGCAACAACGTATGTCTCCTTGCACACGTTCACCAAACATAACTGTATGGATGGTCAGGCACTTTCAGTCCTGCAGAACTTTCTGGTTTAATCTACTTCACAGACCTCCGGAGAAGTATTGCTTCAGTATCTATTCTTAGAAAAGGAATCATTGGCTAGAAGTCTGTGTCAGTTGAACAGTTACGTACCTCTGATAACGCCTTTTCTAGTAGAGACTCTGTCTAGACCCAGGTTCCTTTCCGATCCTTCCAACTCTGCGAACTGATTTCACAGGGTCACTCTTCTTAGGGCTGTAGCAATAAGCCCCAGTGTCAGCATTTTTCTTGGCTCTGTCCTTATGAAATAGAAAGTCTTGATAAGAAACTGACAGTGCATTAGGGTAGCACAGCTGATGTCGAGCCAAACAATGCCACATACAGGTGTGCAGAGGTACTACTGAAGATTTTCCGGATCCAGTTTGACCACTAAGGATTATTGAGCGGTAAAGAATTTGCAACAAGATAGTCTATACCAGATAAGGCAATATCAAAGGTAAGTAACTGATAAGTTACAGTTTTGAAAATGGCACTATTAGAAAGTTGGCATCTTCGTGGCCATCCAACTGTGCCATTTTGTCAGTGTCCTCAGTCACATGACTGTAAATGGCTTGTGTATTTCTTCCAAACAGTGAGACAAAGGAAACCTAGCTGTGAGTGGAGAGGGTTTTCATGACAGAGTGGCAGAAGATGAGCTGTCCCCTGCTGTGATTACATTTCGATGGGCTCTGCCTGCAGCACATACATTGGAACCTGATGACTCTCCTTCTACACCCCGACCCGGCATCTTTGCTCCGCCATCCTCGCCCTTGCAAGCGTCCCACGCTTCTGTAGATGCAACCGGCGGTAGATCATTCTCGCACCTCGCCGCCAAAACATGCAACACTCTTCACACCCACCTGCGCCAGACCAAAGACCTCCTTACCTTCAGGAAACTTCTCAAAGCCTGGCTGCTCGAGCAGTAGCAGCACATCCCTCTCCCCTTTTTCCCCCTCTCCCCTCCTCAGCGCCTTGAGACCCTCACGGTGAGAAGTGTGCTTTACTAATGCCTGATTGATTGATTGATTGACATGAGTACTGTCCTTACCTTTTGTACCCTAAACAGTTGGGAGCCAGGACAAAGAGAAGGACTGACCAGGACTAGTTTTGGGGGTAGGAAAGGGAATTCCCCACATGAACACTCTTGGATCTGTGGAAGATTCATTACGACTGCCCTGCTGCCAGAAGGCCTACCCCGCTGCTGTAGGGACTGCCTTGCTGTCTGAAGAAAAAAGATTGAACCTGCTTGCTTTTATCCCAGGCTACCCTGAGTGACACTAAAGGTCTGTTGGCTGACCTCTTGTGTGTGCTACAGGGGCACAAGCTTCCTGTGGCCAGCACCAACTGTTTCTGCATTCCCCTGCTGGAGTCCTCTTCTGGAGTGAGTGCTGTTCCCCAAGTGGTGCCCCCTAGGTCCTCAAACCTTGACTGGCATCAGTGATAATTCCACCTGGGAAAAAATTGAAACTCCTCAAATTTGGGTTCTTTGCAAACTCTGATCCCCTTGACAACCACCAGCACAAACCTCCAGTACAATCTGCTGTTTGCGCCGATAGCAACCGTCCACAATAGTCCTCCAATCCAAAGCGTTGGGCACCTGTTCACGCTACAGCAATGATCATCCACAACGCTCGACCTGGTCATCATGCCAAAATCCTCATCCTTGCAGCCTTCTCTACAATGCAAACAGAACTCTTCGAACCTGACTGGAGAAAGTAACTCTTAATCGAGACTAACCTGGTCCCTATGTACAACCCACACTCCATCACGGTGGCTGAACTTGTGACTTTCTCTAGACTAGTATGACCAGATTGCCGTTAATGATGCTTCCTGCTTCTTTGCGTTATTTTCACTAAAACGATAGCTCCAGTTCTACTGTTTTGATGTTGTTTTGGTATAATTTTATTTATTAATATGTACTCTGCATTTCTAAATTGACTTAAGATGTTTCTTGTGTTACTTGTGTTACTTTCCCTGTATTATTGTTTATGCGCTGCATAAAAACTTTGCACATTGCCTAACGTAAGCCTGTTTGCTTCGTGCCAGTTCAGCTCAGGTCAATCTAGTGACTTTTATGGTTCACCCTGACAAGGCCTGTGGTTGTTGTTTGAGTGGGACGTCGACCTCTCTGTCAATAACTCAATTTCTTACAGTGGTAATCTGAGGGTGAGGCTGATAGGATATTTGAGTCTTAGATTGCAAATGAGCCTTATTGCCTGAATCTCAGTCCTTTGCACTTTGTCTAGTGGATCAGTTATAATTATCGAGGCTAGATAATATCACAGTAGAGGGTTGTTTAATCCTTTGGGGAAATTGGAAGAAAAGAAGGATTTCCTGATTCAATCATGAATGGCTGAAGCCATATTAAGTGGCTTAGTTTATATGAGACGTGAAGGTGTGATTACTGTTTGAAGCACCTTCCATGTAGTGACCTTTGAACTTGCTTTGGAGGCAGACCCTAGGTGTTTGGTCAAGCAAAACGAAGGGGTGAACGGGGCCACTGGACCCACAAGAACATTTTCTTCTGACTGTTCATGCAATGTCAGGTATGATGGATGCAAATATGAATTTCCATCAAGGAGTTTGATAACTGATTGAACAGTCCTTATTCTTTCCTCCAGTTTAAAATGTATTGGAGCTACATCTGCACATAGATGATAACTGACATTCTGATCATCCAGAATACGAGAATCAAGAATACGTTATACCTGATAGGCATTGAAATTTGTTGTAGAAAGTGCATAACCTTTCACCTCCACATAGAATAACACTAGTTGTGAAGCGAAAAAGAACCAAATCTACCTGATAGATGGAATGGGGCACAAAATTAGTTGTGTAAATGCTTTTCCACCCTCTCTTGCATATGACAACAGCCTTTTGAGGAGAGAGTGTTATGCTCAACGATCTTAATGCCTTAGGTCTAGGTGTAACAGAAAGGTCTAGAATATCAGTGTTTCTTGGCCTTTGTCCTGTGAGTTGAGCATCTCTCCTCTGATGTTTATATTAGTGGTTTCCATACCACTGTCAAAAGCCTTATAGGTCTTCACTCAGAAAATAAGTGGCGGGGGATAGTTGTGACATAATTAAATCTAGTGGTTTTGTTTTGCTCCGGCGCCCTGTGATGGAGCCCTTGTGGTGACTGCATTTGACTTTTTTTTTTTTTTTTTTTTAGGAGTGCTGTGACTTAATCGTGTATAATGCAGAGTGAGGCATTTATGAAGTTTGTGGTCATTGAAGCTAAAGCTGTTAAGCATAAGTCTTTGATTTTAGAACTGAAAATGTCACAGATTGAGAGGGATCTTTCTAAGGAAGCCTGTATATGGGTAGAATCTGACCCTAGCACCAGTTTGAACATAATGAATGGATGCAACGGTCTAATGATTGGAGGACCAATAGGGGTGGGGTTTGTGGCTCATTCAAAATTATGGCTGAGAATTCCAGTTTTATTGGTGGACAATGGCGTTGGGTGTCTCAGAGGGTTTTGGCTGGCAAGATGACCGGATGATTAGACTTGGGAGTTACTATTTATACACTCTTGGGATGGGTTCTCTGCTTCTGTGCAGCACGTTGACATCCTCAGTTTTGCTTTCAAACAAGCACCTCTGAAAATAAGGCAATGAATTCCGCAGGGTAGAATACTTTTGAACAGCAAGTATTCATATGATACAACAGTAACTCATTCTTGCTCCCCCTATTTGCAGTTTTCCTCATATTACACCTCTTGGTGCCAGATCCGTCAAGCTAGATGAATATTTAATAAGGCATCTTAGCAGGGAGAACTGCTTAGAAAGGGAAGGGTTATAGCTTTAGGCTTCATGTGTTTGTGTCATAAGTATATAGGAAACATACCCTTCAGAAGCTGTTTGAGGTCACATCCATATTGCCTGGGGCTCTGAAATGATGGCTATATGAGATAGCGTAGAAAATCCCTAAATCTATCTGTTTTCTCTAGATGGCTGCACTACAAAGCCCTTTCTATGGTGACAAAATGAACCTGTATTCTTTGTGTAAGAAAATCGAACAATGTGATTATCCTCCTTTACCTTCGGATCACTATTCAGAGGAGGTAAGTGTTTCTTTTTATGGGTATTTCTGTGAATCTGTGTTGGACCTGGTCCTTTTTGCAAGGTTATCCAGAAGCTTTTTGCTGTCTTCCTCCTATTTTTTCTGACCTGTTTTTGTTGCCGTTAGGACTCTGGACACTTAACCACTGCTAACTAGTGCTAAAGTGCATATGCTCTGTCTAAAATATATTGATGATTGGTTTCTCCAAGATTGGCTTATTTGATTTACTATTAAGTCCCTAGTGTAGTGCACCAGGTGTGCCCGTGGCCTGTAAATTAAATGCTACTAGTGGGCCTGCAGCACTAATTGTGCCACCCACATGAGTAGGCCTGTAAGTATGTCTCAGGCCTTTCACTGAAGTGTCTGTATGCAGTTTTAAACTGCCATTTCGTCCTGATAAGTGCACCCACTTGCCAGACCCAAACCTTCCTGTTTATTACCTGTAGCGGCCCCTAAGGTAGGCCAAAGGCAGTCCCATGGGCAGGGTGCAGTATATTTAAAAGGTAGGAAATGTACTGATATGTTTTACATGTTCTGATAGTGAAATGCTGCTGAAATCATTTTTCACTATTACAAGGACTATCTCCCCCATAGGGTAACATGGGAATTACCTTACCTTTAAGTGTAGTTTCCCATTGGGAGCAGATAGAGATGAGGAGTTTGGGATCTCTGAATTCACAATCTAAGAATATATCTTTCGGTGACATTGGTTTTTGAATTGTAAGTTTGAAAATGCCACTATTAGAAAATTAGCATTTTCAAGCTTAACCATTCTGTGTCTCTCCCTGTCTGTGGATTACATGTCTGGGTCAGGATGACAGTTGTGCATTCACTCTAGACAGTCACACAAACGGATCTGAGGTGTGCCCTGCATATCCTGATGTCCCACCACCAGACTAATGGGTCTTCTTGCGCTACAGTGGTGGAAGGAGATGACACTTGCACCTGAATAGGGCCTTGCCTGTCCTGACTCAAAGCAGTCTCCAACCCCGTAGAGCGTGTCTGGGTCCAGGGTCTTGTGCATTACAAAGACATCTTTTTGAAGTTTTCCTACTTCAAAGACAGATATGGGTATAAATACTGGGCCTCTCACCCTGTTGTGTAGCCATTTTAGCTATAGTTTTATACACATTATTTGAGAAACTATGCCTGCTGTGTGCACCTTAACCTAGATACGTTTTATTCCAGCTCCATTATATTATTTTAACAATAGCCGCATTTGCGGTCTTGTTTTATTTTCTCTATCTAGCTGTTCTTCGCCTAGGTCAGCACTACGTTCTTAAACAAGACATTTCTTTCACTCTGTGCTTTTCTCAAGGCTGTAGTAAGATAGGTTGCTAGTAAAAGAGGTACGCTTTGTCTCTAATGTTCACAGAAACATAAACCCTCTTACGTGGGGATCCTTTCTTGGAACATCAACTGTTTTATTATAAAAACACTACTTTGACCCATGTACGTTAGAGGGAGATTCCAACCAGATGACCACGACTGTATGCGGATTGCTTCGCTGCAGCTGCTTATATAGACTATAGGCCTCTTGCTCAGGTATGAGGGATAATGTCTTCCCGGTGAACCTGAAGGGCAGATTTAGAGCTTTGCCTGCTGTGCGCTAACATAGCCTAGGTAGGAACTGTTCTTAGTGATGTTCGTGAAAATAGGTAGCGTTATTTTTATGTTTCTCTCCTTGTAACAATTTTTATCCTATTGTGCTTCATCATCATAGTTATTGCAGTGCATGCTTTATTATCTAAGATGCAGTTACTTCAATAAAACCTTATTGAACTATACTCTGCCTCCGATTGTCCTTTTATATGTGCGACTAATGTAACTGAGAGAAACGGATGAGATCTGAGTGACCACGATTTCCCTGAGGAGTCATTTGTGTCATGCGCCCGGTTCCCCCATCGTCCCTGCTCTGGGTGGCGATGAGGCACGGGTAGTTAGCTGGAAGAAAACCCAGATTAGGTCGACAGGTGTCACCTGGTGTGGGTTCAGACTCAGTTGCCAATAGTACAAGTGTTTCTGCCACCCAAATCCAGTAGTCTCATTAGGATAATGAGAACCTACGCAACATGGTGCCGCCAACATTTGGTCAGGCACTAATTTTCGGGTCCTCCCGAGTATCTCTGTCTCACTATATGCAAAGACACCTCAGTACTCTATACGGAGACCTCTGTGGTATTGAGGATTTTCCTACTCAGCTTAGTAGGGAGCACCTAATAAAGATGTAGGTTGTTCAAGCTTGAACCCTATAAGGATAACCCCCATTTTACTATTCATCATGGCAAACCTGCAACGGGTAGCAATTGCAGTCAATATGCGACCACCCCTTACTGCACATTTATTGTCACATGGCCTAACGGCCCAGGGTGGTCCTGTTACATTTGTTGTTGCGGCTCATCCAGCCCATAGAACAGAAATTTTCTATTCTTGGGTCACATTTCCAGCAGCTGATGGAACACAAATACATTTCATCCCTATACACCTGCAAATATACCTGCACAATATAGAGCATACGCTTATTTAGAAATACCTTTTTGTTATCAAGAACATAATAGTTTGCTTGCTGGTGCCCTACCTCATACAACCCTATACATTCGGTTAGGTCCTCTAAGTAATGATGGTCCTACCTGGCCTTTATTGGCCACATATACACCGCACACTGATGCAGCAAACTTGACGGTAGCTGAAGTCCGCCGCTTATATGCTGAGCTTATGGAAATATACCGACGGTTAGTACAGTTTGTAATGCAAACATTAAACACAAACCCAGCACGTGCTGCCCCGGCGCAACCACATGCAGTAACGCCAGGCATCAATCCTGCGACTGTACATTCAATCATGGCTAAAGAGTCCGCCATATGAGAAGAGATTCCATTTTGGCTAGCTCAAAAAATAAATGCACTGGAAGCAGTATTTCCCCACACGTGACCTCAGGATAAACGTAGAATATTAACTATGTGCTTGCCATTTGGGATGGTTCCCTCAGTAGATAGCTGCAATACTTGGGGGCATGGTATCTGCCACGCTCTATACTACCGCACATGGTACACCAACACTTGCCAATCTACCTGAAGTGTTAAAACAGATTCAAGATGAATACAGGGCTGCCCCGGCACTGGACTTGGGGATGCAACTCATGGGCAATTTTACCACTGTATCTTCAATTATATTAAGCAACCTTAAAGGGGAAGCAGTTGCACTAGCAGGGTGCATGGGGTTGCAGGACGTTGCTCTACAGGATCAAGAACGTGAGCTGCTAAAGATTATCATGGAGACCTACTCTAGCATTGGTCGAGATAGTCTGGGGGTCTGACCCACAAAACCACAGTTTCAGGGTAAATCTAATAAAGATGTTACCAAGCAAGCACCTGAGGGTTCTAAAAAACTGTGGGATGAAAAAAAAACAACACACCTAAAAAAGAAAGAGGAGAATCTCTGCATACGGAGACCCCACAGAATAGATATAATCTCGGAAATAGAGATAATATAAAAACACCTGACAGATATCAATATACTGATACACGCCAATCTCAATCCTTTCAGGACTCACCCGAAAAACAGAGAGAGGTGGGCGGTCAGAGCGAAGAACTGAGTACGTGAAACCGAGACAGGAATCACAATGCTCTACAGAAGTTCCTTTCAAAAAAGAAGAAAAACTTCCCCAAAACAAAACTCAATTTAAAAAGAAAAAAAGTGGCAGCAGTTGTGATTCGTCATGCAACTCAAGAGGGCTCTATTGAAGAACAAGAAGTGGGCACTCCCTCTTCTAGACAGTGCAGCAGGGGTCGCAATAGTTCGCTGGAATCTTCAAGAGCATCTGGAGATGAAAGCAACTGATGACTTCTTACAAGTTGAAACTGCGGACATGCGTGTCTCCAGGCCTGATAAGGTGTACAAAGTAATGTTACAGTTAGAAGGAGACATTGAACGCACAATAGACGCAATCTTTTGGGACCGTGTCGTAAACATTTATGATATTCTACTGGCCGAAAAGGATTGCCCACCTGAATTTGTCTGTACCTGCCCATATGGGGAAGAGGTTAGCAAACCTTCTTTCTCGCCCTTTGTTCCCAATGAGCTAGCAGAATCCTATGCTATTGATTGGACATTGGTGCATGCACCCGTGTTATATCGCAACCACGTAGAGTGGGATAAAGATTCCTCCTTTCATGTAATTCCGATTAAAAATCAACCTCAACCCCAATGCCCAATAAAACATGATGCTAAAGCACCCGCAAGGGAAATCCTCACACAACTGTGGTACCAGGGCATAATCGAACCCTGTGTCTCACCAATGAATAATTCTTTATTTCCTGTAGCTAAACCGGACCATTCATAGAGAATATTCTTAGACTATAGACACTTAGTCATACACGCACATATGCTATACAAAACTCTCATAGCGCAGCACTTATGAACAACATAGTGCGCAAAAATACAATACAACACAGGACATTTCCAATGGTTTCTTCTGACAAAATATAGCACCTAAAAGTAGAGACCTAACATGTTTCAGCGCACTATGCTCCTAGAAAAAATTGTGTTGTTTACCACAGGAGTATAAGAACAGTCCAGGACTGTTTGTAGCTCATGTAACTTCAATGTTGCACGACATTTACCCTGAAGCATTGTCCCTTATAGATGACATCTACCTCACGGACGATGAATTACTGCAACATCTAAGGCGGGGAGCCCACATTGTTGTTGAATTTGCCGAACTTGGTTATAAATTCAATAAAAAAAAAAAAATAGCCTTCCTTAGAGTCCTGTTTCTGGGATCCGAACTATCAAGTGAAGAAAAGACTCTAGCGCCACAATTCTTAGAAAAATGCGCACAGTTACAGCCTCCAAATATCATTAAAAAAACTCCAATCCTTATTGGGTTTTACATACACTCCAGATTACGCATCATGCATAAAACCTTTATATGACTTAATACGTCCTGACTTTTCCAGTAAAATCTGGACAGTCGAACACACACGCATTCTCAGAGCATTGCAACAATACATGCTTGCAGCACAACACCTGCACACAAGGGACAATAAAAAACATCTGGTCATCGGAATAGTTGCTTGTGCCATTGGTTTTACCTATGTAACATTCAATGAGGGTGAGACAGTCCTGATTGCATACAAATCACATTTGGTCTGTATAGCAGAACAACGTTTTGCTACCACTGAGAAAATTCTCACTGCTGTTCAGATGGCTATCATTAAAGAAAGACCACTGGTTCAGGGAAAATGCGTTATTATCGTATCTCCAATCTCAGTCCTTGAGGCTGTTACTAAAGCCGGCATTCCAAATGCTAAAGAATTACATCCACGTTGGATCCAATGGGCAACGTCTCTGATAGCCACTGATGTTGAATATATTTTTGACCCAAAGTTACAAACTCAAGAATTTTTGCAATGTGAACTAAAATACCCAGTTCCCTCATATAAATTGCCTATTGATCAATATCAAAGAGTCAAGTACACCGATGGCTCAGCACAACCTGCAATAGGCACAAAGCATCAATACTCCGCTGCTTGCGCAGTCATAACCGGCTATATGGAGGGTAGTAAGTTCTATCCATAACATACTTTCACGCAAACCCTAGGGGATTCCACTGCACAACTAGCAGAGCTAAAGGCTCTGGTAATAGCACTGGAACATACAGATCCTGCACAGCTAACACTGATTGTCTGTGATTCGTTATATTGTATCCAGTCCTTTAATCAATATCTGAATTACTGGCGCCAGAATGGGATCAGAGATCCTAAAGGTAACACCATCAAACAAAGACTTCTGTGGGGGAAGTAGCGGATCTGAAGGAAATGCTACCAAATGTCCATGTTGTACATACACTTGGACACCAGCGCATGTTGCTGGGAATACACTGGCTGACGAAGCAGCCAAATCAGCAGTAGCTATGTCTTCTGTTGCTGCACTAGCTCGTTCTAGGACGAAACCGTACAATGAGATATGGGCTGCGGTGAAAGTCACGGCTGAATGCATGGGCTCACCAAAAGCATTTCCTGCCAAATATGGGAGGCTTCCTTGACGCACCAGTCAAAATACCAGGCGTGGGAGTTCGAGTACTTCCTAATAAAAACATAAGACCAGAGTTGATCAGAGCAGCACATGAGGGAGTTGCCTCTGCCCACGCCGGTGTGGTGGCTACAATATCATTATTGCAAGCTTATTATTGGTGGCCAGGTCTATACAAACAGACCAAGCAGTATGTCCGTTGTTGTGACATCTGCCATCAAATTAAGGGTTCTATTGCAAACGCCCACCACAGACACCCCTCCTAATTTCAAACAAACCATTACAATGTGTGTACTTGGACCATTGTGGTCCCCTGACACCTGATTGTGTATACAAATGCATCATGGTCGCTGTTGACGCCTGCTCCAGATTTCCATGGGTGTGGCCACAACGCTCGGCTGACGCTCGGACTGTTATTAAAGATTTGCGAGTCTTTATCAGCACATATGCAGTTGCGGCTTTCCACTGGGACCAGGGCCGTGCTTTTGCCTCAAGGGCATTCAGGGACGCCATGGCTTTGTTAGAGGTCCAATTCCATTACTCGTCTCCATTTCATCCCGAGGGAAATAGTGTCGTGGAGCGAAGAAACTGAGATTTAAAGCAATCCTTAACAGCCAGAGTATTAAGTACGGATCGTAATTTGCTTGATCAACTGTATGGAGTCCAGAGAGCACTTAATAATCTGCCTATGAGGTCCCTGTGGGGTCGTACTTCATATGAGTGCCTGTTTAGAACTCAAATGTATGTTCCAGATCTTGATGGTCCTGGTGTGGAGGTGGCAGAAACACTTTTTGACATAAATGAACATGTCACTGTCATGCAGGAATTAAAACAGTTCAGTGACGACAACGCTTCTGCCAGTGCTGCCTCTGTAGGAATTAAGGATGTACCAATAACATCTACCGTCTGACTCTCCAAAGGTTGGAGATCTAGTATGTGAAAAAGTTGCTGTGAAAAAGGAGTTCGGTCTCTCGTATCGTGCACCAGTTCCAATCCTGGGACTACATGGTACCAGAACTGTTATTCTACCACCGCTGCCTGCTTCTAAAGAAAACCGCTTTGTCTCCATTGGCAATGTCAAGTTACACCATGTGGTCGATCCTGCACAGCAGACCAAGAGGAAAAGCCAGTAGTATCCAAATCCCTCTCAGTACTGACCAAGATGTCCCTCTACAAGTTTTGAGCAGCAATGCTGACACCTCTCTGAGCTTGGGGAGAGTGGAATATGATCTTGTATTAGTTCCACTAACATCTATTACAACAAGCAACAGGAAAATTGCTGATCGATTTGACTCGACCTCTACGCAAACGGATGGCGTCATTTACAGTGAACCAGCCTACCAGTTCTCCTCCTTCAAATACAGCTCTAGTTTTTGCATGAACTGCTTCTGGATATTTTGCTGACATCAATGACACCTTTTTGGACTCATTTGCCTCTTTTTTACCTGAACTGCCAAAAACACGTACGCTGCTTAAAACAAATTACCTTATTCTCCCATGGAACTATCTGCGACTTTCCTTGACTATATTAGTTTTCCTCCTTACGTTCTTTCTATTAATACATGGTCACTACCTTCCTGAACGATCAACAGTTGAACTGGTGCATGAGGTCCTAAAACCCAATTTTTCTTCTCACAAGGTCCGCAGAGACTTGTCTTTCGTGAACATTTCCGCTATACCGATTCCTGATGGGATTGTTTGTGATAAAGTCACAATTCATATATATGGCCCGACGGAAGTCATTCAAATACCATATGTGTTTAAACTTTCTATGAACTATGTAATAATACCCGGAGTTGTTTCTGATGACTGGGATGTGAAAACAGTTGATTCTATGATGACTGAATTGCAGTATTTTACTGTATTTGAAAGTGAGGATGTTTATCAATCTAAAGAAAATTAAGGTGACGTGTTTAGCTATAATTATTATGGACAATATTTCATACACAAAGCAAGTACCCCAAAGACTATTTTTTACTACACACAATGGGAACATTGTCCAACTCCACCACAACGGGGTTCTAAAACATTCTGAAAAATCTACCCATTTTTCTGGGCACAATGTTTAAAAAATGCTGAGTCGTATAATTTCAAATTGCCATTTGTGGAAAATTTACATATATTTTCAACAGATACAAAATTCATCTATTTGGATTCCTTTGTTTCCTGGTTTGCTATAAAGGCTGTACATATTTGTTGAAGTCGATTGACTTAAAAGGTGTGTGTGGAACAAAAAAGTGGTAAATAAGGGGAGTTAAGCTTTATTTAGAGGATGTCTGATGCTTGTTCAAATGATATTTTTAAATGAAACTGTACAACAGACAAGTTGTTTAGGCTTAGCAAAAATTAAGGGTTTTAATACCCCAAGTATTCCTGCCCCTGCAAAACTTTACAAATGGCAGACGTATATAAATGCAACTGAAGATCAGCTTGATGAATGGGTCCAAAAAGGGACATTTAATGCTTCACTTTCGCATCCTGGCGGGTGGTTATTGTGGCCAATGGATACCAATGGGGGTCATAAACATTTTAAAAGCCCCACTGGGGGTTTTAGAGCAAGTAGGCCTGACCCTTGCTATGTGTCATCTGAACATGCGGGTATAGTAACAACATACAGTGTAGGGTAACTATGCTAGCAATGGTTGAAGAGTTCCTCATGACATGCTGTTAGAGAACACCTCAGTCTCCTATCTAATAACTCTGATTTACAGGATTTCTTGTTAGGCCCGAGAAAGCGCTTCTTATATGCAGTCTAAAATTAAATTTGGAAGCTTTCTGAACAAGAAGCTGCTGCCCTGTTAAGGCAAATAGATCAAGAAAACTTACAGAAGGCATTAGCTGTTGTGGATAATGGGATTCATACCCTGTCTGACCGAATATACACCTTAAACAACATTGTTTCTTCTGCAATAGACGTAATAAAAAGTGACATGTCCTCTTTACACCATGGACAGAATCAACCAAGGTCCATTATGCAGTTAGGGTGGACACCACAAACACTGAAGGAAGGTCGCGTTCCCCCGCAACAGGTTAACGCAAGGGACATATTTTCCACATTTAATTTAACGCGACAACATCTACTAATGGCTAAGAAAGAAGAGGCTTATGTCATGTTAAATATTGAGAAATTAGAAAAGTTGCCTTTTACTGTGGCTGAAATATCATCTGCTGAGTGGTTAATAAACAGGTTCATTAATCTGCCTATTTCAACTCTTCAATTCACGTCCTGCTTAAAACACATTCCAGATGGCATATATGAAAGGCTAGGAGATAGTTACATCCATGAGGCGTAGGAGCTACCCTTCTTGTACAAATGTCTCAGTGGCATGAAAGAGGTCTTTCTAAGTGATAGAGAATGTAATAGTTCTGTCAGCCATTCAATGGTTTGTAAACAGCTGTCCTTGCACAGGTCATGTAACGCTTCGGCAGTGAATTTGGCTTGTAATCTGAAGAGACTCCCAGCCCCCTTGATTAGACCTGCGTTCCAGGTGCTCTCGAATGGCAGCTATGGCCTCCTCAATAGTGAGAGCTGTTGTGGGATGCGAGCCGGAATAGTTTGTCGTTTCTGTCTCTAAGATCGTTACATGCTGCTGAAACGTACTTTTTCCTGCTACACGACAGAGGGAAGTAGCTGAGATTTAGCCCCATATTGCTACTTTAAATGTGTATTTTGACAAGTTGAGCAGACTCAAGGCTTTATTGTTTCAAAACCATGTGGCGCTTACATATACACGCAAGACCTATGCGCCTCAGGTTGCAAGGTCATCCGCAGAGATACAGTCCCTTTTAAGTACTAACTTTCCGAGACACTTTGCTGAGCTCGTGGGACAAATATTTAATGCGTCCAGTACTACTGGAATTGCAAATTTCTTTAACGCTGTTTCTGGTTTCGTTCACACCTTCTCCATATTTGGCTTAATACCTTCAGCCATCCACTCAATATTCTCCAGTATTTTGGTGGGATTTCCAATAACTTTGGCTATAATAAGTGGTGTCTTGCTATTGCTACTTTTTATGTGCAATGGCTGTCCCTTGGCAAAAAGGAATACTGAAAGCGTTTCCACCAGCGCAGCTGTGTTGTGAACGCATGAAGCAGTACTTTGGAGCATCACTCCTGGAGCAAGTGGAGTGTGACTGGTCTCTGTCATTCAGACCAGTTTTGCATTGTGTGCAGCCCGTGTTTCGGTGCCTTTTGTGCCTTTTGAATGTGCACTGAAAGTCTGTCTTTCTACGCAGTGCTTGCTTTCATTGGACGCTGATCTGTTGATGTTCTCGGTGAGGGCTCATTACCAGCCATGAGAGTTGAAGGTGCATTTGCTACGGGAAGCTGTTTGAGTTGCCCTTTGTTGATCATTCAACTCTAAGCTCACTGTTGGGCACACCACGGAATGCTGCTGCCTTGGCTGGAGCTCAAGCTTTGGAACACGAATGCTCCTTGGTTTTCCTTGGCGATGAACTTTCTAATTTACCACCTGCCGAAGTGGAAGATTTCCTGTCTTCAATTGGCCTGGGTTTGATTGGCAACTTCCATAATGATTCTGACTTTTGCAATTCAGCTTTTTCTTGACCCCACACTTAACATGTAAATTGTCCTTTTAATACATGCTCAAGTGTCAGTAACTTGTCATTATTGACATTCCCATATATATATATATATATATATGACTTTGATTGAATTTTAGTAGCTTTTATACATATTTAGGCTTTAAACAGGCAAGGGGAGGGTGTTGTGTAGACATTTTAGCTATACGTTTCTACATGTTATTTTAGCAAACTAGGCCTGCCGCTGTGCACCTTAACTTAGATATGTTTAATCGAGCTCCGTTATATATATTTTTTAACATCAGCCACATTTGCGGTCTTGTTTTATTTTCTCTAACTAGCTCTTCTTTGCCTAGGTCAGCACTACGTTCTTAAACAACACATTTCTTTCACTCTGTGCTTTTCTCAAGGCTGTAGTAAGATGGGTTGCTGGCAGAAGTGGTACGCTTTATCTCTAATGTTCACAGAAACGTACACTCTCTTACGTGGGGTTCCTTTCTGGGAACATCATCTGTTTTATTATAAAAACACTTCTTTTACCTATGTACGTTAGAGGGAGATTCCTACCAGATGACCACAACTGTGTGCTGATGGCTGAGTGATTCGCTGCAGCTGCTTATGTAGACTAGAGGCCTCTTGCTCAGGTATGAGGGATGATGTCTTCCCAGGGGAACCTGAAGGGTAGAATTAGAGCTTAACATGCTGTGCTCTAACATAGCCTAGGTAGGAACTATTCTCAACAATGTTAGTGACAATATTGTAGTGTTAGTTCTATGTTTCACTCTCCTTGTCACAATTTTAATCCTATTGTGCTTCATCGACCTAGTTATTGCAATACATGCTTTATTATCTAAGATGCAGTTACTTCAATAAAACCTTATTGAACTACACCCTGCCTCCGATTTTCCTTGCATATGTGAGACTACTGTAACTGAGAGAAACAAATGAGATCTGAGTGACCACAATTTACCTGAGGAGCCATTTGTGTCATGCACCCGGTTGCTCAATCATCCCTGCACTTGGGTGGAGCTGAGGCAGACTAGTTAGCCGGAAGAAAACCCAGATTAGGCCGACCAGTGTCACCTGGTGTGGGTTCATACCCAGTTCCCTGTAGTACAAGTGTGCCTGCTGCACAAATCCAGTAGTCTCATTAGGATATTTAGAACCTACGTGACAGCCCCACATTGTTAGAATCCTTCTGGACTGAGGACATTCTGCCAAGAAGAAGAGCTGGATGCTGTAGAAGGGACTGTCACTCTGCCTGTTGCTTTGCTGTGCTGACCTGCTGCTTCTGTCCTGGAAGTGAAAGGACTAGACTTTGCTTTCTACATCCTGCTTCCAAAGGTTCTCCCAGGGCTTTGACTCCGCTTGCCTCCTGTTAAGAAGTCTCAGAGACATCAAAGATTTCATCTGCCAGCACCTGGGATCTCTTGCTCAGAGTCCTTACTTGTCAAATGGTGCCAAATCCAGTCCCTGGGCCCTGGGGAGTGAGTTCTGGTGCAACTAAGAAGAAACCAAGCACATTGATTCCAGAGCGACTTTAGAACCAGCGCCGATGTCTGACTCCACACCGCCACCTGCACTGGAGCTGCTGTTCCCGCTGTGTGCAACGACCACGACTGACGCCACATGCCCGACGAAGCTGCAGCACCCCTGAAGTGCTGCCACAGCGTGAGTCCAGAAAGCTGTGTCACTGACATCCATGGCACCCAGCTCCAACTCTGCGCAGCACCTGTGGTGTGATCGCAACACCTCAAAGTCGATGCCTTGCTTCTTGCCCTGCTGGATCATCAACCCCATCTTGTCGTAAGGAACCGATGCCTCGCAGCAAATGCGGCGTCACCTCCCCGGCAACCATAATGTTCCAACGTCTCGCCACCCCTACCTAGCAATAAGGAGTTGATGCCTCACCTCCCCGGTGGCAGTAAGAAACAGACGCCACACCAGCGACGCCTCATGTCCACGACTCGGTGCAATATCTTTGCTTCCTTATTGTCTTCCAAGGTGCAGTATCCCAGGTCAGTCCGACTCCATAACCAGCCCACACTCACCTCACGAGTGGTGTTGGACTATTAGTAACGATTCTTTCAAGACGTCATGAAAGCCCCTTTTGGAGGTATTGTGCTTCTAACCGCTGTACTACATTTAATCTTAAAAAATGTGTATCTTTAATTGTGAATGTTTGATTTTTGTCATTTGAGTCTTGTTGTACTCGGATAAATATTGTCTATTTGTCTAAATTGGTGTGGAGTACTTTTGTGGTGCTTTCACTGTGTTACTGTGTGTGGGTGTACAAATACTTTACACATTGCCTCTGAGATAAGCCTGACTCCTCATGCCAAGCTACCAAGGGGAAAGCAGGGCTTATCTTAGCTGTCTGGGTCCCTTACCCTGACAAGAGTGAGGGTCCCTACTTGGACAGGTTGCAAACCACTTCCAACTAGAGACACCATTTCTAACAATCTCACACTATGGTCACATTGTTCTATCTTGTTTGTATCCCATCCTGTTTGATCTACATCCTTAGTTACCTATTAGTCCTGAAATAGACCCCAAACTAATAATATCAGTAGCCATCTTAATTTGCTGTATTGAGGCTTCCGCAGTGGTACTTCCCAAAATTCAATTTTCCACACTTGGGGATGAAAGAGGAAAAAGAGTCTGCATTTCCTTTGTCACTGTTTTAGTGCAAACAGTGGATGCCACTTTCAATCTTCCTACCTTGTAAGTTGGGAGTCCCCATTAAAAATGTCAATTGAAAAAATGCTTATTATTCCTCTCTTATAGGATGCAAGACTGGGTTGTTACATTATAGCTGCTTACAACAATGGACTGTGTTATTATCCTCTCAGTTTGTAACTGCTTTGATGGATTTCCCTCCATTTCTGCTAAGCAGCCTTGTAGGTAAATTGTTGTTTACCCACCATTTATTCTAGTCAAAATGTTCCTTTTACCAATTGCTATTTCCTGTATTGTCTTCTGTGTTTTATTTTTTTTTGTTTTGTATCTGTGCAATTTCTTTATCCTCCACACACACCCTTGAAACTAAGGTTTGAGCGCTGTCTGTAGAGAGAACAGTTGCTAGATCTTTGTTGACTGCTAAATTGGCTGCAGTTTCTTGAGGGCTGCCCTCCCCGCCTATTATCAATGGCTGTCCACTTTGGTTGAAAGAGGTTTATAATAAATCACTTCATGAGTAATCATCTCATGAATGAAGGTGCCATGCTGAACTGAGAATCATTTTCAACAGTAATAAATCTTGAGCTCCACCAGGTTACACCATGCAGTCTCGACCATGACTTTGTCCGCCCACAATGTGACATCATTTGGAAATATAAGGTGCCAACCGGTGTCAGTTCCTGTTATTCCACTGAGTATTGTTGTTAGTCTTGGTGCTTTACTAATGAAATCCCTCTCCTTCTTACAGTGACTGGGACTCTGCAGCCTAAGTCTTCTGTTCACTGATTCACTCAAAGATCCTCAGTAAGCCAGACACCAACCTATATTTGGTCAAAGCCCACAGGGACACGCTGAAGCATTCCCCTCCAAATAAATCTCCTAACAGGAGACAATCTCCCAAAGGGCTTTTCTTACAAAAAAATAAATTGAAATGGCATTGATAGGAGCAATTTCTTTTTTCTTTAAGAAAACAATCCCACTTCAGGATGTTTCAAAGTCTCAAAGCTGTTTTCTGAATCCAGATTCTTTCTCCTTGTCTGAGAAAATTCCAACGTAAGTAAAAGGAGCAGGATTTACAAACTCTCAATGACCCAGCACAGGTTTAGACCTTTTATTTGACCATACGGAATTAACTCCGAAAAACTGTGGAACGCTCTGCCACCACTCCACCTCCTCCAAAGGTGAAGCCTTCACCTGCAGAATATGTTGCCCTGACCCTAACACTTGACAATTCAGTGTTGACATGAGCTCCAGGCCCTGCTTCTAAGAAGTAGTCCATACCTGCCAAGGTTCAATCCCACTTGTGATAGGTGCCCCCCTATGATGACACTTCAGACGCAATCCACAGAGCCATTCCAGACCCCACCTTTGAAGACTTGAAATTTTGCTTCAGTCAGCTGAGCGGTGAAGGAAAAGGTTAAGCCATATTTTGGTGATGTACTCGTGGCTGGTTCCCAAGGCCTAAAAATGTGCCTGGATGGAAGAATTGTTTGGGTCCGACTGATACACTGGCCTTGCCTGATAAGTATTATGGCTGTATAGAAGACAATCACTCTGAGCCTGGCATCCTTCCCTTTTACAAAACATATGCTGGCTTATGTCTCTGTGGCAGATAAATCTACCTGTGTGACAGAAATGTTGCAGCCATCCTTTAGAGTTTGAGAGGTCTTGCTTTCCTTCAGTGATGCACTTCCAGGGCCTTTTCTGTTTCGGAGAATCCCTGTTGTACTTAGAAGCCCACCACCAAGTAGCTAGATGACCTAGACCTGCTCCATGTTAGTTGACATTCTTGCTGTATCCTTCACCAAGTCCCCTCTTGATAGAGCATCAAAAATACTGGAATATCTGGGCCAAAAGCTCTTTGCCTGTGCCAGCCTCTCTCTCTGCATGGTGAGCAACTCCTGGTCCATTATGTGCACAACCTTGGGTAACAAGCAAACTGATGGTTATTAACCTTTCAGACCACATGAAGAAGCCATTCTTTTACTTGACCAGTGATGGGTGGAATGCCTCCAAAACAGTTCCCGAAGAGCAGCCTGGAATCTGTGGATGTCATGATGCACTGTCACTTATAAAAATAAAAAAAATTCCTTCTCAAGAGATGTCAAGACAACCCTCAAAGAAAGAGGAAGGCAGACTTCTCCATGGAATGCTTGAAAAACCACAGAGTTGTTCCTCACTTGGTGGGCCTAGCCTCCCTGGGGAGTCAGTTCTAGCTACAATATAGGACATTTCAAAGCTCCTTCCTGTCTCAACATTCATGGCAATGTCAACTTATGCAGCCTTTCCAAGTACCCAAGCAGCTGCATGGCTTCTTTGAAGGTTAGGGTGGATTTCGGTAACGCCATATTCAACAACAGCCGCAAAAATCCCATCCCTTGATTTTCTTCCTCTTTACTACTTCGAAACCTCACTGCCTCCTTGCTCCTCTGTAAGGCTTCACCTTCCGGTAGCTGGTGCCTCTCATTTTTCCTCCATTTGGTAGACGATTACGATGAGTAGCTGGATGATTGTTAATCCACAATAGCTACGCTATGACTATTCCTCCCCTCTGAACTGCCCTCTGTACATCAAGATCTCCTCTCCAGCACAGGTTTTGATTCTGTAAGCTGAATTTTCCCTCGGCTGAGGTGGTACCCCTGGAAGAAAGGCACACTGAATTATATCCCCTTATGTCTTAGTTCCCTAGAAGGCTAGAGGTCCGAGACCCATCCTGCACCCCAACCTTCAGAATTTGTTCAGGATGCTGTAACTGAGCAATGCATAGCTGGGTCTGTGTGGGATGGGCTATTTTCACCTCCTGATCCTTCCTGCCACCAGTCTTTACCTTAAGTTCCCAGTGGGGTCCCACCACTCTAAGTTCATGATAATTGTTTTTGGAGTGATGATTGTTCTTCATGAGTTACATGCAGGCAGTTATGGCTTCCTCACTACTAAGGTCACAAGCCTATGGTTTTCCATACTTGGAGACTGACTGGTAGAATTAGTGTCTCTGGCACTCATTACAGAACACATGCAGTGCACAATAACCCTTCTCCATGACTTGGGTTTCACTGTAATTCACAGAAATCTTGTCTCTGAGAAAACAATGCCTTCAATATCCAGGATATCTTTTGACATGGATTCAGATCAGCCATCAGGATCTACACTTGTTGATGTTTACCTCCAGTCTCTAAGCGGATCATCCATTTTCCCCTTTGAAAGCCTTTGGCAAGTCTTTTGGTCCACATCAGAGCACCACATGCACATAAATGTGCTGGAACTATGATCAGTGCCTTGCCATGAAGGTCTTCCTCCCTCCCACCTCAGAGAGCAGCATCCGTAACATGTCTTTCGAGACCACCACTGTCCATTTTATTAATAAACAGGGGTGTCTGGGCTCATGGACCATATGATGGAGGGCAATTTACCTGTGGCAGTGGCTACAAACTAGGGATATTTTCCCGGTAGCCTCTCACCTTGTTGGTTCTTTCAGCATGAGAAAGGGTACTCTGTCGCCTTTTTTGAAGGACCACAGATGTAACCTACATCCTGAGGTGATGGACATGATGTTTAGATTCTTGTGTTTTGTGGATAGGTTTGCGATGGCCCGAGAACTACAAGTGTCCTCCGTTTTTGTGCCATACTCTCTGAATGGTTTACTGGGGAATGCTTTCAGGTTTACTTAGTCTTAGCTGTACATGTACCTAAAAAATCTGCTTCTGTCTTTTGTCCTGTGGGTGCAGGAAGAGTGAGCATAGCTAATCCCGATTACTCCTAATTGAGTAAGAATGTTCTGGTATGCCTATCAGTTGGCAGTCAGCATTACAGCACCTCTCCTCCTGCACTGGTTAGATCATCTCTTGCAGCAGGATGGCCACGTCCTTTATCCAAGTACTCAGACTCTGCAGCTGCAAGTGTCTGTTTTGTCTTCCTCTTGAAGTGTAGAAAGTCCTCTTGGCTGCCAGGACACCCACAGCACAACCATCTGCGTGGATTGCTAGTGCAAGTTTGTTCAGTTGTGTGAGACAGAAAGTCTCAATCCTTTTCAGTCATGCTTTTCTAATGTTTTACAATGTGCAGTGTTTCTTGCCCTACAGGGACAACCAGTGGCTATTGCAAAAACGTTATTTGGCTGCCTTCTCTATCATCATGTCTCCTTAACGAGCCATATTTTGTTTCACTTGCCACAAGCTGCACATTTTCTGAAGGGTTTACTTTTTCCTTGTCCTCTCAGTCTCTGGTGCAATTTGAACCTTGCCTTAACTTTTCTAACTGCAGTTCCACTGTTTGACCTCTCACTCACTGTCTTTTAGATAGCAGTGACTTCAGACCGTAGGGCCAAAGAACTTCAGATCCTCTCAGTTTGTCCACCTTTCACAATTTTTCACCTGGACTAGTTGGCTTCCTTTACCTGCCCATCCTTTCTACCGAAGAAGATATCTGCATTTCATTCAAGCCAATCTGTAACCTTACCATCTTTCTTCCCTCCACATCCTACCACAGATGAGTCCAGTATCCTATTACCTCAACCACACTCGAAAGGACAGAAAGGATGATAAGCTCTTTCAGGGCTTCGCCAGCGCTAAGAAGAGCAAAGTAATTAACAATTATTTCTCCTTGGGTCATCGTTGGTATCAAGATCTGTTACACTTTAACCAAGGTGGTCCCTTCAGAGCATACTCCTACCCACTCAAATAGTATTATGGCTGCTTTGAGATTCTAGCTTTTACCTAAAATTACAAGCCCACACTTCTAAGGCCGTTAGCTGTGTTAAGGACTGTTTCCACTGTCATCTACTTAACAGATGTCAAGTCTGTATGAGTCTTATTCTGCTTCTGTTTGATCACAAGGATTGAGGTTAATCCAGTAGGTGGTCATACTACATTAGCATTGCTTCTACGTAATTTATATTGTTTTTCATCAGTTAAGATTCTCGCTTAGTGATTATGGAGAAACTGATCTAGCTCCTAGACCAGTTTCTTCTTAATTTTTGTTTACATCTTCAGCCTTGTAGTCTGGACAGCTTGTATCTAGTGATCTGGCTATTACATTAAGGATTATTCTGCATTAATACTTTTTAAGTAACGCATCTTGCTCCACTTTTTCAATATATACACTCTGTTGCCTGCCTTTTAAAAATATCAGTTTCCATTAAAATCAGACATCCTTGAACTTCGTGACACTCCAAAATGAGTAAAGGAAGGAGTTAAGGTTCATGTACCAGAATAGAATAAATTATGATTTGATCCCAACCCTTGTGACATGGATGGTGGACTTTGTACTGTTTCACAGTGTTGGACTTTTTTGCTTATGCAGGGTCATCCCCAATCTTTTTGCCTCCTGTTGCTGTTTGCTTTTGAACTCTGAGCATTTTACCACTGCTAACCAGTGCTAAAGTGCATACGCTCTCTCTGTGCAAATTGTATGTGATTGGTTTCTCAATGATTGGCATATTTGATTTGCTAGTAAGTCCCTAGTAAAGTGCACTAAAGGTGCCAGGGCCTATAAATCAAATGCTACTAGTGGGCCTGCAGCACTGGTTGTGCCACCCACATACGTAACTCTGTAATCATGTCTCAGACCTGCCATTGCAGTGTCTGCAGTTTTAACTGTAAATTCGACTTGGCAAGTGTAGCCACTTGCCAGGCCTAAACCTTCCATTTTCTTACATGTCAGGCACCCCTAAGGTAGGCCCTAGGTAGCCCCAAGGGCAGGGTGCAGTGTATGGTTAAGGTAGGACATATAGTAATGTGTTTTATATGTTCTGACAGTGAATTATTGGCAAATTCGTTTTTCACTGTTGCAAGGCCTGTCCCTCTCATAGGTTAACATGGGGGCTACCTTTAAATCTTATTAAAGTGTAGATTCCCTTTGGGAGTGGATGGACATGTGGAGTTTGGTGTCTTTGAGCTCACAATTTAAAAATACATCTTTTAGTAAAGTTGATTTTAAGATTGTGCGTCTGAAAATGCCACTTTTATAAAGTGAGCGTTTTCTTGCTTATACCATTTCTGTGCCTCTGCCTGTTTGTTTGATTCCCTGTCTGGGTCAGTTTGACAGTTGGGCTGGTTGCACCTCACACTAGACAGTGACACAAAAGGAGTTGGGGTGGAGTCTGCATTTCCTGATGAGCCATCTGTGCTATGAGGGAGTGGTCACTTACACCTGAAAGGGCTGTGCCTGTCCTCACACAGTGCAGTCTCCGACTCCCTGGTGAGTGTCGGGGGCCTGGCCTGGGCAAGGCAGGATTTCACATTCAAAAGAGACTTTACTTTGAAGTAGGCCTACTTCAAAAGAGAAATTGGGTATAAGAAGGCACCCAAAACCACAGACTTTATAACACTTCTGGAAAAAAGAGGAACCTTTGCCTGGAGAAGAGCTGAGGAAGAAGTTGCCCTGCCTGTGACTGTGCTTTGTGGAGCTATCCTGCAGTTGCTGCTTCTGCAAGAGAAAGAGGGCAAAGACTGGACTTTGTGTGCCTTCCAACTTGTGAAGAAATCTCTAAGGGCTTGATTTAGAGCTTGCCTCCTGTTGTTTGAAGTCTTAGGGACAGCAAAGACTTCTCTCTGCCAGCACCTGGAGTCTCTGGAGAGACTCCTGCTCTTACAAGTGGTGCCCTATCCAGTCCCTGGGCCCTTGGAAGGAAAGCTGGTAAAAATTCAAGGAAATCGACTTTGGATCTGGTGAAGCCGCCTGCACCTGACTCCGTGATCTTCGTTGGAACGCAATGACCTTTGCAGGCCCAATGCCTCTGCAGCCCCGCTGAATTCCGCGACTCCGTGGAAGTCTCCGCACCACGTTGTGACCAACGCCGCTCAAAGTGCACGGATTCAACGTTTCACACAGATGCTGCGATCCCAGACTTCGCACATCGGCTTGTTTTCACTCTTCACCAAAGGTACTGTACTTGGGGGTCTACGTGACTCCGTGTCCAGCGCTGCTGGTGTCGGCTTGTTGGGAACTACTCAGTCACGACGCCGTGTAAACACCTCATCGAAGTATTTTGTGTTTCTAAGCGCTATTTTTTTGTTTAATCCTTAAAAATGTATAACTTGACTTGTATATGTTGGATTTTTGTTGTTTTGGTCTTGTTTTGTTTAGATAAATATTTCCTATTTTTCTAAACTGGTGTTGTCATTTTGTAGTGTTTTCATTAAGTTACTGTGTGTGTTGGTACAAATACTTTACACCTAGGTGTCTCTATTTGTAGCTCAAACACTGCTCAGGACTTTCTTGTGCCATTTTTTGGACTGTATAGGACCGAGGCCCTTAATACAACATCACAACCAGAGTCCTGTGCAAATAGTGGACATCTGCTTACTGAGACATCCATTACTGCCTTATTGAAATCTTGAAACGAAATGTGGTTAAATTTAGTAAATATTATACGGCCATTGTTTTCAATTGAGTGAATTTGCCCAGGCCGTTTCGGGGTATTTGCTAACATTTTTTTCAAAGGCAGCAAAATCCATAAATTACACCAATAGTGTGTGAAAGTTTGACACAGTTGGCCTCACACTGAGCAAAACCTGAAAAAGTTTTTGCCATTTAAATTGGCCAATATTCAACTGATTGCAGTGAAGCAATTGATTTGAGACTGCTGGGAATAGGATAGGGAGTTATGTAGCCAATGCATTCAGCTGACTAACAAACGTATACTTGGGTCAAATTTGCAATAGTAAGCCAAAAACTCGGGCTTTACAGGCGCTTACAGCTTTGCATAAACAAGAAAAACAGAAGTGCAAAAGATTAAACAAACCTGCATTTTGTGGTGCTATGCAAAGAAAAAGAGCGAGCTATGCAAAACTCCACTCCTATAAGTACTGCAAATACCCATGAGTAAGGTTAATACCAGGAAAGCAGCTATTACAAAGGGCCTAACAATTGCTTATGGGTCGATACTTGGATTCGCTTTCTCTTATGATACACAAGATACTTGAAAACACATGTCCACTTAAAAACTGAGAAATTAAATCGTTTATCATTGAGGGAATTGTGCAGTAGTTAAAGGTTTGTCTCCGTATTCCATAATTTAGCATTTTTGATGTACTGACTATGGAAAAGTGAGATGAAGAGCAAAAGATTGGCAGTTTTGGCTTAAGTAATCTTTTGGAGCTGAACCAAGCATGTCATGCACATGGTGGTCTCTTGCTATAGTTGTGTTGTGGGCAAACCTACAGTGGATTGGAATGTCTCCGGAGTAATTATCAGTGGCTGATGTTAATTCAAGGTTCAACACATTACTTTTTTCCAATTGGGAATTCCTGGGCACGATCCCTGTTCCTACTGGTCGATTAGGCTCCTTCTGGAGCTTGCTGATGAGCTGCTAATATGCTGAAAGTGGACTGGGCAGCTTGTTTTCTCATGAAGAAGGGACCTGTTCTAACAGTTTGGGCTAGACTGCTATTATTGGAGCAGAGCCAACCTTACATGTTGCTGGTTTCTATCTAAAGTGACATAGTATGCAAAAAGATGGTGCACTGGAAGGCAGCCCAAGTAATGACCAAGGGCTCAAATTATTTCAAGCATTCCATCATTTTTTAATAGGAGAAAAAATAAAGCAGGGCTATTTCCTGGTAGTTCTAGGAAGAATAAAAGCGTTAGCAGATCCTCAAGGAAGCAAAGAAAAGGAGTAGAGCACAGAATAGCCCAAAATAACTTTAACTACAGCCATGGGTGATGGCCACCAGGGAGAAAATCTTAGTAGTAATCACCTGAAGGGACATCTACAGTGATTCAAAGATCTGAGGCATCCGGAAATTGTAAACAAGAGCACAATCCCAGTCAAAATGCAAGTGTGGAACCTAGAGTGGGAGCACTCAAAGCTGTGACTCAAGACACAAACAGCCTGATTGAGTTGGTCAGGTAATTCTGACCATTGTGAACCCCTGTTTATGCATGGGTCGAAATTACGAGTTAAAAGGTATTTAACGTATGTGATAATTATCTGATGCATTAAATACTTCAAGTTTAGTTACATTTCAGCATGCAAAACCTGCCCAAATCTAACAGGGGAAATATGTATATCATTTACTGTACCATGCAGTTTTTTAAACGCCAAAATCAGCATGGTATTCCCTAGGAACTTGTGGTAGGTGCTATTTATTGCACCTGAAAAATAATGTACCCGTGTTATTTTTTATATATCGGGTATGCTAATTAGCACCTACACTCGTAATCAGGGCCTAAGCCTTTAACACCATGATTTCCGCCAGTGGATCCTTAGGGACAAAAAGGCCCAAAATGTAGCTTTTGAGGACCCAAAAAGGAGAAGAGAGTCAGATTTCCCAGCAAACCTCACAGTGAGAAGGTTGAGAAAAGAGCGCTCAGGTACCCTGTGGGTGACTGAAACACAGAAATTCTGGCTGACCTAGTCCACATAGGAAGACTACCCCATAATCAGTTTCTGGACTCTCAGATTGAATAACCCGGAATGCAAGAGCAGAAACCGAGTTTGTTTCTGCCAGCCGTGCTAGAATAACCAGAAACCCCCAACCTAATCTCTTGTTGGAAAGACTCGGACCTCACGTTCCTGTAAAATGCCCACAGAAGGAGCCAGGATCTTCATGAAAATCCCTGGAGCCAACTTGATGTCTGTCAGAGGCGATTGTACATTGAGGGCTGAGGGCTTCCAGACCTGCAGAAAAGGATAGACTGATACAACAGAATTCAGAGAACGACTGCGGCGCCACCAAATTCACCGGGATAGAATGAGCCCTTAGAGAAGCCGAATGTCAGACATAAAACCATAGATTAAATGAGGAAGTCTGACTTGTAAGACCTGGAATGCACATTACATTCCTCGCCCAGTTTCCATATTCATGGCTAACTCGAGGATAAGCCAAAACATAACATTTAACGATGTTCCCCACAGTCTTAAACTTTTTATTTTTGTTGCTAGATGAACTCTGAAAGCCCAAATAAAAGAAGGTACCCGAAACTCCGATATATATACCCACTAGTCTGAATCTTAGTCTAGAACTGTACAAAAAGCTGCTTTTAGGCTTTATATTGACATGGCAGAGATAATCACATATTAATAATGTTCTTTGTTATGAGTCAGTCTCTCATATGGCTCCAACTTAGATGTAGCAGTATAATTGGCATTAGTTATGTCCAAGGAAAGACATAATAGCTATTGGAATATGTATGAAACGTTATATGCAAACGACCATAAACCATGTTTAAAAACCATTTTACTTCTGTTTATGGTGGGAAAAGAATGGCGTCGATATGCCATCTGTGACCTACGCCTCTTCAATCTTTTTCATAATCCTACAGGGTGGTCACTCTGTTCTGATAATTTCTTGGCTAAGTTGGGCTGTGAACCATTGACTTAAACAAATGCATATGTCCGCATTTCGATGTGAAAGCCACACTGGAACTAGTTTTTTTTTCTTCATTTTTCTGAAACACTGGTACCAAGTCACTTATCTTTTAGAGTCTGTGTTGATATGTATACCACAAAGTCAGTCTGTTACATATTACAAACAGTATGTTTGGGTGTAGCAATGGCCCCCGCTTGGAACTGAGGACTGCTTACATTTACTTTACGGACTGCTTACATTTACTTTACAGACTGCTTACATTAGCTTTCCATGTGTGCTCCAGACATACCTGCGTGTGACCTATTTACGCCTTTGATTCTTGTAGACAACCTAGCTGCGTGTCTCCTGCTCAAAAACTACTATAACTGGCCCTTTGAAGCATTCTGTCTGTGGTCAGCGGAGGTGTTGCAGCAAAGCATGCTGCATTAATGACATACATGCTAAGAAAACCATCTCCCAGACAGTTGGTCAGTAATTGTAAGCGTTGTCCAAACTACAGAGAAAACATGGTTTAGACAAAGGCAACGACATGCCAATCACAATCTCTAGTGGTCCTACAGATTTGTGACTAAAACGTAGTTGCTGGGGGAAACCTTTTACAAAGAGGCAGTTGAAGTGCAGATCTACATATCATCTTTTTAATAGCAATCATTCTGAACCGGCCACAAACCGCCCCACAGCAGTAAATTAGTTATACTAGGGATATTCATTGCAGGACTGGGAGAGAGAGACATGGGACAACCAGAACAGTGGAGGATCTAGAGCACGTGTCTCCCACAGCGCTGATTGTGCCCTGGTATGAGAAACCTACGTGTTTCTATTCTTCGTTTGCATTTGGTTTATACTAGTGGTCAGTTAAGAGTTGAAACGCTGTTGTTAGTATGTGCCAATGTTATCTGGCCAGAACATAACTGGGATAGGACCCCATTTTATTAAAGAATTGGCCGATTTTAATAGAAGAGCTGTCTCTCTGCTATTCCAGTTAGGACGGAGTACATCACAATAGCAATACAGCTATCCACTAAGCTACAAAAATGTGTTCTATTACTCAAAATAATGAGACCAGAGTGGAGGAAGCATGAATGAATTCTAAATTTACAGTGAATGGTAGTTACCTAGGTTCAGTCCGGCACATAGTCTTGCTTGGATTTATCAATTCCAACAAAGAAGTAGCAAAAGGTTGCACAAACCTGGGATGTGCACAGTGAAACAAGAAGGGAGTAGGACTTTCGTAATTATTTTATTATTTATTTTTGCCGTGTTCTATTATGCAAACTTGGCCCATGTACATTACAGCGTTTTGCAGAAGAACCATCTTAAGACAAGAATAATGAACAGTTGCAAATAAGTGCATCCGTGCATAATAAGTAGGCTATGCGACTGGGTGACGGAAGAAAGTATGCCACTTCTGCAAGTGTTCAACCACAGTGGTGTCTGGTGGCCTGAGAGGTTGGCAACTAAGTGTGAGCTGTGAGTCACCAGCCACCTTACCGAAAATGTTGTGTATATGAAACAGGAGGATTTTAAGTTTATTTTTAAAAGTTATAAGACATGGGGTGGTATGGAGTAGTGATCAAATCAAATTTCAGATTCTAGTGGTACTGCCAAAGAGTGATTTTTTCATAATGTGTTCTTGGGTAAAGAAGCTCATGGAGAAAGGAATGGCCATTTCATGGCATCCGCACCACTTAGGCCACTATCAGTTTTTAGATTCTTCAAATATGAGGAAGTAGACTTATTAAGAAATCTGTAAGTGATGCAGGCCACTTTAAAGTGGATTGGTCTCTTGCTTCATTGGGAAGCCAGCGAAAAGCTGATAGGACTCTGTTAATGTTTGTTTAAATTGTGACAACCAAAGACTAAATGATCTGCAACATGTACTACCACTCTAAAGGGGTGTGGTTGGTGGGGTGTCTAGAGTAACTTTAGAAAGGGTAATGAGAGAACTTCCATAGTCCATCTCTGAACTAAAGTCTTTCAATCCTGGGTAGGCACTGGTGCTTTCTATATTGAACTGTTTCATTCCTCAAAGCAGTTTGAGTTGATAGCCAGACTATTTTCCATTGCAGAAGTTTGTTTTTGTTGGTTGAATTATTGTCGAGGATGACATGGTGATTTGGCATTGTCCGCAACAGCTGGCCTGCATTTAAGAATACTACAGGACTCATCGGAAGATTTTAGTGGTTGATAGTCCTTTTAGGGGAGTTTGACATAAACAGTTTTTGAGGAGTTAAGTTCAGGTGATCGTTCAGCATCTAACTTTAGACAGTTTTTTGAGAATTTTGGAAAGCAGAGAAATGTGATTCCGAGATGAAATCTCAAACTAGATCTTTGAATCACCTGTTTATTTATTGTACAGTATCCCAGCATTTCTGAGGACAGCTCTAAATGGTTGTATTAAACACTAAAAAAGAGTTTGCTAATGAATGGAACCTTGAGGAATCCCTTGTTGCAGGCTGGTATTGCTGGGTAAAGTGTTTCCCATTTTAACTGCTTGGGTTCAATTAGATAAAAAGGAGGACCAATTTAGTACCACATCTTCAGTGCCCATGTTGTATCAAGTGTGACTGATGGATGAAGAAGCACAAGGAAGAGTGCATCATCCACAGCTTGTTCTAGAACACTGTCTCAATCCAGATTGGTAAATAGATTGATAAATTTAATGTTGAAAGAAAGTTGGGGGGAAGCACAACTTTCAGTCACCTTTCCTTGGAAAGGTAGGCTTGATATAGGGTGTAGGTTGTTGTTAATGTAGGTGGGGTCAGCTGAAGATTTCTTGACCAGATTGCAAACAGTCAGGAAATGTACCTTTCCTAAGCGATGAGCTTACTTTTGCTAGGTCTTTACAAATGTTATCGGGCACTGCATCGATAAAATTATCCTGTGTTTGACTTTGGTAATGATTTTGAGAAGCTCACAGTTTAAAGTAATTGAAAAAGGAGTCCACGTCATCTGGGCTTTTAGAATTTTTTTCTTCTCGTAAAGATATTCATTGATTGGAGGAAGCAAGGGTGTAATTTAATTAACCATCTCAGCAAAGTTTAATTTTTGGGAATTTATTTAGACCAGTAATCCTGAGGCTTAAACTGTCAAAGAGACATTGTGGATGATTTTTGGCAGAGTCCAGTAGAGCTTTAATATGCAGGAATATAGACTTGAAAATATTTTTTGAAGTTCCTGTTGGCAGCCTGAAGCTGAGCAAGATTATAGAGAGTAAGATCATCCCAAAGCATTCTCCAATCCGAGCAAATTTCTTTCCTCATTTAAAAGTTGACACACAGATCACTGTCCTGAAGAAATACGGCGAGCAGGTTGAACAATGATCCTTCAGTTTTGCCCCAGTGCAAATTGAAGTCCATCAAGAAGATGCTGGCCTTGGGAATCATCAGCTGGTTTGCAAAGACGTCTAGGCGTTCTTCTAGGAATGTGTTCTGCTTTCTTGAGGGGGATGGTAAATGGCATATAATCGAAATATCGAAGAGTCAAGTGGCAATATCTCTAGAGATAAGAATTGGGGAAATGGTATTGGTTAATGGGAATGTGTATAATGTGGCATACCTTTCTGTGGATAATTTATATTCCTCTGTCCTGTCAGTCATCTCAATCCCATCGAAAGGTAGTGTACTTTGTAGAGAAGAAGAGACCAAAAACATTGTGTCCAGTGTTTCAAACAAGATTTTTATAAGTAGCAGGATGTCCAGGTCGAAGGTTATAATAGTGTTGGAAAAACTCCAAACATTGTTAAACAGCTGATCAGTCAAGCAGCAGACATTGAAGGAAAAGGTAAGCGGTTTTGGAAAAGGTAATAACTAGTGGTTCAGTTTGTACTTGAATAAGGTACAACCCACTTTTTTGAAAGATGGACAAGCCTGAGGTGGTCTGTGGTCAGTGATGGAAGGAATGTGAAATTAGTTTTGGGTATGTTCTGGACCAGAGGTGGAAGTCAAGGGTTGTTTTTCATAGCTTTCAAATAGATCACAAACTTCCCCATCATCAAAGTAGGAGCTTGTTCTTAAAGGACATTGATCATGGTTACTTGAAGATGGCCAGTTCCAGTGCTTGATGTTCTTTATCTGCAGGTCGTTGAGCTGGTAAACACGTGTAGGATACCTAATAGGACTGTCAATGGAAAGCAAAAATTTGATTAGCTGCCTGTGGAAGGACACATAGAGGATGTGTACTGAGATGTGAGTCTGTAAGTTATGGAGTGAGATGGAACAGGTAATTCAGTATATGAGTGCATAGTACATTGGGTTGTTGGGCATACCTTCTTTGCAAAGGGGGGTGTACTGAATGACCTGGCTGTGAGTAAGGTTCAGGATAGGTTTGGGAGAGGGTGAGCTGAATGCAAAGTTTGTTTAATATGTGAGGGGAGTATGGGATTTAGTAGTCAAGTAGAAGGGTTACTGGGAGAAACAGGAAGGAACCCGCTATAAGATTTATGGAGAATGTTTTAGGGTGAAAATAGCGATGTTTGTGAAGGGGGTGAGTGGAGCAGAAGCAAAAGATCAGATTGGATCCACCAACATTTGTTGAGATTGGTCAGAGAGAGATTGAGAAGAGTGAGCACTCTATACATTTTGGGTGGGGAAGAGGTGTGAAGTTTCTGTGGACTGTTGAAGTCTGCAGGTGGTTTTAAGGTGCTTGAAGATGAAAGGCCAGCAGAAACTATTTATGTGACTTGCTTTAAGAAAGGAATGAGGAGTGTTAGAAATAGCGTCTCTGGCAGTCAGTTTGCACTCTGTCCAAGAAGAGACCCACACTCTAGTCAAAGTAAGGGCGTTACACTCCTCAGACATCGCTGCTCACCCTCTTGGTAGCTTGGCACAAGCAGTCAGGCTTATCTCAGAGGCAATGTGAAAAGTATTTGTACACGGAGTAACACAGTGAAAACACCACAAACTGACTCAACACCAGTTTAGAAAACATATCCAATATTTATCTGATTAAATAAAGACCAAAATAACAAAAATCCAACATACACAAGCAAAGTTCGGAATATTTAAAGTAAAAAGTCTTAATCCATAGAAATCAATGGATGCTTTGTTTTTACAGACAGTACCAGGTTTGCATCAAAAATAAAGCTGCACGGGCGAGTATGTGTTGGAAAACTAAGCGATGCGTTGATTCCTGACTTGCAAGTGAGGTTGTTTGTTTCTTCTCCAGTCGGGTAGGCTATGCATCGTTTTTCTCTCCTGCAGAAGAGCGATGCTTTCATTTTCAGATGGGCAACTCGAGTTCCCGAAGGTTCACTGTGGTTTCGACGCCCAACAACAATGTGTGCAAAATCCTGGTGCATGGTGGTGAAGAGCACCACTGTGGGGGTGTTGCGTTGATTTTTCACAGCGAAACAAGGCTTTGTCCATTTTTTTCCAACTCGGCTCCAGTGCATGGGTTTCAGCCTTGGTTCCACCAGCTTCTCCTTTTAAGGGCCCAGGGACTGGATTGGGCACCAGTTGAAAGGGTAGAAGTCTCAGCAAGAGAGTCCAGGTGCTGGCAGAAGTCGTCTTTGTTGGCCCTGAGGCTTCAGGACAGGAGGCAAGCTCAGTCCAAGCCCTTGGAGACACTTCACAAGCAGGAAAGTACAGCAGAGACCAGTCTTTGTCCTCTCAAAGGCAGAAGCAGCAACTGCAGGCCAACCCTGCAAAGGACACTTGCAGGCAAAGGGGCAGTAATGCTCCTTCAGCTCGTCTTCTTGGCAGAGGTTCCTCTTGATCTAGAAGTAATCTAAAAGTCTGGGGTTTTGGGTCCACTACTTTTACTCATCTCTGCCTTTGAAGTACGCAAACTTCAAAGGAAAGTCTCTGTTGTTCACAAGATCCTGCCTTGCCCAGGCCTGGCCCCAGACACACACCAGGGGGTTGGAGACTGCATTGTGTGAGGACAGGCATTGTCCTTTCGGGTGTAAGTGTCATCTCCTCCCTCCACAGTCTAGCCCGAGAGACTCATTAGGATATGCAGGGCACTCCTCAGATCCCTTTGTGTCACTGTCTATAGGGAATTCAAATACAGCTTAACTGTCAGTCTTATTCACAGATGTGAATTCCACAGGCAGGCAGAGGCACACAATGGTTACGCAATAAAATGCCAACTTTCTAAAAGTTGCATTTTCAAACAGACAATCTAAAAACCAACTCTACCAAAATATGTATTTCTAAATTGTGAATTCAGAGACCCCAAACTCCAAATCTTAATCTGCTCCCAATGGGAAACTGCACATAAAATATATTTAAAGGCAGTCCCAATGTTAGCCTATGGGAGAGATGGGCCTGGCAATAGTAAAAAACGATTTTGACAGTATTGCGACACGTAAAACACACCAGTAAATATCCTACCTTTTAAATACACTGCACCCTGCCAACGGGTCTACCTAGGGCTTATTTTAGGGTTGACTTACATGTAGTAAAAAGGAAGGTTTTGGCGTGGCAATTGGGTATACTTGCCAGGTTGAATTGGCAGTGCAAAACTGCACACACACAGACACTGCAGTGTCAGGCCTGAGACATGTTTACGGGGCTACTCATGTGGGTGGAACAATCAGTGCTGCAGACCCACTAGTAACATTTGATTTACAGGCCCTGGGCACCTCTAGTGCACTTCACTTAGGGGCTAACTAGTAAATCAAATATACCAATTGGGGATAAGCCAATCACAAATACAATTTTTACAGAGAGCATATGCATTGTACCACTGGTTAGCAAAGGTAAAGTGTCCAGAGTCCTAAAGCCAACAAAAACTGGTCAGAAAAAAAAGAAGGAAGGAGGCAAAAAGCTTTGGGATGAACCTGAAAAAAGGGCCTGGTCCAACCAGGAGGAAGTCACATGACTGACTGTGGGAGGAGGGAAGAGTTAGAGAGTGATAACCGGGAGTGATGGGAATCGCCAGTAGGAATGTCTGGGACAGAGGAAATTACTGCTTCCAGATTGTTGGCATGAGCGGCAGGAACGCCAGGGGATCGACTGAGAATGCTGTACATTGATACCCAATACAATGTCACCTCAGTCGGAGGGAATTGCAAGTATTGCATGCTGTCAGTGCCTTGTTGCAATTGAAATAGATCTCTGGATCATTAGTATGATATGGCTTTCATTTGTAACAAGCATGGACAAAGCCACTAGGCCTGGCCACCAGTTAATTGTTCTGTTTTTTCATGGTTTTTGGCAAACGTTAACGTTCAGGAAGCTGCTGGATATTCATCAGTCTAAAACAATTTAAAAAAAAAAAGATTAAAGGCAAAAAAAAATTGGGTCTCAAAAAAGCACATAACCTAGCACTGAAGGGAACTAATTTGTGTGCAGATGTGCACCTTGTGAAAGGGCAGTATGCTGTAACTCATAGTAAAGTCAGCCAGTGACTAATGTGAGCTGACTCACTGCCCCTTGATGCATGCTTGAGTGGGTTGGAGAAAAATTTGAATGAAACAGCCATAGACAGATGGATGAAGTGTGGCTGAAAACCCCCATACGTAGCTATGTCATGCACATAATTTTAGTAAAATCAAATGATGTTGGCTAAAACAGGCCTAAAACGGCCAACTGCTCTGCCATTGGCTGTCAGCCTCTTCCATTTGAGAACAAAAATAATGAAAGGAGAAAAACGAAGAATGAAAGGATAGAAACAAAGAAGGCACAAAGGAAAGGAAGAAAGAAGGGAAAAGTAGGACCAAAAGCAGTAAAGAATTAAAAAAATCAAGAGAAGGGAAAAAAGAGAAAGACATAGATTGAAAGAAATAGGAGGGAAGAAAAAGAAGCAAATTATGAAAGAAAGAAGGCAAGAAAGATGGAAAGAAAAATGACAGAAGGGAGGAAAGAACAGGAGGAAAGATAGAAATAAAGAAAGATAAAAGGAAGGTAAGAAAGAAAAGAAACAGATGGAACGAAGGCAGGATGAAAGAAACAAAGGAAGAAGGAAATAAATAAAATAGTGTTACGCGTGCTGCAAATTAAACACAATAAAGCCTGTTCTTCTTCCTGGGTAAAGTTTATTAAAGAACTGTTGGTGGAACTGAGTCCAGAATAAGTGTGTTCTGAAGAATTGACTGCTAATGAATTCACAAATATTATATTAAAGCTTTCGGCTTGTGTTCTGCATGCATAGTAAAAGAGAATAACTTAATACCAAACAGTTTCAAATGGACGCGGTCTGTTATTCTGTTAAATACCAGCAGTCAGATATACAAAAGGAATTTCCACCAACATTGGCATAAATTAGGAAGTGATAAAGTTTAGATTGTGGCTTATGCTTACTTCTGACATAAGGGTCTTGATTTTGTATAGGGCTCTAACACAAAGGCAACACCAAAATAATTATAAAGCTGCAGTTCCAACACTTGTTACTAGGTGTCCCTCAAGCCGCATGCATTGATATTCTTTCGTGAAGAAGAAGTTCCACTAGTCATCACCAGGTGTCCCTCAAAAGTCAAATGCAAAAGCAGTGAAATTCTTTCATGAAGCTTCAGCGCTACAAATCGTCACTAGGTGTATTTTTCTAGTCCCATCCAAAAGTCTTGAAATTCTTTAATGAAGCCACAGTTCTAAAAGTCATAACTAGATGTCCCTTTTGAGTCGCGTGCAAAAGCATTGACATTCTTACCTGAGGCTGCAGTCCCAACAGTTGTTAATGGTGTCCTTCACAAGTCAACTGCAAAAACATTGAAATATTTTCATTAAGCTGTAGTTCCACTTGTTGTTAGTAGAAGCCCATCTCAGGTCTGAACCTAGACATCTGCAAATACAATCTAGCTACTCTAACGACTTGGGTTCATTATCAGAAAGATTAAAAAATATACCAAAGCAGGTTTATAGTGAGTAATGATCGTTACAATTTACACTAAATGTCCTGAAAGTTATAAAAATAGTTGATGTAACCCTACTATATATGAGGTCTATCAGCTATTGGGAAGTGCAAGTGTCTAGCATTTTCTATTTTTGGCTAACTGTTTTTTTTGGTTTTTTTTAAGGTGTATGTGTAAATGTGCAAGGGCTTAATGCAGTCACTGAAAGTGAAAGCATCCAAGGCTGCGTGGGAGGGAGTATATTTTGAGTGACATGTCAACAGACAAGTGGTGAAATAGTTTTGATTGAGTACCCCTATATATGTATATATTTTTTGTAAGATATTTTTGGGAAAACACGAGGCTGGCAAGACAGCTACTGTTAAGATGTGTCCCGTACAAAAGCTTTGAAATTCATACATGAAGATGCAGTTCTGCTAGTTGGTACTAGTTGCCCCTCACAAGTCAAATGCAAAAGCTTTGAAATTCTTACTCAAAAATGCTCTTCTGCTAGTCGTTGCTAGGTGTGTCCCTCACAAGTCAAATAAAAATCATTGAAATTCTTTCATCATCTGCAGTTCCAATAGTTGTTACTTGATGCCCATTAATAGTAAATGCGAAAGCATTAAAATTCTCACTTGAAGCCACAGTTTCACTAGTCTGTACCAGGTATCACATACTAGTCCAGTGCAAAAGTCTTGACATTTTTAGATGAAGCCGCAGTTACACTAGTTTTTACAAGGTGTCCTTATAGAGACAGACGCAAAAGCATTGAAATTCTTACATGAAGCTGCAGTTCCACTCGTAGTTACTAGGTTTCCTTCGTAAGTTAAATGCAAAAGCATTCAAATTGTTACTTGAAGTTGCAGTTTCACAAGTCCTAACTAGGTGTCCCCCATAAGTCAAATGCAAAACCTTCAAAATTCTGTTCCAGTAGTTAGTACGAGGTGTCCCTCATGAAACAAATACAAAAGCATTGAAATTCTTTCATTAAGCTGCAGTTTCACTAGTCGTTACTAGGTATCCCTTAAGTCAAATACAGATACATTGATAAACTTTGTGAAAGTGCAGTCACACAAGCCATTATTAGGTGTCCCTCACAAGTGAAATGCAGAAGCACTGAAATTGTTTCATGACGCTGCAGTTCCTCTTGTTAATGGAGGTCCAGCTCAAGTCAGAAGCAACTGCTTCAGGCGACCTGCATCCAGCTGGGGAGTCGGGGGGGTAGCTTTAGAATATAAATGTACTTGCCTAGTTTTGCTGTTTTAATAATTTGTGCTTGTTTTCAAAAGGAATAAATATTTGCCAAAGCTGGTTCTTAATGAGTCAAAGTTACAGATTTCAATACAGTTCTTGATTATTTTTTTTTGTAATAAAATGTTTATGATCACACCCTGTTTATAGGAACTTTTATTCACTGGTAAGTACAATTAGATACCTTATTTTGGTTATTTAAGTTCTGGTGGTTGTAAGTCTTCCCTTGAACTGAATTTCTGCATACCGACAGTGCTGGCACAACAGTCCAGTAGGGGATATGTAGTTCCACAAGTACTTACTAGAAGGCGCTCTCAAGTGGTTGAAATGTCAGTCACAAGCCTTTGAGGAGGTTGGCTTCAACCTAAATATATACAAATACACTCTAGCTACTCTAATGATTTTTGCTCATTTTCAGTATGGTCAATTACTAAACCAATGCTAGTTTGTAGTGAGGAATGAGCTTTGTAATTTACATTAAACTTCTTGAGATTTATGAAAAGTTGATTTAACCATACTATACATAGGGAGTATCAGTCATTCGGAAGTGCAAGTGTCGAACATTTTTGGTGTATGCGTACATATGGAAGGACAAAATGCAGTCACTCCAAAGTGAAAGCATCCAGTGATTGGAGTGGGCTGGCCTGTTGAGATATACCTTCTGTTGTGGTGGGAAGTAGTATAACTTGATTGACATTTCACCAGAAATAAAGATGAAAGCTTTGATTAGGAGCCCCTGTATATGTATGTATTTTATTATGAGCTAAAGATGTGTTTTGGCCGGATCTAAAAGGTGCAGGTTGGCACTGTGCTTTATTGTGAATGCAAGCAGAGCTTCAAAACATTGCTTAGGCATATTGAAAACATGTACAAATAAGTATAATCTTAAAAATAAACACGCCTAGCATATTGTCTGTATTTTAAAGGCTGTTGCAAAACGAATCCATGATACAGCATTCTGTGATTGTTCTATGACGACTAAAGGGTGTAATGCAGGCCATGGTAAAGGCATCATTTGCACACATCTACATTGTCAGATGAAAAATATTGCATACATTAGGTTTGTATGTCCAGAGACGAATGGAAAGGCTGGATTTTGGCTGCTGAGTTTTCCCGCAGCGGCGATATTGGAACCATTTTTCATAAGCTGTTTATCCTTCATTAGTTTTGCAAACAACTACTAGCAAGCATAATAATACTTAGGTAGCGTTACGAAAAATGCCTATATGTTTTTTACACATTGATAATGTTTCACGTGTATTCAGAATATATAGTGTTATGGAAGTTGCTGATTGATCGACTAGACATGAAGTATTCTTTTAAGGACATTGTGTTTATTTTATTAATATTCAAAGTAAATCCCGCCCACCCAGCTTCCGCCTTCCAATCTAATTCTTTTAGTGTAAGTTGTGGAAGATGTAATACAGCGCTCACAGTAATTGATGAATTTAAGGTGCTGCATTTCCCAGTGATAGAAGCTACACGACGCTCATTTTTTATTTTAATTACTATTTGTATTTTAGTTCGGCAAAAGAATACCATATTCATGCGAGCCGCCTCAGAAATGTAGACCTAGAAAAATACAGTTAAGTGTGAACAATAATGCAAAATGATAGCAAGAGTGTCAGGAGGCGTTCTTTGTTGTGTCATTCACGCTGTCTTCTTTTTTCCATGAAGCGCATGAATATTTCACATATCTGCATCCTCATACCCTATTCTTCTTGACTAATTTTCAGACTGTCTGAATTTGCATTTCACATGGTAGCTGATTAGGAGATGCCAAGTGCGGCAGTCAAACCTCAGTAGGCGGTTGCCATGGTGACCTTCGGCGCGGTTTTAATGATGCTACCACCAGTGGTTCGTTGAAGTAGGCCTGCCTGCAGGGCGACTTCAATGCAGTTAAGTGTGAAGCTGGGAATGCAGCTTCTCAGCCAAGGGGCACATATCAAAGTCTGGCCAAGATGGAAGGTATTAAAGTTGAACGAGAAAAGGGCATTTTCCTATTTTTCCCCAAACAAAGGCGAGCTCATGATGACTGCCTAGCTTTCTTCTCATCCGAGGTAATGGATGTGCTCTTCCACCTTGGACAACGCTGGTGCTGCGCTTCCGCTTTGTTTTCGTTTCATAGATTTAAATAGACTATAAGAATGGTAGTTTCCAAATTTCTTAATAGGAAGTAATAGCAATTTGTGTTATGTTATTTATTGTAGGTATTGGGGATGCCTGAGTAATCGGAAAATGCATCCATGGCATCTCATGCATGTTCTCCTGCTTTTCAAAAATATTTTGAATATTAGCTACATTGAACAACTCGAAGCATATATAATGTATTCTCCCTACAGCTGCAAAAGTATCGCCTGGATACACTGACTACTGATGACATGCCTGAACTACCATCACTGGTGGCAACCAAAAGTTCTTTCTCATTGTGAACTGGCTTGTAAACTGTGAGAGAAGGGTGGCATCATTGACCTGAGTGAGGTGTTTTCTTCTTCGCCACCCTGACAAAGCTTCTAGATTTCAAACTTCACATCGTGTTATATCTGACTGATAGAATCGACCGTGTCACCTGAAGCAACTTCAGAATTGTGATGACTATCTGCAGGCGCTTCCCAATGCTGGATTGTAGACCATGCACCTAATGTGTTTTAGAGAAGGGCCTCTTCCGTAATGAAGTGGTCTCATCATCTGACTATGCTAATCTCGTTTTCAACACTGCATTCATCCTTGGCTCTCCTCCAAGTAGTAATGTCAGTGCATCTACTCATCTCTTGCCTTGCACCATCCTTTTCGGCTTCAATATATTTTTAAACATTGATTAATTTAGTGCTTGTTGCGTGTTACTGTTTGACGTTCTCCTTTGCTTTCCTTTTTTCCTTGGCTACTCCCTGTGGCATGTGTTTTGTGTAGGCTTCCTCTCTTTAAATCTCTCTTGCCTCCTGAAGTAAGATTCGGTGGTGAAGATAGAGCTATTTAGATTTTGTTTTCTTTTAAATACTCACACAAAAAGAAATATACAAGGTAACTAATATTAACCTGAAATGTTTTTACTTAGCTCAAAGTCCTATCTTTAATTCTAGTGGGTCTCGGCTATCTACTGTATACCACTTCGATATTGTGAGGAAACCAAATATGAGGTTCTTATTTTTTCCATAACACCACTTTTAAGTGACCGGTTTCTCACAGACTTTCATAGACCACAGAGGTCTGACTCGAGATCTGCCTTGTTTTTCTGTGAGTTTCATTTAATGATTCCATCTTGTGATTGACTATATATTACTATTACACGAAAAGAGTACTGGGAGTATATCAACCCCATACAATCTCCCTTATATATGAAACCATAACACAACGTGTATGGGGACTACTAGGAGCTGGCCCCTCTGGCCCATTTCATAGGTGAGTAGGTCACCGACTTGGTGATCTATATTGTAGGCATGGAAAGGGGTAGTGATGTTTGAGTGTTCAGAGACGAGTGGGGGAGTTCCCTTTACAGACTAGGTGGTCTCACACACATTAGTGTCATGCTTCATCATTTGACCATCTACCCCCACCCAAGTAAGATGATACAACGTGGGCAGACTCAACCTCGTTGTTAAGCGAACTCTGAGGGAGTGCTGACATTTTATCCTTCTGGATAAAGCAGGGATCCAGTTGAAGAGAAATAAATACTAAAATGACCTCACAAGTAACCTGTATAGTTCGTTTTAATAACGGTGTTTGTTGGTAAGATTGTAATCAATATGAGACACTCTTGAACATAATGGTTTAAGATGTCCTACACAATTCTATGACCAACATGTTTCTGCCCTCTCCTATAGCCAAACTGGTCTGGGACATTCATCAGGGCCTAGGATCCCTCCTGTATATGGGGGTGGCTGGCTCAGCTGGATCGTGAGCAGATGCATTGAAATGCACACAGGGCCTACCTGTTCGAGGTGTCTGAGAAAAGCCTAAAATGGAGAAAAAAGTGAATTAAAATACCAAAACGTCATGCACACGGTGCATATGAGAACCGACTACAAATCACTGCACATTAGTGTGTGAAAAAATGCAGTGGGTCACACAAACAACCATGCAAAGCTATTTGGGGAGAGAGGGGGAAAAAAGGGGGAAAAAAAATAAGGAAGACGACGAGAACCAAAGCGACAGGGAGACGACTAAGGAACAGAAGTGAAGAAAAAGTAAAAAAAGAAAAAATATATATGAAAAGAAAAAATAATATATATATATATATACACATATATGTTCGATGGCATGTGTAGCTGCAGATACACATGCTGTGCATTATCCTGCCATCTAGTGTTGGGCTCGGAGTGTTACAAGTTGTTTTTCTTTGAAGAAGTATTTTCGAGTCACAAGACCGAGGGACTCCTCCCTTTCGGCTCCATTGCGCATGGGCGTCGACTCCATCTTAGATTGTTTTCTTTCCGCGATTGGGTTCGGACGTGTTCCTCTTCGCTCCGTATTTCGGTTCGGAAAAGTTAGTTAACTATCGGAAAATTCGATGGTATTGTTTGCGCTCGGTACTGCGTTAGTGCTAGCACATCGACACCGAAGAAAGAAGCGCTCTGGCGGCCCTTCGGGGCTTCCACTCCTCGGCGGGGCCTGGTCGGCCTGACCGCTTCCATCTCCAAACATCATGGACCGGACCCCCTTCCGCTTCTGCCCCAACTGCCACACAAAGTATCCTTTTACAGACCAACACTTGGTCTGTAATCTGTGTTTGTCTCCCGAACACAAAGAGGATACTTGTGAGGCCTCTCGGGCATTTCGATCCAAGAAAACACTGCGAGATCGAAGAGCTCGAAGACTCCAGATGGCGTTGACACCGGCCGGACACATCGACGACGAAGAAGAAGAGAGATTCTCCATTCGAGATTCGGACGAGTCCGAAAGTGAGCAGCCGAAGACTCAGCAAACCGTGAGTAAACCAGCCCCGGCAAAAACTCACTCGAAAATAATGAAGGCCAAGGGGACGCCACCGCCAACAGGCCATGGCTTAACCCGAAAACACGGTGACCAAAGATCAGCACCGAAAAAGGACTCCCAGCAGCCAAAGACATCCGACTCCGGTCGAGATATCGGCTCCGACCAAACTCAACACCGAGAGTTTGGCACCCCGAAAGTCAAGAAGGTTTCCTCGGAGCCGAAAAAGACTGTTGAAAAGACTTTGGTGCCGAAACATGCGGCCTTTGAGCCGAAACCAGGCTCCTACACAGAAGAACAAGGCCTTTCATCTCAATTACAAGGTCACAGATTTGAACAAGAACTGGGAATGGGAGAGCCACACCATACCCAGAGGAGGTTGCATATACAAAAAGACACGGGGAGAATCCGAACTCTTCCTCCAATAAAGATGAAGCGCAAGCTCGCAGTCCAACAAACGGAAATGCAGCCAAAAGCAAAAGTGGCTAAAGAAAAGACACCACCACGGTTCTCGCCACAGCAATCCCCATCACATTCGCCACATCTGTCCCCGGTAGCAACACCCCCAATGATGCAGTCACCAACACACACGGGGATGACCCAAGATGACCCGGATGCATGGGATTTGTATGATGCACCGGTCTCGGACAATAGTCCTGATTGCTACCCGGCAAGGCCGTCACCACCTGAGGACAGCACTGCATACATGCAGGTGGTTACAAGGGCAGCTACATTCCATAATGTAACATTGCATGCAGAGCCCATAGAGGACGACTTTTTGTTCAACACCCTGTCATCTACTCACAGCCAATACCAAAGCTTGCCAATGCTGCCAGGCATGTTAAAACACGCCAAACAAGGGTTTCAGGACCCAGTAAAAGGCAGAGCCATCACGCCTAGGAAGAGAAGAAATATAAACCTCCCCCTACTGACCCTGTATATATCACACAACAATGAACTCCTGATTCGGTGGTAGTGGGAGCAGCACGAAAAAGGGCAAACTCCCAAACCTCAGGATACGCACCACTGCCCGACAAGCAAAGTCGGAAATTCAATGCAGCAGGCAAGAGGGTGGCAGCACAGGCAGCTAATCAATGGCGAATTGCCAATTCTCAAGCTCTACTGGCTCGATACAACAGGGCACATTAGGATGAAATGCAACATCTCATTCAACACCTTCCCAAAGAGTTCCAGAAACGTGCCCAACAGGTTGTTGAGGAGGGCCAAACTATCTCTAACAACCAGATAAGGTCGGCTATGGACTAAGCAGACACGGCGGCAAGGACAGTAAACAAGGGAGTAACCATTCGTAGACAAGCATGGTTACGGACCTCCGGATTTAAGCCAGAAATCCAGCAGGCTGTGCTGAATATGCCTTTCAACTAACAGCAATTGTTTGGGCCGGAGGTGGATACGGCAATAGAAAAACTGAAAAAAGACACGGACACGGCCAAAGCCATTGGCGCGCCCTACTCCCCACAGAGCAGAGGCACTTTTAGGAAGCCGCACTTTAGAGGGGGGTTTTGTGCCCAAACCACAGAGCCTTCCACTTCACAAGTCAGACCCACTTATCAGGGCCAGTATTAGAGAGGACGGTTTCGAGGACAAAATAGGGGTGGACAGTTCCCTAAAGCAAAAGGGAAATTCCAAAGCCCAAAAACCCCACAAATAAAACAGTGACTTCAGTGTCACAAACCCCCACCATACAACACCAGTGAGGGGGGAGACTTACAGAATATTACCACAACTGGGAACACATAACTACGGACGCGTGGGTCCTAGCCATTATCCAACATGGTTATTGCATAGAATTCCTACATTTGCCACCAGATGTGCCTCAAAGAGCACACAATATGTCCAAACAACACTTAGATCTGTTACAACTAGAAGTCCAAGCATTGTTACAAAAAGAAGCAATAGAACTAGTACCCAACCATCAAAAAGGAACAGGTGTTTACTCCCTGTATTTCCTAATTCCAAAGAAGGACAAAACACTGAGACCCATATTAGCCCTCAGAACACTGAATCTTTACATCAAATCAGATCACTTTCACATGGTGACACTGCAAGACGTAATTCCCTTGCTCAAACAACAGGACTACATGTAAACATTAGATCTCAAGGATGCTTATTTCCACATACCCATATATCCTTCCCACAGGAAATACTTAAGGTTTGTAATCCAAGGCATGCATTACCAATTCAAAGTGTTACCATTCGGCATAACAACAGCCCCAAGAGTATTCTCAAAATGCCTTGCAGTAGTAGCCGCTCACATCAGGAGACAGCACATGCATATATTCCCTTACTTAGACGATTGGTTAATAAAAACCAGCACTCAGCAACAGTGTCTTCTACACACAAAATACGTCATAGAAACCCTACACAAACTAGGGTACTCTCTAAACTACCAGAAATCACATCTACGACTGTGTCAAATACAACAATACTTAGGAGCAACAATCAACACACAAAAGGGGATTGCCACTCCAAGTCCACAAAGGGTACAAGCCTTCCAAAATATAATATTAAACATGTACCCAAACCAACACTATCAAGTGAGGTTTGTAATGAAACTCCTAAGCATGATGTCTTCATGCATAGCCATTGTCCCAAACGCAAGACTACACATGCGGCACTTACAACAGTGCCTAGCAACACAATGGACACAAGCACAGGGTCAACTTCAAGATCTAGTGTAGATAGACCGCCAAACACACTTCTCGCTTCAATGGTGGAATCCTATAAATTTAAACCAAGGGCGGCCATTTCAAGACCCAGTGCCTCAATACGTGATCACAACAGATGCTTCCATGATGGGGTGGGGAGCACACCTCAACCAGCACAGTATACAGGGACAATGGGACGTTCAACAAAGGCAACTGCATATAAATCATTTAGAACTGCTAGCAGTGTTTCTAGCATTGAAAGCATTTCAACTGCTAATAGCCCACAAACACATTCTTGTCAAAACAGACAACATGACAACAATGTATTACCTAAACAAACAAGGGGGGACACACTCGTCACAACTGTGTCTCTTAGCACAAAAGATTTGGCATTGGGATTCAAAACCAGTTGGCCAACAATCTCAGTCGAGATCACCAACAAACACACAAATGGGAAATTCATCCCCAGATACTACAAACTTACTTTCTACGCTGGGGAACACCAGAAATAGACCTATTTGCAAGAAAAGAAAACACAAAATGCCAGAACTTCGCGTCCAGGTATCCTCACCCTCAGTCCAAGGGCAATGAGTTATGGATGAGTTTGTCAGGGATATTTGCTTACGCTTTTCCCCCTCTCCCACTCCTTCCTTATCTGGTAAACAAATGGAGTCAAAACATACTCAAACTAATACTAATAGCACCAACCTGGGCCCGTGAACCCTGGTATACAACACTACTGGACCAGTCAGTAGTACCTCATATCAAACTACCGAACAGACCAGATCTGTTAACTCAACATAAACAACAGATCAGACACCCGAATCCAGCATCGCTCAATCTGGCAATCTGGCTCCTGAAGTCTTAGAGTTTGGACATTTAGACCTTACACAAGAATGTATGGAGGTCATTAAACAAGCTATAAAACCTACTACAAGACATTGTTACGCAAACAAATGGAAAAGATTTGTTTATTACTGCCATTATAATCCAATTCAACCACTACATGCTTCCGCCAAAAACATTGTAAGCTACTTATTACACTTACAAAAATCTAAACTAGCATTTTCTTCCATTAAAATACATCTCACAGCAATATCTGCCTATCTGCAGATTACAGTCAACATCACTCTTTAGAATCCCAGTCATCAAAGCATTTATGGAGGGTTTAAAAAGAAACATACCCCTGAGAACACCACCAGTTCCCTCGTGGAACCTCAATATTGTATTAACCCGACTCATGGGTCCACCATTTGAACCCATGCACTCTTGTGAGATGCAATACTTAACATGGAAATTAGCCTTCCTAATAGCTATCACATCTCTTAGAAGAGTAAGTGAAATACAAGCATTTACTATACAAGAACCCTTTATACAAATACATAAACATAAAGTGATTCTCCGTACAAATCCCAAATTCTTACGAAAAGTTATATCACCGTTCCACCTAAACCAAACAGTGGAACTCCCAGTCTTTTTTCCACTATCAGACTCAGTAGCTGAAAGAGCCTTACATACGTTAGACATTAAGAGAGCACTAATGTATTACATTGATAGAACAAAACAGTTTCACAAAACAATAGTTTGTAGCCTTCCAAAAACCTCATGCAGGAAATCCAATATCCAAACAAGGCTTTGCCAGATGGATAGTGAAATGTATTCAGACCTGCTATATTAAAGCAAAAAGAGATCTACCTATTAAGCCAAAGGCGCACTCCACTAGGAAGAAAGGCGCCACAAAGGCCTTTCTAGGAAATATACCTATGACAGAAATCTCTAAGGCAGCCACATGGTCTACGCCTCATACATTCACAAAACATTACTGTGTAGATGTGTTAACAACACAACAAGCCACAGTAGGACAGGCTGTATTACGAACATTATTTCCGACAACTTCAACTCCTACAGGCTAAGCCACCACTTTTGGGAAGACAACTGCTTACTAGTCTCTGCACAGCATGTGTATCTGCAGCTACACATGCCATCGAACGGAAAATGTCACCTACCCAGTGTACATCTGTTTGTGGCCTGAGACGCTGCAGATTCACATGCGTCCTCCCGCCTCCCCGGGAGCCTGTAGCAGTTATAAGTTGATAAAATTTGTACATTTGTAAATTTGTAAATATAATCTATTTTTATACACATTATGTATATACATACTTACTCCATTGCATGGGCACCTTTACTATATACACAACTCCTACCTCACCCTCTGCGGGGAAAACAATCTAAGATGGACTCGACGCCCATGCGCAATGGAGCCGAAAGGGAGGAGTCCCTCGGTCTCGTGACTCGAAAAGACTTCTTCGAAGAAAAACAACTTGTAACACTCGTAGCCCAACACTAGATGGCAGGATAATGCACAGCATGTGAATCTGCAGCTTCTCATGCCACGAACAGATGTACACTGGATAAGTGACATTTTCCATATATAATGAAAAAATAATGAGCTTACAGACCAAGAAAAGAGGGGAGAGGGAGGAAGGGAGGAAAGGGGGGGGAAGAGGGAACAAAAGAAGAAAAGAAAGAGGAGTATATAGAATAGGGAGGGGGGTGAGAGAGAGAAAGACCATGTAGAAGGGGGCAAGGAGAAGTGAAGAGACGGAAAGAGCAGAAGGGGGAACAGGGTATAGGGAAGGGAACCAATTGCCAGCGATCATACCGACGGTCCTCGGACTGGGCGTGGGGGGGGTGGGGGGCCACCTCATGGTAAGGTCCTCCATACTGGTTATTTAGCTGAGGGTGGGGAGTGGGGTCCACCTCTTGGTAAGGTCCTCTCTACTGGTTTATCAGTTGTATAACGTTGACCATTGAATGTCATCGTTGAGTCCTGTGGTGTCTTTGCAGAGTCTCCAGACCCATCTCTGTTCGTAATGTAACAGTTTTTGTTTAATATTTGTTGTGCTTTCATTTAGTTTGTCTATGACAACCCATTCCACCTTGTCAGGGGAATGATTGTTCTTGATGTAATGGTCTGTTTGTTCGGTTGCGTCGTGCCGACAACGGATTGTACTTCTGTGTTCACATATATGTGTACCAACTCTCCTTGTGGTCATGCCAGTGTGTTTGCGCCGACATGACCATCTGATCATATAAATAACATTCTTGCTGTTACAATTGGAGAGTGACCTTAATTCACAGGGTGTTTGTAGACCCAGCTCTAATTAAGTAGAGTTTTCATAAATTGACATACTCTAGAGTTGCCAGAGGGGCCCACTCCTAGTATTCCCCATACACGTTGTGTTACAGTGACTATATATTACCTCACATTACATCACTGAGCCTCATTGCTGATAATTGGTAACTGTTTACTCCAATGCTGTTTCATGCCCTTTTTACTTTATTTATGTGTAAACTTTTCTACAGTTGTAATCTGCTCCTTATTTTCAAATTTGCCTCGAGTCCCTTTTGTTTTACTGTTTCTTTTCTCTGTGTTTCTGTCTTTATTTATCTTTATTCTTGTTCTGTCAAAAAAGGGGGTGGAGACTAGGAGCAATCAAGGGCCAGAATACACATTTTTCTGTGTAGAATGATCAATGTACAAAAAGAATGCAGTTTGTAAATTAATCTCTTGGGGGAACACCATTAATGTCGTACCCATGCCAAGAATGGTCAGTGAAATATAAATCAGGAACAAGAACCCTCACCCACTCAGATGGGTAACATGTTTCATTATCGGGTACCTCCTCGTTAGGCCGGTGCTGCAATGCCCAACAAGCCTCTTGAGGAGGCTCTTTGCCAGAAATCCTTTAAGGTGATTTGCTGTAATGAGCCTGAAATGAGGTTGCTGAATATGTAGATTGGAGAAAAAAGAAGAGTGGAATGTTAAAAATGACTAAGTGCCACGTAATGGCTACTTTATTATGATGGTGGATTTTGTCATGTCTAAAACCAAAGTGAAACTGTAAAGGAAATAATGTTCCTTCATATCTCAAGGGATCAACTTAAGTAAATGTCAACATTCACAAATGATCTATGGCAATTCGTCAGGACTGTCAGAATATCTTAATCTACGTGGACTTGGGACAAGTGTCTAAATAGGTAAAGTGCCAAATCCAAAAATCCACATAAAGTGTGGCTAAACTAATACCTCATGTAAATAATAAAAACATGAGGGAGAGTCCAACCTGTCTTTATAAGTATCTTTTATGATACATACACTTAACATTTAGTTAGCATCTTTTGTTAGATATTGCCGTAAAGATTGCATGAAGCGGTCTGGATGCAAAACATTGTGATAGTGGCAAACAGTCCCTGTCTATGGTACCACCAACACTGACAAACTAGATGAAACACACACTGAACATATAAGAACATACAAGTTAAGTGCAGCGCCTGCCCAGCGAGGAGCTGCCCAGTGATGAAGCATGCCACTCACCTGGATGGGTAAGAGATCTTGCTTCTGAATATTGATATTACATCCACCATTCTGGGCATGCGTATGACACTAATGGTTTTCTCCCAGGAGATTCATTTTGGAACTGCATACTCTTTGTACATTGATTATCTTTATTCTTTGCCATACTGATTACAGTTCCAGTTACTATAATTTAGTTGTTTGTAATTTTCTTGCTGTTGCTAGCTACTGACAAGAACATGGTTGCAAAGCCAATAGATCTCGCCTACGCACGGTACTGGCTTTGTCGTTAGTGGTGTTACAGATGTGCTTAAAAACACCATAACTGGACGAATCTTATCACTTTTTTTTCTTACTGGCAGGAGGCAGTACAGAGGGAGAGTGGGCACGTGGCAGGGGATTCACAGAGAGTCTGAGTGTGTGGAGGGGGAGGACGGAAGCACTGTGACTCAACCAGCGCTGTCCAGATCTTAGCTTTTTTTTTGTTATGGAACGTGGAAGGGGCAACCCGGACAACGAAGAGGTCAGCAGGCCAACATGGGCAATGGAGGGAGGGATGGGAGGTGACAGGGTCCACACCCACAACCGAGGGAGGGTGGGTCACAGGGCAACACGGACAACAGGGGAGAAAGTTAGAGGTGAAAAGCAGGTGTGAGGGGCAACATGGACAATGGAGGGAGGGTGCAAAGGGCAACACAGACAACTTGAGGGACGACAGGTAGTTTGACAACTCAGACAACAGAGGGACGGTGGGTGGGGCGCAGCACTGAGAATGGAGGGAAGGCAGGTGTGTGGACAGACCAGACAACAGAAGAATAGTGGATGGGTGGGCAACGTGGACAGAGGGACCGCTGGTGAGGGGCAATGTGGACAACAGAAGGATAGCAGGTGGTGGTGGGAGGAGAGGGGGGCAATAAAATGGCCAGTAGAGGGTTGGTGGGCTGGAGGACCATTAAGGGGAAGAGGAACACGAGGGAGACTGCTGAAAAACACGCACTCTACTACAGTGGATGAACACCAAGTAAAAATAAGTGCCTAGAAAAATGAGCAGTGTGAGGACACAAGTAATGCATCCATGCCCCACAGGTGGAACAAACAACACACAGAGTAAGAAAGCCCACTGCAGCTGGCCAATAAGAAACAAACAAATGAGTGACAGTGAAGCCAACCAATGGTAAGCAGAGGACGGCCTTTAAGCCCACTGTTAAACAACATTATGTCTCGGAAGAGCCATGCATGCAATGTCTTTTGTGAGACCTAAAAATACTGGTATGGTCTAAAGTGATTGGTGCCCGCTTCAGACTTTGCCAGTCCTGCTGTTAAGCTTTTCTCGTGCTCCGTTGATCTCTAGGGTGTCTAGAAATCTCAACAAGAGCTAGGCCCATGCCTTTAGTATAGTCTCTTCATGGAAATACCAGATCTGGTTATAAGACTTCTAGTAAATTTTTCTGTTGCTTTGATTACATATATCGTCTTGAGTATTTTTTGTTTCATATAGGTATCAGTACTATGAATAGGGCAACAGTATTTTTTGTGAAAGATTGAGATCGTCTAGGTTGCTAGTGACTCTTTTGGTTTGTATTTCCATAGGAGCACATTTGCAATATGATTTGGTTATGTAGTCAGTCTAGTTAAGGTGTTTTTGTGAGCCATCAATGCATATGCTATTGCAGATCTTGCATCAATGGCACAGGAAACTAGTTGATGCAAAAAGATGATGAACGGAATGCTGAACAATGCAAACACTCACCCCCAGTCACAGATCTGGGTTTAATCCATCGTCCACCAGATTCAAGCTAGCCTGGCTGATGAACGGTGATACCCTGAAACCGGTCCCAGGATGCTTGTTTCTGGTTCAGAGGGGACCTGGCCTGGCAGTTTGGCTGGACTGTTCCCATGGGGAACAGGGGCAAGACTGATTTGCATATGGCTGGGTCCAAACTGAAATAGCATGGCAAGCAAAAAAACCGGATGGATTAAACCCATATCTGTGACAGGGGTGAGTGTTTGATTTGCGCTTCATTCCGTCCATCATCTGTTTCTGCACAGGAAACTACTTGATGCAGTAGCACTAGCCACACTGCCCAGATTTCTCCCCAGCTGGGCTCCTGGAGGAGGTACTCTTCATCGAAGATTCTTACATTAAATCCTGGTACGTTGCACCCTGCAACATTTGATTTGTCAATCTCCGCTCTGCCACTTACTTGTCCATTGAGCCCCTTTAAAATGGGGGGCTATATGGGGCCTGTCAGTGCTCCTCTGGTTAAGTATTCCTTGAAGGTTGATAATTTGCCGGCTAATACACTGGGGATCCATGCTGCACTAATAAATGATCGATCTTTTCACAAAAACGCAATGCATATCTTTGGGCTTCTTCGAGATGAACACTTGGATAGCCTTTTTCTTACAGAAACCGGGATGAATGATTGTGTTGCACTAGATATTGCATTTGTGGTTCCCACAAGTTACCTAATTGTTCACCTAATGGATTTGGAAAGAAAGGTGGGGGCATCTGCAGAATCTTTGAATGCGCCCTGAAAGTAAGCTCCTTTGCTTGAATTCTTTGGGGCTGAATCTCTGGGCTTCTGTTTCTGCCTTTCCACAAACTCAGTGTCCAGGGTGTTAATCTATCGTCGTCCTGACTTGGCTACCAGTTCTGTCCTCATTAGTGGATGGGTTGTCCAGTTTTATGTTAAAGTATTCCAATTTTACACTTCTGGGTGATTTGAATAATCACTTGAATAAGACAGAGGATCACCATGCCTCTCGTCTTCAAGACATAATGTCTGCTTGGATTTTGAACAAATTAGTGAATAAACCCAACCATTCGGCAGGTCATCTTCTTGACCATAGTTTTTCTAACAGCTGTATTAAAGTGGGAGAGGTCCTGAGTAACTCTTGGACAGACCACTCAACAGCACACTTCTGTTGGTTATTGGAACAATGTCATAGCGAAAGAGGCCTTAATCACTCACTACCACATCATAATTGGGCCAAAACAAAGACAGAGGAAATATCCTTAATTCTTAAGAATTATGCCCCAGTGTTTTCTGGTAGTGTTAAAGCTGATGCACTGCACGTCACTGCCTGGTTAAACCAGAAGGCTGACAAGATTGCACCTTTTGGGGCAGGCTTAAGTGGCCGGAGATGGCCATCAGCTCCCTGGTTTGATGAAGAGCTTAGATCTACAGCAGTGCAAAAATCTCGAAAGAGCCTGTCATAAGTATTACCTACCAGTGGACAAGGAGCGCTGTAAAAATAAATTACCCTCTTACCATTGAGGAATAAAAATAAAAAAAAACAAGCAAAATATCTTGCCAATAAAATCATGCCATCTACTAACATACCTAGAGAGGTTTTTAAAATTACCAAGAAGTGTACTAATCGGTCTGCTCTCTCTAACCCAGGAAGCCTCGCTAAAAGTTTGCTTTCAATTAGCTGATGTCTTTGAGAACAAGATTTTGGGCATTGTAGAGACTCTGAAAGGAATGGGTTCAGATAATATAGTAAACTCCGTAGGGCAAGATGACCAAAGGGAACCTGTAATTAATAATAGCAGAGAACTTAATTGGTCTGGAGGTCAACCCTTGTCAGCTCCTCCCCTCTTTTCTTTCTCTTTGACTGAGTTCCTTTTCCTTGGAAAACTCAGAGCAAACCCTTCAAACCTGTAAATTGGATTTCTCAGAATATGCCTGTCCTCCTCAGATTATGCCTGCTAATGCAGAGGCATTAATCCTGCTTTGAATTTTCTATTAGAGTCCTTGTGTCAGGCTACAGTTGGAAGAAAGCTAAGCAGATTCCACTTCTGAAAAAACCTTCAGCAGGTAAGATTGATTTGGCCAATTTTAGACTTGTTTTTTTCTTGCCAGCATTTTTTAAAATACTTGAAAAGGCTGGTCAACGCTCAGTTTTCCAGTTATCTTGTTGTCAGTCAGTTGCTTTATCCCTCTCAATCTGGTTTTCATCTGGGATTTAGCACAAAATCTGCTCTAGAAGAAGTTTCAGATGTTATTAAACTAGCCATAGATAGCGAAAAGAAGGTGGCCTTACTGCTACTGGACCTTTCAGTGACATTTGATATGGTGTCCCATTCTTTCCTGTTGCAATGTTTGCGTGACATCGGGATAGGTGGGACCGCTCTGGCTTCGCTGGGATCTTTCTTATTGTGTAGATTGCAGTCAGTGTGGATGCCACCATTTGCGTCAGATCCTAAATTTATGGCATTTGGGGTTCCAAAGAGCTTTCTATTGAGTCAGACTTTGTTTAATGTATATATCCCTTTATTTGCATCCCTGGTGGAATATTTTGGTGTGCAGATTATTTCCTACGCCAACGACATGCAAATAGTTCTAACATGGGACTGAAATATATTGAGTGCCCAGTTCAGATTTAAATCATGTCTGTCTGCGATGTTCCCCTGGATGTCTCAGAGTAACATCCAGTGCAATATAAGGGTATCTTTTAAAGAGACTCCAGCTGGTGCAGAACGTGGCAGCTTGGCTCCCGTTTAAGATTCCTAGGAACATTTCTGTTCAGGATCATAAGGAGTTGTTTTGGCTACCCATGAAGGCAAGAATTAAGTTTAAGGGATTGACACTAGCCCACAGAGCTTTCTATGGACTTGGACCTCAATATCTGTCCAAGAAACGTCCTCATTACCAGCCTTCCAGAGCTCTGGGCTCCGCTTGATGAATTGCTGATAGTGGTGACTAAGACCAAGCAGAATAGATGGGAGATTCCTCCTCCTGTATTTTGGCTACCAGGGGTTGGAACTCTTTGCATCTGACCTCTGTGCTATTAAGGACGCTGTGTCTTTTAAACATAATTTTAAAACTTTGTGTTGGAAAATGGGTTATTGGTAAGGGCAGGTAAGTACCTACACTTAGCAATAGGCCACTAACCTCCACTTAGGTCCAGTTAGGTCTCAGTAAATTAAACCCAGCTCAACCCTTGGTACCTTGGCAGCAAGCGACAAGGCTTAATTTAGGAGACAGAGTGTAAAACATTCAAATATCACAAAACAGTAATTAAATAAAACAGCTTAAAAATCCAAAACCAATTTATAAAAATAGATTATATTTTAATCTTTAAAATGTCACAAAGACAAATAAAATCGGATAAGGGAAACCAGAGATATGAATTTTTAAAGAATTACTGTTTTCTAGCGCCTAGAAACAAAAGGCGCCAATCTGGTCGCAGCTCAGTCGGGGCAAAGTCAAAGTTTAAGGCCGACCGCGATGGAGCCCGGCTCGGCTACAGCCCGTGGGAGGCCTCGGTCAAAAGTTTACCTTTGGACTTAGTCGTTTTTCTGAAGATTTTCTTCAGCGGGAAGAACCTGCCAGTCCAATCCGACCTCCTGGAACTCTTCCTCGGATACACGTCGCGAGAACCCTCGGTGGAGATTCTTACCTTCGGACTTAGTTGTTTTTTTTAGGTGAAAATCCTTCGACAGGGGCAAGCCTGGATCTTGATCCGACGTCCTTGGAGCCCTCCTCGGATACGCTGGCTGGGAGGTCTCGGTCAACTTCCTACGTTCGGACTTAGTCTCTTTTTTGGAGATTTTCTTCACCAGGACGAACCTGCAAGTCAGGCCGGGTCGCGGTTGAGGCAAGCCGGCTAGAGTTGCCGCGGCGGGTCGGTCCCTTTATGGAGCTTTTTTCAAAAAGTTCTCCAAACTTCTGGATCTTCCCCCAGATGTTCTTTTAAGGTTCTTTTGAGGTCCACAGCTCACTCCAAGGTTCCAGAAGCTCTGAGATGCTCCTTGGGGGTGTGGACTACAACTCCCAGAATGCACCTGGCACAAACTCCTTTTTGGCCCCTGGACAGTGGTCAGCTGGTTGGTTTCTTCAGGAGTTGGTGCAGGGGACTCTGGTTAGCAGTTTTTCACCTGTAGCAAACAGGGAGTCCCTCCTTGAACCAGTTGAAGCCAGGCAAAGTCCTTCTTGTGGTGAAGCCCAAGTGTGCAGCTGGTGCAGTCCTTCAGAGTGCAGGGTCCAGGTGTAGGCCAGGGGTCCAGCAGGGCAGTCCTCCTTCTCCTGTAGTTCTTCCTTGTTGGAATCTGCTGGGGATCTGAGGTGTGGGTGCAGGTCTGCCAGTTGTATTCCTGCTCCTGGGTGAAAAACAGGGGGGTCCTGGTTCTCCAATCAGAGGCAGGGTCCTTCCCCCTGTGATGACCATTTCCTGGGAAGTGTGGCAAAAATCAATCCCAGGGAGCAACATTCCTCAAAAATCCATCATGGCTGAAAGTGATTTTTGGAGGTCACATCTGGCTGAGCTGTGGTATTTTATTTGCCTGCGTCTTCTTCTTCTATTGTATCTTATCCTGTATTTATTAATATTTCCCCCTGTTTTGCCATGTATATATTTAGTACTTGGTATGTTCCAGCTCCCCCTGCTCCACAAGAGTGTTGGAGTTCCTGCCAAGTATTTACAAATCGCATCCCATCCTCGTCGCCAAAAGTGTGGTATCTGGCCTCATGAAGAAAGTACGATGATCCAGGAGATTAAAATAATTTCAGCATGCGAGATAAAGTGAAAAGAGAGCTGGAAAGGTTACTGAAGGCATAATTGAGAAGGTTGAAGCAGCCGAATGGGTCGCACCTATTGTTGTTGCTGCAAAAAGCAATGGTGACATTAGAGTATGTGTTGACTTGCGCAGTCTTAACAAGGCGGTTATTGAAGACAGGTTTCCCCTACCAAACATAACCGAGATGGTTATTTCCTTAGGAAATGCCAAATATTTCACCATCTTAGATTTGAGTTCAGCCTATCATCAGGTGCAGTTGTGTGATGAGTCCAAATCACTCACTTCTTTTTTTTTACGCCTTTTGGAGTTTTCATGTTCAACAGGATGCCCTTTGGGCTTTGTTCAGCTGCATCCATGTTCCAAAGACTGATGAATGAAATCCTAGGGGAGTTAGCTGGTGTCAAGTACTTCCAGGATGATGATCTTATTTTCTCTAATACTATTGATCAACATAAAGAATTGGTCAGGAAAGTATTCAATATATTTCAGTGAAAAGGAATTACATTGAAAGGTTCTAAATGTAAGTTCTTAAATCTGAAATTTCCTATTTAGGACACATAATAACTGGTGATGGTGTTAGACCCAAGGATGAACTAGTGAGATCTACTCTTGATTTAGCTGCTCCTGAAAACAAAAATGAGGTTGAAGTTTTTTCTGGGGGGGGATGGTCAAGTTTTTACGCTAGATTTATACCTGATTTAGCTAAACAGAGTTGTTCAATTAGGAACTTGCTCAGGAAAGGCTCAGATTTTGTTTGGGATTCCGAATGTCAAAAGGAGTTTGATGATCTTGAATGTGGATTGTCCTCCGCGCAGTCGCTCAGCAGTTTTCAGCCTGGTCTCCCGTGCTCCATCACCACGGATGCTTCAGAGAAAGGTTTAGGTTCTGTCTTGAAACAATATAATAATGGGAAAGTAAATGTTAGTGCCTTTGCTTCACGTTGTTTATGAGGTGCAGAATGCAAGTACTCCACAATTCAGAAAGAAGCCTTAGCTATATTTTGGGCGATCAAAAAGTTTAAGCAGTTTCCTTGGGGTACAAACTTTGAAGTACATACTGACCATAAACCCTTATGTGAGATATTCAAGAAGAAAGGTTTGGATAATGTATCTGCTCGTATTTTTAAGTGAATTGTTGACCTTCAGGATTATCGTTTTAGTGTGAAATATGTTCCAGGCTGTAAGAATAGGACTGCTGACTGTTTTGTCTAGGATGAATTTGTGTATAGTGGATGAAAGCAGCAATGATGCATCATGGTTGGTGGATGAGGAAGTTAAGGTTTGTATCGTCACCAAGGGATGTGTATCCGAGGAGGAGTGGAAACGTGAGTTGGAAAACGATGAAGAATTACTTAAAATCAAAGACTTGCTATCTACAGGGGTGCGTCCCAGCTGTGTTATGAAATATAATGAACAATTTGGGAAGATTTGGCATGAGCTTTCTTTACAAAATGGGGTCATTGTTAGAGGGTGCAGATTGATTCCACCGTGTAAGTTACGAGATCGCTTAATTGATTTCGCTCACAGTGGACATCATGGCATATGTAAGACTAAAGAAAGGATGAGAGGTGTGTATTGGTGGCCGCGTTTGGACTTAGCTGTTGAAAGGAAAGTTTGTGATTGCGTGGAATGTAAAATGGCGGATAAAACTCTTAAACTGAGGACTCAGCCGATGGTGTTGAAAGAAATTCCCAAGGAGGTATGGGAGGAGGTTTCAGTGGACATTGTGGGTCCTATTAGTGGTGGAACTGTTTCCAAGTATATATTTTAGTCTTAATGGATAGATTGTCACGGTGGCCAGAAATATTGATTACTTCAGAAGTGTTGTCTTCAAAGTGATAAGATTTTTGACAGAAGTGTTCGGTAAAGAAGGTAATCCTAGGTTTATTTCAACTGATAATGGTGTGCAATTTACTTCTAAAGTTATGAATGATATTTTGAAGGAGAGAGGTATAACACGTAAAAAGTGTGCTTTATATCATCCAGAAACTAATGGAATGGTAGAACGCTTCAATAGGACATTAAAAGAAACCATCCAATTGGCCAGACAGATAGGTGAGGATTGGTAGAGCATGGTCAAGCGTAAGGTTGAAGATTATAGATTTATACCTCACACGAGCACTGGTCAGACACCCTTTGTCATTTTCAGGAAACGTGTTCCTCACATAAAAATGAATCCTCCATGGATCAGAAAATACATTGAAGAGAGTGTTGACCATGATGAACTAAAGCAAAGTGCTGTAAGCAGGGATTTGAGCTGTCAAAGGAAAAGGAAACTTAAATATGATGCACGCAAATCTGTGAAAGAGGTACATGTTAATGTTGGAGATTCTGTCAAAGTCAAATTACCATGTAAAACAGGAAGTGGACAGTCTCATTACAGCAAAGTTTTTAAAGTAATCAAAATTTGTAATGGGGCAGTTAAGTTAAATGATGGACATATTTGGAATCTTAATAGAATTGTAAAAATAGATTAAGTTGTTTGGGGTTTCTGTTATACCCCTTTCTTTTCGTTTTTCTGCCATTTTCTCTTCCTAGAGGGGAGGGTGGTGTGGTATTATATTTACCTATGTCTTCTTCTATTGTATCTTATCCTGTATTTATTAATGTTTTCCCCTGTTTTGTCATGTATATATTTAGTACTTGTTATGTTCTAGCTCCCCCGTGCTCCAGCTCTTTCTCTGTCTGGAATTCTCTTGGAGATTCCATTCTGTTGGAACTGGAAGCTGTGTACAGACGTGGCTGGAGTTCCTCCTTCACCTGAACCTGAAATAAAGAAGAATTATTTTTAATCTCCTGGATCATCGTACTTTCTTCATGAGGCCAGATACCACGAGCCTACCCACTGGTGTGGCTAAAAATCCTAAACATACCCCTCTCCTGCTCTCTCCTAATCTAATCAAGGGGGCACCTAATTTTCTGGGTTTGCAGGATGTGGGGTTGTTGTTGGGTTGCTCCAAATGTCCATCCCTGCCTTTGAAGACCAGTTTGACAGCCCTCCCCCTTTCTGCCTCACCATCGGCTGAGGGGAGATCTCCTCCCACAGGCACATCTCTTTGTGTGAAGCCAGGCTACTTCACACCTCATCAAGGCAGCCAGGCCAGGCTGCCAGAGGCTGGCCAAGCAAAGCACAGTAGCAAAAACACTGCAGGGCTGAAGTTGGCAACTTTTCAGGTAAAGTTTAAAACTCTTTACCTGAACAAGTTAGATTAAATCCAACAACTGGAAGTTGTGGGATTTATTATAACAATTAATTTGATACCAAACTCTTGGCGACTTTTAAAATTAAAATAATGACTCCCCATTCTAGCCTATGGAGGCCATTCACTACAATGAGGGAAAAAACAAATGTGGCTGTTTTTACCTTACCAGGGCTTATAAAACTATTTTTAGAAGGTCCCTGCTTATAGTTACATGACACCCAGCCCTAGGGGCACATAGGGCACACCTTAGGGGTGACTTTTATGTAAAAATAAGGTAGTTTAGGACTTTGGAACTACTTTTAATTCCAAAGTCGAATTTGCATATAACTTTAATTTAAAAGCAGCCAGCAAGGCAGGCCTGCCTTTAAAATGACACTGGGCACCTCAGCAGTGCACCTATCGGTGCACTACCTATGCTAGGGTCCCTAAACCTACATGCCCTATCATATACTAGGGACTTATAGGTAGGTTGACTTAGCCAATTTTAATTAGCCTAATTTGCATACTGATTTTACACAGAGCACAGGCCCTGGGACTGGTTAGCAGTACCCAGGGCACCATCAGAGTCAGGAAAACACCAGCAAAAAGTGGAAAATGGGGGCAAAAACTTAGGGGGCCTCTGCAATCAGCCCTGTTCTCTCACACTTGCCTTTTTAATACGGTGTTTTAATTTCTTTCCCTTTACAATATCAGCAGTTTACAGACATGTAGCACCGGAACACACAGCAGAGTAGCTTTTAGTGCTGCTTTATTTTTCAACATTTGACTTTCAGTATGGTACCTGTACTTCCAACCATGAAACTGTCAAGATGACTGCAGTTTAACCCATGTGCTGGCCAGTAAGTAGTTAATTTGTATCTTGATGTCCTCAGGGTTGATACTGTTCACTTTTGCCACTTGTTTTATTCAGAGTGCTCCCTGCATATTCTCCCAGTTCATCCTTTGGGTGGTAGCATTTAAAAATCTTCAGAGTGCTTCACTGTCCACCCTCCATAACACATCCTGTCCTCATCTCAAAATGCTTTGCAGATTAACTTGAAAATGTTCACTTTATCTTTGGATGAGCACATAACCTTTTGAGCCATTCATGATTTTCAAAAATTAATCCGAATCTAGTGCCCAACATGTCAGTTGTTAGACCATGGAGCACCCTCAACATGACTCTCTTCTGTATGTAAAAGAGATTTTCCCTCTAGAGACCGAAGCTTCCACTCTGTAGGGTATTGGGACATTGTCGGCATCATTAAATGTGCATGACTGACAATCACCTCTGGGGAGGATCTCATTTTGCTTTGAAGTCCCCCAGAGCAGATCAGGAAAACGTGGGAGTGTCCTGCAATGGCATTCTGTTAGCATACAAAGTGTAATAAATTATTATTATATTCACAGAGTGAATACTAAACAGGTTCAAATGTAATGTAGTATCAAAGTTTTGGCAGACAAAATTTCTGTGCGTTTTGCAGTGTTGAAACGGCCATGAACTTGAACACCATGCCTCCCTTAGGGTGACTATTGGTTAATATACCAGAATTGCACATTGACCATTTTCTGGCTGAATTGGAGGGTTCTTCTTGTGAATCCTGTCACAATAGGCTTTCCAACCCAATCAGACGTTGTCACAGAGACATTCAGGAAACTTATTGTCAGTGACTGTTGATAATACAAGACTGGGTAATACAACCGCTTTTTCCTTTTCACTGGCTAGCCCTATTAATAATTGGTCAACACTCATAACTGAAGAGAAAACTACTGGTTAGATTTCTCTTCAGAATGGCACCTTTCCAACTAAGAATTGTGAACTCGCTGTTTCCTGGATAACTCTTAGCAATTCTTGATGTATGTTGCCAGTTGTATCCGCATTGGGGTCCCTATTTGAATAATAGTGTTCAAATATCCCCCAAAAGGACCTTCAGGTTGTCATAACCATAGCATTCCAGATGTCTTTTTTTTATTTATTTTTATTCGACTGATATATGGCAAGAGTGAACTGCAGTTTAAGTTCCATTGGGGTAGCACAAGAGGTTCCATATTTAACTTACTCAACTTGACACAGTGCCCAGTTTGCCATGGTTTATTAAAAGCAAGAGGCTGCAGTTAATTATTCTTTCATTTATGTAAGCAGTGGTTGGTGAGAGAATGGTAGGTTGGCTGTATTTGTGATAGGTTTATGTGGAGCATATTTGTTCTAATTTGAAGCAACAAACAAAAGTATGACTTGTTGGATTAGGCCTATAACTAGGAACCTTTTGACTTTTTGGAGGAAATAGAGAAATGTACTTAAGGGTTGAAATGTCAAGTACGTTTTGACCAGCATGCTGTGCTTGAGGTAAAGTCAAGCCTCCCAGTGTTTGTGTCTATCTGGTTGCTCTTTCTTGTGTGGAATATCTTGCAGGGTATTGAGCAATTCATTAAGAACCGATTTGGCAGGCATTCATTTCGTATCTCAACTTAACTGCTGGATTGAAAATCAATTTATTCAGTTTGTTGACCTTTTACAAATATGTAGTAAGAAGGCCCTACTTGATAGCAGAATCAGAGTGGTACAATCTATATACTACAAGCTTTCAGTGTATCGTATGGGCATGTCTAGTACAGATTGACTAAGGGGTGTGGAGGGGATGGGGAGAGTCCTCACAAATACAGCACTCTCTCCCTTTCTAATTTAATAGACAGATGACTGCCAAGCTGCAGGGGGGCCCAAAAGACTCCCTATGGCAGATGGGAGACTTCCCTTGGCGAACCTTCACCTTGCATTACTGATGAAGAGATGGCCATCACCTAATTTCTGCTGTTGTGGCCCCTGCCTCCTTTGGCTCCTGAGAGATTCCCCCTCAGCGCCCCTTTTCCACTCTGCTACCCTCCCCCTCCAGCACCTGGGAAGTGCCAGAACCCAACAATAAAAATCAGGAAAACAGTTTGGTTGCGTTAGTCACACCTGAACCTTTCTCAGATGCTGCAGTTCATTAGAGCTGTTCTGGACACAGTGCAGTGTCAGCCTTATCCTCCCAAACAGCAAGTCCTGGATATTCAGGCTATGAAATTGATGTCTCAGCCTCTATCCTGGATTTCGGTGATACTGACGGAGGTTGGTGGGCCTCATGGCCTCCTGCATCCCTCTTGTGACACGCCCGCTGGAAAAATGCGGGGCTCTGCAGTGGAACCCAAAGTTTCAGTAGGCTACGCATCAGGGATAGCTCTCAGACATGGGTCCAGACATGGCCCATATCTCAGAGGACACTGTAAAAGGTCTGCAGAGGTAGTTAACAAACTGCAGTTGGGTCAGCAGCAGACCCATCTCTCTTCCTGTGACAGATGCATCACTACTGGGCTGGGGTAGCCATCTGGGAGAGGTGGAGATCGGAGATCTCTGTTTCCTGGCAGAATCTGGACTCCACATCAACCTGCTGGAGCTCCGAACGATCCGACTGGCACTGAAAGCCTTTCTACCCTCCATTAAGGGAAGGCTTGTGCAGGTGTTCACTGACAACACCACTACCGTGCAGTACTGTGCCAAACAAAGCGGGGTTGGGTCATTTACCCTTTGTCAAGAAGTCCTGCGTCTCTGGACATGGCTAGAACCGCAGGGCATTTACCTGGTGGTTCAGAACCTGGCAGGCTCTCTGAACACCAGGGCACACGAAGATCACAGATGACCTCTTTATCCAGAGGTGCTGCAAGCTCTCTTTGGGCAGTGGGGAGAGCCTTGGTTAGAATTTTCACCACCGCGAATAACGCACAATGTCAGAACGTCTGCACACTGGAGTTTTCAAGGCGGCTCTTGCTCAGAGATGCTTTTCTTCGGTCCTCTGATATGGCTTCCCCTTTGGGAGGATCTTCTGTCACAGCGGCTAGGGAGGGTTCTCCACCCAAACCTGTCAACACTCGGCCTTCATGCGTGAAGATTGAAGGGCAACAGTTGGCAGCTTTTAACCTTTTGTGTGAGTTCTGCAAAGTTGTCTTGGCAGCCAGGCGTCCATCCACCAACCTAGTTTACGCCGGCTGTTGGAATAAGTTTGTGACATGGTGTACAGCCAAACAGGTTAACCTTTTATCTGCGCCCCTTTCCAAGTTCTGTATCCTTACCCAGGACCAGCAGGCCTCCGCATTGGGCATGTTGAAAAGTTATTTGTCTGCCATTTTCACTTTCCTGAGGCTGCCAAATCAGCCTTGCCTCTTGAAGTCACCTATTCTGAATAGGTTCCTTAAAGGTTTGCGCCAATTATTTCCTCCAGCTACCTTAGTTATGCCTCAAACAAATCTTAACTTGGTTCTTACCTTCGTTATGTGTGCTCCCTTTAAGCTGCTTCATACCTTCCCTCTTAGACTTCTCCCCTTCAAGATCGCCGTTCTTCTGGCAATTACATCTGCCTGGAGGGTCGGTGAACTACATGCATTGTCATCTCAACCTCCTTAAACATCTCCTCCTTCCCAAAACGAACTGGTCCTTCGGACCCAAGCATTTTTCTTACTGAAGGTGGAAATCCCATTTCACGCAGGCCAGTCCATCACCTTGCCTACGTTTTATGCTGTGCCTCATCCCTCCAAGGAAGAGCAGGGACCCCATGGGCTGGACCCAAAAAGAGCATTGTTGGTCTACCTGGACTGTTAGAAATGGGGTCTTTGGTTGGCAGCCAGGTTACCAATACTGGATCCGGAATGACAGAATGCACACAGTTGGCCTCCTCTGCCATCATTCCGGATGTTTACGTTCCCCGCGCCACCAGTGCCCACCTGCGGTGTGAGCCCCATCCTCATACCTGATGAGCCAGAACAGCGTCGTACGACGCCAATTCAGACGGCACTAAGGGGGGGCCAGATTATTGCCTGAGTCTTATTGTGAGCAACCAGGCACAGGTGAGGAATAGGAGGGGGTCTCCGGATCCTATAGAGGAACAAATGGACTGGTATGAAGAACTAGGAGAAGCCAGCGGATTGGACACCTCTCCGGATACTGGCAAGGTGGCTATGGAAGGGGGAGCTTCGTATGCTATGGTGGTGCATAGGGCAGCTGAGGTCTTGGACCTGGATTTGCCTATGGTGCTGGTCAGAACTAACCTCCTGACTGAGGTGTTTCAGCTGGGGGTTTTCCACATCGGAACCGATGTTACCCTTTAGCGAAGCCCTCACTGATGTCCTGCTAGGGACATGGTCCAAACCCAACACAGGGGCTCCTGTAAATAGGACAATTGGCCGCCACCATCGCCCAGCTCTGAATGATCCTAATTTTCTCACCCAACACTGTCCCGGAGAGCTTAGTTGTCCAGGTCTCCACTTCCCATGGTGCATTCCCTTCCGCTCCCCTGGATAGGGAATCCAAGAGGCTGGATCAGCTTGGGAAGAAAAATTTTTCTTCCTCCAGCCTGACATTGAGGTCTGGAAGGACCTCATGTCTATTGAGACGTTTTGCTCATACTTTATGGGGTACGGTGGCACATGTGCTGCCTCTGGTCCCGGAGGGCATGCGGGACACTTTCTCACAAGCTGTTAAAGATGGGAGAGATTCAGCAAAGTTTACAATAAGGTGTGGTTTGTATACGACTAACTCGCTGGTTAGGGCGATTTCATTGATGGTGTCCCTTCGTCGCCACACCTGGCTTCGTACATCTGGCTTTTCGAGGGATGTCCAGGCAAACCTTATGGGCATGACCTTCGATGACTCACACCTATTCGGCATGAAGGCAAATTCGGCTTTTCAAGGATTCTCGGGCTACGGCCAGGTCCTTAGGCTTCTTGTTGCCCCCTCGCCAGCAGTCTGCCTTTCGCCCCTATCAAGGCTTCAGAACAGACTAGCCACAGTCTACTTTCAGGTCAGCATCCTATGCCGGGACGAGGTCGTGAACTTTCAGACCCAGAGGGTCTGACCAGAAGTCATCCACCACCCAGCCCCTCTCCTCCACAGCGTCCAAGTCATCCTAGTATGATTCTACAAGACCACCCACATGTGTCCAGTTGGAGGTAGGATTACATTTTATCTGCCTCACTTGTGTTCCATAACATCAGACAAGTGGGTCTTGCAAAATATACAAAAGGTCTGTTCCCTTCCCGTCCAGTCTTTCCCTCCCGCTATGCCTCAATTAAAAGAACGGCTGATGGAGGTTCACTTAATCCTGCTTCGCAAGGAAGGTAAGGCTCTTTTGGCCATGGGAGCAACAGAAATGGTCACAATGTCAGAAGTAGGCAGTGGTTGTTATTCCCGCTACTTTCTGATTCCCAAAAAGAACAAAGGTCTTCGCTCTATTCTGGATTTAATGGACATCAGTCTCTTTCTCAAAAAAGGAGAAATTCAAGATGCTCACTCTTGCTCAGGTCATGTCTGCCCTAGACCAAGAAGACTGGATGGTAGCGTTGGACTTGCAGGATGCGTATTTTCACATCCCTATCCTGCCTGCCCACAGGCATTACTTGGGGTTCAAGGTGGGCCATTAGCACTTTGTTTACTGTGCTTCACTTCAGTCTCACCAGTGCCCCTCGGGTGTTCACAAAAGTTATGGCGTTGGTAGCAGCTCATCTGCGCAGGGTAGGGATTTCAGTCTTCCCCTACCTCGACAACAGGCTCTTGTCACCCACCTTCAGACTACAGTGAACCTCCTGCATTTGATGGGATTCACTATAAACGTGCCGAAGTCTCACCTGACTCCCTTTCAGACGCTCCCTTTCATTGTATCTGTTCTGGACGCAGTTCAGTTTCGAGCTCATCCTCCTGAGCAACAAGTCTAGATTATTCAGTTTGATACTGATGTTTCGGCCTCTATCCTGAATTTCAGTGAGACAGACTCCGAGGCTGTTGGGCTTCATGGCCTCCTGCATCTTGTTACTTAGGCATGCCAGATGGCATATGAGGAGTCTGCAGTGGGACCTGAAGTTCCAGTGGGCACAGCATCAGGGGAATCTCACCGACACAGTTGAGATCTCGAAGGGAACTGCAAAAGACCTGTGGTGGTGATTAGTGAACTGCAATTGGGTCAGAGGCAGACTCCTCTCCCTTCCCCAGCCACATCTCACAATAGTGACAGATTCTTCACTTCTAGGATGGGAGGGCCATCTGGGAGAGGTGGAGACCAGAGGTCTCTGGTCTCTGGCGGAATCCGGACTCCATGTCAATTTACTGGAGCTCCGGGGGCATCAGACTGGCATTGAAAGCATTTCTTCCAGTTGTAAAAGGGAAGCTAGTGAAGGTGTTCACGGACAACACCACCGCAGTGAGGTGCAGCAACAAGCAGGGCAGTGTGGGGTCCTTTGTCAAGAGGCCCTGCGTCTCTGGACATGGCTGGCATAGCAAGGCATGTCCTTGGTGGTTCAACACCTGGCAGGTTCTCTGAACGCCAGGGTGGACGAACTCAGCTGTCGATGCCTAGCGGATCACAAATGGGGTCTCCACCCGGAGGTGGTGCAAGGACTCTTTCAGCAATGGGGAGAGCCTTGTTTAGATCTTTTCGCCTCCGCAGAGAATGTGCAATGTCAGCAGTATTGCACATTGGAGTTTCCAAGGGGACAATTGCTCTGCAACGTTTTTCGTTGCAAGTGGAGTTCAGGCCTCCTGTACGCCTTTCCGCCCATACCACTTCTGCCTAGATATCTGAAGAAGATCAAGAACGACCGGGCCCAAGTAATCCTAGTTGCTCCGGATTGGGCGCGGAAAGTCTGGTATCCAGAGCTTCTGAAAATGAACGTCAGTCTTCTGATCAGGCTGCCCCTATGGGAGGATCTTCTGTCGCAACAGCAGGGGAAGGTCCTCCACCTGAACATGTCAACTCTGCGCCTTCATGCGTGGAGATTGATTGGCAGGAGTTGACAGCCTTTGAGCTTCCTCCCAAAGTCTGTAAAGTTATTTTGGAAGCCAGGCATCCTTCCTCTACAACAGTATTCTCCTGTCATTGGAAGCACTTTGTATATTATTGTGCATAAAGATCTATTGATCCTCTTTCTGCTTCTCTTTCTGATATCCTTCTTTTTATACCAACTCATGCCCAGCAGGGGTCTGCCTTGGGTACTCTCAAAGGCTATCTTTCACCTTATTGGCGTTCGTTATGCTGCCTCATCCGGCTTCACTTTTCAAATCTCCAATGGTACACAAATTTATTAAAGGGCTTGTACATATGTTTCCCCCTATGCCCTTTGTTATGCCTCAATAGGACTTAAATCTGGTCCTCACATTTCTCATGTGTGATCCATTCAAGCCCTTGCACGACTGTCCCCTCTGGCTGCTCACCATCAAGACGGCCTTCTCAGTGGCAATAACATCTGCCAATAGGGTGAGTTAAATTCAAGCTCTTTCATATAAGCCACAATATCTCACCATGCTCCCAGACAAGGTGGTTCTCAGAACACAAGTCTGTTTCTTTCCCAAGATGGTGACCCCATTTCATCTGGGTCAGAATATCACCTTGCCCACCTTCTTTACTCTACCGCATCCCTCTAAGGAAGAGGAGCGACTCCACCGACTGGACCCAAAAAGAGCATTGTCATTCTACCTTGACCGCACAAAAGAGTTCCGGGTGGATGACCAACTCTTTGTGAGGTACATGGGAGCAAAGAAGGGTCGGGCAGTGCAGAAACAAACCTTTTCATACTGGGTCATTCTCTGCATTATGATCTGCTACACACTGGCCATGAAGCAGCCTCCTGAGAGCTTGAGGGCTCATTCTATCAGGGGCAAAGCTGCAACCACTGCACTAAAATGAGATGTTCCAGTCCTAGATATCTGTCAGGCAGCAACTTGGGCATCATTGCACACATTTGCAAAACACTACTGCCTGGACACTCTGGTCCAGAGAGGCAGACACATTGCCCATTAGGTCCTACAGGACCTTCTAGTGTAAGAAGATCTATTTGCAGCCCACCACCAGGAGGTTATAGCTTGGGCACCTATTCTTAGGTAAGGAATCTGCAGCTATAAGTCTCTATCAGATTAACAAATTACTTACCTTCACTAACTCATTATCTGGTAGAGACATCTAGCTGCAGATTCCTTACGCCCGCCCATTCCTCCCCGCTCTGCAGATATGTCTAAAAGGGTCAGGGATTGTTCTTTTCAGGGCCTTAGTTTTTTGCACAAACGAACTGTTAGTTCTATACATTGCTCTCCGCTTCTGGTGTGGAAGTTCGTGGGAAAAAGAATTGACGTACGCGCACCGGGGTGGTACATTTATAGGCCAACGTGATGTCACTAACGGCTCCAACAACGCCACGTGGATCCAAACGCCACCTGTGCGCAGGGTACTGCTCAGCAAATAATTCCGGATTCCAAGCTGACCCTAGGAAATTCTAAGGTAAGGAACCTGCAGCTAGATGGTCTCTCCCAGATAAAGCATCACAGAGCATAAGTAACTTGTTTGTTTGGTATGGTTACCACTCTGGCAGCATCACACTGGTGTTTGGTATTGAGGCATCTCTTTGATCTGCAAACCTTTTCCCTAAAACAGTTTGTAGACTCACTCTGATAAGTGTCCCCTTTTTTTCTAACATCATTACCATCCACCACATTATTATTATTTTGTTTGAACTTTTCGACACATGCACTCTGGAAATGACACATCACCACTCCTCTTCCTTCACCTTAATCTACAAAACTGTTTATTACAAGACTTACACATATCTTGCAGCCTTGAAAATGTCGGAGACGAGACACATGTGTGTTGTATTTACTGCTTTTAAAGAAGTATTTGACAACTACCGCATCAACATCTGGCTTTATTTTATAACCTTGCTAGTTCTGTCATCATAAATGTGATCTTTTTAAGACTGGAACTGTGAACTGTTGATCACATATTTTATATCACTACTTTAGATATTTACCCCTTTGATGTGCTTCAGACCATTTCCCAAATTCCAGTGTATAGCATTTGTAGGAAAGTGCCTCTTTTTGACATGATTACCCCCACTATTTGCCTGGTATCTAATGTGATTTTGACTGAAAGTGCACTGGGTTCCTGCTAACCAGGTCCCCAGTGCCAGAGATTTTGACCAAAACTGCAGTTGTTTCCCCAATTGCCAAATCCTTTAGCACCCTCTAGGTCCCTAGCAAATGGTACCCCTGGTACCTGGGGCCTGAGTTGCTAAAGAGGCTCCCTAAGGGTGCCACCGTAAGGGACCCCTCACCAAACACGACAGGCTTCCATTGCAGGCTGTGTGTCTTGGTGCAGGCAAAAGTGAAAACGCAACATGGCGCACAGCCTCTAACACTGTATACATTATATGCAAGTCACCCCTTTAGGATGCCTACAGCCCTAAGGCTGTTTGCATTGTATTCCATGTGAGGGCATATCTGCACAAGCAGATATGCCCCTGGTATGCTTTTGTCTATTCTCAGACATAAGTGACCAGGGAAGCAGTTTTAAATGCATATGCTGGACACTTTTCAATCGAAGGTCCCCAGCTACATGATGACTTCACTGACGATAGAGATGTTTCATATCAAACATCTCATATTGGTGTACTCACACTGATGCCAGTGTTGGATTTACCAATACATGCACCCAGAGGGTACCTTAGAGGTGCCCCCTGAACCCCTACGAGACTCTGGTGTGATCGCTGAACAGATACTCTGTCGGATTGCCTGCCTTCAAAATACACTCAAGACCTCCCATGAACAGCAGACCTGTTCTCCAACAAACTCCAAAAGAAGGGACTCTAAAGCCTCTGGGACCACCAAACTGGACACCTGAATTTGCCACTGCACCCGCCATATCCATCCAGAGTTGAAGTTGACTGCCGGTGCTAACAAGGTTCCCCAGCCCTCCAGAGTCTGAGTCCTTTGTGGTTTCACCCCTCATGGTCTCCCCAATGTTATCTACTGCTTCTACATGCAGCCCCCCTCTACTGTGACCACTCGGACCAGAAAAACCTGCCACCTACCGACATGTCTCCACCTGTCACCCCTACGCTGTGGAGAAGAGTGTCAAAGGTGCCTGCCTGTGCCTGAGCATTGTGAGGCCTGAGCCCTGCTGCTGGTTCAGCACGACTGGCCTCCGGGCCAGAGCCTGCAGCCTCTTTCCCCAGTGACCGATTTCCATAGGAACGCATTGGGCATCCCAACACTTTTTTGCACTCTACACCTGACCACCCCGTGCCTCTGAGGGTGTACTGTGGGTGCTGTCTTGGACCTTGCCCACTACTCACCTTAACCCCAGGAGATGGTCTTGTAAGTCACCATCCTCTACCTGTTTGTAGAGCTTGTTTTTCCTCTCATAGGATAGCATTGCAGAATTCAGAAATTGCAGTGTCCACTTTTTAAAGTGAAAAGAATTCCTATTTGAAAACGTACTTACCCGAACAATTTTTCTCTGATGCTTAAACATATCTATAGATACCTGCTATTTGCATAAATTGGTACTGATCTCCTTGAGTTGTGTGTCTAATTTTTTACTATTGTGTGTAATTCTAGATGTCTTGCACTCCTTTGTGTTAAGCCTTTGGCTGCTCGACCCCACTACCCCTAAATAGAGCACCTTGGGATTGCATAGCAAACCCTGTCCACTCACTGGGGAACCCATGAATGCTTTACACTATATGTACATAACACATAAAGGACCAGCTTCCTTCAGCATGGCACTGAACATACGTGCAAAGCCATTTGAAAAGTGACTCAGCCCTACCTGTAAATAAATCATACTCATTCATAAAATGGGATACTTTTATAAAATGGTGATTCCCATGGTGAAGTGGTAATGGCCCAATGGCATAGGGACTTCTTTCCTTTTGTTTTTGAGTTTAGGGTTCTTTAAATTATACATTTTATACATTCTGTTATGAATCTAGTTCTCTTAAGAGCTTATTCTTAAACATTTAGTCAGAGCCACTGGTATTGTGTGGCAAGAGAAGGCCAAATTATGCTGCAGGTTTGAGTAAATTATGCAACACGAAAAGGCAAATTATGCAGCATAATGTGACACATTTGTAATAGTAATATTTCTACATTTTTTTTAAACTTGGTAACAGTGTCTGGGAATTGGTTGCACCTTATTAGTACCCATTTAACTCCCAAATATAGCAATAAGTGACAGAAAGGTGACCAGTCCAGCTTTCCAACTGGCCTTGCACTGTGTGGCAACAGGTGTTGCTTCATGTTTAGTAATTTTTGAACCATTGGAGCTAGAATTTTTTTTTTGTTAAAATCTGCAGATTATGCTGTAGATGATGGAGTATGTGCAAATGCAGCAAATCTATAATTATGTGAAAATGGCCGTACAATCACACAATTCCAGTGGCCCTGCCTTTAGTGCAGTAACTTGCAAAAGGTTTCATCCGCACTGCAGATTTCCGTTCAGATCTGCAAGTTATTACAGGTGCAAGTGGAATGAAAGAAGAAAATGTGACCAAGGTTTTTTCTAGGGGTTATAAGTGTTTGTGTAGTGCATGACAATGTGGTATTTACAGGAGCGTGTTGGGCAGGTGCTCATTGCAAATGTTGACCATCACAACGTTGGAATTATATAGGTGTTCGCTAAGATGAATAGTGCATTTGCTCTAACTGTGTACATAGGCTTACACCTGACAAAGGTAAATATAAGAGATAGAGTTAAGGTGAAAAACAAGTATTTGACACCTTCTTGTGAAGTTGTGGAAGAGAAGATTCATCATGGATTTTTTTTTTCAGTATGAAGACAAAAAAGAGAAGATATAAATTTGCACTCTCAAGTTCTCACAAATGCTAAGACCACTAATTTTGAACTTTGTGAACTATCCTTCTGCTCTGTAAGATACAGATGTCATATCTTCCCTGAGACTATCTGTAATGCTGTGAAAATAGGTGTACACCTATGCTCTTGTGGGACTTTGATTTTTATGTTTGAATCATCCTTTTTGTTCATCCTTCTGTCTTAATGTCATTACGTAGATCTGACCTGCTCTTTCATTACTCCACAAACTAATAGTAGCAGCCTGAGGTAGATCCTATGCATGTGCTGCAACAAATTTGCAAATATAAATAAAAAAGCCAGTGATAAACCTGTTTTCCAAGGCTGTTATTAAGTGCACTTATTATGAACAGTCGCATCCTTCTTCATGATGCTGAATCTGCAGAAGAACTCCAGTTTGACACGGCCTCCCTCCCCCCCACATACGCACAAAAAACTGAATAGAATGGATATTGACTTAGAGCAACAGCATTCATTTCTAAAACCATCAGCAAAATAAAAATAGATGGGTAGCATTTTGCCACATTTGTTGATCACTTGTTTAGATAAAGGAATGCTTCAGATCTGCTTTCATCAAGATTGTTATTTTTGCATTGCCAGTGTATTATGATTATTAAGATGTTGCGCGAGAAAAGGGTTACGGTATTGATAGTAGTATAAGTGATGGCAGTGGTATAGTACAGTAGGCACATCTAACCTCTACATGCAGGCTTTGTAATTGTTTTAAAAAAAAATTAAAATGTATGAACCACTGTTAATTATAATTCAATTATTATTTACTTTCTTGACGCTTTTCTTATGCATCTTTTTTCTTCTCTTTTCTAGCTTCGGATGTTAGTTAATACTTGCATTAATCCAGACCCTGAAAAGCGACCAGATATAACTTATGTATATGAAATAGCGAAACGTATGCATGCAGTGACAGCAAGCAGCTAAGCAGATAAAGATGAGAAACAAATATCTAAACATATATATATATATTTTTAAAAACAGATATTGCTTCTATTTTATCCTCCTCAAACTGTTGTAAGATTAATTACTTGATCAGCGATACCTAAATGTATTTAATCTTTAACCAGTTGTCATACATACATCCTTGTCTAAATGGTACCGAAACCACCCCAGTTGGAAAGTACAAGTGTGGTTCAACCTGAAGTTGAAAGTAATGTATCCTGATTGCTCTGAAGTTTGACTTCATATTTTCTTTCTAGTACTGAGACCTCGCTATATTGTAGCTTGCTGCAGTTTTGCACATCATACTGTCTTGAATGATAGTCTCCTTGTAAACTAGATGTTTGAACATATATCTCAGTTATTTATGGACGATATAGATTGGCACACATGTATATAAGTTTTTATTTTCTTCAGATACATTTACTTAAAAAAAAAAAAAAGGTTTTAACCATTTTTGTCCTCGAGATGAAAACTGATTTAAGTTGGTTTATTCTTAAAACTGCGCTTTTTCAATTTTAAAATGTTTTTTTGTTTTCACACATTAAATTCCTACAGACTACATTTAGGTTAAAGTGGAAATTAATTCCCAAAAACAAAAATAAGTTGTTATGCTATCTCAGAGCTTAAACTCAACTATGTGTTGTAGTTCTTAAGTTATCTTTTAATTCAGAATACGTTTTTCATCTGTGTAAAGGATCTAATGTTCCTCCTTTCGGCCTGTACTCAGATGTATATTCTATTTTGTCTGTTTTGTGATTGCATTAGTAAACTGTAAGAAATACTTTCTAAGTCCCTTGTGTAAAATCAATGTTTAATTTGCCCTATTCGAAATTCTTCGTATGTGGATGTATTCGATCGCACTCAATATTTGTTAAGGTTTTAGCTAAACCTTTTAGTCAATTTTAATTTTTTCTCCAGATTGGAAGATGTTTTGCTCCTTTTACAAACTACCTTTGGACACTTTTCTTTTTAGTGCCTTATGATATGCACCCTGTAACATGTTTTATCCAGAGTTGTGCATAAATATATAATGTTCTGCCTAGTATTTATGCAAAATCTTTGTTCTGTTTCTATAATTTCAATGCAGATTTAAACATCCATTTAGGATCCCTATAACCAGGAGGTGGAAGATTATGGATGGGATAAAACACAATGTTAATGTTATTGCAAAATATTGAGCCAAAATAGCTTTGCTTGTCATGGTTCATTTAGTATCTATCACAGATATATTGATTTCAATTAAATGGAATAGCCCAGGACACCCCTTCTCATCTTCCCATTCTTGCTTTACCAATTAACTTTTCCTTCCTACATAATAACCATGAAGTGAAATGTTTCTGATATCTGAGTGTATGGTGGCTACTTGATGTGACAATATTATGCACCAGAGGGTTTTAATGTATTTCTGAGAGCATTTCTGGAAATCCAAGATGCTGGTGCTTTCAGAGATCATAATATGTTTGCAGATAGTAATTAAAAACAGTCTGCTGAACTGCCTTCCTTGTAGTTTGCCATTAACTTACACAAAGATACATACATACACACACATATAAACATTCACCCAATTATATGGCAATAAGAAAATAATTGCATCATCTAATTTCACATTCTTGTTTAAAGGCATGTTAATAGCAATTCTACAAGAAGAACATCCTGATTTCCTCTTAAATCGTTCAATGTGATACGCAAGTGACATTTTTCCCTTTCTCCTGACACATTTTCTTTTCAGGAAGGCAGTGGAACATAATATTAGAAGACTATCAGAAAAACTGATGAAACCAGAAATTGAACATATCCCAACTAGTTTATTTAACAGTTCTCCTGTATAAATATTTTAATGGATGAACTTCTGTATGTAAGCAAAGTCAAATGTCCTACCCTGCACTAAGCTGTACAAGCATAAAGAAACAGGACATCGGAATTGGAATGTATTGGCGCAATGCAATAAAGATTCTGTAGCTTAAATAATTATATTCCCATTGAGGTAAATCATGTGTGCCTAGCTCACTATTAATTTAAAGCATATTGTACAAGAAAAATAACTATGTATTCAATAAAAGTATGTTTGTGTTAACCAAACTAAGACTTGTATTTTTTAAAAGGGCTAATTGTCCAGAAACAGTGTACCTTCTGGTTGGGATTGATAGGTCTCTGTCATAGTTTTGTGTATGGGTTTGGTGCATGCACAGTGTATTTTAAAAAACACCACTTACAAGACTGTCGTTTATCATAATGTCATTTATACTGTGCAGTGAGGTACATAGCTCTGTTTTTAGAGATACTCTATTGCTACATGTGATACAGTGGTTGTCTTATTTTTCTTTGTTACTACAATGTTCTTTTATGAAAACAATGCAGAGATGATGAATATCTTCCTTTGTGACAATATAATTCAATACAGAAATACCCCACTTCCCATGGTTATCTTTACCACTGACAATGTTGGACACAATGCCAGGGACGTCTGAGTTGGACAGGTTTAGCACTCTTCAATTTCATAAACCATTCAGCTCTCATTCACTTGGCAGATAGCAATATCAGAGCAATTATGCATTCAACACTGGTGTTTTGTGACCATGACTTCCTTTTTTAAGGCAGGATAATATACATGACATATTTCATTAAGATCAAGATCTACATTACATTTCAATAGGGAAAAAAACAAACAACAAAGGGAAGAAATATGAACAGGTTCTGTCATTAATATGCTTTCTGTTCCACAGAATTTGTTACAGACTTTGGACTGGTACATGACAGCGTACGGAATTTAACCTGTAACTGCTTTTCAATTTAGAAATCTAGAGAAATCCCAGAGACCTTAGGGAGAGCTCTGGCTGAAAGCAGCTTTTGTAGGTACATGCACTATGTTGTGCAATCAGCATGACTGAAGAAACAGATTTTGCACATCCCTATTACATCACCATCAAAATTAATTCTGGTTTGTAGTTTATTTTAGCCCCTTTGGCTACTGGAAGTTTACCTGGTACTTCTTCCCAGTACGGTATTAGTACCGAACATGTTGCAAACCTAGGTACCCTATGTTATTGTTGCAAGTTAAATTTAAGGCAGTAATTGTCTTTGGCAATATTCCACTTTCCCAACTTATCTGGTAAAATAAAATATTTCTGTAGGTAGCTGGCCTGGTGTGTGGTGGGTACACCAAGGTACTTACACCTTATTCCAGGTATCCCCTCTTAGTGAAGTGTAGGCAGTGTCTAGAAGCCAGGCTCTCTAAAGGTAGCTGTCGAGGAGCAGCCAAGGCTTATCTAGAAAACATGCAAAGCTCATGCAATGCCACTATAGTCACACAACACTTACACACATGAAAGAAGACACTCAATTGTACCAAAATAAAAGTACTTTATTTCTGGAACACAATACCACAAAATACTTGAAGGACAACTCTCCAATAGGAGGTAAGTAATACACTAAATATGTATACTAGTAGTCATAAATAGGCATAGAAAGGCAAATAGCAATAACCAATAGTGACCTTAGGGGGAGCTCAAACCATATACAAAAACAAAATAGAATGCAAACACAGGACTCCCACCCAGGTAAGTGGAATGTGTAGAGGGGGGCTGGGAGTACTAGAAAACCACAGATGTAAGTAACACAGTACCCTCCAGCGACCAGGAAAGCAGGAGTAAATCACAGTATTTTTCCCAAACCACCCAAAAGGAGGACAAAGAAGAAAAGAAGACACCCACAACTGTAAGAAATCAGCAGTGGGTTCTTGAAGAAGATGACCTGTGGGGAGAAAAGAAGACACCCAGAAAAGACTGTAAGAAACCAGCAGTGGATTCCTGAAGACCTTTGGAGAGAGGTGACCAAGTTCAAAAGTCACAGTGGAGTTCAGGAGGAGTAGGAGCTACTACCACCCAGCTGTACTTGCAGGAGTTGGTCGACGGTGAAAAAAACAGGTCAGCACTGCAGCCCTGGAGTCAGAGAAGAGTTCCTAATGGATGCAGAAGATGTCCCACACTGGAGTGAAGATTGCAGATGGGTGTCAGTGCAGGAATTCCAGCAACAAGTCTTGGCAAAGACAAACTCGCAGTTACTGGAAAAGTGGTGCTCCCGGGGACCAGCAAGGCCCAGGGGGACTCAACCCAGGAAGGGGAGTCACAGGGGACTCTCAGCATCGCAGACAGTCCACAGGAACAGAGGCAGCACCCACTTAAGTCCTACAGGATGGGGACACAGAAGTAGCAGAAGGAGCCTACTCAGCACTACAGAAAGATCCCACACCGCAGAAGAACCAGGCAGAGGGCTGAGCGTTGCAGGAAGGAGTGCTGGGGGCTGGAGCTGCAAGTCACCTGAAGATCCCTTGGTGGAGATGCAAACAATCCTAGGCAGCTGCAAGAGACGCGGTCACGAAGGTACTGTCCTGCATGGAAGGCAAAGGCTTACCTCCACCAATGTTGGACAGCTAGCAAGAGGACTACTCTGGACCACCACCCGTGATGCAGGATCCACGCAGCTCAAGATGAGGGGAGATCCACACAGCCTTCATCATTGCAGCAGATGCCTGCAGATGCAGGGGAGTGACTCCTTCACTCCAAGGGAGATTCCTTCCTCTTCTCATGCAGGCTGTAGAGTTGCTGTCTTCTGATGGTGCACAGCCAGGGAAATGTTGCAAAGCTGCCAGGAGCCGTGGAAACAAAGTTGCAGGATTCTTTCTCGTTAATTGCAGCCTTGTCATTTCCTTGAGGGTCGAGTCGCTGTTCTTCTGGCCAGACGTCGAAGTGGAGGTTGTAAAGGAATCCTGCTGGAGTCTTGCTAGCTGAATCTGAGGACCTACCCAAGAGAGAGACCCTAAAAAGCCCTGATAAGCACCTATCAGGAGGGGGCTCTGATGTCACCTCCCTGGACTGCCCTCTCAGATGCTCCCAGAGTTCCCTGCAAACCTTGGAAACAAGATGGCAGAACCCAGGGACCCTCTGGAGGAGCTCTGAGCACCACCCCTGGGTTGATGATGGACAGGGGAGTGGTCACTCCCCTTTCCATTGTCCAGTTTCGCGCCAGAGCAGGGACTGGGGGTCCCTGAACCAATGTGGACTGTTTTATGCACGGAGGGCACAAAATGTGCCCTTCAAAGCAAAGCATACCAGTGGCTTGGGAAGGCTACCCCTCCCAAGCCAGTCACACCTATTTCCAAAGGGGGAGGGTGTTACCCCCATCTCCCAAAGGAAATCCTTTGTTCTGCCTTCCTGGGCTTGATCAGATCAAGCAGCAGGAGGGCAGAAACCTGTCTGAGGGGTGGCAGCAGCTTGGGCTGCACGAAAAACCCTGTAAGACTGGTGGTAGCAATGATGGGGGTCCTTTAAGAAGCCCTCAGAGTTCATGGAATCATACTTTCAATACTTGCAACAGTATTGGGTTATGATTCCGACATGTTTAATACCAAACATGTCCAGGTTCAGAGTTACCATTATGTAGCTGAACATAGGTAGTGACCTAGGTCCAGTACATGCGTGAAATGGCATCACCGCACTCACAAAGTCCAGGATGCCCTCACAGATGGGTACCTGCACCCTGCCCTCTGGGCTGAGAGGGCCCTACCATAGGGGTGACTTACAGTGACCTGGTGCAGTGACCCGTAGTGAAAACGAGTGCATGCACCTGTTTAACACAGACTACAATGGCAGGCCTACAGAACCCTTTGCATGGGCTCCCTATGGAAGGCAGAATGACTGCTGCAACCCATAGGAATCCCCTGGTGCCCCAATGCCCTGAGTACCATATACAAGGGACTTATATGGGTGTGCCGGTATGCCAGTTGTGGGAAGAAAAAGGTACAGTTACCAAGTTAGAAGGGAGAGCGCATAATCACTGAGGTCCTGGTTACCAGGATCCCAGTGAGCACAGTCAAACACATTGACAATAGGCAGACAATCTGGGTACCCATGCCAAGAAAGAGGGCACTTACCTCCAGTTTATGATAGTGCTGTAAGCAAGACTTGGCTATTTCAGAAGCCTTCATGCTCATACTAGTGGACTCTGTGATTGTTTCTAGAGAAAACTGTTGTCCTTGAACCATTTTGTGCCCAGAGGGTTAACTGATCTTATCCTTGTTTCAGGAAAGCAGTTCAATATTCTGCCACCATTTGCACATCATGGTCTGACAGGGCTGTGCATATTTTAGCTATTAACTTATGTGATTTATCCTTTTTTGTTGCTCATTAGAGCCCTGACCTGTGAATTTCATAAAAAAATAATCTGGTGAAATGTTTCTTCTCTAAATATTGCCCCAAGGGAAAATTCTACGTACCTCAATTTGGTCTCTGAAAAGTCCTTTGGGGGCTGTATAACCACAATGTTTTGATAACCAAATGTGGTGGAATATGTCCTGCCAAACATTTATCAGGTCTCCACAGCTCTTAAATTCAACATGTTTGGAGTGGTGTTTGGTGTCAGAACTGAAACAAAGTAGATTTGGTGATGATTCTATTTTGCCTTTATGACAGTTGAGTTAGGTGCTTGTTCTGTAATCAGTTTAGTGAGTCCCCTGCACAGTGCAACCCCATAGTAAAATCTGAAATGTGGTATAGCCCACCCACCTCAGTCAACCGGCAGTGGTAGAAACATCATTGGCCTTCAAGGTTTTTTTATGGACTTTTATAAAAGCTGTAATCGGGGCCTACTGCAATTGTTAGCAAAACAAAGGGAATATATATTGGAAGGACTTTAAACAGCTATAATATCTTAGAAATGATTATCATTTTGATAATGTTCACTCTCCCTAGCATAGAGATAGAAAGCCTTCCCACTTAATAAGCACCTAAGGAATCTCTCAAAGGACTTGTTTATAGTTAGCTTCTCAGAGATCATCACATGTGTAGGTGAGTTTAATGCCTACATATCTCAGATGCACCACTGCCTATGTTTGGTTCTGGTTAGTGGTTCCTATACACATGCTCTCTGTTTTGTCCCCATTGAACTTGGATCCTGCTAATGTACCAAAGTGATCTGATGTTTCTTGACCCACTGATAAATCTTGTCTAGGGTTTGGGGGTAGCCAAAAGAACATCCTCTGCATATGCTAATGTTTTAGTTTTTAATCAAGGAAGTATAATTGATGCTGTACTTGGGTTTTCCCATCAGCATTTTAATTAATGGTTCCATTTGTAATGCATAAAAACTGAAAAGAGGCGGGTACCTGTGAAGTGTACGTCTAGGAAGGTTTTTAGAATCAAGACCATTAACTATCACTGTTCCTAATAGCTGACAGCAAATTTCCTGAATCTTTTATCAAAGGTGCTGGCAAGCCAAACTATTGCTTGGCCTTCCAAAGAAACAGTCATTTCACCCTGTGAAAGGCCTTTTCGGCATCTACAGGTGTGAGTTATAAGAGGTGTTATGTGTGTTCGGCCTAGTATATCAGTATTACTGCTAAATTAGTGTGTGCAATAGTATCTCCCCTGAACAAGATTGTAGTCCCTTGGAGAAACCAAATATGTATTTTTCCATCAAGTCTAGCTGCAATAATTCTTGTGAATAGCCCCAGATGCCAGGCAGGATCTGGAGAATTATGTCAGCTGTTCTCTTGCATTTCAGTAGATGTCATTGTGTCCTCACTGGCATCAGTGCCCTCTTTTCCATACCTTCTGGCACAAATTAAGTGCTTGCTTGCTCAAATTCTTTCAGGCCTGATGGACTCTTTTCTTTGAAATTTCTCCAGTGTTAGGGGTGTGTGCCCTCAAAAACCGACCAGGTTTAAACCCTGTGAAGATTGCCTTAAACAATGTCTGTGACAAGCTGCACAAGGTCTGTCTCTTTTGTCTAAGATCTTCATACTATTGAACATTGTTTGAGAAGCACACAAAGATGAATCAAAAGTCCATCCAGAACACTAAGGCCAAGGTGTAAGCCGCAAAATATTGACAGGATGGCTCGGTCCTACCTGAAGTTGAAAAAACAGGCAAGTTCTCAAGGCAGATTGTGTGATCCTTCTTTAAGATCCCTGTCACAGCTCCCTTTCATCCTGCCACACGTAATTGCACAATCCCTTGATTACCACCAGACAATGACCACAATCTGAGAAGGCCTAGAGTTTGATTACTACTAGCTGATCCGTTCACGGCTCCGGGGTTGGCACCAAGCCCTGTTTTATCCATGACGTGACAGACACCATAGGGGAAGCTAGTAGATATTTCAAGTTTTGAGGCGAATCAGACAATGACCTTCACTGAGGCAGCAACCACATCGTCCTTTTGTCTACTCACTATCACAGCACTATGATATCCCTGACTCTGATGATGATGACAGACAATCTATTTTTGGACCTACTGGATGTAAGTTGACCTGCTACTTCCCCTGATACTGGCCTCCATTCACCTACACCAGGGCCTGCTCTAGAAGAGTCTGTCTCTCTCACATTGGTAATGAAAGGAGCAGAGGTCCTTGACCTGACTTATTAACCACTGAAGTCAAGCTAACGTCCTCAGTGAGGCTCTTACTGACACACTGCTGGGCACTTTGACAAAAGTAGGATCTTGCCAACAAGCAAACTGCCAAATAGTGAGGAGACAGACCTGCTACAGGAGACCGTACCTTTCTCCTCCAACACCCTAAGCCAAATCTGGTAGTTTAAGCATTTTCACACAAGTTAAACCCCAATGCGCTTCTGAGTATCCCGACAGACACATTCAAAACATATGAAAACTTTTGCCAAATGCTTGTCCTCCACTTCTCTTATCCTATGCTCGGTCAACTCTGTTGCCTCCTGTGCATATATTTGCATGCAATGTGAGATATGATGGTAGAGACCTTGCCAGCAGTCCCACAGGATCTCATATCCAACCTCCAGCATGTGATTCTGGACTTTTTTGGCTCCCTGTGTGCTTTCAGGTACATATATTACACTGGGAGGGCACTAGCCACCTGCAGATTTGATAGGGGCAGCTGAGCATATCATCCAGGATAGTTGGGGCACTGCAAAATATGTTGTTCGCTTGGGCCTGGACACAACTGCTTGCTTGAGGTGGGCAGTCGGAAACAGTGTGGCGCTTTGACACCATGCTTTCATTCGTTCAACAGGGTTATCATGTGACGATCAAGAATAGCCAATAAATATTCCTTTTCATGGCACCTGCCTCTGCAGTCTCCTCCTTGGAGCATTTCAATTATAGCAAGGCAACCGTGAGCTCCCTTTGGTGAGCACTGACAGGGTGGCAGTTTCCCCAACAATTTTGCCTCTTTCGAAAGGGGTTTTCAGCAAAGGCATCGCCAGGCCTTGCCTTAGTAGCAACAGTCCTTCAAACCCTTTCAGAGGCAGAGGAAGGGGAATAGCCACCAGCATCCAGGCCACCAGGGGTAGCGATCTATTTGAACCCTTACCTCCCTTTTGCAGGGTCCACAAAGCCACTTAAGATAAATCTCCGCGGCACACAAACACAGAGTGCAAGGCCATATTACCTTTTTTTCTACAAGAGTTGAGTATCATGTCAGACCAGTGGGTGCTAAAGATTATCCAGAACAGATATGCCCTCCCTTTGCACTCCTCTCCACATCCCTCCTACATCGGAATGTCTCCCAGAGAGTGACTTGTCCATTGTGTAGGGGGAAGTTCAGACAGTCTTGGACAATGGATCCCTGAAGAGGTTGTCGGTATCAGAAGTTGGGACTTGTTGTTATTTCTGTTACTTCTTGGTGCCAAAGAAGGGCAGCACTTTTGCCCTATCCTCGACCTTCGCCCCTTGAACTTCTTTCTCAGGAAAGACAAGTTCAAAATGTTCACCCTCGCCTCAAGTTCTGTCTGCCCTGGACCTAGGAGATTAGATGTTAGCGTTGGACCTGAAAGACGATTATTTCCACATCCCTATCTTACAAACCCACAGGTGTTACTGGTGCTTTCAGATGGGCTACAAGCACTTTCAGGAGGCAATGTTCCCCTTCAGCCTAACCAGTGCCCCCAGGTCTTAATGAAAGTGATAGTGGTGGGTGCTGCATATCTGTGGAGGTTGAAAATACCAGTTTTCCAGTACCTTGATGACTCATTGCTATGCTGCAAACAGCTGTCAGCCACCTCCTGACGATGGCCACCATGTTGAAATCTTTGGGATTTTCAATCAGCCAGCCTAGGTCACACCTGACTCCTTCACAGAGACACCTTTCCATTGGAGCCATCCTGGACAAGGTGCTTTTCAGAGCCTTCCCTCTGCTTTAACAAGTCCAGGATATTCTGGTTATGGTACTGATATTTCAGTCTTTGACCTGGGTCTCAGTGAAAAAAGCTCGGATTCAGTCCACTCAGAAGGCTTATCCTTTTTTTATTATTTCCGTAATGCATGGCATAGTTCCATGAGTGTGTGGAGGTCAGCCTTCCCATATATCCTTAACCAATGTGGAAATATTGGTGCGATCAGTAGGTGAATATCTGGTATGTTTCTGATGGTATTCCCTAATGGTGCCATTGTAATCGTTGGAGCAGGTTCTTGCTATGTAATAGAACTGGTTAATTCTTCCTGGTCTTGCCTTGAAAAGACTGGGTACATTTAAAAGCTTTGAGAACATCTTGTTGTTAGGCTGTTGATTCATGGAACTAATATGTTCAAAGCTGTTCTTAAAATCACAGCAATTGTTCAATTATACCATATAGGTGTGCAATCACATCACCTTGGGACATTTTGAATTTTATGACTTCGAGCTGTAGTCCCTCCCAGACCAGAGCCTATCTTATCTCCACGGTCCATTTAGAGACATCTTGATTTCTTAGTCTGCTGGATATGCACCTGATGAATTATTTTTTTATTAAAGATCGTACTTGCAGTATCTCTTGACATACTGCTTATTGTTGACTGTCTATGTTGGTAACAAGCTCTGTGTGTTTCTGCCCTAAATTAGCCAGTTTATCCCCAAGTTGGTTTTCATGGGCTTGTCTTCCCTGCATCTGTGAATTAAACATTCCTAAGTGCATAGTTGCTTTCAGATTGTCCCATATTTAAAGGTTTGGCATGCACGTGTTCTGTTACCTTGATGACCGATTGTAGAAGGCAAGCTTGCTGCTGTCAAGTCATAGGCCACTGACTGATGACCATCTTTCTAGTTCCTTCCCCAGGGTTCTCCATCAGCAGGGTAAAATCTCTCCTTCAACCACTGCAGAGAATTCCTTCCAGAGGCTGATCTCGATAAAGTAGCATCCAAACCCTTTGTGCCCCCTGCAGGTAGTCTCTGGCATTTAGGACATGACCCTGATGTTGCAGGCTGAGGCCTGTGTTCCACCCTGGATCGTTCTGAGGTTTCTTGGTCTCTTTGCCTCATGTATTCTGCATCATATCTGTTGGCAGATGCAGGCTCTGCAGTAGAACCTCTGCTTCAGTGTGAAATGGGATGTCCAGCGGTGGATGAAGAATTACAATCTGACTTGCGGAAGACAATTCTCTCCACCCCACTCAGAGCTCACAGTGGTGACAGATGTGTTGATTCTAGACTGGGTGGGAGAGGAGGTCCTGGAGGATGTGGAGATCAGAGCCTCTGCTGAAGCAAAGGGAGTGCATACATTTTCTGGAGCTGTGTGCCATGTGGTTGGCTCTTAAGGCCTTCCTAGCCTTCTTACAAGACCAGCCGTGGGCAACTCCTAAATGATAACACCACTGGCATGTTTGGAGGGGGGGAGGGGTGATGCTGGTGGATGTCACGTGTCATGCCAAGGTGTGCTGAAACTGTCGTCCATCTGGTGGTGCCCCTGAACACCAAGACAGTTAAGCTCAGCAGGAGCCATTTGGCTTGCAACAAAGCAGCATCTGCATCCAGGGGTTTTTAAAAGGGTATATCTTTATACAACCTCAAATAATGCTCGTGATCAAACATTATGCACTCTAAAGTTTCTGCCCCAAGGTTCCCTTAGATACCTGTTTCACCTGCTATGGCACAGTGGTCTCTTATGTGTTCCTGCTCCGTAAACTTCAGGAGGGACCAGGCTAATAGCACTGTCTGAGCCTGGAAGGGCTTGTACTCCCGTCTGCTGAATCTGAGCATCGGCCCCAAACCCCCCCTTGCCCAGTTCCACCCCCCCCCCGCCTTCACCCTCCTACGCACCAAAAACCTCCACTCCCACTTTGTCTACTTCTTCCAGAGGAACTGCCCTGCCATGAACAGTTTATGGTTCTGCAACCGAAACCTCCACCTTCTTCCATGAAGATTAAGCAGAGCGAGATGAGCAGATTCAATATGCCCAGTGAAGTAGTGCATATCTCATTGGCTGCTTGCCTTCCATCCACAAAGTTGATATATTTTGGACTTTGGGCTAAGTATTTGGTCTGGTGATCAACACCCATCTGATCGTTTGGAACAGGCTAAACTTTTCATGTTCTGATGATGGTTCTGACTTTAGTTTGGCATGATCTTGACACTGGCACCATCAAAGGAGGAGGAAAGGCTTCACTGGTTGGTCCCACTGTAGTTCTTTAGTTATACCAACTAGGCCGCCTTTGGCCGTTTAAAATGTTATGACTCTCTGAGCTGTAGTCTGTCCCAGAGCATAGCCAATCTTATCTCTAAGTTCCATTTAGAGCCATCTCAATTTCTTAGTCTTCTGGATATGGCCTTGTTTAAACTTTTTGGCTTTCAGTGTCTTTTGCCTTACTGCTCATTGTTGATTGTAGTAAGCTGTACATGTTTCTGCCCTCAATTAGCCAGTTAATCCCTAGGTTGGCTTTCATGGGCTTGTCTTTGCATGTGTGAATAGAATATTCCTAAGTGTATCTGTGCGTAGTTGTTTTCAGATTCTCCCATGTTTGAGGGTCAGGAGTGCATGTATTCTCTTACTTTGATGACTGTTGAAGGCAAGCTTGCTGCTGTCCAGTCAAAGACCACGGACTGATGATAGTCTTCCAAGTGTCCTCCCTAGGGTTCTTCATCAGCTGCATGAAATCCCACCTTCATCCACTGAAGAGAATTCCTTCCAGAAGCTTATCTGAACCTAGTAGTGTCCAAAGCATTTGCGTCCTCTGCAGGGAGTCTTGGGCATTCAGGACATGACCCTGATGTTGCAAGCATTTCTCACCTTCAGATGCTGAGCATCTGCAACTGACTGAGAACCTTAACAGTTTGCAAAATACAACTTAGAACCACAGTTAGCATTTTGAAGACAACTTTACAGAAGGGGGGAGGACTGCAGAACTGTTTCAAATCTCCAGTCAAATTCACCAAAAAGACGACGTCTGATGTATACATGTAACTGCAGATTACTCACCATAAATTCCGAATAAATACCAAACCAGTGCACCCCAAACGATGGATGGTATGTGGAGAGATCTTCACAACGGCAGGTTCTGTAGGACTGAAATCGAAAATGGCCTTACTGCGGTCCTGAGAGTACACCCAGACTGTTCTAAGGTTTTTTTGGTCTCCTGGCCTCATGTACTCTGCCTCATTTCTGTTTGCAGATACAAACTCTGCAGTAGAACCTCTGCTTTGATGTGATTTGTGACATCCAGTGGTGAATGAAGGATTGCTATTGGACTTGCTGAACACCGTTCTCTCCACCCCAATCAGAGCTGACAGTTGTGACAGATGTGTTGACTCTGGACTAGGTGGGAGAGGAGGCCCTGGTTGACATGGAGATCAGATATTGCGGGCTGGGTCCTGTGTTCCACCCCAGACTGTTCTAAGGTTTCTTGGTCTCTTGGCCTTTTGTATTCTGCCTCATGCCTCAGATGCAGGCTCTGCAGTAGAACCTCTGCTTCAATGCGATTTGTGACGTCCAGTGGCGAATGAAGGATTACAGTTGAACTTGCGGAACACCATTCTCTCCCCATTCAGAGCTCACATTTGTGGCTGGTGTTGAATCTGGACTAGGTGGGAGATGAGGCCCTGAATCACGTAGTTATCAGTCTCTGCTGGAGCAGAGGGACTACATCAGTGTTCTGGAGCTGTGTGCCATCCGGTTGGCTCTCAAGGCCTTCTGTCCACAGTTGAACCCAACAGAGCCCTTTTTATTTTTATTTATCAAGCCTTGAGTGGATGGCAAACTCTTAGTTTGTTTCTGTGGCTCTAAGAGAGGATGGACTATTCTTTGCATAATATTTTCTATACCTTGGCCAAGAAGATGCTTCTGGCTCATTCTGTCAAAGATAAGGCTGCTACCAAGGCCTTGATCAGGAACATTCCAGTTCTAGTCATCTACCAGACAGCAACATGGCTGAACATCCACGCATTCAGCAGGTATTATTGCTTTGACTCCCAGGACCGCAGTAAAGGCCATTTTCAAACTCAGTCCTGCAGATCCTGCCGTTGTGAAGATCTCTCCACATACCGTCCATCGTTTGGGGGAACACTGGTTTGGTATTTTTCTGAATTTATGGTGAGTAATCTGCAGTTACATGTATACATCAGACGTCGTCTTTTTGGTGAATACTCAATTTGACCGGAGATTCAAAACAATTCTGCAGTCATCCCCTTCTGTGAAGTTGTCTCCAAATTGTTAACAGTGGTTCTAGGTTGTATTTTGCAAACTGTTAAGGTTCTCAGTCAGTTACGAATGCTCAGCATCTGAAGGTAAGAAATGCTTGGTTCAGTCTTTGGTCCGGATTCAACTCAAGTTCCCGGGCCCATCGCAAGATTGCTGCAGGTCAAAGCTTTTTGAGAGGCCATGCTGCAAATCGTTGACATGCTTCTGGCTCACTCTAGTTTGCCTTCAGACACATTTTTTGCTCTCTGGTGTGCTGTCAGACCCCAAGGGTCCGTGAGGATCTCCAGTCTTGCTGTGGCCAGCGGGTCTGTCCTCGATGCTGTCTGTGCGGCTTGAGCCCACTTCAGGTTCCACATGGGCATCTGTGTTGACTTTGGGTTCAGTGCCCAACTCTGCACCAGTTCCTCAGATACCAGCAGATCCAGCACCAGAAAAGAAGCTGCAATCCATCATAGCCTCCAAGCCAAATTAATCTCGACTGATCCCGTGGCTAGATCCAGATTTGGTACTGCCTATACTGAATCCGATGTGGCACTGCCAATACTGAATACCTCAGATCCAGACACAATCCATCTTTGTGTTTGCAAACAGGCAATACAAGATTTTTTTGTCTCAGACATCAGAACAGAGCAAGCCATGTGAAGACAACAATAGATGGGATTGGAAAGAGTTTGGCCTCCTGTCGTGCCCCCCCTAAGATAAAGGCACATTAATCTGCAGGATGCTAGCGGGTTGGATACTTCAGGCTTGGAGATGATTGACACCTGGATGAGGCCTACGGGCTTCCGCAGGGATATCCAAGCTTTAAACAACAAACCAATATTAGCCTTAGACCAGCTTAAGGAAAGCAGCAGGGTCATAGCACATTATTCTGGTCTGTCTGCATCAGAAAATTCCACCTGCAATTTCATACCTCCATGGCTATTGTAGGTGTTTTCAGTTTTGCCAATGTCAGACCACTTCACCAGCCTATCCGGCCTTCCTGCCTTTTTGTGGCTGAGGTCATGGCTCACACAGACTGGAAACATCCGGAGCAACGACTCTGGAACAACGATTACGTTGTTAACGCAAGAGGAACCACGCTTGCGTTAACAATGACTCCCTTGTTCACTGTCTTAACCACGCATGTGGTCAACAACGCACATGCGTGGTTAAGGCAGAGAAAAAGGGAGAGTGCATCGGGAGAGGACGCGGTCAGGTAAGTGGGGCTGGGGCAGGGTTGATGGGGTAGTTTTTAGGGGTGGGGGAGATTGAGTTTTGAAAAAAAAACATTAAGGGTTGGGGTAATTTTTTTTTTTAAGGGGCTGGGGAGGAGGGTCGGGGTAGTTAGGGCTATAGGGGCAGGGTAGTTTTATTTTTGGGGTGGGTATTGGGGTAGTTTTTAGGGGTGGGGGTCAGAGTAGTTTGGTTTTTTTTGGGCAGGGGTGGGGGGTTAGTTTTCTTTTTAGGTGCGAGGTGGGGGTTTGGGGTAGTTTTGTTTGCAGGGTTGGGGAATTGGGGTCATTTTGTTTTCAGGGGCGGGGGACGATTTAGTTTTGTGTTTAGGGGCAGGGTGGGTGGGTCAGGGAAGTTTTGTTTTTAGGGGTCGGGTGGGGGTTGGTAGTTTTTTTTAGGGGTGGGATGGGGTCAGAGTAGTTTTGATTTTAGGACGGGTGGGGGGTCAGGGAAGGTTTTAGGGCTCAGGGTGGGTGGGGTACTTTTGTTTTTAGGGTCGGGTGGGGGCGTCTGGTAGAGTTTTTAGGGTGGGTGGGGGTCAGGTCGGGTAGTTGTGTTTTTAGGGCGGGGGCATGGTACAACCATGCATGTCTTTACTCGGCATGCCTTTACAATGAAAAATCGTAAAGGCATGCATGATAAAGGCATTTGTGGTAACAAAGCGGTCAGTGTTCCGACTGTGTTGTTTATGCATGCGTGGTTTGCGGATGCGTTGTATCCATCATACAACCACACATTCAACCCCAAGACATCAGGGCAATGGGCAGCCCAATCCCCGACCTCCCAGCATCCATACCGTCAAACCTACTTTTGTGCGCTCACACAGCCACCCTTTTGGAGGCACAATCTGATATTTCCACTAGGGATGGCAAACCATCACTTCAGACCAGTGTTCCATTGGGGTTATGCTCTCCCATTTCTTTCTATCCCACCTCATCTTCTGCCACGTTTGCTTAAGTAGGAACATCTGTCTGTCTTGCAGCAGGAAGTGCAGGCCCTTTTGGCCATAGGGGCCTTTAGGAGTGCATTGTCATCAGAAGCAGGAACTGTGTGTTACTTTGTCTACTTCTTGTGTCTCCCTGGTGTCAAAGAAGGAAAGAGGCCTTCGTTCTATATGCTAACCCAGGTCTTGTCTTCCCTATACCTTGGAGACTGGATGGTAGCGTTAGGCCCATTGCACACTTGTTTCCTTATCCCCATTCTGCAAGCCCAAATGTGCTACCTGTATATCATAGTTGGCCAGTAGCATTTTCAGTTCATAGTGCCCCCTTTTGGACTCGCCACTACCTCTAGGCTGATCACAAAATGATAGCAGAGGGCATAGCAGGTCTGAGACGAGGGATACCAGCCCTCCCCTACTTCAAACAGGGGCTGTTAAAGACTAGCTTGCTCCAGGCAGTCATTAGCCACTTTCATATAAGTGTGACCCTCCTAACATTGTTGGGGTCCTAATCAACGTGCCAAAGTTGCACCAGACTTTATTTCCAGACACACCCATTCCTCTGAGCCATTCTGGATATGGGACAGTTTTGTGCATTTTACTTGGAACGGGAGTCCACTACATTCGGGCTATAATCCCAATGTTTTAACCTCTGTTCATAGTCTCAGAGCAGATGACTTTGAGGCGGCTGGGATTATCGGCCTTTTGTATTCTGCACGTGAAGCAGTTCAGGTGGCTCATGTGGGATCTACAGTGGGCCCTCTATTTCCAGCAGACTGAGCACAAGTGGAATCTGTCAGATTGTGTCCAGATTTCAGAGGACACTGCAAAATATCTGCAGTTGTGGCTACTGGACTCTGGTTGAATCAGTGGCAGATCACATGCACTGACCCACAGAGATTTGACAGAGGTGACAGATGCATCGCTTATGGGTTGAGGAGGCCATCTAGGAAGAGAGATAAGAGGCCTCTGGTGGAAGCATCAATTTTTTCAAGTTAATGGTGACAATTCATCTGGCATTGAAGGCCTCCCAGATTGTCCAGAAAAAGGTGTTAGAAGGAGGCTGGACAGAGAGAGCCTGAAGCTCATTTACACAGCCTGCTGATATACCAACCAAAAGAACAAGTTACTTACCTTCTATAGCAATCTTTTTGAAGGATACTCTATGCAGAATCCATATCTTGTGAATACTCCCCAGGCATTAGATCGGATAAGGGAATGTCAAAGCAGTATTCCTGCACACACGTGGCTGGTGCCTTGTGGCTCCTCATCAACGTTGTTCCACTCTGGAAGTAACGAGCAGAGTCGCATATAAGCGCCACCCAGGGGTGCTGACATGAGACGCAGAGCCCATTGGCAAATAGAAAAAGAGTCCAGTTCACAGAACGGGAGGATGAGAGGGTTAATAAGGAATCTGTGCTTAGAGTACACATGAGAATGATCTTTACTGCAGGTAATTAGCTTTTTCTACTGATGGCTACTTTGAACAGCAGATTTCTCTCTTTGTGAACATATACCATAGCAGTACCACCCAAGGTGGTGGGCCTGGGATCTGGCTGAGCCCAAAATGTTATGCAGGACCGGGCAGGCCAAACACCCCTCTTGACGGACCTGACTCTCAACACAGTAATGCTTTGTGAATGTATGAACTGACACCAACATAGCTACCTGACAAAAATCTGGTATAGGTACACTGCGTACCAACACAGTGGTAGCAGCTTTGGCTCTGAGGGAATGAGCCCACAAGCCTTCAGGGGATTGGTTTTTAGCAAGTGTATAGCAGATCTTGAGGCGGAGAACAATCCATCAGGAAATGGTCTGTTTTTCCACAGCCTTCCCCTTCTTTGTCTCCGAGAACCTTAGAAAGACCTGATTATCCACCCTATATTCTTACATGTCAACTATATTAAACGTAGTGCACTTTTACAATCCAAATAACGAAGTGGACAATGAGAATTAGCAAAAAATAGCACATAGTCTGTTATGCTGATAAAGAAGATAGGTTTCACAGTGAAAAGTTTCAATGGATAACTGCAATGACTTAGGAGTGCACATCAAAAAGTGTGAAATTTGTCCCACACTAGCATCACAAAGGGTTTTGGTGGAAATAAGTGTTGCAAACCTTTCAAAAGGCTCACCACCACAGGTGATTTAGTAAATACAGCTAATCTGACAACTGCAAAAAAGACAAAAGACAACAAATAACCTTTCATGGTGTCCAAATTATTACTTGTCCAGACAATGCAGTCCCCCCCACCTCCCCTTCAAGAGGAATCAGAGCGAGCCTTAGAGCAGCTTCACAAGAGATTTCTAACAGAGGCTACTTTCAAGAGTGTATAGAAAATGATTAGGTAAAGGGGAAACAAAATATAAGGAAGCAATTACTCTACAAGTATGAGCAAGAAAACAAATATGATGGGTACCTAATTTTAGGTAGATCATAACATCACCAACAAGGGGCAGTTCATAGAATTCTGCAGTAACATTGGCATTTGATAAAAAGATGACCCTGTTACTGGCAAATTATTTCCAAAAGAACAGGGCTTACCTTTAGAAGAGCAAAGTCTACGAGGGACTACTTAGTAAAAAGTAGCTCAGAGTACGTAAGGAAGACTACCTGGCTGAATAAAAATCAGGGATTTAAGAAATACAGTATTTGCAAAGCTTGCCAATATGGGGTGAATACAAAAGAATATATAATACCTCTGCAAAGTAGACACAAGAAGATCAAGAGGCAATATACGTGTAAAACAATCTGACGTGGAGATCAGAGCCTCTGGTGTCTGCTGGAGCAGAGGGGCTTCATCAGTGTTCTGGAGCTGTGTGCTATCTGTTTGGCTCTCAAGGCCTTCCTACATTCTTACAAGGCCAGTCTTGAGCAACTCCTAAATGACAACACCACTGGCATGTTGGTGGGGAGAGAGGGGGCTGGTGGAGGTCACATATCATGCCCATTTGGTGGTGCCCCTGAACACCAAGGCAGATTAGCTCAGCAGGAGCCACAAAGTAGCATTTGCATTCAGGGGTGTTTAAAAGTGTATCTGCCTTAGGTATATCTTTCGTTATACAGCCTTGAAGAATGCTCATTATCAAGCCTTTTCCACTTTAAAGTTTCCATTACCCGGCTCCTTGGATACAGATTTCACCTGCTATGGCACTTTGGTCTCTTATGGGTTCCTGCTCTGTGAAAGTCAGGAGAGATCAGGCTAAAAGCACTGACTGGGCCCAGGAGGGCTTGTACTCTGGTCTGCTGAATCTGAGCATCAGCCCCAACTCTTCCCTTTGTCTACCTCTTCCAGGGGAACTGCTCTGCCGTGAACAGTTTATGGTTCTGCAACTGAACCTCCACAACGTTCACATTCATGCAAGGAGATTGAGCAGAGTGAGCCGAGACAATTCGATCTGTCCAGTAAAGTAGTGCCTATGATCTTGGCTGTTTACCTTCCGTCCACAAAGTTGATATATTCTTGACTATAGGCTAAGAATGTTGCATTGGGTCAACCCTGTCTGCTCATTTGGGACAGACTAAACTTCCTGTTTTTCTTCTGTTGGCTCTTACTTTGGCTCTGCATGATCTTGGCACTGGCACAATAGAAGGAGGAGGAATAGTTTCACTGGTTGGCCCAACTGTAATTGCTCAGTTATACCAACCCAGTGTGTAATTTGATCGCCTTGAGCCATTTAAAATGTTAGGACTGTCTCAGCTGTAATCCATCCCAGAGCAGAGCCCATCCGATTTCCATGTTCCACTCAGACACATCTCGATTTCTTAGTCTGCTGGATGTGCACTTGATTAAACTTTTAATTAAAGATTGTTCTTGCAGTATCTCTTGCCATGCTGCTCATTGTTGATTGTCTATGCTTGTAGCAAGTTGTCCATGTTTCGGCCCTAAATTAACCAGTTAATCCTTCAGTTGGTTTTCATGGGCTTTTCCTTGTCTGCATGTGTGAATTAGATATTCCTAAGTGCATCTGTGCATAGTAGCTTTCAGATTGTCCCATCTTTGAAGGTCAGGAGTGCACATATTCTCTGACCTTGATGACTGTCTTTTGAAGGCAAGTTTTCTGCTGTTCAGTCACAGGGCACTGTCTGACCATCTCCCAAGTGTCTTCCCGGGGGGTTCTCCATCAGCAAGATGAAATCCTACCTTCAACCACTGAAGAGTATTCCTTCCAGAGGCTTATCTGCACCTAGTGGTGTCCAAAGCCTTTGTGTCCCATGCAGTGAGTCTGGGGCATTCAGGACATGACGTTGATGTTGCAAGTTCAGTCCTGTGTTCCACCTCGGGCTGTTCTAAGTTTTTTTGGTCTCCTGGCCTTATGTAGTGTGCCTCATTTCTGTTGGCAGATACAGTCTCTGCAGTAGAACCTCTGCTTCAATGTGATTTATGACATCCAGTGGTGAATGAAGGATTACTATTGGACTTGCTGAACACCATTCTCTCCACCACAATCAGAGGTGACAGTTGTGACAGATGTGTTGACTCTGGACTAAGTGGGAGAGGAGGCCCTGGTTGACGTGGAAATCAGAGCCTCTGGTCTCTGCTGGACCAGAGGGACTACATAAATGTCCTGGAGCTCTGTCTCATCTGGTTCGCTCTCAAGGCCTTCCATTCTTGGTTGGACCCAAACAGAGCCCTTTTAATGTTTTTTTAGATTGATCAAGTCCTGAGTAGATTACCAACTCAATGGGCTTCTATGCTGCTACAAGATGATGGACTATTCTTTGTATAAAATTGTGCTACGCCTTGGCCAAGAAGGTGCTTCTGGCTCATTCTGTCAAAGGTAAGTCTGCCACTAAGGCCTTGGCTAGGAACATTCCTGTTCTGGGCATTTGACAGGCAGCAACATGGGTGTCCATCCATGCATTCATCAGGTATTACTGCCTTGACTCTCAGATCTGGAGTAAAGGCCATTTTCTCTCTGTTCTGCAGAACCTCCTGTTGTGAACATCTCTCCACATAACAGCCATCGTTTGGGGAGCACTGCTTTGGTATTTATTCAGAATGTATGGTGAAAATCCTGTTACATATATACATCAGAAGAAGTCTTTTTGGTGCATACTCAATCTGATTGGAGACTCCTCACAGTTCTGCAGTCCTCCGTTAATGATTCTAAGTTGTATTTTGCAAACTGTTAAGGTTTTCAGTCAGTTACCAATGCTCTCCATCCAAAGGTGAGAAATGCTTGGTCCGGCCTTTGGTCCAGATGCAACCCAAGTTCCCAGGGCCACTAGCAACATTGCAGCAGGTCGAGCCTTTCAAGGGGCCCTGTTGCAAATCTTTGACATCCTGACTCTCTCTGGTTTGCCTTCAGTCTCATTTTGTGCTCTCGCTGGTGTGCTGTCAGGCCCCAAGGGTCTACGAGGACCTCCAGTTTGGTTGCTGCCAGCAGGTCTGCCCTTGGGGCCATCTCTACAGCCTGAACCCACTTCAGGGTCCACACTGGCATCTGTGTTGACTTTGCACCGGTTCCTCGAATACCAGCAGATCTGTCACCTGAATAGGAGGTGCAATCCATGGTAGTCTCCAACTCCAAGCCATGTTCACCTTGACCGAGGCCATGTCCATATCCCGATGTGACACTGCCAGTGCTGAATCCAATGAGGCGCTGTTAACCCTGAATCCCCCAGATCCAGATACAGTTCCTCTTTGTGATTTTCAAACAGGCAATACAACAGTTGTTTTGGCTCAGAGATCAGAACAGAGAATGCCACATGGAGACAACAATGCAGGGGATCGGAAACGGTTTGGCTTCCCCCTGCTGCCCCCCCTTAGAACAAAGACAATTCGATATGTGAATCTACAGGATGCCAGTGGGTTTGATACCTCAGGCTTGGACATGATTGACACCTGGATGAGGTCTACAGGCTTCCCCAGGAATATCCAATCATCACTAATGGACTTGTCATTTGAATGGTCTATCCTTTTAGGTGACAAAGCAATTTCAGCTGTATACCAACTTAAAGAAAGGCGCAGGGTCTCAGCACATTTTTGGGGTCTGTTTCCATCAGAGAATTCCACCATCAATTTCATCCTTTCATAGCTATTGTAGGTGTTTTAAGTTTCACCAATGTCAGACTGCTTCACCTGCCTATCAGGCCTTTCAGCCTTTTCGTGGCCGAGGTCACAGCGCATGCATTGTTACATCAGACAACACACAAGGCATCATGGACAATGTGCAGCCCAGTCCCCGCCCTTCCACCATCCGTAGCTGTAAACCTGCTTTAGTGTTCCCACACAGCCACCATTTTGGAGACAACATCTGATATTTTCCCCTGGGATGTCAAACCATCACTTCAGACCAGTGTTGCATTGGGGTTATGCCCTCCCATTTCTTTCTAGCCCGCCTCACCTTCTGCCACCTTAGCTTAGGTAGTGACTCCTGTCTGTCTTGCAGCAGGAAGTGCAGGCCCTTTTGGCCCAAAGAGGCTGTTTAGGGGGTTTCGGCATCACAAGCAGGAACTGTGTGTTACTTCTGCTACTCCTGGTGTCAAAAAAGGACAGAGGCCTTCGTCCTATACTCTAACTTAGGTCTTGTCTTCCCTAGACTTTGGGGACTGGATGGTGGCATTAGGCCTGTTGGACACTTATTATCTTATCCACGTCATGCAAGCGCAAATGTGCTACTTGTGGATCATGGTGGGCCAGTAGCAATTATTAGTTCACGGTATGCCCTTTCAGCCTCAACACTTCTTCTTGGATGTTTCCAAAAGTGATGGTGGGGGCATAGCAGGTCGGAGGTCAGGGAAACCAGTCCCCCTTTACTTAAAAGAGGAGCTGTTGAAGGCAGGCTTGCTCCAGGCACAATTCATATAAGGGTTACCCTCCTATAATTGTTGGGGTTCACTATCAACATGCCGAAGTCACACCTGACTCTCTTTGTAGACACTCTGGATATGATACATTTTTGTGCAATTCACCTGGAACGAGAGTCCATGACAATTAGGCTATACTCCAATGTTTCAGCCTCTGTTGTTATTCTCAGGGCAAATGACTCTAAGGCAGCTGGGATTATTGGCCTTCTGTATCCTGCTGGTGAAGCATGTCAGATGGAGTACGTGGGCTCTGCAGTGGGACCTCAAGTCGCAGCGAGCACAGCACCAGGGAAATCTTTCAGATTGTATCCAGATTTCAGAGGAGTCTGCAAAAGATCTGCAATGGTGACTGCTGGACTGTGATTGAATCAGTGTCAGACCCCTTGCACTAACCCACAGTGATTTGACAGAGGAGACAGATGCATCACTTATCGGTTGAGGAGGCCATCTAGGAAAGGAGATAAGAGGCCACTGGTGAAAATTAATTTGGTATTGAAGGCCTTCCAGATTGTCAAGAAAAAGGTGTTATAAGAAGGCTGCACACAGAGAGCTTGAAGCTCACTTACATAGCCTGCTGATATTATCACAACCAGAAGAAAAAGTTACTTACCTTCTGTACTAACCTTTCTGATGGATACTTTCTGCAGAATCCTCACCTTGTAAATACTACCCAGGCATTAGATTGGATAAGGGAACTTTAGATCAGTATTCCTGCACACGGGTAGGTGATGCCTTGTGGCTCCTCACCAACGTTGTTCCACTCCGGAATTAACAAGTAGAGCCATATATAAGTGCCACCCATGAGTGCTGACATGAGACGCAGAGACCATTCGCTTATAGAAAGAGTCCAGTTCACAGAACGGGGAGGTGGGAGGATCAGTAAGGAATCTGTGATTAGAGTACTCACTAGAAGGATTGTTACTGACGGTAAGTAACTTTTTCTAGTGATGGCTACTTCTAACAGCAGATTCCTCACTTTGTGAACACACACCATAGCAGTACCACCCAAGGTGGTGTGCCTGTGGTCTGAATGAGGCCAAAATGTTATGCAGGATCGAGCGGGCCAAACACCCCTCTTGACAGACCTGACTCTCAGCACAGTAATGCTTTGTGAACATATGAACTGACACTAACATAGCCGCCTGACAAAAGTCTGGTATAGATACACTGCTTATCAACACAGTGATAGCAGCTTTGGCTCTCATGGAATGAGCCCACAAGTCTTCTGGGGACTGCTTTTTTGCAAGTGCATAGCAGAATTTGATGCAGTGAACAATCCATTAGGAAATGGTCCATTTTTACACAGTCTTCCCCATCTTTGTGTTTGAGAACCGTACAAAGACCTGATCATCCACCATATGTTCTTACATGTGAACTATATTATATGTAGTGCTCTTTTAGACTCCAAATAATGAAGTGGATGGGGAGAACAAGCAAAAATATTAGCAAATAGCCTATGTTATGCTGATAAAGAAGACCACTTTCACAAGGTAACTATACCTTGCGCCCTCGCCATGCAGAGTTTTCCCATCATATATTTTACTGCAGATGTTGAAAGGATATTATAAATGATGTCATGGAAGATGTCGACTGATATAATAGGTGGGGTAATGAGCAGGGCTTGGCGACGGCATGAGTTATGGTTAACTTGGGGCATGAGTTATAGTTACTTGAAATAACTATAACATACATGCGTGGTTTTGTGCGTGTAAATTTTGATCCTAACTATAATGTACCTGTAATGAATTTAAGGTGTTTTTTGTAACATAAAGTAATATATAATTACCATACGTTAATCCAGACTCCGCAGGCACGGCCTTTGGCAGTGTGTGGAAGTGAGGTTGGCCACAGAGTCTGGCCCCCGCATGCAGCCAATCCCACGCTGCGGTCGAGCCCTGTGACCAACACCTCATAGGCAGTCAACAAACCTGGGGGGCACTCAGTGTCCCCTCCCTGGGCCAATTTGAGCCCATGGAACCCCATCCATCGTGGCCAGCCACCTTTTTAAAGGGATGGGTTATGTGACACCCCCTCCCTGGGTCAATATTGGCCCTGGGGACCCCATCCTCTGGGGTCTGCCCACCATTTAAAGGGGGCATGCAGCCCCTGTCCCCAGGCCAATATTGGCCCCAGGACTCCATCCCCTGCTCCCTGACCACCATTTAAAGGGGGAGGAAGGCATGCAGCCCCCATCCTTGGACCAATCTTGGCTGCTGGGACCCCATCCCCTGGAGCCTCACCTCAAATTGTTGGTTGTCCTGGCCCCACCCAGGGCACCCATTTCCTTGTGTTGCAGGCCATGGGGGAGCCCCAATTGCCCGCAGCCCCCGCCGGCTCTTCGACTCCAATGGGAGCCAGCATTGCTTCCACAAGCATGGAGCAGCTATAAATCCTGTCCACTGCATGTGGCTGCAATTTCTTCATCTGTTTCCCTTCCAGCTTCACAGTTAGTGGACCATGGGGCTGAAAACAGCTCAGGAGGGGGCCATGCGGCTCCCCTCCCCTTTAAAAAATTGCCTTTTCTGGGAGGTGACAGTCCCTGGGGCTGTAATCAGCTCAGGTATGGGGCTGTGCTGCCCTCCCCTTTAATTGACATTGGCCTAGGGCAGGTGGTGAGCCCCGAGCATGCATCCCTCTCCCCAAAATATCTATATTTATATTAATATTTGCATCTGGGACCTGGCCCACCCAGGGGCTGCACTATAAACAAGCACAGGAGACTGCATTTTTTTTTTTTTATGTTTGCGTGGCTCCGCTGATCCTCCACCAATTTGAGACAAAATTTAAAAAAAGAAAAGTTTATTGTCCCTGGCGGTGTCCCTTTGGGACCCCACCACCAGGCCTAGGAGGACAGATCATTCCTAACTTACCCCCTTCTGTTTTTTAAAAACTTTTATATTGGGGACTCAGCTGAATCATAGTACCAAGATGACTGCCAGCACTTCCTGGTTGAAATGCTGGCAGCCAATCAGATCTCAGCATGAGATCTGTCGGATCCGTGGAAGATGCTCATCCCTAGATGTTTATATTTCTGTTTTCTTTAATATTTCCAAAACTACTGAACCAATTTACACCAAATCACAAAAAGGCTCTTTCTGGACCAAATCTAGGTTTCTGACAAACTTGGTGTAATTCCAATCAGTGGTGCAGACAGTAGTTGTGTCTAAAATGCCCATGGGGAATTGTATGGGCAAACATGTATTGGGACCAATGTTCCCTCTAATTTTTTTCCACTCTGTGGCAGTGTAAGGTCTCTGTGCCCTGCAGCCAAGTGTACGTGTGCCAAGAGACTGACCATTTATGCAAGTGCAGCATGCAACTACCAAGATCAGTGGCATTTGCCTCTTCATACTTTTGTTTTTCAATTAAAGCAAAAAAGGAACAGCTTTACAAACACTGGTCCATGTAATAGGGCATTAAAACAGTTTTGTGATCTAGTGGCACACCCCAAGGACCTGTTAAGTATCACCTACACCCCAGTTAAATAAAGAAGAGATCAGGAGGTTGAACCATTATGAAACTTTACTGAATGCTCTCAGAGTGCTGCAGAGGGCCATGTACATCAAACAGACGAAGTAGTACAATTACATAACATTTACAATTTGATGCACATACTACTGAGGAATGCCATGATGGCCCTCCCAAGAGGCAGGGTGAAAAATGTTCATAACCAAGCCACACATGGATGGTACCAGGAGCTGCATAGTGTTTAGACAAGTTAGGTGCCGTCACTAGATATGTGACATGCTTGTTTCTCTCGCTAGTCCTTGACATTTTTCCAGTGCTGGTAAACTCAATATGTCAACTTTCCCATTTGAGGGGTAGGCCTTTGTCCTCATCAGCATATCTAGGTGTCTCTCCTCTAGTCTGTTTCATAATTTAGACTTGATTGAGTTCATGAGGCTGAATCCTCATTCGTAGTGTGCACTTGAAGCCTGAAAAGTTGCACAGACATCAACAAGCTGAGATACAACACTATACTGTGTAGCATTCCGCAGAGTGAAATTCACCATGTCTTGAAAGGTCCTAAACAGTCCGGCTTTTACATGTTCTGCCACCAAATATTTGTAATATATGTATTGCTGAACAACATGAGCAGATGTGCCACAATCACCCAGGACCAAGACCTTCTTATACTTTTCATAAAGTCTTTGTATATTCTCAGTCCCAAAATCAAACTGTGATTTCGTTGCTACTGCATGGAAATCAAAACTTGTCCATTCCTTTAGTTCTTCTTCTGGGAACCTTCTTTCCATGTGCTCACAAAAAAGTTCAATGAAATATAATATCAGCTCACTATCATACTCTCTGTCTTCTCTGTACAAAGCCATCAGATCTCTTACTGTGTTGCTCCAGAAGACAGTGTTGCCCAAGTACTGTTCCTTCATATGGCCAATTTTTGCTCTTGCATACTGTACAGTTTCAACAGTGGTCAAGTTCATACAGAATGTCATTCAGTGCTGCAAAGGAAATATGGTAGTTTGAGTCAGATAGTTTTGTGTATCAATATTTAGCAATTATGTAATTCCCCTCAACTCTTTTATGATCAAAGTATTTGAGAGCAACGTCATAATTACGCAAGTGCACCAACAGCAAAATGCCTTGAATGCCACCGCACTTCATTGAGTGGCCGAAAGGATACCGCTTCACATTCAGTGACCAAAGCAATTTCGTCCAGCTTGGACTTCCTTACAGGTGAGCGGGAGAACACAGTGTAGATAGTCCTCTGTAATGTTTCCATTTCCCTGTTCATCTGCACTTCTTTCCAGGCATCATCAACTACCAAATCTTCTCTGTGCGCAACACAGTGCTGCTCAACTAGATGGGGAATGGATTGTTGGAGGCGGGTAGCAACACCATTGTTCTTTCCCAGCATCACTGATGCACTATCAGATGTAAACATGACCATTTTCATAAGGTCCAGTTTATTGGCATTGTAGAAGTCTTTTACAACTATAGTGATAGACTCAACATTGCATGTACTCAGAGTTACAATTCCCCCAAACACTGTGTTGTGCTCTATTGATGTTACAGATCAGAACTTGAAGTAGAGGATGAGCATTTTTGTAACTGAAATATCTGTGCTCTCATCAATTATCAATGTGTGATACCGAGCACTGCGAAGTTCTGCCAGGAAGTCAGAGCGTATCATGCTGTTGATGGCCTCCAAAAACTCAAAGGCTTAGTTATTGCTCCTCCAGCTGTCTGGTATTTTCACATACAATGCGACCTGGTCATGGAGCTCTTGAACAGATGACATTGAAGGGTTTATTTTGACTTCTAGCAACAAATGTTTGATGAGAATCTTTATCTCTTCAGACAGGGATCTTTGCTGTTCAACCACTTGTAGTCTGTTTGCTCTGTCACTGGTGGTTCCCTTCAGCATCGTGCACACTCCAAAACCCAGTCTGGCAGCAGCACTTTTATTTCTTAGGGTCACCAAAGCAGAATCATGAACTTTGCTACATAGATGGCGTTTCAAGTAGTCCAGCTTCCAGCCATTATTCCAATTCTTCCCAGTCAAAGTCCCCTGCGATCTTTGCTTCTGCACATATTTTGCAAATCAGGCCTACTTCTGGATTGTATAGAAATAGCTCTCCCATTTGTACACGAACCTTGCACGTGACTTCTGTCTCTCAGTCTCCACAATTTTTTTCAGCCATTCTTCTTTGAACACAAGGCAGCATTTCTTCCTTTGTGGTGAAGCACTGCTCTCTGCAGAATTCACAGCTTTGCGCTTGAACATTTTAGTGTCAATGAGTCTGAGCCTACTATGCTGCAAAGCCTGACAAAAAAATAGGAACATTATTTAAAATTGGTTCTTATGCTATTGAATTCAATGGCCAGACAAGTCTGAGCTATCTCTTGGAAAATGTAGCAAATAACTACCTGGGCCTTTCTGTTTGTTCTCACACCTGCATGTAGATGTAACACTGTCTAAGAAAAAAATGGTTACAGCACAAGCTTATGTTCCATTGTTTCAGATGTACTACAAGAAAAAACTACTAAATAATTACCTGGTCTTGCTGCTTGTGGTCACGTCTGCCTTTTCTAACCTATGATTAAAACTGTCTAAAAAGCCTGCAAAAGAACAAAAAAAAGGGTTGACAAATGATGTTATAGTACAATGTACTGGGTGCATCACAAGTGAAATCTACCAAATAAAGACCTTGTCTTTCTGCTTCTTCTCACATTTGTCTTTTGTAATCTATGAGTAGTGCTGTCAGAGATGCCTGCAACAGAAGAAAAAGTTATTAAAGTAGGTTGTCATATTCCACTGTACTAGGTGCACCACAATAAAAATCTGCTAAATTATTACCTTGTCCTTCTGCTTCTACTCATGTGTGCCTGTTCAAATGTATGTGTAGCAGGGTCTCAGATGCCTGAAAAAGAAGAAAAAATTATGAAAGCACCTAATCGTTTCAATGTCTCAGATGCACCACTAGGAAAAACTAGCAAATAATAACCTGATCTTTCTGCTGCTACTCCAGTCTGCCCGTCCTCATCTATGACCAGTACTGTCTGACATGCCTGCAACAGAAGAAAAGTTGGTTAACAGTTGGTTACAGCATGTTGTCATATTACAAGGTGCCAGGTGACCCAGATGGGGAGCCTACCAAATAATTACCTGGTCTTTATGCTTCTATTCATGTCAGCCCATTCAAATCTATAATTTGCTCGGTCTGACAAACCTTTAATAGAAGCAAAGGTGTGGATCATGAACGTGATTTTTCTAGAGACCCTTAATCCCACCTGGAACGTCTACAGAATTACCTGGTCTTCCTTGGTACTCATGCCTGCCCGTTCAAATCCAAATGTTGACAGTCTGTAATTGGAAAGCAGGTATTTAGTATACGTTATAGGAGTTACAAAACATTGTGCATGACAGTTCCAGAGCAATTGAATAGTTACCTGGGGTTTCAGTTTAGACGAACTCTGGTTCCATATTATCATCCGTTTAGTAACCTACATCATACATTAGACCTTCGATGATGCAGCCTTTACAGGCCTCAAGTTATCTGCTCGCCCACTTGCTATGACTAATTGGATTTTAGAAGGGTGAGCAATTTTTTGGCCTCCTGACCCATTCTGCCAAAAAAAGTGTTCAGTTCATTCATACAGTGAATGAGCAATGAAGGTGCCTTTACATCTTGTTTTTGTCTTGTCACATTTGCTGTGGGTTCAAAGACAGAAGTCCAGTGCCAGCTTATGTCTTCTTACAATTTGCTGCTTATTTTATCCTGGAGTTTAATGGTTACTTTTCTGCTCTGACTACAAAGTTAGAGGATTTAATAAAGTGTGCTGCCTGACAATCAAGCTGTTCACGGAGTATGAAATGAAATGAAAGGCTGTAGAATACCAGATTAATTTCTAACACACAACATTTAAATAGCTTGTAAATGAACCGTGCAAATATTTTGAAATGTATTTCAGTAGGTTCAAAAGCACACTTTTATTTTTTTAATTCTGGGTGATGGTGACAAGAATAACAACATTGTACATAGGGCGGTCTGGGACAGCGATATTGTCCTTGGTTGGGTACAAAGGCTGGGAAACTCACAATTCTTTATTAGAGCGAAGGCAATAACAAGGATGGTCAAGTGGTGTGGAGGCTGGTGCATTGGCATTTCTAAATAAAAGGCAGTACATTTTCTGGTAATGTTAGCACAAACTCGATCTAACACACAGTAGAAACTTAGAAAAGATACAGAACGGCAAGGGGGCTGCAAGGATGGGCAGATGCTAGAAAATTTGCCCTCGCAATGGGAGTTTAAGGTAATGGTCACTTTGATTTGGTTACACTTCTATCAGTGTTGTCTATTCTAGTGACGGACGAATCAATGCATCGGAATATGTAACAATAAATGTTGAAGCTATACACTCTTAGCAAGGCATACATTTAAGAATAGGGAAAGCAGTAGTATAAGCATGAGCATTATTAGTGTTCTTTGAGTACCTAGGGTACACAAAAATGTACATATGGACGAAATCAGGTTGTGGGGGTGTCCCTGGGGCGGGTACCTGTGGGCTCTTTCCTTGGTCTCTGACCATGGAAATAGGCCCACAGGTCCCCTTACGCCTTCCTTGACCCAGGGGTTAAATAATGCTGCTTTGCTTATTGTCATTATTAAAGGTCGCATGCCTCCCGTGCAGGAGGAGAAATATGGTGCAAGGGGATTTGAGTGATTTTTTGCCCGGTAACACCTACCTTGCATCTTACTGATGCAAGGTAGTTTTCCGCAAGCAAAAAATGACTCTAACTCCAAAACTTTGGTGCTAGACGGGTCTAGCGCCAAAGTATAAATATGGAGTTAGGTTTGCGAGGAATTAATGTAAAAAAATGACGTTAATTAGGTGCAAATGGAGTCCTGTCTTTTACCTACACAGCACCCTAGCCTCTGGGATACCTAAGGCTTACTTTAGGGGTGACTTATGTGTAGAAAAAGGGAGTTGGCTTGACAAGTACTTTTAAATGCCAAGTCGAAGTCGCAGTGAAACTGCACACAGGCCTTGCAGTGGCAGGCCTGAGACGTGGTTAAGGGGCTACTTATGTGAGTGGCACAATCAGTGCTGCAGGTCCACTAGTAGCATTTAATTTACAGGCCCTGGGCACATGTAGTGCACTTTATTAGGGGTTTATAGGTAAATCAAATATGACAATTGGGAATGAACCAAAGATACCATGTTTAAGGGAGAGAGTATATGAACTTTAGCACTGGTTAGCAGTGGTAAAGTTTGCAGAGTCCTAAAACCAGAAAAAACTGTGTCAGAAAAGTGGAGGGAGGCAGACAAAAATTTGGGGGATGACCACCCTAAGGCTTTCAGGTCTAACATGTGTCTCCCTAGCTGAAAGTGGGGAGAGCTACCCAGCCCCTGGGAGCTCTCATCAATAAGGCAGAAGAATCTGGTGAGACCATGAGTCTCTAGTCTTTTACTTATGGGTTCCCTAGTTTGGGTGACATGTCCATTATGTCAATATATATGCTCAGTATTATTCAGTATTGTATGTCTTGTTTGGTTATAGTTGTTGTCTTATTCAAAGTGATGCTGACCTCTAATTATTGAGGCCTCAAGCTATACTGTTTCTAAGTTTGGATTCTGTTTTCTGTCTATAGTTCTACATTTGTTCTGCTGTATGCTAATATTTTTTAAGGGTTAAGGTGTTTAGAAAAGTGGCAGCAGCAGGTATGCAGTTTTAAGGCCACTTTCTTCCTCATATGTATTTACTTTTAGGTGAGGACTTTCATGCAAGTAGCATTTTGTTATTGTTTCACCAAGAGTAGTATACGCATGCTTATCGTCCTGAATTTGGCTGCTCCTCCCTAATGCCCACTGTCAGTGCACATGTCTCTTTTTTCCTTTGAACTAGCCCAACGGTAGGCAAAAAAAAGTAATGTGGTTAAAGACGTGTTTGTGGTTTAATTTTAATTCAGTGTGGGGTACCTTATGGAAGGTTATTCTGTTAAGCCACAAAAAGAGAACGTGAACAGACAAACCTGTTAGGCAGGCTCCTAGTATAACCACTTGGCCTATATATTTGCACAACTCAGAGGCCTATGCAAACTTGATGTTTCTGAATAAAGCAGTCATTAGTCACTGAGTACCTCCCTGATATCCTGTTCCACTACATCCCCACAGAGCCTAAGATCAAAATATGAAAACCTACGATTTTCACTCAAACCACCCTGAGCCTTATCTAGGATTGGTTCTTCAACCTCTTAGCAACTGTGCAACGGAACTCACTCCCACCAGTCTTTTAGAGTAAGCCCTTCACTCCAGAAGGTCATCTGCTGTTAGAAAACAAAGCATGACCATATCCCCCCCACAGCACATAAATACTGCATATAAATATTTATGTATAAGCATCTAATTTGTATAGATATGTTCTTAGAAATTATATGTCCTGGCCGCTAGTTGTCAAACAATGCTTTCTGTTATCCACACCAAGAAGTAATCACACTGTTTCATGTAAACCACCCCACCCCATCACTTGAGCTATGTGCAGGATATTTACTATGTGAGTTTATTTTTGTATAGTCTCTGTGTTTTTCTGCTGGATTTTTTATTATTGAGCCTACACAGCCATGATTACAAATGCTAATTTCCATGATTTTTAGTTAAAACAGTACTCTACAGTGGAAACGTAATTCTGTCTGGAAGATTACCTTTTTAATTTTGTTTTTCAACTGATGAAAATCTTTTGAACCAAAAACTACCTAGGTTTTGTAAAGCGCAGACCCTTGTGCTTTGTCAAACATATGGTGGTCTCCATTTATCTTTTGACAATGATATTTAGTCGAAAACAACAAAAAAAGAGTATCTCTTGCAAATTTACACTTGTGTTACAATTAGTATGTTATACTTATGTTTCCCTTCTTGAAAGCTTAAAAAACTGATGCAGGTTTAGGCTTCTATCGAGTTGACATAACTTTCATCCAGCATGAAGGCAGATAGATGAAAAATGGAAAGCTAACAGTTAGGGACAGCTGAATGGGAATGGAAAATGAGAAGATACGATTGTGAAGTTAATTGATAGTGTTCCGGGAAACCTTGAGCTTAATTTTCAAAGAGGATGTGCTAACAGGGAGTGTACGTAGGAAAATGTGTGTGATGGGCAATAGTCGAAACACGTTGCTCTTACCATTTCACTGCAGATTATGTTGGCGTTTACAAGGAAATCCTCTTTTTTGCCTATATGGAACATCAACATTTAATTCAAAGTCATTCATCCCCAATAAACCAGGTCACCTGGAGACCATACTTTGCAAATACAAAACCCTTAAGAAAATAGTAATTTATTCTTAAATGGAAGGGCACAGAAAAAGGGTTGCCAACAAGAAATTGTGGTGAAAATGTTATTACCTCTCACCTTAAATATCAGAATTGTGGTTTAATAATGAATGTTAAGTTGCAGCAAGGAGTCAAGAGTCTATTCAGTGCTCGCAAATTTAATTGCAGCAGCCGCGTGTTTAAGTGGAGGGCTTTGGGCTTTGGCACCTTTTTATTTACAAATTGAGCAGTGCAGAAAACACGCTCACTGCAGGGGAGACGCCTGCTGTGCCTCCGAGGCCCTCTAAAGGCACATACCTGATTTCATTTGGTGCTCTCCTTGTGCAGTGATTTCTCCTCGGGTGGCTGCACTGCCATTTCTTGTCCTGCTCTGCCCCGAAGAGAGTGACTGTGTTTTTGCGCTGTTTCTTTTTTAAATTTTAAATGCAGCGCTGGCGTACGGATTCACTCTCTCGTGTGATGCAGGCAGTGACGTGACGTGGCAGAAATGTGTGTGCTTTGCAAAGAGGCCTGCGCGGTGGGGGAAGGAAGAGTGCACGCGCACCTTACAGGGAACGTTGATTGGGACCCCCTCTTTTTTTTTGGCTACTGCTTCATTGATCACCTGAAACTTTCCAGACAGCATCTGAAGTGACCAGACCACTACTTTTTGAACTTTTGAAAATTTCATAAAGATTCTTCAAACAGCATCAAACTTATCAGCAAAAAATGCTTTGTCTAAGGGAATTAGGTCCTAACTATAACTATCTACTGGCGACCGCTAGAAGGTTTTATATATATATATATATATATATATATATATATATATATATATATATATATATATATAAAAATAGATCGAAACATGTTGCTGCCAATAAAGTGTTTTTCTGGAACCCTGTGGAGGAGTGCGATCACATTTGGTGTTTATGCAGACAAGCATGGCTCCTCATTTAAATATTAGCGGGCTCCCCCGTTCCCACATGTTGCACCTGCCTCGCATGGTGGGAGTGACCGGCAGTTGGGGAACTTGTGTTTTACATACGACAGAAGCTGGTCGCCGACGATGACTTGGATTCATTGTGGACACTGATCTGTGAGTTATGGAAACGTCGGCAGGGGCTTCACTGGCAGGTAATTTGCTAGTGGCTGTAGGAGGCTGGCCTGGTTTGTATGGGGTACCTTAGGTACTAACACCTTATACCAGGTTCAGTTATCCCTTATTAGTGAAATGTAGGCAGTGTCTAGAAGCTAGGCTCTCTGGGGGTAACTGTAGCTGAGCAGCCAAGGCTTATCTAGGAGACATGCAAAGCTCATGCAATACCACTGTAGTCGCACAGTACTCACACACATGAAAGAAAATATTCAGTGTTAGAAAAATAAAGATACTTTATTTTGGTAACACAAATGCCAAAAATACCATAGAGACAATACTCCCTTAGGAGGTAAGTCATACACAAATTAAATACACTAGTATGCAAAATCAGGTGGAACACAAAGTTAGAAAACAGTGCAAATAGCGAAAATCACAATAGTTAGAAATGGGCCTGGGGGAACATAACCATATACTAAGAAAGTGGAATGCGAACGTCGGTTTCCCACCTAGGCAAGTGTAGTGAGTGGAGGGGCGCTGGGAGTATTAGAAAACAGCCAAGGTAAGTAATAGAACCCACCCCAGAGTCCAGGAAAGCAGGAGTAAATCACAGTAACTTTCCTAGAACACACAAGAACACAAAAAAGAAGATAATGCAAGATTTAGAACAGACTGGAAGACACCAACAGTGGGTTCCTGAACCTGAGAACCTGTTGAAGAAGGGGACCAAGTCCAAGACGCACGGAAGAGTCCAGGGAGAACAGGAGTCCCTGCTAACCCGGATGAAGGTGCAAAAGAAGAACCACCGGCAAAGAACAGTCAGTACTGCACCCAAGAAGACAGATGTGGGTTCCTGGTTGGTGCAGATGATGTCTCACGCTGGATGGAAGATTGCAGTCTGGTTTGCGTCGCTGGATTCTGCCAACAAGCCTTGCCACACGCAAAGCTTGCGGTTAATGGAAAATGGTGCTGCCTGGGACCAGGAGGGACCTGGTGGACTCTACCCAGGAGGGGCAGTCAGAGGGAGGCTGTCAGCAACTCACAGAGCCCTCAGAAGACCAGGCAGCGTGCGCAGAATTCCCACAGCACGGAGACAAAGAAAGTGCAAAAGGAGGCGAATGCAGCACTACAACAAAGGATCCCACGCCGCCGGAGAACCATTCAGGAAGCTGCACATCGCAGGATAGAAAGCTGGGAGCTAGAGCTCCACGATACACTAAGAACTTTGTGGAAGGATGGCAAGAAGCCTTGGCAACTGCAAAAAACACGGTGCACGGGGGTACTGTCTTGCATGGGGAGGCAAGCTCTTACCTCCACCAAAGTTGGACAGTAGGACGTCTGGACCAGCGGTACCACTTCAGTTCACCACCCGTGATGCTGGATCCATGCAACTCATCAGGAGAGGGGACCCACGCCGCCGGTCATCAATACAGAGAGGTGCCTGCTGAAGCAGGGGAGTTATTCCTTCACTCTAAGGGAGATTCCTTCATTCTTCTGGTACAGGCTGAAGACAGGCTGTCCTCTGAGGATGCCCGACTGGGAAACAGTTGCAGTTGCTGGCAGGAGCTGATGATGCAATGTTGCAGAAGTTGTCTTTGCTTCTTTGTTGCAATTTGTAGAGTTCCTGTGGGCCCAGATGCAGTTTCTTTGGTGAGAAGGTGAAGTAAAGGATGCAGAGGATTCCTGCTGGAGTCTTGCAATCCGAATCTGAAGAAACACCCAAGAGAGAGGCCCTAAATAGCCCTGAAAGGGGGATTGGTCAGCTTAACAGATAAGCACCTATCAGGGGAGGGTTCTGACATCACCTGCTGGCACTGGCCACTCAGGTGCTCCTAGAGTTCGCAGCCAACTTGGAATCCAAGATGGCGAAACCTGGGGACCCTCTGGAGGAGCTCCGAGCACCACACCTGGGGTGTGTATGGACAGGGGAGAGGTCATGTCCCTTTCCTTTGTCCAGTTTCACGCCAGAGAAGGGACTGGGGGTCCCTGAACCGGTGTAGACTGGACTATGCAAGGAGGGCACCAAATGTGGCCTTCAAAGCATGTGCAGTGGCTTGGGGAGGCTACCTCTCCCAAGCCTGTAACATCTATTTCCAAAGGCAGAGAGTAACACCCTTCTCCCAAAGGAAATCCTTTGTCTGCCCTCCTGGGCTTAAGCTGCTCAAGCAACAGGAGGGCAGAAACCTGGCTGTGAGGTGGCAGCAGCAGAGGCTGCCTGGAAAACCTCAGAAGGCTGGAATCGCAATTCTAGGGGTCCTCCAACGAGCCCCAGAGTGCATGGAATCATACAACCAGTGCTTGCAAAAGCCTTGGGGTATGATTCCAACATGTTTGATACCAAACATGCCTATGTTCGGAGTTACCATTATGTAGTTTGACATGGGTAGTGACCTATGTCTAGTACACACGTAAAATGGTGTCCCCGCACAGATGAAGTCCGGGAAAATGGTCCTGGACGTTGTGGGGGCACGTCTGTTAGTGCATGGGTGCCCTTGCACACACGTACTCCGCACCCTGCCCTCAGGGCTGGAAGGCCTGCTATAGGGGTGTCTTAGAAGTCAACTGGTGCAGTGTAAATGGAAGTGAAAGGATGCATGCACCTTTTCACACAGGCTCCAATGGCAGTCCTGTAGAAGCCTTGCATGGGCTCCCTATGGGTGGCAAAAGATATGCTGCAGCCCATAGGGATTTCCTGGAACCCCAATACCCTGGGTACCTAGGTACCATATGTACTAGGGACTTATAAGGGGACACGAATATGCCAACTGTGGATGAAATATGGGGTTACCAGTATGCAATAACCATAATTTAAGGGAGAGAGCATAACTACTGGGGTGCTGCTTAGCAGGATCCCAGTAGACACAGTCAAACACACTGACAAACAGGCCAAAGGTGGGGGGTAACCAAGCTAGAAAGAGGCTACTTTCCTACACAACCCTGCCTTCTCCCCAAAAACGAAGGACAATAAGGCTAACCTTGGCCAGTTGAGACTTCATTGTCTAAGTGGTGATGAGAGGAGAGTAGCTCTGCAATAGAGTGGTTACCTCCTTTATCATCCACTGGTTGGTCCCTTTCCTGTGGGGAGGTGAACCACCCTGTTTGGTTACTTTTAGCTAGAGTACAGTAAAACTGTGGACTCTAAGATTCCCTAGGTTTAAGGTTATGATTTTTTTTTAAAGTGGGGCAGGATGACTGTCCCTGGGACCCTATGTTAGGACAGGGTGGCTGTCCTAAGGATTGTAATGCCAGACAGGGATGTTGCCTTAGCAAGCCTAAAGCAGGGCAACATGTTTGTCCCCATTGTTGTAAAAGAGGACAGGGCTGCTGTCCTTCTTGGGATAGAGCAGGGCAGGGTTGCTGTTCCAATGGCTGTACACAAGGAAAGGGATGCTGTCATATAGTTTTAGAGGTAGTACAGGGGTGCTGCACTAAAGCTTCTCTGGGAGGGCTGGAGGATTGCTCCAAATATTCTAAGACAGGGCAGGGATGCTTTTCTGTCTTACGTTTCTCACAGAGAGGTACTGTTACCTATGTGAGTCCAGCTGTGGTCGCTTTTGACTCCTTTGGTACAGGCTCCAGCCTCGGACGGGTGTCTCCCACCATAGGAATGATATTCTTAGTGGTAGGGTGGGTAAGGGATACTTTGATACCCTTTTTATCTGTGGTGTGAGGAGGGTCCTGAGGCTTCAGAGCTCCTTCTCTTCTTTGCTTTTTAATCTAACTTGAGAATAAAGGAAACAATTACTTGGGTATACCCAGCATGGATGCATGGGTCATAAACTCTACTTCATCCCAACCTGAGGCCTCTAGGTCATTTTCTAAGAGACAATCTACAGGTAAGCTAGGTGATACCACCACCTGCTTTAGCCAGTAACTTCACCCCAACTATGTTGCACTACAGCTAAGGGGAGAGACTGAGTGGAGTTATTGACATCAGTAACTTGGTACTTCTGTCCAAGGAGCTGTTGTGCAGGTGACAATAGGTTTTCAGTCACTAAAGTGATACTGGCACCTGTGTCCCTGAAGGTCTGGGCCTCAACACCATTTATCTAAATTGACTACTTGTACTCATCCATGTTAAGGGGACAAGCAGGCAAGGTGGCAAGTTCAATGCCACCAGATGAGACAGAAACTGTTGGGGGATTCTATGCCTACCCAGTGTCTATTATGGACCCAAAAGTGAACCCGACTACACCTTTACTTTGACTACTGCCAGTAGTCCCACCACTATTACTATTACTACTACTAGGGGCAATAGAAGTGGAAGTGGATGTAGTAGTGGTGATAGGCTCAGGGGCTTTACCTGGCAGTATTTGTCCCCTGGCCTGTGGCCTTTACCTCTGCACACATAGCACCAAGGCTTTTTAGTGTGTGTAGAAGAGGAAGAAGAAGATGTTTATTCCTACCCTCAGAGGAGTTTTGTGGACCTGATGAGGAGTATTTACTTTTGTGTTTGTCTCCACCTGTGTTCTGAGACCTATCACCTTCTTTCTTTCTGTCCATGTCACCCCCTGTATGAGCTTTTCTACTCACTCTTGTTCTGAGCCATTTGTCTGCCTTCTTTCCCAATTCTTGGTGAGAGGTCAGATCTGAGTCTACCAAGTTTGGTGCAACACGTCAGAAACACAGTTATTCAACATAAGCTCTCTCAAAACAAGATTATATAAACCCTCATAATCAGACACTTTGCTGCCATGTAACCAGCCTTCTAAAGCTTTAACAGAACAGTTCACAAAGTCAACCCAATCCTGTGAGCCCTCTTTTCTGGTCTCCCTGAACTTTATTCTATATTGTTCAGTGGTCAGACCAAAACCATTGAAGAGTGCAGTCTTAAGAAAACTGTAGTTGTCTGAGTCTTCTTGTCTGACCATGAGAAGTCTATCCCTCCCCTTGTCAGAACAGGAAAACCACAGAATAGCAGTTTACTGCTTTTGAGGGACCCTTTGAACTTTGCAGGCCCTCTCAAGTGCAGCAAACCACTCATAGATGTGATCCCCCACCTTGTATGGGGGAACAATTTTGTGCAAGTTTCTGGAATCAATGAAGTCCTCCCTGACTCTATAATCCCTGAAACTGCTGCTGCTGCTGCCATGGGGAACTAACCCCAACCCCTGCCTTTCAACTGCCAAGGCCTCCCTAACTAGGGCTAGCCGTTGCTGCTGCAGCCTCAGCCTGGCCTCCTCCAGTCTCAGTTTCCTGAGCTCCCTATCTATGGAGTTATCTCCTGGAGTTGTGCAATTGGATCCCACCGACACTGAGGAATAGGCAGAGATAGATCATTCCCTAACTTTTGTGACCCTAGTGACCTGACGTTTGGGTGTGAAGGAAGCCCTACCTGAGTGGCTACCCCTCTCATGATTCTGACATCTTTGATACCAAACATGCCTAGGCTCAGAGTTACCGTTATGTAGCTGGACATAGGACATGACTGCAGAGGCCAGGATGCTTGGTCTCACCAAATACAAACACAAGCCCAGTGTTCTCATGCCCAAATACCCTTGTGTCCTAACTCTCAAATGAAGTTCACTCACCATGGAGGATCACTTTTGTATACTGTGTGTAGTACAGGTAGTAACATGACTGCAACTCCCAGGAGGCCTTGTGTCTATAACTCCAAACTCCAGACCTGCGTCCACCTGTCCAAAGACCCTTATCTGGCATCTCACAATTGTAGTAGACCCACCTGGGAGGATAACTGTGTAGTACAGAGACTGACAGGAATACAACTCCCAGCTGGCACTGTCACAATGACTTCTTACACCAGCACGGTGTCATCTTCTCCAAACACTTCTGTTTGTTAACTTATCATTGAAGTGTGCACACCTGGGAGGAAAACATTGTATGGTGTGTGTAGTACAATGATTGACAGGACTGCTAAGGCCAGGAGGACCTGTATAATTTCAAATACCAGCGTAGTGTACAATTATTCAAATACCCCTGTTTGGTCACTCGCAATTAAAGTTTACTCACCTAGGAGGATAACATTTGTCAAGTGTGTGTAGAATAGGGACTGACAGAACTGCTAAGGCCAGGAGGGCCTGTGTACATAATTCCAAACACCAGCCTTGTGTACAATTGTCAAAATACCCCTGTTTGGTCAGTCCCAATTAATGTTTACCCACCTGGGAAGATAACATTTATCAAGTGTGTGTAGTACTGGGACTGACAGGAATGGTAAGGCCAGGAGGGCCTGTGTATGTATTTCCGATCACCAGAACGGTGTGTACTTGTCCAAATACATCTGTCAGTCAAATCTCAATTGAAGTGTGCTCACTAGTGGGAGAACATTGGTCAAGTGTGTGTACTAGAGTGAGTGACATAACTGCAATTACCAGCAGGCACAGTATCTGTAACTACACACATCTGCACAGTGTTCTTTACTTTGAAACACAACTGGATGTCAATTCCCAAATGAAGTCCACTCACCTGGAGGGTTCACATTTGTCTACTGCACAGAACTAGAGGGAGTGACCTGAATAATAAACCCAATCACCAGCCAAGTGTCCACTTGCCCTAAAGCATCTGTTAGTGAACTCACAAATAACGTTTACTCACCTTGGAGGATAACATTTGGCTAATGGTGGAAAGGAGAGGGACTGACCTGACTGCAACTTACTGGAGGCACTGTTCAGTTGACTCCAAATAGTTGAACAGTGGCCACTTGTCCAAAAACACTTGCCTGATCACTCTCAAATGATGTTTACTCACCTGGACGGTCCAAGATACAGGTCATGATCAACTGAGCGATGTGACTGGCCACATAGGTCCATCTTGAACTGCTAAGCCATGATTCAAATATTGTGGACATGAGTGACATGTTACCCGGTGTGCAACGAACATAAAAGATCAACAAGGTCTTAAAATGCATCACCAGAAGGGTATTGGCAGCAGATACATTCACAATGCACTGACCACATGATGTCTCCATTCACTTATACAACAGACCCGTGGGTCTGCCTGCATAACAATCAACCAAGCCTCAAAATGCTCAAAGCCACATCCTGCCTAGCCACTGTTTTGCCTGCACTGGTAGCAAGATGGCACTCTCTGCCCTTCTTTCCAAGTGACAATGGACTCCCAAATTCAGCAGCTGCTTGAAGTCATTGTAATTGACAGGTTTCACAAATGTCAGATCAATACAACCAATACCATGGGTACCTGTCACAACAGAATAACCTGCAAAACAGCTAATTACAAGGTCTTTGCTAAATGTCACTCTAAACTTCTGGAGGTAGATGTCACAATACAGCCAGTAACATTGTACCTTTCACATCAACAGGTCAAATTTCCACTGGGCACACAGAGGCCACTGAAGACACTCCCACCACCCCCATGGATGAAGCCCTTAGTGACAACAAACCTCCAGTACATCTGGATGTGGAGAACGGTTCTGGCCCATTTGGACAACCTGGTCAGACACAAACAGTGACTCACACTGTGCCCACAGCAAAACCTCCCAGCCCGGTTGCATCAACCTCACAGGCAGCCATTCGCACCACAGCCTGTGTACAGAGCATAGTGGCAACCATCTCTTTCTCCCCAGTCCAGGATCCTGAGTCGCAGAACAACACCTTGAACAATAATGGTCCTGGAACCAGTGGGAGAGGGCACCCTGAAGCATTGGCACAGGGCTGTGTGGGTAGGGTGTGTGGGAGGGGTGCTGTAGACAAATGGGGTGTTGGCACTGTGGATGCCCCTGGCCATGACACCATCAGCCAAGTCTTGGGGGTCTATTGAGAGTCCCAAGGCATGATGGGCCAGGTAGTTGCCGGACTCCAGGAGATCAAGCAGCTGCACTGGGGCATTCATAAGGAAATACTTCAAAAGTGGGAGGCCACCAATGCCATCTTGGCCTCCCTGACAGGGGTGTTCAGGGAGATTAAAAGTACCCTGATCAGGTATTGTGAGCAACACCATACCCCTTCCTTTGGCCAAGCAACAGCAGGCCCTGGTGCCAGCCACTGGAAGGGAGGCCCTGTAAGGGGAAGAACCAGCAACAGACACCCCTGCCTCTATAGCAGCAGCCCCCACTCCACACAAGTGGGGATGTCAAGCTAAGAATACAGTAGGTGCAGATGGCAATACACCCACCACTCCCAGCAAGTAACCTCTTCCTAAATGAACTCCTTTGTGTGCCACATGATCACTCTGTTGACTATCCTTCAGCAACCTTCCATTTACTATGGGAGGAGTAAAATGGACTTTAGACTTCAAATGCTGTGGCATCTAATACAATTATTTCATCAACCATGAGTGAACCCCTCACTTTTCTGTTCCATCATGTCCCTCATTTTCATCCTATGCACTTATGCACAATAACTATCATCTATCAAAGTTTGTGACTGCTTGCTTCTGTTACAATTATTGCTATGTATAGATGTAAAACCATGTGAAGTAAATGAGGAAGACATGAGATACTAGTGCACAAAGGGATGTGTAACAGGTACACTGGCCTGCTAAGGATTACTAACAACACACACAAACACATTCGCACATGTGACTGGTCACACCAAACATTTTATTTCACTGTACAGCACCTAGGCTGTCAAAAAGTCTGGACTGTCAAAGCCAAGAAGGGCTCACTCATATTGTGTCACAGTAGATATGCCACGATGAAGTCTCCCAAACCACAGAAGGAAGGGCCTTGTCAGACATTGTCCTGTAGAATAGGCAAACAGAAAAGTGGTTAAGGTCACCAGCATGAGCTTTGTCACATACCACACCAAAGTAATTCAATATCACATAAACCAAGGCATGGTCAGAGGGCAGTACAACAGTCCCTGATCACAGGTCCATCATACTCCAAAGACCATGCATCTGGTGGTATTACACAAATCTATATCTGTGTTGTGGCACAGGCACTGTGGCCTACAATGATAAAATACATCTACAGCTACATACTGGTCATACAAGAAGCATGTTTAGCCTATGGGAAGGGTGAATGCCTGGCTTGCAATTGATGACAACATATTTCAGGCCCACATAGTCACAAACCTGATGCAATTGGTCCAACACAACACAAAAGAATCAACTACATTGTGCATTTCAGATCACCCAAATACTGGCCAGGCTGGCTTGGAACAGGTCTCATGCACCCCAAATCTGTTACCTACATTATCTGAAACAGTCCATGTCCACTTCCCATGTCAAAACAGCATCAGGTACCTGCCAATGTCACAACTCTGAAATGCTCACATGATGATGTGCACATGACTAGGTAAGGTTACATCACAGCCATCCACTGACATCTACTTCATCAAGATTGTTGTAAATGTGAGACAATATGTATGTGCATGTCAGCATGAGCTAGGAATTCATATTGTATGTGTGAATTGTGAGGAATGTGAGCTATGTATATGTTTCCACAGGGTTACATCAGACACCTGCCCTTACTAGTCTGTTTTTTGGAAGATATGACATCACTCTCTCTGCCCTTCAGGTGCCGCACACACCACATGCCAATTTTCTGGGAATGTAGTGTCTTGTAGGTTCAGTCTACTCAGCCTGTAGAGACCAGGATCTGTCCCATGTATCGCCCAGTATGTGTTATAGTGTAGGTTGGAGTGTAATCAATGTGGCTACACAACTGTGGCACAGTGTCCACTTCCTCTACCCCAGCAGATCTTGTCTTGTGACCATGACTCAAGGCCATATATGTCCTGTGCAGGCTCAATGCATGACTGACATTCCCACAGTGCAGAGAGTGTGTTGATTCCTGGGAGGCCATGATATGTGACTCAGTTGCTTGGTCACGTAGTGGGAACTGTACAATGCATGTCTTTGTCTGCAGGATGCCATTTCAGTAGGAAGGACACATATGTCCAAAAGTGTGTTCTGTGTTACAGTTGCATAGCACAGAACCCCATCACCTTAAGTGGCATGCATCTGTATTTGTCTATGCAAAGCTCCACACAGGGACTAGCTAGACACTTTATGTACCCACCAGGCCAGTCCCTTCATTGTTACCCATGTGTGTTGTATGACTTTGTGCTCTGCTAGTGGCCTGTAAAATCAATCAATCAGCAATTTGTATAGCGCTGCTTATGACACATGGGGTCTCAAGGCGCTGTCCAGGGGGAGCCGGTCAGTTGAAGAGTCAGGTCTTGAGGTCCTTCTTGAACTGATTCTGCGAAGGGGTCTGCCTGAGGTGAATTGGTAGCGTGTTCCAGGTCTGTTCTGCAAGGTAGGATAAGGATCTGCCTCCCACTGTGCTCCTCCTGATTCTCGGGGTGGTAGTTAGGGCAATTTGAGAAGATCGGAGTTGTCTGGTGGGGGTATAAAAGGATAGGCGATGGTTGAGGTAGGCTGATCCGATGTTGTGTAGAGCCTTGTAGGTGTGTGTGAGGAGGTTAAAAGTGAGGCATTTGTTGACGGGGACCCAGTGCTGGTCTCTAAGGTGGTCAGAGATGTGGCTGTGCTGGGAAATGTCTAGGATGAGTCTGGCTGCTGAGTTCTGAATTCTCTGGAGTCTTGCTTGGAGCTTCTTCGTGATTCCAGCAAGAGAGCGTTGCCATAGTTGAGCTTGCTGCTGACAAGTGCGTGCGTGACTGTCCTTCTTGCCTCGGTAGGGAACCATATGAAGATCTTTCAGAGGAGGCAGAGAGTGTAGAAGCATGACGATGAGACGGAGTTGACTTGGTGGGTCATGGACAGCGTGGAGTCCCGGATGATGCTAAGGTTGCATGCATGTTTGGTGGTTAGGGGGACACTTCTGAACGCAGCTGGCCACCAGGAGTTGTCCCAGGTGGAGGGAGTGGGACCGAGGATGAGGATCTCAGTCTTGTCTGAGTTGAGCATGAGGCAGCTGTTTTTCATCCAGTTGGCAACTGCTCTCATTCTGTTGTGGAAGTTGTTTTTGGCTGTTGATGGTTTGTCAGTGTGGGAGAGAATTAGTTGTGTGTCATCGGCGTAGGAGACTATGTTGAGGCTGTGCTGTCTAGCAATATAAGCAAGTGGAGCTGTTGGAGGCTGGCCCTCCATGTAGTGTACAAAATTGAGTACACTAGGCAGAGGGTCCAGTTAACCACACGTTGGTTTACAGAGGTAAAAATTAGACCACCTAATGCCCCAAGTTTTAAGCTAGCTGGTCGGGCAGTTAGGCTAATCCAGGTGATGTGCTAAGCATTTACTGTACTCACAAATCCAACCATGCACCAAACACACTCAATAAATAACTCAAGACCAGATTTTATAAAAATACTTCGGACTTTTATATAATTTTTTAGACCAAGATCTTTAAGATACGTTAACTACTTTTTGAGATATCACTTTTTAAAGTTTTGGCAGAGTTAGTCTTTCTGTGCGTAATTACACACCATTGGAATCAATGGACAGTCACCTTTAAAAATGCATTAAACATTGTACATTTGAGTTACCAGTGTCTTCTTTTGCAGGATGCTTGCAGCAGTCAGTGTTCACCTTATGCCAGCTGGAGAGTCTTGGGTGGCTCCCCGTTCCAGCAGGAGCAGCATTGGAGAGGTTCTTGGCATGGGCACAGGGCCACCTGGATGGGCCACTTGGAAAAGGAGCTTTTTTGCAGATATAAAGATTGCGCCTTGGGGTCCCCTTGGGCTGTTGAGGTCGCAAGAGGTTGGGGTCCTGGGGCACACAGCAGATATTGCAATGCAAGTCCCATGGCGGCCAGGTGCAGGGCGAGTTGGAGTTCCAGGAGCTGTGTGCAACAGAGTCCTTTGGAGCTGGAGGTGAGTCTCTTTGAGGGCTGCTTACTGGACAACGGAGGCACTGTGGTCGGAGGTCTGGGGTGTTCCTGAAGTCCCTCGACTGGAGCTTCCTTCTGAACTGCTTTCAGATCTGTGGGAGCTTGTTTTCTGGTTGTCCGATGTCAGATGACCAGACCCAGTGTATTGGCGTCTCTCGGCCACTAGAGAGCACAGTGCCACCAAACTTGGCACACTTGTATGTCATGTCGGGCAGATGTCGGTGTGCTGTAGGGTCCTGCTTCGACTTCCAGTCGCGGAGATATCGGCCGTTCGGTGAAGTGACCCTCACCAGTTTGTTGGTTCTTCCATGGTTTTTGAGTGGTGCCTCCACTCAGAAGGGAGATGTGGGGTGATTCTTGAAGCATGGAGGTCCCCTGGGTTTCTTGGGGTTGGTCAGCATCCAGCTTATCCTCAGTGGCGATTTTCAGGTCCTGGGTGCAGCAGGCAGGGTTTGGTGCCTTTTCTTGTGCAGCAGGTCCACAGTTCTCCTGCTTTGATTATTCTTTGGTGCTGGTCTTCTTTGTCTCTTCCAGTCTGATTTCTTGGTCTAGGGAAGCCCACTAAATACTGAATTTAGTGGGTGTTTTAGGGGAGCCTGGTAGTGTACAGTGGGACACTTACCTTTGTGTGGCTACACCCACTATAGCGACCACTTCCAGTGGTAAGGGTCTCTTCCCTAAACCTGATTGGCTATTTTCCTGTCATCCAATATGGAGGAAAATGAAATGAAGGGCCCAAATCCCTCAAAAGTGGGGGTTTGCAAAGGGGGAGGCCATATGCTGCTAGCAGCAGGCCTGGGGTTGAGTTTCAAGGGCTGTAGCCCTTTGAAACTCACTGCCAGGGCAGTGCCCGTTCCTGAGGGAGGGGGCGTTATCTCCTCCACCCATGAAGGGCATTGTTTCACAAACCAGAGACAGGGCTCCACCCCAGGGTTTGTGTATTGGCTGTCTGGATGAGGCAGGCTTACTGGAACCAGTCAGCAACCATGCTAGGATATTTAGCGTTTTCAGGGGGCACCTCTAAGGTGACCCCTGGGTACTTTTCAAATAAATCCAGTACTGGTACCAGTTTGTATTTATCATTCTGAGTTGTTTGATACCGAACAACCCATTGTTCAGAGTAGCAATTATGTCGCTGGGAAACTCGTATTGACCAGTGTCCTGCACATATATTAAAATGGCTGCTCTGTTCACTCATTATGTTCCATGTTTGGCAAGGAAACAGTGGGGGCATATTGCTCATGCAATTATGCCCTCATATATAGTTTGGTGCACCCTGCCTTAGGGCTGGGAAGCCTTCTAGGGGGGTGACTTACCCATAACATATGCAGTGTAGGGTAGACAGGGCACACAGGGAGGGTGCTATGTCGAGTTTGTATTTTAGGCTTGCACCAGGATACTCAGCCTGCTATGGCAGTGCTGGGTGCAGCTGGATGCATGGCCCTAGAAGGTGACACAATCAGTGCCGCTGCCCTCAGGAGCCTACCCATAGTACCCCTTGCCCTGCTGTGAGAAAGTAGCCACTTTCTAGCATAGTTACCACCAATTTTGGCCCCTTTGTCAGTGCGTTTTTACTGTGTCACTGGGATCCTGCTAGTCAGGATCCAAGTGCTCCTAGTTTGTGGCCTACATGTCACTATGTTTTACTGTTTTGTCAGTATGCTTGACTGTGTCACTGGAGTCCTGCTAACCATAACTCCAGTGCTTATGCTCTCTCTGGTTCCAATATGTGTACTTACATACTGGTAACCCAGTATTCCACTCCAAATTGGCATACTGGATCCCCCTTATAAGTCCCTAGAATATGGTACCTAGGTACCCAGGGCATTGGGGTTCCAGGACATCCTTATGGGCTGCAGCATTTCTTTTGCCACCCATAAGGGGCTCATACAAATACTTCTTCAGGACTGCCATTGCAGCCTGAGTGATATAGTGTCAGCACTATTTCACAGCCACTTTCACTGCATCAGATCACTTACAAGTCATCTAAATGTCTAACCTTCAGACCCTGAAGGTTAGGTGCATAGTACCTGTGTGTGAGGGCACCCCTGCACTAGCAGAGGTGCTCCCATGTCATCCCAGCCAATTTTCCCAGACTTCATAAGTGCGGGGATGCCATTATAAGTGTGCACTATATACAGGTCAAAACCCATATATAGCTTCACAGTAGTAACTCTAAATAGGGCCATGTGAGGTGTCAAACAACTGGGTATTGTACCCCAATACTGATTCCAGTAATGGTTGCACAATCCCATGCACTCTGGGGGCTCCACCATGGCCCCCCAGTAATGCCATACTGGCCTTCTGAGGTTTTCACTACAGCCCCAGCTGCTGCCACCTCAAAGACATGCTTTTGCCCTCCTGGGGCTTGAGCAGCTCAATCCCAGGAAGGCAGAACAATGCATTTCCTTTAGGAAAGGGGTGTTACAGGCATGGGAAGGGTATCTTCCCAGAGCCTCTGGGAATGCTTTGAAGGGCACACTCCCCTGTCCATCACCACCCCAGGGGTGGTGCCCAGAGCTCCTCCAGAGAGTCTCTGGATTCAGCCATCTTGTTTTCAGGATGGTCAGGGAACGCTGGGAGCATCTGAGAGGCCAGTGTCAGCAGATGACATCAGAGACCCCTCCCGATAGATCCATACCTGGATAGGTGACCAATCCCCCTCGGAGGGCTATTTAGGGTCTCTCCTGTGGGTGTTTCTTCAGATTCGGATTGCAAGACACCAGCAGGAATCCTCTTCATCCTTCATTTCATCTTCCACCGACAGATCGACCGCTGACTGCTCCAGGAACTCTACAAAACTGCAACAAAGAAGCAAAGACGACTTCTGCGACCTTGTAACTTCAGCTCCTGTCAGCAACTACAGCAGTTTCCAGGTTGTGCATGCTCCGAGGACAGACTGTTTTCATCCAACACCAGAAGAACCAAAGGAATCTCCTGTGGAGTGACGGAGTCACTTCCTTGCTTGAGCAGGCACTTCTCTGCAGCGACGACCGGGACTCTGGGTACCCTCTCCTGATGACAAGCTTGGATCCTGGAACACAGGTGGTAGACTAAGGTAACCTTGACTGTCCAAAGGTCCAGCTGTCCAAATTTGGTGGAGGTAAGTGCTTGCCTTCCTGTGTTAGACAGTAACCCTATGTACTGAGTTTTTTGCAGCTCCTAGGGCTTCTGTGTGCTTTTCCAAGAATTCCTTTGTTCACATCCTAGCCCAGGTCCCCAGTACTCTATTCTGCGATGCTCAGCTCCCTGAGTTGTACTCGGGCAGTGTGGGATCCCTTTGTGTAGTGCTGTGATGACCGCCATTAACAACTCCTCTGTCCCCATGCTGTGGGACTCCTGTGCACGCTACCTGATCTTCTGATGGCTCTATGAGTTGCTGAGAGACCCCTCTGTCTCCCCCTTCTGGGTAGAGTCAGTCTGGTCCTCCCTGGGTCCGGGCAGTGCCATTTTTTGCAAAACACAAGTTTTGCGTTTACCAAGGCTTGTTGGCAGAATCCAACGATGCAAACCAGACTGCATTCTTCCTTCCAGAGTGGTACATCTTCTGCACCAACCAGGAACCCACATCTATCTTCTTTGGTACAATACTGTCTTTGTCTTCTCACCAGTGGTTCTCCTTTTACACCTTCATCCGGGCTAGCAGGAGCTCCTGTTCTCCCTGGACACCTCAGTGTTTGTTGGACTTGGTCACCTTCTTCCACCAGTCTTCAGGTCCAAGAATTCATCATTGGTGTCTTGCAGTCTCTTCTGGTTCTTGCACTGTCTTCTACCACGACTTCTAGTGAGTTTTAGGAAACTTGCTGTGTTTTACTCCTGCTTTCCTAGGCTCTGGGATGGGGTATTTTACTTACCTTTGGTGTTTTGTTACACTCCCAGCACCCCTCTACACACTACACTGCCTAGGTGGGAAACCGAATTTCGCATTCCATTATCTTAGTATATGGTTTGGGTTCCCCCTAGGCCCATTGCAACCTATTGTGATTTTCACTATTTGCACTATTTTCTGACTGTTTACTTACCTGTTTTTAGTTACTATTGTGTATATTGTGTAATTTACTTACCTCCTAAGGGAGTATAGTCTGCAAAGTATTTTTGGCCTTGTGCCACTAAAATAAAGTACCTTTATTTTTGGTAACACTGTGGGCCTGATTCTAACTTTGGAGGATGGTGTTAAACCGTCCCAAAAGTGGCGGATATACCACCTACCGTATTACGAGTCCATTATATCCTATGGAACTCGTAATACGGTAGGTGGTATATCCGCCACTTTTGGGACGGTTTAACACCGTCCTCCAAAGTTAGAATCAGGCCCTGTGTATTGTCTTTCATGTGTGTGAGTACTGTGTGATTACAGTGGTATTGCAAGAGCTTTGCATGTCTCCTAGTCCAGCCTTGGCTGCTCTGCCTACAGCTACCTCTAGACAGCCTGGCTTCTAGACACTGACTACATTTCAGTAATAAGGGCTAACTGGACCTGGTATAAGGTGTAGGTACCTTAGGTACCCACTACAACCCAGGCCAGCCTCCTACACCTGGGTACCTAAGTACCTTTAACTAGGGATTTACAGTGGTAGCTAAAGGTGTATCCAATTACTTTTACAATGTTTTAGGAAAAGGACACTGGCACTGGGAACCTGGTTGGCAGGATCCCAGAGCACCCTAGTACAAGTTACATTCAGAAACCAGGCAAAAAGTGGGGGCATATTGCAACAAGGGCCCAGTTTCTCACAGGAGCCATGTAGATATTGAAGAGGGTTGGGCTCAGGGAGGAGCCATAGGGTACTCCACAATGTGTTTCTCTTGGTTCTGAGATGAACGGTGGAAGTCTGACTCTCTGGGTTCTTCCAGTGAGGAAGTAGTGGGTCCATTCAGGGGCCTTGCCGTGGATGCCGGCGTTGTGAAGTCTGGTGCATGGGGGGGGATGGGGTATGGTGTTGAAGGCGGCAGAAAGGTCGTGGAGGATGAGAGCAGCAGTGTCTGTCTGGTCCAGTATGGTGCGGATGTCATCGTGGCTGTGATGAGGGCAGGTCTGGTGCTGTGGTTGTGTCAGGAATCCCCAAGTTGCCTCCTGCATTATCTGTCAGCATCCCCAGGGATTAGGGTTAAATCATATCTCTATTCTTGGTTAAACCTTCATGCTTTTAAGTAAACATAATGTGCTGTGTTACACAATTGGTTTTATCAACGCTTGTTTTATCAATGCTTGTTTGCTAATGTGAGCAGGTGTAGACATGTGCTTCTAATTGGGTGTGGTGTAGACATGTGCTTCTAATTGGGTGTGGTGACTCATCCACATGTGGAAACTCAACTGCTTTCCTGATTGGCTATAAATAGTAGAGTCAAGCATGTCTCCCTGCTTGGCTTTGTTTTGCTTCCTGATCTCAGCATCTGATTTGGCAGTCCAGCCCCTGCTGTCATTCTCGTATTCAGGACTTTTGAGGCAATTCTTTTCTTCATTCCTGTACCAGCTGACACCAGCCATTCCTCCAGCACTTCGGAAAAGACTGCAGCTAAGTGTCTAGTATTCTCCAGGGAGTTTGTTCTTTGAGCGCCGCGCTTTCCTAGAACAGCTGGTGTATTTCAGACCTCGTATTTTGGCAGGGTGCTTATCTTGAAGAAACAAATGCACTTCTAAACATTCTACATTATTATTGTAATTACTTGCCTAAATGTGCTTCAGGAAATCTGTTGGAGCTCAAGTACCTCAAAAAGTGACAGTGCAATTTCAAAAGAGCATTTACGTGACTTTTCTTTTTCTAATAGCTCAACTCTTGGATTTAAATTGTGTCATTCATGCCTGTGTTTCAGGTTTGAGGAATTTGCTTTTTGAAGGGTTTTTCACACACAGAGTGAAACCAAACCAAACTATGACACCCTAACTGTTTGAACCCAGAGTGGACATTTGTATTTCTTGGATTGTTTTTGTTCCTTTTAGTTTAATCCCATGCATGCAGGAAAGTTATATGTGATATAATTAATGCCCTTGTTTGTCTTTCTTGCGCATGATAAGTGCAACCACTGTTCTAATTGTAGTGTGCAACAGTGAATCTCTGTGAAGCCAGCCCTAGTGTTGCAGTATTTATTGTTTTGGTACTCAGTTTGGGTTTTGGTAATGCAGTGTTAGTAATTGTGCCAACAGTTATTATTATCTCAGAAAAGTGCTTGAGCATCGCAGTGTTCTTCTACCGCTCCCATGCCCATATCAGAAAGAGAGATTCAGTTTCAAGGAAGTTGAGTGCACTAACTTTACTATCCCTCTGTCAACACTCCCCTACCCCCCGAAGATACAGGTTGCCTGGCTGGACCGGCAAGACGTGGCAGTGTTTTGTCTCTTTCCCTTCCACTCCCCCTTTCCTTTTGGAACACCTGCTGGTTTCTGTGTCCACCAGGAAGTGCTGAGAGGTGTTCCATGAGGTTGAGGGGCATAACATCGCCCCTGCAGACATCCTGCTTTTCAAGTGAGTGGCCCCTTCTCGACAGGTTGCTCCTGAAGCCTGATTGGGAGAGCTCCAGGGTGTGGTTTGACTCAAGGAATTACGTGAGCTGCGTGTTAATGGCCTTTTCTGTTACCTTGGCTGGGAAGGGGAGAAGAGAAATGGGCCTGTAGTTTTTCATCTCTCTAGGATAGGTGGTCGTTTTTTTTTAGTAGCAGGTTGATCTCTGTGTGCTTCCAGTCGTTCTGGAAGGTGGTGGTTTTGATGGAGGTGTTGATTGTCTGGCACAGCTCAGGGGCAATAGTAGCACTGACTCAGTTGAAAATGTCGTGTGGGCACAGGCCTGAGGGTACCCCTGAGCAGATAGAGTTTGTGAGCTTTCGGGTGTCCTCTGTGGCGATGGGGTCGATTGGCTCAGAGTTGGCTGGGCAGTGGGGTCCGTGGTGGTGCTGGTCCACAGTGGAAGTGGGTTTTGGGTCTCAAACCCTTTGTATATGTCTTGGATTTTATGGTGGAAAATTGTGGTGAGGTTGTCGCAGAGGTATTGAGACCGGGCAATGTCTGTGGTGTCCATGGCAGAGCTTGCAAATTCCTTGACTTTGCTAAAAAAACTCTTTGATGGTGTAGACGTTGGTGCTGATGCGTTCCTGGATAGCAGCCTTTCTGGAGGCCATGTTTTTGCTAGTCCTCTATTTTTGTTCGAGTCATTTGCAGGTGTGTTTAGAATCTTGGAGGTCGGTTGTGAGCCAGCTGGGTTTCTTGTAGTGCTGATTTCTGGTGTTTTTTTTAGCGGGGCAACAGTATTTGCGCAATCGCCGATCCAGGAGCGGAAGTTGCAAGCCGAGTCATTTACGTCCGTGGTCTCCGGTGGAGGGAAGAGGCTGAGTGAGTCAATGAGCTGGACTTCATTAAGCTTGCTCCAGTTCCTGCACTGGGGTGTGGGGCATGGTGGCATATGGTGTTCTTGGTAAATGTGAAGTGGACACAGTGGTGATCGGTCCAGAAGTGTTCAGAAGTCTGAGAGAGGGAGATGTTATTTCCTGCTGAGAAGACAGGGTCAAGGGTGTGTCCTGCTGAGTTAGTGGGGAAGTTGACCAGTTGCTTGAGTCTGAGAGTGGCAAGGTTGCCCAGGAGGGATGTGGTGTTTGGGTCATTGCAGTTTTCGAGGTGAAAGTTGAGGTCGCCAAGGTGGATGTATTTGGTGGAGGCGGGTGCATGGGGGCGATGAGGTCAGCAATGACTTCTCTGTCCTGGGTCCACGAAGTCTGTGGATGAGGGTACCACAGAGAGAGGTGTTTAGATCGGTCTGGACTTGGAAGTGCAGGTGTTCGGCAGGGGTTGAGTGGTTCTGGGCCTCATAGGGCCTGTAGGGAATGTATGGAATGTCTAAAGAGTCTACCTCTTTAGAACCCACCACGATGTGAAGTGCCTCATGGTGGCTCACATCTCACTCAGTTTGCTAGAGCATGTCTCTAAAGATGCCAATAAGCCTGCCTAGTCATCGTAGGGCCTGAGCAGGGTGGTGGGTTGACCTCCAGATTTTCAAATGTATCTCTGTAGTCATGGCCCTATACTTATTGTCTTGTATATTCCACACTTGGGGAGTACAGACAAAATGGGAAGCCCTATCTTGAGGCTTTGGACATATATGTGACTCTACCATTTTTGATGGGACAGGTGTACATGATCTCTTGATATATCTTTTGCATCCATGCAGGTCAACGCCCATCAAAAGAAAGGAATTTGGAGAGCCATTGCCCTGAAGGTGCGAGCCCTCGGGGTCCACAGCCGGCAGAGCCCCCACTGCAGGAAAAGGTGGGAGGACCTGAGACGCTGGGCTCAGACGATAGAGGAAGCCCAGCTGGAGATGTCCTCCCAACGTGGGCGGTGTGCCCGTCAGACCATGACCCCCCTAATGGCCTGCATCCTGGTGGTGGCCTGTCCGGAGCTTGATGGGCATTTGAGGGCAGTACAGCAGCCACAAGGGGTTGAGTACATAGCATATTCCTGCCTGTCACATTGCTGTGTGAATGAGTGAGGGTCTGACAGCTCCCCCTGACATATAGGGATGAGCCATCTGTCACACAATAGATGAGAGATGCTTTTTGCTGACATGTCATGTGTTTTCTTCTGATGTGCCTTGGCCTATTGTACCAGGGACCTAGGACTGCACTGGGTAAGAATCTCAAACCACTAGCTGTGACAGGACCACATATGAGAGTGTAGTTATCAATCATGTACTGTTTGTTGTTGTAGTGTGTGCATTTTCTATTTAACAGACCACTACTCTTCAGTGTTCCAAGCCAACGTTAAGTAGGTGATGGATCATTGTCCTCAGCCATGTGTGTGTCTGTTAATGTGTATGTTGACATCTGCCACCCAGAAGCTTGTTTTCTTCAGTGTCTGATTGATTCTGGTGCCTCCCTGCAGTTTTAATGTGAAGGTGTCCAACATACATGTGACAGGACTTACATTTTAGTTTGTATTCAGCTATAGATCACTACTTTCCATTGGTAAGTGTGGACTGTCTATTGACATAATTTATGTGCCATCACTGTTGCCAGCATTTCATGTGCCTGCATGTCAATATGTGTCCCTTTCCCTTCAGTGTACATATGTGAGCTGCAGTTTCATGCATGTTCTTACCATATTGATGGGATGATGTCTTTATTCCCACACATATATTTGTGCATCACAAACTGTTTGTGGAATAAGCCATTTACAATGGGGCTACATATCATGTTATGCCACACACATGATTGTGTCACCACTGCCTATTGGCTGACATATACCCTCAAGCATCTTAGCATGTCATTTGGCATGTCGACCTACAGTAGCAATTAGAGAAATGGCAGGTAGGTCAAGAGTTAAGAGCCACAATGTGAATATCTATGCCCTTGTTGTGGCATCATGTTGATGAGTGCACTGCACATGTGTCATGGTTAAGGTTTGTGCCCTGACTGATGGAATTCATTATGGAGTGACTTGCAACTATGTTTCAGTCACATGTGTTTGGGTACTGGCATTCATCCACAGACAGACATCTGGGTTGGCATCAGCAAAATGGGGATAGTGATGTAGCCTTCCATTGGGCAACCTGTTGAGGGCCTTCTACAAGTTCTTGTACAAGTCCTTGCAACTTTCGTGCCAACATGCCAAGGACTAATGGCTTCTGCTGAAGCACTCAGAGCATGTCGTTATAATGGGTGCGAGACAATTGTGGTGATCACCCTGTGGCTTGATGATTCATAGTGTTGTGTTTTTAGTAGGCGTCTCTCCCGGACATCTTGTACATGATGTCTACAGAGTTAATTTCCATTTCTCATGTGTGACCTATCTGAGCAACACCAATAGTACCTCCTTGACACTATTGGGACAGATGTCACTTGATGAAGTGTGCGTAGTGGAACTGCTTCCACTGTGACATGATTATTTCTTATCACCCTTCTCCGGGCTAATGTACTTTTGTCATCAAAACAGCAGAATTTGGGATCTTTTGTTTCTCTAAGGTCCTTATGTATGTGAAAAATATATATGTGCATGCCCTTGTGTGGGAAAAGTGGAAATGCATTTGGCACTGGCCTATGATTATGTGACAACAGGTAACTAAGGTCTACTCCATGGGGTAAAATCTTGTAAATGAAGAGGTCTCCTGCTAGTTAAATGTTTACAGCGATTGCACAACTTCAGCATGCAATTGTAGTTTTCATAGATCCTGATTTTCCTGTTGTAATCTGTTGACATTTCAGATGGCATACCTGCCTGTGGTATGGCACATTCATGGGCCACTTAGCTGTAGTTATTTGCTGTGGCCTGCTTGGTATTATGGTAATGTTTGCTAATCAGAGCTTGTTTAGGTGTGTTCATGGACATGCAACGACCCTATTTCTGTTGTTTTTGCAGCATCTGGCCACGGGACCTTGGGTCAGGACACCACTGACACAGAGGGAGGTAGTGGTCCAAAGGGTGAGTGCAGTGCCATGAGGGAGACTGATTGACATCATCATTGTCATCATCAGAGTCCTCCTCTAGTGGCTACTCTCTAGTGGTGGTGGACCCATTGGGGCATCCCCCAGTACCATCTTTGTCTGGGTTTGCCGTGCCCGCTCACCCAAGAGGGTGGGCATCTCCTTCACCGCAGGCGCCTCCGCCCCATCCCTGGTTACCCCTGCTGCCCTCAATGAGGAGGCTATTGATCTCCTGAGAAGTAGCTCTGTGGTTCTGTCAGCTACTGTGAATGCCATCCAGGGATTTGTGACTCAACTCCAACAGACCAACTCGCTCCTGGAAGGCATTCATGGTGCAATGGCTGGCCTACAGAGATCTTTTCAGGCTCTGGCCTCCTAACTGACGGCAGCCAGTCACCCCCCCCACCTTCCGTCCCCCCTCCAACTCTGTCTCCCAGTCCAAATCCTCCTTACCTATTCAAAGCACACAAACAGATCCACAGACATCCACCTAAACAGACAAAAGGAGCGCACACCAACTCAAGCACCACAAAACTCACTGGCATGCACACAAACAACATACACTCACAGGAACACTCACAACTTCCCAGGACACCCCCACCACCCAGCATCACACCCATGACATCAAGCATCCCTACAGACACCAGTCACTGACACAGCCACCACACCCATCCTACTCACAGACACCACCCCAGCAAACCACCAGACATCCACCACAAGCACCATAACCGCAGACACCACAATTGTAGGCAGACATACAACTACCATATCCACCATACCTGCAGTCACCACCCAGACACCCGTCCAGCCACAACAGCATCCCTCAGCACCTCCAACCCCCCAAGCCCAAGACACAAAAACACCCTCACTCACCCATCCAAAAGATACATCCAATAACAAAACACAACATCCAGACCTACACAGCATACAACCACTCCCTCAACCTACAAATCCTGACCCCTCTCCTGATGACTGTCCCTGTGTCCCTAAAAACGTTTTTAATTTAACCTTGCCTTTTGCCCTGTTTCCTCCACCACCATCCCAAACTCGAGGCCTCCACCCAGCTCCCAGCCCATCCCTTCCACCTCCAAGACCTCCCATGCCCCCTGCAAGACCCATACTGCTCCCCCAGCAAAAAGAAGACCACCCCTCCCAAGAAGAAGCCTACTCCTTCCACGCGGAAGACCACCACTTCCAAGCCTGACCCAACCCCCCCAGATAATCCATGAGGTGCCTGCTCGCCCCATTGATGCCCCTTTCTGGGGAGGTTCCATAGCACTTAGGAGTCAAGTGGAGGCACAACACTGTGCCATTATTGGACTTTCAAGTGGACTGGCCAATGGACTTTGGACTATGATATTTCCCAATTAATAAATCCCAAAACAGCTTGTTGTTTTGGGTATACATTTGTCCTGCAATACCTTTTCTACCTTCATGTTGTTCCTGAGTGACTAGTGTTGTATGGCTACACTTGCATGTGTTTGAGCCTGCTTGCTGCTACAATTTGCTCTTATTTGCAGTATGTGACTATGTGGGCATTGCTTGTGTCCCCCAAGATTAGGGTATATGTTGAGTGTATGGATATGTGTGTGTAAATGCAATGGTGGTGTCATGGCATTGTGTGGTATTTGTTATGGTGATTATTTCATCTTGTATTGTCCATTGTGAACATGTATGGTGTTGAACTTGTCCCTCAGATATGGCCTAAGTATTGATCTGACGTGTGTCACCTTGACTTTTGAGCAGACATGGAGTGTGTTCAGTTGTGCCAGCGATGTTTGCAGTTGCCTTGCATATATCTATTTCTCGGTGTGTCCCTTGCATCTATTTCTTGTAGAGGTATGGCCCATGAAGTTGGAGTTGTATGTGCTTTGTTGACTTGCACTTTCACATTGTGCAGCTGAGCATATCATTTGTATCTCGTACTGTTTATACCTGACACACATGTAGGGCAATTTCCTGTGCACATGTAGTTGTAGGGGAGTGTGCAAAGTGAAATGTGTCCCAGTGCAGACTCCTTCCCTGGGTTTTTGTGGTGTCCCCATCCCAATTGTGTAGGTATTGTGTGGATATTGCCCTTTGTCTATTTGCCTCTCTGTGTATTGTGCATGCCATTGACCTTCTATTGTGCTGTGATGTGTGTGATGTTTGTATCCATTGCAGGGTTGTTTTAAGGTGTTGTTTGTGTTTGATGCCACACTGATACATATGTGTGTTGTATGTGATGACTGTCCCTGACCTGTGCGAAATTTGAGTGTGTGAGTTGTATTTATATGTGTGATGTGTGTGTTGTTGGTGATGTGTGAGAGAATGTTGTGTCACTTCACTGTCCCTGAGATGTGTGGTTGTGTGTTTTTGTGTTGTGTTGCGGTGCAGTGTGCAGTGTGAGTGAGCTGCCTAAAGGGGGCATATTACGAGTGTGCGTGTGTCGGTCATGGTATCTAGTTCGGATGCGGTACACAGTGCCAAGTGTAGTTGGTACCTGTCGCACCTCCTCCCCTTATGATGTGGCTGACGGTGCTATGATCTGTTATCAAGATGAATGACACAGGTAGGTGTATATACTTACGGTAGGTGGCGTCCATGATGGCGGTGATTTGGGTCTTCTTTGATGACAAGCAGCATTGGCAGGACGTGTGTGATGGGTTCCATGGTGGCTCTGGACATGTTAAGCTGCAGGGTGAGTGTTTCCCTTTATACTGTCTGTTTCCAAATTCTGAGACGTGGTGGTTGGTCTGCCACGGTCACATTGGCTGTAATGTGTCCAGCGAAAACCGTGTCTCTGGTGGCCTGTTTGTGCTGCCTGGTGACCATGGTGGTCTATGCTGCTTGGTGGTGCCGGCGTATCGGTGGCAGTCTTTGGTCCATATGCCAACATAACTCAGGGGCAGTGGTTGTGTGGCAATACAACTGATGCACAGAGTAAAATCCCTTTGGAATGGTGAGTGAGGTAACCCTTTTTACCTGATACTTAATTCCATTGATCCACATTGTGAATGTGTGTCATTTAATAAGAACAGGCTCCTTACTCCTACAGGTCTGATTTCAATTTCCCATAAGTAATGCTTGCACTGTACTCACACTTGCTCGCACTTGCACTGTACAGGAAATGCACTGTTGGAAATGTGATGCTCATGTGGGATTAGTATGCTCTGCCTCCAGGGAGGAAGGCTTGGCAATGAGTTGTGGCCAGTCTGAACCATGGACCATGTTGGGGGCAGAGGTTGGGTGGCAATACAACTGATGCACAGAGTAAAATTCTTGTAGACCTGTGGATCCTCGGATGATCACAAAAAGAGTTTTAACAGGCAATAGTAGCCCTGATTGGTTTTACATGGAATACATTTGGAATGGTGAGTGAGGTAACACCTTTGACCTGATACTTCATTCCATTAATAATAACAAGCTCCTTACTCCTACAGATCTGATTTCAATTTCCCATAAGTAATGATTGCACTGCACTCACACTTGCTCATACTTACATTGTACATGCCTAATCCACATGTGATACATGTGATACATTAACAGTGCAGAAAGTTGGTTTATTTAGAAGAGGTTTTGATACATGAATCACCAGCTTTTTTACATTCAAACAAACAAGAAATACAATGATATGTTGATGTCATCTCTGTAACAGTGCTGCACATGGCAAAAGGTTCGCCCTTTGATGCCAGCACATACTACACAAACTCTATCAGACGTAGTATGAAATTACGTTGTTGTCCACCCATCACCAGAGAGGAAGCTATCACTGACACACATGACATCCCTTCCATTGTGACCTAAGTCTTAGGAAGTAGTCTATACTATGGGTCCAGGTTCTATGGACTGTATGCATCAAGTCAATGGTAGTGTACTCTTCAAAATCTCACAATGATGTGTTGTGTTTCAGAGTACCCCCATCACAGTATGTGTATGATGGGCCAGGGCTACATGATGTTAGTGGACTGGCTTAATCAGTGTAGGACATGACTAGGAAAGAGGATGGTTAGCAGATGACTACGTAAGTGTGCATTCATGTCTTTATAGTGCTCACCATGTGAAAACTACATGTTATGTGTTAACTTTTGATTTATGCTTGTGCTAGTTGAAGACAAATTGTGTGACAACAAAACAGATTTGCAATAAATTATGTTGATATACCGTTTTTTCCTCGCTTGTATCCATACTGGTCAAAGCCCATCAGAAGCAGACTGTTTGGAAGGCCATCGCCTAGAAGGTGCGGACCCTTAGGATCTATTGTCAGTGCAGCGCTCATTGAAGGAAAAGGTGGGAGGACCTGAGACTGGACCCAAAAGATTGCAGAGGCCCAGGTGGGGAAGTCCTCCCAATGTCGACAGGACACGCACCGCATGTTGACCCCCCTAATGGCCCACATACTGGCAGTGGCATATCCAGAGCTCGATGGGCAATTGAGGGCCCAACAGCAACTATAATGGGGTGAGTCTTGGCCAGAGTTGCACTTTACATTGCCAACTTTTTTTTTTCCAGTCAGCCATTTCCCCATCAACACTGGGGGAATGCCGTGTCCAAAGCACAAGAGTCCTGGATTTTGTAGGCTTGTTAGTAGGTGCATGATGATGTGCTTTGCCTAATGTCTTTATGAGCAGGAACATCACAAGAAAAATGATGGACGGAGTGTTGAAACTTTTCAAACACTGACCCCAGTGCCACTTGATTCAACCTAGCTTGGCTGATGAAGGCTGATATGCTGAAATTGGTCCCAGGATGCTTGTTTCTGGTCCAGGGAGGAGCTGGCCTGGCAGTTCAGGCTGGACCGTTCCCACTGGGAACAGGGTCAAGACTGATTTGCATATGGCTGTGTCCAAACTGGGGTGCATGGTGAGCAAAAGAACAATGGATTAAACCCAGATATGTGACTGGGGTGAGTATTTGAAAAGTTTCAGCACTCCGCCCATCATCTTTTTTGTTGGTTATGACCAGGAACCCATCAGAGTCCAGTTCACTACCAATTTGCTATTCTGAGCAGACACATGGCTGAGTAAAGTCCTAATCAGCTCATGTTGTTTGATGTTCTGGGTGAAGGTTGTACCAAACAGACCAGTTGTCTTCATTGTGTCAGGAGTGATGCTTCACTACTGTGTGTCAAGTGAAGGTAGCTCTATTAAATGTGACATAGCATACAGTTCACTTTTGCTGCAGTGATTGGACATCACTTTCCTTCTGTGTTTGGTGTTTGCAATACTGAATGGTGCTGTAATTATGACTGAAGTGTGTCCACCTCTTCATGTCATAGATATTCACTGACACACAACAACCTTCAAATGTGTATTGGCTTTTAGGAATGCAATCTAATAATGGTGTTGTCACCAGTACCAAGCAGGATTGGGGCTGTTGATAGGGCTGCATGGACTATTCTGGTGTGTGCATTTGTAGTATATATCTCACAATACTGTGGCCCTGAATCTCTCCAGACTACTATTCTATGCTACATGTGATATTTAGTGGAGCTACCTCAGTACAGCTTTCATTTTCCTATCTTGACAATGGACATATGAGGAAGTATCAAGGAAAAAAATAAGATAAGTGTGAACTGAGCCTCTGAATGTGACATGGTTTCTGCTACAGCACTTATTGCAGCTACATTGCTGAATCTCTTGCCCATCATCACATCAAGTTATTGTATCAGGTAAATGAACATTTGCGGAATTCAGGGGCTTGTGTGGACACTGCAGAAATGTATTTTGGTAGCCATCAGTTCAGTATGGTATGTTAGAAGGGCCAAAGTATACAAGGTGATCAACTGTCCTAGTATATACATGAGGATGGAGTGGAGATAAGTTTATTCATGGTATAGAAATTTTTGGTTATGACATCACTGTGACCAACTGTTTTCAGCTAATGTAGTATGAATGCACATGCTTGTGCTAATGTTGAAGCCCATGTAGTGAACCAGGAAGCTGGGGTAATCAGTGCCCTTCAGTAATGTTTTGTGTTTGAATCTGATGGTCAGGTGTGTTCAGGCAGATGAAATAAACCATTTTTTATATGTCATTTCAGACTCATTCCAGGCCAGTGAAGGAGACAAGGTCAACATTGTTGGGGAAGTAGCTGGCCCCAGTGGTACTGGTTAAAACTCTGCTGACACAGAGGAACCCTGTGGCCAAGAGGGTGTGGGGAGTGCCATGGAAGACGCAAGCTTGACTTCATTATCTTCTGAGTCATCCTACAGTGGACACTCCCGAGTGGTGGAAGACCTCACAGGATCTGTTCCTACGTCGTCCTTGTCCGCCACACTCAGTTCCATCCCCACTCTCTCTGTTGCACACCACCCAGTTGGCCGGGTCCGCTCCCTGAAAAAGGGAGCTGTCTCCTTTACTCCAGTCACCTCAACCCCTGCCCCTGTCCCCCTGCTGCACAGAGTGTGGAATCTATGGACCTCATGACAAACATGTCTATAGGTCAGACTGCTATTCAGAATGCCATTCAGGGGGAAGGCAGTCATTTGCAGCAGATAGTGACCTACCTGGAAGGCATTCACAGTGCAATGTCAGGCCTACAGAGATCTTTTCAGTCTCTGGCCTCCTCCTTCAGTGCATCCTACAATACCCCCAACCTTGTGTCTCTCTCCCCTTCCCCCATACCAATACCCTATTTCCACACTTGTCTAAAGCAAAAACAGACAGTTACACACAGCCACTCATACAGAACCAAGCAGCACATCCACACGTAGGCACAAACACACAAAAAACAGGCACACATCCAAACAGAGAGACACCGCACCTGCCACCACACCCACAGACACCCCCACCCAATCACATCCACAACCACCACTGACAACATCACACCCACATATTCACACCACTCCCCCATCACATCACTACACAGGACAGATGACAGTGCACACACATGCACCCCCCACCACCACATCCACATCCAGCACAGACAACACCACACCCACATGCACTCCCCAACCACCATCACATGCATTCATACATCACACACAACCACACCCACTGTCACCACATCAAACTCCACAATACCCACACCCAGCACTTCCACTGCAGCCACATACCCACCATTACCTTTGTGCACACCTAAGATACACAGATGCACAAAAATAAGCACTCAACAAACACCACAGATACAAGACACACCCATATTTGCAGCACGTATACCTGACACACACATGCACCTGCTCCCATAACAGACCCATGCACATCCTCTACAGTCACTCCCTCTCCCTTCAAGACCCCACTCATTCCATTCCCACTCCTAAGTACCCTATTGAAGACCCTTCCATTTCCCTGGCCACAAACCCTCCCAGACCTCCAACCATCACTCCCAAGATGCGTCCTACCCCTCCCACCTCCAAGACCATCTCTTCCACCTCCAAATCCTACCCCATTATCTACCCATCTGCCCCTTCCAGGTCTTAATTCACCCCGGCAAAACTTTATTCCACTAATTTCCACTTCCCACCCCCCCAACGTAGGCCCACCCCTCCCTCTTCTCAAACCACCACTTCCCGTACTAAAGACACCACTCCCAAACCCAAACGTTTCCCTCCCAAATGAGAGCTTTGAGGTGCCTACCCTGCCCAATGAATACCCCTTTGCAGGGAGGTTACCCTGGCAGTGTTTTTTGAGGCACACATGGTGGCACAGCAGTGCGCTCTCACCATTTATGGTTGGACTGGCCATTGGCTGTTGCAATTTTTCCAGGTTTTTTTTTGGAAGAAAAGAATAAAGATCCATTTTGATTGAAACACATTAGTCCTTGATTCACTTTTCCCTAGCTAGTTTTGTGAACCTAACAATGTTGAATTCTGACACAGTTTCATTGTGTATACACATTATGGCAGGATATACTACACATATGTTTCGTCTGTACTTTGTTATGTACATGTGCAATTTGAAATGGTATATGTTGGTGACTGACTTTTCTAGGCAGGCATTCATCATGGTGCTGAGCACACGCACAACCTGATTGATCTGCTTTAATACATTGGGATTTGGGACTGCAGGTATGTTATTTTTACCTTGATTGGTGATCAGTGTGACCAGGTGTGTAGACCTGCCTGTGCATCTGTTAACTGAGGAGTCAATAGGAACGGGTAAGATTGTGGCTTACCATCTGTTGCATCCAAGATGGTGTGGGGTTTGAATGTCATCAAGCAGCTGGGCCAAGATGTGTACTATCGGCTCCATGGTGGCAGAGTACGTGTGCAGGTGAGTAAAGGTTAATTTCTTCCTTATATCCATCGATTTCCGCCAGCTCAGATGTGGAGGTTTGGTCGCCACAGTCACATCGGCAGGAAGGGGCATTGTGATTGGACCAATGGGGAACCTGGCCATTCGTCCTCTGACATACGCATCGACCTATACCGCCACCATCACGCTTGGGATTTCCTGGTGGCAAAGACGGTGCTGTGGCAGTCTTTGGTCTTCACACCCACTTGCTTCATAATTGGGTGAGTGAGCTGCCGAGTTGGAGGGCAATGAAACCAACACCGTTTTGACGGCTGTACCCTTCATGTCAAACTAGTAAACGGGCCCTAACTTTGTCTTCATTTTCTTGGTAGGAATGGCTTTCTATTAGTAAATTGTAGTAGTGCCTCTGTGACAGGGGCATAGACTAGTGCTACACTTTTTTTTCTATTTCAAAGGCAAATTGGCTGTTTGTGGTATATTTTACACTTAGTTCAGATTTTTGGAAGTGTCTCCATATCCTTTAATTGAAATGATGGTAACTGCCTTGTAAGGCTTGCATAGCTGTGTTGGGGTATATTTTTAGAAGGGTTCAAATCATGGATTGCTCAAAGTCTATGATCATTTTTTAGGAGTAGTAGTTAATTATTTTATATGGTTTAAGAGATTGTAGTAAGTGCTGCTTTGTTTATTTCATAGTAAAACATATATAAGAGGGATATTTGTGTTTTGATATACACTGTGTATGGTATTCTGAGTGGGTTTGATACACATTTTGAAGGTTCCAGACATCATCTAGATTTTACACTGGCTACATTTTATTACGTTGTCTGCTGTAGAGAATATTAGGATTCTTTTCTCATTATTTAGGTTGCCATATAGAAGAAAAGGTTCCTCATTTTGTGTAATTGTTAAATGTTCAGGTATGTGTGTGTCATGGTACCTACTAGGAGGAGGTGGGATATTGCTTGTTGCTCTTTTAGTTGATGCAAGTAACATTTTTAAATTGAGTATAGGTGATAGTTGGCCTGTTATCCTTTCAGGGAATGTAGGTAGATTATTTTACAGGATTTTTCTTATTGGTTCGTGGGAGCTAGTGCTTACCTCTCTTGCATCCTGCAATATCTCTCTTCCTTCTCTTTCTATTTAGGGGGTGGTTGTGTTCTCTTACATGATTTACAACATCATCTTTTGTAGTAGCTCTCCTGTAGCATGCATTACAATAATATTTAGTACATTTCCAATTTATATTGTCTGATGATGCACTTTCTTGACTGTTGGTGTAGACCATCTGATTTATTAACTGCTTTCCCTTCTGGGAAGTGATACATTTGGCAGCCCCTGTCACAGAATCTGAAAGTAGTGTAATAGTGTAAATATATATTATATTTTATTTTTGCATGAAATTATTAATAACGTGTTAAAATGCAATTAGTTTTATTTTGTGTACCTACATGTATGTTCTGCTGAGATGTTTCACAAATTTTCGCAGCTTCTCCGTTGGGGGTGTTCTAATGTGGCGCAGGTGCTTTCTTTTCCTTTGGATAAAAAAACATGTTTCATTTTAAATGTTACCCTGTTGGTAGTTTGTAGAGGTTGGGGTTGTTATGTTTATTTTTACTCCCTATTTGGGTGAGTTTATAAGTTTTTTCTAGTTATGTATACTTATTTTCTTAAATGTTTTTGCTTGTTTGTGATAGTTGTTATTTTCTGGCAATTTATTAGTTTTCAAGTCATAGTTTTTTTTCTTTTAGGAAATCTATGGAAAAAAAATATAAGTTGGAGAGCATGTTAATATTTATTTGCTATTTTACATTTATCAGTTTGATAACAATTATGTTTTAGTTTATAAGTATTACTTACTTGATTAGGTAGTTGCTATTTCTTTTTTTAATGTTTGGTGAGATAATCCAGCAGACTTTCCTCATCTTGCAGCATTTGTCATTTTTTAATTATTTAGTTGTTTAAATTGATTGTGATATATATTGTTAATTTAATTGTTTAATTTTATAGGTTAAAGTTGTTTGCAGTTTTAATTTATTGGTTGCTTTAGTATGGTTTGCTTTTTTTATATCAATTAAGTCCTTCTATGGTATGGTTAGGTTTAATTTTTGATGTATGATATATAGTTGGACATAAATGTATACACACACATCTCTCTCTCTCTCTCTCTATATATATATATATATATACATATATATATTTGTAGTGAATGCTAATATTTTAGGCATTTTATTGTTTATACTTAGGTAGATATATATTTTTTTGTTGATGTAATATATTTTTCTTCAATTTACTTATGTAATTGTTTTATGTGAGACATGTTTTTATGTATTTATTAATGATTAATTATGTTGACAATAATATTGTAGTCAGTGTTGTGTGAATCGATATTTTTGAAATTTTGTATATTTTTTCCAAGTTAATATTTTTTGTTTCTGATATTTTCTGATACATTTGTTTTCTATGTATATGTAAAAAACGATATTTTTAGCAACAATATTTGTGTTCTCGATATTTGTGGGTTTTACATTACGAACTGCTAAAAATAGCAATTTTGGTTCATGAAGATGGCACTCAACACATTTCAACACATTTCAAACTTCTACTTTCTTTAAAGATCACCTGCCCCAGCCAAGATTATAAGTACCTTAGAAATGTCCCTCTCTCAGACAACTTGACTTAAATACTCTGCTACATGTTCACTTTTTTTGCCATTGCCCATATTCAGTGCTCAGAATGACTGATATTATCTGGTCAAGTAATTATTTTTTCTCCAATCAAGGTGCCTACATTCACTGATTACTTTTCCTATTAGTTTTTTCTGATATTTCTGCAAATATTTAACTGGTCAGAATAATTCATATTTTTAATGGCATATATTTTTTTGAGGTGCTCAACTCATCGTGCTTTTAACTTTGAGTAATTTTGCCAGTCATAGCTTCCTACTGTACTTTAGCTCAGAAACTTGTACTTTTGTTTTTCTGATCATCTCCGCACTAACCTATACGTCTAACCTCGCCAACCATCGACCATCAACAATCTCCCTAAACGGTGCTCATGGTAAATCTGAATATCCTTTTATCACCCAAAACAATATCTGTCATTTTGGACATGTGTAATTGTGTAAGCCTGTAACTATCCAAAGCCCGTAAATTCGGGGTATTGTGTTTATATACGTCTACCTGTGCCTATGTAACTTGTGTTCCTTGACACTAATCTGCTTGCTCTTTATAAAACACTCCATTACGCCGGTGGTTAATTCAATATAAAATAAACAACAGTATATTTAAATAACAATAAAAGAGTGTAACCATAAACAAAGTGTATTGTATTAACTTACAACAGAGATAGTGTGCAGTCTGAATGCTGTTTCCATTTTTACAATGCTTTAACAATTCATGTCTTCCTCTTTCTGGGTTAATGTGTGATTAACAACGCCAGTGAAAGCATGGCCATACAATTGCCCCTCATTCTTCAGATGATCTTAGACCGTTTACAATACGACATTAGTCCAGAGTCCAGACACTCTAAGGCAGCGATTCCAAACCTGTGATCTGGGGACCCCTGGGGGGGGGAGGGGTCTGTGAAGGCTCCTCAGGGGGTCTGTGACTGCATACAAAATTAAATAATATTAACAGGTTAATATAGTGTATATAAATAAAGTGGCTAAATGAAGAATTATTTTTTTTTTAACGTGCTGTAAACGTCAAGGAATTTGAAACGGGGGGCTAAAATTTAATTAGTATTGTCAGATTGATTCAAGGGAGCAGTGCAGGTGCATCAGACAACATAACATGGATGATGTGTGGCTTCAATTGAATTTAGAAAAGCTCCAACCTTCCTATTAAAATTGCTGTTACAATTGTATTTATATTTGTTTGCAAATGAAATCAAATGTGCTGTCATTTGTGTATGTGTTTGATGAATGCTTGTTTGTGTATTTTCTGTGTATTGTGTTTCAAATCATGGGCAATGTTTAGGCTGGGGTCCCCTGCTTCCAGTAATAACTGAGTGGGAGATCCCTGGATCCCAAAAACGATTCAGTGGGGGTCCACAGGTTTCAGTATATTAAAGTGGGGGTCCATAGAAGTCAAATCGTTGGGAACCACTGCTCTACTCTACAGCCTTCCCATATGAGCTGTCACATCCGAACCCCTGTATTCACAGAATTCTTAAGGTCGACCTGCTTCGTAATTCATTTATTCGCGCAAACAAAGTCTCACAAACTGAGGACAGCTTCCAGGAACGTTTAGCACTCAGAAAGATACAGTAGACGAAGCACACATTTGAGTAAACTGCTCACCGTGCCCGAGTCCCTGAGGAAACCAATTCACTGGAAAAACATTCTATTTTCTTAAGACGTTTAATGCCTGAAGAGAAGCTTGGAAGGCCTACTTCCTAATGACATTATGTCGCAATTGCTTAAGTCTGCTCTATAATGACAAAGGGATCGTGTTTTTGCTTTTGAACCCTTTCCTTTTTGGGTATGTGCATTACTTCTGCATGTTATCTTCTCATTACAGCAAGGGTGCTATGAACTGAAAATAACATTTCCATCTCTATCTGACACAGGGATTTCCAGAGACGCAGACTGTACTGGGCATGTAGTATTTATAGAGCTAGAAAAGGGAATTCAAGTTGAGCAGTTGTAAATGGTCACTAATCGGATATATGAGGATAACAATGTATGACCAGAGTTGAGCAGTTGTAAATGGTGACTAATCAATTATATGAGGTTTAAACAATGTATGACCATGAGAGAAAAGTACCGATTTTGCTGTAAGCCACAATAATATTGTTTTATTCATGTAATAAAAAGAGGAAATAGATCGTTTTCCACTTTGTAAATGGGAAAGATGAAATGAGGTAAGGCTAAATCGAAATCTGCTTCATATTCTAATGCTTAAGTGCATGGGTTTGGTGCGTTTTTTTAGCCAAGTTTAATTAATGTAGCCAATGCATTTGTAAAAAGTCTGGAAGAGACACAGCATCAGCTTTTCTTAAGTTTAGCCAGATGCGGACATTGACAAGTCTAAGCAATGTCTGTATAAGATATGCCATACAAACGTAACTAAGGCATATATGATGCATATATCAGCAAAGGAAATGTAAAAATCAAGTTCCTTACCTTCGGTAATGTTCAATCTGGTGGATAATCTGCCAAACCACAGATTTTTTGCCCTGTGATTCCTCATCATGTCAAATACCTCCAAGTGTCAGACTGGATGTGGAAAACTTTCCTCAGCAGTTCCCTCGCACATCGGTTGGTGGCGTCATACTACTCTGTGTCCAGACCGCTCTGCCCTGGAAGTGATAGCAGGGCCACAATAAAACCGCCACCTACGTGCGCAAATGTCAGTTTCTTTCTAATATCTGTGCACGCTGTTGGACATGGCGCCCTCAGTAAACAGATTTTGCCAGTGTGTACACCTCTAATTAGAATATTTTTATTATCAACAAAAGAATGCCATTCCAGAGAACTGTGGAGAAGGATTGTCACGTGGGCTCTCATTATTCTGATGAAGCTGCTGGATTTGGATGGCAGCATCACCTGAATTATGGGGAAATTAGTCCTATCCCACACTGTGTGACGACTGTTGGCCTAGTCCTTTTCCGGCCAACCAGCAGCGCCTCATCTCTGCCCAAGAGCAGGAATGAATTGTGGCAACCGGGAGAATGACATAATGACTTTCCAAGGAAATTGTGGTAGATCAAACATCATCTTTTCTCTCAGTTACATTAGTTTCACACATGCAAAGACAAATAGAGGCAGAAAATGGTTCAAAAAGATTTATTGAATCAGCTGCATCTTAGAAAAAATGGCATGAAATGCAATAATTAGAATGATGAAACATACAAGGAGCAAAATGGGGACAAGGAGAGTGAAACACAGGAAAAGTCCCACCATACTGTCACTATGCGTAATATATGCGATTCCTACCTAAACTATGTTAGAGCAAAGCGGGGTAAGCTGGTTGTAATCAGCCAGGGTGATGCTGAACTCAGCGCAGCCCTGCTGATTACAACCTTGATCTCCACCAGCCTTTTCATGGTGGTTTCACCATCAAAAGGCTGGCAGAGAACTAGTGCAGGGTGCCACAGGGGGCCCCTGGACTGTCCAGGCCCAGGGAGCAGACAGTGTGCATTTCAATGGTGCTGGTGCGGGTGGCACCATTGCAGTTGACTCTTTTATGAGCTGGAGGCAATGCTGCTGCACCTTTCCCACTGGGCTGACTGGCGGAAACCTTGGTTTCCACCGGTCAGCCCAGAGGGAAAGTTTTGATGGGACCCACAGGGGAGGGGTCACCAGCACCATGGTAATCTCCTCATCAGGAGTTTGGGGGATGGATGTTTCCGCCCACCAAACTCATAATCAGTCCCATAGTCTTTAACTGTCGCCACAGCAAGGCCTTTCTGGGCCAACAACAAAGAAAAAAAGAAGGATGTCAAATAACTGAGCTTGCAGGGGCTGGCTATGCCTTGAACTACACCACACAACAAACGTTTCCCAGCATCCTGTTGTGTTTGGACAAAATATTGAGTTGTAAACATCGGGATACAAAAATATTGTGATGCAAAAAATAGTTGTCAAGAATATCATTTCTTTAGGTAAGTAATGTAATTTTTAAGAATAATTTTTTAATAATGTTTTCAGTAATTTTGTTGTAGATATTGTCTTTTAATTACTTTAATGTACTTTAGTTCATATATTAATCTTATTTATTATTTGTATTAATGGTATTTTTTTTACAATATAGTTTGAAATTTTAAGTGAGTTAGAAATCTATATTTATTTGGTAATACTAATTTATAGTTTTGTAGAGGATTGTTAGGGTTGTAGGGGGTAGGGTGGGAAATTAATTAAGTAATAATTACAATTCAATCATTAATTGAAAATTATGTAAATTGTGCAAAACATATATATTTTAGTTATATTTAGGTGCAGGTTGCTAGGTTTGTAGGTGTAAAAGGTGGAGAGTTAATGAAGGTATGATTAATGAACAATTACATATTAATTGATAATTAAATATTCAATTGATTATTAATTTGTAATATGCTTATTTATTTTTTAAACAAATATATAGATGTCATGATAATTAATAATGTTAACATTTAGAGTTATTTTTTAGTTAATAGGGTTATTCATATATTTAATGTATTTGAAGTGAAGTACTTTTATTACTGTTGCTCAGACTGGTGTGGGCATAGTAAATTTAACCCCTCCAAAGTCAAACACTCTCCTTACTACTGCACTATTCGTAGTGGGAAATAAAAAATTTAACCCCTCCGAAGTCCCAGCACCCTCAGAATGTGCACTCTCTGCACTGTTGTGCTACGGTATTGGCGTTGGCTGGACCAAGGCCACTAACATACACAGTCTGGAGTAGGAATGGTAAATCTAAACCCTCCAAAGTCCGATGTTTTGTCTACTGTTGTCTACTGAGTAGATATAGTAGGTTGAACTTCCCCAAGCTCTAACACTTTCCCTACTGTTGAGGGGTTGCAGTGGGAATAGTGAATGTAATCCCTCCCAAGTCCTACACTTTCCCTACTGTTGCATAAATTGGAGTGGGAATAGTATGTCTAATATTCCAAGTGTTAGACTTGGCATCCTTGGTGTGGTCTCCCCTAACTTTTTGCCTCTGTTTCCCAGGTTGTTTCTGTGTGCTAGACTCTGTTTTTGCTGTTTTGTTTGCTGTGGAAACTTTACCATTGCTGACCAGTGCTAAAGTGTAAATGTTCCCTATATACATTATATGTCTAATTGGTTTATCCATGATTGCCATATTTGATTTACTAGTAAGTCCCTTGTAAAGTATTCTGGAGGTGCCCGGGGTTTGTAAATCAAATGCTACTAGTGGGCCTGCAGCACTGGTTGTGCCACCCACACTGCTATTCCTGTAAACATGGCTCAGACCTGCCACTGCAGTGTCTGTGGGTGCAGTTCTAAACTGACAATTCGACTTGGCAAGTGTACCTACTTGCCTGGCCTAAACCTTCCCTTTTTATACATGTAGAGCACCCCTAAGGTAGGCCCTAGGTACCCTCATGGGCAGGGTGCAGTGTATGCTATAGGTGGGACATGTAATGATGTGTGTTACAGGTCCTAACCGTGAAATACTGCCAAATTCATTTTTCACTGTTGCAAGGCCTATCTCTCTCATAGGTTAAAATGGGGGCTGCCTTTAAGTATTATTAAAGTGCAGATTCCCTTTGGAAGCAGACAGAAATATGGAGTTAGGGTCTCTGAACTCACAATTTAAAAATACATCTTTTGGTAAAGGTTGTTTTAAGATTGTGTGTTTGAAAATTCCACTTTTAGAAAGTAGGCATTTTTTTGCTTAAACCATTCTGTGACTCGGTTTGACAGTTGGGCTGTTTGCACCTCTCCTCTAGACAGTGACACAAAGGGAGCTGGGGTGTGGCCTGCATATCCTGATGAGCCATCTGGGCTGGAGGGGAGGAGTGGTCACTTACACCTGAAAGGGCTGTGCCTGCCCTCCCACAATGCAGTCTCCAACCCCCTGGTCTGTGTCTGGTGTCTGGTGCCTGGCCTGGGCAAGGCAGGATCTTGTGAACAACAGAAACTTCCCTTTGAAGTTGCCTACTTCAAAGGCAGAAAGGGGTATAAGTAGTGGACCCAAAACCCTAGAAAATTGGATTACTTCTGGAACCAATAGGAACCTCTGCCAAGGAGAAGAGCTGGAAAGCTGGAGGAGGAGTACTGCCCCTTTGCCTGTGACTGTGCTTTCCTGGGTTGGCCTGCAGTAGCTGCTTCAGCCTGAGAGAGGACAAAGACGGACTTTTGTGTGACTTCCCACTGATGAAGAATCCCCAAGGGCTTTAATTGAGCTTGCCTTGTGTTGTTGAAGTGTTAGGGACATCAAAAACTTCTCTCTGCCAGCACCTGGACTCTCTGCTGAGAGTCCTGCCCTGCCAAGTGGTGCCCTAACCTGTCTCTGGGCCCTTGAAAGGTGAAGTTCGAGAAAAAGGACAGAAATCCACGCAAAGACCGCTGTGCAGGGAAACTTTCGATACACCACCCACAAAGTGGCTGATAAATAATGCCCCGCCGGTCTCATGGCTAAAATCGAGACTCCACCTGCATTGCGGCTGGTAGATAGATGCATTGCAGCTGGAGAAACGATGCGCAACACCTGCTAGCGGCTGCTGATAACTACGCAAGCCCCATGCAGTGTGGTTTCCTGAGACCGTGCGACCGGATTTCAGCGCAACATAGCTGGGCGTGTAAAATCAACACAAAGCCTGTCTGGACCTGAGGTGCCCATCTATGAATCAACACATTGCTCTCTTGCGGGAGAGAAGAAACAATGCACGCCGACCCGACTGAAGAAGGAACGATGCATGGTCTCATTTGCGAGTGAGAAATCGACGCATTGCTGGCCTTTTTCAAACACGCTCACCCCTGTCTTTATTTTTTACGCTAACCAGGTACTTTGTGTAACAACAGCATTCGAAGGATTAAGACTCTTATTCTTTTTCAAGTTCATATTTTGACTTGTGTATGTTGGATTTTTGTTGTTTTGGTCTTGTTTGATTTAGATAAATATTACCTATTTTTCTAAACTGGTGTGGTGTCCATTTTGTAGTGTTTTCACTGTACTACTGTGTGTGTTGGTACAAACACTTAACACATTACTTCTGAAGTTAGGCCTGCCTGCTCGTGCCAAGCTACCGAGGGGGTGAGCGGGGATTAACTGAGGGTGATTCTCCTTTACCCTGACTGTAGTGAGGGTCATTTTTTGGACAGGGAGTAACCTGACTGCCAACCAAAGACCCCATTTCTAACACTAAGAGTACAATATTTTTCCTAATAATGGTTAAACATGTTTTATTATTATTTGTTTTTTTATTCATTTAATATTATCTGCTTTTATTTGTATTCTGTTTTAATCTTTATAATACTTTTTGTAAATGTATTTTTCATTCTTTACATTTTTAAAATTGTATTTGGTAAGTTGTTTAATATTATTATATATATATATATATATATATATATATATATATATATATATATATATATATAAAACCTACTGGTTACTAGTAGGCAGTCATAGTTAGGACCTATTTCTGTAGGAAGAGTGTTTTTTTGTTTTGCCAATGACTTTGGTGCTGCTTGATGAATCTTCATGCCATTTTCAAAACTAATATGACAGTCGGTTCAGCAGCTGCCCCTCCGCACCCCAGGAACCACCGCCTCCCTGGGGCAAAACATTAATTTCCAATGGTGGAGGCCTGTATCGCCTCCCCCACAGCCCAGGGGACCGCAACATCCCTGGGGCTTATGTGAAATGAATGTGGGTGGCCCATGTGCCCCTCCCCCACAGCCCCGATGAAATTAAATAATGAAGGGGGTCTGTCATGGACCCTCGGCCCCCGGGAGCACCACCTTCCTGGGCTTTTTGAACACTGGTGGGTGGCCACACAGCCTCTCTCATGGAGCCAATAATGGCCCTGGGGGCTGCCACCACCAGGGCTGGCTCCTGCTATGTCCCTCACAAAGAGACTCTCACACCCACTGTCACACCAGAGACACCCTCTTACACCTACTCCCACACCCAGAGAGCCACGTTCACACCCACTCTCACATCCAAATAGACCCTCTCACACCAACTCTCACACCCAGACACTCTCACTCCCAGAGACACCCTCTCACACCTATTCTCACACCCAGAGAGACAGGCCCTGAGGCCAACTCACACCATACACGGCCGAGGGCCATGTGCGGCAGTGGTTGGATTAACGTATAGTAATGAAAAGTTTGATGTTTGCCGCTATGACATAAGGCCCCGCTACAGAGGCATCCAGATTGGAAACTGAGGTTCATCTAGTCGGAGTACCTGGGCCCGGGCATTCTTGAGGTTCGTTAGAACTTTGAGCAGAAGAGGTAGAGGCTGTAGGGCATACAGCAGTCCAAAGCTCCACTCCAAAATAAAGACTTCTCTGATGGAAAAGGGCCCTGGTAACTCAAATGTACTAATCTTTAGAAACTGCATTTTCTAAGGGTTGGCAAAAAGATCAAGGCACTGTTATCTCCATTTTTTGGAAGATGCCTTCTGCCACCTCAGGGTGTTGCTACCCTTAGTGCGCTGATAGACAATGCTAGCTGGCCTTTAAAGATCCTGCCAGGTGTTGTACGACCAGGGAGATGCTCTGATGACTCAGTCAATTCCAAAGGCACAGAGCCTCTAGATACAAGTCTTGGAGTGCCACCCTGTCCTACCTGTTGCAGAACCACATGGCAATGGTGTTTCTTTTTAGAACCTACACCTGTTCCTTCTTTATAGATGGGAGGAAAACTTCAATTTCCCAGCAGCTCTCCCCTAACTCAAAAAGTTTGATGTGGAAGTGTGTTTCTGCCAGAGACCAGAGTCCTCTAATCTCTACCTCTCCCAGGTGATCTTCCCAAACTAGCAGCAATGCATTTGTAATAACCACTAGCTGTGGGTGGGGTACGGAGAAGGATCTGCCGCTGGTCCAATTGAGGTCCAGCAACTACCAATACAGATCTCACCCAGTGTCCTCCGATACCTAGATGAAATCTGAGAGGTTTACTTGGTCCTGAGACCACTGAGAATTCTGATCCCACTGCAGAGCATGTGCCACCTGTGGTCTAGTAGAAGCATGCAGGAGACCAGGAAGCCTCAGATCCACCATCACTGAGACCCACATCTATAGTTGAAACTTTGGGACATAGTCTGAATGTCCTGGACTACTGAGGCAGAGAGAAGGCTCAAAATAGCATTGTGTCCAAAATGGCTCCAAAGCAAAGGAGCCTCTCTTGTGACTTCAGAACATTGAACCCCAATGATGTTAAGAGATTGGTCATCATCTGGAGTGGTCCATGACTGTTAGAGCCAGCCTGCTTTCACAGACCTGTTGTTAAGGAATGGGGTGGCTGGTATTCTCAACCTCTGGAAAAGGGCAATGACCACCACCACTTTCTTGAATACTTGATGGGCGGTGGTAAGGATGAACAACCATTCCAGACTTCTGATGCCAACACACTCTCCATAGCTCTCTTCTCAATGAGAGAGCTTTAACTTATTTTCAGAGAATGGACAAGTCATTTGCAAAGCTATTGTGGCATAAGTGCCATGTTTGGAGAGGTAGAAATTAAGGGCATGGTGTAGCCATGCTAGATAATTTGTCCAAAACGATGCCTTGCCACTTGTGGAGGACATGTTATCCAGCATCTGACCAGGTCGCAGTGTACAGTCAAAAGCAGAGTAAAGAGATGTTATAGTGGCGAGGAAGGTGGGGGAATGGGTATTTCACTGCCCCTAGTGGCCTGAACTTTGTTGGCTATATCGCCAACGTCAAACTTGAAAGGCTTGGGAGGCCCGTTGTTGTTAAGGGTCCTTCTGACACCTCTAAAGGGATGATACTGCTGGGGAACCTGTGGTGTAGGAAGTACCAGGCCTAGGGAGCACACAGTTGCCTTGCTTTCTTTGAAGCGCTCCAACATTTTGTCTGCTGTATTTCCAAACTGGTGCCTTTAAAGGCCATGTACATAAATGATTGTTGGATGTCACTCGAGAAGACTGTGAATTCGGTATCCAGGTGTGCACTGAAGCACCACAGTGGTACCAACTACCCTACCCAGACAATCAGTGGTGCCCAGGCCCGATTAGATAACATATTTCACTGTGTCTTGGGCTTCCTGAATGACAGATTGGGTCCTGAAGGTCATCTGGCATCACTGGCAAGATGTTGGCCACCATGTCCCATACCAAATGTGAATAATTCTCCAGGAAGCAACCTGAGTCTAGGGACCAAAGGAAAGATGAGCAGATGAGATCATGTAATTCCCAAAGGCTTTCATGCATTTGGACTCTGGTTGGAGTGCTCAGAACAGTGATTCAGTAGTGTGTTGAAGGCCTGAACGACAGACTCTCAGGCATTGTATTCTGCAGAAGGAAAGATAGGTCCCTAAGAGCAGATCTATGTCTCTCGGCTATTTGGCAGAAAGTTGGAGGGCAAGATTCAGGCTTCACTCAGGTCCCCAAAAGTGTGTCTCTCAGTGCCTTAGATAATGGTAGAAGTAGTCCTTGAGAAGCCTGCCCTGGCTGCAGTACCACTGTGAGCAGGTTTGTTTCTACTGCTGTTGAGGGGAGTTATAAGTCAATTACGTCAAATGCTTGCAAGAAATCCATGTCAAATGAGGCAGGCTTTCCTGTAGAGGGGTCAAGTGGAGAATTTAGGGCAGTGTCTGGTGATGTGTCAAAGCCACTGACCTCTTGTAGGTCAAGATATAGATTTTATTTTGTAAAACTTTGAAGTGTCATCACTGTCATCCTTTTGTGACTCAGAGACAGAGAATCTACAGTTCAGGGGAAGCGTGTCTGAATAAGATTGAGGTTGTGGGAGGGAGCTATGTGGATGTCACTTCAACTGAGGTCATGTGGATTCACTTTCAGGTTTACAAAGTTTATAAGCTCTTTCTCCAGTGTGGTGGAATTGTTGAAGGTGCAAATGAATGTGGCTCCAGTGCAGGTCTCGGCGCCATAGAGGAGGATTGCATGGAGAAGGCACTGGTGCCAGAGTCAGGGCGAACCCTGGAATGGGGTTGAGAGGCACAGTTGCCATTGGGAATAATGACTGCCTCAGAATCCGTGATCAAATAGGTGAACCCACTCAAGAAACACTCATCCCATCCATAAGGGTCTTTGAGTGACGATATTATGGCATTCTCATCTGCAAGGTCTTGCAAGATAATAAGTATAGATCGGGAGCCAAAATAGAGGTTCCGAAAGAAAACGAGTGGCGAACCGATACTATGTCCGCCATCTTAATTTAAAGAACAATCTCATGGTACAAATGGATCTTCGGGGCCCTCTGAAACTCAATAAGGGTAGTATTTTAATATCGAACCAGAAAACAGACGGGCTCATTTTCTTGCTTGCACCAGGGCTCTTGGCATCCTTGCTATGTACGACCACATACAAACTTACACCTTCGGAATAATATTAAAAGATTGTCTTCATAACATGTTTAAAACTCTACAAAGGTTTTACATGAAATGTAATAAGACGTTTAGAAAATATTTCATCCACCGCCTCCTTCTCTTTCATGTTCACCCCTAAGCATCTTTTTGAGCCCGAAAAGGCCCATACAAAAAAGCATGCTTTGGTGAACAGGGAGGTATAGCTGTGCCTTGTGGGGCAACAGTAATTCAGACGTGTGCTATCAAACAGGCTTCCCGAGGTTTATCGGGGAAAGACAGAAGGTGCTTTAGTACAATTTCACAACAAAGAAGTGCGCTATGAATCACCCAGTCCCGTAGGCCCCGGAGGAGCGCAGTTTGATTTACAGCGCTCGTGGATGCTCTGGCCGTTGGTATCAAACTGTCTTCTGTTTCTGAAAACACCATGCAGGCGGCCCATTTCTTCGGAGTGGAGACATCCCCGGAGGGAAGTAAGCAGCAAAGGGAGGGACTTTTGTGTCCAGGCCTACCCGAGCTCGATTTTGGATCAATGGCCAGCAACAGCAGGCCTCCGCTTAATGAAGCTCGCCTCAGTGCTGCAGCCATACTACAAAGACTAGATGTTGCAAACAGCAGGGTGGGGGAAAGAGGGCTTCTGCAGAAGCACAAATAATGGCTTCTTTTTGCTGATAATGGACTAAAAGTGGCAGGGATATACAGGACAATGTTCTGCTTTGAAGAAACGTGGGAATAATATGTGGCTTTTCTGCTGCAATACAATCAAATGCAGCCATAGCGTCTCTCCGTGGGAGAAGAGAAACATGGGCTTTAAGCACAATGTAAAAGCTGAAGAATGTGCTAGGCTGCAACAGAATGTATTTCTACTGAGAGATGTATATTTGCAATCTGAAACACTATAATATACTCCTTTATCAAACCACTTCATGGAGAGTTCATAGTTTTACTTTACCGTATACATATTTTGTGAAGTAATGGGAAGAATGCAGTGTCTGACAGATAAAGCTTTCAGGCAATAATCTATTCTTGTGTATTCTCTACATTGTGTCTTTGTTAGATGGTTTTATTGAATTTAGTAACATGCAGTCAGCTCCAGGTAACGTCAATCGACTTCTACACAAGGAATTTCGCCTGGTAATAATATTTTGAACTCATGGACTCTCAAGTTCTAATAACTTGTTCAAAGCAATTCAGTTCAATATAGAGCAATATTTCAACAAAGGAATGATTGCCTCTTTGAGGGAATTGGCAGCGTATTGAAGTGAATTTCATTTCATTGGCGAAAAATCATTCCATATGCATGCCACATAGTGTTTAGTATCAGGTGTAGAATTTAATAACAATACAGCGAGTTCTAAAGATTGTTGTCACACACGTCAGCGTCTTTGGACTCATCTTCAACCTCCCGGCAAGTACAATGTCTCCTATTGAATCGAATAGGATCACCCACCCGGAAAACCTTCCTGAACCTCCATGAGGTTTTTAATTTTCATTTATCAGTGTGATCAGCCGCCAAAACCACTCTTTCTTATTCTCGTTGTAGACTCAAAAGCCTGAGGTATATCTACTGATGGCGCAGTAATACTGAGTCAGTATTATTGATACCCTGCAGTAGTGTCACACTTCTGCTAGTTTTTAGGAGCCAGCACATCTGTAATGTTCAGGAATTGGTGTTCCTATCTTGGTTGCTCATGATAGTTTCCATTTTCATCCAGATTTCTAGCTGAACATTTCACCTCCACTTAGCAGGCAAAATGCCCAGGTGAAACAGTCTGAACACGTAGAGTTCCTGTGGTACTTGTAATCCTACTTCTACTGATAGCTCCTGTTACTGGTCAAATAAGGATTACTGGCTACTTAGAATGTGGCTCATATAATGTTAAAGGAATTTCCCTCTGAACAATAGTATCTGCCTCTGGAGATGGCTTCAGGGGGCACATTTCTATTTCCAGATTTGCTCTATGTGAATTGCTATAATTCTATCCATCATGTACAATTACAAAGATTTGTCCCATACGATACATTTTTTAAAGTCAGTGATAACACAGTACTACTATAATAGCAATGAATGATTTTAAAAGTTTAAGATATACTCCCTCAAAATACAGCATACGTTTAATCCTTTAAAATCATAAACACAAGTGAAGTGAAATGTGCCACATGATAAAAGCTAAGGGACAGATTTATCAATATTTCATGGAACTCAACGCAGCATGCAGCGTGAAAGGGAGAGGTCATGAGTGAGACATATTTAACATTATATGATGCATACCTGTCCTCTCCTTCCACTGGCAAACTTTTGGCTTCATAGTGCCAATGCAGGCACCCCTGCGCCAGGACACCTTCCTGCACAAAAACAATCCTCTGAGTTTTGTTTTTCTCTTTTCAGCGCACGTAGAGAGGAGAAATAAAGAAAAAATATATTTCTCCTCTTTATAACTCCACTGGGGAGGCGTAGCATTTTGATTCATTCCCAGGTCTATCGCTCGTGGTAAATCTGGGAATGCAGCAAAATCCATAGGTGGATATGTGAGAGCAGCCACGTTCCACCCATAGAATGGAACGTGGCTGCCCTGCAGAGTAATGCAGGGCAGTGACTTGCACTGCCTTGCGTTACTTCAGATTTACCAAACATGAGAGTGCCACTCAAGGTGGGCTTGCTTGGACTGGTAAATCTGACTTTAGTGTTATGTTGCCCTTGTGTTACCTTGTGTTACTCAAGGGCAACGTAACACATTGATACATCTGGCCCTAAAAGTATGTGTGGAAAACAATTCTAATGTGATTTGCAAGGTCTATCAATATGCACCAAAGGTGTCAGAGAGGACTGAATCCATTGCTGCATTTTCAGGATAAAGAAAAAGATTAATTTACGTCCAATGAGCATGATTAGGAAATCTTTTGCATGGTCAGTGATTATACTGAAAACCACGCATTGATCTACTCTTACCGGGTATACATTGTAGAATCCTGATATACATAAAACTTCGTTTACATACTCTTGTATTTTCATTTAACACATTGGTGTACTGTGGGTTTGCTTCATTTAAGGCAAAATGACTAACTTTGATAAAATTGATGCGTACAAGGAAAGTACATACATGTAATGTTGTTGTACAAGGACCAATGTGGCAAGCCCAAATGGGAGATATGTAGTCCTAGACAGATGCAAGTATTACATTTCAGTGCTAAGCAAAGAAGACAAGGATGGATTAGGCAACTGTAGGAAAGTACCATCTTGCCTGGCATGTTACCCCCATTTTTACATCTCTGTATGTTTGTTTTTGCCTGTCTCACTGGCATCCTGCTAGCCAGGACCCCAGTGCTCATAGTTTGTGGCCTGAATGTGTGTACCTGTGTAGTGACTAACTGTGTCACTGAGGCTCTGCTAACCAGAACCTCAGTGCTTATGCTCTCTCTGCCCTTAAAATTGTCACTATAGACTCGTGATCATTTTTACCAATTCTAATTGGCACACTGGAACACCCTTATAATTCCCTAGTATATGGTACCTAGGTGCCCAGGGTATTGGGGTTCCAGGAGATCCCCATGGGCTGCAGCATTTCTTTTCCCACCCATAGGGAGCTCAGACAAATCTTACACAGGACTGTCACTGCAGCCTGACTGAAATAACACACATGTAATTTCACAGCCATTTTTCACTGCACTGAAGTAACTTATAAGTCACCTATATGTCTAGCCTTCACTTGCTGAAGGTTAGGTGCAAAGTTACTAAGTGTGAGGGCACCCTTGCACTAACAAAGGTGCCCCCACATAGTTCAGGGCCATTTCCATAATTTTACCAATTCTAATTGGCACACTGGAACACCCTTAAAACTCCCTAGTATATGGTACCTAGGTACCCAGGGTATTGGGGTTCCAGGAGATCCCCATGGGCTGCAGCATTTATTTTGCTACCCATAGGGAGCTCAGACAAATCTTACACAGGACTGTCACTGCAGCCTGAGTGAAATAACACACATGTAATTTCACAGCCATTTTTCACTGCACTGAAGTAACTTATAAGTCACCTATATGTCTAGCCTTCACTTGCTGAAGGTTAGGTGCAAAGTTACTAAGTGTGAGGGCACCCTTGCACTAACAAAGGTGCCCCCACATAGTTCAGGGCCATTTCCACAAACGTTGTGAGTGCAGGGACACCATTACACATGTGCACTACATATAGGCCAATACCTATATGTAGCTTCACAATGGTAACTCCAAATATGGCCATGTAACATGTTGAAGATCATGGAATTGCCCCCCATGCCAAATCTGATATTGGGGTGCCAATCCCATGCATTCTTGGGGGTCAACTATGGACCCCGGGTACTGCCAAACCAGCTCTCTGGGGTTTTCTCTGCAGCTACCGCTGCTTCCAATCCACAGACAGGGGTCTGCCCTCCTGGGGTCTGGGCAGCCTGGTCCCAGGAAGGCAGAACAAAGAATTTCCTCTGAGAGAGGGTGCTACAGCCCTTCCTTTGGAAATAGGTGTTAAGGGCTGCAGAGGAGAGCCTCCCCCAGTCTCTGGAAATGCTTTGCATAAGCCAGTCTACACCAGTTCAGGGAACCCCCAGTCCCTGCTCTGGTGCGAAACTGGACAAAGGAAAAGGGAGTGGCCACTCCCCGGTCCATCACCACCCCAGGGGTGGTACCCAGAGCTCCTCCAGTGTATCCCAGACCTCTGCCATCTGGAATCCAGAGGTGTGAGGGCACTCTGGAGGCCTCTGAATGGCCAGTGCCAGCAGGTGACGTCAGAGACCCCTCCTGATAGGTGCTTACCTGACTAGGTGGCCAATGCTCCTCTGAGGGCTATTTAGGGTCTCTCCTGTGGGCTTTTACTCAGATAACAACTTGCAAGAATTCACCAGAGTTGTTCCTCTGCACCTCGCTCTTTGACTTCTGCCAAGGATCGACCACTAACTGCTCCAGGACGCCTGCAAAACGGCAACAAAGTAGCAAGAAGACTACCAGCGGCATTGTAGCGCCTAATCCTGCCAGCTTTCTCAACTGTTTCCTGGTGGTGCATGTTTTGGGGGCTGCCTGCCTTCATCCTGCACTGGAAGCCACGAAGAAATCTCCCGTGGGTCGACAGAATTTTCCCCCTGCTCCAGCAGGCACCAAACTTCAACATCACTGGTACTCTGGGACCCCTCTCATCCTGACGAGCGTGGCCCCTGGAACACAGGTGGTGGACCCAAGTGACCCAGACTGCCCAGTGGTCCAAATGTCCAAATTTGGAGGAGGTAAGTCATTTCCTCCCCTCTCCAGACAGTAATCCTGTGCACCACGTGAACTGCAGCTGCTAGGGCTTCTGTGCACATTTCCAAGGAATCCTTTGTGCACAGCCAAGCCCAAGTCCCCAGCACTCCGTCCTGCATTGCTCAAGTCCCTGAGTTGACATCCGGCTTCATGGGACCCTCTTTTGTAGTGTTGATATGACCACTGTGTTCAGTATTCTTGAACCTGTGTTCAAGGACTTGTGCGGGTGCTACCTTCTTGTGCATGGGCTCTCTACGTTGCTGAGGGACCCCTCTGTCTTCTCTCCCAAGTGGCGATAATCTGGTCCTTCCTGGGCCCAGGCAGCACCCTTTTTCTTTAACTGCAACCTTTGCAGCTAGCAAGGCTTGTTTGCAGTCTTTTGCCAAAGAAACAACTTTCCATTCTCCAGCACTCCGTGGGACATCTTCTGCATGAAGGAGAAGTTCCTAGCACATTTTGTTGTTGCAGAATCTTCAGCTTCTTCCATCCAGAGGCAACCATTTTCCACCTTCATCTGGGGTTTAGTGGGCACCTACCCCCCCGGCCACTTTCACGACTCTTGGACTTGGTCCCCTTCCTTTGCAGGCCCTCAGGTCCAGGAATCCATCTTCAGTGTTTTGTTGTCTGTTGTGGTCTTTGCAAAATCCTCTGTCACGAGTTTAGTGTGTTTCTGGGGAAATACTAGTACTTTACTCCTACTTTCCAGGGTCTTGGGGTTGGGTATCTTGGACTCCCTTAGTGTTTTCTTACACTCCCAGCGACCCTCTACACACTACACTAGCCTAGGGGTCCATTTGTGGTTCGCATTCCACTTTCTTAGTATATGGTTTGTGTTGCCCCTAGGCCTATTGCATCCTATTGTATTCTACAGTGTTTGCACTATTTTCTGACTATTTTACTTACCTGATTTTGGTTTGTGTGTATATTATGTGTATTTTACTTACCTCCTAAGGGAGTATAGCCTCTGAGATATTTTTGGCACATTGTCACTAAAATAAAGTACCTTTATTTTAGTAACCCTGAGTATTTTGTTTCTTATGATATAGTACCTATATGATATAAGTGGTATAGTAGGAGCTTTGCATGTCTCCTAGTTCAGCCTAAGCTGCTCTGCTATAGCTACCTCTATCAGCCTAAGCTGCTAGAACACTACTAATCTACTAATAAAGGATAACTGGACTTGGCACAAGGTGTAAGTACCATCAGGTACCCACTATAAGCCAGGCCAGCCTCCTACAGCAACCATATTTCAGTACATTGTTGATTGCACATGATTGTTATAAAGAGGGCAGGGATCGATATGGAAACTTATTGCTTCCATCACCTATTGGACGTGACTGCTCCAATGAAAGGCTAATGGTTTTACTTATTTCACTGTCAATGTGATTTTCTCTGCAGAGAGTTTAATTATTTATTAAACGGTACATGGATTTCAGCAGCACTAACAAAACATCCCTGTTAGGGCTCTTGTTCCTCTTTAGTGCTCCTTGACAACCAACTAGATTCACATCATACAAATAACTATAACTACATTGATACATACATCAAAGCATATGTCCATCAATCATTTTATGTTCTAGTCTCATATGTTTTTCAGCACGAGTAAAATACATCTTTGCAAAGGGTTTACAAGACAGAGCAACAGCTCTTAGAAATCCAGAAAGTAATAGCTGAAAAAAGTTGCTTATGTTATGGCCAAGTCTCTGCTCAATTGTCCCATATTGTGCGGCCTAGTTCTAGTAATATATATGTATATTGCATTTCTATAGCATAAACCTAGCCAAAAGAAGTACTGTACATGGTCAATGACATGCAGTACACTTCTAGTAAAGGTTCACGCTTCCATATTGTGCCAATCATTCAGTAAGAATGACCTGTACATACCAAGGTGATTTATTCTGTGATTTTGTTTTGAATCTGTTTATTGGTTTTACAATGCTCTGTAAATTGTTAGCTGCCTTACCCATCAATTCGAAAATCTTGCTGAAATTTACCATCCATCGCACAGTAATCCTCAGAGGTTGCTCACATTTGAAATCATTCAGCATCTCTGATCAGTAAATTATAGCAAGGCTCCAGGTGAAAATCAGACTAATGATGAATTAGTACCTCTGTATCCAGCTCCATCACAAACCCTATATCTACCACCATCACAAACCCCAAATCCACCTCCATCTCAAACCCTATGGCTTTTCGTTAGTCAGTACCACCATATTTTTTTTTCACTTCGAACACATCTTGAACATGGAGGATAAGGTTTTCCATTTTAGAACTCAAAACTAGTAGCTAAGTATTGAATGGACATTGACTTCAGGCTTTCTACATTTCAAATTGCATTTTTTCTGCAGAAGGGCTAGAGCACCATCTGATGCTTATTACACTGGCTTGTAAATAGTCCTGCTTATGTATTGTCTGAGGCTGTGTGTGATCTGTAGGACTTAAATCTGGTGTGTATGTGTTTGTGGGCTGCTGAATGAGTGGTCATTGCACATGGGTATCTCCATGTCTGTTAGTCTGTGTGCGTAGGTGAATATAGGTGTTTATGCATGGAAGACTGTAATGCTGGTGGTCGGTGTGTCTTCTTGTCTGTAAGTATCTATCTGTGTGCCCATTGATGTTTGTAGGTACATTTACGTGTATATATGTAACTGTGATATTTGTCAATGTGTGCATCAATGTTGTATGTCTCTGGATGCACAGTCTTTACAAAGCCATACTTTTCTAGTTCCCTGCTACCTAATTTAGAAGAGCATAGCAAAGGTGCAATTGACCTGATTTATTGGTAGTACTAGTGACGTGTTGAGTAAGGATGACATAATTGGGGGGGTGGGTACGATAAGTGCCTCCAGGGAATTTGGACAAGATTCTCCAAGCTAGTGAAAAATGAGTGTGGAGTGAATGTGAATAGCATCTGTGTTACACCTGGCAGCTCTTGGCGTGATTTCCCTGTACCTTTTTGCTTCTGACCTTCTGTTTTTGGATCCTGTGCTGTAATTTGTTTTTGCTGGTTTTGATTCTCTGGGCACTTTACCACTGCTAACCAGTGCTAAAGTGCAATTGCTCTCTGCATGAAAGATATTGGTAATTGGTTTTCCATGATTGGCACATTTGATGTACTAGTATGTCCCTAGTATAGTGCACCATGTGTGTACAGGGCCTGTAAAGGAAATGCTACTAGTGAGCCTACAGCACTGATTGTTCCACCCACATGAGTAGCCATGTAAACAGGTCTCACACCTGCCACTCGAGTGGCAAATCTGTGAAGAGATGCAAGGCTCCTCTTCAACCCTTTCCTGTCATGAGCACGCTTTTTGCGTGGGTGGGCATTGAAATTGTGGGGCCTCTGGATCCCAAGACAGCCATGGGCAATAGGTTTATCCTGGTGTTGGTGGACCATGCCACCTGGAACCCAGAAGCTATCCCCCTGAGGACAGTGACTGCACCCACAGTGTCCATGGCACTGATGGGGATCTTTACCCAGATGGATTTCACGAAGGAGGTGGTATCTGACCGGGGTACCAAATTCAAGTTGCTGTACATGAAGGCCATGTGGAAGACGTGTGGTAAAACATACAAGTTCCCCACGCCTTACCACCGCCAAAGCAATGGGTTGGTTGAGAGATTCCCTGAAGGGCATGTCTATGGGTCTCGCGTACGTGGGATGTCTTGTTATCATGCCTGTTGTTTGCATACGAGGAGGTACCACAGAAGGGAGTTGTCTTCAGCTCCTTTGAGCTTCTTTATTGGCACCCTGTGCGAGAGCCTCTCAGTTGGAAGAAGGAGGGTTGAAAGCAACCCTCAAGAAGCCCCCCAGGATTTATTCAGTTACATGCTGGCCTTCAGTAACCAGACAGCCCGCTTCTGGAAACTCACTCAAGATAATTTGTAAGCTAGCCAGGACGACATGAAACACTGGTATGACCAGAATACCACTCTGTTTGAATTTCAGCCTGGCCAGAAAGTATGGGTGGTGTCCCTTGTAGAGCCCCGTCCTCTCCAAGACCATTGGACTGGACCATTTGAGGTGAAGGAGCACAAAAGTAATGTCACCTACTTGGTGGACATGCAGACTTCTAGGAACCCTTTGAGGGTCCTGCACGTGAACCGCATCAAACCACACTTTGAGAGGTCTTAGTTGCCCATGCTCTTGGTCACAGATGATAGGGTGGAAGAGGACAATGAACCTTTCCCCGATCTCCTGTCTTCCAAAGAGAAGGATGAGTCAGTGGAGGGTGTAACCCTCTTCCCTACTGTGACCTTAGATCATTGGAGGGTCTGTCTCCCAGTTGCTGGGACAGCTTGCCTCCCTCATCTCACTTACCCGTGGACAATCTGCCTATTAAGCACAAGTCTTAGAGGATGACTGACAGAGTGAGAAACAGCATCAAGGGGGAAGTCTCTAACATGCTGGAGTTAGGGGTGATTGAGCACTCCAACAACCCTTGGTCCACTCCTGTGGTTCTGGTCCCCAAGGCTGTTCCACCTGGTGTCACACCTGAACTTAGGTTCTGTTTTGATTACCGGGGGCTCAATGCCATCACCAGGACTGACGCACACCCCTTCCCCAGAAATGATGACCTCATTGACCAGTTGGGACCTGCCAAGTTCCTCAGGACGTTTGATCTGACGTCTGGGTAGGGGCAGATTGCCTTAAAGAGAGGAATGCATTCTCAACACCAGAGGGGCACTACTAGTTTGGTGTCATGCCCTTTGGGTTGAAGAATGCCCCTGCCACATCCCAGAGGCTGGTCAACCAGGTCCTGGCTGGGTTGGAGAACTTCAGTGCTACCTACCTAGATGTCATTGCGGTCTTCAGCTCCAGCTCGGAGGACCACTTGCACCACCTCCACGAAGTGTTGAGGGCCCTACAGAGTGCAGGCCTCACTGTTAAGGCCAGTAGGTGCCAGATAGGGCAGGGGTCTGTGGTGTACTTGAGACACCAGGTTGGGAGCGGGAAGGTGGCACCACTACAGGCAAAAATTGATACCATTCTGGCTTGGACAACACCTAAGACCCAGACGGAGGTGAGGGCCTTTTTAGGACTCACCGGCTACTCCAGGAGATTTGTCAAGGGGTATGGCACCATTGTTACTTCCTTGACAGAGCTGACTTCCAAGAAGCAGCCACATCAGGTGATCTAGACGGAAGTGTGCCAGACTGCTTTCAACACCCTGAAGGTGGTCATGTGCTCTTTACCCGTGATCAAGGCTCCTGACTTTTCTAAAGAGTTTGTGGTGCAGACCGCTGCTTCAGGGCATGGTGTGGGAGCTTTGCTCTCACAGCTGAACAAAGAGGACTTAGATCAACCTGTAGCCTTCATCAATAGGAGGTTACTTCTCAGGGAACAGAAGTGGAGTGCAATAGAAAGGAAAGATTTTGCTGTGGTCTGGGCACTGAATAAGCTAAGAATCTACTTGTTTGGGACTCACTTCTGAGTTTACACAGGCCCCTCAGATGGCTAATGCAGGTGAGGGGTGAGAATCCTAAACTATTGAGGTTGTCCATCTCCCTACAAGGAATGGACTTTATGGTGAAACACCGCCCAGGAACTGATCACACCAATGCTGATGTTCTTTCCAGGTTTTTCTGCCTTAGTGATGAGAACTCTCAGTGGGGTTGGGTAGTTCTTCCCACTTTCAGTTGGAGGGGACACGTGTTAGACCTGGCAGCTCTTAGTGTGATTTCCCTGTACTTTTTTGCTTCTTGCCTTCTGTTTTTGCATCCTGTGCTGTAATTCATTTTTGCTGGTTTTGATACTTGTAACAGAGTTGTTCGGCCCCTATGGGATATTGTGAGTACGGGGCCGACAACTAAGTACCCCGGGGGCACTCTTGGAAGTCCAAGGAACTGGAGCATCTGCGCAAACCCGAATAGCCGGGAGGAGGAAGCGATGCAAGGCGGAACCGAAGGAGAGGAGGAAAAAAACATGAGTATAAAGAAGGAGCAGCAGCAGATACTGGAGAGAGAAGACGCGAGCGAGAGAACGCCGAAGACACTGAGTCCCGGAGAAGGAGATGGAGATGCGTGCGATGAAGAAAGGACAAACGAACCGATCATCCCAACGAGAGAGGAACCAGCTTTGAGAGGAAACGAGAGAACTTACCACATCCCTGGCGGGACGTGGCTCATGCAGGTACGTGACTGCATATATAATCCCACAAAGTATTTGTGGAAGTGGGGAGGAGGGGAGGACAGGCTGAGGGAGGGAGAGGGAGAAGCTTAACATTGAGCAGAAAGGGAGAAGTGGTTGTTTTAAAAACATGGGCACCACCATTATTGGGCTCCACATTTCACCTGCACAAGTTTGTAATATCAGAGCAACTTAAATGAAGAGACAGTACCACAAGATTTGAGCACTATCCTTCACTATACTAAGAGGAGATTTTTTTTTTCTGCATGGCCTTTCTCTCCCTTTTAAATTCATCTTCTCCTCCCAATCTTTCTTTTCCTCTTTCTCCACACCTCCCCCTGAAAACAACAATACATAAACAGGAAAACCTGGTCCACTTACCGTTTTTCTTTCAAATCTGTTTTCTGTTCCCTGGAAACTGGCCTGCGGATGAAACTACTTCTGATGAGATCCCTGAGATGACATCTAAAAGGCGAAAAGAGAAATAACAATATAGAGAAAGCCTTGGACAAGAACAGAAAGAGCAGAAGACAACAGGAAGGAACAAAGCAAGAAAACGTATTAATTAAGACTGATCCCAACATATAGAAACCAAATAAATAATAACATCCTCATACCATAAAGAGTGATCAGATCCATTCCTTATTCATTTCGAGATAACAGCTAAGAACAACCTACTACATTGGTGTCAGAAGTGGGATATTAGAAGTCCTTTGGAAAAATAAGTGGAAGGATGGAGGGTAAGCCATCATTAGAAGACATGATCCAACATCTGGCTTAAGGACAACGGCATTTACAATTGGTTTGGGAAGAACAAAAATGAGAAGCCCGGAATGACCGTGAGACACTACAAAACGCCTTAAAGAGTCAAGCCACTATAATAGCTAATAATCAATAAGTACATGAAACAGCGCTACAGAAGTGAACAGACACCATCGCTACCAGTCGAGTCCATCCCAATGTCCCAAGTTCTGTACTACAGAAGTTCCTAGAAGGAGAGGATCCTGATGCATTTTTCACTAATTTTGAACGAGTGGCCGAGGATAGGTGGGGACAATATATCGCTCCTTTGCTGACTGGAACCTTACAGGCTGCTTACGAGGCTGTAAATCCTGGAGGTACAACACCATATCCCGGAGATAAAGAAAGTGATTTTGCAACAGGTCAGATTCGATACAGAATATTACCGTATAAAATTTGGGTAGACAAAATGGATTCCTATGGAAAATCCTTGAGCTCTATATTATAGAATCCAAGACCTGGGATTGAAGTTGTAAGTCCCATAGGTGGAGACAGAGACAAAGTAATATGGATCATAATATTAGAGCAATTTTTAGATGCTCTACCTCTGCAAACATGTAATTGGATCAAACAACATCCTAATGTGGATACAACCACAGCTATAGAACTAGTGTGTGCGTTCCATAGAGCCCCTGAGTTTCGACTGGGAAACCAAAAGGGACAGTCTTTGGGAGGACAATTGTCAGTCCATCCCCCCCATATACGACCGATGGAAAATCCGGAGGAAGTACCAATACCCAGAATACCCAACAAAGACCCAAATCAAACACCTCAGTGTTATAACTTACTGAATGGGGACATATAGCACGTAACTGTCCCCATATAATAACCAAACCTGAGCCAATGGAAATTGGAGTCACCCGAGGTAGATTATTTTACACTGGCAAGGAAGTCTCTCACTATGTCAAGGACATGTTAGCAAATGGGAAAACCACTCGGGTGTTGATTGATTCAGGATGTAGTCAATCAGTGATTCGGGCAAACTTAGTACCAAAGGACCTAATAAAGATGAATGAATATGTCTCCATCTGCTGTATCCATGGGGGAATGAGACAATACCCAAATGGCAGAGATTACCATTAAGTGGAAAGGACAAAAAGAACCCCTTATGATGGGATTGATACAGCATTTGGTTGAAGAAGTTATCATAGGCACTGATGTACATTTTCCTGACATCTTAGACAGTGTACGTGTCAGTCAGAAAATAGACTCCTGGTTAAACGAAGCTCTATTTGCCCAAAATCCTATCACCCAGGATAATAAAAAGACAAAATTAAGTAGGGGTGAAAAAAGAGAATTAAAAAGATCCTTCCGCATGACTAACCCGTCTGATTTAAACCCTATAACCCCGACAGACAAAAGAGGGAAAAGCTTAACTTTGAGCAGAAAGGGAGCAGTGATTGTTTTAAAAAAGTGGCACCACCATTATCAGGCTCAACATTTCACCTGCACAAGTTTGAAATATCAGAGCCACTTAAATGAAGAGATAGTACCACAAGATTTGAGCACTATCCTTCACTATACTAAGAGGAGATTTTTTTTTCTGCACAGGCTTTCTTTCCCTTTTAAATTATTCTTTTCCCAGTCTTTCTTTTCCTCTTTCTCCCCACCCCCCCTGAAAACAACAATACATAAACACGAAAACCCTGTCCACTTACCTTTTTTCTTTCAAATCTGTTCTGTGTTCCCTGGAAACCGGCCTGTGGTGGAAACTACTTCTGACGAGATCCCTGAGCCGACATCTAAAAGGCGAAAAGAGAAAGAACAATATAAAGAAAGCCATAGACAAGAACAGAAAGAGCAGAAGACAACAGGAAGGAACAAAGAAGAACAACTAAACAAGAAAACGTTTTAAGACTGATCTCAACATATAGAAACCAAATAAATAATAACATCCTCATACCATAAAGAGTGGTCGGATCCATTCCTTATTAATTTCAATATAACAGCTAAGAACAACCCACTACAATACTCTAGGCACTTTACCACTGCAAACCAGTTCTAAAGTGCAAGTGTTCTCTGTCTGAAAGCTATTGCTAATTGGTTTTCAATGATTGGCACTATTGAGTTACTGGTAAGTCCCTACGATAGTGCACCATGTGTGTGCCTAGGGTCTTTAAATCAAATGCTACTAGTGGGCCAGCAGCACTGATTGTGCCACCCACATGAGTAGCCCAGTAAACAGGCCTCAGACCTACTACTGCAGAGTCTGTGTGTGCATTCAGTTTTTCACTGTCAATTCGACCTGACAATTGTGCATATTTGCCAGGCCCAAATCTTCCCTTTTACTACATGTAAGTGACCCCTAAGGTACGCCCTAGGTAGCCCGATGGGCAGGGTGCAGTGTATTTAAAAGGCAAGACATGTACTGTTAGGTTTTACATGTCCTGATAGTGAAATACTGCCAAATTTGGTGTTCACTGTTGCAAGGCCTATCTCTCCCATAGGTTACCATAGGGATCGCCTTTAAATATCTCTTAAGTGTAGTTTCCCATTGGGAGCAGATAGGGATATGGAGTTTGGGGTTTTCTTTCTTAACCATGCTGTGCCTATGCTTGGCTGCTCAATAAACGCCTGGGTCCGACTGACAGTTGGACTGTTTGTGAATTCACTCCAGACAGTGGCACAAAGGGAGCTGAGTTGTGTCTGCCCATACTGATAAGTCTTCCTGGGCTAGAGTGGGAGGGAGGAGCTGGCACCTGCACTTGAAAGAACTGTGCCTGCCCTTACACAATACAGTTTCCAACCCTCTAGAGTGTGTCTGGGGCAGGGCAAGGAAGAGGTTGCGTCTTGTGCACTACATAGACTTTTCTTTGAAGTTTGCATACTTCAAAGGCAGAAATGAGAATAAGTATTTGACTGCTGACCCCACAACTTTAGATTACTTCTGGATCAAGAGGAGCCTCTGCCAAGGAAACAAGCTTGATGCTTGAGGAGGACCTGCCACTCTGCCTGTTGCTTTGCGGTGCTGGCCTGCTGTTGCTGTATCTGCCTGAAAAGGGAAAGGACTGGACTTTGCTTGCTGAAAACCTGCTTATGATGTTTCTCTAAGGGGTTGGACTGAGCTTGCCCCCTGTTCAGAAGTCTCAGGGACATCAAAGACCTCATCTGGCAGTGCCTGGGCTCATCTGCTGAGAGTTCTGACTTGCTAAATGGTGCCAAATCCAGTCCCTGAGCACCTAGAAGTGGAAGCTGGTAAGCTGCGAGGGAAAATACACGCACCGCTGTGTGCGCATCAGAAAAATCGATGCAGCGCCTGTCCCGTGGCTGACAATTTGATGCGGCGCCTGCCTGGGGGCTGGAGATCAGAATCAGCGCCTGCTTTCAATGTGGACCCTTCGCACAGCGTGTCAGAATTTTTCATGCATCAACCCTGGTGGTCAAATCCTTCAACATCACCACACAGACCTGAGACTGCATGTCCGGAAATCAACACATCCTTTCCGTGCCAGGAAGGAATTGACGCATCGCTTACCCAGTGGAGAAAGAATCGACACACGGCCTCACTTGTGAGTAAGGAATCAATGCATCGCTTGCACGTGTGGCTTTATTTTTGGTGTATACCAGGTACTTTCTGTTGAAACAAAGCACTTATTGATTTCTATGGACTTAGACTCTTTTTACTTTCAAAAAAATCATATCTTTGCTTGTGTGTTTGGAAATTTTGGTGTTTTGGTATTGTTTGATTTAGATAAATATTGGCTATTGTTTTCTAAACTGGTGTGGAGTCCTTTTGTGGTGTTTTCACTATCGTACTGTGTGTTTTGGTACAAATACCTTACACATTGCCTCTGAGATATATCTGACTGCTTGTGCCAAGCTACTAAGGGGGTGAGCAGGGATTATCTAATCTTACCCTGACTAGAGTGAGGGTCCCTACTTGGACAGGGTGCAAATGGACTGCCAACTCGAGACCCCATTTCTAACATTAAATCTTCTCTGGATCAAATAATGCAGTATGATGAGATAGAGCTCCTGTAAGGAAATAGATTGGCTCAATTTTGGTGATACAACAAGCAATAATCCTATTCCACACAAAAAGCTGCAACCATGAAACACAACTAAGCATTTCCTCATATTAGATATATATTATGTAATAGTTTGAATCAACACTGGATTATGCTGAGTTCCCGGCCCTGCACACTCACTCACTGTGTCAGTTATCCTTCTGACGCATATGTTTAACCAGAGAGCAAGGATTTGTGGTGAGTCAAGAAATACATACAAATTCACCATACAGCAACATTTGATTCGTAGTATGTGATTGTATTTAAAGACAGAGACAAATCATTAATCCAACAAAAGTGCTCGTTCTGGGCCCAGGACGGCCCGCGAGGGGTGGTGTGCAAAACTGGCAGAGCAAGCTGGTAGAAATCCAATCAATTGAAAAAATAAACAATGAAATACGCAAACTCAGGACTTCCAAGAAGTAAAGAAAAAGTGGTGAGCTTCAATCACAACGCATTTCGGCTGTCTCCACAGCCTTGATCATGTGCATTACACATCCAATCATTGACAGTTAAATACAATTGTATTCAGTCGTATAGAAACAGAACCAGAGAAAGAGGAAGGGAAGCAGAATGTAATTGTTAATATCAGTGTGGCTTAGCGTGTTTGATTGAATACACATGTAGCAGTGCTAGAATCTGCCACACGTTCATGGTATGTGCCATGTTCCTATTAAATCCAGGAAGTTTTAAAAGGGAAGGAATTTTGCTGTGAAGAAAGGTTTTAACTGGGCCTGAAGCACAGCGCCATCACTCCAGAGTGCCCATAAATTATTTTACAGAATAATAGATCTCCAAGGGCATTTTAATGGATTTAATGTCAAGAATGAAACATTCACACACTTACGCAAGCAACACCACACACTCATTTGCGTGCACGCACACACTCACACATTCATGAACACCCCCCCCCCCACACACAACACCCCGCATCCCCCTCCCCTGTCTGAAACCCAAATTACCTGAATCCAGGGGGTCTTCCGGCAGGGGACGGGACGGGGTGCTGCTACCTCGGCAAAGGTACTCAAAATAAAATAAGTTCAGAGGTATCCTGCAGGCAATTACGGTTTATGACATGATCGAAAAGATAAAAAAGTGCAAAGTCTGTTGATTTTCATCTTCCCTTTCCTGCAGGATTTAGAGGACAATGGGGGTTATTCTAACTTTGGAGGAGGTGTTAATCCGTCCCAAAAGTGACGGATTTACCACCAGCCGTATTACGAGTCCATTATATCCTATGGAACTCGTAATACGGCTGGTGGTATATCCGTCACTTTACCGTCACTTTTGGGACGGATTAACACTCCTCCAAAGTTAGAATAACCCCCAATGTCTCCTCATGGTTTGTATGAATAGGATGTATGTGAGTGGAATGCATGCACATGAAATCAGAAAGTGACATCAACATCATACTGTTTAAAAGAAAGAGATCAAAGTGATCTCAGACCGGTCTTGAAGAAAGCCACACAGCACTTACGGATACAAGTGGTGGCTGAAACATTTAGACCCATAGTTGCTGGCATACTTATTCCTCTGGAGCCTCATTTCTGTTTTTATCCTTGGCAAAGGTCCTCAAAATAAAGTAAGTTCAGAAGTATCCTGCAGGAATTTTTTAATTCTTAAATCACCTATCCTAAGTGCTACCTTGAAGGTGAAGGTGAAGATGAAGCCTGTCTGGATACGCAAAGATTTCTAGGCAAGGACTGATTGATGAAGTATGCCACTAAAAGCTTGTAGTGGGTGAAAGTCTTTTTTATAACACCTTTCGGGTGTCCTTGCTTGTACAAAAGATGGAGACTTCAAGTTTCTAAAGAGGGTTGTTTCTTGTGTATATCATTCTGCATTTTGAGAATGGCTGTTCATGTGCTACAGCTGATTAGAAGCAGAATGCCAAGAACCTTTTTTTCAACTGTTTTCCAAAACTACGGTATTTAGATATTGGTTAGACATCAGAAGCTCGTCTAAAATTTTAGAGACTGGTTGAAAAGATTTTATATTGGCACACCTCAACATTTATATGAACAAACTCAACAATGTCCTTTATTTAAAAGGTAATGTCGTGTTGCAGTAGAAGCATAGTCTACTGAGAACAATGTTCAGGAAATAAGTTGAATGAAAACATAATCCAAGTTACACAGCCTATTTCTATTTGGTGATATTCTGTGATACTTCATAATCGTGAAGCCCAATTTATGGGGCTGGCATACTTTTATCCAGCATATAACCTGCCAAAGGAAACACATGATTTACAAGGCTGGCATAATTTATGTTTATTAAAATACAAAGGATTTGATTTTGGTGGGCTAGCTAGGGTCACCAAGACAGAGAAGAGAATGGTCAGATTAGTGCCAAACCTTGAGACAAAAATGACACATAACTGTCTAAAAGAGTATTTGGAAAGCAAAGAGCAGAACCCCTTGTGTATTTTCTCTCAGTTTTGTTGATCTTGCAGGACAGGATGGGTATTAAAATTAAGGAGACATAAATGTGGTGGCATGTAATAGAACGTGTGAAAACCTGGTTATGCGTAATGAGATGCAGCATTAAGGACTTGCCTTTATCCCTTACTGTAGGATGCAAGGAAGACCTTAGGCATGCAGGTAGCATGGACACTACTAGGTTATATTTTGTCAACTTGATATACATGACTATGTAAAGCTTGAATGCATTACATACCAATAGCATGGGCAGTGCAGATGTTCCCCTGCCCAGCACCCGCAAAATGTGCACTGTCTGCTGTGCAGACAGTGTGCATATCAAGGTTGTTGGTGCCCCCAGAGTGTGGCAGCATTGCTGCCACTGCTGCTGCACCTTTCCCACTGGGCTGGCAAGGTTTCTGCCAGTCAGCCCAGTGGGAAAGTCCTAATGGGGCCCCCGGTGCTGGCAACCTCCCCGTCTGGTGTTTGGCAGATGGATGTTTCCATCCTCCAAACTCATAATCAGCCCCTCTATGTTGGCATTATGGGGGTCATTCTGACCCCAGCGGTAATTACCGCCATGGCGGAGGTTGGCGGTAGCACCGCCAACAGGCCGGCGGTGCTCCGCCGGGCATTCTGACCGCGGCGGTACAGCCACGGCCAGAAGCGGAAAGCCGGCGGTGTACCGCCGACTTTCCGCTGCCCGTCAGAATCCTCCATGGCGGCGGAGCGCGCTCCGCCGCCATGGGGATTCTGACACCCCCTACCGCCATCCTGTTCATGGCGGTTCTCCCGCCATGAACAGGATGGCGGTAGGGGGTGCCGCGGGGCTCCTGGGGGCCCCTGCTGTGCCCATGCCAATGGCATGGGCACGGCAGGGGCCCCCGTAAGAGGGCCCCACAAAGTATTTCAGTGTCTGCCTAGCAGACACTGAAATACGCGATGGGTGCAACTGCACCCGTCGCACCTTCCCACTCCGCCGGCTCAATTCAGAGCCGGCATCCTAGTGGGAAGGTTGATTTGCCCTGGGCTGGCGGGCGGTCTTTTGGCGGCCGCCCGCCAGCCCAGGGCAAATCTCAGAATCACCGCCGCGGTCTTTTGACCGCGGTGCGGTGTTCTGACGGCGGTACCTTGGCGGATGGCCTCCGCCGTCCGCCAAGGTCAGAATGACCCCCTATATGTATGTGTACATGCATTGGTTTTTAAAGGTGGGCAGAAGCAATTTAGCAGCATAGCAAAATGTGAGGGAGTTGCCATGGTTACATTTCTGAAAACAAACTTCGGCATGCTTTTAAGTGCACATTTCTAGACTACATCTACATCCTTAAGTAGGTGGAGTTCTATTAAGTAAAAATAGCAGTTTAGTAACAATTAAATGTGAAATCATTATTTGGAGGTTGATGCTTGCATTGTGCACTTTGTTCATGAAAGTGCCTCTAAATACTCCATCTGTGATTCAATGTGGAAATAGGAAATACTTGGTTAAATAAGTTATAACTGGAAGGCTTTGAGCTTCTCTCTGAAATCAGGTCTTTAAAGGAGACTTTGAGAGCAGGAGATGTTTCCAACCGTGTAAGTTCTGAGACAAAAACAACAGATTTTTTTTAAATAAAGATGTACTTTAGTACTCAGAAAAACGATAGGCTGTATGGCAAGGTAGTTTGAATTGTAGAGGTTATTGTTGTTTTATGTATAAAAATAGCTACAGCCAATTGACCTTTCCATTTTAGGCAAAGAATCTTAACTTGGATACTGGCTTCATACAAGACCATAGCAAGACTTTATTGTGTAGAGAAGTAATTATGTAACCCCCATTAAGAAATCTGTTGGTAAATATGATGGATAGTTTGGGCTTCTAAAACCATTACCCCCAAACCTCTCCTCCATATTTAGATCTGGGATTGGTATTCTGGGGAGAAATAATGATTCTGCCATAATTCTGCAAGCATTCTCCCTCGGCAAAAAGTTGTGGATGACATTTCAGGGCATTTTCAGGTGTGGTAGGATTGTCGGAGCACTTTATGCATTTGAAAAATAGTTCCGGTATCCTGAATACAAGACATTTTTTCCACCTAACAGTTACCTATGAAAGCAGAATGAGACTGGTCTGGGGAGGGCAACAGTGCCAAACATAATCACATTGGGCCTCAAGGATTCCTTGAAGTTTTAGATATGTTAGCTCATGATTTTTTTTCGGATAGCAGGCACAGAGACATAATGCTTATGAAACATTATTCAACGAAACTGTACACGCACGTGTGCATATAAATGATTCCTGTAACTAAGAGGCTGCTAAACAGAGGGTATGCTAAGGGAAAATGGAAAAAGGAGCACTGGGTTCTTACCTTTGTTTCTGCTTATTAAGAGCCTTTCAAATATTGACTAGTGAAATGTGTGATGGAAATAAAGAATACCGTAGTTATAAAGCAGAGATTGATATGCAGCTTGTCGCAGGTCTTTACATAAAGATGCGGAGACAAAATTAATTGCATTTTTCACTAAATGCAACTGTTGCTTTCATTGTCTCTCTTTAAGACTGTACAGACATTGAAATGCAATGTTTCATTCTTGACATTAAATCCATGAAAATGCCCTTGGAGATCTATTATTCTGTAAAATAATTTATAGGCACTCTGGATTGATGGCGCTGTGCTTCAGGCCCAGCTAAAACCTTTCTTCACAGCAAAATTCCTTCCCTTTAAAAATTCCTGGATTTAATAAGAACATGGCACATGCCATGAACGTGTGGCGGATTCTAGCACTGCTACTTAGCAAGAACTTTTTAATGAGGGATTTTTGCCTCATATAATTGAATGGTCTGATTTTGAAAACTGTGATGGGTCATTTGTGTCAATGTACTAGACCGATAACAGGCGCAAATAACATTTTCGCCTGTTTGTTAGCGAGTGCTTTTATAGCTGTATACAAAGTATCGTCGCCGATTTTCCGTTTTTTTCGCTCTGGCTGTTACCACAAGCACTGCCTCTGGAGAGAATAGCAAACACAAGACATGTAAAATGTGTGTAACAACATGCGTAAAAAAGAGGCAAATGTTATTTGTGTGCACTATATCCAGCAAAATATTTTTTTGTTTCTCAGTAATAACTATGTTAAAAATGTAGATTACTAAAATATCATGATATTTGCTATAGTAAATATCATAATTTGTTAGTGCATTATTATATTTTTTTATAAAAAGATGCGTTTTATTTTGTGTTAATTTTTGTGGGTTATTTTGTTCCTATCATTTTAATGGTATGTATTTTTTTCAGGTTGGGTTTATTTTAGGGCATAGTGTTTTATTTTTTAAATATCGAAACATTTTCCAGCTCTAATTATTTATTTTTAAAATCGGTAATGTTAGTTTTAATTTACTTGCAATATAATTTTATAATACGCTTTGATGTGTTTTTTGATATTTGTTTAAGAGCTATTGGATTTTTGGGAATTGCGTCACTACTGTTTTAATGTCATGCTAATATTATTTTTTGGTGAGTTCAGGGTAACCTAATGTGGTTGTTGATTATGTTTTCTATTGCATTCTGTTAATATATTTTGGTGTAGTTTTCTGGGGTTTCCCTTTTTATATGTTTTTAACAAAATAATATCTTACAGACATAGGGGCACAACATTTGCCCCCAACCACACTTCCAATGGGCAAAATCCTAGAGCACTGTTTGGGGTCCCTTCCATGGTTTTCTGCTGAGCTTTCCATGGTGCGGTCCCTGCCATAAAAAGCTTGGCAGAAAGGAAGATCCTGATCAGCATGGCGGTGCCGGCATTGGCACCGCTGTGACTGACCACGGCCTTCCCCACCGCTGCCGCCACAGGATCAAAGATCCTGGCGGTTGCGGTAGTCTTGGGGTGTTTCGACTGCCATCCTCATCATCTGGCAGTTGGACCGCAGAGGATGCTGTGGTCAGACCAGGACCACTATACTCATAATCGGGGCCTAAATCTTAGCTCTCCACTCCCACGCCCTGAAATTATGAACTTTACCAAATGTTTGTAGGAATGGAGTTAGAATAGTATATCCCCCATTTATGCACTTTTTCCAAAGTTTATGGGACAAGAGATCGAATAGTATGTCCCTTCCTTTTATGCATTTCCTGAATGCTTGTGGGACTTCAGTTGCTATAATAAATGTAATTCTCTATTTTTTTGCACTTCCCCAAGGTTTTGTGGGACTCTGGTTAGAATAGAATGTTCCCTCCGCCTTGCCTATTTTTTGCTCTTTTCTCAATGTTTGTGGGATTGGAGTGTGAATAATAAATCTTACCCATTCAACAATTTTAGCATATTCCCCAATGTTTGTGAGGCTACGAAAGTAAATCCATCTCCCAGTTAGGTACTTTTCTCAGTATGGGGAAGGGGGTTAAGACAGTATATTTGCCCCATACCACAATATGCACAGTTTGGCTTGTTTGTTCGGTTCGACCTAAAATAGTCATTTTATTATTATAAGATTTTGCTCTTTCCACAATGTTTGTAGGATTGGAGTTAAAATAGTATATTTCCAACCCCCTATTAGTAGTATTTCTCCATAGGCAGTGGGACTGGAATTAGAATAGACAATTTGCTCCTTCACCTAATTATGCATTTTATACAATGTTTGAGGGACTGGCATTAGAGTAGGTAGTCTTAACCTTACAATTTTTTGTACTTTTATCAATAATTGTGAGACTGGAGTCAGAATAGTAAATCTTACTGCACAATTTGATTTTTCTCTAATGTTGACTGGACTGGATTTAGATTACTAATCTACCCCTATTCATGCACTTGCTGCTGCTGATTTGTGGATTGCAGTTTTATTAGTAAAGTAGCAATATGCTATAATTAAAATTTAAAATTAAATAGTAATAGTTAGCAGCACAACATAATCAAATAACTAACTGTTCAATCTATATTACAGTTTAATGAAAACTTTAAAAAATACACATCATAATAAAATTGCAATATGCTAATTTACACATTAGATAATGAAAGTATATTTAATAATATTAAAGAACGGTTTAAAAGGGACAAATGAAATACAAATAGTTGGACATTTATATAGATATATATATGTAAAAAAAATTAAAATAGGGTCAGGCAATAAGATACATTTCTTAAATGTGTTTTTACATCAAAATTATTCGAAGATGATATGGAAAAACATTTAGGGCCCCATTAGGAATTCGGCGGGCGGGAAGACCTGTTCCCTGAACATCCGACAGGGAGGTTGCCACCACGCTGGCTATCTCCCTGCCATACCCAATAAGACTTTCCCGCTTGGCTGTCTGGTGGAAAATGAAAATTCTGCCAGTCAGCCTAGTAGGAAAGTGGCACCAGCATTGTCTCCTGCTCAAAATCGAGCCAGTGGCAATGCTGTTGCCTGCAGGGTGCACCAGAAGAGAGTGAACATTGTGAGGGTGCAGGGCAGGGGGACCCCTGTACTGCCCAAGCCAAGTGCATGGGCAGTGGAGGGGCCCCAGCTGTGGCCCTCTGCACCTGTTCTCCAACAGCCTTTTCATGGCGGCAAAACCGCTATGAAAAGGCTGGCGGAGAACCAGGTTGTAATCAGCAGGGTGGTCCTGCAGCCAGCTCCGCCTTGGCTGATTCTAACCTGCACCCACCGTCAGTCCATCGGGATTTCTGAACCTGACGGAGATGGTGGAACGCTGGCCGTCTGACTGCCAAGGTCTTAATGTGGCAGTCGGACCGACACAACAGCAGCAGTCCTGACCGCTACCGGTCTTAGTCTTAAGACCACCAGCCTTATAATAAGGCCCTTAAATATTTTTCCTTATCAGGAATATATTTACAAAATGTAAATTCTGTAATGATCAGGTTTTGTTATGTGTGTAGAGTGTATTACATTTTTTCTACTTTAAGAAAATTGTGTATATTTACAAAATTCAAATTACACTATTTTTACATTTGTTGCAATATATTTGTAGTCTCTTTTTTCTTTTTTGCTTGCCATTTTGGGCCAGATGTATCATGAAATGGCCTTGCGAATCACAAATATTCATTTTTAAGAAATTGCTATTTCCGAGTCGCAATAGGCCATGTATCATAATTGCGATTCGGAATTAACGATTTTTTAAAAATCGCTATTTATGGTTTGCGAGGCCCAAATACCAAATCGCAATTTGCATTTTTGCAAATTGCTATTCGGTAATTGAAAATCGCAAATTGCGAGAACGCACACCTGGAGGAGCCTGATGACATCACAAGTAGGAAGTGAGTCATCCCAGGCAGTTTGCAGGTGCCACACCCAAACCAGCACTTAGAGAGAGTCAGCCCAGCCACACTGAGCAAGTCTCTGAAGAAGGCAGCACAGCAGAACAACCATGGACACCTCTGCCCAGGGAAAGGAGAAGGGAGAAAGGAAGCGCAAGCTGAAGTTTAGTGAGCAAGAGCTGGAGGTGCTCACAGAGGAGGTGGGTAGGAGCCATGACCGGTTGTTTGGCAAAAGCTCACTCTAGGTGCCTAAGAGTGAAAAACGCAGACTCTGGGCAGATATCCAGACAAAGATCTGCGCTGTTGGAGTGGCACAGCGCTCTGTTGAAGAAATCAAGAAGAGGTGGTACGACCTGTGGTCTGTTGCCAAGGAGAGGGTGGCAGACGACTGCAGGAGGCCAGGAGCACAGGAGGCGGACCACCCACAGAGACACCCTCCACCCCGATAGAAGACCTAGTGGAGTCCACACTCCTCCCGGAAGCAGTCAGTGGGGTCACTGAGATTGACACCTCCAGCACACCAAGTACCAGTAAAGGTAAGAATATTGAATTGTAACCCCATATGTGTATGCACAAAAGCCCCTTAGGAATTAGCAAGTAATATAAAACATTGTGAGAAGTAATCCATTCCACATCTTAGAAGCAGCACAACAATGCCTTATGGGAGTGGTGGTCCACAACCCAGAGCTGAAAGTAGCACATACAATGTAAGAGGCAGAGCGACACACAGAAGAACACTACACCCACAACACAGTGAAGAGAAGAAACTGTACCTTTGTTACCATTGTGTGACCTTAATTTTAACAAACATAACTGACATGCAGGTGGGCCAGGCCCAGCAGCCACAGCATGTGCCAGTGCAGGGGAGACAGACACCCATCCTGCTTCAGACTCCAACACGAGTGAGTCTCAGAACATTGCGCCACTCCGACGCAGGGCTAGGGCACTGCCACTGCCAGAACTGAGTCAGGCTCTGATGAGCAGCAGGAAGGCTCACAAACACCGCCCCCAACTGGCAGAGGCACCCAGCTGCAGGAACCCCGTTCGCAGCAGACCACAGCACCCCTCAGGATGCCTACATATGCAGATGCACAGGCTTATGAGGCAGGTGAGGGAACATCCTTATTTGGAGGCCTGGAATTGGCTATGTTGCAGCAGCAGCGCCTGCAAAATAAAAAAGATCACGGCATTACAAAGGCAGATGCAGCAACATAATGCAAACATGGGGGGCCTGCATCGCCAGCTGGAGTGCCTGAATGCCAACATTGAACAGCTGCATGAGGGACAGGTCCAGGCATCGCAGGACACAAGGGAGCTCACTACTGTTGTGAGGGAACTATGTCAGGAGCTGCACCATGAGAAAGTAAGCCACCGCAGGCAGGAGCAACGCTTCATGAGCATGTTTGGAGGATTTTGTCGCTCTGTGACTAGGCTGGCTAATTCCACCTCCCTAATATCACGTAGCAGGGATGTGGCCCAAGGACCTGTACAGATCACTAATGTGATAGACAATATAATGGGAAACTGGTCAGTCACACCTAGCAAGCTTGGACTCGGGGACACAGAGGACACATCCAGCCTCAGCAGCCTAGCTGTGCCCGCAATGGACACCAGACATCGCAGTGCCAGGCACAGCACTGCCACAGAGGCAGACAATCGAGGTGCCAGTGAGGCAACTGCACACTCGAGTGGCGTGCGTGGCCGAAATAAGTGACTGTAGTGGCCACAGGGGACTGTATGTATGTCTGGAATGAGGTCACTATGAAGGAATAGTGCTTTATTGTGAACTGCTATTGTTTTTTTTCACAATTACTTTTGTTGGTATTCGTTGAACTTACATTACCTGACATTAAGGTAATAAATTTACTCACTACAGGTACATTTGTCAGTGGATTTGTGTTTTCATACTCACATCTGAAATGGTCGTGTGTGATGTCTTTTCCTTCCCTCTGCTGCGCTGGGCCTGTCTGCTGGCTGTAGGGGTGGTATGGGATCATCATCCTCATCTGAGTCTGGCTCCGATATTTCCACAGGTATGCCCCTGGTGGTAGCTATATTGTGCAAGATTGCACAAGTAGCCACTATTCTACATGTTGTATCTGGGCTGTACTGTAGTGCCCCTCCACTTTTGTGGAGGCACCGGAAGCGACTCTTCAGCAGGTCAAAGGTGCGCTCCACCACGTTGCGGGTCGCCCTGTGTGCTGCATTGTATCTCCGTTCTGTGGTGTTGCAGGATTTAGGTAGGGCGTCATCATGTAGGTGCGCACTGCGTAGGCACTGTCTCCTGGAAGGGACAGAGGGTATATTGAGTAATTGAGCCATCTGACATCAGCACGCCATCAATGCACCAGTGTACAGAGGGACAATACCAAGGAGATATCCTTCACCAAACTCCCCAGCTAGCAGTCTTGTGTGAATCCCGCTGTGGCGAAAGATGTATGAATAATGGGTGCTCCCTGGGTACCTGGCCACGAGATCAGTTATGATGTAGGAGGCATTGCATATCACCTGTATATTCACTGAATGTTGGTATTTACGGTTGCGGTGCACATACTCTGTGGCTGATGGTGGACAGATTGCAACATGTGTCACATCTATGGCACCTAGGACATATGGGAACTGTGCTATCTGGTAGAAATCTATTTTTGTCCGCTGTATTTCCTGTGGGGTGTGGGGGGATCTGATGTATTCTGCTTAGCATGGCGTTAATAAATGTATTGAAAAATCTAGAGCGGGTACTCTGTGAGACCCCTCCAGCTGCTGCTATGACCCCTTGATAGCTTCCTGAGGCGAGTAGGTGGAGGGAGCATAATACCTGCACATGGGTGGGGATGCTATGAGTCCTATGTGTTCTGAGCTGCAGTATGGTTGTAGCTCAGCTATCAGATCAAGTTTCATGGCAGAGCTCAACCTATACCTCTCAAATACTTCCTCCTCTGTCTGGTCAAAAAGTCTAATGCGCACTCTGAAAATGCGCTCCTGTCTCCTCCTCCCTCTCCTCAAACCTGCCAAGATCCTCATCCTCCTCGCCATGACGTAGAGTGCAGCCATTGTGGAAAAGAGTCTGAGGCATTCTGGGCCTCTTTAAATAGGTTGCACCTGGTTACCACCTGGTTTCACTTAGTGACATTTTGCATGTGCAAAATGCCATTCTGCGAAAAATCGCGATTTGCGATTTTTTGATGCATCGAATTGCGACTTGGGTTTTGCGATTTGCATTTTGCGCCTCGCAATTTCCTACTTGAAACAACGAATAGCAAAATGTGACTCGCAAAGATTTCTCATTTTTGGTCTGCAGGTGCCTTTCATGCATCACAGACCACGTTTTTGCATTCGCAAACAGCCAAATTTTGCGATTCACACCGTTTGCGAACGCAAAAATCTTTGATACATCTGGCGCTTTGTTTCTTAATATGCCTATTGTATAGTGTTTTCTTCATTTGATTGCACAGCAGTTGTCGATGCATGGGACTAGAGGTTCTTGTTTCATTGGATTAGGTAAAAATTTTGATATGAATTTGAAATAAATATGTTGGCCTGATTCAGTTTTTATCATTTCAGTATAATTTGTTGTTTGTATATGTGGATGGTTAACAAATACTAGGAGCAAGCTAGTGGGTACTTGGTGTATTAGTGTAGGAATCATGTGGGATAATGATTTAATAATTGTTTATTTGAGGGTTTTAATGAACTGTGACTACAGTTATAGCCTCTTTTCACATGTTTTAAGTATTGTTTGAGAATGCTGGGGTAAGGGTGTGATTATGTATTATTCTAGAAAGAAAAATAAATCCATCTGATGTAGTGTTTATAAATATTTGTAATGTTTATTTAATGAAATGTGTTGGAGGTTTTTGCTATCCAACTATTTTTTTATTAAGGGCCTTATTACGAGGCTGGCGGTCTGAGGACCGCCAACCTCACAGTGGTGGTTGGAACGCAACAGCTGTGGTGGTCCGACTGCCACATTAAGAGGTTAGTGAGCAGCCCCGCCAACCTCCCACGTCCCCGCATGATCAGTGATCCTGATGGGCTGACCGCAGTCCTGGTTGTAATCAGACAGGGCGGCGCTGAACTCATTACAGCCTTGTTCTCATCCAGCCTTTTAATGGTGGTCTCACCACCATGAAACGGCTGGTGGAGAACAAGTGTAGAAGGCTACAGGGGTCCCCCTGCCCTGCACCCTTGAAATGCACACTGTGTGCTGTGTGCAGACAGTGTGCATTTCAAGGGTGCTGGTGCACCATGCGTGCAGCAGCATTGCCGTCGGCTCAATTATGAGCCGGGAACAATGATGCTGCACTTTTCCCACTGGTACCCACCCGTCAGCCCAGTCCTCAAGTCGTAATTGGGTGGTGGGGAGACCGCCACTTTGATCGCAGTCTTCTCACCATGGGTCTGGCGGCTGGGTTTTCTGACCACCAAACTTGTAGTCAGGCCCTTTGCCATCTAGGTTTGGTTTATAAGAGATTTTTTAATAATTTCTTGGATTTTGAAGGTTATTGATTGATTAGACATGAAACTTCACTTTTTGAAGTAGTTTTATCATTTTTTGGGGACATACTTTTTGCATTATTTACAAAAGCAGAACACTGTACTTGTATTTGCATTTTCCTCAGCATCAGAACTGTGAGTTTATTCATTTAGTTAGTTTTCCACCTCAAGTGTAAATAAATGTATATTGTTTCACTTTTTGCAATATTATCATGGTTGAAATTTTTTATTTACTCTAAGATAATTTCTTATTGTTTTTATATTGTAGTATGTGTCTGTTTTATATTTATGTTATTGTGACATATTTTGAACAATATTTTTAAACTAAGATTCTTATAATGTATAATTGTTTCTGGTTGTTCTGTTTACTGGATGGGTAGTGTTTTCTAATTTATAATTATTTCAGGATAATTGATGAATGTGATAATTATTTCATTTTTGTAATTGTTATTTATTTGTTTACATGGTTAATATATTTTTGAGTAGTGTAATACATTTTAATTTCATGTTATAAGATATATTGTATTGTTGTATTGAGTGGGTAGTGTATTAAACACACACACATATATATATATATATATATATATATACATAACTGAATACATGATATTAACTGATTAATGTAAGTATGTGCATGGGTTACCTGGAAATTATTTTTATGTTTAATTTTAAATATTAAAATGTTGTTTTAAAAAAAATATTTTCTTTATTGCTCATGGGTTGTGTGGTGTATATTAATCAGCTCATCTATTAAATATGTCAGTTATTACATGGAAATCTTGAATTTAGCATATAATTGAATGCATTTTGTGAACAATATGATTTTGGGCCTCATTATGAGTTTGGCTGTCCCAGGATGACCATGTTGGCGGTGGCAGTCATGCCTCCAACAAGCTGGTGGAGAAAATTACCAAATAATGACTTCAGCGGTATTCCCTACAGAATGCAGCCAAAGCGCTTCCGGCTGCGCCACTGCAGTCAGACCGCCACAGACGACTGAAGGCACCTGCAGGCCGGCGAAGACCATGGTTCTGCCACACATAATATGAGGCTGCACACCACCAATATTTCCGCCACAGTCACACCACCATGGAAACCCTGACGGAAAAGAACTCTATAAAAGGAGACACATCTTCAGGAAGCCATACATGTCTGAAGCCGCAATGGAACCAGAACTAGATGTCATCCTGCTGCTCCTGCTTGCAGAAAGACTTACACAACAATCCATTGGGAAGGGAGGGTGAGGGCGATACTCACATGTAACCGTACACTGACAAGCAAACTCACATACATCCAGACAGACAACCGCACATACACAGTACACACACTACAGCCAGCACAAACACACACGTCAAAAAGATACACTTACACACAGAAACACAGCACAGGTCCTGTCTCACACAATAACACACAACAGGTCACAACAACACCACAACCACACTATTGTCAACACATTGGCAAGTACTCACAATAGACGCTATCCAGGGACACATCCCACATAAAACACAACCTACAACCAACACTGAATGAACACACACAATTACACAATCAAACAGCATACCAATCAATAATCACATCACACACACAGTGCAGCATACCTGCCATCACCTGCACAAAACACACACACTCATACAGTCAAAGCAGACAAAGCTACACACAGCTACAAAAACATGTCAACACAAACACCACACAATTCCATGACAACAACATGTCTGCTACATACAAATGCCCATCACACAACATACACCCTATCTCTGGGTGACAAAAGCACCCCATACAATCACACATACTGGCCATACAATACAGGAAGCACAAGCACCATACAAACACAAATGCTGACATACAACCAATGTCAAAGCAAAATACAAACGCTGTGGGATAGCGTAACTGGATGGACGGAATACTGAACCAATCAAATATTCACCCCCAGTCACAGATCTGGGTTTAATCCCTCCATTATTTTGCTCACCATGCCACCCCAGTTTGAACCCAGCCATATGCAAATCAGTCTTGACCCTGTTCCACATGGGAACAGTCCAGCCCGAACTGCCAGGCCAGGTTCTCCCTGGACCGGAAACAAGCATCCTGGGACCGGTTTCGGGGTTTCACCCCTCCTCAGCCAGGCTAGCTTGAATCCAGTGGCACAGTGAGCCCGGGACCCACGTCTGGGCATACCCGGCGCACTTAGGGCGGCAAATGCAAAGCAAAATACAAACGCTGTGGGATAGCGTAACTGGATGGACGGAATGCGGAACCAATCAAACATTCATCCCCAGTCACAGATCTGGGTTTAATCCATCCATTATTTTGCTCACCATGCCACCCCAGTTTGAACTCAGCCATATGCAAATCAGTCTTGACCCTGTTCCACATGGGAACAGTCCAGCCCGAACTGCCAGGCCAGGTTCTCCCTGGACCGGAAACAAGCATCCGGGGACCGGTTTCGGGGTTTCACCCCTCCTCAGCCAGGCTAGCTTGAATCCAGTGGCACAGTGAGCCCGGGACCCACGTCTGGGCATACCCGGCGCACTTAGGGCGGCAAATGCAAAGCAAAATACAAACGCTGTGGGATAGCGTAACTGGATGGACGGAATGCGGAACCAATCAAACATTCACCCCCAGTCACAGATCTGGGTTTAATCCATCCATTATTTTGCTCACCATGCCACCCCAGTTTGAACCCAGCCATATGCAAATCAGTCTTGACCCTGTTCCACATGGGAACAGTCCAGCCCGAACTGCCAGGCCAGGTTCTCCCTGGACCGGAAACAAGCATCCTGGGACCGGTTTCGGGGTTTCACCCCTCCTCAGCCAGGCTAGCTTGAATCCAGTGGCACAGTGAGCCCGGGACCCACGTCTGGGCATACCCGGCGCACTTAGGGCGGCAAATGCAAAGCAAAATACAAACGCTGTGGGATAGCGTAACTGGATGGACGGAATGCGGAACCAATCAAACATTCACCCCCAGTCACAGATCTGGGTTTAATCCATCCATTATTTTGCTCACCATGCCACCCCAGTTTGAACCCAGCCACATGCAAATCAGTCTTGACCCTGTTCCACATGGGAACAGTCCAGCCCGAACTGCCAGGCCAGGTTCTCCTTGGACCGAAAAAAACATCCTGGGACCGGTTTCGGGGTTTCACCCCTCCTCAGCCAGGCAAGCTTGAATGCAGTGGCACAGTGAGCCCGGGACCCACGTCTGGGCATACCCGGCGCACTTAGGGCGGCAAATGCAAAGCAAAATACAAACGCTGTGGGATAGCATAACTGGATGGACGGAATGCGGAACCAATCAAACATTCACCCCCAGTCACAGATCTGGGTTTAATCCATCCATTATTTTGCTCACCATGCAACCCCAGTTTGAACCCAGCCATATGCAAATCAGTCTTGACCCTGTTCCACATGGGAACAGTCCAGCCCGAACTGCCAGGCCAGGTTCTCCCTGGACCGGAAACAAGCATCCTGGGACCGGTTTCGGGGTTTCACCCCTCCTCAGCCAGGCTAGCTTGAATCCAGTAGCACAGTGAGCCCGGGACCCACGTCTGGGCATACCCGGCGCACTTAGGGCGGCAAATGCAAAGCAAAATACAAACGCTGTGGGATAGCGTAACTGGATGGACGGAATGCGGAACCAATGAAACATTCACCCCCAGTCACAGATCTGGGTTTAATCCATCCATTATTTTGCTCACCATGCCACCCCAGTTTGAACCCAGCCATATGCAAATCAGTCTTGACCCTGTTCCACATGGGAACAGTCCAGCCCGAACTGCCAGGCCAGGTTCTCCCTGGACCGGAAACAAGCATCCTGGGACCGGTTTCGGGGTTTCACCCCTCCTCAGCCAGGCTAGCTTGAATCCAGTGGCACAGTGAGCCCGGGACCCACGTCTGGGCATACCCGGCGCACTTAGGGCGGCAAATGCAAAGCAAAATACAAACGCTGTGGGATAGCGTAACTGGATGGACGGAATGCGGAACCAATCAAACATTCACCCCCAGTCACAGATCTGGGTTTAATCCATCCATTATTTTGCTCACCATGCCACCCCAGTTTGAACCCAGCCATATGCAAATCAGTCTTGACCCTGTTCCACATGGGAACAGTCCAGCCCGAACTGCCAGGCCAGGTTCTCCCTGGACCGGAAACGAGCATCCTGGGACCGGTTTCGGGGTTTCACCCCTCCTCAGCCAGGCTAGCTTGAATCCAGTGGCACAGTGAGCCTGGGACCCACGTCTGGGCATACCCGGCGCACTTAGGGCGGCAAATGCAAAGCAAAATACAAACGCTGTGGGATAGCGTAACTGGATGGACGGAATGCGGAACCAATCAAACATTCACCCCCAGTCACAGATCTGGGTTTAATCCATCCATTATTTTGCTCACCATGCCACCCCAGTTTGAACCCAGCCATATGCAAATCAGTCTTGACCCTGTTCCACATGGGAACAGTCCAGCCCGAACTGCCAGGCCAGGTTCTCCCTGGACCGGAAACAAGCATCCTGGGACCGGTTTCGGGGTTTCACCCCTCCTCAGCCAGGCTAGCTTGAATCCAGTGGCACAGTGAGCCCGGGACCCACGTTTGACAATGTTCAGCATTCTGTCCATCACTTGTTGTTTTTGCTTTGTCGCCCTAAGTGGGAAGGGTATGCCCAGACGTGGGTCCCGTGCTTCCCATGCCACTGGATTCAAGCTAGCCTGGCTGATGAGGGGTGAAACCCCGAAACCGGTCCCAGGATGCTTGTTTCCGGTCCAGTGAGGACCTGGCTTGGCAGTTCGGTCTGGACTGTTCCCATGAGGAACAGGGTCAAGACTGATTTGCATATGGCTGGGTCCAAACTGGGGTGGCATGGTGAGCAAAAGAATGATGGATTAAACCCAGATCTATGACTCGGGGTGAGTGATTGACAATGTTCAGCATTCCGTCCATCACTTGTTGTTTTTGCTTTATACAACCAATGTCAGCCAGGAACAACCCTAACCTAGTAAAAGAAATGCAGGACAAGATGTAACCATGGAACCAACAACTGGTTGGTGTGAACATATTTTAAACCATAAATATTAATTCCAAGGCCATAGGCCAGTCCACAGACACAATAATGTGCATCAAAGGGACATATTGGTGCCCGATCTTGACTCCTGACTGCCACGTAACCTCCACAGGTAGGTCATCAATGGGATAGGCAGGTACCTCAGGGATTATCTGGGGGAGTGGCAGACAGGGGAGTGTGTTGGGTTTAGGCTTGGGAGGGGGGCTTTGGGATTTGGCTTGGGGGTGTTTAGGTTTAGGTTTGGGGAGGGGTGGGCCTTCATGGGAGGGGTAGACGTCTTGGTGGGGGGTGGGCATGGGTACTTGCATGCGGTAGGAGAGGCATTGGAGGTGGAAGGGATGGACTCTGGGAGGGTAACAGCACGTTTAGGGGTTTAACAGAGAGAGGAGTAGGGAAAAGGGAAAACTCAGAAAGGAAAGATATTTTAGACACATGGCGGCGGTTAGAGCAAAAGAGTTTGGGTGTGGAGGTAGGGGGAGTGGTTGTATGAGGTGTTGGTGTGGATGTCTCGGGAGAGGTATGTTTGTGGGTGGTGGTGTCTGTTGGGTGGGTGAGTGAAGGCATTTATGTGTTTTGGGCTGGGGTGGAGGTGCTAGGAGATGCTGTGGCGGGTGTGTGGCTGTCTGTTGGGGTGGTGTCTGCAGGTATGTGGATATGCTGCATGTATGAGTGTCAGGGGTTGTGGTGTCTGCAGGTGTGGTGACTGGAATCAATGTCTGAGGGTCTGCTGTGGTGCTGTGTGTGGGTAGGATAGATGTAGTGGCTGGAACTGTGAATGTTAGTGTGGTGTCTGTGGTGTCTTCAAGTGTGTCTGGTGTGCTGTCTGTGATGCTGGGGGTGGGGGTTGTCAGGGCAGGTTGTGACTGTTGCTGTGTATGCATCTGAATATTGCATGTGTGTATGCCAGTAGTGTGGCCTATGGTGCTTTGGTTTGTCTGAGCTATCCTTGGATGTTGAGGGGGATGCATGCCTGTAAATATGTGTGCTTTGGCTGGGTCAGGGAAAGGGGATTGGGGATTGGGAAGAGAAAGGTGAAGGGGGGATGGTAGACAAAGGGTGACTGGGTGCTGTCAGTGTGGAGGCCAGAGCCTACAAGGATCTCTGTAGACCAGCCAGTGCACCATGAATACCCTCTGTTGGATTTGAGTTTGCAGTTCCTGGATGGCATTCACAATTGTTGACTGACCCACAGAGATCGACCTCAGGAGGTCAATAGCCTCCTCACTGAGGGCAGCAGGGCTAACAGGGGCTGGGGCAGAGGTACGGCCAACTGGGTGGGGAGCTACAGGGAGGGCAGTGGTAGAAAGGGGGGTGGTGGACAGAGATGGTGCTGGGGTGGTCCCAGATGGGTCCACCACCACCAGGGAGTGTCCACTGGAGGAGGATTCTGAAGATAATGAGATGGATTCTGTCTCCCCGTGGCACTCCCGTCGCCCTCTGACCCACTGGGTCCCTCGGTATCAGTTGTATCATGAATTGAGGTCCCATGGCCAGCAACTTCCCCACTGGGCTCTGCCCAGTATCCTTCAACTGCTGATGCTGATACTGATGCTGGAAAACAGGAAGGGTCATCACATTCTTTTCATAGACTAACATCGCACTGTACACATCATTCACATTATATCCAGTTGTATTACACTCCCAGGAAGTACCAGGTTAGTGCCAGCATCATGTCACAACAACATACTATCTATACCCATACATTACAACAATGCCACACACCATCTAAGTCACCTATCACACACCTACTACACCATGATATCAGTAGAGCTATCACACAAACCATTCCATGACAACCTGATTTGGCAACATTATTCTGGGTCCCTATCCACAGCAATATATTCAACCAACAACCAAGCAATGGGAAATAGTGGTAACATTAATTTCTGCATATCACATACACAAAATCCACACATATCTACATTATTAGCTGATGTCATGTCCCAGGAAAGGAACATCATCAACACAAGCCAGCATGTTGCATGCAAGCCAAAACTATTTCATGTCACAGAGTCCACAACCTTCACAATTGAAATCTGCAAACATGCAGCCACTATATTTGGCATTTCTTAATTTGGAGTATGATAGCGTCTAAAGACATGTCACCAACACATGCACCAATAGTGATGAAGGAAAGGATGATACATACTTTGTTGTCCTACTCATTGTATTTATTCTCTACCTGTAAACAAAGTCTTGTACACTCATAGGGGCCTAATTAACCCATAGCATTTACCCACAGGCAACCACAGGTAGCACACCTACTCCTTAAATATAATGGACACCTGTCACATGCATGAAGGCCACATACAGTACAATGTATCACAATGAGTGGTAACAACAATAGCCCAATGTGGCAACATCACTGTCCACACTTCAGACATGAGTAGTCTTACATTTGTATCGGAATTTCTCAATGACATAAAACCACACCTGAGGGTACCATGATAGAGACATACACCTTGCGGCTAGCCAAATGGCTGACTACACATACCATTCCACCCACATGTGAATGTGAACTACAACACCTGCACCACAATGTAGTCAGTGCAAACGATAGGTTTTCATACTAAAATCAATCAAAACATATCCAATATAGTAAAAGAAAGTATGTCTATGGTACATTACAATGTTTGGTGATGACCAAAACCTCACAATGTACACATAATGTTGGCAAAAACCTGTAAATAATGTAACTGTTCGAAAGATGTCTTGGCCTATTTAGCATGCCCACAGCACAATGAATAAGGAAATAGCTGTGTAGCCACTTACCATTCAAATAACATGTACATGGTACTTACATTCAGTGCTCTGATAACAATGTATGTGTTGCAATAGCAGCCAAGCAATATCTCCATGGTTTCAAACATTTAGGATGTCCACTCAAATGAGACATTACAGGGGCCAATGTACAGCCCTCATTTACCAAAAGGGTTCACATCCTAACAGTTCTGAGTATGTTTAGCAAGTATGGCATGTGAAATGTCAGATGGACATCAAAGCCTCACATGAAGCTGTCACTCATCAGAAACCTCATGAAAAGTAGGTATGACTAAAACTTGACAGACTCTATGTTGCACATAGACGTGGATCAAGGGGCATTGAAATGGACAGAGGGCAAATACCTGAACAACTTACCCTCATGATATTGTGAGGATGGATCTGTAGGTGACAAGTAGCAACCAGCAGAGTATATATAGCAGTATAGATGTACACATATGATACAGTCACATGTGCATCATCATATGCTTTTGTACAGAAGGGATAACATAGGAGAGTAATATATACACAATAGTATGTGCACACCTGTGTACCAATGTCGAGAACTTTACATCCATGTGTTCTTTGGAAATCTTTGACACTTTGGACTTACCACATTGTCACAGCTTAGAGTCTTTCACTTCATACACTGACCTTGCAGAGGAATGTAAATGAGCTTAGTCAGTACTCCCCTCCTTGTGGCTGCTGTGCTGCCCTCAAACGCCCATCCACCTCAGGGTAGGCCACCACCAATATGCAGGCCATTAGGGGGATCAAGGTCCCACAGGCACCCCTTCCTCAATGGGAGGACATCCCCAGCTGGGCCTCTGCGGTCTTCCGGGCCCAGCATCTCAGGTCCTCCCACCACTTCCTACAGTGGGTGATCTGCTGGCTGTGGACCCCCTGGGTCGGCACTTTCTTGCCGATGGCACACCAGATCCCCTTTTTCTGGTGGCCATTGACCTGAATGGATGACAGAGGAGAAAGTCATCTCCAACGCACCATCCTCAAACAAGAAGGGTGAAACAAAAATGTGTGCAAGTAGCCCTACAAACACTTTCTTCAACATCCCCTTCTATGTGGAATGACCATCTGCAGGCAGGCCATGTGTGAAGTGGAGTCAGGCATACAACATGCATCTCCAGTACCAGGTCTTGGCTGGAAACATATGACCAGACCACAAGCATGTCTTTAAACATGGTGTAAGTATACAACTATTTTAACCGTCTACCGCCATGACAACATCCTCCGGCGGAGTTAGGTCACTTCCTGATGTCCAGTACAGTAGGTAGGGCAGCTGCCATTTTGAGGCTCATATATGTACGCAAAGGTTTTAAATGTTGTGTCATTGACTAAGATTCTTAGTTGTGAAAATGTTTTAATTGCTGGCTTAATGCAAACATGTAGCAATGTGCATGTAATATGAATAGTATGTAAAAATTAAGGGTCAGATGTCCCAAGAAGGCCTTTTGCGAGTTGGAAATAGCGATTCGCAAAATGCAATGTATCATATTTGCGATTCGGTAATAGCGATTTCTTAAAAAATGCAAATGCTATTACTGAATCGCAAATTGCGATACCGGCCCCATTCGCACCTATGGGCCTATAGGCCCACATTTGCGAATTTTTTGCATTTCCAAAATTGCAATTTCTTAACTGGAAATCGCAGTTTTGTAAATGCAAAACCCCAGGGTGCTGGGGGCCTTAGGCCCCCTCTGCTGCACCCCAAAAAGCTTTTTAGGACATGTAAGGTGCACACATGCCAAAAGGGCATGTGTGCTTTACATGTACATTTTAAAAATGCATTTTAAATGCATTTTTAAAATTTGCACATGATTACCACAAAGTTCAACTGGGCGGTAAATTCCGCATTAAGGAATTGCTTCTTACATGTGCTTAGAAATCGCAAATAAGGAATCCTTTTTTGCGATTTCTTATTTAGAGAGTCGCAATTTGCGACTCTCTAAATAGGGTCCCAATTTTAAGGAATCGCTATTTTAGCGATTCCTTAAACTTGCTTTCAGAATGCCTTTAATACATTCTGAAATGGCTTTTTGCATTCGCAAACGGGCATTCGCACCGTTTGCGAATGCAAAAAGCTTTCATACATCTGGCCCTAAGTATCTTGAGTTCTGTACATGAAACAGTATTGTCAGCAGAGTAATGATGATCTGAACTTCCTATATGTGTTCCAACTATGTTACACATGTTAAGTAAGTTGATGTCACTTTTGCAGTCAATGACAGGTTTATCCATTCAAAGAACATCCTAGGGGTAAGGGGGATCTGATTACAGTAATTAGGCAAATGTTGCCTAGGTATGTGCTGAGTACAACTTTTTCACTGTTTCATGTGACATAATGTAGCGTTATCAGAGACATGGTTGTGATCATACTTAAGACGTATAGATTGAATCATACACATACTTTCTGGTGTTGTCCCACATAGTTACCCTGACATGAGAAGAGCAAGACAACCTCCAGTGTAACGTCCACTAGCAAACCTGCACACAATGGAGGAGTGATATGTCACCCAAATATACTGCCTGGACAGGCACACAGTCATGGATCTCAGTCATCAGTTGGAGCCAGATCTGATCCTGCCATTCATAATCCCAATTGCATACCTCCCATAGTCTATGTCATGTCAGCCCATGTTTAGTCTGGTTTTAAAGGCTGTACTCTCTGCATTGTTGAAAAACTCAGACAGCTACGTCAGGTTTCCCCAATGTGAGGATTTGGCCCACGTTTATGCTTTGGGACACATTCCACATGTGGTTGGAGCCACAGATGGCACCAACGTTGCCTTGATTCCCCCAAGTGCCCATGAACAGGTACATAGGAACAGGAAAAACATCTACTCCATCAACGTCCAAGTGGTCTGTTTGGCTGACCTTTAAATTTCAAAAGTTTGTGCTAATTATCCTGGGTCAGTCCATGATTCCTTTATCATGCGGAACAGCAATATCCCACTGCTAATGACACAACTATACACAGAGAGGGCCTGGCTGGTTGGTAAGCCATTTTTGTAATGTGTGTCTGTACCTTTTATCTGCTACCATATATGTGGTTGTCCCAGAGTAATGTTTGGATGGTTGTAACCATACCTTACAGGGGACTCGGGCTGACCAAACCGTCCATGGTTGTTGACACGGGTGAGGTACCCAACCACGCAAGGTGAAGTCCACATCAATGAGGTCTACTGAAGGACAAGGCGTGTGTTATGGAGCATACATTTGGGCTCCTGAAGGCAAGATTTTGCAGCATTGATAAGTCTGGAGAAGCCCTCCTTTACTAGCCCAATAAGGTTTGTAAAAGTGTTGTTGCCTGCTCCATAACTTCACCCTGAGAATTCAAATACAATTCATACCAGATGAGGGGGAGCCAGCAGATCATGAGGGCAGAAATGCAGATTTGTCAGATGAGGATGAGCATGATGAGGATGAAGCTGGAGACATCAGGGCTAATCTCATCAAGCAGTACTTCAATTGAACCAAGGTATGTAATTTGATGTAATAAAAGTTATTCAGTAGGCTATTGGTAAGGTTAGGAATGCCAGATAAGGTTCTTATTATAACCCTCAGATAGGTCACAAGTGGTTCCAAACCCCATGACTCAGATATGCATGCAGATTATTACTTGTAACTGTGTACAGAACTGTTATGTACATAGTCTAATGTGCAGATGGGATTTTCAGGCTGACATGTGAAGTGAACATGGATTAAAACATGTTCTTTCTGGCTTGAGACTTGTGGTGTGTGAGTTCTATGTCCAGACTATCAGGACAGTCGGATGGTAGTGCTCTTTCCACACAAAAGACCTGTTTGGTATTGGAGGTGGGGCCAATTGTGCCATGTGTGTGTTCATCTGTCTCTCACACAAATGTCATAATGTGGTATCCGGACCCTCTAACATCATAATGTTTTGTGTTGTATGTGAGCTAACTCGTACATGGCTGTCAGTGTGTTTCCACTTTGTAAACCAATGTGCATGTGTCTGAAGACTAACATAGGTGAGTGGCAAGCCTACAGACACCTGAACATAGTAAGTGGAAGGTTTAATGACTGGGAACATTAGTACTGACCTCTGTCTGTTTCATGTGGTATGGACACTTGGGAACTGCGGAATGTGATAAGGCTTTAGCTGATGATACATTGAACCAATCTGTTTGCCTCCTTGGATACTGAAAGTCTGACATGTCCCTAACTTCAGAAGTCTGTGGATTGGGAGTGTTTGACACCTATGCTGCAACACTGAAGTTAGCAGCAGAACTTGAATATGTGGTGATTAGCATTTTCCAAATAAAGATGCAGCAATGTACAGTACAAGTGATTTGTGTCATGTATATAATACATTATTTTACATTAGAGAGGACCATTTTTATACAAGCCTTTCATATATGACAGTTCAATATGGTTGATAAATCACACTAACACATGATCTGTGGTTAAATGGTATTTCTTGGGGAGTGCACAGCAAAATGAGTGATAAGAAATAAAAATAACACAAACATAACAGTGAAGGGTTTGATCATGGTGGATTAATTCATCAGGGTAGCTGCTACATCATTTGGAAACACAAGTCCAGTGTCCTTGTACCATCGGAAAATGGAGATACATCTGTGCCACACAAGGAGAACCAATCAGTAGAGGTTCACGTCCTGGCAGTGTGTTTGGCCTTGGCATCTGCTTCTCCTGGATGTCTGGGTGGAGATACACGTTTGTGGGGGGTTCTTCTGCTACAGAGGGTGGAGTGTCTGAGGTATTCCCTTCTCCTGGCAGGACCTCCATTCCACTAGCAGCCACAGATGTAGAAGAGCCTATAGTTTCATTGCTAGTGAAAGAGGCCTGATGCTGGGTAAAAAACCTACTCAGGGTGGTATTCGTGTCCCTGAGCACCCCGGGAATGGAAGCCAGGGTGGCATTTTGGGCCTGCCACTGATGCATGGCTTCCTGGTGGTTGTCCCTCTGCAGCTGTCGTATCCCCCATCATGGTCAGAACCTGGCCCATCGTGCTTTGGGAATGTTGGTAGGCTCCCAAGACTTGGGAGATAGTGTCCTAATCAGTTGGGTCCCTTGGAGACCCCATCTTCTTGGCCACACAATCCCGCCCACATACCCTACCCCCGTATCTGTGCCCCTGGCACAGGGTGCCCACTCCCACTGGTGGCAGGACCATCATTGTTAGGGGTGACGACAGGAGACTCAGGTGCCTGTACTGGGAGGGCACACAATGGAAGACACTGTCCTTGAAACACAGGATTGGGGGAGAATGGTTGCCTGTGATGCGGATGCAACAAGGCTGGAAGGAGTTGATGTGGGCAGGATGAGGGTTACAGTTGTTGTGCAACCAGTTGTCCCTGATGGGCCAGCTTTGTCCTCAGTGTCCAAACATCCAGGGGTGTTTTTCTCACTGGTGCCTTCATCCAGAAGGGTAGTACCAGCCTCTGGTGTCCTCTCCATGTTGAGAATGGCAAGGTTACCTGTAGGAAAAGTGAAACACGCAGTTGCTGTAAGTGATGCAACAAGTGATGTTTGAGTTTGACACCTAGACATGTTATGTGACATGCACACAATGCCTTTACATGATCCCCTGATATTACAATGACAACTGCTTCCAAATCTCGGTTAGGGCAATGTGGGACCCAGAGATTTGCAATTGCATACACCATGCTTCAAGCTCTTGAAGTTTGTTGGTGTTTAGATGACTGCTGGTACCCTCATATCTTGTCTGAGTAAATACATGACAATTTACATTTCTCTCCTAGTAAGGTGTATGGCATCAGTGATTCAAATGACAGCTGGACAATGCACAATGGTGAGAGAGCTGGCACGCATTATGGGAGTTACCATTTGACCTGGGCCTCTGTGCAATTACATCGAGTTTCCCATAGAGTCTATCCCCCAGGTGAGTATATGACATTGTCAAGAAGGTGTTCACAAAGGCCAGTTTGGTAGGGGACACAGCTGTAGCTGTGTTTTGCTTGCAATAGTACTGGTAGTGGTCCATAGAATTTCTGTCATTGCCATGGACTGTAAGACAGTGGTGCATTTGGGGCTGGGGGGTCACATTGATTGTTAGTTTCACATGCAAGACATTTTGAAATGTAGTGCACTGTTCTGTTTTTTTCTGACAGGTGGAACAGTGCCTGCTGGGAGTTGTAGTGCTGTCAGTCCATGTACTTTACATGCCATACACAAACACAGTGGCCCCAGGTGAGCTTAGTTGACATGTTTGCCGTAGAGGGGTTTTTAGACATTTGTATACAGGGATGGTGGGTGGTTCGGGCATTGAGGTGGGGAAAAGTGATCAGTGAGCATGAAAGACAAAACCTTATGGTAACATGAATGGTGTTGTTACTTACCAGATTCCACTCCCCCAGCTACTCCTGTCAGGCCCTCAGGATGAAGGATGTCCAAGACCTTTTCCTCCCATGATGTGAAAATAGGGGGAAGAGGCAGGGGTCTACTGCCAGTCTTACGAACTGCCAGCTGGTGTTTGGAAGCCATGGAACGTATCTTCCCCCTGAGGTCATTCCACCTCTTCCTGAGATCCTCCCTTGTGCATGGGTAACTGCCTACAGAATTCACCCTGATGACTATCCCTTGCCATAGCTCCATTTTCCTGGCTATTTATGTTTGCTAGACCTGTGCTCCAAAAAGATACGGCTCTACTCTGATAATTTCGTTCACCATTACCCTCAACTCATCTTCAGTGAAACATGGATGTTTTGTGGGGACATGGTAGTGGTGAAAGAGACAGTGAAGTAGTGAAAAATGTGTTGGAAAATCTTTAGTGATGAGTTGTGGGTGCTGTGATGTGATGTGAGTGAGTGACGGTTGTTGTGTAGTGTGTGGAAAACAAAATTGTGTGTAGTGCATGTTGTACAAGTGTGGGATGAGTGCTGAGTGAAATGTGCAAGGGTACCTATTGTTTATTTTGCTAGTTCTTTTTATCTTTTTCTAGTCTCTGGCTGTGAGTGGCGTTCTAGTTGCAAAGGATTGTGGGTTGTGCAGGGGGGTGTTTTATAGTGTCATGAGTAGGTGTGTCAGGTGTGTGGATGTGTGTCAGGTGTGGGGTATTCAAACTATTCAATGTGGTGTTGTGTTTTGACTGATGTGACTTCAGACTGCCGCGGTTCGCACCGCCAATGGTTTTCCGCCATGGAAGAACTACTGGATCATAATTTGATCAGATGCTTTTTAGGGGGCTGGCAGTGCTGGTGCTCGAACCGCCTTTTTTCCGTCCTCTAGTGTCCTGGTGGTTTCAGGAATTTGGCTGTTTTTTGACGGCCTCTTAATAGACGGTCGGATGACCGCCAACATGGGGGTCTTTTGACAGCCGCCACCACAGTGGTCTTACCCTCAAAACACCAAACTTGTAATTAGGCCCTTCATGTTTAATAAAAAATATGTGATTAAATTGATAGTTTTCCCCTTAGGTTTGTGTATCTTATGGTGGGGAGATTATGGGATTTTGGCTATTTTACAAATTGTGGGGGTCATTACAACCCTGGCGGGCAGTGTTAAAGGTGCGGTAATACCGCAAACAGGCCGGCGGACAAAAAAAGGGAATTATAACCGTGGCGGAAACCACCAACAAAGACAGCCACTTTAACACACCGCCCGCCAGGGCGGTACAGACAAGCAGCGCGGCAGTCACCGCCAACAGACAGGCGGAAGTCAATGTACCGCCCATAGTATTACAACCCGCCAATCCGCCACCTTTTCCGGGGCGGATTCACCGTGGATAAAAACACGGCGGAAACAGTTGCTGCAATGGGAAAACGCTCACCTTAACACAACCCACGAGGAACGAGGACTCCATGGAGCCGGAACTCCAAATACTCCCTGCGCTTGTCTTCCTGATCCTCTAAGACCACCATCTACGTAGGCGCCAAAGACAACGGTGAGTACTGCACCTACGACATGGGGGAGGCAAAAGTTAGGGGGACACCCACGAAACACCCCCACCCCCACCCTCGCATATTACAACATAACCACCAATGCATTTCCAAACATCACAGTAACAACCCACAATCCCCCCGGAAGAATGCAAAGACAAAGCGAGATCCGTTCAAACATTGTAATGTTGCAATAAACAAGTTATGCAAAAATATACAGATATATACGAAAATCTTGCAGAAATATATACAGTACGTGAAGTAGTGCAGATATGTACATATCAATGTCCGTGCACCACTAGTCCAAAAATGCATGGGCGAGGCCCACAAAAGATACCTGACCACAATCGGAGAGAACACTGCCGGGGCATCAGATACAAATACTACAGGCACCTCAGGGGGAAGGGAATGGGGGGCACCTCAGCCGGATGACTGCAAAGCCAGATCCACGACAGGGCTCCATGCCCACTGTGCCATCCTGGGGAGTGCAAAGCCACAGTCTCTCAATTCCCTACAGTGGGTGGTTTGCCCACTGTGCCATCCTGGGGAGTGCAAAGCCACAGTCTCTCAATTCCCTACAGTGGGTGGTTTGCCCACTGTTCCTTCCTGGGGAGTGCAAAGCCACAGTCTCTCAAGTCTCTACAGTGGGTGGTTTGCCCACTGTTCGTTCCTGAGGAGTGCAAAGCCACAGTCTCTCAAGTCTCTACAGTGGGTGGTTTGCCCACTGTTCCTTCCCGGGGAGTGCAAAGCCACAGTCTCTCAAGTCTCTACAGTGGGTGGTTTGCCCACTGTTCCTTCCCGGGGAGTGCAAAGCCACAGTCTCTCAAGTCTCTACAGTGGGTGGTTTGCCCACTGTTCCTTCCTGGGGAGTGCAAAGCCACAGTCTCTCAAGTTCCTACAGTGGGTGGCTTGCCCACTGTGCCATCCTGGGAGTACAAAGGCTCAATTTCGCAAGTAGATAACATCCTCCAGTGGCTCGTGAGGGGGACTGGTGCCCAGACTGGATTAGTCTCCCCGTGAAAGTTCCTGTCCCGTCACTGTCCCAGCTGCACATGGGATAAGGATGCTTGATGTGGCGGTCTATTCATTCTTACCCGGTGCATGCCCTGTTCAGCGGTCTTCACCATGGCGGTTCGGGACTGTTCAGCGGTGCTTTGCCATGGCGGTGCTTGCCCCGTTCAGCGGTCTTCACCATGGCGGTTCGGGACTGTTCAGCGGTGCTTTGCCATGGCAGTTCTGGACTGTTCAGCAGTCTTCACCATGGCGGTTCGGGACTGTTCAGCGGTGCTTTTCCATGGCGGTGCTTGCCCTGTTCAGCGGTCTTCACCATGGCGGTTTGGGACTGTTCAGCGGTGCTTTGCCATGGCAGTTCTGGACTGTTCAGCGGTCTTCACCATGGCGGTTCGGGACTGTTCAGCGGTGCTTTGCCATGGCAGTTCTGGACTGTTCAGCGGTCTTCACCATGGCGGTTTGGGACTGTTCAGCGGTGCTTTGCCATGGCAGTTCTGGACTGTTCAGCGGTCTTCACCATGGCGGTTCAGGACTGTTCAGCGGTCTTCACCATGGCGGTTCTGGACTGTTCAGCGGTGCTTTGCCATGGCGATTCTGGACTGTTCAGCGGTGCTTTGCCATGGTGGTTCGGGACTGTTCAGCAGCGCTTTGCCATGGCGGTTCTGGTACGGACATTGGTGTGTGGCATGACGTTCCCTAGACTGGGCATTGGTGTGTGGCATGACGTTCCCTCATAGCCCACCTGGGCTGTGGCAGCCGGGGCCCTCCTGGGTACTGACTCTGGCGGTGCTCTCCTGACTAGTGACGATACTTGGGCCCTCCTGGGCTATGACTCCGGCGGTGGTCTCCTGACCAGTGACGATACTTGGGCCCTCCTGGGCTATGACTCCGGCGGTGGTCTCCTGACCAGTGACGATACTTGGGCCCTCCTGGGCTATGACTCCGGCGGTGGTCTCCAGACCAGTGACGATACTTGGGCCCTCCTGGGCTATGACTCCGGCAGTGGTCTCCAGACCAGTGACGATACTTGGGCCCTCCTGGGCTATGACTCCGGCGGTGGCGGTGGTCTCCTGACCAGTGACGATACTTGGGCCCTCCTGGGCTATGACTCCAGCGGTGGCGGTGGTCTCCTGACCAGTGACGATACTTGGGCCCTCCTGGGCTATGACTCCGGCGGTGGTCTCCTGACCAGTGACGACGGTGCTGGTGGTTGGGTCTCGACCGCCGGGAATGATGGCGCCCTTCTCCGCCGTGATACTCACAACATGCTGGCCAGACTTCCTCTGGGCCTTCCCCACTTTTGGTGGAGTCACAGCTGACTCTCCAATCCCCTTGAAACCATGTGAGTTGTTTTCCCACCAGGAGGCTTCACACGGTCCCGTCGTCCACTCTCTAATTTCAGAGCATTTACAGGAGGAGGGCTGCCAGTGCCTTGGCTCCGGGTCACACTGCCTGCCCTGGTGGCCGGTGCACTCCACATACCTTGAACAGGCACCACTGCTATTGGAGGCTTTTTGGCTGAGGTGCTACGACAGGATTGATGAATTAGAGGGTGGGGTGGGGGAATAAAGGTCAACTTTGCAGAGGGACAGTTTCTGACGAACACTGGGATGGGTAGTTGGAGGGGGTCTGGGAGTGAAGGAAGAGGAGGTGGTTGTAGGAGGTGTAACTTTAGGTGATTTGGGTGCAGGTGCAGGTACTGGAGGCTGTCGTGAGGTGGATGGATGTTGGTTGTGTGATTGCCGGCGTTTGTGTACTTTGGGAGGGGGCGCCACAGACACACTGGGAGAGGACACAGGGGACGTGAAAATGGCATTGGAGGTGGTGAGTGCAGGTGAGCGGCTTGTGGTGCTGGGTGTCCTTGTGCGATTCCTGGTGCCTGTAGATGTGGTGCATGCAGGTGTGTGTGTGTAGACGAGACTGGGAGGGAGGAGGGAGGAGGGAGAAGAGGAGGAGGGGGACACAGTGGAGGCAGTGGATGTTGCTGTGTCTGTATGTGGGTAAGGCTTGCGTGAGCGCCTGTGGGTTGTGTGGTGCCTATGTTTGCTTGAGCTACTTGTGTGTGCTGACTTGTGTGCATGCTGGTCTGTAGGTGTGCTTGGGATGGGCTGGGGTACAGGGGATTGGGTCTGGGTGGAGGAGGTTGGAGGGGGAAGGCTGGACACAGGGACAATGGCTGCCATCAGTGCTGAGGCCAGAGATTGAAGAGTTCACTGAAGGACAGCCTGACCAGAATGAATGCCCTCCAGGAATGCATTACCGTGTTGCAACTCTCGTTCTACACCCTGGATGGCATTCACAATGGTAGACTGCCCAACAGTGAGTGACCTGAGGAGGTCAATGGCCTCCTCACTGAGGGCAGCAGGGGTGACTGGGGCAGGGCCTGAGGTGAGCGGGCACGGGGCGAATGCTGAGGGGCTGCTGGGAGGGCGGTGCTGGTAGGGGAGGTGGCGGCTGTACCTGTAGAAGTGGGGCGCACAGATGGTGCCGCCACCACAAGGGAGCCCCCATCGGCGTACGAGTCCGTGTCGCTGCTTGGTGATCCGGTGGCCGACATGAAGCTCCCCTTGCCCTCCGTCCCACTGGTGCATTCTGAGTCCGTGGTGTGGCCCTCCATGGCCATGTGGGATGCAGCTCCCTCGTGCTCCGGTGCCACTGTACCTCCGTCTGATGATTCTGATGCACAAAAGAACAGGGAGAGCAGAAAAAGTGTGGGGGGAAGACAGAAGAAAGACAGGTTGAGTGCATGGCTACCGTTGGCGGACAAGACAGACACAGCAGCCCCCTGCATTACGCCGTGCTCCTGCCCTCTGCATATGCAATTTCTGGGATATGGCCTACATGGCAATGGTGGACATCTGCACACATGGATGCCACAGGGGCAACTATACCTCGACTTGGCACTCTACTGAGGTGGGGTAGAGTGCCACATGGGCTGCATTACAGAGGGGCCTAGTCTTCGTGTTTCTGCCTGGCCTAGGTACACCCACAGGCCTCCTCCCCCACCCAGACCCCACTACTGCGCGCAAAGTCCACAGAATGAGGTTGTACTCACCCCCTTGTGTCTGCTGTGATGCCCTCAAGCGCCCATCCAACTCCAGGTAGGCCACCGCCAGGATCTGGAACATCAGGGGGGTCATGGTGCGACGGGCACCCCTCCCACGTTGGGAGGCCATCCCCAGCTGAGCCTCCGCCGTCTTCTTGCTGCAGCGGCGAATGTCCTCCCATCTTTTAGGGCAGTGGGTGCCCCGTCTCTGGTGGGCCCCTAGGGTCCGGACCTCCTTGGCAATGGCGCGCCAAATGTCCCTCTTCTGGTGGGCACTGACCTACATGACATGCACAAAGGGAAGAGGAACAGTCATTACCAACTGCACCGTCGATGTGAGTGGTCCCCTCCCTACTCTGGCCATGTGGCCCATTCATTCACATGCATTAATGTTCTATGAACTCTGCCCCCTTCCCTCTTACAGCCAGCCCTCTCCACCCAGGCCTAGCCCATACAACGTGCTCCCTGTGTACTAACCTGTTGGTCTGGAGGACCGTAGAGTAGCGTGTACTGGGGGAGGACCCCATCTACCAGTTTCTCCAACTCCTGAGCAGTGAAGGCAGGGGCCCTTTCCCCAGATGCAGCAGCCATCGTCGCTTCCAGACCGAGGTCACAGCAGCACTTGCAGTGTAAGTCCTCTCCTGTCGAAGGTCAGGTATCTAGTGATTGAACAGACAGAAAATGGCAGTGAAGTCCACGGCGGTGACATCTACGGCGGTGCGCATCATCACCGCCGGCGCACCTGTTCATTGGCTCCTGGGACCCATAGGGTCCAATGTTAACCAATGCTGCATTGCGCCGCGATCTACGACCGCCTACCGCCACGGTGTGCAACGTCAGCGCTGTTACCCCACAATCCCATTGTCCCGGTTTAGAGGTCAGGCAGCCGCCATTTCAGGGGCCCACCTGGTTTCATTTACCTCTGCGTCACACATAGCTAGGCCTACACTCAACACACATACAGGAAGGGTTTTGTGTTTGGTGTAGTCTTGTGTGTAACTGTGGGTACATACCTGGATGAAAAATGACTGATTCTTCGCTGTTGTCCTACGTAGGCACCATCAGCTGGGACATGTGAGAAGATGGCAGAATCCTCGGTGTACCGACCGCTGGTGGACGTGTTGACAATGGAAGAACGACATGTCATCATCACCTACAGGTTTGATCGTGCCACAATCCAGGAACTATGTGCTCAGTTAGAGCCAGACCTGATGTCACCAATCCGCCATCCGACTGGAATCCCCCCTGATGTGCAGGTGCTGTCAGTGCTCCATTTCCTTGCAAGTGGGTCATTCCAGACAACAGTGGCCATGGCATCAGGGATGTCCCAGCCTATGTTTTCCAACGTTTTGTCCAGAGTGTTGTCTGCCCTGCTGAAACACGTAAGAAGATACATAATTTTCCCTGAGGTGGAAGATTTGGCTACAGTGAAAGGTGACTTCTATGCCCTTGGACATATCCCCAACGTCATAGGTGCCATTGATGGGACCCATGTAGCTCTGGTCCCCCCCCACAGGAGTGAACAGGTGTACAGGAACTGGAAGAGTTATCATTCGATGAATGTTCAGATGGTCTGTTTGGCAGACCAGTACATCTCACAGGTAAATGCTATGTTCCCTGGCTCAGTGCATGACGCCTACATCCTGCGGAATAGCAGCATCCCTGATATGATGGCTCAACTCCAGAGGCACAGTGTGTGGCTATTGGGGGACTCTGGTTACCCCAACCTGTCATGGCTACTGACCCCAGTGAGGAATCCCAGGTCCAGGGCAGAGGAACGCTACAATGAGGACCATGGGCGGACTAGGAGGGTGATCGAATGCACCTTCGACCTCCTGAAGGCCAGGTTCAGGTGTCTCCATATGACAGGTGGTTCCCTATTCTACTCACCGAAGAAGGTGTGCCAGATCATCATGGCCTGCTCGATGCTTCATAATTTGGCTTTGCAACGCCGGGTGCCTTTTCTGCAGGAGGATGGTCCAGATGACGGTGTTGTGGCAGCTGTGGAGCCTGTGGAGCCTGTGGACAGTGATGAGGAGGAAGCTGAGGAAGAAGACAACGACAACAGGGAGTCAGTCATACAGCAATATTTCCAGTGACACACAGATGAGAACATTTTAATTTTTACCATTACATTAACTTTCACACGTCTACCTCTATCCTGTCTGTCGATTTCAACCAGTATTTGGTAACTGAGTTGTTCCTTTATATTACGGTTTTACAGGTGTGGTTACCAACGTGTGTCATCTGCTTGCATCCTTCAAGGACTTGTGATGTGTGACAAAGGTATGTTGGCTTTACAGTGGGGAGTGCATTATGACTCTGTCATTGATAATACATATTTACAATCTCACAGACTGACTCCAGATAGTTTTTCGTTTCAAGGGTGTTTATTGAAGTGCTCAGAAATGGGAGGGGGTTGTAAAATGAGGATGGGTGATGGTGGAGGAATGTCCATGGCAGAGTCCAGTCTATTAGTCTCACAGGTGCAATGCCCATCTGGGCATAGGAAGTGGAGCTGGGGCAGTTCAAGTATGGACAGGGTAACAAAGTGGGTCAGTGGGGGGACAATCAGGGTGGTCTCATTTCCTGGCGGGGGTCTTGCCATCTTGCTCTGTCCTGTTCCTGGCTCTCAGGGACTGCTTGCGTGGTGGTTGTCCGTCTGCAGGGGGTAGGGTGCTGGTGTGGTGGTCCTGTGGCGGGGCGTCCTGTCCACTAGCGCCGGCGGAGGTGGTGGGCAGTTCATCGTCCTGGCTAGTGTCAGGGGCCCCTTGGAGTGCCACGGTGTCCCTCATGGTCTGCTGTATGTCCTTCAGCACCCCTACGATGGTGCCCAGGGCGGAGCTGATGGTCCTGAGCTCCTCCCTGAACCCCAAATACTGTTCCTCCTGCAGGCGCTGGGTCTCCTGAAACTTGGCCAGGACCATCGCCATCGTCTCCTGGGAGTGGTGGTATGCTCCCATGATGGAGGAGAGGGCCTCGTGGAGAGTGGGTTCCCTTGGCCTGTTCGCCCCCTGTCGCATAGCAGCCCTCCCAGTTCCCCTGTGTTCCTGTGCCTCCGTTCCCTGGACCGTGTGCCCACTACCACTGCCCCCAGGTCCCTGTTGTTGTTGGGGTGGTGGGTTATCCTGGGTTCCCTGTAGTGGTGGACACACAGCTGATTGACCTGTCCTGGGTACGGAGGTTTGGGCCCGCTGGGTGGGTGCTGTGCTGGTGTTACCAGAGGGTGGAAGGTCTGTGGTGGGCTGTGCCTGTGCAAGGAGAACCGACTGTCCCGAGGCCCACGATGGTCCGGGCTGGTCATCAGGATCCAGTAGGGCAGAGCTGCTATCATCACTGTGGGCCTCTTCTGGGGGTGGAGTGGTGTTGTCTGGACCCTCTGGTGTGGTGACGGTCCTTCGGGTTCCTGCAGGGGCATAAGAGCATGATTATAGCATGTGTGTGTGTGATGGTGTGCAATGGGTGGGTGTCTGTGTACCCCAGTGCTAGCATTCCTGTGTGGGGGCTTGTGTGATGATGGTTAGGGGGTGTTCTGGGTATGTGCAGTGGGCATGCTTTAGTGAGGGGTGACCATGCTTAGTTGTGTCATGCAGGGTGTTGGGATGTGTGGTTTGTGTTATGAGTACATTAGTGAGGAGTTTGAGTGATAGGGGAGGGTGTGAGGGTGGGGGTGTGTGATAGCATGCAGGTAGGGTGGGGGATATGATAGTTAAGATTTGACTTACCAGTGTCCATTCCTCCACCGACTCCTCCGAGGCCCTCTTGATGCATGATGGTCAAGACTTGCTCCTCCCATGTTGTTAGTTGTGGGGGAGGAGGTGTGGGGCCGCCGCCAGTCCGCTGAACCGCAATGTTGTGCCTGGAGACCGTTGAACGCACCTTCCCCCGTAGGTCGTTCCACCTCTTCCTGATGTCCTCCCTATTTCTTGGGTGCTGTCCCACAGCGTTGACCCTGTCCACGATTCTGCGCCATAGCTCCATCTTCCTGGCTATGGAGGTGTGCTGTACCTGTGAGACAAATAGCTGTGGCTCTACCCGGATGATTTCCTCCACAATGACCCTGAGCTCCTCCTCGGAGAAGCGGGGGTGTCTTTGGCGTGACATGGGGTGGTGTGTGTGATGTGTGGGGCGGTGTGAGTGTTGATGTGTGTGGTGATGTGTAGTGGTGTGTGGTGTTTTGTGCGTGGATGTGGTGTGTGTGATGGTGTTGTGTGCCTCTGTATGGTGGTGTTGTCTTGGCTGTGCTGTCTCTCTGGCCTTCGTCCGTGAATTTTGGTCATAGGGGTTTGTGGGTGATGTGTGTGTGTTTTATATTGTGTTGGGTGTGTGGGAGTGGTGTTTGTATGTGTATCAGGTGTGTGTATTTTGAATTGTCCAATGTGGCGGTGTTTTGGAGATGTGTGTGTATTTTGAGCGCAACGGTGTGTACCGCCAATGGAATACCGCGGTTGAAAGACCGCCGCGTGGATTCGTGGGTCGTAATAGCATGGGCGTGTTTCTGTTGGCATGGAGGTGGAGGTTTTGTTTTCGCCACTTTAACACTTACCTTTGGTGTGGCGGAGTTGTGTGGGTGTCTGTATTTCGTCAGATTCCGGGATGTGTGTCATAATAGCTGTGGCGGACTACCGCCGCCGCGGTGGTGTATTGGCGGTCTTCTGCACGGCGGTAAGCGCCTTTTACCGCCAATGTTGTAATGACCCCCTATGTATTTCATATTTACAAAAAATAAAGATTCTGATATATACATAATTATTTCAAAATTCTTCTAGTGATTTTTCAAAATGTAAAGATATTACATAAAATTTAGATTTTTTTAAGGTAATGGAAATCATTTTTAATGTATTCTTAAATTATTTGGGTGTAATGACTCTGACCCTATCCCTCAGTGTATGCACTTTCCCCAGTGTTTGGAGTATAAAATGTAAAAGAGTTCACACTTTCCATAATGCTTTTTACTCCAGAGTGAGAATAATAAATCTACCCACAACATTGTATGCAATGATTCCATTGTTTGTTGGACTGGAGTCAGAGCTGTAAATTTGCTCCACATGCTTGTACTCACTTACTCCAAAGTTTGTGAGACTTGAGTAAAAATAGTGAAATCTGACAATGTCTGCATTGCTCTGATATTTGTAGGATTGTAGTTAGAATATTATATTTGAATTGTTATTTATTTTTGTATTTTTTGATGATTTTGGATTGGATTTAAGTAACTAAGGGCCAGATGTAGCAAGGCTTTTGTGCCTTGCAAACGGTGAAAAAACGCCGTTTGCGAGTCGGAACCGATTTGCAAAATGCGTTTCCGACTCGCAAATAGAAAGGGGTGTTCCCTTCCTATTTGCGACTCGCAACGCGATGTAAGTTGATTTGCGACCGCGAAAGCGGTTGCAAATCAACTCGCAGTTACCATCCACTTGAAGTGGATGGTAACTCATTCGCAAAGGGGTCCCATGGGACCCCTTCCCCTTTGTGAATGATCACAAAAATATTTTTTCAGAGCAGGCAGTGTTCCTACGGACCACTGCCTGCTCTGAAAAAAACCGAAACAAAAGGTTTCGGTATTTTTTTCCAAGTGCAGCTCGTTTTCCTTTAATGAAAACGGGCTGCAGATGAAAAAAAAAAAACTGCTCTATTGAAAAGCAGTCACGAACATGTTGTCTGCTGTCTCCAGCAGGCCACCATCCCGTGAGTGCCCAGAATCGCAATGGGGTCGCAAACTGCGACCCACCTCATTAATATTAATGAGGTGGGTCTTTGCGACCCCATTGCGAGTCGCAGAAGGTGTCTGAGACACCTTTCTGCATAGCAAATTGCAAGTCGCAATTTGCAACGTACCTACTTCTGGCCCTAAATGTTACTTCATTTTAAAGAATACAAAAATACATTTTTAAATATTGTAATTAGTTTAATTATTTTTGGTTGGGTTCGTGTTATAAAAGATTTCTCTTTCTGTTATGTGTTTTGGCATTTTATAATATTAATTTTCTTTACATATTTTCAATGAATATTTAAGTGGTTTGATTAATGTAAACAGTTTGCATTTTTTATTTGATAAATTAGTGCACAAGTTGTAATGTGTGCATATTTAATGTAAATGAATAATAGTATATGTTTATTTAGGAATCACTTCTATTTGAATAGCAACTATTTTGTAATTCATTATTTCTTTTTTAATGATTGAAGTCTATTTTTTAAACATATTGCATTTTCAGGAATATTTATCAATTAATGATTGGTTATATTTTGTTTCATGTTACATATTTTATAAATATAATATTCTTAAAAAGAATAATGTACATTATTTTACATTGTAATAATATCAATGGCAATTAAATACATATACTTACCAACGTAATCTGGATATTCTGGTGCACAATTATTTTGTAATCAATATTTTTGCACTTTACATTAAATGCATGTGAAGTTGATATTTTTGTTGGTTGATATTTTAACAATAATTTTGTTGTACCACAATATAGCCGTTTTCAATGTTTTGTCAAACAACGCACTTAGAGAATGTTTTTGTATTACTGTTGAAGTTGTTTATATAATATTTGATCATTAATGTGTTTAATGTTGTACGTGTGTGTTATGTTTACATATGCATACAAGATGTGTTTTGCTTATTGTTTTACATAATTTATAGGAAACGTATTGTAGTTTTCTTCTTTAAATTGTTTAAATCTATGCTTATTATTTTGTTATATTTCTTTATATGTCACAGGTTTGTATTTTTACTTTGTATATTGTTTTAGCAAGTGGCTTACAAGTATTATGTTTATTTGTGGATTTGTAATCAGTTTGTCAAGTACATGTTTTCTCTTTGAATATTGAGGTTTGTTTTTTGCTGAAACTAACAGGAGTGTAAGTTCGCTTACAATAGGAAAGTGTCCCCCTGTGAACCCGTCTCGTTTGCGAATTAGTTACCACTACAAGTTTGTAGTAGGTAAAAGATTAATGTTTTGTGCCTGGAATTCTGTTGCAAAACATTAATACATATCATTCTCATTCCATATTCGAAAGGGACGACCTTCCAAATACAAATTGGTATTTGTTCACAAACACAAATTGCAATTTGATAATGTGCTACCCAATCACAATGTAATGTTTGTACATAAAGAAAGGTTTTTTGCAGTTGCAAACAGCCCTATTCTATGGATCAGCTTACTTGTGACCTCAACAAAGCTATGTACATCTTACTAGTAAGTCCCTAGTAACATTCATTATGTGTGCCCAGGGCTTGTAAATCAAATGCTATTAGAAGGCCTTCAGCACTGACTGTGCCACCCACATGAGTAGCCCTGTAAACATGTCTTAGACCTGCCACAACAATGTCTGTATGTGCAGTTTTAAACTGCCATTTCAATCTCGCAAGTGCACCCACTTGCCAGACCCAAACCTTCCCTTTTACTACATGTAAGTCACACCTAAAACATAGTATTTAAAGGGCAGGACATGTACTGGTGTGTTTTGCATGACCTGATAGTGAAATACTGCTAAATGTGTTTTTCACTACTGCAAGGAATATCTCTCCCTTAGGGTAACATGAGTATCACCTTGAAAAATCTTCGAAGTGTAATTTCCCATTGGGACCAGATAGAGGTATGGAGTTTGGGGTCTAAAAACCTGCAATTTAAAAATACAACTTTTGGTGAAGTTGGTTTTCGAATTGTAAGTTGGAAAATGGCACTTTTAGAAAGTAGGAATTTTCTTGCTTAACCATTCTGTGCCTCTGACTATCTGTGGAATACACGCCTGGGTCAGGATGACAGCTGTGCTGTTTGTACCTCACACAAAGAAATGATAACCTCCTACAGGGATCTTGGCAGGCTAGACTGGGCTGAAAGGGGAATCTGTGCACTGCAAAGCCACTCTTTAATGTTTCCCCCACTTCAAAGGCATTTTTGGGTACATAAACTGGGTCTCTGACCTTACCAAATCAGACACTTCTGGACCTACACCAGCACTGTCAAAGGAACTGCCTAGCTGCCCAAAGAACTCATCTGGACTGCTTTGCTGAGAAGGACTGTTGCCCTGTGTGTTGCCCTGCTGCCCTTCTGGTATCTGACTATACTGACAGGACCATGCCTTACCTCTGAAGTGCTCTCCAAGGGCTTGGATTGAGCTTGCCTCCTGTGTCTGAAGTCTCAGGGCCAACAAAGACATTACCGCTTCAAGAAAATCCTTGTGAAATTGATGTAAAGCCTGCATTGCAGCTGAGAAATTGCCACACCGCCGACCGAAACGATGCAGCACCGACTTCCCCACTGGAAATTCGACACAGCGCCTGCCTTGCCATGGAAAATTTGATGTATCACCTACCAGATCGACGCAGCGCCTGCTCTTTCTACCAGCGCATCAAGTATTTTCCACGCATCGTCACTGTGCATCAAAATGTCCCCGCATAGCATTGAAGAATCAAGTCTGTGCCCCTGAAAAAATGACATAACCTCTTGCAGCATTGATTGATTTAATTTTATTATTTCAGTTAATTAAAACCATAACAATTACGCATCTTGCGCATCCGTTAAATACATTATACTACAATTAGAATACTTGTACCACATAAACATCTTAAAAAGAAAAAGATGTTCTAGTTATTAACATCTCTCCCATGCTTTAGGGCATTTTGACTAACCCAAACAAAGGAGATCCTCTTGGGAGTCACAACTCCAAGTCTAAACTTGCCAGAAAACCTGAGCTTTATACTGCATAGCATCTATTGTCCTGTGTGATGGTCACACAGAGATACTTCTCAACCAGTCCTGACCCCTACAGTACCCCAAGTAGTCAATGAAATCACAGAACATCATATACTCAAGTGAAGTACTGATTAATGAGAACTGCCCGTGTGTCTCCACCTTCATCCTCATCACTGTCATCCCCACTTGGTATTTCTGCATTCTCACCTGATGGAACTGCTAGCTCCCACTCATGTGGGATATCTGAGATCTGTCGCTTAGGGAAAGGTTGTGGTGCATGCAGCAGGCTGCAATGATCTGACACCCTTTAGACAGTGAGTAAAGGAGGGCTCCATCAGACCCATCGATGCTGTGGAATCTTGTCTTCAGGAGCCCAAAAGCCTGCTCCCCGTTACCCTGTGTCCTTCCATGGGCCTCTTTGAAGTGGACTTCCCCTGGCATGGTTGGGTTCTTCACTAGTGTCAACAACAAGCGGTGGTTTGGATAGGCAGAGTCCCCTGTAAGGTATTGTGATGTGTGCAAACATGAGTCCAGGGCACCATCAGATTTGGCAGCAGACAGGGTATACAAACACACATGACATATGTAACGTACCAACCAGCCAGGCCCTCTTTGGTTACTGTTGTGTCATCAGCTGTTCCACATGAGATAGGCATCATGGACTGAACCTTGGTACTGTGCACATACTTGGGAAATGTAGCGGTCCACCAAACAAACTACTTCGACATTTCTTGAGTGGAAGTTCTTCCTGTTCTGCTAGACCTGTTCATTGGCATGTGGGGAAACCAAGGCTACATGTGTTCCATCAATGGCTCCCTCTACATGTGGAATGTGTGCCAAACCATAACTCTGCCTTCACATGGGCAAAATCCTCACATTGTGGAAATCAGATGTAGCTATCCAGGTGTTTCAACATTGCAGAGAGAACATCCTTCAAGACCAGACTGAACATAGACTGGGGCATCCCTACAGGTAGGGTCACTGAATTCTGGAAGGAGCCTGTGACCAGGAAGTGCAGCACTAACATGACTTGAACATTGGATGGTATGCTATTTGGATAACTAATGGCAAGCATCAGATCTGGATCCAGCTGACGACAGAGATCCTTGATTGTCTGCCTATCCAGGTGGTAAATTTATATGACATGTCTAGTCTGCATGGTCTGTGGTTCTGCTAGTGTACTATACACAGGGGTTGTCTGACCCTTTTCATTCCAGGATAATTATGTGCGAGAAACTAAGAAGGTATGCCAATCACTCATTGTGTCCCTTGTAAGTGACACTACCTATGCTGCATAAAAACTATGACATGCCATTTGATACAGTGAAACATGAATCACAGTACATACCAATGATAAAAGTGGCACAGTAGTTGCATGTCATCACCTTGCCACAAATAAGACATGTACATATAAACTAATATGTCAGCGAGACTATGTGATACTAACATCAGACAATGCCTGCAATTAAATGCCCAGAAACACAAGATTGCCCATGTTCGAGAGGGTGGTGACTGTACCACCATAGATTTGTTGAAATTAGCAGAACAACATGACAACATGATCATTCAGTCAGAACAATTATAAATCTTCAGATAATTCCAGCACTATCGATTATGCTGTATCAATGTTTTCCACATTGTGACGCATCAAAAATGAAATTTTCTGACCATCAAAAGGCTTTAAAGTGGCGACTGTCTGACCTACTACACTGGGCAATAGGAAACAACTGTGACCACCGGTGAAAGTCGTCATGGTGGTAGACGGATGCTACCGCAGTGGACATTGCCATTGGATAACATTGCTGCCTGTGGCGGTCTATGACCAATGGCAGTGTCTGTAGCGTACGTGGTGGATGTGACCACCATCTCCTGCATCACCTCTCACTTGAATCCTGACACTGCTGCCAGCAATACCTCCATGACCTGAGCTGCTGTGTACTGCCTCTGGGAGCAAATATGCCACTTCCTACAGGTGATAGGGCCCCTGTCTTCTCACCAGATGAGCTGGTGAACCTTCTAGAGGAGGGCCTACCTGTATGGACAGCTCGATGGTGCACCAGAGGAGCAGGCAAGAGCACCATGTGCACATATGTTTCTGTAGCTCTACTAATCTTTTCCTTAGTTTGCCTAGACTTATGTGTACCATTTATGATTGCGCCTTTAAAGCCCTGTAGATGCTATTAGTGTGATTGAATGGTTGAGTTCCCAGGCATATACCTAGGAGAAGTGACTGGTTTAGAGTCACTATATTTATCCTGAGGCATTGTCTTATGTATACGACATCTATCTCACAGATTACGACCTCAAAATTCATCTTGCCAGAGTCAATCGGATCACTGTAGGATTTGCAGCTCTTGGTTACAAATTTAATTTTAGCAAAACTAAAATAGCCTTTCTCAGTGTATGGTTCCTATGATACGAGCTATCAAACAAGGACAAGAGTCTGGCCCGCACTTTTCAGAGAAGTGTGCTCACCTCCAGCCACCAAATTCTATCAGATCATACGTTCATGACTATGCACAAAGTATCAAGCTACTTTCTGACTTAATACACCCTGATTTTTCTAGCAAACACTGGACAATAGAACAGACATGCATCCTTAAACCATTACAAAAGGATATGCTAGATGCACAATACTTGCACAGCCGTGACAACAAAACAAATTTGGTCATCATAATAATTGCTGGTGCCATTGGGTTCACTTACGTCACTTTTAATGAAAGTGACACAGTACCCTTAGCATATAAATCACATTTATATACCAATGCAGAACAACGCTTTGCACCCACAGAAAAAATTCTAACTTCAGTGCAGATGGCTGTCATTAAGGAGAGGCCACTTAACCAAGGGAAACAAATGATTGTCGTTACCTCAGTGCCAGCCTTAGAGGCTGTCACCAAAGCTAGTGATCCTACTTCAGACACAAGAATTCCTCCAATACGAACAGGAGTACCCCACACCTCTAGACATCTTGCCACTTGACAGATACCATACTGTCATTTACACTAATGGTTCAGCACAAGCAGCTGTAGGTACCAAGCATCAATATTCAGCCGCTTGCGTAGCCGTGAGCGGAGTGATGAAGGATGGTGTATTCCACCCTCACAATATTTACACGCAGACCATGGGGAACTGCAAAGCTCAGCTGGCTGAACTAAAAGCCCTTATTTTAGCGCTAGAAGATATGGATCTAGGACAACTCACTCTGATTGTCTGTGATTCGTACTATTGTGTCGAGTCCTACAATGATTATCTTAATCATTGGTGACTGACAAAATGGAACACCATAAAATACAGAACTCTGTGGGGGAGGGTGGCTTATTTGAAGCATAAGCTACAGAGTGCTCATGTAATCCATCCATTGCACCATCAAGGTGTAGGAGTACATGTTATTGACAACACTTTGGCTGACGAAGCAGCCAAATCAGAAGTAGCTACGGCTTCTGTTGCTGCAGTGACTCATTCCCAGATAAGATTGGACAATGAAATTTTGGCTGCCGTGAAAGCCTCGGCTGAAGGCAAGCATCTCTCAAAAGCATACTCTACAAAATACTCTTACCACATCAGTACACAGAATGTTGCTTATGCAAAACTTCGTGGGGTTGGAGATCGAGTGATCCCCAACCAAGACTAGAGATCAAAGAAGCTCATGAGGGCGTCGCCTCACCAAATGCTGGTGTTGCAGCTACAATAACACTCTCAGAGAAATGTTTCTGGTGGCCAGGTGTATACAAACAGACCAAGCAATATATCCTTTGTTGGGATATTTTCCAGGAGATAAAGGGTTCAAACATCAAATGCCCGCCGCAGACATCCCTCTTAGTGGGGAATATTCCGATTCTCAAAATACATGACAGCATGACTACCCAGCTACGGGGGTTCTTTTACAAAACAAGGCGGTCAAAGCCACATGAAGGGAAAGGGGCACGTAAGGGAGGGTTTGATGAGAGGTGCTCAAAGGCTAAGTCTGGGTTAAGAGCAGCAGTAATGTTTGGTTCCCAGGGGGAAATTAAACAAGCTAGGTCCTTATACAAAGTAACCTTGTCTAATGCAAAAAAGCAGTGGGAGGATTCCCTGTGGCAGGAATTATTAGATGCTTCCAGAGAGAAGAATAACAAGCGTTTTTGGGAACTTCTGTCTAAAAGAGAAAATGGAGGTAGGAGTTGTCCCAGCAACCATATTCAACCAGAAAGCTGGGTAGAGCATTTTACTACTCTTTATGCCCTACCAGAGGGCCCAATGGACACCAATGTGGTCCACTCTCCAACAAAACTGTTGGATTCAAATTCCAGCATGGCCCTCCAAGTGGAGGCCCAGTGTGTCCCTGAGGGTTACCTCATCTTTAAAGTAGAAGAAACCCTTGAGGCTATAAATAGCCTGAAACCTGGCAAAGCACCTGGACCGGACAAGCTTCCTGGAGATCTCTATAGATCGGAACCATATATCTGGTCCTGGTATATTAATGCCATCTCAAATAGCATAGCTGCAGGGGGACAAATTCCAGGTACATGGAAGGGGCAGAGATCATACCCATTTATAAAAAAGGAAATGCTAATCTTCCAGCTAACTATAGGCCAATTAGCCTTATAGACAACTTACAAAAGATCTTTGCTAAACAAATTTTGCAGAGGCTAACCAATTGGTTTGAGGAGTACCAAATCCTTTCCCAATTACAGGCAGGGTTTCGTGCTAAAACTAGCACGATAGACCAGGTCTTTCGACTGGCCATATTGTATTGGAAATATGTTCTTGTTGCCAAGCAGTGCCTGTATGTAGTATTTATAGACCTGCGATCGGCTTTTGATTTGGTCCCAAGAGCCAAACTGTGGGAAGTGCTGGGTAGATTGGGAGTTCCAGAGGACCTACTACTCCTGTTAAAACGATTACATGAGAACACTTATGCCCAAGTGAGGTGGGGTGAACAAGGCGAACTGACAGAACAGATCCCAATTAGAAGGGGAGTTCGCCAAGGTTGTGTGCTAGCCCCCCTACTGTTCACCATATTTATCAATGAAGTAGTAAAGGCTGTGTCCATAGGCCAGAATGATGCCCCCTCCCTGAACACACAAAAAATCCCCATCCTGCTCTTCGCCGATGATTCGCTTCTCATCTCTAAGACACCAATGGGGTTGCAAACCCTCGTTGACCGGTTTAACCAATTTTGTAGCGATCATGGGTTGGAGGTTAATATTAACAAAACCAAACTGATGGTGTTATCCAAGGGACCTAGGAAAAAATGTTCCATTCATATTGAGGGAGTACCCTTGAAGGAAGTAAGCTCTATAGATTACCTGGGAGTCAGGGTAACTAGTAAACTATCATGGGAAGAGCAGATTACAAAAAGTGCAGGGCTCCTACAACACAGAGCCTCATCTATATTGCGTTTCTATCAAAGCACCTCTACAAAAGTTGTTTCCCCAGCAATAAAAATGTATACAGTTAAGGCTCAAGGTGCAGCCCTGTACGGAGCGGAGGTTTGGGGTTACGCTAACTGTAACAAGATTAGTGTGGGGGAAAACAATTTTGCAAGGGCTTTAACTGCATGTCCACGCACCACACCCCTGCTTCCATTATTTCTAGATCTGGGGTTAAGCCGAGTAGCAGATCTAGCTACTCTAAGACCTCTCCTTTATTAGATCAGGTTATGGATAACCCCCGAACTAGATATATATAAGACCTCATTACTCGATCTATTAAAATGCCAAAACGCTATCACTCTTCCCTGGATTCGCCATGTGGCCCATTGGCTTCGGCTATTGGGCCTGGGTGATTATTGGGAAAATCCCCATAAACTAGAGAGACGGCATAAAAATGTTTTAAAGTTAACCTATTGGTCTTATGTTAGGGATAACTACATAACCCACAAATCCCATGGTCGCTTAATTAATTCCTTCATTGATATTAAATGGTCCCCAAAGTTTGAATCCTATCTGGATATTATACTGGATTTGCAGGGCAAGAGCTTATATGCAAGGTTTCGTTTTGGCTCTTTGCCCTTGATGTCATTGATCCATAGGTGGGGGTCGATTAATCTTCCCGATATATGCCCTGCCTGTGGCAGTACTTTTGAAACCATTGAGCACTTCATGTTCTTCTGCCCAGCCTATGCGATTCCGCGATCAAAATGGATTCGCAATATTTGCAGGGCTATGGGATTTAAGAACTGCTCTTTGGCTCTACGGGTTCTAAAAAGCCATAATTCAGCCGACGTAATTCTTTTAGTAAGCAAGTATTTAGTAACAGCTTGGCGCATACGATGCCATCTTCAAAAAGTAATTTAAGGCCTCATTTCTTTTATAGATAAGTTTTAGAGTCTTATGTGTAATTCAAGTTATTGTTTTAATGTTTTTATACCAATTTATAGATGTGTATTTATTTATTTACTTAAATATTACTTATTATCTTTGTTTTTATGTGCTTTTATGGTCATTGATCGAATAAAGCTGATGATGATGATGATCCCCCTTAGTGTCCAACAGGCCACTACAATGGCCACCACTGTGGTCCCCTTTAACTTGATAGTGCATACAAATATTTCTTAGTCACTGTAGATTCTTGCTCCAGATTCCTGTGGGTATGGCCACAGCGATCGGCTGACGCTCAAACTGTTATAAAAGACTTGCTGATCTTTATTGATACATATGCAGTTGCAGCATTCCATTCAGACCTGGGCCCTGCCATTGCCTCTAAGGGACTCAGGGACACCATGGGGACGATGGGTGTTGAACTCCATTACTCCCCACCCTACTATCCTGAGGGAAATTCCGTTGTGGAGAGGAGGAATCTAGATCTAAAGTAGTCCCTAACAGCTAGAGTATTAGGTTTTGGCCACAGCTGGCTTCATCACCTATATGGGGACCAGAGAGCACTAAATAATCTGCCAAGAAGGCCCTTGGGAGGACGAACTCCCTATGAGGTTCTCTTTGGGATAACTATGTATGTCCGACATCTAGATGGCCCTGGTTTGGTGGAAGCAGATACACCTTTTGACATAAATGAACGTCTCACTGTCTTACAGGAGCTTCAGCAATTTTGTGATGATAAATCATCCTCCAGTGCTGCCACTTTAGGAATAAGGGATTTGCCAACACCTTCTACTGGCTGTATTCCTAAAGTCGGGCATCTGGTTTGTGAGAAGATTGCTGTGAAGAAGGAATTCGGCCCATCCTACAGAGCACCGGTCCAAGTCCTGGGAATACAAGGTACCAGAACTGTCATCCTACCACCGCTTCCTGGTTCCAAAACAAACAGACTCATCTCTATTGACAACATCAAACTCCATCATGTGGCCGATCCTGCACAGTAGACCCAGAGGTCCCTTGGGTAGTTCCCGGTCTCCTCTCACTACCCAACAGGACATACCTCTTCAAAGAAGAAACAACAACACTCTGGGGGTGATTCTAACCCTGGCGGTCGGTGTTAAAGCGGCGGCCAACCCGCCAACAGGCTGGCGGTCAAAACAATGGAATTCTGACCCTGGCGGGAACCGCCAACACAGACAGCCACTTTAACACTCCGACCGCCACGGCGGTACAAACAAACAGCGCGGCGGTCACCGCCAACAGCCAGGCGGCAGACAATGTACCGCCCACACTATCACAACTCACCAATCCGCCACCTTTTCCGGGGCGGGAGCACCGCCGATAAAAACACGGCGGAAACAGACTACGAACGGAAAAACGCACACCACTACGCACTCCAGGAGGAAGGAGAACAGCATGGAACCCGAATTATGATGATGATCCCCCTTAGTGTCCAACAGGCCACTACAATGTCTGTACCTGGACCACTGTGGTCCCCTTTAACTTGATAGTGCTCCTCTCCACGGCGGGCCCTGTTCAGCGGTGCTCTTCTGCACCGCGGGCCCTGTTCAGCGGTGCTCTTCTCCACGGCGGGCCCTGTTCAGCGGTGCTCTTCTCCACGGCGGGCCCTGTTCAGCGGTGCTCTTCTCCACGGCGGGCCCTGTTCAGCAGTGCCTATCTTCACGGCGGGGCCCTGTTCAGCGTGCCTATCTTCACGGCGGGGCCCTCTTCAGCGGTGCCTATCTTCACGGCGGGGCCCTCTTCAGCGGTGCTCTTCTGCACGGCGGGCCCTGTTCAGCGGTGCCTATCTTCACGGCGGGGCCCTCTTCAGCGGTGCCTATCTTCACGGCGGGGCCCTCTTCAGCGGTGCCTATCTTCACGGCGGGGCCCTCTTCAGCGGTGCTCTTCTGCACGGCGGGCCCTGTTCAGCGGTGCCTATCTTCACGGCGGGGCCCTCTTCAGCGGTGCCTATCTTCACGGCGGGGCCCTCTTCAGCGGTGCCTATCTTCACGGCGGGGCCCTCTTCAGCGATGCCTATCTTCACGGCGGGGCCCTCTTCAGCTGTGCCTATCTTCACGGCGGGGCCCTGTTCAGCGGTGCTCTTCTGCACGGCGGGCCCTCTTCAGCGGTGCCTATCTTCACGGCGGGGCCCTGTTCAGCGGTGCTCTTCTGCACCGCGGGCCCTGTTCAGCGGTGCTCTTCTCCACGGCGGGCCCTGTTCAGCGGTGCTCTTCTCCACGGCGGGCCCTGTTCAGCGGTGCCTATTTCACGGCGGGGCCCTGTTCAGCGGTGCCTATCTTCACGGCGGGGCCCTCTTCAGCGGTGCCTATCTTCACGGCGGGCCCTGTTCAGCGGTGCCTATCTTCACGGCGGGGCCCTGTTCAGCGGTGCTCCTCTCCACGGCGGGCCCTGTTCAGCGGTGCTCTTCTGCACTGCGGGCCCTGTTCAGCGGTGCTCTTCTCCACGGCGGGCCCTGTTCAGCGGTGCTCTTTTCCACGGCGGGCCCTGTTCAGCGGTGCTCTTCTCCACGGCAGGCCCTGTTCAGCGGTGCCTATCTTCACGGCGGGGCCCTGTTCAGCCGTGCCTATCTTCACGGCGGGGCCCTCTTCAGCGGTGCCTATCTTCACGGCGGGGCCCTCTTCAGCGGTGCTCTTCTGCACGGCGGGCCCTGTTCAGCGGTGCCTATCTTCACGGCGGGGCCCTCTTCAGCGGTGCCTATCTTCACGGCGGGGCCCTCTTCAGCAGTGCCTATCTTCACGGCGGGGCCCTCTTCAGCGGTGCTCTTCTGCACGGCGGGCCCTGTTCAGCGGTGCCTATCTTCACGGCGGGGCCCTCTTCAGCGGTGCCTATCTTCACGGCAGGGCCCTCTTCAGCGGTGCCTATCTTCACGGCGGGGCCCTCTTCAGCGGTGCTATTCTGCACGGCGGGCCCTGTTCAGCGGTGCCTATCTTCACGGCGGGGCCCTGTTCAGCGGTGCTCTTCTGCACGGCGGGCCCTGTTCAGCGGTGCTCTTCTCCACGGCGGGCCCTGTTCAGCGGTGCTCCTCTCCACGGCGGGCCCTGTTCAGCGGTGCTCTTCTCCACGGCGGGCCCTGTTCAGCGGTGCTCCTCTCCACGGCGGGCCCTGTTCAGCGGTGCTCTTCTCCACGGCGGGCCCTGTTCAGCGGTGCTCCTCTCCGCGGCGGGCCCTGTTCAGCGGTGCTCTTCTGCACCGCGGGCCCTGTTCAGCGGTGCTCTTCTCCACGGCGGGCCCTGTTCAGCGGTGCTCATCCAGCAGGTCAAGGGAGCCAGACCTGGCCTGGACTCCCTACTCAGTCGCCCTCGGACCGTGACGTTTCTGGACCCTTCGGGGACGGACTCCTGGCCTCTTTAGTGTCCTCCTTCCCAGCTGGGATGTGACATGTGGGGTCCACCTTCTCCGCGCTCCTGCTGCCCTTCCGCTCCTTTGATGGGGCTCTCGGGCCCTTGCCTCCCCTAGATGGTGTGGCTGGTGAAGTGGCCGCACATTGCTCCTTGGGGGCAGCCCTGTCAGTCCTCGCACGGCGGCCCTTGTTTTTGCGGGTCCTCTTGCCGGGGGGGGGGGGCTGGACGTGTCCTTGCTGCTGATCGATGTGTCACTGCTGGCAAAGGGTGGACTCCAGATCCCATGCACAACAGTGACACTCGAAGCTGGGCTGGTGGTGGCTGCGGTGCTCTTGGGACTCTTTGCAGATGGAGGGGGGAGCTCATCGGAGGGAAAGAGGTCAAGACTAGCCAGGAAAAGCTTTTTAGGTCCAAGGTAAAGGGTAGGAGAAGTGGTGATGGGAGTGGAGGAAGAGGATGTGGTTGTAGGAGAGTCAGGTGTGCTGTCATTGGGTGAAGGTGCTGGTGCTGTAGGCTGACGTGAGGTGGATGGCTGTTGGGTGGGTGTCTGCCTGTGTTTGTGTGTCTTGGAAGAGGGGGTGACAGACACAGTGGGAGAGGACACAGGGGACGTGTACATGGCAGTGGGGGTGGTGACTGCACGAGTGTGGACTGTACTGGAGGGTGAGGTGGTGATGGAAGCACTGGCTGATGTTGGGGTGCATGCAGGTGTGAGTGTAGACGTCACAGGGAGGGAGGAGGGAGACGAGGAGGAGGGGGACACAGAGGTGGTTGTGACTGTTGGAATGTCTGCATCTGGGTGTTGCTTGGGTGAGTGTTTGTGGGATCTGTGGTGCTTGTGTCTGGATGAGCTGCTCTTGGGTGTTGAGGTGTGTGCAGGCTGGTCTGATGGTGTGGATGGGATAGGCTGAGGAACAGGAGACAGAGACAGGCTGGAGGCAGTAAGAAGAGGGAGGCTGGAAACAGGGACAATGGCTGCCGTCAGTGCTGAGGCCAGAGCAGTGAACGCTCGTTGATGGGCAGCCTGACCCGAATGAATGCCCTCCAGGTACGCATTGCTCTGTTGCACCTCCCTTTGCACACCCTGGATGGCATTCAAAAGGGTCGTCTGCCCAACAATGAGCATCCTCACCAGGTCAATGAGCTCCGCACTGAGGGCAGCAGGGGCAACAGGGGCAGGGGCAGGGGCTGAGGTGCCTGGGGCTAAGGAGACGCGCGCCTTCCTGGGCGAGCGGGCACGGAGCGTAGGCTGAGGGGCTGCTGGGAGGGCGGTGCTGGTGCGCTGGGTAGCGGCTGTACCTGTAGAGGCGGGGGGCCCGGATGTTGCCTCCACCGCTAGGGAGCTCCCATCCGAGGACGTGTCGCTGTTGCTGCTCTCACCAGCGGTCCCCGTCGTGGTGCTCCCCTCGCCCTCCGGATCACTGGTGCCCTCGGTGTCTGGTCCTGGGCCCACCGGGGCCTTGTGTCCTGCAGCTCCCTCGTGCTCCGATGCCAAATCTCCTCCGCCTGATGATGCTAATGCACACATGCACAAGAAGATGAAGAGAAAGGGTGGGGGGAGAAAAAAGAAGACCAGGTTGAGTGTATGCAATGTCAACACCGTTGGCGGAGAGGACAGACACAGGAGCCTCATGCACTAAGCCGCGCATTCGGGGTACACTACTCAGTACTACTGACTAGGACAACAGGCCAAGAGACGTCAAACGCGCACATGGGTGATGCTGGACCATCAATGGCTGTACTTGTCACCCTACAGAGGTGGGGGCCGGGGGCACAGGGCCATGCCTAAGGGAGAGGACTACACTACAGAAAGCGCCCTGGCCTAATGTCACCCACAGCCCTCCTCCCCCACCCAGACGCCTCCACTGCGCAGAAAGATAGGAGAATGTGCTGATACTCACCTCCTTGTGTCTGCTGTGATGTCTTAAAGCGCCCATCCAATTCAGGGTAGGCCACCGCCAGGATCCGGGACATCAGGGGGGTCATGGTGCGACTGGCACCCCTCCTAGGTTGGGAGGCCATCCCCAGCAGTGTTTCTGCGGTCTTCCTTGTTCCGCGGCGGATGTCCTCCCACCTCTTGCGGCAGTGGGTGCCCCGTCTGTTGTGGACCCCCAAGTTCCGGACTTCCTTGGCGATGGCACGCCCAATCTCGATCTTCTGATGGGCGCTGACCTATTTGACATGTACAGGGTGGAAAGGAGGAAATCATCAATGACCTGCATGTTAGATGTGATTGCCCCCCCCCCACCAACTTTGCCATATGGCACATGCTCTCATCTGCCGTGCGTTGCACTCCTCATTCGCCCCCCACCCCACCAACTTACATCCACCCCAATCCACACAGGCATAGACCATTCCATGTGCACCCGGTGGACTCACTTGTTGGTCTGGAGGACCGTAGAGTAGCGCATACTGGGGGAGGACCCCATCCACGAGCTTCTCCAACTCTTCAGACGTGAAGGCAGGGGCCCTTTCCCCAGTCGCAGCAGCCATTGTCACTTCCAGACCGAGGTCACAGCAGCACTTGCAGTATAGGTCCTCTCCTGTGGATGATCAGGTCTCGAGTGATCAATCAGCTAGGAAATGGCGGTCACGCCCGCGGCGGTGCGTACCGCGGCGGTGCGTACCGCGACCGCCGGCGCACATCGTCATTGGCTCCTGAAACCCATAGGGTTCAATGTTAACCAATGCGGCTTTGCGCCGCGGTCTTCGACCGCCTACCGCCACGGTGTGCCTCGCCAGCGCATTGACCTCACATCCCATTGTCCCACTTCACAGGTCAGGCAGCCGCCATTTCAAGGGCCTACATGGCTTAATTTTGACTGCGACACACAGGCCTAGGCCTTGCATTGCCACACATACAAGCCTTTCAACCCATTGCCATTCTTTAACTGTGCAAGCTGTCTGTACGTACCTGTGGATTGCCTGACTCTGTGCTCCATGTTGTCCTTCCTAGGCACCGTCCGCTGGGACTTGCGAGGAGAAGGACGAATCCTCGCGTGTACCGACCGCTGGTGGACCTGTCGACAATGGAAGAACGCCATATAATACTTCGATACAGACTTGACCGTGCCACTATCCATGAACTGTGTGCCCAGCTGGAGCCAGCCCTGATGTCCCCCATCCGCCAACCCACAGGGATTCCCCCTCTGGTGCAGGTTTTGTCAGTCCTCCATTTTTTGGCAACTGGGTCATTCCAGACAACAGTGGCCATGTCATCTGGAATGTCTCAGCCTATGTTTTCAAAGATTTTGAGCAGAGTGTTGTCTGCCCTGATGAAACTCATGCGGAGCTACATCATTTTCCCAGAGGAGGGTGACTTGCCTACAGTGAAGGGTGATTTCTATGCCCTTGGACATATCCCCAACATCATTGGTGCCATTGATGGGACCCATGTGGCTTTGGTACCCCCAAAAGACGATGAGCAGGTGTACAGAAACAGAAAAAGTTATCATTCGATGAATGTCCAGGTGGTCTGTTTGGCTGACCAGTACATCTCCCATGTAAATGCCAAGTTCCCAGGGTCAGTGCATGATGCGTTTGTTATGCGAAATAGCAGCATCCCCTATGTGATGGAGCAGCTACAGAGACAACGTGTGTGGCTAATAGGTGACTCTGGTTACCCCAACCTGCCTTGGCTACTGACCCCAGTGAGGAATCCCCGGACCAGGGCAGAGGAACGGTACAATGAGGCCCATGGGCGAACTAGGAGGATCATCGAAAGGACCTTTGGCCTCCTGAAGGCCAGGTTTAGGTGCGTGCATATGACAGGTGGATCCCTGATGTACTCACCAAAGAAGGTGTGCCACATCAACGTGGCCTGCTGTATGCTTCACAATCTGGCATTGCGACGTCAGGTTCCTTTCCTGCAGGAGGATGGTGCAGATGGTGGTGTTGAAGCAGCTGTGGAGCCTGCGGAGAGTGAAGAGGAGGAAGACTCAGAGGACGACACAGACAACAGGGACAGAGTAATAGAACAGTATTTCCAGTAGCACACAGGTAATAATCACCCATGCCATTTTACATTTCCTGAAAGCCTCCTGCATCTCAACTTTGTCGATTTCCCCCCAGAACTATAAACATGATGTTTGATTTTCCCTTCCCTTTTCTGTGCTGTATGAGCCACTGCGTGACCTCGGCTTGGTTGGCCCATGGACTAATGCTAAGTTACCTCGGTATGTGTAATTCACAATGTTAATAATACGTAATTGATATGTAATGTGTCATACATTTGTAAATAAGACAGGCTGAGTCCTGATTGATTTCAGTGCAATGTGTGATTTATTATTAGTGCATAGATATTGGTACATGATAGTGAAACAGTGATGGGTGGGGGTGGAGTAATGTCCATGGCAGAGTCCAGTTCTCAGTCTCACAGGTGCATTGTCCATATGCCTGTGGCAGGATGGAGCAGGGGCAGTTCAAGGTTTGACAGGGTGGCAATGTGGAACAGTGGGAGGACTTCAGGGGGTATGTGATGCTGGCGGGGGTCTTGACATCCTACTCTGTCGTTTTTTTTTTATCTCAGGCTCCTTTTGTGGGGTGGTTGTTGTTCAGCAGGAGGTGGGGTTCTGGTGGGCTGTCGTTGTGGTGGGGCCTCCTGTCCACTAGCGCCGGCGGAGGTGGTAGGCTGTTCCTGTTCCTGGCTAGTGACAGGGGCCCTGTGTGATGCCACATGGTCCCGAAACGTGTCCTCTATACGGTTCAGGGCCTGGACTATGCTCCCCATAGCGGTTGAGATGTTGGTGAGTTGGTCGCTGAACCCCATGTAGCGTTGCTCCTGCTGTGCCTGGATCTCCTGGAACCTGGCCAGTACCGTCGCCATCGTCTCTTGTGAGTGGTGGTAGGCTGCCATGATGGTGGTGAGGGCCTCTTGGAGAGTGGGTTCCCTGGGCCTCTCCTCCCCACCCTGTCGCACAGCAGCCCTCCGAGTTGCCCTGTTTCCCTGGGCCTCTGTCCCCTGGACGGTGTGCCCACTCCCACTGCCCCCAGGTCCCTGTTGTTTTGGGTTGGTGGGTTACCCTGGGGGCCCTGTAGTGGTAGACACACCACTGCTTGACCTGTCCTAGAGACAGAGGCATGGGCCCGCTGGGTGGGAGCTGTGCTGTTGTTCCCAGAGGGGGTTGGGTCTGCAGTGGCCTGTGTCTGGGTGAGGGGAACCGACTGCCCAGAGGTCCCCGATGGTCCGGGCTGGTCGTCAGGTTCCAGGTCGACAGAGATGCTGTCATCACTAGGGGCCTGTTCCGGGGGTGGGATGGACATTTCTGGTCCCTCCTGACCGGTGTGTTGTCGTTCGGGTCCTGCATGGGGTAAGAGGGTATGGTTATTGTTTCTGTGTGTGCATTAGCTTGCGTTTTATGGGTGCCCTTGTCCCCCAGTGCTGGCATTCCCTTGAGGGAGGTGTTGTGAGGGTGTTTTGTGGGGGGGGGGATGGGTATGTGCAGTGGTCATGCTTAGGTGATGGGTGTCCATAGTTTGGGGATGGCATGCAGGGGTTGGTGTTGGGTGGGTTGTGCTGGAGAGACATTCTCAGGGAGGATGTGTGCTGGGGGGTTGGGTGTGAGGGTGGGGGTTAGCATGCTGGGGGGGGGGTGAAGTGGTTGGCCTTGTACTTACCAGAGTCCATTCCTCCGTGTACTCCAGCGAGGCCATCAGGATGCAGGATGTTTAGTACCTCTTGCTCCCATGTTGTGAATTCGGGTGGAGTGGGTGGGGGTCCCCCGCCAGTCTTCTGCACTGCGATGTTGTGTCGCGAGACCATCGAGCGCACCTTCCCCCGTAGGTCGTTCCATCGTTTGCGGATGTCCTCTCGATTTCTGGGATGCTGTCCCACCGCGTTGACCCTGTCCACGATCCGCTGCCAGAGCTCCGCCTTCCTTGCTATGGTGGTGTGCTGAACCTGTGAGCCGAAGAGCTGGGGTTCCACTCTTATGATTTCCTCCACCATGACCCGGAGTTCTTGGTCCGAAAAGCGTGGGTGCCTTTGTGGTGCCATGGGGTGGTGTGTATGAGGTGTGGGGTGGTGTATGTGATGATGTGTGTGTTGGTGTGTGGTGCTTTGTGCTTCTATGTGGTGTGTGTGATGTTGTGGTGTGCCTCTGTGTGTCTGGCTATCTATTCTCTGATGTGTCTCTCTCTCCTTCGTCTCTGGTTTTTGTTGGTAGCAGTTTGTGGGTGATGTGGGTGTGTGTTTTATATGGTATTGGATGTGTGGGAGTGGTGTGTGTATGTGTTTCAGGTGTGTGCCTTTCAAATTGTCCAATGTGGTAGGGGTTTGTAAAGGTGTGTGTATTTTGACCGCGGCGGTGTGTACCGCCAATGGAATACCGCGGTTGAATGACCGCCGCGTGGATTTGCGGGTCATAATGGGATGGGCGTATTTCTGTTGGCGTGGCGGTGGAGGTTTGGTCTTTTCCAGTTTACCGCTGGCCACTGATGTGGCGGACTGCAGTGGAGGGCGGATTTTTGGAGGTTTTCCAGTTGTGGGTCAGAATGTCCGTGGCGGCTGACCGCGGCGGCGGCGGTATTGTGGCGGCCTTCTGACCGGCAGTAAGCGGCTTTTACCGCCGAGGTCAGAATGACCCCCTCTGTCATCATCAGCATGTACAAAGATGCTGCAGATGCTTCCTCAAGCATGGGGAGGGCTGAAAATGAGCTTTTGACAATTCCCGTTACCACTCCAACAATAGCGCCTGTCCAAGATGTGGCTGTCTTCTACTCCAACACAACCTGGCAACATTGTCTAGTATGAGCCTCCACGCAAAGTGGATCCTTCCACCAGTAATGCACCAGCTCCTGTGTTTGCAGAGATAGCTTCTGGTTATTTCATCAACCTTGATGACCTTTCCTCGACTTCATCCGGACCTGCTACTGAAACTGTTTCAAAGACATGTAAGATGTACATATGGCTTAAAAACAACTATTCAATTTATCTATGGAGATATCTGTGGATATTTCTGATAATGCTTGCCTTTCTATTAAGGATTGGTTTTGTGATTGTTTTCTTTCTCATTATAAATAGTAATTATCTTTCTGAATGCTCCCCTGTTGAGCCTGTGGATAAAGTCTTAGCTTCATATCTTTCCTCACATAAGGACCGAAGAGACTTGTCCCTTGTGAACATTTCAGCAGCACCAATTCCTGTTGGGATTGAGTGGGATAAAGTTCCATTTGATATACACGTGCCTACTGAGGTCATTCAAATTCAATATGTCTTTATAATTTCAATGATTGATGTAATTACACCTTGTAATGTTTCTGATGACTGAGATGTTCAAACAGTTGATTCCATGTTAGCTGAATTGAAGGATTACACTGTATTTGAAAGTGTTGATGTGCACACTAATACAAAGAATTATGGGGAAATGTTCTGTTATAATAACTGGAGACATTACTACCTGCACAGAGCAACTAGACACAGATTAGCATCAATTATACACAGTGGGAACACTGTTCAACTCCACCTGTGGGGAGCCCAAAACATTATTCAGATAAATTCACATATTTCTCTGGGCATGACATTAAAAATGCAGAGCCATACTATTTCAAGTTATCATCTTCTTAAATTAGGAAACATTTGCTAAAAAACATAAAATTGATTTATTCCGATTCCTTTGTTTCCCGGCTTGCAGTTGAAGGCTAAGACTGGAAGAACACTATGGATTTAAAGAGTGTATGGGGGACACAAGATTGGTAAATTCAGGGTAGGGAAACTTTATTTAGAGCATGCCTAATTCCTGGGCAAATTATCTCTTTAAATGACAAAATTTAACAGCCATACTGTCTAGGGTTAGCAAAAATGAAGGAAATGGATGCGCCCAGTAACCCCACATGGGCAAAATTCACCAGTTGGCAGTCCTTCTCAACGCCACCCAGGAAGAATTAGATGCAAGGGTTCAGGCTGGTACCTATAATGCTTTACTTTTTAGTTCCGGCAGGTGGTTATTGTGGCCAATAGACATGAATGGGTGTCAGGCGTGTTTTGTGAATTTGTCAGGGGGTTTCAAGATTAGCCGATTGGACCCTTGCTTTGTCTCGGGTCAACACTCGGGTATAGTTACTACATACAGTGTGGGTAAACTGTGCCAACAATGGTTACAGACTAACACATTAGCAGCAGTTAAAGAACATCTTAATACTCTTTCTGAAGCTATAGACTTGCAGGACTTTTTGTTAGTTCCAAGAAAGCTCTAAAAGATTAATCTATACCATATACAATGAGATCTGTAAGCTTTCTCAAATGGAAACTGTTGGGCATTTAAGGCAGATTGCTAAAGAGAAATTGTGAAAGACTTTAGCTGTTATCAATAATGGCATGAATACTCTGTCCAACAGGATTTATTGCCTTATTAACAAAGTGTCATCTGCGATAGACATCATTCAGAACCACATGTCCTTTCTCTACCAAGTCAGCTGAGTTCCATAATGCAGTTAGCTTGGACACTACAGATTTTGAAAAGTGGCTGCGTTCTATGGAAATACATTAACAGTAGTGACTTGTTTGCTGCTCTTAATTAATCCAGGAAACACTAGAAAAGGCTAAAAGGGAAGCGAGTTTCACCATGTTTCACATAGAAAAGCTGCCTTTCACACTTGCTGAAAGTCCATCAACAGTATGGCTCATACATGCCATTATAAATCTGCCCATTTCCACTTTTCGTTTTTTAAAATGCCTAAAACATCTTGCCGTGGGCAAATACGAGCAGCTAGGAGATAGCTATATTAAAGAAGAGTGGGAGTTTCCCGTTGAATATAAATGTCAGAATGAAGAAAAAGAGGTATTTCTTAGCAGAAGCGAATGTAAGACTACTGTTATTCATTCAATAGATTGCAAACAGGTGTTCCTTCATGGCCTTTGCAATGCGAGGGTCGCAAATTTGGCCTGTTTTCTGAAGGGTACTCCCTTCCCTTAGAGTTGTCCAGCATTTCATGCACTCTAGAATGGAGGTTATCTCCTGAATGAACAAAGCAGTTGTGGTATGAGGCCAGGAATGGCCTACGCAATCTTGGTCTCTAAGATCGTAACGTGTTGCAGACTGTTTTATTCTCCCCCACACAAGAGGTAAGAGTAGCAGAAATGTGGCCTCACATTGAGATTACTAATGTAAATTATGACACACTGAGCAGACTAAAGGGGATACTGTTCCAGAAACAAGTTGTGTTGACATCGGCTAGAGAGACGTTTTCTTTCCAGATAGCAAGATCACCAGCCGAGGCACAATATCTATAAAATGCCAACTTCCCCAAGCACTTTGGAGAGCTGGTATCCAGAATATTAAACGCTTTGAGCATTACAGGGATTGTGCATTTCTTTAAGGCAGTAGGGTCTGGATTTGTGACAATCTTCCAGACTGACTTTGCAGTCATTCCTTCAGCTATCCATTTACTCATTTCCAGTGTGTTTGGCAGCTTTCCTGCCACTTTGGCATTGATCGGCGGGATACTACTGCTGTTGTTCCTGATACGCAGGGGTTGTGCCTTCCCAGCTAAGCGGAGTGATAGAGCTATTACCACCAGCCCTACTGTGTTGTGATCGCATGGTACAGTTCTTTGTTGCTCTGTTGTGGAAGAATTGAAGCATGAGTGGTCACTGTAATTCCGACCAGTCCTATGGTGTGTGGAACCAGTCTTTTATTGCACCTGGTGCCTCTGCGAACCAGTGCCTTGCTGCTTCACCCATGCCTCTTTTGGACAAGGAACTGCTGATGTTCCCGATGAGGCTTCATTCATAGATGTGCCCCATGAGACTGAGACTGATTCGCTAGGCCATTTACAAGTCACCCTTGGTGGACTGTCTGGATCCTTTGGGCACTTTGGATGGTGCTGCTTTTGCAGGAGATCAATGTGGCTTCTTTCCCGAATGCCTTCGTTTTGATGGCTTTGAAGATATTCTACAGTTAAATAAATTTGACCATTGGCTCATTCTGAGGTTTTGCCAAACATTGCCTTTAACTGTGGCCTGTTGTGCTTGTCACAGTCGACATTATGGGCCTGATTTTAACCTTGGCGGAAGGCGGAGGCCGTCCGCCAAGGTTCCGCCGCCAAATGACCGCACCGCGGTCACAAGACCGCGGCGGCCATTCTAACATTTCCTCTGGGCCGGCGGGCGCTCTCCAAAAGAGCGCCCGCCGGCCCAGAGGAAATGCCCCTGCAACGAGGACGCCGGCTCAGAATTGAGCCGGCGTAGTTGCAGGGGTGCGACAGGTGCAGTTTGCACCCGTCGCGTATTTCAGTGTCTGCATGGCAGACACTGAAATACTTTGCGGGGCCCTCTTATGGGGGCCCCGCGGCACCCCCTACCGCCATCCTGTTCCTGGCGGGAGACCCGCCAGGAACAGGATGGCGGTAGGGGGTGTCAGAATCCCCATGGCTGCGGAGCGCGCTCCGCAGCCATGGAGGATTCCCCCGAGCAGCGGAAAGTCGGCGGGAGACCGCCGACTTTCCGCTTCTGACCGCGGCTGAACCGCCGCGGTCAGAATGCTCGTGGGAGCACCGCCAGCCTGTTGGCGGTGCTCCCGTGGTCGGTGGCCCTGGCGGCCACCGGCCGCCAGGGTCAGAATGACCCCCTATGTCTCTTTATATGTTTTAGCTATTTTTAACAAGCTTTTATTAGATTTTAGTTATGTCTTATTATGATTTTAGCTTGTTTTAGTCCAGAGCATTTTTAGTTTGGGTTTATTCCCTTTGTCTGGCATCATCATTATGGCGTCTTACTTATTCCAGCAATGAGGAGGGTGTAGTGGATCCTATTTAGTTTTAATGGGAATCAGGAGTTTAGCTTAGCTTTCTGGCTTGCAGTCCTGTGCCCCCATCACCTAGTGTCTTTTAACATACTTAGCTTGCTCTGTTCTAGCACATTTCTTCAATTATTTCTTCCAAAATGAGTGCTATGTTTATAGTTAGGAAGATGTTTTAGTTTCACATTATCAGTGCCACTCTGTAAAGACGTCACTATCAGCATAAAAGATGAATGAGATACGTAGGTATTCACATCATGTACTTTCCCACTTTTGTGTGACAGTAACATAATGTACCTTTTCATGGAATTGTCACGCCAAGCATGCCTTCTTATCTATTGTTTGGGAACATACCTGTGTCAGGGGTCCTACAAGATCTGTATAAATGCATCTCACACAGACAGGATTATCTGAAGGATTCCTACCAGGTACCATCAACGCTATCTATGCTACACATCACCATGATGCAGACCCAGCCTTCGTGTCACCACGGATTATGATCTAGAGAACTCATTCCAAGGTAACAAGGGTTGGGGGGCTCTTCTCATGGACATGGTACTGGCAGACTAGGTTTAACACACCTAGCTCTCTTTTAGGTTATAAATTACGTTTATCATCCTAAAGTAGTAGGGGTTATTTCACACCTGCTTTGCATCTTATGTTATTGCACGATGGTGGGGGTTTTTGTATTCATGACTCTAGTTTTTACAATTCTGTTTCTTGCATTGTTCACTATCCTAATCATTGCAACCCATGCAATTTACTGTAGATTGCAGTCCTATCAATAAAAGCTATTGAAAATATCACTGTATCTCTTTAATTGCCTGTGTGTGACTGAGACATGTTGCTCATGGGAGAAAAGTGTAATCTCTATTTAACCACGTCTCCCCCTTGAGTCCATGCGTAAAGGCTGCCACAAATCACCTTTTACTGTTGTTTTTTTGGTGAGCTACTGCATGTGAGCCAGGAGGGTTGGATCGACAGTTACGGCTTGTTGTAGGATTGGCCTAGTCACCTACTAACAAAAGTGCTATCATCCCTAAACCAGCAGTCTTGCCTAGAGCAAGAGTCCAATAATGACAGTTTCCAGTTTGTCCCCACATGCTTGTTCCCTTTCTGTATCTGCACATACGTCTGTGGCCACATCTGTTGTACTGTTGCACTGAAGCCAGCTAATGTCACCCTATGGCCTGAGCTCAGTACAATGACAACCATTGGGAATTTGGCTGCTGGATACATGAAGCACTGGGATGCATCTCACCTATTGGGACATGGTATCATGTGTTGATTCGTGTGTTCTGCCTGCAGAGCAAGTTTCCTTTTCATTTACCACTTTTTCTAAATTTTGCCACCTGGGCTGTTATTGAATAGCTTTAGCACTGCACATGTGGGCATGTAGCGACACCCTGTATCCATAAACAGCATGTGAAGGTTGAACATCATGCCTCACTATTAAGGCTCATCGACTAGAGCCTATGTCAAGTCATTACTATTGTCATTGCATTGGGTGCATGGTGGGGATCTGTGACAGATGTGCTCAGATTAACTATGACCATTTGTGTTACATATCCTTGACTGAGAGCATGATCACACTGTCCTGTTGGCTCCTTAATCCAGCTCTGATGAGTACTGTGCATTCTTCTAATTATTTGGGTACTGAACATCTGCAAGCAGTGTGTTGTGCACTGATGTTCCCCGATATACGAGCCTGGGTTTTGGGCATGATGTGGGACCTGTCCAATGCAAGGCCAGGTGTATCTTATTTTGACATCGTTTTTGTGTGCACACATGCGTTGGAAGTATATTTAACATGTTTTGGACTGACACAAAGACCCCCACTTCCTGAAGTAGCATGTGGGTGCATGTGTATGTGCACAGGTGTACACATGTAAAGGCTTGCATCTTTGTGTGCATAACTTGTGACTCCCTTGTATGCAATCCTAGCAATAGGAGCCTGTCTGTAGCATTGCTGTGACTGGTGGGGACCATATGCAGCTTATGATCATCAGGCGTTGTGGATGTTTGTGTGCAACGTTTGCTATTTGGTGTACCTGTCACTTTCCATTTGGTGTGATATGGAGTATCGTGTTCTTGGTCAATGTCATGTGGATTGCTCATGTCACACTGCTTTACTAACTGGCCAGTGCAGGGGCAGAACTGATGGTTGTGATGGTACCCTTATGGGGAATGTTTGCAGTAATGTCCCCCTATCAAATTACTACTATGTGCCATAGGTGGACAGGATATTTAAGGCAGGTTGTTCTTGTCTTGTTGGACTGATTTGTAGCTAACTCCGCCTGTTGTTGTGTGAAACTTTTGGACGTGATTTTCTCTCTTGTCTTTTGTTACCATGCAGGTCAATGCCCATCAGAAGAAAGGGATTTGGTGAGAAATCGGCAAGAAGGTGTGGGCCCTGGAGATCCAAAACCGGCAGAGCATCCACTGTCAGACAAGGTGGGAGGACGTAAGACGCTGGGCCCGGAAGTACGCAGAGGCCCAGCTGGGGCTGCCCTTACAATGAGGATAGGTGCCCATCAGACCATGACCCCTCTAATGGCCTGCATCTTGAGAGTGGCCAACCCCAAGTTGGATGGACATTTGGGGGCAACACAGCAGCCACAAGGGGGATAAGTTTAGACCTGACTCATGTTTGACTCTTTGCCAGGTGATTGAGTGAGGAACAGAATGCAAGGTCTGACAATGTGGGAAGTGTCATGTGTAACAGATCTTCTGTGCTCACATTGGTGTGCATGGGTCATATGTTGCCAACATGTGTGCACAATCATGTGGATCTGGGACCTGTTACTCAACTATGTGGACACCTCAGTCCTATAGCCCAGAATGGAGCACATATGACGGCGTTTGGTGTTCCAGTACCAGCTTTTACTACCCTGGTGGTGTAGTAAAAATAATTATGTTTGACCACTGACTTTGTGTTTCATCACTGTGCATATTAGTTGTTCAATGTTCACCAGTAACACAGTACATTTTGTATTCGGTTTAGCTGTCTATTGGCTTTAACGTGGCATTAGACATTACATTCTGTATTCAGTTTAGCTGCCTATTGGCTTTAACGTGGCATTAGACATTTTGTATTCAGTTTAGCTGTCTATTGGCTTTATCGTGGTGTTAGACATTGTAGTTGAGACATTGCAGATGAGCTGTGTTTTTCCACATGGTAAACCAAGCTTGTGTTTTTCTCTCACCGAACACTAGCATGATAAGGAAGCGCATATTTTGTGTTTTTCTCTAGTGCAGCCTTGGGAAAGACAGCCTTGAAAACTTGGCCAACTTCAACGCTTGTTTTCTTCCAACTCTGACCTACAGTAGCCAGCATGTTTTGGCTATTAGAGGGAAGGGCCTTTCAGCAGGCTTTTTCATTATTTAATCTATAAATGGTGTCCCTGGGCAGCAGTGAGGAGAATTTTCCGAGACTTCAGTCAGGAGTGGATGTCAGCTGCCTGACCTGTCCCGTAAGGGTGGAAAATCTCTTTCTCGCAGTTGAACAGGAGTCATCAACTTGTTGGCATGAGAAAGATGACGGGCAGTGATAGGCCCTACGGTGATGAATTTTGACTTTTATTCTTTGCTTTGAAATTATGCTATAATATAGTCACATATATTTGCTGTGTACATTGCAATTGAGAATCACTTTGATATATTTTCCTTTCATTGATGTGACTATTTCGAAACGTGTGCCTCCAACCTACTAATCTCCTCTCTCATGAACCTCGTGGTGAAGTAATAATAAATGTCTTCTTTAAACTAAGAAGTGCATTCCAGAGATTGTTTTCAGCTCAGTCATTAGTGAAAGCAAAACAGGTGGGTGTCATAATAGAAAGATGGATATGTTGTTGCTCTTTGTCCTCTGCTATGTATCAGGGAGATGTATGCGTGTGATTTCAATTCAGGGAAGGGCAAGTCATCTCCACTGCATGTTGGTTTCTGATGTGGCACAGCATTCAGTGATGCATGGGTGTCAATCATACATGTGACATGACTTATATAGCTAACATATTGACACATGTTGCATGGCCATTCCCCTTGGTGAACGAGGAATGTATATTGCCATGTATGATGTCTCATCAGAGTTGTGAAATTTCATGTTGGATACCTGTGTGCATGTGCTGCATTTCCAATGGGACACATATGTATGTATCAGATGTAAGCACATGATAGATATGCTGATGTCCTGATAGCAGAAAGTTGTCACATTTTTGTACATGACAAAGGTAGGAATGATACATAGGCAATAGTTGTCCAGTCACAGCTATGGCCCAAACAGTACTGTGTCAGCATCATGTGTATTCTGACATCAATATCCATTGATCACCGTTTGTACTTGTCATACTTACCTACAGTGACTATGAAGGACTTGACCCGAGGCCAGGGTGTTTGTCCACTTTATGTTTGAGTTCTTATACACCTGTGTGTAGGTTGGGAAGTGTGACCTGACTGTTGGGTTGCATCATTCTACTACAAATTAGTTTACTGATGTTAGTGATTGCTAGGTCTTCCTGCACAGTACAGTAGTATATTTGATACATACATAAATAATTTACATTTAAATGTGTGTTATACATTGGTATGAGCTTACTTGGTCCTTACATGAATTTTATTGTTTGTATTCTGGAGACAATTATCCATTGTTACTCCTTGCTACATCACAATTGGGGCATGCGTGTGTAAAATGTTTGCTGCCCTATTGGCTAACATTTGGCAGGTGTTACATGTTGACATGTCATATGATGGTATGTGTCCATAGTGGTATGGTTGAATCAATGTCACTTGATAAAGATATGAGTTGTTTGTACCAGGGTTGCCTGCCTTTACTTGGCAACATATGTTATTGCCTGAAACATGACATTGGGTTAAGGGACTTGTGAGATAAGGATTGGGTCTGTGTATTTGTTAAGGTACCTTACAATGGGAATTCATTGTTTATATACTGCTTGAATATGTTGTGCAGAATGTGGCCCTGTATTGGGTGGCATAATCACCTGTGATTGCTCATCTTAATTCCTGCTATTGTAGTTTTCAGATAGCTTGTTTTTTTGGTGTTACTCTCAGCATTGCATCAGTGCACGTTCTAGGGCCTGCTCCAACCATAAAGAAGTGTCGGCACACCATTTTTCGATTGACCGCTTGTCATCACCAACAGTGCAGGAATTACCTATACATGACTCTCAACTATTTATCGCTAACACTGATTTAAGGCACACGGTCTTCCTCTGGCTACACACAAATCCCATTGCAGGACATACAGGTTTTCCAAAAACCTTAGAACCAGTTCAACAATATTTTTGGTGGCCTACTTTGAAAAAAGACATCAAAGCAACGGTAGCAGAATGTGACATTTCTGCAAGAAATAAAACCAATCACTCTAAGCTAAAAGGACTGCTACATCCTCTTCCAAGTCCACAAAAAACTTGGGAACATATTTCCCTAGATTTTACTACTGGACTCACAAAGGTATAATGATGCCCAGCAATTCTTGTGATTGTGGACAGCCTCACTAAGTACACACATTCTGTTGCCTGCATCAACATTCCGACATCCAGTCAGCTGGCTAGTCTCCTCCTACAACATTTAGTACACCGCCATGGGTTACCCAAAATAATCCTTTCAGATTGAGGTTCACAATGTTCTTCCAAATTCTGGCAAACTTGGTGCAAATCACTTCATATTTCTTCTACTCTATCCACTATCAACCACACTCAAACTGATGGCCAGACAGAATGTTTGAACCAGACTTTAATGCAAGATCTGAGATGTAATGCAGAAGAAGCCACAAATTCTTGAGTCTCCCTCCTATGGCTTGCAGAATTAGCATATAAGAGTTCTTGCCTTTCTTCCACGGGCACATCCCCCTTTTATGGTCTTTTTGGTTATCACTCTGTTGTGTTACCATTGACCCTTCCTAGTATGACCAATTCTACTGCTGTAAAGGATTTCTTACAATATCTTCACCAAACACAAACACAGATTCAAAAGCATTCAGCAAAAGCCAAGACAATATAAAAACAATACTATGACAACAAACACTGTCCAGGTCTGATTTATTAACCTGGAGTCAGGGTTTGGCTATCTACTCAGCATATAGCCTTTAAACACAAACACACATTTCACCCCACATATATAGGTCCATACTGGGTGGTTTGTCAAGTGAACCCATCACTTATGAACTGCAATTACCTCCTACATTGTGAATATACCCTGTATTTCACATCCGTCTTCCTCCTGTACTAGTGCATGGAGAAATGGAGAACGGGAATATGAAGTTCGAGCAATCATGGACTCCAGAAAAAGAGGAAACTGATTATGGTATTTGGTGTCTTGGAAAGGTTATGGGCCGTAAAATGATTCTTGGGTTCTAGCACGGCAGGTATATTTACCCCTACTACTTTGGTGCTTTCATCTCCTCCATCCTCATTAACCGGGCCCTAGAACATGCTTGGGAGAGGGAAGTACGGTCAGCGTCGCAGCAGTGTGTGCTCTAAGCCCCCCCAACCATAAAGCAGTGTCGGTATATCCCTTTTCGATTGACCATCTCCACCAGCGCAGTCTTGGTGGCTACACTACCATAGAAATGGTTGAGAATGACAACAATGCTAATGTTTCATGTTACTACTTCTTCGATGTTAAATTGTATCACCTCTTTGTTACAATGTTGTTGATGGAGAGCTCCAAATCCCAACCTCCCCCTATTGGCAGGCATCTTGGGTGTGGCCGGTAAATATAAAGCGGCTCCACCCTGTGGGAGCCGCTCACTATTCCAGCACTCAGATCCAGGCAGAAGCTCCAGCTTCCCCAAGGTGTTTTGCATCTTCTATCGCGAAGGCGTCTTCTGTGTTGCACTCCCTGTGCAAGTTCCAGCTGGTTCCGATTTTCCAGACCGGCTTCTGCTATTATTATCTTCCAACCTATCCTCTCCTAATATTCAGAGCGGTCGTGCTCTGAATGGTGAGCATTAAGCTTCGAAGAACATTGTTGTGGAACACGGTTGCATTTACTTGATAAAGTGGTGTGAATGTTTATTCGATGGATGCACGCGGAAAGAGATCCGTTTGGGCCTGACTTATTTTGCGGTTATTTATTTTATGAAAGTCGCTTCATTTAGAATGGCTCCTTGAGTTTTATGCAGCATTTTGGTTTTTGACATTTGAAAATACAAAGGGACATTACATAAGGTCTCGGGCTCGAGACACGATTACACTTTAGTTAGGAAAGACAAAACTATTCATCAAGTCGCTCAAATGTTAATTGCTGATCTATGAGAAATTAACATTAGGAAAATAAACTATCATTTTTGAGTACTGTTTATTTGTTTTCTTTACCCAGAAGAACCTTAAAGCTGGCTCTGATATACAAAAAAACTTTGTTCATTTGCAGCATTCGGAGATGATGCCGCAATATTATTCAAAATGCTTGTAAAGAGCACTAAAAGATTTTAGTTATTAATTAATGTTTATTTTGGTGTATTAACCTTTTTTCTTTTAGGTCTCCTTCCTCGCAGTTCCCTTCCCTCCCTCTTTCCCCTTGCCTGGCCACTCTAATCTTCAGTGCTTTAACAGTATTCTGAGTTGGAACTGCCATTGGTTGTGTGTCAATATTTGTGTGTATGTGTGCTGCTTCATGTTTTGTCTTAGCAGTATGTGTTGTGCACCCAGGGTAGGGTGTGTGTTGTATGATAGGTATGTGTATGTTGCTGAACTTTTGGTGTCATAGTATAGTGTTGTGTTTGTATTGATATGTGTTTATTGTAGTAATGTGTGATTTGGTCCTGTATGGTGTATGCCTTGTCCCCTGATGTGGCTATTATGTAGATGTGGTGTGTGTTCTGGAGTTTTGTCAGTGCACACATCGAGTGTGTTGGGGTGTCTAAGTCTGCTTTCCTTTTGTGTGCATGTGACTATTTAGGTGTGTACCTCGGAGCTGGCTCTTCACTTGTATGGTTTCTGGAGTAGTGTACGCTTTGTAGCCTTTCCCTTCACCCATATGTGTCACTGTGCATTATAGTTGTTGTTGGTATTATTTGTCCATGAGATCTAAATGGGGCCTGTTCATGTGGGCATGTTTTCATGGGCCTTGTTCAACATGAGATGTGTCTCAGTACGGCCTCTTTCCATGTATGGTTTTGCTGCTCCCATCGCTGCTTTGTCAGTATTGTAGTGATGTGTTGCTGTGTGTGTTTGACTGTTTGTGTCTGTGTGAATTGTGCATGGCATAATAGGTCAGATGAACTGTCTGTGTGTGTGCGTGATGTGTGTGTCGATTGCTGGGTTGTTTGACTGTGGTGTTGTGTGTGTTCCATTGCACATGGATGGACATGGGTGTTTTATGTGTGTCCAGTCCCTGGTCAGTGTTTGGTGTGAGTGTGTGAAATGTATTTGTATTTCTACAGTTGTTGGCTGGCTGTGACAGCAGATGGCTGGTGGATTTCTGTGTGCACCACTCCCTAACTCATAATTTGGCGGTCCACTCCGTCAGCCTGCTGGCGGTCAGACCACCACCACTAATGTGGCAGTACTCGGACTGCCAAACTTGTAATCAGGCCCACAGTGAGAGTGAAAAATTAACACCTAGTTGCGTTCTCCCAAACTATAATATGACACTCAATATAGGAACTAGGCCTGAAAGACGAAAAGAAGGCAAAGAAAAGAAACAGCTACTACAGTCACCCTTTTGTCTTTCCCAACAATTGGAGTAGATTCCTCATCCACTAATAATGGCATGCTCCATCACCGGCACCTATCCACACCCTGGTAGGATGATACCACCAGGGCAGACTCAACCTAATCCTTTGGGAGTTCTTAAGTAAAGTACCAACTTGATATAAGCAGGGATCTAGACAAAACTGTTAAAAATACCTCCTGGTATACCCAGAGGAAATTTATTTTATTAGAACGATGCCAGAGGTATGAATAAAAACAAAACAAATTAGGTTACTTGAGGAAATTGATGTTCCTGGAAACCTTTACTTAAGCCAGCATGTTTTGGCCCTCTCTAAAAGCCCAATCGGATCTGGGGTCTTTGTCAGGGCTCCCAACACTGTCCCTGCCTGCCTACAATTGTAATTCATACATACGTCTGAGGCCTATTGCTCTCACCTGAACGAAAGACAACTTGACATATGGAAGCACTTGCAAGGAGACAACATGAAGTGAAAAGAAAGTTTTATAAGCAAAAATATGTTATTGATAGTAGAAAATTATTTTCACTTAAACAATTTGTGGTATACCCAAACATGCTAATATCAAGCAAGGGTATTACATTTTTAACAGAATTTTCTGTTATAAAAATAAAAAATAGATTTTGCTTTATTGCACTAAACCAATCGCCTTTACAATCCTGACCTTAAAGATTTGAAATGTAGACATTCCTATGACTCTTATGTCAATCCTAGGACAAAACTCCACTGAGAACTATGTGAAAAACTGTGAGTCCAAGTAGACTTAACTCTCTTGCTGTAAAGCCAATGGCTGACAAGATATAAAGCCATTGAGTACTTATGCTGAAGGATAGTTGTTCCTTCCCAACCAATCACCTTTGCGGCAAAGCCGCTGATTAATGAATCATCACAGCTCTTCAGCTATAAAGCCGTTCAGTGTGCATGCTCATTCAAGGATCACCAGTGTGATACCATGGTAGTTGGTACAGGTAGAGAACCACTGCCATATATTTCTGTTTTGCAGCTAGTCAGCTGTAAAGCCATTGAGTGTTCCAGGTAATGCATTTGTCATATGTGTGGCACCCACACGACCATATATCCAAATTTCAATTGCATGCATACAAGAGTCAATCACACTCCTTACCCTATTGGGTGGTTCATGTATCATGCACGTCTGGTGGGGGTGCCATTCTGTAGTCACACACTTGAGATAAAGGGGGGGTTATATACAGAACTTTGATAAATTATATTTTTTGTAAGTGGTTACGTTTTTGTAGGGTAGCCTTTCAGTATAAAACCTATGCTAGGCTCATGCAGACACTATGGTGCAAAGGTGTTTGCATGGCGCATGCAACTAATTTCAGTGCGGGCACTAGGGAGAAGGGAGAAGAGTGCCATATTCTGTAAATATGCTGGTCTCCTGTTGTCTCCTCACACAACGCAGTGCAGCTTATTTGGCTGCTGTGCTGCGTTGCATGAGATTTTAGTAAATCTGCCCCTCTTTGTCAGAAAAACACTGATTGATTTTTACAGAATCAAAAATCTGATGCCCCTGTGAATGCAACGGAAAATGTATGGTTGTTTATTCCCTTTAAAAAATATGATTTCAAGGAAAGCAATTCATGGTAAAAATCTGCAAAGTGTATCATCATATTTTGTGCAGAAACATTATGCAAGATAGAAGAGTATTGAAGACTCTCTTGAATGTATCTGAAGAAATCACTCTTAAGATATGCTTTGTTGAAATGCTAGCTTCTATCCATAGATATTGTTCATTCCCCTTCCTCACGTGAATAATTTATTGTACAGATAATATAATCCAATACAAATAAACAAAAGGGCAAAAAAGCAATCGAGAATAAAAACAATCAAAAACTGAATTCATGCTAAAAACACGCCTTAATTTAAACATGCATAACATATTAAAAAAAGACATTCCTACCTGAAAATGTAAGACAATCCTGGAATATAAAAATAAAACAAACCACATAACACATAAAGAGACAAAATACATAAGGCGCAGCCCTAAAGTGTGTGGTGCATTACATAGTCATTACATTAAATACCAACATATGCTGTTGAAACTCCACGGCCTGACCAATAACGGGCAATATGGCAGGAGCGTGGAAGAAATTCCGATTATACCTATTCATTACTCACAGTGCCACTGAATTTGGATTGTGCAATTTTAATAAATTTAGTCAATAACACATTTAGCGTTGGATTGGCTGGGTCTAAAGACTGGATAATAGCCTGTCGACAGGAGCGAATTCCGAGTTCGTTCCATTTGCTCCGAAGCAAGAATCTATGCTCCTTTAGTAAAGCTGGGCACAAGCAAACCACATGATCAGTAGTTTCATCTGCATCACTACAACCTCTGCATGTCATACCTTCCCTGGAGGATAGCTGCCATTGGGGTAGATGTTTTTTTTAAAAACTATCGCCCATCCTTAAGGTCATAAAGGCCTTTTTCAACCAAAACCCATAGGAGCAGGCGAAAAAGCTAGAAGACATACCTGGCTTAAAGGATTCAATTACTGCCCAGGCATGCTTCAATTGAACGAGGAGGGAACAGTCAGAGTGATACTAATACAGTTGAATAAGCCTTTTTACATCTAGTTTATACAGAGAATAGGAGGGATTACTTGCCCAAAGATCACCAGCATCTAGTCGCCGTTGACATTCAACCAAGAAATAAGACTAAGTACCCTTAGATTTCGACCCACTAATGTATTGCCACAAGACTGCCTCCAGGTGACCATCCGTGGCCTGACGCAATTTATAACAAAGCTTCAAAAAAGCACCAGCACCAACTGCCACCAAATCCGGAAGCTCAAATTCCAACTGTACCTGCGTACAGTTGGAACCTGCGTAAGCCAGGCGCGGAACACGAAAGACTCTCTTGTAGATTTTATTGACCAGCCTCTTTAATAGGCAAGAGCCTTTACCCAACAAAATTTCTTGACCAGAGGCCAGCGAAAGGATAATCTTTGCTCTCATAACTTCCATTAAGGAAAGAAGGGTCGGCCCCATTAAAACTTTAGATAATTTAGAGAAAGCCACCTGCAGTGCCACAGCTTTGAGCTCAATTTCCTTCTAATGTTTAACAAAACTGCCCCTGGAATCAAAGTGAACCCATAAATACCAACTAAAGCCCAAATGTTTTTTTCCTCCCAAAGAAGACCACTTTTGTTTTGAGCAAATGAACTTCCAATTGATTTACGGAAGTATAAGATGCAAATTGGTTAAGCAGCTGTTGAAGGACAATCTTACCGCAACTAAATAATGCAAGATTGTCGGCATAAAGCAGATGACTGAGCCTAAAGTTGCCAATCTCAGGGGTATGGGAGTAGAAAGCATCAAGAGACGTTGACATGTAGGCAATGAACAGATTATAAAGAAGGGGAGCAAGTACACAACCCTGTTTCACACCACGGGTGGTGGGAATTTTTCTAGAGAGGGAGCACCCATCACCAAGCTTAATGCGGACCCAGGTGTTTGTATGGAGTTCTATGATAGCACCCAGGAGTACTGGAGGGAAGCTCCAATTTTGTAGTTTGGCCCACAGGGCACTCTGGGGGATCCGATCAAATGCCGCCTTAAAATCCACAAAGCAACAATTCAGCATCATACCTGACAAAATCGCTCTGTCAATCAGAATAGAAAGTGCTAATAAATTAGTCGAATTGCCTGAGCCAGCAGAAAACCCTGTTTGGACAATGGGAATTAAAGCCTTTTATTCAGCACAAGCATGGAGATCTTGCAACAAAAGGCTAGCATAGTACTTGGCCTCATTGTCCAGCAGGGCTATCATCCTAAAATTGGCGGGGTCTGACCTTGAACCACTTTTCTATAGAGGATGAAGGATGGCACCACGCCAGGACTCAGGAATTGTGAAAGTCAAGAGGCAGTGCTCGAACAGATGAGCATTATGGTTGGCCCAAAAAAGAGGATCCTGTTTGAACAATGCCTGAGGGAGGCCGTTGAGACCGGGGGCACTAAATTGCTTAGCCCTCAAGATGATATGGGGGAGACGTAGTTGAAAGAACTTCTTCACTCCCTGCAAGGGATTTAAAGACCCTGTAAACAAGGGACACGTCTTAAACAAAAGCAGAAGTACAACTATGGGCCCCCTCATCCAACAGTTTCACATCCTGCTCACTAGCGGAGAAGTGGGTAATCAAGTAAGACGTCCAGGCTCCTTCTGAGATATTGACAGCGCCAATGGCCCTTTATATAGTATATATTCATATTGTGGAATTTGGATCTTTACTTGCACTTAAAAGTTTAACCCAAAACAGGTTAAGATAGGTCTGATGGTCATCGTAAACAGCCTTCCTATAATCTTTCCTCAGTTGTTTGTATTCAGTAAATAAACACTCAGAATCGGGGCTTTTTCTAATTGCCCTAGCTAGCCTATTACTCACTTTCTTTAGATTCCTGGTTTCCCTGGAGCTGACAAGGGACCGGGATGAGGTGCAGTTACGCGCAGATTGATGAAACCTTGACCATAAAAGGCAAAAGAGTTCAACCCATACTTTAATTGGGGACACACAACCTGATCCCTCAGAGTCAAAAAAGGTAATACATTCAGTCAATACTCTACCGCTAATAGAAGCATTCCATTTTATACGCTTTAGTGACTTTGAGCAAACACCGCCACCCACTGCCCGCATAACATCGTGTGCAGGAAATCTAGATTTGATGGATATAATTTGTGGACAATCATCACTCTCACTCCGGGAGGAAATCAGAAACTTTTGGATGAAAGGATACAGGTCAATATTACAAATGGTAGAATCTAAATAGGAGTGGGATCAACCATCTGATCTTGTCCACCGGGGGGGCATTGTCACGTAAACGGCCATTTAAAACTTTAAAGCCCAAACTGTTAAGGTGCATTACTAAATACTATCCCAATGGGCAATGCAGACAACCCTGAGGCCTCAATTGTTCAGGAATTAACTGGCAATTACCAAGATCGGGACCTTCCATTGTATCCTGAAACAGGTTTGTATTAAAAATTATAAGGTAATTAGCACATGGGTATTCCCAACTAAGTTGCCCACAATCTGCATCAATCTAGACAGACAGACCCTTTTTTCCTTTGTTGCAGGAGTAATATAGAGATTAATTACTATGAGGGTCTGCTGCGCGATCCCATTCCTGATGACAATCCCCTGGATCCAGTTATCATCCCAAACCAGTGGCAAAATACTCCCATTTAATTTAACAGTTACATAGATGGCCAATCCTCCCTTGGCACGGCCATTTATGCTCGTTCTATGAGCAGATTTCCATATTTCTAAATACCCTGGCAGCGGACAGCTGTGCTCATCCCAGGTTTCCTGGAGGGTGATTACATTGTGACTGTTCAAAAATGTTAAAAGGTTAGCCGAAGCAAACTTGTGCACAACCCTGTTGATGTTCCATGAGCATAAGGACAGACATCCAGGTGTTTTTTACAGAACCACTCACCCGTAGGGGTCAATGAGGATGCTCATGCAAAAGGGTAGATGGCAACCAATCCCAATTAGAGGACCCTTGGGAACTAGAACCAGTTCGAGGAGCAACATTAAAAGTAGAAGTGCCACCTAGGGCACTTTTCAAGATTGAAAAAGGCTTCAGTACTATGGGTGCCGTTGAACATTGGGATTCTGATAGTCACACAGGATAGCCATACTCCTTATAAGGAGTTATTGTCATGCCCCACGAGAGAAATAAATCTCTCTTAAAAAAAATAGACTGAGCTATTGGGGCAGAAAATAACGAAACCAGGGTGGAGTCCCTTGGGTAGGGCCCCCTAGAGTCCAAACATTCAATAAACGCAATGTCCTTTGACCCAATGTAGTTAAGATCCGGGGTGGCATTAAAGAGTCTTAAAATATTCCCCCTATTCAGTATGTCATGAGGGCCTCTGGAGCGACATTCTGGGGTAAACACAAGTTTAAAAATTGAGCGTTCCAGTGGAGTCGTGGAGGGACACAGGGGGAATGAAGGCTGTAACTGTTCCTCTACATTGAATGGGCCCACAGGGTCCCCCAAGGCCAGAATATCAGCAGGGACGGACCGGAGGCTTGATGGCAAAGTTACAGGAAGGCTGCTTTTGTTGTCATATGGCAGCTTGAGGAAATTGGAAGAATCAAAATCCAAAACATCACCATCAATATTCCCTTAAACAGTTTTAGATTCAAACAGTGTGGCGGCAGGGTGAACAGGCACTGCACTGCCCCAATGTGGGGCTACCGAAACCGACACACTGCCCAAGTTGCCTTTCTCAGCGGAGATCAAATGGTCCTTGAAGAGGAGTTCAGTTTCCTGCACAATAGTGCCAGCTGGAGGATCCTTAGCAGGCTCACTCAGGAGGGGAAAGTCAGCGGGTGAGGTCAACAAGGGATTAGGCACAAAAGTTGCCCTAGGGGCCGCCTGCAACTGCAGGAGCTGCTGCGCCTCAGGACGAACAGACTTTTGGACATTAGTTAGAAATCCTTGAGGTGGATGGCTCCACCTATTGTTCCGTTGTTTGCGGAGTCTTTTTTTTTCCCTCTTGCTCAACGGATGTTGAGCCACGGAAGGTGTTGGCTGAGCTAAAACAGATTGTGCAGGAATGCAGGAAAAATGGGAGGAGGCAGGTAAAGGAGAGATCAAGGGAGCACAGTTGGCCGCAATGCCATGCTCCAAAGCTCCAGTAGCAACTGGCCGAAGAGGATTAATGGAGGTTGCACTCTTAACTGGGAGAAAATAATCGTCCAATGTTTTTGGTTGAGGGGGCTCTGGAGCCAAATCAGGGAGAGAACGTAGATTTGGCAGGGGCACTGGAGGCACAGGAGCTAAAGATAGCCTCTTGATTTCACATACAACAGAACTTAAAAAGGTGGGCAAAGATGAAAAGCTTTCAATGATTGGAGAACAGCAGCATGTTGGTTGCACAAAATTGGAGCTTGTCTGTGCTCTAGTAATTAGCTGGTTGAGGTTTTCGATTTTTTGATCAATACCAGCTACATAAGAGGCCAATGTATTTAGCAGATCAACTTGGACGTCCAGTTTGTCAGAGTGGTAGTCCAGAGCCAGCACAGGGGATTGGAGAGTTTGCAAAAGCTGAGGCCAGGCAGAGCCAGTTACCTTGATCATAGGGGAGGGCACAGGGTTGGATTCCCTATCAGCACCACTCATGGAATCAGATTGAAGACTGGAAAGGTCAAGGAGCGATGGGTCATTGAGCTCACCTTTAATGAACTCAATTTGCAGGCTGGGAACAGCCCTGCTAGAAGACCTTGTTGGTAACCCTGGATGAATGCTGCCAGTTGAACTTCGGGTCCATTGAGCTGCCGGGGGGCTGGATGGCAGAGGAATGCTGTGATCCTGCGGGAAGTCGTGGCAGCTTACAGCCAGCTCATCCTGCCCGGCCAGCCGATGGAAAACTACTGGAGAGGCCACAAAAGAAGACACCCACTCTCCTGCATTGAAAGAATGGTGACTGGAAATAATAATTGGTGAAAGTTCATGTTTTGACAAAAGTGCGGCCGGCCGGCCCTCATGGGGAGGAGAATGAATCATTTCATGCTAGCTGAGATGCTAGCTGGGAAAAGCGGGTGAAACTGGGCGGTGAACTTGTGCCGCTGTTGTCAAATAACCACAAGCAATGGGTAAAACATCAGTGACTGCAGGCTCCATGGGAACACTCCGGCCTGGCTCCGTCTCAATCTTCCCACCCTTTGCCAAAAGTTCCAGCTTAGGTTTTTAATTAAAATAAGTCAGAAGAGAAGACTTGCGGAGCTTCGAGGAGCATGGATACGGTGTATGAACAACGGAAAGTTGAGACTTCAAAATTGCTGAACTAGGCGAATCAGCAGCCGGTGGAGGAGGAGCCACTGTAATTATAGTGGGTGAAGGGGGAAAGTCCACTTTTCAGAGCCTTTTGCTGAAAGCGAGGAGGCATTACCCACATCGACAACACGGCGGCATTTCTTGCGCTTTTGAAGATTGGGGTGCTCCTTCCTTACTTTACCAGACCTCATAGTACGACAGCTCCAAAGGTCCTTCCTTCAAATCTAGGGGAGCTCAGGGAAGGAAATAATGTCACTCAGCGTAAGTATAGTAAGACCTTAAGGAGGCGCATCGCGGCACTTGTTGTGCAATATCTGTGCTCCACTTGAAGGTTTGCATGCTTGGAATGAAGAAAGGAGTAAATGAGACCCGTTTGGGTTAGATTGACTAAAAAGGGCAAGAGGAGGCAGGAAGAGCAAGGCAACACGGTCCAGACAAGCCACACTGGCCTAACGTCAGCTGCCTTTGTTCAAAACTGGTTGCCTACAGCCTAAGCTACAGTTTTGTGCGCTCCCTAACACCTTCACTTAGCCCTGCTTACAGGATGTCAAACACTTGCTTTACATCGCCGTCACCGTCTCCAATGTAACCCACACCTAGGCAGTCCTGAGAAGTCCTGAAGAGTGCTGAGGAGATTAATATTGGCACAGGCCCAGGCCCAGAATTTCTCTCGTGGGGGGCTGTCCGTCATGGAGTGGAATGGAGTAGCTGACCCAGCAAAAGTGCTTGCACATCCCCACCAGGCCCAGCAGTCCTTGCACGAGCTCACCAGGCCCAGGAGCTGGTGGCCAGCAACAGCTGCCCAGGGGGAGCCAGAGGCAAGCCTGGCGGTGGAGCAGGGGTGCAAGCAGGGATCAGGAAGTTTCAGCAAGAAAATCACCCCCCCCAGCCACTGCTGTCGACTCGTCCAGACACCGGCGCAGCGCTCCCTAGACGCGGTTGCTCCCGTAAAACGGGACCGGGGCTGGGACCGGGGCCGGGACTGGGGGCTGATGCAAACGATGTAAACGAGTGGCCCTCACGTGCGGGGGTCCTCCTGCGGGGGTCCGCTCACTGCTTTTCACGGCTCCCACACCGGCTCCAGCTCTGCAGCGCAATGGTGAGCTCAGAAGCTCCACAGCTCCACCTTCCAGCCCACAAAATGACGGATGACGTACAGGCGCAACTTTCAGTATTTTTGCTGTTGGTATTTTATTTGTTTTTGCTGTAAATTGTTTAATGTAACATATACAATGAAAAATTCCATGCTTTTCATTAAGCTCTTAGGGAAGAATGAAACAAATCGGAATCACTTAGTTTAATAATTATTAAAGAAATTATATTTTGGTAACATCCTCTCTGTATATATTGTCCCTTTTACGGCATGTTGTGAGCACTGCAGCTTAGTTGCTGTTATATTTTCAAAGCAAAAAACTACATTTAATGTATTCTTCATGTGGATGAAATGTATTGGGATAGATTTGCCATTAGGAATAAAAGCATGGTTAGTGTGAAAATAATGGAAGAGATCAATTCTACGGGCTTCTGATCCCCTAGTAGACGATTACCCTGTGAATTTAGGGATCAACACTATGCAGAGGGGAAAGTCTCTTTTTCAGTGGAGCCACAGAGTAGAGACTCCATTAAAGGCACTAAAAATTGCGAAATATGAGCTTTCATTGCTATACTTGGTCTGCAGTTTGTCTCCCAAACCTCCTGTATGTAGAGGGCCACTCTATGTTTTACCTACCTGGTACCACCATGCCAGATCATCAAGTCATTGTTTGCATCAGTGGAACCAGTCGAGGTAGCTTAAGCCTGGCACTTACCGACTCTAGATAGAATGGAGGAACCAAACGTTTGGTGGGACAGAAGCGCGAATGATTTACAACAATACTACCACTCCTCCAAACTTTAAATGAGCAGGAGCCAAAGTATTTATCAATCCATTTGACACCATATGTTGATATTGCCACCATATATTGTCCACTTGCATTCTCGGTGATAACATATGCTGAATGTACATCCGTACTTATTTTCGCCTATCGCATTTTGTCATGACGTGCCTTGGCCTATTGTAAGTTCTTGATACTTTTGCAAAAATAATGATAAGCTCTCTAAATCTGCAATTTCTCCACTTATGTTCTGGAATTCTGCAAGGCGTTTGTGAGATAACACGAAGCCTTGTGGCATTTCAAGGTGAATTTCTACTGAATCTTGCGATTAACTCAGACACCTCAATTACTATAAGAGGAATGTACTTATTTGTGGAAAACTGACTATTGAGTGCATGCTGTACTTCCAGCATGTATGAGGGCTGATTAAAGGCAATTAAGGATCTATTGCATGTGCCAAGCACCAAATAGTTTATTTTTGTGCCTATAAACGGAGGAACAAGCAGGCTGCTAACGTATGCGCACCTGAGTGCTGCTTCCGGCTGAAAAATAAAATCGTTTTTATTTTATTTTATTTAGCTATTGAGTAATTATATATGTTCAAGTTATTCCAGTAAGTCGTTTGTGGTTTTCAAATTGTTTATTAAAATTAAATAGTGGCAAAGTCGAAATAATGCGAAAACTATATCTTGAACAGAGATAGTATTTTTCTTTTGCAGGGTCCACCACTGTAATGTGATATGCACAAAGGTGATTTTACTCTAATTGCCAGTCAACAGAGGGAGTTACCAACAACATTATGTGAATACTCAAGGCCAAAAATAGCATCCACCCATGCTGTTTTGAGTCCTGTGAAGGAGAGCGGCTTGTGATTCCTCTGGCATATCCTCCAGCACTGCAGTTTGTGGAAAGCACATGGAGGTGGATGTCTTTTAGCTACCCCACGGTTGCAGTCTCAAAGCACAAACATGAAAGAGAACAGCGGCAGCATCTGAGCTTAGTACTCATTAAATTTGTCTTCCGCAGCTCTGAGGAGCAGTGGTGGTTACTAATCTTTTTCCTTTTTTTTTAGGTTGAGAAGATAGAGTTATGACTGAAAACCACTACGAAAAAGACATTAAGGGGGTCATTCTGACCTCGGCGGTAAAAGGCCCTTACCGCCGGTCAGAAGTCCGCCATTCTACCGCCGCGGTAAACCGCCACGGTCATTCTGACCACCAACTGTGAAACCGCCAAAAATCCGACATCCAAGGAAGGCCGCCTCATCAGCGGGCCGCGGAAAACTGGAGATGACCAAACCTCCACCGTCACGCCAACACAAACACGCCCATGCCATTCTGACCCACGAATCCACGCGGCGGTCTTACAACCGCGGTATTCCATTGGCGGTACACACCGCTGCGCTCAAAATACACACACAGCTCCAAAACACAGCCACATTGGACAATTTGAAATACACACACCTGACACACATACAAACAACACTCCCACACATCCAATCAACTATAAAACACCCACCCACATCACCCACAAACCCCCACTAGTTGGAAATCGGAGAGAAGGAGATAGAGATAGAGAGAGCGAGCACAGCAAACGAAAACCCCAACACACACAGGAACCCACCTTCATCACCCACACCACATTTACGCACACATCACCACATATCACCACGCACATCACCACAAACACCACCCCACACCTCATCCACACCACCCCATGGCACCCCAAAGACACCCCAGGTTCTCGGACCAAGAACTCAGGGTCATGGTGGAGGAAATTATAAGGGTTGAGCCCCAGCTCTTCGGCACACAGGTGCAGCACACCACTATAGCAAGGAAGGCTGAGCTCTGGCAAAGGATCGTAGACAGGGTCAACGCTGTGGGACAGCATCCCAGAAATCGGGAAGATATCAGAAAGCGATGGAACGACCTACGGGGGAAGGTGCGCTCGATGGTGACCCGACACAACATCGCTGTGCAGAAGACTGGCGGCGGACCCCCACCCACTCCACCCCAATTCACTGCATGGGAGCAAGAGGTAGTAAACATCCTGCATCCTGATGGCCTCGCTGGAGTACACGGAGGAATGGACTCTGGTAAGTCGAATCTCAACTACTTCACCCCCCCCAACCACCAGCATGCCAACCCCCCCCCTCACCCCCAATCTCAACCCCCCAGCACACAACCTCCCTGCCAATGTCTCACCAGCACAACCCACCCTAAACAACACCAACCCCTGAATGCCAACACAAACCATAGACAGCCACCACCAAAGCATGACCATTGCACATACCCATACATCCCCCCCCCCCACCCTCACAACACCTCCCACAAGGGAATGCCAGCACTGGGGGACAAGGGCACTCAAAATGCACGCCATGGCACACACAGAAACAATAACCATATTCCTTTACCCCTGCAGGGCCCGAACGCCAACACACTGCCACGGAGGGTCCAGATTTGTCCATCCCACCCCCAGAACAGGCCCCCAGCGAGGACAGCAGCTCTGTCGACCTAGAACCTGATGACCAGCCCGGACCATCGGGGACCTCTGGACAGTCGGTTCCCCACACACAGACACAGGCCACAGCAGACCCAACTCCCTCTGGGAACACCAGCACAGCTCCCACCCAGCGGGCCCATGCCTCTGTCTCGCGGACGCGTCAATCAGCGGTGTGTCCGCCACTACAGGGCACCCAGGCTGACCCAACACCCCAACAACAACAGGGACCTGGGGGCAGTGGTAGTGGGCACACCGTCCAGGGGACAGAGGCCCGGGGAAACAGGGCAACTGGGAGGGCTGCTGTGCGACAGGGGGGGGAGGACAGGCCCAGGGAACCGACTCTCCAAGAGGCCCTCACCACCATCATGGGAGCATACCATCACTCCCAGGAGACGATGGCGACGGTACTGGCCAGGTTCACCGAGATCCAGGCACAGCAGGAGGAACGGTACATGGGGTTCAGCAATGAACTCCGGAACATCGCTACCGCTATGGGGACCATAGTCCAGGTCCTCAACCGGATAGAAACCACATTGCGGGACCATGTGGCACCACAAAGGGCCCCTGTCACTAGCCAGGAACAGCCTACCACCTCCGCCGGCGCTAGTGGTCAGGAGGCCCCCACAGAACGACGGGCCCCCAGAACCCCACCTCCTGCTGAAGAACAACCACCCCGCAAGAGGAACCTGAGATCTCACAGGAAGACAGAGTAGGATGCCAAGACCCCCGCCAGCATAAGATACCCCCTGATGTCATCCCACTGTCCCACAGTATCACCCTGTCCAACCTTGAACTGCCCCTGCTCCATCCTTCCACAGGCATATGGAAAATGCACCTGTGAAACTGAGAACTGGGCTCTGCCATGGACATTACTCCACCCTCACCCATCACCGTTTTAATATCATGTACCAATATCTAGCACTAAAAATAAATCACTCATTGCACTGAAATCATTCTGGAGTCAGCCTGTATTGTTTACAAATCTATAACACATTACTGATCAATAATGTTCTGTTATTTTTGTGATGACAACATACCGATGTCAATAAGCATTAGTCCATGGGCTAACCAAGCAGAAGTCACGCAGTGGGTCATGCAGAACTGAAAAGGGAAGGGAAAATCAAACATCAGTTTAAAAGAACTGGGGGGAAATACACAAATTAAAGATGCAGGGGGCTTTCAGTAAATGTTAAATGGCGTGGGTGATTCTTACCAGTGTGCTACTGAAAATACTGTTGCATAACTCTGTCCCTGTTGTCTGGGTCGTCCTCTTCGTCTTCCTCCTCTTCACTCTCCGCAGGCTCCACAGCTGCTTCAACACCACCATCTGGACCATCCTCCTGCAGGAAAGGCACCTGACGTCGCAATGCCAGATTGTGAAGCATACAGCAGGCCACGATGATCTGGCACACCTTCTTTGGTGAGTACATCAGGGATCCCCCTGTCATATGCAGGCACCTAAACCTGCCCTTCAGGAGGCCAAAGGTTCTTTCAATGATCCTCCTAGTTCGCCCATGGGCCTCATTGTACCGTTCCTCTGCCCTGGTCCGGGGATTCCTCACTGGGGTCAATAGCCAAGGCAGGTTGGGGTAACCAGAGTCACCAATTAGCCACACACGTTGTCTCTGTAGCTGTTCCATCACATAAGGGATGCTGCTATTACGCATCACATACGCGTCATGCACTGACCTAGGGAACTTGGCATTCACATGGGAGATGTACTGGTCAGCCAAACAGACCACCTGGACGTTCATAGAATGGTAACTTTTCCTATTTCTGTACACCTGCTCATCGTCTTTTGGGGGTACTAAAGCCACATGTGTCCCATCAATGGCACCAATTATGTTGGGGATATGTCCAAGGGCATAAAAATCACCCTTCACAGTGGCCAACTCAACCTCCTCAGGGAATACAATGTAGCTCCGCATGTGTTTCGTCAGGGCAGACAACACTCTAGACAAAACTTTTGAAAACATACGCTGAGACATTCCAGATGACATGGCCACTGTTGTCTGGAATGAGCCACTTGCCAAAAAATGGAGGACTGACAGAACCTGCACTAGAGGGGGAATTCCTGTGGGTTGGCGGATGGGGGACATCAGGGCTGGCTCCAGCTGGGCACACAGTTCATGTATAGTGGCTCGGTCAAGTCGGTATCGTAGTATGATATGGCGTTCTTCCATTGTCGACAGGTCCACCAGCGGTCGGTACACGCGAGGATTCATCCTTCTCCTCGCAAGTCCCAGCGAACGGTGCCTAGGAAGGACAACATGGAGCACAGAGTCAAGCAAATCACAGGTACGTTCACCACAGCATGCTGAGCACACGGCTATCTATGTATTGAAAGGCGTGTATGTGTGGCAATGCAAGGCCTAGGCCTGTGTGACGCAGTACAAAATATGCCATGTGGGCCCTTGAAATGGCGGCTGCCTGACCTGTGAAGTGGGACAATGGGATGTGAGGTCAATGCGCTGGCGTGGCACACCGTGGCGGTAGGCGGTCGAAGACCGCTATACGAAGCCGCATTGGCTAACATTGAAGCCTATGGGTTTCAGGAGCCAATGACAAGGTGCCGCGGGCGTGACCGCCATTTTCTATCTGCTTAATCACTCGAGACCTGATCATCCACAGGAGAGGACCTATACTGCAAGTGCTGATGTGACCTCGGTCTGGAAGTGACAATGGCTGCTGCGACTGGGGAAAGGGCCCCTGCCTTCACTGCGGAGGAGTTGGAGAAACTTGTGGATGGGGTCCTCCGCCAGTATGCGTTACTCTACGGTCCTCCAGACCAACAGGTAAGTACACTGGGTGGACATTGAATGGGCTATGCCTGTGTGGAGTGGGGTGGATGTAAGTTGGTGGGGTGGGGGGCGAATGAGGAGTGCAACGCACGACAGATGAGAGCATGTGCCATATGGCAAGGTTGGGGAGGGGGGGCCAATCGCATCTAACATGCAGAAAATTTATGATTTTTTCCTTCCCACCCTGTACATGTCAAATAGGTCAGCGCCCATCAGAAAGTGGACATTTGGCGTGCCATCGCCAAGGAAGTCCGGGCCCTGGGGGTCCACGTCAGACGGGGCACCCACTGCCGCAAGAGGTGGGAGGACATCCGCCGCGGGACCAGGAAGACCGCCGAGTCACTGCTGGGGATGGCCTCCCAACCTAGGAGGGGTGCCAGTCGTACCCTGACCCCCCTGATGTCTAGGATCCTGGCGGTGGCCTACCCTGATTTGGATGGGCGCTTGAGGACATCACAGCAGACACAAGGGGGTGAGTATCAGCACAATCTGCTATCTCTCTGCGCAGTGGAGGCGTCTGGGTGGGGGAGGAGGGTTGTGGGTGATGTTAGGCCAGGGCGCTTTCTGTAGTGTAGTCCTCTCCTTTAGGCATGGCCCTGTGCTCCCGGCCCCCACCTCTGTAGGGTGACAAGTACAGCTATCGATGGTCCAGCATCACACATGTGCGCCTTTGTCGTCTCTAGACCTGTTGTCCTAGTCAGAAGTACTGAGTAGTGTACCCCGAATGCGCAGCTTAGTGCATGAGGCTCCTGTGTCTGTCCTCTCCGCCAACGGTGTTGACATTGCATGCACTCAACCTGGTCTTCGTTTTTCTCCCCCCACCCTTCTTCTTCATCTTCTTGTGCATGTGTCCATTAGCATCATCAGGCGGAGGAGAATTGGCATCGGAGCACGAGGGAGCTGCAAGTCACAAGGCCCCGGTGGGCCCAGGAACAGACACCGAGGGCACCAGTGATCCGGAGGGCGAGGGGAGCACCACAACGGGGACCGGTGGTGACACCAGCGACACCGACACGTCCTCGGATGGGAGCTCCCTAGCGCACCAGCCCCGCTCTCCCAGCAGCCCCTCAGCCTACGCTCCGTGCCCGCTCGCCCAGGAAGGCGGGCGTCTCCTTCGCCCCAGGCACCTCAGCCCCTGCCCCTGTTACCCCTGCTGCCCTCAGTAAGGAGGTCATTGACCTCCTTCAGACCATCATTGTTGGGCAGACTACCCTTTTGAATGCCATCCAGGGGGTAGAAAGGGAGGTGCATCGGAGCAATGCCTACCTGGAGGGCATTCATTCGGGTCAGGCTGCCCATCAACGATCGTTCAATGCTCTGGCCTCAGCACTGACGGCAGCCATTGTCCCTGTTTCCAGCCTCCCTCTTCTGACTGCCTCCAGCCTGTCTCTGTCTCCTGTTCCTCAGCCTATCCCATCCACACCATCAGACCAGCCTGCACACACCTCAACACCCAAGGGCAGCTCATCCAGACACAAGCACCACAGAACCCACAAGCATTCACGCAAGCAACACCCAGATGCAGACATTCCAACAGTCACTACCACCTCTGTGTCCCCCTCCTCCTCGGCTCCCTCCTCCCTCCCTGTGACGTCTAAACTCACACTTGCATGCACACCACCATCAGCCAGTGCTTCCATCACCAGCACACCCTCCAGTCCAGTCCGCACACGTGCAGTCACCACCCCCACTACCATTTACACGTCCCCTGTGTCCTCTCCCACTGTGTCTGTCACCCCCTCTTCCAAGACACACAAACGCAGGCAGACACCCACCCAACAGCCATCCACCTCACGACAGCCTCCAGCACAAGCACCTGCACCCAAAGACAGCACACCTGACTCTCCTACAACCACATCCTCTTCCTCCACTCCCATCACCACTCCTCCTACCCTTTACCTTGGTCCTAAAAAAGTTTTCCTCGCTAATCTTGACCTCTTTCCCTCCACTGACCCACCCCCTCCATCTGCAAAGAGTCCCAAGAGCACCTCAGCCACCACCAGCCCAGCTTCGAGTGTCACTGTGGTGCATGGGTTCTGGAGTCCACCCTTTGCCAGCAGTGACACTTCAATCAGCAGCAAGGGGACAGCCAGCCCCCCCCCAGGCAAGAGGACCCGGAAACTAAAGGGCCGCCGTGAGAGGACTGACACGGCTGCCCCCAAGGAGCAAAGTTCGCCCACTTCACCAGCCACAACATCTAGGGGAGGCAAGGGCCCGAGAGCCCCATCTAAGGAGCGAAAGGGCAGCAGGGCGGAGAAGTCAGCCAGCAGGAGCGTGGAGCAGGAGGGGCCCACAAGCCCCATCCCGGGTGTTAGGGAGGACACCAAAGGGGCCAGGACTCCGTCACCGAAGGGTCCAGCAACAGCACGGTCGGAGGGCGACTGAGCAGGGAGTCCAGGCCAGGCCTGGCTCCCTTGACTTACTGGACGAGCACCGCTGAAGAGGACCCCGCCGTGCAGAAGAGCACCGCTGAAGAGGGCCCCGCCGTGCAGAAGAGCACCGCTGAAGAGGGCCCCGCCGTGCAGAATAGCACCGCTGAACAGGGCCCCGCCGTGCAGAAGAGCACCGCTGAACAGGGCCCCGCCGTGCAGAAAAGCACCGCTGAACAGGGCCCCAAAGGGCAGAAGAGCACCGCTGAACAGGGCCCCGCCGTGCAGAAGAGCACCGCTGAAGAGGGCCCGCCGTGCAGAAGAGCACCGCTGAAGAGGGCCCCGCCATGCAGAAGAGCACCGCTGAAGAGGGCCCCGCCGTGCAGAAGAGCACCGCTGAACAGGGCCCCGCCGTGCAGAAGAGCACCGCTGAACAGGGCCCCGCCGTGCAGAAGAGCACCGCTGAACAGGGCCCCGCCGTGCAGAAGAGCACCGCTGAACAGGGCCCCGCCGTGCAGAAGAGCACCGCTCAAGAGGGCCCACCGTGCAGAAGAGCACCGCTGAAGAGGGCCCCGCCGTGCAGAAGAGCACCGCTGAACAGGGCCCCGCTGTGCAGAAGAGCACCTCTGAACAGGGCCCCGCCGTGCAGAAGAGCACCGCTGAACAGGGCCCCGCCGTCTCAAGCACCGCTCCGCTGGGCCCTTCCTGTCAAGCACCGCTCCGCTGGGCCCTTCCTGTCAAGCACCGCTCCGCTGGGCCCTTCCTGTCAAGCACCGCTCCGCTGGGTACCGCCGTCTCAAGCACCGCTCCGCTGGGCCCTTCCTGTCAAGCACCGCTCCGCTGGGCCCCGCCGTCTCAAGCACCGCTCCGCTGGGCCCTTCCTGTCAAGCACCGCTCCGCTGGGCCCCGCCGTCTCAAGCACCGCTCCGCTGGGCCCTTCCTGTCAAGCACCGCTCCACTGGGCCCCGCCGTCTCAAGCACCGCTCCGCTGGGCCCTTCCTGTCAAGCACCGCTCCGCTGGGCCCCGCCGTCTCAAGCACCGCTCCGCTGGGCCCTTCCTGTCAAGCACCGCTCCGCTGGGCCCTTCCTGTCAAGCACCGCTCCGCTGGGCCCCGCCGTCTCAAGCACCGCTCCGCTGGTCCCTTCCTGTCAAGCACAGCTCCGCTGGGCCCCGCTGTCTCAAGCACCGCTCCGCTGGGCCCTTCCTGTCAAGCACCGCTCCGCTGGGCCCTACCTGTCAAGCACCGCTCCGCTGGGCCCCGCCGTCTCAAGCACCGCTCCGCTGGGCCCTTCCTGCATGCACTGTTAACGGTTCACTGTGCCCACCATGCCTCCTCCTTGACCAGTGGAGACTGTAATCCACCTGATGGACTGTGGCTTTGCACTCCCCAGGATGGCACAGTGGGCAACCCACCCACTTGTGAGACTTGAGAGACTGTGGCTTTGCACTCCCCAGGATGGCACAGTGGGCAACCCACCCACTTGTGAGACTTGAGAGACTGTGGCTTTGCACTCCCCAGGATGGCACAGTGGGCAACCCACCCACTTGTGAGACTTGAGAGACTGTGGCTTTGCACTCCCCAGGATGGCACAGTGGGCAACCCACCACTTGTGAGACTTGAGAGACTGTGGCTTTGCACTCCCCAGGATGGCACAGTGGGCAACCCACCCACTTGTGAGACTTGAGAGACTGTGGCTTTGCACTCCCCAGGATGGAACAGTGGGCAACCCACCTACTGTAGAGACTTGAGAGACTGTGGCTTTGCACTCCCCAGGATGGCACAGTAGGCATGGTGGCCCCTTCGTGGTTCTGGCGTCGTGGATTCATGTGGCTGTGGTGCCCCCCCTTCCCTTCCCCCTGAGGTGCCTGTAGTTTTTTCATCAGATGCCCCTGCAGTGTTCTCTCCAGAGGACTCAGGTCTCCTGTGTGGGCTTTGCCCTTGTGTTGTTACACTTTGGCCCACGGACACTTCGATTTTCTTTTGATGTGCAGGACTAATTGCCTTGGTTATCCATTGCACTGTATATAGACTTATTTTGATTTTGATTTTTTGGCTAGTTGACCATAACTTTTCAGAGCCTATTTTGTACATAAATTTTTATTCGCAATTTAATTATGTCTTTGCATTTATCAGGGGGGTTTGGGTGGTGTCACTGTGACTTGTTGCTCTGCATTGGTGTGTACATAGTTTGGGGGGGTGGGGGTCGCATATGTGTGTGCCGTAAGCTTTCCTCCTCCCCCCTCCCGTGTGTCGTAGGTGCAGCACTCACCGTTGTCATCTGCGCCGGCGTTCGTACTCGTGGTAGATGAGCAGGTAGACGAGAGCAGGTAGTATGTTTAATTCGGGTTCCATGCTGTCCTCCTTCCTCGTGGAGTGCGTAGAGGTGAGCGGTTTCCCGTTCGTAGTCTGTTTCCGCCGTGTTTTTATCGGCGGGGCTCCCGCCCCGGAAAAGGTGGCGGATTGGTGAGTTATGATACTGTGGGCGGTACATTGTCTGCCGCCTGCCTGTTGGCGGTGACCGCCGCGCTGTTTGTCTGTACCGCCGTGGCGGGCGGAGTGTTAATGTGGCGGGCTGTGTTGGCGTTTCCCGCCAGGGTCAGAATTCTAGTTTTTGAACCGCCAGTCTGTTGGCGGGTTGGCCGCCGCTTTATCACCGACCGCCAGGGTTAGAATCACCCCCTAAATTAGGAATGAACTGAGCTTTCTCAGGTTTCACTTTGAAATTTTGCTAAACTTAAAGTAATTAAAATGCTGATTAACAAGCTGCAGTATAATTCTCCTCCAATAGACTCTCCACATAGTACTGTAATATACATTAAAGAAACTACTTGGTTTCCAACATATTGAATAGAATTTTTCACAAATATTGAGAGCAACAACATGAGATATCGCCCACAACCTATGAAATGCATCTTTTGGTGAAGGTATTTGTAATTGTAATTACAATTTTATTTATATAGCGTTTACTTCCCCTGGCGAGGCATTTCGCTTTATAGCGAGTAGCACTCTACTCTGGAACTCAAGGCTGGTGGTTAATTTAGTGATTAAATGTTGATTATTTCGATATAGTGATATCATTTTCTCAATGAATATTGATTAAAGCTACTAAAGCCTTCTTGCTGGTATTGCGTTTTATCCTCATGTACTTGCTAAAAATTTTTGGTGTTCAGTGCACGTCCACTTTTATAAAGGTGATGGGAATTTCTCATCTTCACCTCTGTGCTGCAGTAGAATCTAGGGTGAATGGCCCACTGCTGTCTCTATGCAGATGTATGTTTCGTGGATGCACTCACAAACAGATAATGCTGTTGGCACACTGGGTGATAACTGTCTTGGGGCAGGTGTCATTATCTCATTCGCTAGGGGCTCTAGGGAGAACCAACACTGTTATTAGGTCTAGTGTCAGAGATCCGGCTAGCTCTTTCAGTGCTATCATCATTTACAAGGTATGAGAATTGCTCCTTTGGGAGTGGGTGTTGACTCCTAGTCTTCAAACCAATAAGAATGTATGCCAGGCCTACTGCTAAGGTTGAATACATGCTTGTGTTTCTTCTGCAGCCAAAGGGTTGTTTCATATAGTTAGAGGAAGATCTTGTCATTGCCATGTTTTAATCTCAAGACTACAGAGAGACCCTGCTGACTATGTATTCTGCAACATCATTAGGAATTATTCTGTTCCTTGTTGTTGCAGTTTCTTTATTGAAATCTGCCTAAGTAAATTGCACAGTTATTTAGTCTTAGTTGACACATAGGGCTTCATTTTAAGTATGATCAGAACTCCAAGCTGACCATGTGGCACACCTGCAATAGATGAACCATGACATTTTAAGTTTCCTGCCTTGGATGTTGCCGTATTCTATACATATATTTCTAACTGGTAGATAAGTAGCAGCCTCAAGCGAAAGGATCACTTGCTCGGTGTTCAGAACTAACATTCTTACCAGGCCCCTTCTTAATCTGGGCCAAATGTCTCTTCTCCCTCTTGACTCTGACCCCTAAACCTTTATCACCCACTGTTAGAAATGTGATTTCTTCTTGCCAGAGGCATGCATCCGGAGCAAGCAAGAGCCATAATTCTAGTCACGATAAGTCACAAACACACTCTAAATTAACCTGTGATCACCCCCTGGGAGCTTAGCACAGAGCAGGTAGGCTTAATTTAAGACACAGTGTGTAAAGTATTTGTGGAATGCTTCAAATAGTATAATGGTGAAGACACAACACAAAAAGATATCACACCAGGTTAGAAAAATAGAACTTAATTTAATAAATAAAAAAGGCCAAAAATGACAAAAATTCACTATGTAGAACTTGATATGAATTTTCAAAGAATAAACAGTAAAAAAATGCTTAAAAGAAAAAAGCGCCAACCAGGGCTACCTTGTCGGGACAAAGTAAAAAGTTCAGGCCAGTTGTGATGGAGTGTGGGCCGGCTACAGGGACCCAATTGGGCCTGCTGAACCAAAGTACCTTAAGTTGCAGTGTGGGAGAGTTGCACTGGTTTTGAACCATGCCTTTGAGGAGATGCGTTGATTTTCCCCTCTCAGTCGAGGAGATGTTTCAGAGTTCCCCACAAAGAGGTGGTGATGAGTTAGAGCCAAGATGTGATCGAGGTATTGTGCAGGAGCTGACTACATTGACATCGAGGCGATGCGCTGATTCTGATGAGTACAGTGGCTGCTATGCACACCTCGGCATCACTGTTGAGGCTGTCTTCAAAGGGGAAGCAGGAGCCTTGGCCCAAAGGTAATGTCACAGTGCTGGTTCCAAAAGCAATATACTGATTTTATGCACGCAACAGTGGAGATGCAGTGGCTCTGCAAGAACTGCACTTGAAGATCTACCACCAAGGGTCCAGGACTGGGGTGGCACCACTTAACAATTATGCTCACAGCTGGCAGAGTCCAGTTGGGTTGGTTTGAAGTCTTTTATGTTCTTAGACTTCAAATCAGGAGACCAATCGGCTGGCCCTTGGAGTCCGTCTGGATTCTAGGTGCAGGTCCAGTCCTTCTCACCCAGGCAAAGAGGGCAGCAGGCAGCAGATCAGCACAGCTAGGCATCAGTTCTTGCAGAGCAGCAGGCCAGAAAAGTGTCAGTCCTTGTAGTAACTTATCAGTCCTTCTTCCTGGCAGGGAATTCACAGGTCCAGAAGTGTGCAGAAGTGGTAGGGTTTGAGGTCCAGTTCGTATATCCAGTGGTGCCTTTGAAGTGGAGGAGACTTCAAATAGCTACAGGGGTTACGCAGCCCTTTGTGTGGGGACAGGACATATCATATTCAGCTGTAAGTATGAGCCTGTGGCTAGCTCCGTCCTCTCATCCTGTCAGGATGTCTCAACCGGTCACACCTACACTCCATTGTGTGTGTGTTTGTCTAGATGGGGTACACAAAGTCTAGCTGTCACCCACCCCAGACAAGTGATCAGAGACATCCAGCAGGCACACAGGGCTAAAAGTAGGAAAATGTAAACTTACTAAAAGTGGCATTTTCAAAATTATAACAATAAATCCGACTTTACCATTAAAGAAGATTTAACATTACAATTCCATAGGTAATGAATATGACAAATCTGCCTCTTCCCAATCAGGAATGACTTCTTAATAAAAGAAATAAGGAATTCCAAAGGTTATCCTATGAGAGGGGTAGGCCTCACAGTAGTGAAAAACAGATTTGGGATATTTTCACTACCAGAGCATTTAAAGCTTCAAAGTACAAGCCCTACCTTTTAGTTACACAGCACCCTGCCATATGCGCTACCTAAGGCCTGCCTTTGGGGTGACTTATATCAAATCATTAACATTTATAAAGCGCGCTACTCACCCGTGCGGGTCTCAAGGCGCTAGGGGAAAAAGGGGGGGTTATCGCTGTTCGAACAGCCAGGTCTTTAGGAGTCTCCGGAAAGCGGAGTGGTCCTGGGTGGTCCTGAGGCTGGTGGGGAGGGAGTTCCAGGTCTTGGCCGCCAGGAAGGAGAAAGATCTCCCACCCGCCGTGGAGCGGCGGATGCGAGGAACAGCAGCGAGTGCGAGGCCAGAGTAGCGGAGGAGGCGGGTGGGGACGTAGAAGCTGAGGCGTCTGTTGAGGTATTCCGGTCCCTTGTCGTAGAGGGCTTTGTGTGCGTGGGTGAGAAGTCGGAAGGTGATCCTTTTGCTAACAGGGAGCCAATGCAGGTGTCTCAGGTGTGCGGAGATGTGGCTGCTGCGGGGTAAGTTGAGGATGAGGCGGGCCGAGGCGTTTTGAATGCGTTGCAGGCGATTTTGGAGTTTGGCTGTGGTCCCGGCGTAGAGGGTGTTGCCGTAGTCCAGGCGGCTCGTGACGAGGGCGTGGGTCACAGTTTTTCTGGTGTCGGCGGGGATCCAGCGGAAGATCTTGCGGAGCATGCGGAGGGTGAGGAAGCAGGCGGAGGACACGGCGTTGACTTGCTTGGTCATGGTGAGAAGAGGGTCCAAGATGAAGCTGAGGTTGCGGGCGTGGTCTGTAATGAAAAGGGGAGCCTAGGGCTTGGCAAGGGGTTTCAAATGCCAGGTCGTTATGGAAGTGTGACACTGCCTCCAGGCTATAATGTCAGGTCTGGACATGTTTAAACTATATGTAAGTGGGTGGCACAATCAGTGCTTCAGGCCCACTAACAGCACTTAATTTACAGGCCCTGGGTATAAGTAGTGAATTTAACTAGGAAACTATAATTAAATCAGATATGCCAATTAAATTCATACCCATCAAAACATGTTATGGGGAGTGGGAACAAGCACTTTAGCAATGGTTAGGAGTGGTAAAGTGCACAGAGTCTTAAGGCCAACAAAAACTAGTTCAGCAAAATTGGAGGCAAGCAGGCAAAATGTTTGGGGAAAAACTCCCCTAAAGCTGACTGGTCTAACACCCAGGCCTTTCCCCTTTGTGCTGCTGCTCCTTGTAAATCCACCTCTCCGTGACTTTGCACTATGCACTCCCTTGAAGGGATAGAAGATTGCAAATATTGCTTGAAAGGTTTGTTATTGCCCCCCTTTGAATCAAGCCATTAATTTAATTTATTTTATTTGGACACCCAACATGGAATTACTCTGGAGGTTCAGAGGGTTTAACCTCCTTGCCCCTCCCATCAAACCCGTGATGTGCAGAACTACTTCAAGGGACATGCTCCCTGTCTGACTATCTGAGCCACCCGGCTGTCAAACACAGAATTAATATTCCATTGCAAGCACTAAGTCAAAATACGTCTTGTTATGTATTGTATTATTTGCCTTTGAAAGCCCTATGTATCTCTATATGTTTTCTCTTTACAACATGTCCCCGCTGGGTTCCCTACTTTTAACTGTAGTTGTTATAGAACTATTAATTTATTAGTCCAGCTCCTGAGACAGGAGCGGGTGAACTCAGCTTGGCCTCAATGGTACACGCTGCTAGTGGCCCAGTGTTGAGTGTGATAATTCTACACCCCGGGGGTAATGATTTTGGGGGTACCCTGAGGTTCAATTGAGGAATCTGAGTACTCAGGACTTATGCATTTGATTCCACTGGAAAGTCCCTATTTTTCGTTATGTAGTTTCCACTTGAGTTTTCGCCTGCTTTGAGTAGCCAGGTTCCCTAGGGTAAATATTACCTAGTCAGCGAGTTTACTGCAGATCACAGCTTGGCAATGGATCTGGTATCTCCTGGTACTGGCACTTTTGGGAATTATGAGATACTTGTAATGGGCCCATTGTCTGGGGATAAAAACTAACATTGCTGCACACAATATAAGACTACATAGCCACAGAGTATTTTCAGTATTACTAACTAACATTGCTGCACACGCTATAAGACTACATTGCCATGGAGTATTTTCAGTATTACTGAGCCATTGCCATGCTGTGGACCTGAGCCTATTCTGGACTCTGTTATTCAAAACATTGCAGATGTACTAACATGTGTTAGAAATAGGGTTTTTAGATGGCAGTGGTGTGCACCATGTCCAAGTAGGGACCCTCACTCTTGCCAGGGTAAGGGTGTCACGCAGCTAAGATAACCCCTCCTCTCCCATTGGTAGCTAGGCTCAAGCAGTTAGGCTTCTCTCAGACGCAGTGTGTAAAGTATTTGTACACACATACACACACACGCAGTAACACAGTGAAAACACCACATTAGTACTATACACCAGTTTAGAAAAATAGTCACTATTTAACTGAGTAAAACAAGATCAAAACATCAAAATCCAACATGCACAAGTAAAGATACACATTTTCCAAGAATAAATGTAGTATAGTACTTAGAAACACTATAGCTCCAACTGGAGCTATCAAAACAGCTTGACAGAGTTGCTTTTAACAGTCCAGAACCAAGCGTGAGGGAGTGCAGCTGGCCACAGAGTCGTGTAAACCCCAGTTATAGTATCTTGAGAAAAGATTAGGAAACACAAATGCTGCACAGAGTTGGGGAGGTGAGGCGTTGCTGGAGCTGGTGTGGCTTCAGTTTCTTACTACCACCGGGGAGGTGAGGTGTTGTTTCCCTACTGCTAGGCAGGGGATGTGAGGCATCTGTTCCTTACGGTTGCATAGGAGGTGATACTGTGCTGACAGAGAGGAGCCGGTTCCTTACGGCAAGGTGAGATTGATGAATCCAGCAGGACAAGCTGCGAGTGTCGACTTTGCGGTGTCACAATCACACCATGTGGCAGCAGATGCTGGAGCAGAGTCAGGTGCCATGGATGTCAGTGACATGTCACTCTGGACTTACATTGTGGTGGGACTTGGGAGGTGCTGTGGCAGCATCTGGCCTAGGGTGCTGGTTCTGAAGTTGTTCTGGATGTTGATACACTAGTTTCTTCCTTGTTGCACCACAACTCACTCCCAAGGGCCAAGGAACTGGATTTTGCACCACTTGGCAAGTCAGGACTCTCAGCAAGTGAGCCCAGGCACTGGCAAGTCTTCGATGTCCCTGAGACTTCAGAACAGGAGGCAAGATCAGTCGGAGGACTTTTGGAAGCAGGATGTAGAAAGCAAAGTCCAGTCCTTTCACTCCCAGGACAGAAGCAGCAAGCAGCAGGCCAGCGCAAAAAAGCAACCAGCAGAGTGGCAGTTACTCCTTCAGCACCCAGCTCATCTTCCTGGCAGAATTTTCTCAGCTCAGAAGGATTCTAACCATGTGGTGTCAGAGGTCCAGTACTTATACCCATTTCTCTCTTTGAAGAAGGCAAACTTCAAAGAGAAGTCTTTGTAGTGTGCAATACCGTGCCTTTCCCTGCCTTGGCCCCAGATACAGTCAAGGGTGTTGGGAACTGTTTTGTGTGAGGAAAGGCACATCTCAATTCAGGTGCAAGTGTCAGCTCCTCCCACCACTCTAGGTCAGTCAGGAAGACCCATCAGCCTGGTGATGGGCCATCAGGACATGCAGGGCACACCTCAGGTGCCTTTGTGTGACTGTCTTGAGTGAATGCACAGCCCAACTGTCATCCTGACCCAGACATGTATTAAGCCCAGAGGCAGAGGCACCGGATGGTTAAGCAAGAAAATGCCATTTTCAAACTTACAGTTCAAAAAACAACTTCACCAAAAGATGTATTTTTTTATTGTGAGTTCAGAGACCACAAACCCCATATCTCTGTCTGCTCCCAATGGGTAATTACACTTAAAACATATTTCAAGGCAATCCCCATGTTACCGAGTTTAGCAATATTTCACTATCAAGACATGGAAAGCACACCAGTACATGGCCTACCTTTTAAATACACTGCACCATGGGGCTGTTGTGGGCTTACTTTAAGGGTGACTTACACATAGTAAAAGGGAAGGTTTCGGCCTGGACAGTGGGTGCACTTGCCAGGTCGAAATGGCAGTTTAAAACTGCACACCAAGACACTGCCATGGCAGGTCTAAGACATATTTACAGGGCTACTCATGTTAGTGGCACAATCAATGCTGCAGGCCCACTAGTTACATTTGATTTGCAGGCCTTGGGCACACATAGTGCACTTTACCTGGGACTTACTAGTATATCAAATATGCCAATCATGAATAAACCAATCACAAATACAATTTAGACAGGGAACACTTGCACTTTAGCACTGGTCAGCAGTGGTAAATTGCCCAGAGTCCTAAAGTCATCAAAAATGAAATTCAGCACAGGATCAAAAATGGAGGTCAGAAGCAAAAAGACAGAGGAAATCATGCCAAGTGCTGACAGGTCTACCAATATGAATCCTTTCTCTGCTAAGACATTTCTTCTTAGTTCTGCATGCATTTATCAGGATTTTTATATAGTCGGCTCTTCGTGAATTGACAGCAGGGACAGAACCATTTTGTTTTCTCCGTCAATAATGTTCATGCGAGGAAATTCCTGCCCAGTTGCCTGTTATTGTATTCGAAAGAGGATCTATGCCATGTGGAGGAGACTCAAGAACTCCTTCAACTTCCCAAATACTTCCACCTCCTGCAGTTTGTATCTGGAATAACCTAGATTGAGACCTGTTTTTTTTTTCTGCATCTTTGTAAGGGTGATTCCAAGTATGTCACTGCACTGCGGTCTCTGCATACTCAGAAGGGAAAGCCAACCTCCTACAATAACACAATCACAAAACTACTTGCTGCTATGTGAGACTAGCATAGCCTAAAGGGTGTATTCATGTTGAATTTCTGTCTGACCTATAGGACTATCAGTTGACATATATTTATTTTTATACAACTCACTTCTACTTATAAACCCTGAAAAGGTGAAAAGCTATTTGGAACCACTGGAATTTGAACCAGTGTCCATAGGCACTGCGTTTCACTGCGTTTTTTACACAGCCACTCAATGCAACACAAATCCCCCCGTAACAGACAGAGTGGTAACATTTGGGTAGCATAACATTTACTAGTTATAGTATTAAGGAACTGATACTTATTACGAGTGTTGATTAGCCTGGTACACACGGCTGACATGTACATAACTCCCCAGTAATTAAAATTCTCAAGCTATGCCTGGCCCAGGTTCTTAATATTACTTGGCTGCCCATCTGCTTTCAGGGTGAAAGAGTTGACAAAGATGAAGCCATACTTGAAACAGCAAACGTCTGCTGCTGACAGCCGTGTGGAAAAAGGAATCGTGCTACAAACAGTAAAGAACCTTAAATGAATGTCAGACAACACGGTGAATAAAAGCAAAGGGAAGACAAGCAATGATCAGCGAGTCCAACCATCACTGTGTATTACTCCACAGCCTGACATGCACCCAAAGAACACTTGTGTACATATAGCACTTGCACAAGTGAGCATCATGTTTGCGACTGCACAAACAAGTAGGTGAGTTTGGTGATTTCATTCAGCAGTTGTCCGAAAGATAAAACACAAAATCACTGATATGCAGAGGTAATTTTCAAAAGGCACAGATAATGAAGATATGTTTATGATCTACACGGACAGGTTTATTGTCTGCTTTTGAAACTCTGTATTACTTAGTGGTTTGGAAGGTGCTCAGAGTAGCTTAAACATCCAAATTAAGATGTTTTCATGATTTCAAAGGTTAATTGCAAGGAGAACACCAGACCGGACATGTGGATGGCTTGTACTGAGCTGTCTAGCATCTGTATGAACGTCAATGTACTTATGCTCTCTGTGAGCTTTACAGGCAGGTTGTGCTCTAGGATTGACTTCTAAATATTACTGTCACTTCACACAGTGATTTCTGGGAGCTAACCTGTGATGTGGTAGTTCCATTAACATTCAATAACATTCCATAACATTCTCTTTGTAGGTCTTTTGATTTTTCAACCACATATTCATCAGATTTTGTGCCAAGAGATTTCAGTATTTCTATTGTATGCCTCTATTCTGTTGAGAAGAACAATTGTCATTTTTCCTTCAGCATGTTTATAGATTCCCTTTCGTAGTAGGTCCACTGTGGCTTAAGATTGCTTCCCTGCACTTCCCTATTGTGTAACTGGATAGAGAACATTGGAAAATTGAGCCTGACAGCATCTGATTGACTTTAATGTCACAGTTTTAGCCTGCAGCATCTGGTAACCCTGTCGTAAGGTTTCTCTATTTCCCAGATCAAGGTTTTGTTCAGGTACCTTTGAATGAAGTCTCTCGTGTCGGATTATTTGACCTCCTGTAAAATTCCCCACTACACATAGGTTAACTGCCTTAGGTTGTTTTCATTTTTTTACAGTATGTCTTCTGAGACCTAATTATGTTTGCCTATACTACCACACATTTTTCTGTTGAATTTCCCGACTTGAAATATCATCAGTAGTTCAGAAACAGTTTTTGCCCTCTACTTTCACTGTTCTTGACTCCTGCTTCCGTACTCCCTTAAATAATTTTCTATAATTATACAACCTGATATTATTTAACATTTTTATCAGATTTACATATGATGATTCCACATAAGCACCATTAAAAATGTGACACATGCAAGTCAATGTAAATATATTATTGTAACTATACAAGCATAAATCCTGATAATACACATTTTAGCAGAGGCATCTCCAGAAGAGGCATTCACGCAAAATTGTGTTTGGTGGCCCTACCGTGTTTCTCTTTGCTTTGTGTTAGCTTTCATGGGAGGACTTTCTGTGCCAGCTACTTTTTAATAATGGTACGATTCTTACAGTTGTGTGCACTTGGTTGTATTTCACAAGATAGCATGTGAGAAATTAGAGATTAATATTGCAAAATATTGTTGAACACTTGATTATGTTGCGGAATAATTCCATTATTTCAATGTTAACATTTAAAACACATAGAGCATATGTATTTGGTAGTTCCCAGCATTAGATGTCGATTTGGGCTCAAGATGTACAATCTCTTTCATGCCTTCTGTGGGTTTTTTCCAGTCTGAAGAAAAGGTTCAAATTTATTAAAACACCTTTGGCCGGTGGGCCTTTTTGGACAGTGCAATTCATTTTAAATCCTTTCAAGAAAGGACACTCTACATTAAGATTTATACATAACGTTTTCGCATAGAAATGCCATGCGATCTTAAGCCCTTCTGTGGGCGTGATGTATGACAGGAGCTGCATTAACATGTCTCTGTGAAAGAAAGTATTGATTTTATTTCGCATTCATGTGACTAGCATCCTCTTAGAGCATGTTTGATTTCTGGCGGATTCGTAGCTTTGGAGTGATTGTATTTGACTGTAACGCATAGGCTTCCTGGTTTGCTGTTATTTTTGTTTCAGTGTGCTTGAGTTCTCTCTGTAATGGGTCTCCCAAATTTCATTGTGGGTGACGAGTTTGGTCCTCTTCTCTTACCAGTGGTGAGATCATTCTTTCCTGCTCTGAAATTCTTTTGCTACATTTTTTGTGTAAGAGAATTGCCTGTCTATGCTATTTGTTCCACCTTCCGAAGTGATGCAGTGATGCACTTCCCTTAAGAGGACCACATTTGAACTGTCATTCTTTTCAGAAAATGTTTGTTCTGGTATATGATTCATTGCGGACCCCTTTAGGATCTCAGCCAAACGTTTTATTTCAAAGACTCTCTTGATACACTTTTATGGGCCTACATCAATGAAAATGGTATACATTCCCTTGTTGTTTGCCAAATACTGTTATCTTTAGTTCAACATCAGTGGTTAATCATGTTTTAAAAAGACACATATTTCTCATTTTGTTTTTATAGTTTTTGGAGTGTTCCTACTTTACCCTTCATTTACATCCTTACGAATGTCTAATGATAGGTTTCATCAAAGATTTCTGTAATCGGGTAGATGTGACAATGCGTGTTCAGGGTTTATGTTATTTTTTATGTCATGTCTAGTAGCTGTGCAGTGTTATTAGTTTGTTAAAAGTTACATTTCCCCATGTACTGTCTATGGATGTCTTTTGAGCATCTCGGGCCGTTAAATGTATTTTGTATTATGTTGAGGGAAATTTATGGGCTTTGACTGCTTGTCTTTAATTTGTTTAGTGATTGGTCTTTGAGTAAGACTACAGTTCTTCTTCATGTTCCTACTGCATCTCATCATCTTTAAAGAACTTGTCTGCTCAATTTTCACCACATCGAAGTTGTCTTGTAAACTCCCTCCCAGGGCCGGACTGGCCGTAACGGGCTTCAGGCGTTTCCCCGGGAGGCTGAAAGTGTGGGGCATGTTTTGCAGCTGTGGGGACCGGTTGTACACCAGTGCTGCAATATCGGTCTCCAGTAACAAAAGCAGCAGTGCTTCACATTTACACCCCACCTTCTCCCCAGGGCGGTGACCCGACTAATTGCCAAGGCTGCTTTGTGGTTTCCAGTCCAGCCCTGCTCCCTTCTTTAGGTGAAATCCAACAGAGATCTCACCATACCAGACTGAAAGCACCTGTACCCAACTATTTGCTAGAGAAAGATCTATTAGGGGGGTGTAACACCCCAAACACCCCCCCACCAAAGCTATGCCACTGTATATGACACTAGTCTCTCATCCTCTTTTACTGGAGGATCCTGGATAACAACTATTCAACAATGACTGTCATTAATTTCCTAGGTACCTGGTTTAGGATAATGTAATTGTAACAATACATAAGACTCTTGTCAGGGGTTGTAGTGCAGTGGTGCATATTGTGCAATAGTAATAGAAATCTATTTTCAATTATCTTCCACCTGCACAGGTATTAGGCAGTCGTTGTTATCCAAGATAGGGCAGGCCGCTATAACTATATCCCATGCCTTTAGAACACTAGAACGGTGATATTCCCTTTTAACATATATCTTTTGCATTTCACCCTGTAGTGAGGCCTTCTTGAACCCGCATCTGTTCTCAATTTTTGCTTTGTTTTATATTTTATGTTTTACACACTTTGACTGACATTGCATTTAGCAGTGACATTTCACACTCTTAGGCTTACATGATTTATGATAAGAATACATTGTATGTGTTGCTAGTTAGCCCTTCTCGGCATACAATCAGTACTTTGTATCCAAGGCTAGCAACACAGTGCAAAATTGCTTGCATTGCCCATTCGGAGACAGCTTCTAATGCCTAGACATATCATTGCATCAGAGCTGTGCCTCAAAGACAGTGTCGCTTTGATCATATAAACTATGTACTGAAGAGGGGTAGAGGGGCAGTTCAGCAGTGACCGTCCTGGAATGAATGCTGTGTTTGACATGCAGCTCTGCTGGTCTTCCATTCTCCTGCAAGGACTGCCATTCATACTACAGACCAATTCCTGATTCAGTTCTCCAGGTATGAGTGCTAAAGCTAACCTCTAGATTGGGCAAAGGCAGAGGGTACATCCACTATGCTATAAGTGTAGATTTAGGGTTATGTAGGAATATCTAGAAATTATTTGCCATGGATACACTGATCATTCTTTTCACCATGTTCATAAGGGTGGTAACTTTGCTTTGTTTAATCTGCCTAATTATTTCAGCTCATTCTCTCTATGCAAGACTACAATTGTTTAAATAAAAGTATTGAAAACTTATTTCATATTCTTCTTGTGTTTTTCGCCTGGGCATGCATGAATAATACAACTACCTGGTTAATCTGTTCCCACGACTTCCTTGGGAGTCAGAGTCTCATGTGTAGGTTGTCATAATCACTTCTACCTCTGTAAGGTTAGGGGTTTTGGTGAGGCACTGTGAGCTAGGCAGTAATCGGTCCAACAGTTTCTGATGGTGTGGAAGGACTCAGTCCCCCCCATTCTGAAGTTCTATTGTCCTAATAAGCAGTCCCATTATTTTGTAGGACCTGTATAACATCCCATTTGTTAAGTTTTATTATCCATTTCTTAATGTCTTCCACCCCCAAGGTTTCCCCAGCCAATAGATACCTGCCTCCTAGCCAAAGCCAAACCCAGATCAATAAACCTGATTGTCACCTTTATGACCTTAGACCGTTCAAGCAGACCCATAAAGCACAGTGCAGAGGACTCAGGAATTTCCCTGTCAGCGGCCAGTTGCAGTCATTGTACTATTCTGTCCATGTAGCGGCAAAGCTGGGGTTCAATTTCAGACCATGTGGAAGAACTCTGCCCCCTCTATATTAAGGACCTGTGGCCTGAGCAGCAGTAAACATGTGATTTATTCTTTTAGTGGTTATATATAGGGGGTCATTCTGACCCTGGCGGTAAATACCGCCAGGGCGAGGGTCGGCGGTAGCACCGCCAACAGGCTGGCGGTGCTCCGCCGGGCATTCTGACCGCGGCGGTACAGCCGCGGCCAGAAGCGGAAAGCCGGCGGTGTACCGCCGACTTTACGCTGCCCATGGGGATTCTGACAAACCATACCGCCATCCTGTTCCTGGCAGGTCGCCCGCCAGGAACAGGATGGCGGTATGGAGTGTCGTGGGGCCCCTCGGGGCCCCTGCAGTGCCCATGCCAATGGCATGGGCACTGCAGGGGCCCCCGTAAGAGGGCCCCACAAAGAATTTCAGTGTCTGCTTTGCAGACACTGAAATTCGCGACGGGTGCAACTGCACCCGTCGCACCTTCCCACTCCGCCGGCTCCATTCGGAGCCGGCTTCCTTGTGGGAAGGGTGTTTCCCACTGGGCTGGCGGGCGGACTTTTGGCGGTTGCCCGCCAGCCCAGTGGGAAACCCAGAATGACCGCCGCGGTCTTTTGACTGCGGGACGGTCTTCTGGCGGTTCCCGCTTGGCGGGCGGCTCCCGCCGCCCGCCAAGCTTAGAATCAGGCCCATAGTCTCTGCAAGTAATAATATTGTAGGAGCTGAAATCTAGCTTTCTGGGAAACTTTAGGCGTGCATACTAAAATCATATCCCTCCCAATGTTGCTCTGCTTCGTTCCCCAGTCTCCAGACCATTTGCCTCTCAATCTCTCTAGATCTCCTTTGAGTGTTTTTGGGGTGAGTGATGCAAGTGGCTCACTACCCTAGTACTCCCATCTAATGTATACATTCATCAGGCTATTGTGCGTGGGAGGTTCTGTGTGCATTGTATCTACCCCTTTTGCAATGTTGCTATTAATGCACCTTATAGCAGAACGTTTCTCCCTGAAGTATTAATTCATCTTGTAGCTTACCAAATTCTGTATAGCATCCCTCTCTGTGTAATTTTGCTATTTTGGAGAACCCAGGTGATTTCCTGGTGCCTAGCTATTTCCAGTGCCCATTATGTGGCAGCACAAAGATTCTATGTGCGTTTTCAAGGACTATGGAAGTCGTGAATGTGTTCTATGTAGTAACCAATCCAAAGAAAATTGTAGGTTCTCTCTAGGCCATACTTGCCTTTGAACTGCTCTTTCCTGAAGGTCTCAAGGAGAAATCGAGTCAGTGTGTGTCCATCCCACCCCATCCAACCCATCCCAACAGGTGACCCTCCACCTGGCTGCCTACTGCTATTGATCATCCAGGGAGTACATCTTGGAATCTGAGGCAGCAAATCCATTGTCATCCAATGTTAATCCTAATTTGGACAGTGAATACCCTTTGTCTGTCAATGTAACACATCAAATGTATTAGCATTCTATCCATTTCCCAGAATAGTTTCTTAGATATGTGTAAGGGTACAGAGGTGAAGTACAGCAGTCTGGGGAGGAGATTAATCTTGGCTAACACAGTTTTCACCATCACTGAAAAATACAGTGTGTGACAGAGTTTGATAGCCTGTTGTAGTGGCAATACGTCTTCTTTGAGGCTGAGGGTGGAGATAACCGCCAAAGATGGCGGCAGCATAGAGGAGTAGCTCCGGACCGGCCCGCTAAGAATCCTTCAAACTCCAGTGCTGCTCCCTGTAGAACAACTCAGTGGGAGTGAAGACAGATGCCAGAGGCCCGAGCCGACCGGGGAGAGATGGTGACAGCCCCCCTGCTGGGCACACAGCCACGCTACAGTCACGGTGAGCAGTGTTGACTCCACTACCCATGATGATGGGCATGAGGTGGTGCTAAATAAACAGCTGCGGGTGCCCCCTGCAAGTGGAGGATGCAGCTGCGGTGCTGGCACCCCAATGCTCACAGGCCCATGGAGGGAAGAAGGTATCAGGCCCCTGGGGCCCTCCAGAGCAGAAGCACGATGATGTGCACTGAAAGGAGCGGAGCGGTACTACAGAACAGCAGCCCTCCCACCCCTCCCCCACCTCATCCCCAACAGAGGCTGACCCAAAAGCGAGCTGCATGAGGGCAAGGGACCCTCAACACACTGGAGGTGAGGTGTGTCAGGAGTTGTGCGCGATCGATGGGGCTTACTGGATATGGCCCTATTGAGCAGAGCAGTTGATGGCAGCGAGCTCACCCCTCAGATCTGGGAGCCGGGGGAGGGGCAACAGAGGGCAACGCTGGGCGAGCACACCCCTATTCACCCTTGGATTACTCCAGCAGGGTGAAGAAGATGGCTTGTCACAGACTGACATCACAGGTTTGGGCGGTCGGCCGTTGCCACACTGCACTGGGGATGGGGAATTCGGGATGAAATAGTCCTGTTGTTGTTAATGTTATTGTTGATGCCCAAATATGTGATTGGTGTGTGGGGTTGGGATCAGGGAGGGTGTTGGAGGGTGGAGGTCGACCCGTATCAGGGGACATAATAGATCTATGATGCATGCTGATATTACTCTTAAATTTATGTCCTGGAATATACGGGGATGGGCACTGCATCAAAGCGCCATAGCATCCTGACATAGATGAAGAGGAGAGGAGTCCACATTGCTATGTTACAGGAGTCACATGTCACCATGGTGGAAGTTGACCGCCTCCATAAACATTGGTGAGGACAACTATTTCCACTACTTATTCCGCATACACGGGGAGCATTAGTGTGGGTGCGGGCAGGAGTACCCTTTGAGCCTCTCTCGGTAGACACAGACAAGGAGGGCCGGTATGTATTAGTAGAGGGACGCCTGTACGGAAGATTAATAGTGCTAAGGAACATATAGGCCCCCAATCAAGACCAGGTCACCTTCCTCACACAGTGTCAGCCCGGCCGGCCAGATACCCAGATGGCCCATACTTCTTGGGGGGAGACTTCAATAGCATATCTGACCCAGACTTGGACCGCTCTACACCTCCTGTGCAGTGGGCGGCGGCAACTAGAGTGGCAAATGGCTTGACAATGGGGAGATCTAGGAGGGACATGGAGGACATTAGGCCGGTTAAGCACCCCCTCTGTAGGGAATTTTCCCACTACTCCCACATCAAATACACACGAGGCTTGACCATATGTTTTGCACAGCTGGCATCAGCAGTAGCTTCATACAATCAAAATATTTGGGCCGCACAGTGTCCGATCACAGGCCGTTACTAATAACAATGCAGACACTTGAGAAACTTCCACCGATCCCACAGCCTTTCAAGACGAGATCTTCGGGAGCGCCTTAATGGCCAAGCTGACTACCTGGAGGGCCTACACCAGAGAACACTTTTGGCACAGGGTAGCGAACAACTAGGGGCACTGGTGACGTGCAAGAGGTGCAGACGGCTATCAGAGCACTGGCGATGGGGAAAACCCCTGCGACTGATGACCTCCCCCCAGAATTTTACCAAAGATTTGTAGGAGCACTGACACAGCGACTTGTAGAACTGTACATGGAGGCCTTTGAGAAGGGAGAATTGCCTCCCTCCACTAGGGAGGCATTGGTGATACCCCTGCCCAAATCGAAACAGGACAAGGGTACGGTTGCAGACTATCGCCAACTCTCAATACTAAACACTGACTTTAAGGTACTTAGCAAAGTGCTAGCGAACCGAGTGCTCCCATATATGAGGGACCTCATTCATCAGGACCAGAATGGGTTCATCCCTGAATGGAACATGTCGAACAATCTGTGCTGGCTCTACACGCTACTGTATAACGAAAGACACCCGTCTGACCCAGCAGCAATGATAGTGTCAGTGGACCTGGAAAAGGCCTGTGTTGCTGCGCATGGGCCTTTGACCTTATTGGAGGGGGATGGGTTAAATTACTTTACACTCACCCTACAACAAGGGTCATGACTGGACTCACAATATCCACCAGTTACGATATCTACAGTGGGACTGGACAGGGCTGCCAGCTCTCGCCCTTGCTGTTTGCTATGGCCATAGAACTGTTAGCGGAGAGTTTCCGGGCCAAGGGACAGGAGTGGGGAGTATTTAGAAGAGGTGCTCCCCACATCATCTCCCTTTATGCAGACGATCTTCTTATTTATGTACGAAATGGGAATGCTGTGCTACCCCAGGTACTCCTGATGCCGGAGGACTTCGGTAGGCACTCAGGCTTACGACTCAACAGAAGGAAGACATGTGTGTTCCTGATGCTCGAAGGAGTGGTGCACCCACTCTCATGCCTGGAAGACGTACAGTGGGCTCTCCGTTTCGATATCTGTGAATCCAGATTTATCATGATCCCCGGGACCTTAGAGAGGGCAACCTGGGGGGGGCATATCACACACTGAAAACTGCAACGGCTTTTTAGAGCTTGTTAAAGTTACCAGCCATGGCCAGGGTCACACTTTCCAAGATGGTGATGATCCCTATACTCCTTTACTGTTTCACCAACCTGCCGCCGCAATATATCGGCATCATGGTTCCGAACCCTAGACACCTTATTGCGTGAACTGGTGTGGGTCTGGGGATGTTGTCGGGTAGCGCTGGGGACTCTCTGTCTGCCATCCAAGAGAGGGAGACTCGAAGTCCCTGACTTCGTGCTGTACTGCCTGGCGGCTCAATTACATTGGCCGGCTCGATGGCTAAATGGATTAGACTTATGAGAAACCACCCTGGATGGTGAAGCTGAGCAAGGGGAGAACTTCTTAGTACGACTGCTCCGGGGGAGAAGTGTACATCTTAGACCAAACATATTGGAATCCACAGCCATGGTTGCGTGGCGTAGGGCCCTTAAAAGAATAAGCACAACTAACCCCTAGGCACTACATCTTATTGGGATTCCACATGGCGAACCCAGTACCTCTTTCACTCCCAGACAACTAAACAGAAGTAGGGATTACTACAGTGGGTGACTGCTACCAAGGGGGGATGCTGGCACCTTTCGGGGATTTGGCGGAACAGAGGGGTTTACATACTGGACAAGTCTTAACTTATGAGGCTGTTTAGCGGGCCCTGAAGGAGTTGTGGGGGGACAGTGGAGAAGAGCCACACACAACAGCGGCCCTGCAGACTATGCTAGTTGCGGGGGGATCTCACTTGATCACATGGATCTATAGGGCATTGAATGGGATGTTTGAACGACCACTTGATGGACTGTTACTCAAATGGGACACTGATATAGGCAGAAACATGGCGGACACCGAATGGGCTAAAGTTTTAGCCTCTGCACACAAGATATCACGTAATACATGACTGAAGTAAATACAGTACAATTACGTTCACAGGACATACCTTACCCCACACAGAACTAATCGGATACATGGGGTGAAGACAGGAGCATGCCCCCGATGTCAGTTGTCTGACGCTGATTTCCGCCACATGACTTAGGAATGTCCAAAACTAAGACAGTACTGGGGGGTGTGGTTGCTCGCCTCAACAACGTCCTAAATAGGCAATTAGACAATGAGCCGGCGGTATGTTTAATTGGCCTTTTTGATAGGTCTTTAATTAAAAAAGTGGGGAACAGGTTTGTGGACCTGGCATTGGTGCTGGCACGTAGGAGAGTGACGATGGCCTAGAAAAATAGGTATGGGCTGGACATGTGGGTAGCAGACGTTACACACTGGGCGAGGGCAAAGGACAGGCCACAACAGAGGGGACTGATAGCCCCCATGTGGGCAGAAGTGGTAGACACTTGGGAGACACTGGACGCTGCCACGGATGATGACTCTGACGGGACACCAGTCCAATGTGAGCCAGTGATGGACGAGCGCTAATCCCCGGCCAATCCACAACGGTTCAAAATAAGGAGTGGGCCCCTCCTTCCTGCCAGCCCCTTCGCCCCACCGCCACCTGGAACCCTGGCTTCCTGGCAGTCTCCTGTGCCCTGGCCCATCCACCTGCTTGAGAAGAGGCTCCCACCGGATGGTGATCAGTGGAGGAGTGTGCAGAGATGCACAACTGGCAACTTAAACCACACACCACCTGGATGTATTACAGATGTATGGCCGAGTTAATAGGTTTTATGGTTATTTAGTTACATTCACTTATATCTCTTTATTGGTACACGCTCTGGGGGAAGACAAGTATACAGGTCTGCAAAGCTATCATTGGTGGACAATGACTCCCTGTCTCGCAAACAGGCCACTGAGACAATTAAGTCACTGCCAATGCAATTCCATATGCTAGGGTCTGAATGCAAAAATGATCACTTTGTGGTAGTGGTATTATAATGCATGCAATGGACATTCAAAGACTGAACAGTAATGTGAATAAGGAATCTGAGTCCTATTCTATGGCTTTGTGAACAAAAAAAACTTGAAATGCCAAGAAACAAATTTGTTTAAAAAAAAACATTCTTTGAGGCTTGATATATAGATGTGCTGCATCTACTTTTCTTTATGGTTGCAATTGATTTGGCTTTCTAAATTTAGAGTTGGCTACAATGTTCATTGTCTATTGCCCCTTGTTGCTGGGCACACTGGGTCTGATTTAAAGTATGGCAGAGGGGGGTTACTCCATCACAAACATGATGGATATCTTGTCCGCCATATTACAATCCATAATAGCCTATGGATATCGTAATGTGGCAGATGGGGTATCCATCACATTTGTGACAGAGTAACCTGTCTGCCAAAATGCTAACTCAGGCCCTCTGTCTTTCCAGTAATCCTCTGATTGCGCTGTATTGTCTTCCCTGACACAGGCTTACTGCTAATCAATTGATTTTGCAATATGTTTGACTGCTTGCTTCAATGTCAATATACCTCTTCAGGCACTGTTTTTATCCAGTCCATGTTCGGTCTCTGCGGGTGGCCCGATAGCCTTTGCAGTGCATCCAGGGGATATTGATGTCATTGAAAAAGGTGCAGGGGATAAAGGTATGTTTGAGATATTTTTAAATGACTTTTGCCCAACTATCCTGTTGTTGATTTCATTTGATGGTCATCTTTTCATAGTTTTAATCTGTATTTACCCCTGGAAATATTCCTCTTGTTGATTTTGTTCCTACTTTCCTTAAGAATGTTTTAATGTTTGTTCAGAGGTCCTTTAGAAGTTTATTGGACTTGTGGGTTACTCCTTTTTCTTTTTTATATTGAGCCTTTTCAGCTAGACTTTTACTTTCTTAGGGTGAGGAGTTTACACTATATCTTATCTGGTAGGTACTTCAGGTGCATTAAGATATTTTGTCAAGGACATCTGTCCTAATGGAACCACATATATCCTTACGGTCTGATGTTGAGAGATATGTTGGTCTATGCCAGTTGCAATCTTTGATCATATCAATGTGACAATTTGTAAAAATTGACTCCTTGAGATCCATAATTTCTCCCATAAATTGTGACAGTGACCAAGCCTCAATCTTCTCAACCTATCTATTAAACCCTTACATAAAACTTCTAGCTTAGATAGTAGAAGACAAGCACTTTGTAGTCAATCAATACACTGATGTTTCTCTGCTTCACCACAGAGTATCCAACTTTGTAAGGATAACAAACCTAAAGAATTGGCTAACATTAATTCTTTTCAATAGTGAACTTATCAACAATTACTACAATCGCTTCCCATACCCTGTTAAAAGTTAAACAATGACTTGAAACATTCTCCTGATTAGGCAACACTAATCCCATTTACAAAATGGCTAGGCTTTACCATTAACCAAAACCTAATTATGAAGGAGCACATTACTAAAATTACAAAAACTGCATTATTTCGACTCAGACTCCCAAGGAAACTTAAACACTTCATCCCATTCTTAGACCTCAGGACAAATACAAGCTCTTGAACTTTGACATCTTGACAGAGACAAAGGGCGACCATCTCAAAGCAATCCTGCCCTCAGCTGCCCAACTCATCAAATGTATCAAGTCACATCACTTTACTCCCAACCAGAAAGACCTTCAGCAGCTCCATAAGGTGGCAAGAATTATCTTGAAAGTGTCCTGGAAAACATAGAGAACCCTTCATGCTGTTCTGCTGTCCTAACTAAAGGGCAAACTTCACAACAGGAAAGGACAAAAACAAATTTGAAGCAAAGCCTACATTTCCTTTCTGTCCTTCATATCACCAGAATTTCTCTCTTCATACCTGATGAAACACTTATTTACACTCATCAGTAATATATTGCAACCCTGAAATGAGGTGTGAGTGAAATGGCAATGAAATGTTAAGTACTCAGGCACAAACGTTTAAGGTCTTATACAAAAAGGCTGGTCCTTCGACGTACAGAGAATGAATAGTACAAAACAATAAAGCATAACTGCACCATGGATAACCACTTAATAACAGTATTTATGTTTTTTATAAGGGAATGAATATTGGTAAAAGGCAATTTGATCCATTTAAAAACAATGGACTGATGTCTTAATAAAGGTATTGCGCTTTACCTGGAGAATATGGGAGGCAAACAGCCTGCTTAATGTAGTAATATGTTTCTCCATATGAGACATCATTGGGCATGTTCTCCCTTTATCGTTTTATCCCAGGTGATTTTACAATCCATCCCTGTTGCCTCATCTTCCTGACTCTCGCATGGTGTTGATCCTGAATATTGACTACAGAATATTGTATGAAACTAATATGTACCTTGACAATATATAAATGTATATGTATATATATATATATATATATATATATATATATATACAGACATGGTAAAGAGATATAGAATTAAAAATGGTAAATCTAAATAGTAAATAATTAATTTATACTTCTCTATATGCACTTACCTTTCAATATTTTGTTCCTGGGTGTTTTGTCCAGTGTGCCACAAAATTCTTGTATGAATACAATCCTGCTGCGCTGCTTGCCCACACTAGTGGCAGTGAGGGCGCAACAGCCACAGGGCCAGTGATTCCACTGCAATATATATTCAAAACTATTCAGAGGAGCTAGGTGACTCCAAAGAGCATCACAGCTGTGCCTACAGTCACTCAGGCAGGCCCTTCCCTGTCAGTCTGTTGACCATTTTGTCCAGATCTTTAAAATGGTGAGAGATCAGGGGAACCAAAGTGCGGACAAACTGAACTGAGAGATTCATCTGCCTCAATTCTCAAGCTGCACCCCCTCAAGTGGCATCACATTTTGCACCTCAAAGCTCTTTCCCACTGCAGCCATCCAACTCAGTTTAGCTGCATTCTTAGATCCTGAAGCTATGTTCAAGGTCCCTAAGCATGTCTGCCACTGGGAAACTAAAGGTTTTCTGTCCCAGCTGTGATATGCCTGTGGTTAGTTGTATATTTGCATTTTAAGTGATCATTTGTTTAATAAAGCCTTTTCCTTCTCCAATGTCACATCATTACCTTTAATTCTAGTTTTCCTCCTTCCTGTCTCTGTAGTCTGCCTGTCTGCTGCCATTCCATTACCATTGTTTCTGTTTGATTTTGTTTACTAGACAACTATGTGAGCGTTCTGAGTTAGCCTCTTTCCTGACCACATCATACATGCCTTCCATTCACAGATTAGCATCCCCAATTGCCCTCTACTATCAAGTTATCTGTGGTGCCTGCTAACTTGTGATCCATCATTTGGATGTTACTGGCCTCAGAGGCACCCATTCCACCCACATCATAGTAGGTGGTTGACAACAAAATCCTAGTTATGGGTCCCATTGAGTGAATTTTATACCTGTGAATAGCTGCTGCATGATCATTAAGTAAATAGGTAAATTCCAGTGGGATAGTGGGGTATCCTCTATTTGACTATCAAGCACCCATTATGTCACCAATTGTGTTGTGAGTGAAATAGTTTAATGTTTTGGTGCACATAAATGTTAATCCTGGGAAGGGCAACTCAACTTTTCATGATTCTACTTTCAGTAAATTGAGTACCATTAAATTAGGTAATATTATCACCTGCTTTTTGTTGTGGTTAGACATAACAAATGTGTGAAATCAAACATCAAAGTTGTTATTAATATTGTTATTATTATTATTATTATTATTATTATTATTATTATTAGGAGAAGAACATTGGAATGTTGAGAGCTCCATTGTAGACAATGGAGGCTCAGGACCAATACTAGCAGGTAGAGAATTTTTGTTCCAACATTACAACATTTGTCTTTCAGTTTCATCCTGTTTATTTTTTAACATTCTGCCCTTAGTGGATGAAATGTTTTAATAGCACTGCCTCGGGTTAAAACAGTTGTTAAAGGCCATCTTTCTTTTAGAAACTGATCTGCAGCTCAGTCCTATCACTCAGGAAGCTGTCCTTTAATACCCATTGTAATTCAGACAGCGATACACTATCAAAAAATACTGCATTTTGATTGGCTCCCAGTCAGTCGATATCTACCCAGGAGATTCATATCTTTCTTCCCAGAGTAGCTACCCATGAAGATCAGAGTTCTAAAGAATTTGAATCTTCATCTATCTCAGAGAACGTGCCTACACTGGGAGCCATTGCTGAGAAAGACAGCTTTAGAATCATTAACTCTCTTGTACAAAAGACTTAATATGTACATGAAAATATTATCTTTCCTGCAGCTACAGGTTCCAGAACCAAATAAGTCCCTGAAAACATTCCTTTAGATGTCTGGATTTGATGTATTTAAAGTGTTCCCAGTCTGCGAAAATTGTGTAATTTATGACAGTGTTTACTTTGTTTTAAAAAAGCACCCAATGGATTTATCTGATTTACAATGTTAATTTTTTACATATACTTTAATTAATTATCTTTGAATGCAGCAGTATACGGTATACAGCAAGACATTCATACAGAAAATAAATATACATTATGAAATATGTTTTTTTTCCATTTCCTTATATTTAGCTTACATTAAAATTGATTTTGAAGCCAGTATATATTAGATGCAACTACTGACATTAGGAAGTGGAACCTTGGTAGGCATTCCTCTGTTTAAATATTTTAGCCCCTTTAAAAAGTTACTATATCTCAAATGACTATAATTCCATTCCACTGCCCACATTTTTTAACCAGCTTATTTTATGTCTGCATTAATACCTTAATGCTCATTTAGTTCGGCCTGCTCCACAGGAAAGGCTTCAAATTCAACAACCAATATGCCAAGAAAATGGTGTTCAGGACTGTCTCGCTTTGGGAACACCCACACTTTACCCATGGAACACCTCCCTGCTGCAGGGTAATGCAAGGCAGCAATTTGCGCTGCCTTGCATTACTCCTGATTTATCAGACCATGCAGGGCCATGCAAGGCGTGACTTGATAAATCTGACTTCAGTGTTGCCCTTGCTCCCCTTGCATGGTGCAAGGGCAGCACAACATTATGATAAATCAGGCCCAAGTGTCATTGTAGATACTGACATAAGTTTGTATGCTTAACATGCTGCCACCATATCACTGAGTATACTTTACATGGTTGTAGAGATAATAATAATTCTGGTATATCAGTCCATAGTTTACATATATTTCCATCATGCTGCAACTGTAACTTGATAAATAATTCTAATTTCTGAGATGGAGCCTCAGGTTTTTACATTGAGGGCAATGTGTTACCTGTTATCCTGAACACTGAGTAACCTCCCTTCTCACACAAGGAGCATACCTCTGCCTCATTGAACAACCTGGCGTATCACTGATTACACCTGATTTTCTGGCACATTGACTTACCATGCTCAATGTTTGCTATATTTGTTTGCACAGCACAATGTTAGGCTAGTACACATCCATTTGTGAGACTGCTTTTGATCCCCAGTACAACCCGGATATGCACACCAGGCAGAAAATCCCATCATGAAAATATTACCCCAATTCTAATAACAATCCAGTGGATGTTCCTTTGAACCAACTCAAGCACCCTGCCTAACCTTCACACCTGAGGGAGAACGTTCTGGGCCCGGGAAAAGATTTTCCTTCCCGGGTTCCGCTTCATAAACCACCAGTGCATGAAGGGTGTGGTAATCAGAACCACTCAATATCAAATCAATGACATTATATCAAAAACAATATGAGACACCATAAACAATTTAACACTAAATCGAACTGACTAAAGTTTCAAAGCTTTCTTACAATTTCAAAATCAATGTCACATATATAGTGCGCAAAACTAAGTTATGGACATGCATGAAAACCATAGGCTGACCAAAACGTCTTAAAAGATTTAGGGGGTTATTCCAACTTTGGAGGAAGTGGTAATCCGTCCTAAAAGTGACGGTAAAGTGACGGATATACCACCAGCCGTATTACAAGTCCATTATATCCTATGGAACTCGTAATACGGCTGGTGGTAAATCCGTCACATTTGGGACGGATTACCACCTCCTCCAAAGTTGGAATAACCCCCTTAATCTACTAGACATCAGTATTATTAAACACTCCAAAAGAATGGTTTAAACTGGCAACAACACAATATGCACATTGTAGTTAAATTTCAAAGCAGATGATGATGACGTCAGTGAATCATCAAATTTCAATTTAGTATTCAGTTTCAGATTTCAGAGCTGGGCCATTCCTATCCCTAACTTGAATTTGGAATTGCATGTGTGTGAACTGGCTAACACATGTGGACAAAATCAAAACTAAAAGAGAGGCAAAAATAATTTGTAAAACATCTAACTAGGAAAACTCACTATAAAAATGCGCTGGTGTAGGTAACTAACTAAAGGAAAATAAGAAACCACATTTAGTTATAACTCTCCTAATGGGATAGCAGACAAGAGCAGTTTTTCAGGCAGGACGATCACGATCTACCAGCGTCACTTCACAGCAGCATCAGGACAGTGCAGAGCACGGACTGCACATAGGACAGAATCAACAGTTTAGAATTAGTTGGCTTTATTAGTACTGAACCACATAACAGAATAGAACAATCAGACTAAGATGAGAAAACTCATCTGGAGACATAAAGAATATGAGGGTAAGAGCAGACATAAACAGGAATAGACAATCTCTAACCAAGGAAGGGGAGAACTAACTCTAAGTTTCAAAGTCTCTCACTAATTAAAATAACCACAATCCTGTTGATTGGTCCTTCAGGTGGGCGCACTTTCAATGTCAGATTAAGCATCCAATGGCTGCAGATGGCACCACTAAATTCTGCTACTTTTTCCATATCTTCTCAGCAAAAGTTCATTGTTTAAACCCATAACTTCACACATTTTCGACAAAATATTACATTCTCTAGTTATGTTACTTGAGATCCTTTCTCCTGACATGGAATACACTTTCACATGAGAACTACAAGTTTCCTGCCTTGTTCGACAGCTAGAACAAATAATGTTACATTGTTATTCTGAAACATGTTTCTTGCCTTTAATACAATAGGACCTTCAACGTCACGCTAGCAACCTAGGGAAAAGAACTCAGGTCAGAGGGAACAGAATAAACAAGTGATTTTCCATCCATACTGCTGCAAAATGAATCTTTTCAGGCCTTGTCAAGCTAAGAAGCCTAAATACACATTAATACATTAATAAACCTATTGCACACCTTGCAATTCATATATGCAAAGCAAATTATTTAAGTGCAAGCATTATTTATAAAGTGTTAGAGTTAAGTTAAATGGGCATTTATTTTTCTGCACGCATGCAACATGTATTAGTAAAACTCATTAATTAAATATAAATACATTTAATTCATATTCATTTTAATACTTGAATTATTAATCTACATTTAATACAACATTCTTAATGTCAGAACATTTTAGTATTTTCATTTAATATGAATGCAAAACTGTCATGTTAAAATGTGGTGCCCAATACCAATAGTGGCACATGGTTCACCGTAATATAAATGTGCACATTTTTACAACTCATGTTATTTTCTCTGTTAGGCTTTTAAATGTAGGTTAATTAATCACCATATACTAACTTCTATGCCACTAATTTATTATTAAATTTGATCTCTCTCAGTCCTTCCTATGATGGCAATCCATGCCATCACAATAGAACTATTCTTATTTACAGTGAGACAAAATCAAAACTTTTTAGTTTGATAACACATAGATCTAGGTTTGCGGTAATAGTTAATTCTCTTCATTGTCTGATAATATCTGTTTCTAATATTCTCTATTTCCGTTTCTTCCCTCCTCTGTTTATTCTTTATTCTTTGTTTTCTCCAGCTCTGTAAAATCCAAATGCACACATTTTGCACACTGCCACCATCAATACAGCATTCAGGATCATTCTCACAAAACCATTTCCCAGGTTACCAAACCAAGATCCTACTTTAAAGAATCCTTCATCTATTGTCTCCCAAACATTTGTCTCTTTTAGGTCACTTATGTCATTTTTCAGACTCGTCAAATTGGATAAGTATCTCCTTAACTCCCTGCTGTTATTGGGTATGTAAGTGCAGCAGTGCTGAGATTTCAAAACTCTGCAGACCCCGCCCTCCTTTGCTAAAAGGATTTCTAATGCAAGGCAATTCTGAAGAATCATAGACCTTGCTGCAACCATTTCCTTGTCCATTAGGAGCATTGCACCTGAAAAATCAGTTGACATCTTATCTACAATCGTTGATGACTTAATTTTCTTTATGTCATCCAAGATCACACCCACTGGTGGAATGAAAGCTCCAAAAATATCTAATGTAATCTCTGAACTACTTGCTTCTCTTCTAAATCTCGTTTTAGGTCGCTCAATCCATTCTGGATTGTCAATGTTGTCCACTTGGTAAATTTTCCAAAATTCCCTCCCAAATACCATGTACCATACCAGCCTTTCGGCAACTTGTAATAAGCGTTCTTACCACAGATGTAATAAATACCAGGTAAATTCCATACACTCTAGAACAGGAGCACGTCTGCATTCACTCGTTCCTACAAACATATTATCAGCCTTTGATTGCGCCCTATACATACAAAGCTTTCCTACATGTTGCCAGTCTAAAGCTAAGAGTCCCTGTGTATCAGGTGTGTTGTGATCTGCTTTCTTCTTGCTAACAGTGCACATATCCATCCTTTTCTTCATTGCTTTACTTCTATCATCTACCTGATTAATTAATTACTTCTCTACCTGTGTAGGAAGACATGTTAAGTTATTTCGATGTGCATATGGTGTGCCAAACATCAGTGTAGGCTCAAAGAAGCCTCCTACTACATCTATGTTCCTAGCCTTTGTAATGCTGCTTAAATGCTGATTTGTGTGCGTATATAACAATCATGCACATTCATCATGTCCACATACTCATTCAGCAAGCTATAATATAGATTGGAAAATAAATCTTCCTTTGTGTCATCTAAATAAAGCAATCCCTCATCCTTGCAAAACTTATCCTGCTTAGATGTGGTCATTCTCTTCGCTGAAGTTGCTGTACTTTGCATCTCTCTTTTCATTTAAACAATCATTCCTGCATTTAATAAAATGCACGCAATCGTACATACTATGAGTAAACCAGTACGCACTGTTGGACCTGGCCCTTTTACAGGGCCATTCCTCAAACTTTTTGCCTTTTTCCTCCTTATTTTTCTGACCCTTGTTGGCTGACGTTATGACTCTGAGCACTTTTTCACTGATAATCAATGCTAAAGGGCATGTGCTCTCCCTTGTAAACTTGGTATGATTGGCTTATACCTAATTGGCATATTTAATTTACCTATAAGTACCTTGTAAAGTGGTATCCCTATACCCAGGGCCTGTAAATTAAATTCAACTAGTGGGCCTGCAGCTCTGCTTGCGCCACCCACTGAAGTAGCCTTTCAACCCTTCTCAGGCCTGCTAGCACAGGGCCTGTGTACGCAGTTTCTGCCACAGAGACCTGTCATCTAAATTTACTTGCCAGTCCCAGAACTCCCCTTTTACTACATGTAAGTCACCCCTTCGGAAGGCCCTAGCTAGCCCTATGGCCAGGATGCTATGTATGTAGAAGGCAGGACATGTGCCAGATTGCGTGGCCTGTCCTGGTAGTGACAAACAGCCTAACATGGTGTCTCACTGATGTGAGTGCTGCCTTCTCCTAGGATTGCATTAGAAATGCCCTGCCTTATGTGTAAGGGGTATTGTCTGATTTATGAGGGGTAGTGTATGCATGTTTGATATGGTTGTAATGGTGATGAGAAATGCTGCTTACTGGTGTAAGTGGATTTTTTATTACCATTACAGAAATGCCACTTCTAGAAAGTGAGCATTTCTCTGTGCTTATGACTCTGGTGTTTTGCAGCTTGACTCCAATAGATGGCTGGGCAGAGTGACAGTTGGGCTTTGAGCATACTTTTCAGACAGCCTGTACACAGGGAGGGTGGAGGTGTCAGAGGGGAGCACCTGCATGCTGAATAGTCTTCCTACGCTGAGAGATGTGAGAGGCAGGGCACACCTACATTTGTAAAGGCTGTGCCCTGGCCTCACACAATAGTGTTGTTTACCCCCCACTGATGTTTGGAGTCTGTGCTAGAGGAGAGAGGGGACACTCCTAGAACCGGTTGTAACTGGTTGAAACCTCCTCTTCTCCTCATTGAAAATGCTTTGCACAATTGAGTACAGGGGATTTTCCCCCATAATTTAGACATTCTTGGGACTCAGAGAGTCTTATGGAACTGGACACAGAACGCTGCTGAATGGACTCACCAGGACCCACCTTGGACTGCTGCTGCTCGATTGACCTGTGACCTGCTGTGTCACTAGGAGGATGTGCCACCATCTCCATCCCTTGTGCTGGCCTGTTGTTTGGGCCTCGTAGCCCTGTGCTTCCCCCCTTTTTTTGTCTCCAGGGGCAGGGTGCTGCGGCCCCTGCCCCCTGCGACGATCCCAAACACAAGGAGTAATTTGCTCCCTTTGGGGAATCCGTAGCGCCTAGTGCCACACTGTTATGGGGTCCTTGGCGCTCGTAAGCGCAACACTGTAAAAGGGATCACCGCTGCGACCCAGGCTCAGTGCACCTGCCCCACGCTGGGATGCGCTCATTGGGGCTCGACTATCACTGCCAAGGCCCGGGCGCTTTTAGCCCATCCGAGTGTGCTCCACATAGTGCCCCCAGGGGACTAAAGCACAGAGAAGTGCCCCCGGGATACCACCAGTCACCTGCTTGTGGGCGTCTTCACCACTGCAGCCTGGGACAGGGCTTATGGAGGGCACGCGGACCACATTGGGTATGGCTGGACCAGAGCGGGAGGAAAGCCTCATTGGAGGCCCCCACTCCACCTGCCACAGTCGGCCGTGGAACGTGAACAGGACAGGAGACCTCAACGGAGGCTCCACGAACCCCATGGCCCCCCTTGTCTGCACCAGAGATGGCAGGTGGGAGAAATCTTCACCTGAAGCCTCCGCCCAGTCTCTCTCTCACTCTCCCCGTGGTTCAGGATAAAGTTAACTACATTGGGGGATTAGGTCACTTTTCGCCTCCCCCCCCCAAGGAGGGTCATTCTCGACCTGGGGCGGGCCCCCAAACTGTGTTGGCGCGTGCCTAGATGCAGGCCCCAGGAGAGGCCCCTCCCCCAGGATCACCCGTGGCCCCCGTTTTGCACGTAGGAGCACTGGGGGCCCCACATATCGATCTACTTTCGGAAATGAGGAGTGTCCTCCACCATAATTCAGGTACTTTTTGGACATATTTGTTCCTATGATTCCTAGATGGACATTGGGGGTATGGTATGTTAATCTACTTACTTTATAGTGTAATACATATATATGTGCCGGTGTTCCCTTTATGGGCATGCCATACTGATATGTATTTTATGACTTACCATATGTTCTTTAATATTTCTTTTATGGATATTTAGGATGTGTTTATGACAAGTGCATTTCTTTACTGTGATTCCTGACTACTGCTTATGTTGCAGAATCCTCAGTACTCACGTGTTCTAATGTGACTACTGCTTATTCTTGCAGAGTATTAGTAACCTGTGTAATGTTCTGACAACTGCTAAGGTAGCAGGGTATTACTGACATGTAATGTTTGGTCTAAGTATGTTTTGTGCAATAAAGTTAATTTTTATATAGCGCAGTGTTGTGTTTACTTTGTGGTGTACATATTGTGTCACATGTGTTGCATGTGTTGTGCAAACACTTTACACATTGCCTCCGGGTTAGGCCTGACTGCTCGTGCCAAGCTACAAAGGGGGTGAGCAGGGGTTATCTTGGACGTGTAACTCCCTTGCCCTGACTAGAGTGGGTGTGTTCTGCCTGGCTTAGGTGCATACCCTAGCCAACCAGAAACCCCATTTATAACACACATATTCACACCTACTATGTTTGCCATGTCCAGGATTAATGGCTTCTGTAGAATCAGAGAAGAAAAATAAAAATAAAAAAAATAAAAGCTGATACGAGCAAAAATAAAAAACAAGCCGCTTTTCAAAGTCTTTGCAGTATTTGCAGTAGTTCTCGATCTTCAAGAAAGTTCTTGAAGATTCAACTAAAAGCTCTCAAAAATAGTTCAAATGTTCGTTTGCAGTAGAATACAGTTTAATGATGGCTTATTGTCTCTTCCAGAGTGTAATGTCTTTGTTGATCAATTGGCAAGGTTATTTCAAAGCTCAGTTCAAATGCAATTTCAGGTTCCAGAATATTCAACTGAATTCTCACGGTCAAAACAACAGATAGATCAATTCAGGTGAAGAGTATCTGCGACTTGGCCTTGTTTTCCTTTCCTTTCCGTTCTCCTTACAGTACCATCTCCATCATCACTTTGATTTGACTCTTCAACTGCTTCTGTCATTGATGGGAATATATAAGCAACCAGTTCATGTGCAGCTGCAGGCCATTTGTCTTCTTTCACAGTTCACTTTTCGGGTACAATTGCTTTCACCACGTTTGCTGTATTGGCAGGAATCAGTTGATTTTGAGTTTGACTCTGTTCTCCCGCACTTTTGTCTGTACCTTTATCTGCACTTCTATCTGCACCTTTATCTGCATGCAGACTATTTGTACCTTCACCACTTTGCGCAATTTCTGCTTCAGCCACTGGTTCGGTCCTCACAGCATGGTCAAGTCGAACCCCTTCTTCATCCGCATTCACACTTGCAGAATCGGACTCTGTATTTTCGGGAGGACACAGAAGTTTGTGCATGTGTGGCTTGCAAGACCAGCACACTTCTGAGCTGTCATCGTCACTAAGATACCTTGAAACTGTCCTTTCCACCTTGGCTCCAGCAAGTCTTCCTCACCTGCTTCTTTACTATGACCCAGTCCTGACCCACTAGTGACACTGTTCCTGAGCTGTTTGAACTGTTGCTGCTTCAACCTGATAACACAGAACAAATCACATCGGCTAGACCTTTGCAATAAACCAGCACTAAGTCAACTGTTATGTTCACAAGTGCATTTGCAGTTACTGCTGGTAACCTCACTGCACGGCCCATGAAAATCTTGTGGGGAGACAGCCTTGTCTTCCTGTCAGGGGTGCTACGCATGCTCATCAGGGCCCGTGGCAATGGATCAGGCCATTTCAATGCTGTATCGGCACAAACCTTTGCCAATTGAGCTTTCAGTGTTCAATTAATCTGCTCCACCAATCCAGATGCCTCGGGTTTGTAATTGCAGTGCAATTTTTGCTCAATGTTCAGTGCTGCACACAACAACTTTATGATCTCATTATTAAAACGTGTTCCTTGATCTGATTCTCAAGAAGTTGGGAATCCATACATAGGTATTAGTTCCCTGAGCAGTAGCTTAGCTACAGTGAGACTATCATTCATGCGTGTTGGATAAGCCTCAACCCAATGGGAGAATACCCACAATGATTAATACGTACTTTAACTCATTGCAGGCAAGCATCTCAATGAACTCAAGTTGCATTCTGTTAAGTGGACCTCCCGATCTGCCTATCTGGCTCAAATTAACCATTGTGAGTTTCCCGACATTCATTTGCTGGCATGTAACACATCTGTGACAGACCGCTTCTGCAACTAATCTAAATCTGGGGTCGTATCATGTCTGTTTGAATGTGTGAATCATTGCATCTCTGCCGAGATGAACCTGACCATGATCATACCTCGCCATTGAGTTCAACAAACAATCTGGCAACACAACTTTCCCTTCATTTGAAATCCAGACATCATCTCCTTCTCTTTGAGCACAAACTGCTTTTTTCCAACCTCTATGTTCTTCCTCTTTTGCTTCTTCCTGCAACCTCTTAATTTCATCTCATGTATCAACCACTGATATCAAGAAACGTTGATTTGTCTCACTGATGTCACTTCCACTACTCCCCTCTTCATAGAAGGTGACACAATGGAGTGCACAATATCTGGCAATTTGGTGAGCATAGGCATTGTCCAATATTACATAATCATTCGACCTCTGGTGGGCTAAACACTTCACAATGGCAATCTTCTCAGGTTACTGTAATGCAATAATCAAATTATATATTCTTTCACCATTTTGAATGGGTGTTCCAGATGAAGTCATAAAACCTCTCCGGTGCCACAACTGCCCGAATTTGTAGACAATACCAAATCCGTATTGACTCTCTGTGAATATTGTCACTTTAAGCTGCTCTGATACGTAGCATGCTCTTGCAAGAGCAGCCAATTTGGCTACTTGGGCAGAAACTACTCCTTGGAGCCACGAGGCTTCAGCCACTCCTGAAAGGGTGTAAATGGCATAACCTGCTCTCAGAGTACCTTCACCATCTCTTAAGCAGAAGCCATCAACAAAGACAACTTGGTCATTCTCCTCTAAAGTAGTATCCTGAATATCTGGTCTGGGTTTGGTGCACAGTTCAGTGACATTGAGGCAGTCATGTTCCCTTTCATTAACATCATTTGAATCATCAACATGGACAGGCAATTATGTAGCTGGGTTCAGAGTGGGACAGCTCTTGACCACAACATTTGGGGATCCCAGAATCACTGACTCATAATTGGTCAAATATTGGGTCTTGGAACAGGTCAAAATTATTTCAACTGAATGTGGGACATAAACAATTTAAGGATATCCCACCACAATGCCTTTACATTGACTTACGATCACACCAGCGTAAGCCACAGCTTTAAAACAGTCAGGCAAAGCAGCAGCCACAGGATCCAATGTGGCAGAAAAATATGCCACCGGCCTGTTTGTTCCACTATGCGACTGCATCAAAACAGAGAGAGCGGAACCATCATGCTCATAACAAAACAGTGCAAAGCATTTAGTGTAATCAGGCATACCCAAAGCTGGAGCTGTACACAGACTTTCTCTCAACTCAGTGAACGCTCATATTAATTTGCGTAATTGCTGCAACTCTTTGTCCGGAGACTTTCCTCATACCTTTCTCAATTTGGTTACACAAATATTTTACTTCTTTCTGACAATACTCTAACTTAGCTGGGAAAATCTTGGGTCCATACTTACCCAAATGATTCAACAATGCTTTGGTATCTTGTCTGCAAGCTTCTAGTGTATTGGACACAACCATCAGGTCATCAATGTACTGCACTAAAGCAAACTGAAATGGCATGTTCAAAAACTCTAAGGCCCATATTTATACTTTTTGACGCTAAACTGCGCTAACGCAGTTTAGCGTCAAAAAATTTAGCGCCGTCTAACGCCATTCCGAAGCGCCATGCGGGCGCCGTATTTATGGAATGGCGTTAGCCGGCGCAAGCAGACCGGCGCTGCCTGCTGTGCGTGGAAAAAAACCGCGTAGACCAGGCAGCGCCGGCGTAGGGGGAAAATGGCGCTAGGGCGTCTTAAAATGGCGCAAGTCGGGTTGACGCTAAAAAATCGTCTTAACCCGATTTGCGCCATTTTTTCGACGCCCAGACGCCATTTAAATGACTCCTGTCTTAGTAAAGACAGGAGTCATGCCCCCTTGCCCAATGGCCATGCCCAGGGGACTTATGTCCCCTGGGCATGGTCATTGGGCATAGTGGCATGTAGGGGGGCACAAATAAGGCCCCCCTATGCCACCCAAAAAAAATTGAAAAATATAAAAAATTATACTTACGTGAACTTACCTGAATGTCCCTGGGGTGGGTCCCTCCATCCTTGGGTGTCCTCCTGGGGTGCACAGGGGTGGCAGGGGGGGTCCCTGGGGGCAGGGGAGGGCACCTGTGGGCTCATTTTGTGCCCACAGGCCCCTTAACGCCTACCCTGACCCAGGCGTTAAAAAGTGGCGCAAATGCGGGGTTTTTTGACCCGCCACCTCCCGGGCGTGATTTTTGCCCGGGAGTATAAATACGACGCATTTGCGTCGCCGTCATTTTTTTAGACGGGAACGCCTTCCTTGCATCTCATTAACGCAAGGAAGGCGTTCACGCTAAAAAATGACGCTCTTTGCCCATACTTTGGCGCTAGACGCGTCTAACGCCAAAGTATAAATATGGCGTTAGTTTTGCGCCGAATTTGCGTCGAAAAAAACGACGCTAATTCGGCGCAAACGGAGTATAAATACGGGCCTAAGTTCCTCTTCAGGAGCTGATTAAAAATGGACAGAGATTCTGAAAACCTCTGTGGAGTACGGCACTGTGAATATACACAGTTGCTGAATTAGAACAAAAAGAGGAACTGACTATCCTCAAGCAATGGCACTGAGAAAAATGCTTGTGACAAATTGATCATTGAAAACCATTCTGCTTCACATGGAATCTGAAATAAAATCACTGCTGGATTTGGCACTGTGGGTCACCAGGATACTACAATTTTGTTCACTTTTCTCAAATCCTGAACTATGGGATATTTCCTATTTGGCTTTCGCATACCCATAATTGGTGAATTACATGGGCTACGAATCACTTCTTTTAACACTCCCTGCTCACCAAAATCTGTAATCACTGGGGTAATACCTTCAATCACTTCTGGTGCCATGTTATATTGTGGCATTCTGGGGAAGAATGCATTTGGTTTACCGTCACTTTGACTGATTCAACATCTCAAATGAGTCCAATATCTTTTCCAGAGATTACTGTCTCTGGTAATTCATCAGGCAAGTCTTTAACTGTCATACCAGGAAACAATGTAATGAGATGATACATCTCATCAGTTTCACACTATTTGTCTGAATTGCTATCCCTTCATGTGTACATGTGATGGAGCATTTTAATTTGCATAGCAAGTCTCTTCCTAAAAGACTCACAGGACTTGAAGGGCAAACCAAAAATCGGTGTAGAGCCTCAAAGGTTCCTATCTTAACTGGAATGGTCTCTGTCATGGGATTTACCAAGTGCTGGTTTGCTACTCCTACAACCTGAACTGCCCTTCCTGAAAGGGGCACATTAGGGACTTCTACAGATCTGACAGTGGAACGAGTTGCTCCAGTGTAAACCAGGAATGAAACATCATGACCCATGAAAACCAAGTTCACATAAGGACCACGCTGATCTACCTCCAGTGAGGCAGCCAACACACATTCTTCCTCTTCTGAACTCTCACTATTGTATTCTTCACTCATCTCATCCTCACTGAAATCAGTAAAGGGGCTCTGTGTGATTAATTGACATTAATTCACATTTGTATTTGTTCTTTGGGTCACGTTCTGCTGAGGAGCCATCACCTGTTGCTGTGCCATCGGAGCTCATGGTATATGCATTTTCTGTGTGACATGTATTTGCTGTTGGGGCAATTGTACCTGTTGCTGGAGAACCTGCATTTGGACTGATTCATGCTTCGATTTTGGGGCCTTTGAACTCTCTGATGTTGAATTTGACTGTTGTCAACCATCTGCACAACACCACCTTGCACCAAATTATTTACGTTACCAAATGGACATTCCTGTTTCTAATGTCCGACGTTGCTGCGTGCATGACAAGGAAGCATTTTCTTCATGTTCTGAACATCAGCCACATTTGCATTCAGAGCTACTCGAATCCTACGACCTCTACCTCTGAACTGAGGCACCATATTTTCTTGCTGCTATGTTCCCTGCATTCCTCCTGCGTTCATCACTCCTGGCAGGCCCTGCATACCTGCTGCTAGGGCAGACTTGATCTGCATCACCATTGCCTTTTCCCTCATATTTTCTGCTTCAGATCAATCTCATCACTACAGTAAATTGCGTATTGCAACACTTCATCAATCGGCTTACCATGACAACAAATCAAATGATTCCCAATCATATTGCTAATTTCAGGTTTCAATCCCTGTACGAATCTAAACACAAAATGAATCATGTCTCTTGACTCAATAATCTATGTGTCACTGTATTGTCTGAATGCTTTCAGCAGTCTCTTATAATAAACATGAACAGACTCCTTTGCTTCCTGAGATGTCCTGTCAATTCTTTGCCAATCAATGTCTTTGGGGGAAACTCTATTTCTCAAAAACTCAATCACCTTGTAATAATTCTTCATCACCTCTTCAGATGGAGCATCTGTTACTGAGTCTTTTGGCGGTTCACCACTTGACCAATCAACACTCCACTTGTACTCAAACCACAAATCTGCTGGAACTACAGTCTCAAATAGAGTTCAGATCTTCCCACAAACATTTTGTAAGCTTGACACACCTTTCTGTTTGCTGGTACCATTCCACTGGTTTCTCCCTCATCTTTGGGTAATCATTTGTAAATGACAATATGTCACTTCTGCTCCAAGGAACATGAGCAAAATTCCCTCCAGGAATTTCTTTCGTTGGCATTATTTTTATAGCTCCCTCAGCCTGCTGTCCATCATTTAAATATGTAGTTGGCTATGTCTTGTGATCTCTTTTTTTTGCTCATTTGCCTTCCCACTTATCTAATGCTCCCCATGTTTGAATGCTCTGAATCAACTCTTTAATGTGAAGTTTTATTCCAGGTGATCTCATGTTTGCAAGGTCTCTCACATCAATTTCTAATCTGTAACTCTTCTACAACTGTTTGAATGTATTCATTTCGATTTCAAATTTCTCAGGCAAATTAGCTAATTTCTCATAAACCTGTCCTGCTCGGAGAGTAACATCCTTGCACATGAAGCACAATTCATTTTCATTGTAAGAATCTAACCTGTCCAATTCAAGGGTTCCCTCAATCATTTCATTTAATTCCAATTTTAACCTAGCACCATCAGTGTCTTTTCTCCCTCAGGCATGTTTCCTGGGACTGATGCTACTCTGAAATTGTCTAACCACTCAGTCAATTGTGCTGTCAATCTTTGTAAGGTAATGCTGATTTGGGGCAAAAACTTTGGTAGATTACATGGGGCTCTCATAGCCTGCTCTTGAGCCATCACAGATGATTCCATTGACCATGGGGACGTCACAACAATCAGTGGACCGACCTCATTATGTGTCTGATTCGAACCGAAAGAATTCATGGGGTCATGGCTGGCACAGTAGTGCTCAGTCTCTCCATTTCTGCATTACATCTAAAAGGTGAATTTATTGCTGGTACTGGATTTCAAATCTGGGGACAACTCTCATTATTACCCTTGGCATACAATGGGACTACTGGGCCTATGGTTACAGGAACTGGTAACGCTTCTGGTCCTGACAAATTTTACTGACTTTGTGGGAACATTAATCCTTTACTTTGGCCAGTTAATACTGTACCAAAAGCTTGATTTGACTGATTCGGGGAAACATCCCATGAGGAATGCATTGGCCTGATTTGTCTCTGGTGCATGATGTGTGCAGGGCTCTGTACATTAGGTGTGGAGTCAAATTGTATCATTCCTACATTCTGAATTGGCTGTGACATAACTGTAGCTGGGACATTCTGAACTGTATTAACATTTGGAACTGTCGGATAAATCACTGGCACCTGTGCAACATTTACAGTAGGTACGTTTGGAATTATCTGAACTTAGGTTTGTGCTACTGGAGCTGTGGCAACACTCAGGACTACATTCTGGCTCACTGATGCGATTGCATTATATAGTGGATAATGATTTTGCAACAACTGAATTATAAATTCATAATCTGAATCCCTCCCGACATCTGCTACCCTTTTATCTTCACTCACTTTCTGTTCTGCGTCTTCCTCAGATTTCTTTTTGTGTTTAGGTCTAACACTTCCATCACCTTCCTGTGTAATTGCTGGAAATAACTTTACTACATGTAATGTGTCTGCTCCCCACATTCTCTGCATCTCATCTAGATTCTGCTAGCATCTTCTCTACTTTCTTCATTCTCTTTTCAAATTTCTGAGCCTCTTTTTGTCTCGCAACTATTTCCCAAATAGCAAGTGTTTCAAATTGTGCAGGTTTAGGAAGGGGCTTTGATTCATACAATACACTCCTCAGAATCTCTAATACTTCTTAAATTGAATGTTCCATAACTAAAAAAATCTAAATTACCTTCCTTCTCAGTTATTTTGCAACACTGATTCACTGAAAGACATGCTGACACTCCTTCTCCTCCACTACCTCATATCCTTCAGGTGGAGTAGGCTCACCTTCTCTAGCTGGAAAAATAAACATCTCTCAATGCACTCCTTACAGCTTTGAAAATTTTCATTTTTACACAAATCTAATTCACAAACGCAAAACCCATGAAACTAGGGAGTGATTTTCAAACCCACAATCTGTTTCACAAGCTGTTCTCAACCTATAGCAGTGTAGTCTTGTCCATCAGTGTGTGCGCAGCTTTCCTCACCAAACAACCTATCCCAGTTCGGACCAAATGACGTCACACTCACTTCACTCAGCCGCTGTGACTCACTTCAGAGTCATTTCATACACTTCCCACGCAAAACCTAAATGCAAATTTGGCAAGCACAGAAAACAAAACCTGCCTGCTGACTACAGGTAGAACTCAAATGTACAGAACTTTGGACTGTGGCCTTTCGCACAAACAGCTACTCTTCCGGCTGTGGCTTTCTCATAAACTCAAGTAAGATTTGACCCGCAAACCTCACTCTGATTGATATGGATCCTCCATGTGCACTCAGGATTCACCTAATACCAACACATAACATACACACTCAAGGGAAATCCACTGGTGTTGTCGACAGCGGTCAATCGACCAGCACCGTCCCTGCAGACAATAAATTAACCACGTTTCTCCATACATTTGTACAATACTTCGGAGTCTTAGCCTTGCAGGACCCGTTAACAACAACTACTACGTGGGCAATTTTTGAGCACAAAGCGCAGCATTCACTTGGAGTACACCAACTCCCCACTTTCTTAATTGAAGTAGGCAAACTCCCTAATCAATAACCTTGGAGTACACAAACTCCCTACTTCACTTGATACATCACACTTCACTGCGATTTGCCAAAGCATTGCAAGTGCAAACCTTACTCAAAACACATACCGTACACTAATAACACATTGCTGAGATTTAATTAACCATTATACTACCCCAAAACCAACTCAGAATGTGTGGCAAATTCTGACTCTTCTCCTCACAAGACAAAACCATACCTCCTGCTACCAAAAACTGAGGGAGCACTGTCCGAGTCCGGGAAAACATTTCCCTTCCCGGCTTCGGGTTCATAAACCACGAGCAAGCAGGGCGAGACACCATTACCAATCTCACCTATAGCGGTCGGCTGAATTTTTGGACTGGAGAGTGTAGTATTCAGAATTATTCAATAACAAACCAATGACATTACATCATAAACAAAATTAGACACCATAAACAATTTGACACTAAATCAAACTCCAAACTGAATAAAGTTTCAAAGCTTTATCGCTATCCCAAAATCAATGTCACATATATGGTGCTAAAAACTAGGTTTTAGACATACATGAAAACCATAGTCTGACCAAAACATCTGAAAAGATTTAACCCACTAAATACCAATACTGTTAAACACTCCAAAAGAATGATGTAAATTGGCAACAACACAATATACGCATTGTTACATTTCAAAGCAGATGATGATGACATCAGTGATTCATCAAAATACAATTTAACATTTTAAATTTCAGATTTCAGATTTCAAAGCAATTTGGACTTGCATGTGTGGGAATAGGCTAACACATGCGGGCAAAAGAAAAAATAAAAGAGAGGCAAAAATAATTTTGAAAACATCTAACTAGGATAACTCACAATAAAAATACACTGGTGTAAGTAACTAACTAAAGGGAAACAGGAAACCACATTTAGTTATACCTCTCCTCATGGGACAGCAGACAAGAGCAGTTCATCAGGTAGGACAGTCACCTTTTTCTGGTATCAATTGACAGCAGCATCAGGACAGTGTAGAGCATGGGCTGCACATAGGACAGAATCAACGGTTCAGAATTAGTTGGGCTTATTAGTACTGAACTGACAAGACCACGTCCACTCACCTGAATTCCAGGTTCCACAGGAGCGAAGAGAATAAAACCCTCACCCCTAAACACTATTCTCTCATATCTGAAATGAACAGAGAATAAGCAAATAGCCTCTGGGGGAAATGGGTAGGGAACAGGGATTTGGGAAGGGAAGAGAAACAAAACACTTGTTCACGAAGGAGCGTCTCGGTTGTTCTAAGAAAGTTGCCTCAGGGCTTGGTGCGGGAATTCTAAGACCAAAAACAAATCAAAAACGAAAGAACTACAAATATCACAGAGGCTTTCAGCAAAATAACAATAATTATTATCATTCAATTGGGCAATCACCAAGTCTTTCAGCAAAGTCACAATAATTATAAGCGCTCGATCGCTCAACTATTGAGCATGCTTTTGTAACTCACAACAAAATCATTATAAAATCAAACTTATGAATTTGTCTTTTGTTATTTGTTTTCACACAATAGACTTGCTTCAAAACAATCAGTATAAACGTTTAAGTTCACACAGATATCGAGCGATGCTTTCAGGAGTTCACAACACTTCAATGCTGCATTAAAAAAAATACTTCTCAAGCTGTCTTTTGAAAATAGTCTTGTATCACTTGTTTCTCAGCATTGACGAATGTCCTTCATAACGCACCAAAAGGTCAGTAAGCTTGAGAAGGCTGAAAACAGGGAGACGAGAGGGGAATTACTCATGAACCGACTTCTCCTGGAATGTTTTGATTATTTGAGGAAGATGGAATACTGCTCGTTATTTCTCCAGCCACTGCAAAAGTAATCCGCTCCAGAGAGGGAATCGCTGATGAAGCCTCGCACTGAAAAGACGACTCCTGAAAGAATCACGGAACTCCAGCTGAACCGGCAACACCTGCGAGCAAAGGAAGCCTCAAAGCCAAGCACAGGAAACACCTTGGCAGTTCTATTTATAGACTGGTGTAATGGTGATGAGTCATCAGACAAATGCTGGTGATGAGTCATCAATCATGAGAGGTGTGGATGCTGTGTTGGTGATGAGTCATATGAAGGAATTCGATGTCTCCATAAACCGCAAGGCAAACAGTTCACAAATGGGACAACACCTGCTTTTATGAATATAAACAAACATACAACGTAATATTCGGTCTTCAGACGGAAGATCATTTTCCTCTCAAGTTACAGGGAAGTGCTGTGCTGTAAACACATTCATGACATGTTTCATCTTTTTTCATACATGCTGATTTATTTTGGGAGGGAGCAACAAAAAGCATGCGTGTGTGAGTGCAAGTCCTAACAGTACCTCCCCCCAAAGGTCTTTTCACTGGCTGTGGTTTGGAGGGGTATTGTGTATGAAAGGAACGTACCAACTGTGGGGTGTGGACATGGGCAGCTGGTCCCCACGACTGCTCTTCGGATGGGTAGCCTTTCCAGTCTATTAGATAAAAGAGACAACCTTGTCATCTACAAGAATCAACAATGCGATGGACTTCGAATTCTTCATGATTATCCCTAAGTATGGAAGGTGGTGGGTGAATAGGTTGAGTGGTGGGGAGAAATGGTTTGAGCAACAAGACATGAAACACTGGATGCATTTTATGTTTACCAGGAAGGTTCAGTTTCATAGCTGCAGGGTTGATAACTTTGGTGATGATGTTGGGACCTATGAACCGAGGCTGTAGTTTACGAACCCCTGTTATTGATAAATAACTGGTGCTTAGCTATACTTGATCACCTTCTGCATATGTTGGTGCAGATGTATGGTGTTTGTCTGCTTGTTCTTTCATCTTTTCCTTGGTGTCAAGTAGGGTTTTTAGAGTCTTATTCCAGATGTTTTGTAATTCAAATGAATGTGAATGTACTGCAGGTACGTTTTGGGATGGTTGGAATGGTATGCACTTGGGATGATAGCCTAGATTACAATAAAAAGGTGACATGTTATGAGCCAAATGAACACTGTTGTTATATGCAAATTCGGCTAAGGGAAGTGCTTGCAACCAACTGCTAGTTAAGGTGGTAATTAAACAACGTAGGAACTGTTCCATGGTTTGGCCAGTTCTCTCTGTTTGATCATCAGATTGTGGATGATGTGCAGAGGATAACCAGTGGGCAATACGAAAAGAAGAACATAGTTCCTGCCAAAATTTAGACAAAAACTTTGTTCCTCCATCAGAGATAATTACAGTTGGCAGGCCATGAAGCCGAACACTATGCATTATAAAAGGTTCAACTAGTTCTTTAGCAGTTGGGATTTTAGTGAGAGGAATGAAATGGGCCATTTTTTAGAATAAATCCACTACCTCTAGTATACATTTATTCCCCTCATATTTTGGTAGATCAGTTACAAAATCCATATTAATAGTATGCCATGGAGCTGGCGGTACTGGTAGAGGAATGAGTTTTCCTATGGGGTGGTGTGTGAAGTTTTCTTACAAGCACATACAGGACATGTTTGTATAAACTCCTTTACGTCTGCATCTAGGGAATCCCATCAGAAACGTCATGTGCACAAGTCCTTAGTCTTACGCTCTCCCGGATGTCCACTCAAGGAGGACAAATGACACCATTGAATAACCAGCTCTCTCAGATTCTTAGGGCTAAACACAGCCTGATCATGATAAAAATAGATTGTCAGAAATTGATTGAATTGGATGTGCTCACCATTGTTCCATATTTTCCTTCTGCAATTCTTGTTTTAATGTGTCCAGGAATGGGAGCTCGTCCGAACAACTACCTATAATTGTTTCTGGGGGAATCAATGAAATCGTTGTTATCTGTCTTGTATCTGAGTGTATTGTGGTGTTTTAGAGACATGACAGGGCATCAGCCTTAAATCGCTGTGTAGAGAAGAGGGCTATTGGATGCATATTCCCAGTTTCAGAATCTTGCTGAGAAAGGATTCTACCTACTGCCACTTGTTAAGCATCTGCTTCTTCATAGTACGGTAGAGAGGGGTCAGCATGCCTTAATATGGGTGCAGTACTAAAACTCCCTTTCAATGAGTCAAAAGCTTGCTGTGCTTCAGCAGTCCACTTAAAAGGTACTCCTCTTCGTAACAATCAAGTAAGTGGGGCTACAGTGTCAGAAAATTGGGAGATAAACCTTCAATAGAAGTTAGCAAAGCCAAGTATAATCTGGATTTCTTTTACGTTTGTGGGTTGTGGCCATTGTAAAATAGCATCAATCTTTTTTTAATCCATTTGTACCCCTTGTTTTGACAAATCAAATCCTAGAAATTCTACTTCAAGAACATGAAATTGAAATTTTTCTAACTTGGCATACAAATTATGTTCACGTAGTTTGTGTAACATGATGGAAACATGATTCTCATGTTCTTTTTCATTGTGTGAGTAGATTCAAATATTGTCTATATAGACTATGACAAAGCGATACAAGAATTCACTAAGAACATTGTTTGTAAAGAATTGAAATGCTTCGGGGGCATTACACAAATCAAACGGCATCTCACAGTACTCAAAAAGACTGTAATTTGTGAGAAAAGCCATTTTCCATTCGTCGCCTTCGCGGATTCTGATTGTGTATTTGTGAAGTTGGTTAAGAAGGACCAGAATCAAAAGAAGTGGGTACTTGTTTTTATGGACACCTTATTAAGGGCTCTATAGTCAATACAGACCCTAAGATTCCCCATTCTTCTTTGTGACAAAAAACAAAGGAGATGAAACAGGGGAAGTAGAATGGCGAATAAAGCCAATTGCCCAGAGCTCGTCTAGATAGCCTTTTAAAAATGTTATTTCTGCCTCCGATAGAGCATATATCCTACTACAAGGTAGTGTGGCACCTGGAACCAAATCAATTCTACATTTGAAACTGCAATGAGGTGGTAAACTGGTTGCTTGAACCTTATCGAACATATCTGCAAACTCCTGACATTGTTCTGGAAGCGAACTGTCACTGGTGGGTGATGAGACTGTACATAACAAGGGAGAATCCCAGCTTGTTGCCTCTTGGTAACAATTCTGAAGACAAAATGGAGAATTATGGGGGTCATTCCAACCCTGGCGGTCGGTGATAAAGCGGCGGCCAACCCGCCAGCAGGCAGGCGGTAAAAAAAATGGAATTCTGACCCTGGCGGGAACCGCCAACCCAGACCGCCACCTTAACACTCCGACCGCCACGGCGGGACAAACAAACAGCGCAGCGGTCACCGCCAACAGGCAGGCGGCAGACAATGTTCAGCCCACCCTATCACAACTCACCAATCCGCCACCTTTTCCGGGGCGGGAGCCCCGCCGATAAAAACACGGCGGAAACAGACTACGAACGGGAAAACGCTCACCTCTATACACTCCACGAGGACGAAGGACAGCATGGAACCCGAATTGAACATCCTACCTGCACTCGTCTACCTGCTCATCTACCACGAGTACGAACTCCGGCGCAGACGACAACGGTGAGTACCGCACCTACGACACAGGGGAGGGGGGAGGAGGAAGGGTTACGGGCACACACATACGCAATACACCCACCCCCCAACTATCTACACACCAATGCAGAGCACCAAGTCAAAGTGACACCACCCAAACCCCCCGGAATAATGAAAAGATATCATTAAAGTGAGAAACTAAATTTATGTATAAAATAGGTTCATTGAAGTCATTGTAAAATAGGAAAATGAAACAAAATATATCAAGTTAAAACATTGCGTAACCGATAAATAGAGGCAATAAGTCCTGCACAGTCACTGAAATGTCAACTGTCCGTGGGCCAAAGTGTATCAACACATGGGCAAAGCCCACACAGGAGACCTGAGTCTGTTGGAGAGAACACTGCAGGGGCATCAGATGATAAAACTACAGGCACCTCAGGGGGAAGGGAAGGGGGGGCACCACAGCCACATGAGTCCACGACGCCAGATCCACGAAGGGGCCACCATGCCCGCTGTGCCATCCTGGGCAGTGCAAAGCCACAGTCTCTCAATTCTCTACAGTGGGTGGCTTGCCCACTGTTCAATCCTGGGGAGTGCAAAGCCACAGTCTATCACGTGGATAACAGTCTCCACAGGCAATGGAGGAGGCAGGGTGGCCCGAGTGCAGCGTGAACAGTAGCTCGGCACAGAACCGGCACTGTCATTCGGCCAGCGGTGCTTGAGACGGCGGGGCCCAGCGGAGCGGTGCTTGACAGGAAGGGCCCAGCGGAGCGGTGCTTGAGACGGCTGGGCCCAGCGGAGCGGTGCTTGACAGGAAGGGCCCAGCGGAGCGGTGCCTGAGATGAAGGGCCCAGCGGAGCGGTGCTTGAGATGAAGGGCCCAGCGGAGGGGTGCTTGAGATGAAGGGCCCAGCGGAGCGGTGCTTGAGACGGCGGGGCCCAGCGGAGCGGTGCTTGACAGGAAGGGCCCAGCGGAGCGGTGCTTGAGACGGCGGGGCCCAGCGGAGCGGTGCTTGAGATGAAGGGCCCAGCGGAGCGGTGCTTGAGATGAAGGGCCCAGGGGAGCGGTGCTTGAGATGAAGGGCCCAGCGGAGCGGTGCTTGAGACGGCGGCGCCCAGCGGAGCGGTGCTTGACAGGAAGGGCCCAGCGGAGCGGTGCTTGAGACGGCGGGGCCCAGCGGAGCGGTGCTTGACAGGAAGGGCCCGGCGGAGCGGTGCCTGTCTTGGCGGGGCCCTCTTCAGCGGTGCCTTTCTGCACGGCGGGCCCTCTTCAGCGGTGCCTTTCTGGACGGCGGGGCCCTGTTCAGCGGTGCCTTTCTGCACGGCAGGCCCTCTTCAGCTGTGCCTTTCTGCACGGCGGGGCCCTCTTCAGCGGTGCCTTTCTGCACGGTGGGGCCCTCTTCAGCGGTGCCTTTCTGCACGGCGGGGCCCTGTTCAGCGGTGCCTTTCTGGACGGCGGGGCCCTCTTCAGCGGTGCTTGTTCTATAAGTCAAGGGAGTCAGACCTGGCCAGGACTCCCTGCTCAGTCGCCCTCCGACCGTGCAGTTGCTGGACCCTTCGGTGACGGTGTCCTGGGCCCTTGGGTGTCCTCACTCACACCCGGGATGGGGCTTGTGGGGCTCTCCTGGTCTGCGCTCCTGCTGGCTGACTTCTCCGCCCTGCTGCCCTTGCCCTCCTTCGATGTGGCTCTCCGGGCCTTGCCTCCCCTGGATGTTGTGGCAGGTGAAGTGGCTGAACTTTGGTCCTTGGGGGCAGCCGTGTCAGGCTTCTCGCGGCGGCCCCTTACTTTATGGGTCCTCTTTCCAGGGGGGGGCTGGCTGTCCCCTTGCTGCTGACCGATGTATCACTGCTGGCAAAGGGGGGACTCCAAAATCCATGCACTACGGTGACCCTTGAAGCCGGGCTGGTGGTGGCTGAGGCGCTCTTGGGACTCTTAGCAGATGGAGGGGGTGGGTCAGGTGAGGGAAAGAGGTCAAGAGTGGAGAGGTAAACATTTTTAGGACCAAGGTAAAGGGTAGGTGTAGTGGTTATGGGAGTGGAGGAAGAGGAGGTGGTTGTAGGAGAGTCAGGTGTGCTGTCCTTGGGTGAAGGTGCATGGGCTGGAGGCTGTGGTGAGGTGGTTGGCTGTTGGGTGGGTGGCTGCCTGCGTTTGTGTGTCTTGGAAGAGGGGGTGACAGACACAGTGGGAGAGGACACAGGGGACGTGTAAATGGCAGTGGGGGTGGTGACTGCACGTGTGCGGACTGTACTGGAGGGTGTGCTGGTGATGGAAGTACTAGCTGTTGGTGGTGTGCATGCAGGTGTGAGTGGAGACGTCACAGGGAGGGAGGAGGGAGACGAGGAGGAGGGGGACACAGAGGTGGTAGTGGCTGTTGGCATGTCTGCATCTGGGTGTTGCTTGGGTGAATGTTTGTGTGATCTGTGGTGCTTATGTCTGGATGAGCTGCCCTTGGGTGTTGAGGTGTGTGCAGGCTGGTCTGATGGTGTGGATGGGATAGGCTGAGGAACAGGAGACAGAGACAGGGTGGAGGCAGTTAGAAGAGGGAGGCTGGAAACAGGGACAATGGCTGCCGTCAGTACTGAGGCCAGAGAATTGAACGATCGTTGATGGGCAGCCTGACCCGAATGAATGCCCTCCAGGTATGCATTGGTACGATGCACCTCCCTCTCTACCCCCTGGATGGCATTCAAAAGAGTAGACTGCCCAACAATGATGGTCTGTAGGAGGTCAATGACCTCCTCACTGAGGGCAGCAGGGGTAACAAGGGCAGGGCCTGAGGTGCCTGGGGCGAAGGAGATGCCCGCCTTCTTGGGCGAGCGGGCACGGAGCGAAGGCTGAGGGGCTGCTGGGAGGGCGGTGCTGGTGCGCTGGGTGGCGGCTGTACCTGTAGAGGCGGGGGGCACGGATGTTGCCGCCACCGCTAGGGAGCTCCCATCCGAGGACGTGTCGGTGTCGCTGGTGTCACCACGGGTCCCCGTTGAGAAGCTCCCCTCGCCCTCCGTATCACTGGTGGCCTCGGTGTCTGTGCCATGGCCCACCGGGGCCTTGTGAGTTGCAGCTCCCTCGTGCTCCGGTGCCAATTCTCCTCCGCCTGATGATGCTAATGCACACATAAACAAGAAGATAAAGAAAAAGGGTGGGGGTAGAAATAAAAACAGGTTGAGTGCATGCATTGTCAACACCGTTGGCGGAGAGGACAGACACAGGAGCCTCATGCACTAAGCCGCGCAATCGGGGTACACTACTCAGTACTTGTGACTAGGCCAACAGGTCTAGGGACAACAAACGCGCACATGGGTGATGCAGGACCATGGATAGCTGTACTTGTCACCCTACAGAGGTGGGGGGCGGGGGCACAAGGACATGGCTAAAGGAGAGGACTACACTACAGGAAGCGCCCTGGCCTAATGTCACCCACAGCCCTCCTCCCCCACCCAGGCACCTCCACTGCGCGTAAAGATAGCTGAATGTGCTGGTACTCACCCCCTTGTGTCTGCTGTGATGTCCTCACGCGCCCATCCAAATCGGGGTAGGCCACCGCCAGGATCCGGGACATCAGGGGGGTCAGGGTACGACTGGCACCCCTCCTAGGTTGGGAGGCCATCCCCAGCAGTGACTCGGCGGTCTTCCTGGTCCCGCGGCGGATGTCCTCCCACCTCTTGCGGCAGTGGGTGCCCCGTCTGTTGTGGACCCCCAGGGTCCGGACTTCCTTGGCGATGGCACGCCATATGTCGACTTTCTGATGGGCGCTGACCTATTTGACATGTACAGGGTGGAAAAGTAAATATCATTAATTCTCTGCATGTTAGATGTGATTCCCCCCCCCCTCCCCAACCTTGCCATGTGGCACATGCTCTCATCTGTCGTGCCTTGCACTCGTCATTCTCTCCCCACCCCACCATCTTATATCCACCCCACTCAACACAGGCATAGCCCATTCAACGTGCACACAGTGTACTTACCTGTTGGTCTGGAGGACCGTAGAGTAGCGCATACTGGGGCAGGACCCCATCCACAAGTTTCTCCAACTCTTCTGAAGTGAAGGCAGGGGCCCTTTCCCCAGTCGCAGCAGCCATTGTCTCTTCCAGACCGAGTTCACAGCAGCACTTGCAGTATAGGTCCTCTCCTGTGGATGATCAGGTCTCGAGTGATTAATCAGATAGAAAATGGTGGTCACGCCTGCGGCGGTGCGTACCGCCGCGGTGCGTACCGCGACCGCCGGCGCACCTAGTCATTGGCTCGTGAAACCCATAGGGTTCAATGTTAACCAATGCGGCTTTGCGCTGCGGTCTTCGACCGCCTACCGCCACGGTGTGCTATGCCAGCGCATTGAGCTCACATCCCACTGTCACACTTCTCAGGTCAGGCAGCCGCCATTTCAAGGGCCCACATGGCTTAATTTCTACTGCGTCACACAGGCCTAGGCCTTGCATTGCCACTCATACAAGCCATTTAATGCATAGCGATTCGTGTACTGTGCAAGCTGTAGTTACGTACCTGTGGGTTGCTTGACCCTGTACTCCATGTTGTCCTTCCTAGGCACCGTCCGCTGGGACTTGCGAGGAGAAGGAGGAATCCTCCCGTGTACCGACCGCTGGTGGACTTGTCGACAATGGAGGAACGTCATATAATACTTCGATACCGACTTGACCGAGCCACTATACATGAACTGTGTGCCCAGCTTGAGCCGGCACTGATGTCCCCCATCCGCCAACCCACAGGAATTCCCTCTCTGGTGCAGGTTTTGTCAGTCCTCCATTTTTTGGCAAGTGGGTCTTTTCAGACAACAGTGGCCATGTCATCAGGGATGTCTCAGCCTATGTTTTCTAAGATTTTGTCCAGAGTGTTGTCTGCCCTGACGAAATACATGCGGAGCTACATTGTTTTCCCAGAGGAGGGTGATTTGGCCACTGTGAAGGGTGACTTCTATGCCCTTGGACATATCCCCAACATCATTGGTGCCATTAATGGGACCCATGTGGCCTTAGTACCCCCAAAAGACGATGAGCAGGTACAGAAACAGGAAAAATTACCATTCTATGAATGTGCAGGTGGTCTGTTTGGCTGACCAGTACATATCCCATGTAAATGCCAAGTTCCCTGGGTCAGTGCATGACGCGTATGTAATGCGAAATAGCAGCATCCCCTATGTGATGGAACAGCTACAGAGACAACGTGTGTGGCTAATAGGTGACTCTGGTTACCCCAACCTGCCGTGGCTACTGACCCCAGTGAGGAATCCCCGGACCAGGGCAGAGGAACGGTACAATGAGGCCCATGGGCGATCTAGGAGGATCATAGAAAGGACGTTCGGGGTCCTGAAGGCCAGGTTTAGGTGCCTGCATATGACAGGGGGATCCCTAATGTACTCACCAAAGAAGGTGTACCAGATCATCGTGGCCTGCTGTATGCTTCACAATCTTGCATTGCGACGCCAGGTGCCTTTCCTGCAGGAGGATGGTCCAGATGGTGGTGTTGTAGCAGTTGTGGAGCCTGTGGAGAGTGAAGAGGAGGAAGACGACGGGGACGACACGGACAACAGGGACACAGTTATACAACAGTATTTTCAGTAGCACACAGGTAAGAATCCCCCACGCCATTTTACATTTACTTCAGGCCTCCTGCATCTCCTGCATCTCTACTTTCTGTGTTTCCCCCCAGTTCCTTTCAACTGAATTGTGACTTTCCCTTCCCTTTTCAGAGCTGTATGACCCACTGCGTGACTTCTGCTTTGTTTGCCCATGGAGTAAAGCACATTGACATTGGTATGTTGTCATCACAATGTAACTGAACAATATTTGAACCGTTATGTGTAATACATTTGTTAAGAATACAAGCAGACTCCTGATTTTTTAAGTGCAATTAGTGATTTATTTAAAGTGCTACATATAGGTCCATGATAGTAAAACGGTGATGGGTGGGGGTGGAGTAATGTCCATGGCAGAGTCCAGTTCTCAGTCGCACAGGTGCATTGTCCATATGCCTGTGGAAGGATGGAGCAGGGGCAGTTCAAGGTTGGACAGGGTGACAATGTGGGACAGTGGAATGACATCAGCGGGTTTCTTATGCTGGCGGGGGTCTTGGCATCCTACTCTGTCTTCCTTTGAGATCTTAGGTTCCTCTTGCGGGGTGGTTGATCTTCAGCAGGAGGTGGGGTTCTGGTGGCCTGTCGTTGTGTGGGGGCCTCCTGTCCACTAGCGCCGGCGGAGGTGGTAGGCTGTTCCTGGTCCAGGCTAGTGACAGGGGCCCTTTGGGGTGCCACATGGTCCCGCAATGTGGTGACTATTTGGTTGAGGGCCAGGACGATGTTCCTGAGCTCCTCTCTGTACCCCATGTACCGTTCCTCCTGCTGTGCCTGGATCTCCTGGAACCTGGCCAGTACCGTCACCATCGTCTCCTGGGAGTGGTGATATGCTCCCATGATGGTGGTGAGGGCCTCTTGGAGAGTCGGTTCCCTGGGCCTGTCCTCCCCCCCCTGTCGCACTGCAGCCCTCCCAGTTGCCCTGTTTCCCCGGGCCTCTGTCCCCTGGACGGTGTGCCCACTACCACTGCCCCCAGGTCCCTGTTGTTGTTGGGGTGTTGGGTCAGCCTGGGTGCCCTGTAGTGGCGGACACACCACTGATTGACCTGTCCTGGAGACAGAGGCATGGGCCCGCTGGGTGGGAGCTGTGCTGATATTCCCAGAGGGGGTTGGGTCTGCTGTGGCCTGTGTCTGTGTGTGGGGAACCGACTGTCCAGAGGTCCCCGATGGTCCGGGCTGGTCATCAGGTTCTAGGTCGACAGAGCTGCTGTCCTCACTGGGGGCCTGTTCTGGGGGTGGGATGGACAACTCTGGACCCTCCTGGCCGGTGTGTTGGCGTTCGGGCCCTGCAGGGGTAAAAGAGTATGGTTATTGCTTCTGTGTGTTCCATGGCGTGCGATTTGTGGGTGCCCTTGTCCCCCAGTGCTGGCATTCCCTTGTGGGAGGGGTTGTGAGGGTGGTGTGTGGGGGGGATGGGTATGTGCAGTGGTCATGCATAGGTGATGGGTGTCCATGGTTTGTGTTGGCATTCAGGGTTTGGTTTTGGGTTGGGTGGGTTGTGCTGGTGAGACATTGGCAGGGGGGATGTGTGCTGGGGGGTTGGGGGTGAGGGTGGGGGTGTGGGTTGGCATGCTGGTGGTTGGGGGGGGGAGTAGTTGAGATGAGACTTACCAGAGTCCATTCCTCCGCCTACTCCAGCGAGGCCCGCAGGATGCAGGATGTTCAAGACCTCTTGCTCCCATGCAGTGAATTCGGGAGGAGTGGGTGGTGGTCCGCCGCCAGTCTTCTGCACAGTGATGTTGTGTCTTGAGACCATCGACCGTACCTTCCCCCGTAGGTCGTTCCAGCGCTTTCGGATGTCTTCCCGGTTTCTGGGATGCTGTTCCACAGCGTTGACCCTGTCGACGATCCTTTGCCATAGCTCCGCCTTCTTGGCTATTGTGGTGTGTTGCACCTGTGTGCCGAAGAGCTGGGGCTCTACCCTTATTATTTCCTCCACCATGACCCTGAGTTCTTGGTCCGAAAACCTGGGGTGTCTTTGGGGTGCCATGGGGTGGTGTGGATGAGGTGTGGGGTGGTGTTTGTGGTGATGTGAGTGGTGGTGTGTGGTGATGTGTGCGTAGTTGTGGTGTGATTGATGATGTTGTGTTCCTGTGTGTGTTGGGTTTTTCGATAGCTGTGCTCTCTCTCTCTCTCTCTCGCCTTCTCTCCGAATTTCTAGTAGTGGGGGTTTGTGGGTGATGTGGGTGTGTGTTTTATAGTTGCTTGGATGTGTGGGAGTGGTGCATGTATGTGTATCAGGTGTGTGTATTTCAAATTGTCCAATGTGGCTGTATTTTGGAGCTGGGTGTGTGTTTTGAGCGCGGCGCTGTGTACCGCCAATGGAATACCGCGGGTGAATGACCGCTGCGTGGATTCGTGGGTCGTAATGGCATGGGCGTGTTTGTGTTGGCGTGGCGGTGGAGGTTTGGTCATCTCCAGTTTTCCGCTGCCCGCTTTTGAGGCGGCCTTCCGTGGATGTCGGGTTTTCGGCGGTTTGGCAGTTAGAGGTCAGAATGACCGTGGCGGTTTACCGCGGCCGCGGCGGTATGATGGCGGTCTTCTGACCGGCGGTAAGGGCCTTTTACCGCCGAGGTCAGAATGACCACCTTAGTGTCACAGTCCTGATATCCCACTCTAACCTTGGGTTATGTCATTGAAGCCAGGGTACTCCTAAAATAACTCCAAAATTAGGAGTGTCAATTAAATCAAAGCTAATAGATTCAGAGTGACCATTGTCACAGACTATTGTAATGGGTTCAGAATAATAAATTAATAATCCTGAGGATAATTCAGAACCATCAATGGCCCGAACGGCCTCACGTTCTTTTTTGGGGAGAAAAGTGATCCCTATCTTTTTAAATATCCAAAAAATTACCTGTTGCCCCAGAATCAAGAAGAATAGATTGGACTTTTCTTAATTGGGTTAAAAGGGTATATCTGAAACCCCTTGAGGTCTTTTGCCCAAAGGATAGACCTCACTTTTCCTTGGGCTATCTAGTTTTTCTGAATTTTCACTGGAAAGGTTTACTGAAGCTACTGTCTTTTTGGGTATTGGTGCCTTGATCTTAGGTCTCACGGGACATTCTCGTGCAAAATGACCTGCTTTGCCACAATAGAGACATAATTTCAAAGAATGTCTCCTATCTTTTTCTTCTATGGATAACGGAGAATGGATAACCCCTTTTTGCATTGGTTCACTACGTTCCTGATTCTTGGTCTCTTCTTTTTTCTCAGCACGTACTACAATAGATGTGTATTATTCCCCTACCTTTCTCGCCTTTTCTTCCATTTAATCGATGATCAGGTTTAACAACTTAATCGATAAATTCACCACAATCTTCGGGTGGTTCTACCATCTCAGACAAAACATCTTTCTACTCATCTCGGAGCCCCCATTAAAAAATAATGAGGTTCTTTTACTCTCTGGCCAATGGGTTTCTGATACTAATCTATTGAAAGTGGTTACGTAAGTTAAGAGGTCTTTATTGTCTTGTTTCAAATTCAATAACTACGTATCACTGGATTGCATGAAAGTGTGCCCAGAAAAATGTTTCTTCATTTGGGCTTGAAACTCTGGGAAATTATACAAAAGAGGGCCATGGTTTTGGACTAAGGGAATAGACCAATTAGCAGCATTCCCTGCAAGGTACGAAAGGTCAAAAGCAACTTTTGCGGCATCATCTGGAAAAGCTGAGGGCCTGCTCAAAAACTCCAAGTAACACTGGTTCATGAATATATCAAATTTACTACTATTACCAGTGAATCTTTCGGGTGGAGCCAATGGAACTGGTATAGGTATCACTACAGTGAGTACTATAGGTGTTTCTTCTTCAGGTTTAGTAGGTTTATTAGGAATAAAGGTTGGTGGTTTTAGAAAGGGTTTGTCTGTTCTAAGAATCGCACCTAACCATGGTTCCCCTCTAATCTTGTATCACTCAAGTTGTTCTCTAAGGGAATAATTTTCCTCCCTTAATTGCGCTACCTCAGCCTGAATCTGTGCCAGAGCCTGCACAAGATCCTCCATGTAGACCTCTGTCTGAGACATCTTCGCTTGGGGGGACTTAATTTTCATGGCCTTGGCTTTCTGGCAAGACCATGTCCACTCACCTGAATTCCAGGTTCAGCGGGAGCGAAGAGAATAAAACCCTCACCCTTAAACACTATTCTCTTGCATCTGAAATGAACAGGGAACGAGCGAATAGCCTCTGGGGGAAAGGGATAGAGAACAGGGATTTGGGAAGGGAAGAGAAACAGAACACTGGTTCACGAAGGAGCGTCACTGTTGTTCCAAGAAAGTTGCCTCAGGGCTTGGTGAAGGAATTCTAAGACCAAAAATAAATCAAAAACAAAAAACCTACAAATATCACAGAGTCTTTCAGCAAAATTACAATAATTATTATCATTGGATTTGGGCAATCACTGAGTCTTTCAGCAAAGTCACAATAATTATTAGCGCTCGATTACTCAACTATAAAGCACGCTTTTGTAACTCACAACAAAATTATTATAAGATCAAACCTATGAATTTTTCTTTTGTTATTCGTTTTCACACAATAGACTTGATCCAAAACAATCAGAATAAATGTTTAAGTTCACACAAATATCTAGTGATGCTTAGAGGAGTTCACAACACTTAAATTCAATGCTGCTTTTAAAAAATACTTCTCAAGCTGTCTTCTGGAAAAAAGTCTTCTATCACAGGTTTCTCAGCATCAATGAATGTCTTTCATAATGTACCAAAAGGTTACTAAGCTCAAGAAGGCTGAAAAGAGGGAGACAAGAGGGGAATTACTCACAAACCAACTTCTCCTGGAATGTTTCGATTATTTGAGGAAGATGGAATACTGCTTGTAAATTCTCCAGCCGCTGCTAAAGTAATCTGCTCCAGAGAGGGAAGCTCTGATGAAGCCTCGCACTGAAAAGACGACTCCTGAAAGAATCACAGAACTCCAGCTGAACCAGGAACACCTCCGAGCGAAGGAAGACTCGAAGCCAAGCACAGGGAACACCTTGGCAGTTCTATTTATAGAGTGGTGTGCTGGTGATGAGTCATCAGACACATGCTGGTGATGAGTGATCAATAATGAGGGGTGTGGATGCTGTGCTGGTGATGAATCATCAGACACATGCTGGTGATGAGTCATCAAACACTTCTGATGATTCATATGAAGGAATTCGATGTCTCCATAAACCACTTGGCACACAGTTCACAAATGGGACAACACTTTATCAGTATAAAAAAAACATGCAATGTAATATTCGGTCTTCAGACGGAAGATCATTTTCCTCTCAGGTTACAGGGAAGTGCTGTGCTGTAAACACATTCATGACCTGTTTCATCTTTTTGCACACATGCTGATTTATTTTGTGAGGTAGCAGCAAAAAGCGTGCGTGTGTCAGTGCGAGCCCTAACATGAACCATATAACAGAATAGGGCAATCAGACTAAGATGAGAAAACTCACATCTGGAGACATATAGAATAGGAGTATGACAGCAGACTTAAACAGGAATAGATAAAGTTCTAAACAGCACCAGGACAGGGGAGAACTAACTCTAAGTTACAAAGTCTGTCACTGATTAAAAAAACATGCAATGCTTTTGATTGGTCCTTTAGGTGGGCGCACTTCAGACGTCAGATTCAGCATCCAATGGCTGGAGATGGCACCACCAAATTCTGCTACTTTCCCAGATCTTCTCAGCAAAAATGAATTGTTTAATCCTATGACTTCTCAGATTTTCAACAAAATATAGATTCTCTAGTTATTTGTTACTTGAGATCCTTTCTCACTACACACAATAAACTAAACTAATACTTTTTACATGAGAACTACAGGTTTCCTGCCTTTTTTGACAGCCAGAACAAATAATTCTACATTGTTATTCTGAAACATGTTGCTTGCCTTCAATACAATAGGACATTCAACGTCATGTTGGCAACCTAGGGAAAATAATTCAGGTCAGAGGGAACAGAATAAGCAAGTGATTTTTCATTGCTGCTGCAAAATGTATCTTTTCAGGCCTAGTCAAGCTAAGAAGCCTAAATACATATTAACACATTAATACATTAATTAACCTATTGCGCACCTTACAATTCATATATGCAAGGCAAGTAATTTACGTGCAAACATTAGTTATAATATGTTAGAGCTAAGTCAAACATGCATGTATTTTTCTGCACAAATGCAACTTGTATTAATAAAACTCATTAATTCAATATAAATGTGTTTAATTCATATTCATTTTAATACTTCAATTATTCATCTACATTTAATAAAACATACTTAACGTTAGTTCATTTTAGTACTCTCATTTAATGTAAAACTCGTGTTAAAACGTGGTGCACAATACGAATGGTGGCCACATGGTTCACCGTAATTCAAATGCGCACATTTTTACAACTCATGTTATTTTCTCTGTTAGTCTTTTAAATGTAGGTTAATTAATCACTGTATGCTAACTTCTATGCCACTAATTTATTAATAAATTTGATCTCTCTCATACCCATTCAATTTAACTCCTAAAGTAACCCTGTACATGGATACTACACATTAAGGGCCTGCCTCAGGTGGAAAAGCAAAAAGAAACTTGCATTATTTTACTGTGGAGCTCCCTTCTAAAGAATAGTGTACTTAGCCTGTGATCTCACACATTTTGTAAAGAAAAAGCAAAACAATTCTTTACAGGAAGTACCATACAAGCAAAGATTAGAGGCCCCATTCACAAAGTATTATATTGCCAGAAATCTCTACTTATTGTTGAAATGACTCCATTTGCACTTAACCATGCTATTAGATAGTATAATTATATGACTGATGCTAGCTGAGCTAAGTCCTTTCTTTGTCTTTATGGCATTTTTTCAGGAGAGATCTGACTCTCCGTGTTTACTCTTCTACTGTTTCCATAACTCCCAATCATGTGACGAGGGGCAGCCTATCGGCATCGTTTGAGCGGACTCTACTTCTGGGTTGTCTCTGTCTTTTTAAACATTGCTGCTTGCGTTCAGACCTACTTTCAGGAATGCTGCCTTGGGGTAGGTCTCCAGCGGTTTATCAGTAAATACCGACTCGCGTATGCGTGTCACAGCAACCTCTCCGGTGTGCTCCTTTAGTAGCGCTAGGATGCACTTTCTCTACACAGAAACTTTACTGCTTTGTACTACTGAGTTGCCCGGTACAGTCTAGACGGGTTCCTTTTTACTTCTTTACCGCAACGCACCGAAGTGGGATGTGTTTCTTTCTCAGCCTATATATTTTGGCCAACTGGGGACTCTAACGTGTTGCTGAGTAACATTGACTTTTTCACGTTAGCGCGCCTCGCTGCATTTCTTCCATTACTAAGCAGCTTAATGATACGCTTTGTTCTTTTTTAATTAACCAACTGTCTTGCAATTAATAATCACCCTGTGTAATTCATGAGGGTTCCTCTTAATAATTTGCCATCTCAGCTACCCTGAATCACCCCGCAAAGTTCAGATGGTACCCCTTTCCTTTTTGATATCATAGCTCCTGAAGTGGGGCGCCTACCCTCCCCCGGCCCAGTTAACTCTTGACTATCTGTGGCATATCTGGAGGGTTGGCGATGTTTTTCATACTAGGACATCTGTGGTTATGACTGTGTTTATCCGTGATCAGTTGACTGGACATGCGATTGCGCACATTTTTTTGATCCCCTTGTCCTCTTCCTAGAGGTCTTGAGGTTTCTCCAAGTATAATGCCTTATTGACAATGTACTTATCTTTTATAGCAAATGCACCTGTCTCCTGGCACGTGTATTTTCTTGGGAGCCGTTCACATACTTTGGGATGGTAAGCTAATTTATTGACGTTCCTACGCACTACCACGCAGCACTTATTTTCACATTGGTTCTCTCACTGTGTGCCACCCCAACATTAGTGTGTGCATGGTATTATGGGTTTACATTGAAGTCCAGATCTTTGTCATTCTTTATTATTACTCCACAGGGTGACCCTTTTTTTGAGACTAGCATGAATTGCAGTTTGTTTAAGTAAGTGACCAGAGCCTAATAGACTGACATATGAAGACGGATTGAGGTCTGTGTGTTTATGAAAGGAGAAGTTTTTCTGTTTATTTTGGTCCTGATGAAGCGTTGCTGGATCCTGTTGGACCCTTGAGACGCGAAACATGTTGACCCAACGTTAGTTGGGGAAAGGTACTGTCCCTTCCTCCTTTGCTTCCTTTGATTAAGAGAGTGTACAAGCATTATCTCTACTTGCACTCTCCCTTTGGTGTTTTTTAATCTTGGCCTAAACCTTCTACTGATCTAATAAATTGCTGATGACGTGCCAGGTTTTGAGCCAATTGTATCCTATTGTTTTTCTCCCCTATCCCTATTGTGCCTGTAGGTCGGCATTGTCCGGTTTTTCTACATCCTCATAGACATTGGCTAAAAGATCTCCGGCAAAGTGCCCCCATTATGGGGAGCCCATCAGACATTGCAGCTCTGAGGAGCATGCCCTATGATGAAGCATGACATCCGACCGGATGTGTGAGGGCTCTTGCTTTTACTAGAAGGATTTCCCTGTGTCTTCTTTTCTTTCTGGAACAGTGTACCTTATTTTTATGAATCCATTTACACTTGTCCAGAATTAAAAAATGTGTCCTTGACAAACGTAAATGGTTTTACTACTGAGTAATTCAGTGCCTTGACTTTAGTGCAATTACAAAGTGAATGGGAGTGGGAGTATATTGATCAAAGTGTGGTTTGCTTTGAGAGTTTCTGAACGCTCATAAACTTGAGAGTTGGTTGGCACTTAAAAACATCTCTCCAAACCTCTCTCATACTGGCAATGGTCAGAGACTTAGGGCCTGATTATGACTTTTCAGTTGGATACTCCATCAAAAACGTGATGGATATCCCGTCTGCCGTATCACAAGTTCCATTATATCCTATAAATTGGCGGGCGGGATATCCATCACACCTGTGACAGAGTATCCCATCTGCCAAGGTCGTAATGAGGCCCTTACTCTTGGAAAGTGCTAGGTTAACTCACTGTTCTGGGTGGGAAGAGGAACAAACCACCCCCAAATTTTGTTTTCCGTGTGGAGGAAAAACATGTACATCTCATTTGTGTGACTCAGGTGCTAAAAAGCTAATTTAAGGCTTACAAATCACCAATCTTACCATTAGGTATCAAATGTATAATGGTGCAACAAACGTTGACTGGTGCACATGAACAGGTTGTACTGTTTAAGGTCCTTAGCATGGTCCACACATTCAATATTGGTAGCAGATACCTTACTGTTATGTTGTGATGTTATGTAGATTTGTATGGTGCAGCTTATCACCCATGAGGGTATCCAGGCGCTCCTAGTTGAACAGCAAGGCCTTTGATTTCTTGTGAAATGTTGAAAAGTGGAGTGGCTGTGTTGATGTATTGAAGACATTTGTTCCAGTATTTAGCAGCGCTGAAGGAGAAAGCAACCCTCCTAACTTGCTTCTGAGGATGCAGAAAATTCATGTGAGTGAGAAAGAGTTGAGCGTAGCTTTCTAGAGGGTTGGTAGAGGGAGTCACTCACTGTGGTACACTGGCCCTGTGTTGTGGAGTGCTTTGTAGGCATGGATAAGCTGCTTGAATTTGCAAAGTTTCTGGATGGGTAGCCAGTGTAGTTCAGTGAGGTAGGGAGTGATGTGCGCTCTTCTGGGGATGTCTAGTCTAAGATGAGTTAGTTGGCTGTGCTTTGGATGTTCTGGAGTCTTTGGGCCTGATTACAACTTTGGAGGAGGTGTTAATCCGTCCCAAATGTGACGGATATACCACCAGCCGTATTACGAGTTCCATAGGATATAATGGACTTGTAATACGGCTGGTGGTATATCCCTCACTTTACCGTCACTTTTGGGACGGATTAACACCTCCTCCAAAGTTGTAATCAGGCCCTTTGTGTGAGTTGGTTGGAGATGCAGACGTAGATTGTATTGCTGTATTCAAGTCTGCTGGTAAGGACTGCCTGGGTGACTGTGCCTCTTGTGTGCATAGGGAGCCAATTGAAAATCTTGAGGATGTGGCTGAAGATGCAATCACCATTTTGACCTGGTTGTTCATCATGTGTTTGTCATGGAGGATGATGCTGAGGTTTCTGGCGTGGTCAATGGGGGTGGGCATGGTGCCCTGGTCAGGTGGCCACCAAGAGGATTCCCAGGCGTAGCTTTTGCATACCATGATCAGGATCTCAGTTTTGTCTGTGTTGAGTTTGAAGCAGTTGCCTTGCAACTATTTGGCCATTTTGGACTTGCAAGTGGTTGGTCCAGGTGGTGTTATTTGTGATTTGTGTCGGTGAAGGAGAGGATGAGCTGAGTGTCATCGGCGTAGGAGGCATTGTTGATGCTATGGGCTCTTATGCTGTGGGCGAGTGGTGCAGTGCGCACATTGAACAGGGTTGGGCTGAGGGAGGAGGCCTGGGGGACTCCACAGACAAGCTTCTTGCATTTGGAGGTGAAGGTGGAGACTTTGACTCGTGTTCTGTTGGAGTGGAAGGAGGGAAGGGGGGAATCCAGCTCGGGGTTGACCTTGGATTCCTGGGTCCTGGAGTTGGTGATGAGAGTGCGATGAGAGACAGTGTCAAACGCCACCAAGAGTTTGAGGAGGATAGGAGCAGCTGTTTCTCTTCTGTCTATAATGAACTAGATGTCATCCTTTGCTGCCAGGATGGCAGTTTCCATGATGTGGCTGCTGCAGAACCCTGATTGGGTGGAGTCCAGTAGGTAGAGCTCCTCAAGATGGACAAAGAACTGTGTGTTGATCTCTTTCCCTTTACTGTGCAGAAAACTCTGTAAACAAGAAATCCAATAAAATAAAGTTAGAAGGGCCACAACATGGAGAAGGCTATTATTGTTTTTAAACACACATACTAGCCAGTCACCTGACTCAATGGTTGTGTTATGTCACGCCTTCTGATATTATTGTGATCACTTTCGGTACCTCTATGATTTTATAAACAAATTTCTAACACAGGCACATCAGCTAGAAATCTGAACTGAAACATGGTTAAGATTACAAGAATCACAAACACTTCTACACTGCTATAAAAAGGCCACATTTGTATAAATGATTGAGGCAGATTTCTGTCAAGGTATCAAGTGAGTCCTCAAATCACCAATCTATAACACCATCTAATCGGTCACCCTTTGCTCCTAACAAAGGTGGATAAGGGACAGCTGTAATTGCTGCTTTATGCCATTTTTAGACATAAAAGAACTCCTACAGAACTGGTGAAAAGCTGCATGATGGGGATTAGAACACCCCGAGGCTCAGTATGATACCAATTTTGTAGTCTCTTTGTTCTGATAACATTTCTCCTAGCATTGAACTCCTACTGTTTAAGAAAACTATAGCAGTTTATTAGTTTCCAATGGAGAAAATGTTACCAAATATCACACCCAAGACACCAGTTAGCAACTGCGGGTTGAAACGGTGTATTCCACTGTTAGCTTGTATTTAGTGAAGGGATTTTTTTTAATGAAATACACGTTCAATGTATTTATTTAAAAATGTAACTTGACTGATATTTTTCCGATACACAATCGGAGATCTGTTTTTAATTAAGGATTTTGAGATGTCAATTCTCTTTTCTATTAAAAGTGCAATAATGCTAATAATATGTTTAGCAAAGGCAACTACACAGCCTTAGTAGAATTACAATGTTGGCAAGAAAACGACAAAAGACACGTTTAAAGGCTTTAAGTAGCAACGTCTCGCACTTTATCTTGTTAAAGGGTGTAATAGAATAATATCAGTCTTCTTCGTATAATGAAAAATACTATTGTTATGAATATTATCCTTTTTATGTTCGATATTTCATGATTAATACTACAGCTATCATCTAATGCATTTTGGTGCGTGAGAAGTAATGCACTTTTTTAAAATATATTTCAGCCTATTCATTGAAAAAACTGCATAATTTTATGCTGCACATTTCTGTGCTTGCACCAGGCCAATACATACAAAGTATAAACACATTGTAAAGGAGATGATTTCTGACATGATATAGGGTCTGATATAGATCTTGGAGGCATTACCGCCAAACCTCCCAGAGGCGCACCTGAGAAGACCGCCAAGTTGACTGTCCCGTCCGCCATATTTAGAAGTCTTTCGGCTGAGGCGCAGACCACCACAATGAAGTGCTCTTCCTAGCCGTCAGGCAGGTGGTTTCCCACGGCCCTTTTTTAGATGTAACAGTCCTGCAGGCGGTGGACTGCCGTCAGTTTTCTGACAGAGGGAGGTACATTGCTGGACCCAATGGACATCGTACAATGGAAGTGGCTGTGGCGTAGAGGTAAGTTACACACACACTGTACCCTTGCCATATGTGCCTCCCTGCATTACACAGGACACACCACATATATACCATTGTTCATTGCAATCCCACCACAACACAACACATACATGCTGGAAACACACATTGACTTACATTCATGACATAATATTCACATGCTATTGATGCTGCACCACACACGGCACAACCAACACAACTACACACTCATCTACACAAAAACACTCACACCAAAGCACAACTAAACACATCATGACAATGACCACCACAAAACAACACTCACCTGAATGTTGCACGCAGCAACACAACACAACATACACAACATCCATGCTATATGCAAGTGGCACACGTACTGACACAACCACATCACCCAGTACACCTCCCTCCACCTCACCCAGCCATTCGCATCACACACACAAACACATACACGTACTGAGTTACACACACATCTTCATGCACAACATGACAGGTACAGCTCCCCTTGCAATGTGCACACATAGACACAGTTGACAAGTGTGATTGTACTGTCATTGTGGTGCCAGCATTCCATTGGCAATGAATACTGGCACCAACATAAAGTTGTTCTTGATTACTATTACTCCAAATCAATCACAATTAATACCTCACAATTGGAAGGCTGTGAGGGTCTACTACGAGTCAAACTGAGAACTTGCACATTGTACGAGATCACAGCAGCAGGGGCTTAGTCTACCACACTATCTTACACAAGCACCCAGGTTTCCCCCACACTGTGTTGTAACTTGTAATCACACAGATGCAGTTTCTAAATCTGCTGCTTCTCCTGAGCAAGTCTGAATTCAAGGCTGTGCATGGTGCATGGTGCTGTTCTAAGAATTACTTTTGCCAGCTACGTTGCAGTATCTGCCGTCCAGTGGCTTCCGGGCTCCATAGAAACACAGCCATTATACTTGCCAGCTCAGTTCCCACTCGCAGGAGTCTGCAAAAAGTTGCTGAGTTCCTTCCTTGGCTGTTCCCTCTGCTTGACACCATCTGGCAACAATTGTTGAGCTACTGGCAGCGGAAGAGGTGAGGGAGAAGCAACAGGCATTAGCATTATAGGGTGCTGCAACAACTCCACAGCCGTCATAGCTCAAACTGAGTTTTCCAGTCTCACTGACCAAGAAGAAGGGCTATAAAAGAGGGGAGGAAGGTAGGTGGAAATAGAAAGAGGACAAGACAAAGCTGGAGAAATATAAGAGGAAGCTCACTAGAGTTTCAATTACTTATGCTTTATTATTGTTAGCGCTGATTAATTCTGGCGGTTGAGCACATTGGCAGAATTTATTATTAATTCTGCATTACAAGAGTAATGTGAAATAAGAAATTCCTCCAATTCTGCCAGTCTAATAACAAATTCCACCCACATCTACTTTTTGCTAAGTTTCAGAAGTAGTTATGGAGTTACATTCAGGATTATGTGTGCATGGTGTAAAAACTGCACTGTGTGTCCAATATATAGGCTTTTATCATGACCAAGTCATGGGTATATTTTTTTTGTACTTTACTTGTTTTTTGCATTTGCTGGAATATTACATCAACTTTAGAATAAAGCAATTCGTAAGGGGAACAATGAAATCAGTGCCACCTTATCTATTTGTGGGTCTGGGTAAGGCATAATTTGGGGCCCCTATTTCGAACCACTTTGGATTTATTACTCATTTTCAGCTAACCCAAGACCACTTGACAACGTGAAGACAAACAGTATTGAATTATACAGTAAATTATTTCAGAAGCAGGAAAAAGCAAAAACAGCCCAAATTTAAAGCTGTCCATTGTCCACCACAACAATTACACCAAAAGAAAGCTAGAACAACCATTGATAAATTCATATGGGGCATAGGCTCTATCCAACAGACTGTAGTGTTTTCCGCGCGTGCAACTAGAATTCTTCTAGTTTATTGCATGCGCGGCGGAGCTTCTTTGACGAGCCGTCTTCTCGAATTCCTGACGCGTGTGTGGGCGCGAGGTATTCAGGACGTCGAGAAGACGGCAGTTGGTCGAGCGGAAAGGCAGAGATCGGCAGAGCAGCGCTAGGGTGATATTCTGTACCTTTATATTTCAAAATGTAGCTGAGACATGAAGAAATAAACAACGTTTTTTGTTCAACTTGCATCGCATTCCTACAGCTGGTTTCTCCTGTTCAACTTACTTCATGTGGCGACGAGTTGTATCACCCCAGGCTATTTTATGGAACTCAGTAACCCACACGTGCCTGCTGCTTTTTTTAATCTTTAGTCCTGGTGGATCAAAGGGTAATTACAGGAAACTTAACTGGAACTTCCTGCTGTTTTTCCCATGACCCTCTAGTCAAAGGGGTGTATCTACAAGAACCCTAGGTTTTTAAGGGAACGTGGCAGCCATCTTTAAGCAGCAATTTTTAAACAAGGACTTTAGATTTTTCACAAAGTATACACGTACAGCAAAACTAGTAAGTTAGTATAGTCTTTACTTTATTGTTTTTACACTGTCTAAACGCCCATCCAGCTGTCATGCAATCCGTTAACCCTCCACCGCCATTTTTAGAGACACCTGGAGAGCCGGTTATACCATGGAAACAGTGGTATGATGCTTTTGAAACGTACTTAGGAGCTATCGGAGCATCAAGGTTCAGACCTGAAAGGAATATTTTTTTGTTGTTGCATTCTTTAGGGTTCGAAGGAAGATCTGTGTTTACACACTTACCTGATCTTCAGCTAGAAGACGGCGAAGAGCTGGACGAATTTGAAGAAGCTCTTAAGAAACTTGTTACCAGATTTGATACGCCTCCCAGTTTGGTTATAGCGAGACATACGTTTTTCAAAAGGGAACAGAAAAGTGGAGAGGACGTCAATACATTTATATCTGCATTGAGGAAACTTGCTTCAGATTGTCGGTTCGAAACATTTACTGATCAGTTAATCTGTGACCAGTTCATTTGTCACAGTTCAGATAAGTCCATCAAACAAAAGTTGTTGTCTTTGGGAGATCCGTCGTTAGTGGATTCAATCAGAATTGCGAAAAGTATTGAAACTGCGATCAAATCGGCCAAAGAATTAGAACGTGCCTAAGGTGAACCGATTAATGCAGTCCAGAAGTCTGATGACAGACCCAAGATGAACAGTCCGTCTTCCAGCAAAGGAGTAATGGCCAAACACAATAGTTTTTTTAAACAATCTAACATATGCTTTAGGTGTGGTTATCCTTCACATCTAAAAGCAGGAAAAATCTGCCCAGCAAAAAATGTTCAGTGCAGATTATGTGGTAAAACAGGACATTTTGCTAAAGTGTGTCAAAGTAGCAAAAGTGACAATACTAAGGTCAGTGTTGTCACTGGTGATGGTGATGACAAAATGAGTGAGTTGATGGATGAAATGCAAGATATGATCTTGGCTGTGGGTAACAATGACATAAAAAGTGGAAATCCTGATCACTGTGTTGATCCTTACATTTTAATACAGGTTGGTGATAAACATTTAAACTTGTTAGCTGATTCTGGCGCCAGAATCACTATGATAACTCAGGAGGTATTTGAACAAAATTGGGGAACACGAAAATTGTTTCCACCAGACAGGTCACCGGTGTCGTAAGAAGGTAGGAGACTTGATTTAGTGGGGTTCTTCGAAGATGTTTTGATTTTCAAAGGACGACGCGTTTTTGGGAAAGTGTATGTTGCTGTAAAAGGATTGAACATTTTGGGGTGGTTCCATCAAGGGTTGTTTGGCATGGTATTGCATCCAGGTACAGGTGATCAGGTAACTGTTATAAGAGATTCTGCCGATATTGAAAATCTGCTCAAAGAATTTCCTAAAGTCTTTTCAGGCGAATTAGGTAGAATTAGAGGATTTTCACATAAAATAAAAGTCAAAGACAATGCTGTTCCAATAAAGCATAAGTTGAGAGGTGTACCATTTAGTGTCAGGGATGAATTAGAGAAAGAGTTGGAGAGTTTACGAATGAAGGGAATCATTGAACCGGTTGATTCTTCATTATGGTTGTCACCTTTAGTTGTCGCAAAGAAAAAAAATGGTGAACTGAGAGTATGTGTTGACTTGAGGGCTCTTAACAGAGAGATTTGGGTGGACTCCCATCCTTTGCCAAAGATCAGTGAGATGCTCTCTTGCATTACTGGAGCTAAACTCTTTACAAAACTTGACCTAGCTGCTGCTTATCACCAGGTAGAACTGACACCAGATTCTCGTCACTTTACTGCTTTTGTTTCCCCGTGGGGGACGTATCAATATTGTCGCATGCCGTTCGGACTGGCGTTGGCAGCGTCAGTGTTTCAGAGGATAATGTCTACTCTCCTCAAAGATATAAGGAAGGTGTGTGTGTTCCAGGATGATGTTCTGATCCATGCTGCTGATCGACGTGAACATGATGAGATTTTAATGCAAGTACTGAGAAGGTTCAATAATGCTGGAATTGTGTTGAAAAGAGAAAAATGTCAGTTTCTCCAAACGTCTGTTGAATATTTGGGGCATGTCTTGACTGCAGAAGGTGTTTATCCCAGACCAGGTTTGGTAGAAGCGATTGTGAAAGCACCTGCACCTCAGGACAAAATTGGTGTAAAATCTTTTTTGGGACTTTGTGAATTCTATTCTAGGTTTATTGAGAATTTTGCGACCATAATCAGACCAATTTCGAATCTACTCAAAACAAAAACAGAGTTTGTCTGGGATGCTAAATGTGAGGAAGCATTTAATGACATTAAGCAAAGATTGGGTGGTGTTGGGGTGTTACGATCCTATGACCATAATTTGGAGTGTTGTTTGACTGTGGATGCCAGCAGGTTTGGGGTTGGGGCTGTTTTGACGCAAATCAGTGGAAATCTGGAGCATACTATTGGATTTGCGTCAAGGGTGCTCAGACCAAATGAATTACACTATTCTGTAATAGAAAAAGAATTATTAGCATGTTGGTGGGGTATAGAAAAGTTTAAACCTTATCTGTGGGGAAGACATTTTTTACTTCAGACAGATCATAAACCCCTAGTTCCTATTTTGAATGGTACTAACATCAGGAGTAGCACACCAAGAATTGCAAGATTTGCAGCCAGGTTGTTACAATTTGATTTTTCCGTTGTGCACATTTCTGGAGGAAGGAATGTGAGAGCAGATTACCTCTCTAGGTATCCCATCACTGGAGATGCTGGTGGGAAAGAGGATATTCAGGATGAAAATTGTTTCATTGCAGCTATCGAATTAGAACGTACTGGGTCATTTTCCGAAAAGTGCTGGAAGGAAGCATCGACAAATGATTCTGTACTCACTAAAGTCGTGAAGTATGTCGAGGAAGGATGGCCACATGAGAAAAATTTGGATTTTAGTTTTCAACCATTTTTTAGGATTTCTGATGAGCTGTCGATTGAAGATGGAGTGTTACTGAGAAATGATAAAATTGTACCTCCAGAAACTATAAGATCTATTATTTTGGAAAAAGCAATGAAGGTCATTTGGGTGCTACTCTTACAAAAAGGAGAGTGAGAGAATATTATTGGTGGCCGCAAATGGACAGAGACATTGAAACATTAGTCAAAGATTGTCACATCTGTTCCTACAGTGATAAGTCTCTCAAGACATCAACACCTCCACTTAAGCCCACTGAATGTCCGTCAGGTCCCTGGGAAAAGATCGGTATTGATTTGTTAGGGCCGTTCAACTCACTTCCATCTAAATTGCGTTTCGCTTATGTTGCAATTGACTACTTTTCGAAGTGGCCGCATGTGAAGTTTGTAGGTCATGCTGACTCCTCATCAGTTGTGTCCTTTCTGAAGGATATATTTTTGGAAGAAGGATTTCCCAAGGAACTTGTATCTGATAATGGAGTTCAATTTGTTTCAAATGAGGTTGAACGGTTTCTGAATGATTGTGCTGTCAAACATTTGAAAAGTTCGCTTTACCAACCACAAACGAATGGTTTGGTTGAGCGCTTCAATAGACTGGTTGGTGAATGTGTCCAGTGGGCTTTAGCTAATGGATGTGAGGTGAATGCAGCTGTGAAGAGTATGCTCTGGTTCTACAGAACAACGCCCCATTCTAGCACAGGGGTGTCTCCGTTTGAAGCGCTGAAAGGGAGGAAACCGGACACATTATTTAGACCAGCTTGGTTGTCAAAATTTTTCAAAGATTCTATGTGTAAAGAACACATTGATGTCAAGGTTCGTTTGGGTATGAGGAAAGCTCAAGAGAGACAAAAAACTTACTATGACAAATAAAAGAGTGTAAAAGAGTTACGGTTTACGGTTGGAGATTTAGTGCGGATCAAACTATCTAGTTTTGTAAAGAAAGGTGACTCAAAGTTTTCTGAACCTTTGAGAGTTGACAAAGTGTGTGGTAATGCTGTTCGGGTTGGTGGGCGTAATTGGTGGAATGTAGGAAAAGTGGTAAAAGTGTTACCAAGAGATGTTCCTTTGTCACTTAGTGACCCGTTGGAGCAGAATGGGAGGGAGAAAAAGTCCTCGATTGTACAAAAACCTGGTGTGGTTGAACCAATAAATCCAAAGGTAGGGGATGCTTGCTCCAAACTGTTGCCTATTAGGAAAAGTGGTAGAGTTCACAAATTACCGATGAGGTACCGTTAGGTGAATTTTTCAGTTTTGCTCAAGTTTTAATATCTTTCAAGAAATTGAAAATGTGATTTTTTTTTGGGAAATATAAAGGGTAAAATGTATCTTTACCTTTATTTAGTAATGTCTAGCGAAATGTGTATAAATATATCCAAGTGTTTTTTTCCTTATGTTGGTTTTTCAGTGTTTTATGATAAAGTAATGGGGTAAATGTTTATGGTTTGTTTTCATGGGAGGGTTGGTCTTGATTGGTAAAAAAAAAACAAAACAAAAAAAAACTAAATGTAGTGTTTTCCGCGCGTGCAACTAGAATTCTTCTAGTTTATTGCATGCGCGGCGGAGCTGCTCTGACGTGCCGTCTTCTCGAATTCCTGACGCGTGTGTGGGCGCGAGGTATTCAGGACGTCGAGAAGACGGCAGTTGGTCGAGCGGAAAGGCAGAGATCGGCAGAGCAGCGCTGGGGTGATATTCTGTACCTTTATATTTCAAAATGTAGCTGAGACATGAAGAAATAAACAACGTTTTTTGTTCAACTTGCATCGCGTTCCTACAGCTGGTTTCTCCTGTTCAACTTACTTCACAGACTCATGCCGCCACTAGATCTACGAACTGAGAACATCACCATTGAACACAACCATGGCCCACATCACCAACACCTCTATCAAGCCTGCCACTTTCCCATATGAAATCAATGCCATCCTCAAGAAGTCTAAAGGCAACCCAGATTAACTAAGCAACTTCTATCCCATCTCCCTGCTACCCTATCCAGTCAAAGTGATTGAGAATGCCATCAACAAGCAACTCACACCCCAACTTGAGCTTCACCAGCTTCTAGACAACACACAATCAGGATTCTGAAAGAATCATGGCACCAAAACAGCACTCATCAGGTTCACAAATGACATGTGAACAATCCTGGACTGAGGAGACACAGTGGCCCTTACCCTGCTTCACATCTCGGCAGCCTTCAACACTTTCTCCCACAAAACCCTCATCAGATGACTCCATGAGACTGGCCTACAAGGATCCACTCTCAAATGGATCTGCTTCTCCCTTATGGGAAGAACCCAAAAGGTCAGGCTATCACCCCTTTACTTCAGAGACCAAGAATTATGTTAGACTTGGCCCTTGCTGCAGGGTCATCCCCAAACATTTTGCCTTCAGTGTTCTTTTTTCTGAACCCATTTTGGTTAGCTTTTAGGACTCTGCGCACTTTACCACTGCTAACCAGCACTAACGTTTTTGTGCTCCCTCCTTAAAACCAAGTGGAATTGGCTTACAGTAGTCATATTTAATTTACTTGTACGTCCCTAGTAACGTACAGGTACCTAGGGCCTGTAAATTAAATGCTACTAGTAAGCCTGCAGCACTTATAATGCCCCCAACTTAAGTAGCCTTTCAAACATGTCTCAGGCCTGCCATTGTAGCCTGTCTGTGTAGTTTTAAACTGTCATTTCAACCTAGCTAAATAACCTTTCGCCAGACTGAACCCTTCCTTTTTAATGAATATAACTTGATCCTAGTGTAGGCCCTGGACAGCCCAGTGGGCAGGGTGCACTGTATTTAAAAAGTTGGTCATGTACTTATAATTTGTCAAAGATGTGTTGCACAGTTGGGGCAATGTGTTGGTTCCTATGAGAGGTGAAGCGGCAATGCAGAATTTTGGCTGCTGGCGACAGAAGATGTGAGGAGCTTGTGACGGGAGAAGCGTTGTGCAGCAGTGATTCCGAAGGCGATGCATCAAACTCAAGATGCGGAATGCTGCAGTGATGCAAGTCTTTTCGGACGGATCCAATCCACGCAACAGTGGTGATGTGTCAGTTCTGCTCAGGGATGCACCAGTCAGCCGAGGTAATACATTGGTTCTGCTCGGGTGTGCGTCACTCACCAGAAAGGATGCATCTGTTCTACTGGTAAGCACCGTAAGCTCACTTCCAAAGGTCCAGGACTGGGTTGGCACCACCTTGTAGGGTAGACTGAAAGATGGCAAAGTCCAGGTGCAGAAGAAGGGTGGTTGGATGTTTTTTATATCCCTAAGACTTCAGATCAGGACACCAGCCAACTGCCCCTTGGAGTCACTTTGGGTTCTGGCTTCAAGGAATGCCTTCTTACTCAAGAGGAGGGCAGCAGGCAGCAGCTCAGCACAGCAAAGCAGGAGTCCAGCAGAGCGCAGTCCAGCGCAGTGGCAGTCCTTCAGCAACACAGCAGTCTTCCTGGCAAAGTACCACACGTCCATAAGTGTATTGAAGTGGTGGTATCTGAGGTCCAGTACTTATATCTAATGGTGCCTTTGAAGTGGGGGGAGTTCAAAAACAGACCGTGGAAGAGCACAGATGCCGTGCCCTTCATGCACTGTCTCCGACGTCACTACTGCGGTGTATGAGGCCCACTGTGTGGGGACAGAACACAGCCTATTAAGGTGTAAGTGAAGCTGGGCCATCTTTTTCCTCCCTTCTTGCCAGGATGGCCTTTCAAGTCGTACCTAAGCTCCCATTGTGTGTGGCTGTCTAGAGGGGAATACACAAAGACCAGCTGATACCCACCACAGACATGATAGAGACTGGCAGCAGGCTCCAAATAGATAAAATAAGAACATGCTAAGTTTGTAAAAGTGGCATTTTGATCCTACTTAACTATAAGATAGGATTTGAAATTGAGATTCCAGAGAAACAAAAATTGAAAGAATGATCTCTTCCCATTTGGAAATTACACTTAAAAATTGTAATAAGGCAACTCCAATGATGCCCTATGGGAAAGATAGGTCTTGCAGTAGTGAAAAATTCATTTAAGAGTTTTGCTCTACCATGACATGTAAAGCTTAAAAGTACATGTCCTGCTTTTAAATACACTGCACCCTGCCCTCTGGGCTGGCTAGGGCCTACCCTAGGGGTGACATATGTATTAAAACGGAAGATGTTGGCCTGGCAAAAGGGTTATATTGTCAGGTCGACATGGCAGCATAAAACTGCTTATACAAGCGCTGCAATGGCAGGCCTGAGACATGGTTGGAGAGCTACTTAAGTGGGTGGCACAATCGGTGCTGCAGGCTCACTAGTAGCATTTAATTTACAGGTCCTGCGCACATACAATGCACTTTACTAGGGGTTTAGAAGTAAATTAAATATGCCAATTGGGGATAAACCAATACAAATATGCTTAGAGGAGAGAGCACAGATATGTTGGCACTGCTTAGCAGTGGTAAAGTGCACAGAGTCCGAATAGCAGAAAAAATGAGGTCAGAAAAGTAGAGGAGGCAGGCATAAGGTTGAGGGGAAGATTACCCTAAGGCTGTCAGATCTAACAATTTGGGAGATTGTTTTGTACTGCAACACTGATAACTTTCCAGAATGATACTGGATCGCAACTGCCTAGCATACTACAATATGAGGGTAATGAAAGAGTTCTGCAGGGAAAGGGGGCTGGTCATTTGGAGGAGGTCCACTAAACAAGACTTTTGGGCAGCCCGGTACAGTAATGGGGAAGCAAACAGGATAGGGGCTTCAACAGAGGACCAAGAGGGTTATAAACCTGAGAAGGATGAGAAGGAGTGAATTGACTTAGCAATGGCTCCGGATAAGAGAGGAGGGCCAACAGAGATGGGGTACCCGTTGGATCCAATAAGGGAAGCAGTGTATCCTCCTATACCCTGTGTCCTGCAGAAGTGAAGCACAGGCAGGCTGAGAGGGACCTGATGCTGCAGCTAGCCAGACTGGCTTCAGCGGAGAGAAAGGCTAAAGCAGAAAGTGCCATAGCGAAGGAGAACTCTGAGGCTGAAAGGGCCCTGGCAGAACAGAGACTAGGCAAGGAGGATGACAGAGCCTGGGAGGAAATGAGAATGACCCATTAGTGTAGTCTTGGAGAACTAGACATAAAGAACAAACAGCTGTTCAAGTCCAGCAGAAATGGTGGCAGAGAAAATATATTGTCCTGTGATGAAGGAAGGATCCACATACCCAGGGACATTGAGTCTGACTTTGAGGTGGGGGATGACATAGGCAGGTAGTTTAAGGCATATGAATTAGTTCTAGAGATGCATAGAACGCCAGAGGAGGACTGGGGAGCTAGCCTTTGGAGGCATAAACCTACTGAAGGGAGGGATGACCTACTAACCCTAGAAAAGGGGAACAGGATGAGGTATCTCCCCATGAAGAAAACCCTTGTTACGAAATATAGATTGAGTTGAGGTTGAGGGGCAGTCAAAAACTGTCTCACCAGTCCTGGTTGCATATTGTGGATTGCTTGTCTGAGGCACTGGTGGTTGGGTGAAGGGAAATTAGGTAAACACCTATGTGGAGCTGTGCAATTTGATTTCCAGAAAGTACATATTTAGTCACTGTTTTCCAGAATTACGCCAACTCTTGGTTAACTGCAAGCTTACTGACCACAGGGCCTTTGCAAAGGAGGCAGCTTCTGGGTTAGAACCAGAGTGTCTGGAAAAGCATTGGGGAGTGATCCTAAGGCGGGTGGTCCAGGTTTCCCCAAACAGAGTGAGGGGGACACAGTGACCCAGACATGCCCCAGTATAGTTTGGGGGGAATGGGTCCCATTGTCTCTTCTAAAGACAGGAGGGAAGTTATGGCGGATGGAGGCCCATGATGCCCCATTTCCAACCCCAGCACTTTGATTACTGCCAGTCTGAGGACAAGCAAGGGAACATGGTCAGTACCAAGAGACCATCCCCTGGAGGGAGCTCTACAGTGTTAAGAGAACTTGGAGTGGCCGCCTGACATGCTGCTCTAATAGTTTTCTGGGAGTACAACTCCCTAGGGGGGCGTACAGAGCCCCAGATGAAGAGGCAAGAGGTGGAAACAGTCCAGAGTGGGAGAGCCAGTGGATCAGAGGTTGTCAGCTCTAACACTAGAGCACTCCAAGATTGACCCTTGTGAGCAACATCTGACATGGAGGTGCTCCCTGAGCTGTCACAGAGACAGAGGGCCGGAGCCCTGTGCCAGACAGAAACCTGCATGACACAAGCAGAGTGTGTTACCCTTAAGGAGGGTAGTGCTTCCTCCCTGGAAGTCCTGGCTTGTCAAGCACATATTCAGACCATGAGCTGAGTAGCCACCTGCAGGCTACCTCCCTTGAACTGGTGGGGAGGAGAGTGGAAGAAGGGTACCTAACAAGGGGGGTTGTTTCCCCCTACGCTGAGAAACCTCTGACGACAGAGAACCCTGGATGGACTGGGACCTGGTTCTTGACACTGACCACTGTTAGTATCCTCTGTTGGACTACCGTCCTTATGAGCAGAATTGTCCTTGGGTTGTTGACAGAAGTCTGATCCAAGGGGTGGATGGGCCACATCACTTTTTTGGCCATGGTGGAATTGTTTACTTATTTCCCTGCTGGGATGCATCTGTATGTAAGTTAAGGTTAGGTGCTGCACAGATGGGATCCACAGATGAGGAGAAGATTTCCCCAAGGGTCAGACTAGTGGTTCAGGAGAGTGTATATAGAGGGATCATATTTAGTTCAGGGAGGCATAAAACTGACATGTGCCCATGCATAACAGGGCCTTTATCCATGTTCTATTTCCTAAGCAGGGAACCCCATCAAGGTGCTGATTAGTCTACCCTGGATTTTGGCTGGAGGGAGGTTGTGTTGGACTTGACCCTTTGTGCTGTGTTATACCCTAACGTTTTTGCCTTCACCCTCCTATTTTCCAAACCTGTTTTTATTGACTTATAAGACTCTGGGCATTATACCACGGCTACCAGTGCTAATATTCTTGTGTTCTCTCTTTAAAGCCTGGTAGCATAAGCTTATACCCAATTGACATATTTAATTTACTTATACGTCCCTGGTAAAGTGGTATAACATGCACCTAGGGCTGGTAAATTAAATGCTACTAGTAGCCCCGCAGCACTCATTTTGCCACTCACCTAAGTAGCCCTTCAAACATGTATCAGACCTGCCATTGCAGCCTGTGTGCAGTTTTGAACTGCTGTTTCAACTTATCAAAATAAACATTTTGCCAGGCTCAAACCTTCCTTTTTAATACGCATGTCTCCCCAGGGTAGACCCTGAACGTCCAAGAGTGCAGGATACATTGTATCTGAAACATTGGACATGTACTGTTAGTGCTCCATGTCCTGGTAGTGAAGAACATTTACATTCATGTTTTACTACTGCAAGGCCTTCCTCTCCCATAGGCTAACATTGGAGTTAACGTATTACATTTAATAAGCTGTAATTTCTAAATGGAAACAGGTAATCACTTTATGTTTGGTGTCTTTGTAATTACATTGAAAAATCCTTATGGTGAAGTCAGATTTTAAATTACAATTCTGAGAATGCCACTTTTAGGAAGTTGGCTTTTTCCTGCCTTAGCCATTTAGTGCCTGCAGCCTGTCTCTGGGCCACATGACTGGGTGTAGTTGTAATTCGGTCTTTGTGTATACGGTCACACACAATGGAAAGCTTAGTTGTGTTTGGAAGGATGGGAAGGAGGAGCAGGGCACAGCCCCACTTTCACTTTAATAGGCTGTGTCCTGTCTCCAAACAAAGGGCTGCATACCCATGTAGTTAGTCTGGAACTAAGACAGGGAAGGCAGGATGCCTGTGGACTGGAAAGGGAACTCTAGAAACGTCTTTCTCCTTCCAGAGGAAGGGCATCAGGTATAAATATTGGACCTCAGACACCAACTCCTCAGTACACTTCTGGACGTGTGAATACTCTGCCAGGAAGAAAGACTGCTGGGCTGCTAAAAGGACTACCACTCTGTTGGATTGCTGCTCTGAAGGACTGCTGCTCTGAAGGACTGCTGCTCTGAAGGAACTGATAACGTGCTGTGCTGATCTGCTGCCTGCTGCCCTCTTGGCTGAGTGAGAAGGGATGGGCCTGCAACTCTGAACCCATGACCCCATAGTGACTCCAAGAGGTAGTTGGCTGGCCTCCTGATCAGAAGCCTCAAAGATACAACAGGCTTCTAACAACCTTGAACTCAGCACCTAGACATTTGCCATCTGTAAACGTGCCCTCCTAAGTAGTGCCACCAGAGTCCTGGACCCTTTGATAGTGGGCCTGAAGTTGGTTTGTGTTAGAAATGGGGTCTTTGGTTGACAGTCAGGTTACCCCCTGTTCAAGCAAGGACCCTCACTCTAGTTAGGATAAAAGAGAATCACCCTCAGCTAACCCCTGCTTACCCCCTTGGTAGCTTGGCAGAGCAGTAGGCTTAACCTCAGAGTGCTGGGCGTAAAGTATTTGTACCAACACACACAGTAACCTAATGAAAACACTACAAAATGACACAACACCAGTTTAGAAAAATAGGAAATATTTATCTAGACAAAACAAGACCAAAACGACAAAAATCCAACATACACAAGTCAAGTTATGATTTTTTAAAGGTTTAAAATAAAAAGAGTCTTTAGGTAGTTGTAACACCACACTAGCGCTGCTAGCGTGAAAATGTACCTGGTTTGCGTCAAAAATAACCCCGCACGGGCTGTGCGCGTCGAAAATAACCCTGCACGGTTATATGCGTCGAAAACAACTCGGCACGGCGATGCGCGTCGAAACAGCCAGCCACGCGACGGTCCGAAAGTCCCGCGGCGCAGGTTGCGATCTCTCAGCCTTCGTCAGCGATGCTGCGCGTCGTTTCTCCTGCTCCGGGCGTCGATTCTCCGGTCGCGTTTCCTGCGGCGTCGTTTCTCAGCTGCGGAGCCGGCGTCGCGTCGTTTTCTCAGCCGCGATCGGATTCGCGTCGATCTTTTCTCCGCACGGCGCTCGGTGCGTGTATTTTTGTCCTTGGGCTGCCAGCCTCTCCTTTCAGGGTCCCAGGAACTGGAAGGGCACCACAGAGCAGAGTAGGGGTCTCTCCAGAGACTCCAGGTGCTGGCAGGAAGAAGTCTTTGCTATCCCTGAGACTTCAACAACAGGAGGCAAGCTCTACATCAAGCCCTTGGAGATTTCTTCTTCAAGATGGAAGGCACACAAAGTCCAGTCTTTGCCCTCTTACTCTGGCAGAAGCAGCACTGCAGGAAAGCTCCACAAAGCACAGTCACAGGCAGGGCAGCACTTGTTCCTCAGCGATCAGCTCTTCTCCAGGCAGAGGTTCCCCTTGATTCCAGAAGTGTTTCTAAAGTTTGTAAGTTTGGGTGCCCTTCTTATACCCATTTTAGTCTTTGAAGTCACCTTTCTTCAAAGGGGACTCACACCTTCTTGTGAAATCCTGCCTTGCCCAGGCAAGGCCTCAGACACACACCAGGGGGCTGGAGACAGCATTGTCAGAGGCAGGCACAGTCCTTTCAGATGAGAGTGACCACTCCACCCCTCCCTCCTAGCAGAGATGGCTAATCAGGAAATGCAGATCACACCCCAGCTCCCTTTGTGTCACTGTCTGGTGTGAGGTGAAAAACAACCCAACTGTCAAACTGACCCAGACAGGGAATCCACAAACAAGGCAGAGTCACAGAATGGTTTAAGCAAGAAAATGCTCACTTTCTAAAAGTGGCATTTTCAAACGCACAATCTCAAAATCAACTTTACTAAAAGATGTATTTTTAAATTGTGAGTTCAGGGATCCCAAACTCCACCTGTCCATCTACTCTCTAGGGGAATCTACACTTTAATCATATTTAAAGGTAGCCCCCATATTATCCTATGAGAGAGAGACAGACCTTGCAACAGTGAAAACGAAATTGGCAGTATTTCACTGTCAGGACATATAAACCACATTACTATATGTCCTACCTTATCCATACACTGCACCCTGCCCTTGGGGCTACCTAGGGCCTACCTTAGGGGTGCCTTACATGTAAGAAAAGGGAAGGGTTAGGCCTGGCAAGTGGGTACACTTGCCAAGTCGAATTTACAGTGTAAAAATACACACACAGACACTGCAGTGGCAGGTCTGAGACATGATTACAGAACTACTTATGTGGGTGGCACAACCAGTGCTGCAGGCCCACTAGTAGTATTTGATTTACAGGCCCTGGCACCTCTAGTGCACATTACTAGGGACTTACTAGTAATTCAAATATGCCAATCATGGATGAACCACTTACATATAATTTAAACAGGAGCACTTGCACTTTAGCACTGGTTAGCAGTGGTAAAGTGCCCAGAGTAACAAAAACAGCAAAATCAGAGTCCAGCACACATCAACAACCTGGGGAACAGAGGCAAAAAGTTAAGGGAGACCACGCCAAGGATGAAAAGTCTAACACGTGTCCCCCCCAGCTAAAAGTGGGGAGCAACTACCCAACCTCATGGGAGTTCTCATCACTAAGGCGGAAGAACCTGGACAGACCATCAGCATTGGCGTGCTCTGTACCGGGTCGATGTTCCACCGTAAAGTCCATCCCCTGTAGGGAAATGGACCACCTCAACAGTTTTGGGTTCTCACCCCTCATCTGCATTAACCATCTGAGGGGTCTGTGGTCGGTCTGAACTCGGAAGTGAGTCCCAAACAAGTAGGGTCTTAGCTTCTTCAGTGCCCAGACCACAGCAAACGCTTCACGTTCTATGGCACTCCACCTACGTTCCCTGGGTAGTAACCTTCTGCTAATGAAGGCTACGGGTTGATCTAGGCCCTCTTCATTCAGCTGTGAGAGTACTGCTCCAATACCATGCTCTGAGGCGTCTGTCTGTACAACAAACTCCGTGGAGTAGTCAGGTGCCTTCAGCACCGGTGCTGTGCACATGGCAGCCTTCAGGGCATCAAAAGCGTTCTGGCAAGCCTCTGTCCAGATCACTTTCTTGGGTTGCTTCTTAGAAGTCAACTCAGTTAAGGGGGTAACAATGGTACCATATCCCTTAACGAACCTCCGATAGTATCCTGTGAGACCTAAAAAGGCTCTCACTTCAGTCTGGGTCTTGGGAGGCTCCCAAGCCAGAATCGTGTCAATCTTAGGCTGTAGGGGTGCCACCTGGCCACTCCCCACCTGGTGTCCTAAGTACACAACAGAACCCTGCCCTATTTGGCACTTGCTCGCCTTAATAGTGAGGCCTGCCTTCTGCAGGGCCTCTAACACTCTCCAGAGGTGTTGCAGGTGTTCCTCCCATGTGGAACTAAACACAGCAATGTCATCCAGGTAGGCGGCACTGAACTCATCCAGTCCTGCCAACACCTGGTTGACCAACCTCTGAAAGGTGGCAGGGGCATTCTTCATCCCAAAGGGCATCACATTGAAGTGGAAGTGCCCATCGGGGGTAGAGAATGCTGACCTCTCCTTTGCCCCTTCAGTTAAGGCAATCTGCCAGTACCCAGATGTTAAATCAAACGTACTAAGGTACTTGGCAGCTCCTAACCGATCAATGAGCTCATCAGCTCGGGGGATGGGGTGTGCGTCAGTCTTGCTGACCGCATTGAGACCCCGGTAGTCCACACAGAACCTAAGTTCTGGAGTGGCACCAGGAGCAGTAGCCTTTGGGACCAAGACCACTGGGCTGGCCCAAGGACTGCTGGAGTGCTCAATAACCCTTAGGGCTAACATTTTGGAGACTTCCTCCTTAATGCAAGCCCTCACCCTGTCAGTCACCCTGTAAACCTTGTGTTTAACAGGTGTACTGTCCCCAGTGTCCACATCATGTGTGCACAGGTGTGTGACTCCTGGGATCAGGGAAAACAGTGAGGCGAACTGTCCCAGCACGTGGCGACAGTCCCTCTGCTGTTCCTCAGTCAGGGAGGGGGAGAGGATCACTCCCTCCACAGACCCATCTTTCTCTCCTGCAGACAGGAGGTCAGGAAGAGGCTCACTCTCTTCCTCCACCCCGTCATCTGTCGCTAGGAGCATGGATAGCTCAGTTCGCTCAAAGTGTGGTTTGAGGCGGTTGACATGTAGGACCCTCAAGGGGTTCCTGGGGGATTGCAAGTCTACCAGATAGGTGACCTCGCTCTTTCTTTCCACCACCTCAAAAGGCCCAGTCCACTTATCTTGGAGAGCCCTAGGCTCTACTGGTGCCATGACCCACACTTTTTGTCCAGGCTGAAACTCAACCAGAGTGGCATTCTGGTCGTACCACCGTTTCATGTCCTCCTGGCTTGCTTCCAGGTTCTCCTGAGCGAGACGCCTGAAGCGGGCAGTCTGGTTTCTTAGTGCCAGCATGTAGCTAAATACATCCTGGGGTGGTTTACTAGGAGCTTTCTCCAAAGCCTCCTTCACCAGACTGAGCGGTCCCCTCACAGGGTGGCCATAGATGAGCTCAAAGGGGCTAAAGCCAAGTCCCTTTTGAGGCACCTCCCTGTAAGCGAACAGAAGGCATGGCAAGAGGACGTCCCACTTACGCCTCAAGGGCTCTGACAGGCCCTGAATCATGCCTTTCAAGGTGCGGTTGAATCTCTCAACCAGACCATTACTTTGGGGGTGGTAAGGGGTGGTGAACTTGTAGGTTACCCCACACACCTTCCACAGAGACTTCATATAAGTGGATATGAAGTTTGTACCCCTATCAGATACTACCTCCTTGGGGAACCCCATGCGGGTAAAAACCCCCATCAAGGCACGTCCCACCACGGGGGCGGTGACCGTCCTTAGAGGAATAGCTTCTGGGTACCGTGTGGCATGGTCCACCAAGACCAGGATGAACCTGTTGCCCAGGGCTGTCTTGGGATCCAGAGGCCCCACAATGTCAATTCCTACCCTTTCAAAGGGAGTACTGACGACCGGTAAAGGTTGGAGGGGAGCTTTGCATTTCCCCCCACTCTTGCCACTTGCCTGACAAGTCTGACAAGATCTACAATAAGCAGCTGACTGCTTGTTCATCAAGGGCCAGTAAAAGTGGGAGACAAGCCTTTTATAGGTCTTGTCCTGCCCTAGATGTCCTGCCAAAGGCACATCATGAGCCAAACCCAGTAGGAAGGTCCTGAAGCCCTGGGGTACCACCAGCATACGAGCTGACCCCGGCTCAGGAACCTTAGGCTCACTATACAGGAGGCCATCCTCCCAATAAATCAGGTGAGTACCTGGCGCCCCGCCAGCCGCCTGGGCTGCAGCCTGCTGCCGCAGTCCCTCAAGAGTAGGGCATTCCTTCTGCGCTGTGCAGAATACTTCCCTGGTGGGTCCCCCTTCCTGCTGCCACTGCGACAGCTCAGGGACCTCCCCCAGTTCAGCCACCTGTTCCCCTGTAGGTTCCGGGGCATCACCCTCAGGCTCTGCCTCCTCCCGGACCGTGGGAACTTCTGGGGCGGGTTTCCCGCGCCTCCTGCCTTTCCTCTTCTTGGCGGTCCCCTGGGCCACTGTTTCAGGCTCCAGGGGCTCTTGACTACCCTGATTGGCTGCCATAGACCGGGTGGATACGCATACCCACCCAGGCAGACCCAACATCTCCAAGTGAGACCTGTGTTCCACCTCCTTCCAAGGGGAATCTTCCAGGTCGTTGCCTAGCAAACAATCAACAGGCATGGTTGGACTCACAGCTACTTTCCAGGAACCTGAGACCCCCCCCCATTCAAAGGGAACCTGCGCCACTCTGCAGAGGCGCTCAGAGTTGTCTACTGCAACTACTTGGTGAAGTACCCGGGGATCAATCTGCTCTTCAGACACCAGGTGACTCCTCACTGTAGTCACACTGGCTCCTGTGTCTCTCAGAGCCTCCACCCTCTGTCCATTGATGGTCACCCATTGCCTGTACTTCTTAGTGTTATCAGGCACTAGGTTTCTCTGGACCATCTCACTGTCCCCTAGTGAGACAAGGGTCATTTCTGCTGGTTCCCACCCACCTGAAACCAACTCCTCCCCAAGCGCTACACTGGCCAAACCCTGGGACGGTGCACCAGTGGGTGCCGGTGTACTTTTGGGGCATTTGGGGTCCCCCCTCACATGACCCACCTGGTCACATGAATAGCACTTACGTAGGGGACCACCTGCCATTGGCTTCCCTTTGGAGAACCATGGCCTCTTTTCACTGGGGGGTTGGGAATCCTTACCCTGGGAATCAGTTTGGGGCCCTTTAGAGAACTCATCCTGTTTGCCCTTACCCCCCCCTTTCTTCTGAGAGGGACCCTGCCCACCCTTGGCGTGGTCTCCCCCATACCTCTTTTGGACCCTGGTGCTCTCCCAGCGGTCCGCTTCCTGTGCAAGCTTCCTGGGGTCAGTCAGCTTGCTGTCAATGAGGTGCTGGCGCAGCTCTGGAAAACATAAACTGTACAAGTGCTCCCAAGCAATTAAATTGTAAAGCCCCTCATACGTGTTTACCTTACTGCCCTTCACCCAACCATCCAGTGACCTGCAACAAGAATCAACACATTCCAACCATGTTTGGGATTCCTTTCTCTTGTAGGATCTAAACTTCTCTTTGTACTGCTCAGGGGTGAGACCATACCTTGTAAGTAAGGCCTCCTTCATGGCAGGGTAGGTGAGACTCTGAGCATCCCCTAAGGCCGTCAGTGTGTCCCTCCCCTCTGCCTCAAAATGCTTCCACAGGGCTGCCCCCCAATGAGCTTCAGGGACCAGGTTCATGTGGAGAGCTGACTCATAACCCTTGAACCACAAGTAGATATCATCCTCCCTCTTATAGTCCCTCACAAGGTCTTTTGGGATGTGTACCCTTCTCTCAGGCTGCACTGTAGAATTGCTGCCACCATCCTTACTGGACTGGTTTCTATGATCTATCTCTTTCAAGCTAAGCTCATGAGCCATTGTTATCTTCTTCTCCTCAAGGGCTAGCCTTCTCTGCTCCAATTGGTACTCCCTTTCTGCCTGTCTGTCCTGCAACTCTTCAGGTGTCAGACTCTTGGAGGATACACTGCTACCTGCCCTAGAGATTCTCCCTTGAGACATAGCAGGCCCACCCACTACATCAGTGTGAGTGACTTGCAACTCCTCTTCCCCCTCTGGCTCCTCATCTGTGTGCCCCTCAGCTGCTTTGGCTGCCACCCAGGCCCTCAGCGCTTTTTGCAGCTCAACCTTCTTGGATGAGCTCTCAATGGGACAGCCAACATTCCTACAAAACTGCTTCAACTGAGCCACCTTGTAGCTCTCCAATTTCTCCAAATCAAAAGCAGTTTCAGCTAGGGCATCTCCAGACTGAGACATGATGAGAGGTTAAAAAGAAAATATGCACAGTTCCAAAAACAGAAAAGCAAGTTCTCAAATGAAGTTTCAGCGAAGTCAATCCCGGGATCAGCGAAAAAAAAGAAACTGAATGCAGAGAAAAACAGTCCAAGTAAAAAACAAAAATCACAAGACTAGTAGTATGTGGTCACGTAGTGGTCTGAGATCAAAACAGTAGTGTACACTTAATTACTGTATGTCAAGTACAAATACAAGTCCAAATCCCGACCGCTGATCACCAATGTTAGAAATGGGGTCTTTGGTTGACAGTCAGGTTACCCCCTGTTCAAGCAAGGACCCTCACTCTAGTTAGGATAAAAGAGAATCACCCTCAGCTAACCCCTGCTTACCCCCTTGGTAGCTTGGCAGAGCAGTAGGCTTAACCTCAGAGTGCTGGGCGTAAAGTATTTGTACCAACACACACAGTAACCTAATGAAAACACTACAAAATGACACAACACCAGTTTAGAAAAATAGGAAATATTTATCTAGACAAAACAAGACCAAAACGACAAAAATCCAACATACACAAGTCAAGTTATGATTTTTTAAAGGTTTAAAATAAAAAGAGTCTTTAGGTAGTTGTAACACCACACTAGCGCTGCTAGCGTGAAAATGTACCTGGTTTGCGTCAAAAATAACCCCGCACGGGCTGTGCGCGTCGAAAATAACCCTGCACGGTTATATGCGTCGAAAACAACTCGGCACGGCGATGCGCGTCGAAACAGCCAGCCACGCGACGGTCCGAAAGTCCCGCGGCGCAGGTTGCGATCTCTCAGCCTTCGTCAGCGATGCTGCGCGTCGTTTCTCCTGCTCCGGGCGTCGATTCTCCGGTCGCGTTTCCTGCGGCGTCGTTTCTCAGCTGCGGAGCCGGCGTCGCGTCGTTTTCTCAGCCGCGATCGGATTCGCGTCGATCTTTTCTCCGCACGGCGCTCGGTGCGTGTATTTTTGTCCTTGGGCTGCCAGCCTCTCCTTTCAGGGTCCCAGGAACTGGAAGGGCACCACAGAGCAGAGTAGGGGTCTCTCCAGAGACTCCAGGTGCTGGCAGGAAGAAGTCTTTGCTATCCCTGAGACTTCAACAACAGGAGGCAAGCTCTACATCAAGCCCTTGGAGATTTCTTCTTCAAGATGGAAGGCACACAAAGTCCAGTCTTTGCCCTCTTACTCTGGCAGAAGCAGCACTGCAGGAAAGCTCCACAAAGCACAGTCACAGGCAGGGCAGCACTTGTTCCTCAGCGATCAGCTCTTCTCCAGGCAGAGGTTCCCCTTGATTCCAGAAGTGTTTCTAAAGTTTGTAAGTTTGGGTGCCCTTCTTATACCCATTTTAGTCTTTGAAGTCACCTTTCTTCAAAGGGGACTCACACCTTCTTGTGAAATCCTGCCTTGCCCAGGCAAGGCCTCAGACACACACCAGGGGGCTGGAGACAGCATTGTCAGAGGCAGGCACAGTCCTTTCAGATGAGAGTGACCACTCCACCCCTCCCTCCTAGCAGAGATGGCTAATCAGGAAATGCAGATCACACCCCAGCTCCCTTTGTGTCACTGTCTGGTGTGAGGTGAAAAACAACCCAACTGTCAAACTGACCCAGACAGGGAATCCACAAACAAGGCAGAGTCACAGAATGGTTTAAGCAAGAAAATGCTCACTTTCTAAAAGTGGCATTTTCAAACGCACAATCTCAAAATCAACTTTACTAAAAGATGTATTTTTAAATTGTGAGTTCAGGGATCCCAAACTCCACCTGTCCATCTACTCTCTAGGGGAATCTACACTTTAATCATATTTAAAGGTAGCCCCCATATTATCCTATGAGAGAGAGACAGACCTTGCAACAGTGAAAACGAAATTGGCAGTATTTCACTGTCAGGACATATAAACCACATTACTATATGTCCTACCTTATCCATACACTGCACCCTGCCCTTGGGGCTACCTAGGGCCTACCTTAGGGGTGCCTTACATGTAAGAAAAGGGAAGGGTTAGGCCTGGCAAGTGGGTACACTTGCCAAGTCGAATTTACAGTGTAAAAATACACACACAGACACTGCAGTGGCAGGTCTGAGACATGATTACAGAACTACTTATGTGGGTGGCACAACCAGTGCTGCAGGCCCACTAGTAGTATTTGATTTACAGGCCCTGGCACCTCTAGTGCACATTACTAGGGACTTACTAGTAATTCAAATATGCCAATCATGGATGAACCACTTACATATAATTTAAACAGGAGCACTTGCACTTTAGCACTGGTTAGCAGTGGTAAAGTGCCCAGAGTAACAAAAACAGCAAAATCAGAGTCCAGCACACATCAACAACCTGGGGAACAGAGGCAAAAAGTTAAGGGAGACCACGCCAAGGATGAAAAGTCTAACAGTTTGCCATGCCCAATTGCGGTCCCCATTGAAACTGAGGTGAAGAACTGCAAAGCCCCGCAAAGCCTTGTGGCAAAGCTGTCAGCCTCATTGGACCAGACACCAAGCCACACAAAGCCGCACAAAACCTCACTGCACAGCTGCCAGCTCATTAGAACTGACGCAAAGTGACGCAAAGCCCTGCAAAGCTTTGCTGCGCTGCTTTATCTGAACCAATGCAGGGTGACATGAAGTCTTGCAAAGCAATGCTGTGCAGGCCTAGCACCAGGATTTAAGGTACTGTGTTCAATCGACCTAAGTGGGTCCCTGTAGCTGGTGAATACTCCATCTCAGTCTGCCTAAACTTGTGACTTTGTTCTAGCCCGGTGCAACCAGATTATCACAATTGGCACTTTGTACTTTTGTCACCAAAACCTTAAAAGTTGCATAACTCTGTTTCTATTGATTGGATTTTTGTTATTTTGCCCTTGTTTTTTTTAAATAACTAAATTTTTCTAATGGAGTGGGATCTTTTTTGTGTTTTTTCTACTTTATTACTGTTTTAGGTGTTTGACAAATACTTTACACATTGCCTCTAAGTTAAGCCTGACTACTCTATGTCACAGTATCAGAGGGCTGAGCACAGGATAATTTAGGGTTGGTTGTGCCTCACCCGGACAAGAATTGTGGTTGCTGCTTGATCAAGCCTCACATCCTAGTCAGCCAGCAACCCAATTTCTCACAAACCCAGTATCAGAAGGTGTCTTTTGGTTTTTTTGCAGGGTGTTTTGGATGCTTGATAGACTATGACAATTATTGAGGGGGTCATTACAGCATTGGCGGTAAAAGCCGTTTACCGCCATGCAGAAGACCGCCAACACACCGCCGAGGCCGCAGAATTCCGCCATGGTCATTATGACCCACAGCTTGGAATCCGCCAAAATTCAGACACCCACACAAGTCTGCCACACCAAAGGTCAGTGATAAACTGGCGATAACAAAACCTCCACTGTCACGCCAACAGGAATACGCCCACACTATCACGACCCACGAATCCACGTGGCGGTCTTTCAACCGCGATATTCCATTGGCGGTACACACCGCCGCGCTCAAAATACACACACATTTACAAAACACAGCCACATTGGACAATTCCAAATACACACACCTGATACACATACACACACCACCCCCACACATCCAATACAATATAAAACACCCACCCACATCACCCACAAACCCCTACGACCAAAATCCCGAAAGAAGGCCAGAGAGAGACACTACAATCTACAAACAAGCATCCACCAGCACACAACACCATCACCCACATAACATCCACGCACCCCACATATCACAACACATTTTCCCTATACATCACCCACACCACCCCATGACACGGAAAAGACACCCCAGGTTCTCTGAGGAGGAGCTCAGGGTCATGGTGGAGGAAATCATCTGGGTAGAGCCTCAGCTATTCGGATCACAGGTGCAGCACACCTCCATTGCTAGGAAGGTGGAGCTATGGTTCAGAATAGTGGACAGGGTAAACGCAGTGGGACAGCACCCAAGAAATAGGGATGACATCAGGAAGAGGTGGAACGACCTATGAGGGAAGGTGCGTTCCGTGGCATGCAGACACCACCTTGCGGTACAGAGGACTGGCGGCGGACCCCCACCTCCTCCCCCACAACTAACAACATGGGAGGAGCACGTCTTGGCGATTCTGCATCCTGAGGGCCTCGAAGGAGTAGCTGGAGGAATGGACTCTGGTAACTCAAACCTTAACTACCTTATCCCCACCCTACCTGCATGCTATCACATACCCCCACCCTTGCCCTCACCCCCATCACTCCAACTCCTCACACATGTCCCACTATCACAAACCACACATCCCAACACCAAGCCCTGCATGCAACACCAAAGCATGGACACCCATCACCAATGCATGGCCACGGCACATACTCATAATCCCCTAAACCATCATCACACAAGGTCCCACACAGGAATGCAAGCACTGGGGTACACGGTCACCCATCCATTGCACACCATGGTACATCCAGATGCAATAATCATGCTTTTACACCCCTGCAGGACCCCTACACAACGTCACCGCACAGGAGGGTCCACACATGTCCACACCACCAACAGAAGAGGCCCACAGTGATGACAGCAGCTCTGTCCAACTGGATCTAGATGACCATCCCGGCCCATCTGGGACCTCAGGACAGTCGGTTCCCCTCACACAGTCACAGGCCACCACGGAGCTTCCCCCCTCTGGAAACACCAGCACAGCACCCACCCAGCGGGCCCATACCTCTGTCCCCAGGACAAGTCAATCAGCAGTGTGTCCACCACTACAGGGAACCCAGGCTAACCCACCACCCCAACAACAACAGGGACCTGGGGGCAGTGGTAGTGGGCACACCGTTCAGGGGACAGAGGCCCAGGAACACAGGGGAACTGGGAGGGCTGCTGTGCAACAGGGGGAGGACAGGCCCAGGGAACCCACTCTCCACGAGGCCCTCTCCAACATCATGGGAGCATACCATCATTCCCATTACACAGTGGCAACGGTACTGGCCAAGTTTCAGGAGACCCAGCGGCTGCAGGAGGAACAGTATTTGGGCTTCAGCGAGGAACTCAGATCCATCAATGCCACCCTGGGCACCATCGTAGGGGTGCTGAAGGAAGTCCTCAACACCAGGAGGGACACTGTGGCACAACAAGGGGCCCCTGACACTAGCCTGGACGATGAACTGCCCACCACCTCCGCTGGCGCTAGTGGACAGGAGGCACCGCCACAGGACCACCACACCAGCACCCCACCCCCTGCAGATTGAGAACCACCCCGCAAACGGTCCCTGAGATCCAGGACAAAGACAGAGAACGATGCCAAGACCCCCGCCAAGAAATGAGACCGCCCTGGATGTCATCCTTTTGTCACACCTTGTCACCCTGTCCATCCTCAAACTGCCCCAGCTCCACTTCCTATGCCCCTTTGTACAATGTACCTGTGAAACAAATAGAATGGACTCTGCCATGGACATTCCTCCACCTTCACCCCTCACCATTTTACAGCACCCTCCAATATTGAGCACTAAAATAAACACCCTTAAAGCACAAAACAATCTGGAGTCTGTCTGTGATTTCGAAATAGTGTATTAGCAATTACAGTGACAAAATGCTCTTTCAATTGTAATGTCAACACACCTATGTCACACAGCTCTAGTCCTTGAGGAAACAAAGCAGATGTCACACAGTGGGACCAACATCTGTGCAATCGTAAGGGAAAGTGAAAACTCAGTGACCATACAAGGGTGAAAACGAGAGACAGTCGAGAGGTAGTAGTGTTAAATTACATGTAGTAGGCAGGTTTGTCTTCTTACCTGTGTCTCACTGGAAGTATTGCAGGATAACCGAGTTCCTGTTGTCGATGTCCTCTTCTTCTGCTTCCTCGTCTTCACTGTCCACAGGCTCCACAGCTGCCACAACACCTCCATCTGGACCACCTTCCTGCAGAAAAGGCACCTGTCGTCGCAAAGCTAAGCTGTGAAGTATACAGCAGGCCACTATGATCTGGCATACCTTCTTTGGTGAGTAGAATAGGGATCCACCTGTCATATGGAGGCACCTGAACCTGGCCTTCAGGAGGCCGAATGACGTTCAATAATCCTTCTTGTTTGCCCATGTGCTTCATTGTACCGTTCCTCTGCCCTTGTCTTGGGATTCCTCACTGTGGTCAGTAGCCATGACAGGTTTGGGTAACCAGAGTCACCTGAAAAAGGCAAGGACCAACTGTTAGACACACACTAAGCTGTAGGGATAGCCCCAGACCCAGACAACTATTCCCACTGATTTGGTTCACGGTGCTCACCTAATAGCCACACACGGTGCCTCTGGAGTTGCCGCATCACATAAGGGATGCTGCTATTCCGGAGGATGTAAGCGTCATGCAATGAGCCAGGGAATTTGGCATTCACATGGGAGATGTAGTGGTCTGCCAAACACACCATCTGCACATTCATCGAATGATAACTCTTCCGGTTTCTGTACACCTTTTCACTCCTGCGGGGGGGACCAAGGTCACATGTGTCCCATCAAGGGCACCTATGATGTTGGGGATATGTCCCAGGGCATAGAAGTCACCTTTCACTGTAGGCAAATCCTCCACCTGAGGGAAAACGATGTAGCTGCGCATGTGTTTCAGCAGGGCAGACAACACTCTGGACAACACGTTGGAAAACATAGGCTGGGACATCCCTGATGCTATGGCCACTGTTGTTTGAAAAGACCCGCTTGCAAGGAAATGGAGTACTGACAGCACCTGCACTTGAGGGGGGATTCCTGTGGGATGGCGGACAGCTGACATCAGGTCTGGCTCCAACTGGGCACACAGTTCCAGGATTGTGGCACGATCAAGCCTGTAGGTGATGATTACATGTCTTTCCTACATTGTCGAGAGGTCCACCAGCGGTCTGTACACTGGAGGATGCCACCATCTCCTCACATGTCCCAGCGGACGGTGCCTATGAAGGACAACAGCAAGCACAGAGTCAACCAACTCAGAGGTACCCGTCGCACCATGACCCCCCTGATGTTCAGGATCCTGGCGGTGGCGTACCCGGAGTTGGATGGGCACTTGAGGGCATCACAGCAGCAACATGGGGGTGAGTCCACTCTCATTCTGCTGATTCAGCGCGCAGTGGAGGTGTCTGGGTGGGGGAGGTGGGCTGTGGGTTCCCCTAGGCCAGGGCGAGTGTGCTAGTTAAGTCACCTTTTTCAGGCAGGCCCTGTGGCACCCCACCCCACCTGGGTACAGTGCCAACTACACCCAGTCAGCCTCCTGTGACATCCATGTGTGCAGATGTCGGCCATAGCCTTGTAGTTCATGTCCCAGGGATTGAATAGTGAACCCCAAGTGCGAGGCGTAGTGCAGGGGGCTTCTGTGTCTGTCGTGTCGTTACGGTAGCGGTAATGCATGCACTCAACATGTCTTTCTTCTGCCGTCCCCCCCCTTTTTGTGGTCTCCCTATTCTTGTGTGCATTAGTATCATCAGGCGGAGAAGCATTGGCACCGGAGCAGGAGGGAGCTGCATCCCACATGGCACTGGAGGGCAACACTACGGAGTCTGATTTCACCAGTGGGCCGGAGGGCGAGGGGAGCTCCACGGCGGGGACAGGAGCTGACACCAGTGATACGGACTCGTCCTCTGATGGGAGCTCCCTTGTGGTGGCGGGCCCATCTGTGCCCCCCCATCTACAGGTACAGCCGCCACCCCCCCTTCCAGCACCGCCCTCCCAGCAGCCCCTCAGCCTTTGTCCCGTGCCCGCTCACCCAGGAGGGTGGGCATCTCCTTCGCCCCAGGCACCTCAGGCCCTGCACCAGTCACCCCTGCTGTCCTCAGTGAGAAGGCCATTGACCTTCTCCATTGTTGGGCAGTCTACCATTTTGAATGCCATCCAGGGTGTAGAAAGGCAGTTGCAACAAACCAATGCATTCCTGGAGGGCATTCATTCTGGTCAGGCAGCCCTTCAGCGAGATTTTCAGACTCTGGCCTCAGCACTGATGGCAGCCATTGTCCCTTTCTCTAGCCTCCCCACTCCAACTTCCTCCACCCAGACCCACATCCCTGTACCTCAGCCTACCCCAAGCACACCATCAGACCAGCATGCACACACCCCAACACACAAAGGAAACTCAGGCAAACATAAGCACCACACATCCCACAGGCACTCACGCAAACATAACACACATACAGACATAGCAACATCCACTGCCTCCACTGTGTCCCCCTCCTCCTCGTCTCCCTCCTCCCTCCCAGTCTCGTCTCCACCCACACCTGCATGCACTACATCTACAGCCACTACTTCACCAGCACACACACCACCACACCCCACTCACGTGCAGTCACCACCCCCACTACCATTCACACATCCCCTGTGTCCTCTCCCAGTGTGTCTGTGACGCCACCTCCCAAGGTACACAAACGCAGGCACACACACACCCACCCAACAGCCATCCACCTCACGACAGCCTCCAGCGCATGCACCTTCACCCAAAGTCAACAAACGTACACCTCCTCCAACCACCTCTTCCTCCACTCCTAAACCCCCTCCAGCTACCCGTCCCAGGGTTCCCAAGAACCTTTTCCTGTCCACCCTTGACCTCTTTCCCTCACCTCCCCCACCCTGTCAGTCTCCTAGGGCACGACTCTCCAGGTCCCAACCTAGCACCTCAGCCACGACATCGGCGGGATCAGTGGTGCCAGTAGTCACCGGATTCTGGAGTGCGCCAGGCAGCAGGGCAGCCAGTGTGGGAAGGAGCCACAGCACGGACAGTCCCCCACCTGTCAAGCATCAAAAGTTGGCCAGTGCCCGGCAGGAGAGGTGGAAGACACCAGCCACCAAAGCCGCTCCCAGGGGTACAGGTGGGAGTGTGGAGTCAGCTGCGACACCTTCCAAGGTGGGGAAGGAGCACAAGAAACCCGGCAAGTCTGGGAAGATCGGCACGGCGGAGAAGACCGCAATCAGCCACGCTGCCCAGGAGGCGACCACCATCAGCCCCGCTGCCCAGGAGGCCACAATTGATTGGACGATCCACTGAATCCGCAAGGTGAAGGTCCTACCTGAACCTGCTATCAGAAGGGTAAGAGACAACCTCGGGGACCTTAGTCTCAGCATTTGGTGTATGTCAAACTAGGAAAAAGCGTGACCCTCTGAAGTCACCTTTTTGAATAGTCAGCATGCAAGGAAGGGTTGTTTGAATTAGTTTTGTCGCTTGGACCACTGGGCGGGACACAGATGGTATGCATAGGGCCTGGGTGTGATATATGGCCGGCACCTCAATTTTGAGAGGTGTCTATCGTTTGGACTGCTGGGCATGTAAACAGATGGAATGCATAGACCCTATGTGTGATATAGGGCTGGCACCTCAATAAGTGAGAGGTGTCCTTCGCTTGGACTCCTGGGTATGACACAGATGGTATCCTCGTCCCCTGGGTGTGATACAGGGTTGAAACCTCACCGCTTGGACTGCTGGGTGTGACACAGATGGTACGCATGGGCTCTGGGTAAAATATACGGCCAGACCCTCAATCATATTTTCTAGTTTAAAAGGGTTTTCTCAGAGCTATCGGTTTCTTAACACTGTTGGTATCTGAAATAAGTGAGAGGTGTTGTTTGTTTGGACCTTTAGGTGTGACACAGATGGTATGCATGACCCCTGGGTGTGATATAGGGTAGGATTTGGATGTTAGGTAAAAAGATTAGGATCTAGGAAATTAGGAGTAGCTTTTGTTTGGCCAAGAAGGGCCTGTGGTGGTTGAGTTATTCCATTTTCCGGATAAATTATTATCTCTGTCCCGGAGCTGACATTGTCAGATTATCAGGCTCACTTAATCATGCGTACCTCTCAGGGCTTCCCCTGGTCATAGGATAGCACATGCTAGGAGCGGGCTAAGGTATTTGAACAAAGTCATCATTTTTTCTTTGTCAGTTTTTCTTTATTATGGTTTAAAAAAATGGATTTATTTTTGATATTGTGGCGCTGGTAAATTAATGCAACTGTGTTTTGTCTTGAGTATTGTGTTTTGTCAATGACCAAATGCTATATGAAGGTGTTACTATTTCTCACAATTGATATTTAATACCAAAGTAAAGTTTGCTATTTGACACCAAAATTTCATGACGTTTGAATTAATAATTGCACTTTCTTCCAGGTTGTGACCCTTCATATTCATTGCTATTTGTGTTTGTGAAATGTTCATTTTGATACATCTGTAAATAAGGCTGAGTTCATAGTAAAGTAGTAAAGAAGTTAGAACTAACAATCCCTGTGCATTTATTTCACTGTGACCAGAGTGTAAATTAAGATTCCCTAAAACCAGAGAAGCCAGAAGTGTATCTGTCCCTTAAGCACTGCCCACCTTATCATGGAGTCATCACTAAAACACATGCATGCCAGGTACCCCACACAGGTTAAAAAACGTAACAAGTTCGGCTGGCCAAAGGAGGGAACCTTTGACACTAAAATAACCAAACACATGAGGACATACATACGGACCAAATACATAGAGCAAAAGAAGGGCAACAGAGAAGCACTTTTGGAACTATGAGCCATCTTCGAGGAGGCCCAGACCAATAATCCTATTCCACAATCAACAAGTAAGTTGTCTGCATCTCCCCGCCATATGCAGGACTGGAGGTGCTCTCCCCGATGCCTGCTAGTCAGGCATTAGTTTACATCAATCTGCTGGTTGAGGGAGCCGGAGGGTCCCCTACCGAACAACAAACTGTTATGTCCAGGGATGACAGACTAACAGGCCAACAGGCCCAAGCAATCCTAGCACCACTCCAGTCCAGTGCTAGAGCGCCTTACAGTTCGACCCCCTGAGATCGCCTCGCATCCATCACGTTCTGCCAATCGAGCCTCAGTGGAACAGAAAAAATGCACTCCCACTAGTTCCTGTGAACACTTTTGTGACATGGAGATTCATAGCTATTTTAGATTGTGACACAACTAGTGGGGGTGAGGAAAGGGGTTCTAGTCCTCCAGGATCAATTGAGGAGGAAGGAGCAACAGGGGTTGCTCAGGCAGTCGAATAAACAACAGAAATTGAGTTTGAGGGCAAGTTCCGACCAAAATGAACAGCATGTAGCTCAGAACAAGGAGACAACCTAGGTAGGATTGAAATAAAAGGTGGAAACTAAAGAGGGAGAGAGAAAGAGCTTGCACACTAGAAGTACAATGAGAAAGTAGAGAGGCGCACCCTCCACCTGAGGATAGCAGGGGTGGATACAGAGCACCTCTCGGGGAAGAGTCTGAGGCTGAACTAAGTAGAGGCTTTTGGCTTGCATGAGAGCCTCACAAGATCATCAACCTAGGAGAGGGGCTGACTACTAATTAAGAGACCAAGGTAACTTGGTGCAAACTCAATTTAGGTGCAGGAGAACCAAGATGGCACCTTTGCATGCTCAGAAGGAGAGCAGTGACGAAGATGTCTGTTGCTCCTCCCGAACTCGCAGGACATACAAACTAACCCCAAGAGAGGTAGTGGCTCGAGAGGAATGCGAGATCTTTGAGTGACCATTTCATCACCTGCTAATCTGCTGGACCAAGGGTAGAGCCTAGTATGACAGACCCTGGTCAGAGGAGGGATCCTTCGAACCAGAGGACATGGCCGTTGCGGAACACTGTATCCAGCGTGTAGGGGGAAATCCCAAGTGGAACTTCTCATACATGCAGGATTGTCTAAGTAGATGGTAGCGCAGTGTTAAGGAGAAACCAGTGGAGCTACCGAGAGCCAAAATATGCCCGCTACTGCAGAAGGGCATGTCAGGGACCATCTATGTGCCATGGGCTGAGGTGGATAAAAAAGGGCTAAGAACCAAATTGTCACCATTGTTGGGTGGGGCAGGGAAATAGATCTCATGCTTTGAGAAGAACACCGTGGGAATAAACCTAGCGATAGGTGATGTCAAAAGCCTGGTAAAGCAGTCTTATCGGAGAGCAGACTAACACAGTGTTTGCCCTGCCTTGCATCCCAGCAATCGCAATGACAAACAGCAAGCATGACGGAGCCACATTCAGTTTGTACAGGCACCAAATATGGGTGGCCCTGAGCGAAATGTTCCCTGACAGCCCAGATGTAGGAGGGTTAATGGCAGGAACTATGAAAACTGGGGAGACCATAGCCGATTTTTGGATAGAATGATGGAACGATGGTGACAAAAGACAGGACAGCTATGGACCAATATGACCCCCAGGTCGTATTCTTTTGCAATGTCCTCAAGAAGCGGCTGCCCACCAAAGTACAAAGCAGATTGGACAGCGTAGTGGGACTAGACACCAAACCCTGGCAGGAGATAAAAGCTCACATATTACACTATCAATAAAAAAGAAACAAGAAAGGGAAAAGCAGGAGTAAGCCCAGAAAGACACTGCTAAGTTGGCCCAACACAAATTTAAAAAGACTGCCCTCGAGGGAGCTGCATTGGCTGCGAGCATCTAAACTGCATCAGTTCTGAAGGGATCTCCACAGATGCACCACAGACAGTTTCACCCTCGCTAAAATGGCATAAACCATAGACGTTGGCAGCAGCCAGACCTTATAGAATGTTACTATTGCCACAGAATGGCCCACATGGCTGACAGATGCCGGCTCAAGGCATATCATGAACAGAGGTCGATGAGACTGGGCCACTCCCCACAACATATCCACCCACAAAACCAAGCCCAGGGAAACCAGAATGCACCTTACACTTAGCTGCAGAGTAGTCAGTCCACTGCCTCACCACTGTAACAGGGGTCAGGTTGTTGGACAAACTCGTGGCAACAGGAACCACAGACAGGGACCCAGCTCAACAAGGATAGGGGCCATAACCACAGAACAGAGGTTTGGGGAAGCAATGCCTTCACACAAATCCAGAACCCAACTGTGCAGTAAGTTCAAATGCCCAATGCGGAGCATCCATTTCATGCACACCTCAAAATTTGCTGTACAAAAACTCAAAAGAAGGACACACAATACAACATTAGGAGCTCAGGGCTACTCCATGTGTTCTGGTGATCTGGTATCCTCACTAAAGTCCACCATTCAAGGTACCTACAGGAGCATAAGCCCCACTCTGCTGCTGATACCCCAGAGTACAGCTAGCTGGCCGCAACCCAGGAGAAGGGCAGACTGACGAGGGGGGCATGGCAGTTCCCAGACCAGTGCTTAAAAGCAGGCATCCAGGTCACTCACACCCACAAGTCAACTGGCATGGGTTCCAATGACCAAATCAAAAGATCCCCTATTCTCTGGCACCCAGCCTGAGACCAAAATTCCTTCATTGTGTGTGGTCCCAACAGTGCACCCAGAAAGCTAAATGGGGTCGAGCAAAATAGAGGCACCCTTTTAGTTCCAAAACGAAGCTGTCCTCCAGCGCTGGGAGCCAGGGTTTCTGTATGCTTGGCATAGTGAAGACGTCACAACCTCCACAGCACACGCACAAGGTCCAACAGATTGCGAAGCATCACATGATGCTGAGTCAGCAGAGGGAGGTTCACCAGAGCAACCAGCCGTCTCAGTCAATTACCATCATTTGGGCAAAATTGGATGACTTCTTGGCCTTGTACCGGTCTCTCGATTCAGCAACATTTTGCCCTCTTCTTTTCCTCAAAGTTTTCCAAATAACCTAAGCCTGCTTGGTGGGTAATGTCCCTCAGAAATAACAAAAGAAGCTTATCTCCATTTAGAAGTCCCTGGCCACATCTGGGTACCGCAGGTCCAAATATCCTGGGAAAGTTATGGTCCAAGGGAGAGGAGGGTGCCAGGGGAAAGGGAGTCAGAAAAGATTAATTGCAGCTCTGAGCAGAATAGATGGCAGAGATGTGCTCACCCCATATCAGACCTAGCAATTAGCCAGCACACAAGACCTTCAGCACACCTTCTGGAGGAAGCAAAAATCCCAAATCTTAGACACCGCAATATCAGAGGCACATGGGAACCACAGAGCAACTCTCCGCTTCCCTCCGGTTCACGACTGGTGAAGATAACAGATCATGAAAATATTTAGGTAAGCACCCAAAAAACAATAAAAAGAAGCCCAAAGCTAGCCCAAAAGAAACCTCTAGAAAAAGTGCATAGTCACTGGCGCCACTAGGAGGGTCACATTGCACGCCACAAGCTGGGATTAGAGGGATATACATGTAAACTTAGGGCACGTTGTGATCCCCAAACAATGTTCAGTTGTGATATGTCTCCCCTTATACATCGCACCATGCTCGTGTAGGTAGAAAGACACCGCTCGCACCAACGACACGCCCATGCACACACTACGATACTGGAGCGCTGGCATCACCCAGAGTGCTAGTTAACTAAAATCCCCCACATGCTTATGAGATCACCCCATAAAAATGCTTTACCACCATGCCCCCTGTCAGTCACTGAGAGGGGGAAGGACCAACAACATGAAAATGATGTGTCCATGTAAAATAACCCACTTTTTTACCCATTGTTTCAAAATAGATCCCCTGAGCGGGTCCAACCTCCGGTGCCTCACAAAAAAATGCCAAATTAAGTATGGAAGAAATACACCCTAAAAGAAAGGCACAGGAACCTCTGAAAAAATGATTGGCAACAACACATGCAAGAATGCAATGCTTTCTAAAATAACAAACCAAACCTACATACACTCTGAAATTGAGTATCCAAGTGCACCACCTTTGCAGCAGACCATCACTTTTTCAGTGGCCACATTAATATTCCCAGCAGGATCAAGAACTATGAACTGTTAAAACTAAGAACTCCCATCACCAGAGACCTACAGACATCTCCCCTAGATACAACTCAGGATCTGCAATGCTTTATAAGTTATGTATTGAAGCACATTTGTGTACCCTCTGTTTACTATAGGTACTGCTGCATGCATTCATTGCCAAAGAGCTGCCTGGTCTAATGGAGTCCATCCAGAAATTGTCACAGTGCTTACGTAGGGACCTCCACCATGTCACCAATTATTACAGTGTACCCAATGCTAGCATTCCACACAGCGCTCTCTTACATAACATATGGTATCAGCGCATGACTGCAATGGACTCCAAAACATCAGATGGGTCATGTTACTTCTGTTCACTCATACCACATGCAGTAGGCACAGACAGGCTTTACTTGTCCTAAGGGGTAGCCCCTGAAAAAGCAAAACACCTTTTTTGCCTGTACCTATGTAGGATTAGGGTCGAGATACAACCCAACAGGGTAGAACCCTATAGAGTAGTAGTAAATCGGACCCAAAACAAGACCAATCCCACAGCATTGCACCTTTTCACTGAGCCTAGCGATATTCAAACTGTGCTAGATAGGATGTGCAGGAGGGGCACCATAAGGGAGGATTCTATTTGGCACCCAGACTTTCCAGAAAAGAGATTCTTAGAGGTAGCAAAATCACCGAACTGAGAGCCATTCGCCTCATGATGTTGCAACATTGATATGTGTTGGACTTAGTGATTGCAATGGAGGGAGGGGTGTGCACCAAGATCGGTGCCTCAAACTGTATGTTTATACCAGACAATGACAAAGACAATGGGACTCTCTCTCCTGCCATTCAAGCGTTGCACAGTTTACACAGAGAAAACAGTGAGGAGGGAGGTGCCCCGGAGAAGGAGTGGTTCACAATCTGGTTCTCCTGGCACTCCCTGTGGCTGAACGGTCTTTGCATGTCATTGTGGCCCATTTTCATATTATTATTGTTTGTATGTGGTTTCCTGCAAGCAGGGATTTGCTGTAAAAATGCAGTTCTCAAATTGGGCAGAATGCAAGTAACTAGGAAGTAGAAATAGGCAAGACTGAAAAACAACAAGCTTCAGTAATATGACTGACATGAAGTATGAGTTAAGTAGCCTAGAGGGAAATTCAACTACAGGGGGGAATGTCAATGTCAATGTGCACCATGATACGTTCACCAATACAAACAGAATTGCATCATTATTGTTGATTTCACCCGCTGTGAATTCTCCATTCTCTGGGTAGCATGGCCTCTGCTCCTTCGTCACCATACACACCCTGATCCTGGTCATTCCCGGAGAAGATCTGTCAGAGTTGTACCAACACCCACTAAAGAAGAAGACGACTCTGTTGCACCAGGCTCGAGAAAAAAGAACTGGTGATTATTTTGGCTGTGCTTAGTACAGGAACATTCCAGAAGAATTCAGAAAGTTCTCTGATGTGCAAATACCAGCGGGAGGGTCCATACCCTTCTTCACTGTTCAGACAAATGCGAACGCTTGCAGGTTACAAATTATCAGGCAGGAAATGCTCAAGATGATGAACAGCACTGAGCTCTGCCTTAATTCAATCAAGGAAAAACTGAGAGCCATTCGCCTCATGATGTTGCAACATTGATATGTGTTGGACTTTGTGATTGCAATGGTGGGAGGGGTGTGCACCAAGATCGGTGCCTCAAACTGCATGTTTATACCAGACAATGACAAAGACAATGGGACTCTCTCTCCTGCCATTCAAGCGTTGCACAGTTTACACAGAGAAAAAAGTGAGGAGGGAGGTGCCCCTGAGGAGTGGTTCACAAACTGGTTCTCCTGGCACTCCCTGTGGCTGAACGGTCTTTGCATGTCATTGTGGCCCCTTTTCATATTATTATTGTTTGTATGTGGTTTCCTGCAAGCAGGGATTTCCTGCTGTAAAAAAGCAGTTCTCAAATTGGGCAGAATGCAAGTAACTAGGAAGTAGAAATAGGCAAGACTGAAAAACAACAAGCTTCAGTAATATGACTGACATGAAGTATGAGTTAAGTAGCCTAGATGGAAATTCAACTACAGGGGAGAATGTTAATGTCAATTTGCACCATGATACGTTCACAAATACAAACAAAATTGCATCATTATTGTTGATTTCACACGCTGTGAATTCTCCATTGACCTCAACATAAAAATAAGTGGTAAGTCAGGCTCTGAGAAATAGGCCTGAGGTTACTGATTGAACAGGATACTCAGATGAATTCCACATATAGGAGCAGCGACACCACAATGGTCCCAGGATATTGGCCCCAATAAAGCACATATGGCAGGAGGGGTGCGCACGTTCCCAAAAAAACAAAAAGTCAGATGCCACATGTAGTTAGGAACACTCAGTCAACCAGAACACAAAATGTACAGGAACATGCACCAGCCATGCGCCTCTCAGGCCGGACATCTGGACACGCTGCCTACTAGCCTTCATTGTGTTCACGCAAGGTTGAGGCCCTCCTGCATTTGTTATCAGGGACCTTATTTATGACTCCAAGACAACTGCTCACATTCTTTACCCAAATAGGAATGTTGTAATTGTTCATGGTACTCAGAGAAATGTATAAAACACTATGCAGATCAATTGAACATTGAGACAGTCCTCAGACCCCGTCTCACTAACTGTTCTCCTGGCCATAATGTTTAATTAAACAAACTGTTCCTGTTTTGCCAAATGCTTCTTCTCTTTTTTTTTCAATGTAAATTCACATTTGAGCAATACCGACAACTTCAGTAACCCCACCATGACTAACAGGGTCAGGGAGGCTGGGTTGCTATTTGATATGGGGTCAGACCACCATGCCAAGGACAGTGCAGCCATAAAGGCTAACACCCACCAGAGGCCACTGACAGCTGTCAGTGCCTAGAACCACATCTTTAGCTCTTCACTGAGAGGTGAAGGGTATAACTTACAGGCTTCTTTGGGTTCAGTGGGCCTGTCTGCTGCTTTAGAGTAGGGGGTTATTACATCCAGTAGTAAACACCCTTCCGCCACTCTCTCTTCTCTAAGCTGAGGAGCCACCATTTCATGCTTAACAGTTGCCTGACTAGTCAGGACTTCTTGTGGGTCAGGTTGGGCTTCACTAGTGCCAACGTTGGAGTTCTCCCATACTGTAGCAGAATCTCCTTGGCCCTTGGCTCACTGGAATTTTGGCTGAAAGTTGCCCACCTTTCCTACAATTGCTCATTTTTATTTTCTTCGCGGGCCTACTTGCACTAACTGCAGGATTAGCAACTCCAGAACCCTTGGGAGAGGACTAGCACTGGATCAGTTCCTCTTTTGGGCTCTGACCAACCTTTGGGAGGTCATTCCCAAGGAGACAATCAAGGGGGAGATCTGTACTGACGACCACCCTTCTCCAACTAAGAGACACAGCTATTTCTAGGGGCACGTAAGTCACAGGCCTATCAGTAACCTCCCCTAGAATAGCCCTTATTCTTCTAGTCTCATCTGGGATACACTGGTTTGAGAGTACTAGCCTGTCATGCACAATTGGGTGACTGGCACAGGTATATCTCATGGCAGTAGTTGGAATTCCAATCACCAGTAGGTTGTGTAAGGGATTTGCTTCTCTCTGGAATCTCCAACTCACCTTTGGGTCCCACTTTCCAATTAAAGGCTATGAGAAACTCCTCATCTGAGGAGTGCCCCTCTTACGATACACTGGCAACCACTGGGGACACACTATTTGGTTTGTTTTTAGGACAGGACGTGTCTTTGGATCAGTGTCCTCTCTGCTTACAGTCAAAGCACCAAGCCTTTGTGGCATCCCAAGTATTTACCTTGGTACCCACTTTTGTTTTGGGAGGTGTCTTTGGGCTCACCCTCCTGAACAGATTTCTGGGAGCCTACAGAGGACTCATTTTCTTTATTTTTAGAGTTGTCCACCTTCTTCGCGGTTGGGGGCTTCCCTGACTGTTTATTTGGGTCACCCCCTCCATCACTTTTTTTGGACACTAGTTTCACCCAATGATTTGCCTTCCTCCCCAACTCTCTGGGAGAGACTGGCCCCAGGTCCACCAGATATTGATGCACCTTTTCAGAAATGCAGTTACTTAGTAGATGTTCCTTCATAATCAAAATATAAAGCCCATCATAGTTGTGCATGTGACCTCCCTTTAGCCAACCACCTAATGTTTATACTGAAAAGTCTACAACATCAACCCAGGATTAATTCGGGGTTTTCTGAGTCTCCCTGAACCTCATTCTATATTCCTCTGTGGTGAGTACAAAGCCCTCAATCAGGGTTCCCTTCATGAGGTCATAGGACTCTATCCCTGCACTTGCCTGAAAACAGCTCCCAGAGTAAAAGAGCCCCAATACTTTTTGTTGAGTTTCTACGAGCCCTCTCATAGGCTGAGAATCTTCTGATAAGATCATCACCTTCCTCATATTTGGGTACACTCTCTTTGGGGATTTTAGGGTCAAAAGCTACTTCTTTCTCCCTATTTGAAATTTTGCTGGCACAAGAGATAGGTTCTAGGCTCATCTCAACCTTTTCTTTTTCTATAGCTGAGAGTTTATCTTCTAATTCTATCCTTTTAGCTAGTTTTTGAAGTTCAGGATCCTCCTCAACTACATCTGGGGTACTGTCAGAAGTGTTCCCAGTAGTGATGCTATCTGTGGGATTGCTGGTAGAATCATCTTCCCCCTTTGCATCCTCTTCCCCAGTGGGGGATTCTTTTTCTGCCGAGGCCCTGTCATTTTCTGCTAGCAACTGCTGCAGATAGGCTTTTGTGGGTTTAGGACCCATAGTAAGTTTCCATGCTTTGCAGGGGGCCTTACGTTGGGCCAACTTAAAGGTTTGGTAGGGGCCCAGGCTGAGCTCCTGGAAGGGAACTGTTGCCTCAGACATGGTTTTTAGAGTGGCTGGAACATTTTTAGTAAGTTAGAAAAAAATCAACCAAACTATGGCGGTGATTCTAACCGCGGCGGGCGGCGGCGGTCGCCGCCCGCCATGCGGTTACCGCCAAATGACCGCACCGCGGTCACAAGACCGCGGCGGCCATTCTGGCTTTCCCGCTGTGCTGGCGGGCGACCGCCAAAAGGCCACCCGCCAGCACAGCGGGAAAGACCCAGCAACGATGAAGCCGGCTCCGAATGGAGCCGGCGGAGTTGCTGGAGTGCGACGGGTGCAGTAGCACCCGTCGCGAATTTCAGTGTCTGCTAGGCAGACACTGAAATTCTTTTTGGGGCCCTCTTACGGGGGCCCCTGCAGTGCCCATGCCATTGGCATGGGCACTGCAGGGGCCCCCAGGGGCCCCACGGCACCCCCTACTGCCATCCTGTTCCTGGCGGGAGACCCGCCAGGAACAGGATGGCGGTAGGGGGTGTCAGAATCCCCATGGCGGCGGAGCGCACTCCGCCGCCATGGAGGATTCTGTAGGGCAGCGGAAAACCGGCGGGAGACCGCCGGTTTTCCTAGTCTGACCGCGGCCGAACCGCTGCGGTCAGAATGCCCTGCGGGGCACCGCCGGTCTGTCGGCGGTGCTCCCGCCGACCCTGGCCCCGGCGGTCTGAGACCGCCGGGGTCAGAATGACCCCCTATATTTTTAAAGGCCTAACTATCTAGGATACTTTTTTACATTTCTAAGTAACAGGGGGACTTATCTGAGGACCTAACAGGACAAATTAGAAAGGAGGGAAAATTGAAAATAAAGTTGGTAACTAAAGTCAAATGTGTATTCTTTAGTGAAATCCCAACACTGAGAGAGTGGTACAGAACATGCAGTCTTCTATCCCACCTCTTTTCCACCAATGTAGGAAGTGGCTCTTTATATAGGGGACCAACATGAGGTACACTGTGCAAAGAGTCCAAGCAAACCCCAGCGGTATCACAGAGGCACAAATTACATCCCAATGCTCTCCTTTGTGGTAGGGTGGGCAATAGTTAGCCATATCAGAGGGGTATGGTGCTAAGCATGTAAGGTACACACTGATACAGTAAGTGAGACACGCACTCAAAAATGAATTCCAATATCAATTCATAAAAATAACACATACTTTCATGTAAACTTTGGTACCAAGAGCACCGGAATCAGGTGAGTACTTTTTGAGATAGGAATTTTTACAGTTTTTAAAAGTTGACAATGCAACTTTTGGGTCCGGTAATGTTATCCTATGGGGGAAAAACATGTACTGCATTCAGGCACTTCACAGTGACTTAGAGGACTTTTCTCCAGGACTTAAGATGAGCATGGGACAGGGCCCGAGATCGAAGGACTGACCAACAGGTCTCCTCAGGAGGTTCTGGAGTTTGGGTGCAGATGTTTGTTATGGCGTCAGGTGTCCCATTCGTTCAATGGGAAACAATCTGGTCAGGAAGTTGCTACATGTTGGGACTGGAAGGTCAGTCTTGGGCTGTGGTATTAAGGTGCAGTGGTGTCTTTCGGTGTCAGGTCGGCTGCTGGAGTTACTTACGGTTGGAGGGGGGCCCACAGAAACAGGCTGCAGCTGTGGACTGGGGGTGCAGTCCGACCAAGCCAACAAGTGGGCTCAGGTCTCCAGAGGCTGGGAGTTGTGGGGACACCCTTGGTCCTCTTCTCCTCAGTCTGGGGAGAACGGGTGCAGAGGTGTCCTGAGGTGTCAGGTCTTTGGCTCTGGGTCACTTGCAGTTGCAGGGGGGTATGCAGTACGAGACTGCAGACTGCAGATGTTGTTGGGAAGTCCACAGTGAGTGAACTCAAGGTGGGCTTCATCTATAGAGGGCCTGGGGACCACGTTGATACCATTGTCCCACCTCAGCTCGAGCTGGGCAGCTTGGGTGCAGTGGTGATATTCGGCATTGTGTTTTGGCGGTCCAGGTCCTCACAGTTTTTTTCTTGGGTTGCCTGCAGATGCAAGGAAGCAGCTCCTCTGCTCCAAGAGAGTTCTTCTTGGCAATTTCTGAAGCACTGGCAGCTCTCCTGGTTTCTTGGAGGTTGCAGCAACAGGACATGTCAGTTGCTCCTCTAGGGTCAGGTGCAGGGGGCAGCCTAGCAGGGTTGGCACTAAGGCCCATATTTATACTTTTTTAGCACCACATGTGCGCCGCTTTTTGACACAAAAACGGCACAAATAAGTTTGTGCTGTTTATGAGTAAAAAAATGACGCAAATGTGGTGCTAAAAAAGTATAAATATGGGCCTAAGTCCCTTGTATTCCTCAGTTCTTGGTTCAGCAGGCTTCTTGTCCATTCCTTTTGTGTCCAGTAAAGATCAGGTTTCTTATTTTGAGGAAGGAAGTCTGGCACTGTGGACCTGGTTACCAGGAACCCAGGGCACTTTCAGTCAAAGTTGCATTAAAAACCAGGCCAAAATGTGTGTGTGTTGGGGGGTACTGCAACCAGAACCCAGCTTCCCATACAGGCATATTAGAGATAATTCATTGCATATAAAGCACTCATTGACACATACTTGCACACTTAAGGAAATAATTGTCAAATGGATACTAGTGGCAGAATACTGGTACCAGCACAATGGAGGCAATGCTTGGCATAATGGCAGATAACCTGGCATATGAGATGGTGACAGACATGACAAGACGCCGGCCCATACATAGAAAGTACTTTTTGACATAAGGTTCTCCTATGGTATATGGATGGCATGAATTGCAAAATTCTTGCACTGGCATTTTTTTTATGTCTTTTAGTATAACAGGGGGCACACATGGAATAGGGGGTCAACCATGACAAAATGGTGGCCCAGCACAATGCAGGTAATGTTTGACATATGGGTCACCCATACCACATTTTGAAAATCGGGGTAAAATGTTAAAATTAGGTTTTATTGACTTGGCACACTATGTAAAGATTTGAATATTTAATGAGGGCCCTTTCAGCGCCAATAGCATATTAGCAAATGTATGTGGAAATTGTGATTCAAAATGCATGATTTTGATCATTCTTTTCAAATTTTTTGTAGGGGGTAGAAGCCCCTAGAAGAGGTCTGTCTCACTCGTTTTGCTTGCTTGTTATGATTTAGAGCACGATTTATGCCCCAGAACTTTCCTAGATCATGTCAGCACCATACTATAGGTTGTAACTAAAATAGACATTTGTCTTTGTTGTTCTGTTATACTAATGCAGTTTTTATGGTACTTCAGCGATATCGTGTTGTGATGTTTGGATCATGTGACATTCCTTCCTGGAAAAAATCCAGGTCATTGATCATATGATGTCACTTAGTGTAATGTCATTAAGGGCATACGGTATGTGATGTCACTTCTGCTGCCCCTGTCATTTTGTTGTATCAATGTCCATGGTCTGCAGGCCCACTAGTAGCATTTCATTTACAACTCCTGGGTAGCTGTAGTACCACAATACCAGGCACTTACAAGTAAATTAAATGTGCTAATCAGGAGTAAGCCAATTTCACAATAGTTAAAGAGGAGCACAAGCATTTTAGCACTGTTATCGGTAGTAAAGTATGCAGAGTTTTAAAGACCAACAAAATGGGTTCAGTCATCGTATTTTTCCTATGGTATTTAGGACCATTTTGTCTGCAGACCTGCACACAGAAGAGGCGCCTAAATAACTCAATAAAGTTTTAGCGGGACCCTGCATAGCAGCCTATTGGGGCTAGTGGCAGCTTCCATCTTATGCTGGGTGGGGGGGCAGAGATAGTATACATACACAGTGAAACATATGGAACTATGGGATTAGCATGCAGTCACGTTCACTTCAACACGACGCAAACGTACTGAGGATCACCCTGTAGTGGGGTGTTTCGTTTGAGGGAAAACTGACAACGCATTCTTCACTATATGGGGCGCTCCTTGATGATGTATTGTTCGAAGGCTAACCTTTGCAGGACAAGCTGCAATAAGTGGACAATTTCCAACTTGAAGTGGTGTGCTTGCTTAGTTATGCTCGCATAATAGAACCATGCCTCCCAAGGCACAATCCTCCGATTTCGGGAATATAATTCCAAGCCAATGCAAGCTGCTAATTGTATTCTGATTAAGTGATTTAGGACTGGATTTCGCAGAATGCATTAGGTTATTAACTGAAAGAAAAGCACAGGGCAATAGCCTTGTTCCTCAAGTAGCAATCGACCATTGGGTAACACTAATGTAAAGTTACCAGATGACTCCAAGTCTCCGATAGTGTTGTGCTACTGTCCTGAACTTTTGTTTAGCAACCTCGTGCATTCAGTAATCCTAGATCATTTCAGTTTAACTGTTTGAGCTCCATCGCCTGAAAACAATGATTTGTAAAAGAAAAGTGCAGGACTAAAGCCTTGCATCCTTGGTGAGATAGAGTCATCTGCCAGACTTTGTCGATTTTACTCACTAAACACATGACTATGGGGGTCATTCTGACCCTGGCGGCCGGTGGCCGCCAGGGCCACCGACCACGGGAGCACCGCCAACAGGCTGGCGGTGCTCCCACGAGCATTCTGACCGCGGCGGTTCAGCCGCGGTCAGAAGCGGCAAGTCGGCGGGCTCCCGCCGACTTACCGCTGCTCGGTGGAATCCTTCATGGCGGTGGAGCGCGCTCGCCGCCATGAGGATTCTGACAGCCCCTACCGCCATCCTGTTCATGGCGGGAAACCCGCCATGAACAGGATGGCGGTAGGGGGTGCCGCGGGGCCCCTGGGGGCCCCTGCCGTGCCCATGCCAATGGCATGGGCACGGCAGGGGCCCCCGTAAGAGGGCCCCGCAAAGTATTTCAGTGTCTGCCTTGCAGACACTGAAATACGCGACGGGTGCAACTGCACCCGTCGCACCCCTGCAACTACGCCGGCTCAATTCTGAGCCGGCGTCCTCGTTGCAGGGGCATTTCCTCTGGGCCGGCAGGCGCTCTTTTGGAGAGCGCCCGCCGGCCCAGAGGAAATGTCTGAATGGCCGCCGCGGTCTTTTGACCGCGGTGCGGTCATTTGGCGGCGGTACTATGGCGGACGGCCTCCGCCGTCCGCCATAGTCAGAATCACCCCCTATATGTCTCAAATAAGGCCTTAGGCAGGACACAATCTCATTATTTCTACTGAAGGAGTCAACCATCATTTATCTACGTGTTTTCCTTATTCATAGACATATAACCTCCCATAAAAACAGCATCCTATCTGACTCTGCGTCTTGTCTGAGGATGTTGTTTGTTTTGTACGATCATACATGTTGACCCACCCAACTTTTCACTTTCTCTTCATCTTCCATTCTTTTATTTACTTCCTGTCATAGCGAGATCCTGCATTATGAATCAGAGGCATAGCACTGCACATGAAAGGCCCCTTCTGCTTTATCTGAGTGACTTCTCATGCATATCTGTTCTTTGATCAAACATCACGAACTCCATCACATTTGGAAAGGGTGTGCTCAGAGAACATTTAAGGTAAACAATATTTTTAAAGGTAATGTTAGGGGGAAGCTACATCCTCTGGCAGTGTTCACTTATAAGAAGCATCTGCTCTTAGATGTGACTGTATTTACTTGTATTCCTTTTGCTGTGTGCACAACTCATTTATAACGTATTTGTCTTAGTTCAGGTAAAAAAGACAGCTGTGCTTGATCTCAATGACAGGTTAAAAGTAAAAGTCAAAAATGACGTGGGCCGTATTCACAAACCTTTTTATACGCCTTAGATGCACGAAAAAAACCAAATTTGATAGTTAATTTCGCACCCAGCTTTACGTAATCTGCTTTTGTAGGGTTTGAAAATCGTAGAGTGCACTCACAATAGGGGGAAATTGTCCATGTGTGGATTTTTACTAGTGTATGTTTCCGGTTCTGGGCAGGAAAATAGTGTTTGGGCTGCTGCTCTGCAAGATGAAGTCAACATCCGCAAACACATTAGTTTGGGAGTATTCACAAACAGTTTGCAGCTAGTTTCAGTCTCTGTGAAAGGCAGGAACAAAGACCTTTTCTGTGTGTAAAAGGAAATAGAGCACACCTTTATCTTCTGTGAATGAGGGGAAGGGGTGTCTCAAAAATAATTAATTTCTCTTAAAAATGAAGCTCATGTGCAAATGCCTCCTTTAGCATAATTATTGAGGTGGATTTTCCACACATTGGAAAATCTATTTCAGTAAATGTTTCAGTACAAATAACAAATTTCGAGAGTGATCTTTTCGTTGTCTATTTATTCACACGCCGCTCTGGTAGAAACACACCATTTCTCTTATCAGGATGAAATCTGCAAAGGTTTAAGCATTAACTGCTCAAGAGAGTCGTTAAAATTGAATAATTTATTTTCAATGACCATTATAAAAAACAAAACATATTTAAAACATTTTATAACATACCAACAAGCAATGTGTAGAAATGACCAAAACAAAAATTAAAAAGTACATCACACCCAATGTAAAAAAACAACGTTACACAAAAGGCTAAGTAGTCCAAGTAGTTGTCGCTACGTGTTGATATTAATCAGAAACAGAAACAAACATCAGTTCACACTTAGTCCTTCCGGACAAAGAAAACAAAGAATGATGCCACAATTTCCATGTAAATAAAACTATTATTTATTTGATCATCGCCTGGCACACACAGAGGAACCCAGGGGAGATAACATGGGAGATAATGTGAGATTGACCACCAGTAAATGTGGGGGTGGTAAAGACAATAACACATTTCCTTAGGATAATACAAAGACTAACATATATTTTATATCATACAACACATCGCCTTACGATCATGCAAAGACATACATTTTACATCATGCGTCCTTTTGCCAATAGGGAACATTCGTATTCCTTTTTAGAGTCTAGTGCGCAAAGCGCTCTGTCCCTGGTGTATTCTCTTCATAGGCTTTTAACCACACCCATGTCACGCCTATCACTTTGGTTGATTCGTGGGCTTGCCTTTTAAAATTCACTTGATTTCATTGTGAAAGGCATGCACACGTCATGCCTTTTCCGGTGTTTAGCCCTCCTTGAGCGCACCGGGCAACTACTGATAAACATGTAAGGATCAATGTTTTCCGTGTGGTTTCTGGGCTACTTTTTCATTTTATTTCATAGGCAGCGCGATGTTTCTGGGCATCGAGCGCTTTGCATGACATCGACCCTGTTACATGGATAATTGCACTTTTGCCGGTTACATGGATAATTGCACTTTTGCTGGTTACATGGATAATTGCACTTTTGCCGATATGTTTCACTGCAAGCAAACTTCTGTTTCCTTTTGCATGTCTGCTTTGCGCTGATGGTGGCCGTCAGCTCGCTTATGTGAAAGTGTTTTACTTTTCAGTTTATGTGGCAAGAAAAGTCAGGTTAGCAGTTTAAAACGCTAATAGTTCTAACTCGAGCAAACGTGAGACCCATTGTATTGTAAATGCTTGTTAGGATTTGTTCCCTATCTGAATTGGATTGAACTTTCTGCCCTTTCATCTTTACTTCCAGCGGTTTACTTCAGCTGGAAGGGCCATTCACCAGTCTGTCCATGCTAAAACATTATCCATTTTCTAATGTGGCAATATTCTGAACATGTCTTGAATCACCTTTCCAACCGGCTATCTAGTTACACAAGCAAGTTGGATAGAATCTGTAATCAACCTGATAGGTCTCTCGTCCAAGCGATTCTTCCATGGACAATATAAAGCCATTTTCTGGTATTCAATTGATAAATTAGATGAAAATTCTTTCAAGGGTTGAGACGTGAATTGAAGCCAATAGAGGGCGCTAGGGTCTCGCCTACCTAGATTAGCAAGTTATGTGGATGCTAATTGTCAACAATTACCATCCACATAAACATTTTTTTTAATGAAATAGGGCTTTAAGACCCTGACGAATGCTGCCTTCAGTGTCTGGCTGCCTCTCATACTTGCTGAAATAAGAGTCAGACAGCCAGGCACTCTTGAGAGGGACACATGCGCCAGTGAGCATGTGCCACACAGCATTTTCTTTGTTTTTTAAATCACTAGCAGGCTAAGGACTGACCTTTAGCCAGCCCTGACCTGCAATTTTCAGGGGTCTGGAAAGACCTCCCATTTAAGACGCACAGCAGCGTCATATTTACAAGCAGCCCCGAGTGTGGGGTAGAAGCCCTCTCTTCTTAAGACTGCCTGTTAGTCACTTCAGAGGCTGTAAGCAGCACCCTTTCCCAACTCGTCGCCTGTAATGAGCTGGGAAAAGGTGCTGCCTGCAGCCTCTGAAGTGATTGAAGCCCAGTAGCGGCTGGTGGCACGAAGGGGTGGGGTGAAGCACTTGGGGTGGGGGTCAGCGCATGGAGAGGGGGTTGCAGGGGGCAGTGTGTGGAGCAGGGGACACAGAGTGATAATAAAAAAACATTAATAAACTTACCTGCTGCCTCCATTTTCCGCCACTCCTGCAGCTTTTCGTCTTCTTTGTCCTTCCCCAACCAATCCTGACGCTTCTCTCATGCTGGTACACAGCATGAAAGAAGTGCCGGATTGGCCTGAGCTGGCAGAAATGCCGCTCAGGGAGGGAGTGGGGCACTGTCTTTGGTTTCCACCCGGCTGTGCAACACAGCCGGGTGGAGAGATCTAAGTACGCATGTCAGTTTGGCGGCCAAACTGACATGTACACTTAGAAGCACACCACCACTTCTCCTCCACTTGGTAACTTGGAGGCTGCTGGCCCCACCCTGTGAAAGCGGAAAATAAAGGGATAGTGAAATACTATTATTATCCCTTTATTTTTCTGCTTTCTCCAGCGGGACGATGCTCCTCCACTAGTGGAGGGGCTGCCCCTGTTGAGGCCATGTATCCTACCTCTCTGATGTCGAGTGGTGCACAGTTTTCTGTGCTGAGGGTGCCTCCTGGAATGCGGGCCCCCACCACACCACAGGGGCTGCAGGGGCCTTGCAGTGTTAAAAGCAAACCTTTAATTTTCACCTGAAAGGGAGCCGCAACAGTGTTGGGTCCAACTTGCCGCACATACAACATCTTCTGCCGCTCATTGCAAGGATGGCTAAGTCATGGCAAGGCAAGGTATTTACATTTAGAATAGTTCAGGCTGTTTGTGTTTTAATAGTGAGTTTTAATGATGAGTAGAGACCAAATCAAAAGTGTAGTTCAAAATAAGCACATAATTGACCTCCTATGTCCTTTGAAAGAAGGCTGGGGACCAGCATTTTCTTTTAACCACTAGACAATGTAAGGTTTCCTTTAGAAGAGAGGGGGTGGATTTATGGCCATAATTTCTGACTTTCTAACTGGGTGAAAGGTTAAAGTCCTGGCATCAGCTCAACATCCTGTAATCCTAGGCAAATCACTTCATCTCCCATGCCTAAAAATGAATGTGACCTTGTTTACTGTAACTGGTGCACTTATAAAGTGCTCCAATGCCTTCAGGTTGAGTTCATGCTCTAAAAAACAGCAAAACTAAAAAGAGAAGGTAGGCATTCCGGGCAATCAGTAAGAGTAGAAGGGAAGAACCTGCTCATAGGGCGTCATGGAGAGAGTACCTGTAGACTGTTGGTGCAATGAAAAGGTTGCGGGTGGCTTTCAGAAGAGTGCAGAACAAGAATTGAGCATTCTTGTGGCAGGAGGAGGTGGCAGAAAAAGCTTTTCATTGATGCATATGGAGGTTCTGTGAATTACTATGTATACTTGTCAGCACTGTAAATGCTTTTGTTGTAGGCAGAGACAAAACCAGCCTGGTGTAGAGAGAGGGAAGGGAAGCAGGTGGATGTCTAGTGAGGATGAAGAGAATTTGTTTTTGTTGGGAAGTTATAAAGTCTGTGCTGGAATGTGCTTTTCTTGGTGATTGCTACCTGCTGGAGGGTGAAGAGACAAATTAAACCTGATGAATAATTCCAATGACACCTAGTTGTGAATAAGGGAATTGCTGGTCTTGGATTTTCGATGGTGACATTCACATTTTTTAAAGCCAGTTTGCCTTGTGTGCGTTTTTGTTATTCTTTCTTTCAAGTGGTACATCTTTTCTCAATGACAATTTTTGCTCCTCAGTGATCTGACAGGCAAACTGTTAATTCATAACTGCCACGTTTTCAGACTGCTTATTTGTGGCATTTCCACAGTTTCAGTAAGCTCATGACTGGCACTCTTCTGACATGGGTGACCCTTTTACTGTGTGTGATAAAATTGTAAAGTAATGACTGTCATATTGTACACTGCCTTTTCTCACAAACTGGGACCTCGTAACACAGAAAATACACAAATCATTAGTCCCTGCTGCTTCAATCAAGATTCAAATCTGTTTCTCACTGGTCACACACCAATATCTGCAGTGATTGCTTTAACATTTAATGTAAAATAATGTGTTTCTAACTGACTACTTTAATTCAAATGTATCTTTCATATAAGGTCTGTGCCCTCTTTCATATGTATTGACCTTGCGTACCCCCAAAAAATATATTTTGAAAACACTTGTTTTATATTAAACAAATACTCTCATTACAGTTTTTGTGGCAACCTGTCCGACTGTGTGCAATACAATATTAGCTTGCATATTAACAGAACCTTCTCAACCACAGGATGTGGCCTTACAGCAGTATAAACATACAAGTAACCATTTCACAGTGCACCAGCCAAGATTCAATTCCGTGTCTCTGGTCACAGTTGCTTTCTTAAATTTGCCTTAAAATGTTTGCTACTCTTTTCTTCAACATTTTCTCTGGGGGAACATCCTAAACCCCCCTTATGTCTGTGGGGACGCAACACTCATCCACAACTTTTACACCTCACCACTTTGAAATGTCACTGGCCACCACTGGAGAACTGTACCCTATTGTCCGTAATTAATATATCTGGAATCCCTTCTGAAGCAAAGGCATCTTTTGAGGAATTAATGTATTCATCCGCTGTGCAATAATTTGCCATTTCGGTCACAATTCAATGTGATTGATGAGAGATTAGTGCAAACAAGAATCATTTTGCAACCTTTTTTTTTATTAATTGGGCCTATAATATCTAATGCTAACTTGTTCCATGGGTTTGCACAAAAACATAAACAGGGGAACGTGGTACACAGCTGTTAATTTTTGTTTTATCACTGCAAGCACAACTGCTGCAATCCTTCACTTTTAGCTCTACTTTTGTGTTCATTTTGGGGAACCAATGTTTGCACCTCAATCTGGATTTAGCTAGACTTCTACCCAAATGGTCTGTGCTCAGTTTCCACTAACTTAACCTGTAGGGCTACTGGGTGTATTACCTTATCATTCCTAAATACTAATGCCCTCATTATGACATTGGCGGTAAACCCCAACTTACCACCATGCTGAATGCAGTCATCATACCGCCACTGCGGTGGATCTCCGTTCACCATAATATGACACACACACACCAATCCGTTACTATTCAGCCACACACACAAGTCCGCCACACCAAAGGTCAGTGATAAACTGGTGGTATCCAAACCCACACCGTTACACCAACAGAACAACACCCACAACATTATGACCCACGAATCACCACGGTGGACATTCAATGGTGGTAAACCATTGGCGGTACATACCGCCACGCCCAAAATACACACACACATACAAAACAACACCACATTGGACAATTCAAACTACACACACCTGACACCCATACACACACCCACACCACTATAAAACAGACACCCATAGTACCCACAACCCTTTACAAATACAATTCATTGCCAACAGAGAGAGACAGCAAGACCACTCACACAACCAGAGCCACATACCACCATCACCTACACGCCACACATGCACCTTACATCACACACCCCATGGCACCACAACAACACTCCAGATTCTCTGAGGAGGAGCTAAGGGTCATGGTGGAGAAATTCATCCGGGTAGAGCCACAGCTATTTGGATCACAGGTGCAACAGATATCCATTGCTAGGAAGATGGAGCTATGGCGGAGGATCGTGAACAGGGTCAATGCTGTGGGACAGCACCCCAGAACAAGGGATGACATCAGGAAGAGGTGGAACTACCTATGGGGGAAGGTATGTTTCATTGCAGCAAGACACCAGCTTGCCATACAGAGGACTGAGGGTGGACCCCCACCTCCTCCCCCACAACTAACAACATGGGAGGAGCAAGTCTTGGCAATCATGCATCCTGAGGGCCTGGCAGGAGTAGCAGGAGGACTGGACTCTTGTAAGTCAACTCTCTATTACTATCACCCCCTACCTGCATGCCATCACATACCCCGACCCCACCCTTACTCCCATCACTCCACCACCTCCCACACACCCCACCATCACATCTCACCTATCCCAATGCCAAGTCCTGCATGCTCTACCAATGCATGGACACCACTCACAGCCCTGCATGAACACATATCACTAACACATGCACACTAAACATCACCTAGCTCACCACATAACAACTCACACAAGGAAAAGCTGCCAGGGCAATAACAACCATAGAGGGCAACCCACCCATGCACAATATGTCACACCCAGAAATAATAACACTGCATATACATCCCCACAGGTATGCCAGCCAATGTCACTGGAGAAGAGGTGCCAGCAACATCCAGTCCCCCCACAGAAGAGGCCCACAGTGATGACAGCGACTCTGGTCGCCTGGATATGGATGACCAACCTGGCCCATCAGGAACCTCCGGGCAGTCGGTTACACAGGCACAGTCTCACACCACCACAGAGCCTCCCCCTAAGGAAACACCACCACAGCACCCACCCAGCGTGCCCATACCTCTGTCCAGAGGACACGTCAATCAGCAGTGTGTCCACCACTACAGGGACCCCAGGGCACACCACAAACCCAAGACAATCAGGGGGAGTGATAGCACTTGCACAAGAGGGGGGATCCCAGTGGGGTGACGGATAGCAGATATCAGGTCAGGCTCCAGTTGGGCACACAGCTCCTTGATTGTGGCCCGGGCAAGTCTGTAGGTGAGGATAATGTGCCTCTCCTCCATTGTTGCCAAGTCCACCAGAGGTCTGTACACAGGAAGATGTCTCCATCTCCTATTCATCCGCAGCGGTTGCAATCTATGGGGCAAAAGAGTGAGGAGCCAGTCATAATCTATACATTGTAGCCACTACAGTTCAATGCATGATGTGATTTTTTAATATATTAGTGGCATATGTCTTGAATGTACAATTTGGTTTGTGACACAGTTATAATCCATGGTCTACTCCCCCCCCCCGAAATGTCGTCCGCCTGTCCTTTATGGAGGGACAGGTGTAAGTGAGTTAATTCCGCTGACGTTGTGTGCCGTTGCGGGAGGCGGTCGGGAACTGTCGCGCAACTCCTCATTGGTTATAATTGGCCCCCAATGGTGATGTACGCCGGCAGTAACGGTATGCACCGCCGCAGACGTCACTGCCATTTTCTATCTGTTCACTCACTTGCTACCTGACCTTCAACAGGAGGGGACCTACACTGCATGTGCTGCTGTGACCTGTGTCTGGAACCTACCATGGCCCGTGTGACTGGGGAAATGGCCCCTGCCTTTACCTTGGCGGAGTTGGAGAGACTAGTGCATGGGGTCCTACCCCAGTATGGACTGCTGTATGGGCCTCCAGACCAACAGGTGAGTACACTGTGGGCACAATGCATGTGGTTTGAATGCATGGAGTGGTGTGTGTGAAGGCCTCGTGTAGGGGGGTTGGTGGATGGGCCCTGGGCAGAGTGCAGCATGTATTCTGGGCCATGTCTGTGCATAATGGGGAGGGAAGGGCTATGGTGGGCCATGAGTGTAACAAGCAGGACGGTCTAAATAATACCTTTCCCTGTGTATATTTCCTCTGCAGGTCAGCGCCCATCAAACGAAGGGTATACGGTGTGCCATCACCAAGGTCGTGCGGACCCTGGCGGTCTACGGCAGGCAGAGCACCCACTGTCGGAAATGGTGGGAGGACCTGAAACGCTGGGCACAGAAGACGGTGGAGGCCCAGCTGGGGATGTCCTTCCAACGAGGAAGGGGTGTCCGTCAAACCCTGACCCCCCTGATGGCCCGCATACTGGTGGTGGCCTATCTGGAGCTGGATGGACACCTGGGGGCATCACAGCAGCAACAAGGGGGTGAGTACAATGCCCATCATTACTACTTACACCTGGTGGGGTGGTATCTGGGTGGGGGAAGTGTGTCTGTGGGTCCCCCTAGGCCAGGCCTGACATTGCAGTGTAGGTCCCATGTTGGGCAGGATTCTAATGTGATATTCCTCCAACTTTGTTATTAAGCATCCACTACTGGGCAGGGGTGCGTGGGTCCCAGGTGTGCTGCAGTGGGCGGTAAGTGTCCCTTCTCATGCCCTGGTGACTAGCATTGTTACTGGTAGTGCATTGCATAGTGCGTAGGGCTGTTCACTGTGTGTGAGGGTGCTGTGTACACCAACGGTGGTGTTGGTGCAGCCACTGACTAAGTGTTTCCTTTGTCTCTCCTCCCATTTTGTTTTGTCATCCTGTCCTTATGTGCATTAGCATCATCTGACGGGAGGAGCAGAGGCACCGGCGACGGTGGGAGCTGCATCCCGCAGGACCCATGAGGCCGAGTCCATGGACGGTGAGGGCACCAGTGGGACGGGGGGTGAGAGGAGCACCACGGCAGAGACTGGAGGGGACAGTTCGGACACAGATACCTCCTCTGATGAAAGCTCACTGATGGTGGTGGACACCTCTGTGCCAACCCCAGCTACAGGTACAGCTGCCACCCCCGTACCAGCACCGCCCTCCCAGCAACCCCTCATCGAGTTGCCTGTGCCCGCTCACCCAGGAGGGTGGGCATCTCCTTCGCCCCTGGCACCTCGGGCCCTGCCCGAGTGAGCCCTGCTGCCCTGAGTGAGGAGGCTATTGACCTCCTGCGATACATCTGTGTTGGGCAGTCAACCAATGTGAATGAATCCGGGGGCTGGCAGCCCAAATGTAAAACTCCAATGCATTTCTGGAAGGCATTCACACTGGCTTGGCGGCCCAACAGAGATCAATCAGGCTCTGGCCTCTTCTCTGATGGCAGCCATTGTCCCTGTTTCCACCCTCCCCCTTCCAACTTCCTCTACCGAATCCCATTCCCCTCAACCCCAACCTATCCCAAGCACACAGGCAGACGAGCATGCACACAAGACAACACACAAGAGTGGCACAGGCAAACACAGGCACCACACATCATCCCACAGGCACTCACACAAACACCATCCAGATGCAGACATACCAAAATCCACTGCCTCCAATGTGGCCCCCCTCCTCGTCCTCCATCTCCCTACCAGTTGCGTCTACACTCACACCTGCATGCACGACATCCTTATCCACTACCTCCATCACCAGCACACCAATCAGAACACACACCTCATTGGCAGTCATCACCCTAACAGTTATGCACACGTCCTGTGTCCTCTCCCACTGTATCTGTGCCCCCTCCTCCCAGAGTACACAAAAGCAAGCATTCAGACACCCAACAGCCATCAGCTCACAACAGCATCCAGCCCATGCACCTGCACCCAAACACAGCAGACAGACACCTCCTACAACCACTCCCTATTCCTCCACTCCCAGACCTTCTCCCTCTTCCCACCCCAATGTCCCTAAACAGCTTTTTCTCTCCACCATTGACCTCTTCCCTCCCCCTCCCCCCGTCCTTCACGTCTGGCCAGGGTGTGTAAAACCTAGGCAAGCACCTCAGCCACCCAGTCCAGGGGCCTAGTAGTGTCCCCAGTAAATCGTGGTGGGTTGGGATCCCGGGCACCAGACAGCCACACGGAAAGAGTGCCTGCCCCAAGTGCTGTCAGGAAGGTCAAAGTGCCACCCCCAGCTGCTACCGTGAAAGTAAAGGTGTCACCCCCAGGTGCTGCCAAGAGGAGCAAGCAGCCATCCCCAGCTGCTGTCAAGAGGGGCAGGGAGCCATCCCCAGCTGCCGCCAAGAGGAGCAAGGAGCCATCCCCAGCTACTGCCAAGAAGAGCAAGGAGCCATCACCAGCTGCTGCCAGGAACGGCAAGAGGCCTGCACCCGCAGACAGAAAGGACTAGGGGCCTGGTGCTGGGACTCAGTCAGAGCCTCCACCACCAACCATGGTGGTGCAGCCCGAGGGCAGGAGCTTCCCCCCACAACCACCACCAGCAGCACCAACACCACCACCAGCAGTGGGCGGCTGTCCGAGGCTGCAGGGGATGGGCAGGAGCTTCCCTCCACAACCACCACCAGCAGCACCAGCACCACCACCAGCAGTGGGCAGCCATCAGAGGGTGCAGGGGCTGGGCTGGAGCTTCCCCCCACCACCACCAGCAACATCACCATCACCACCACTGAGAAGCAGTCACCACAGGCAGACAGTGTGTAGTCCTTCGTCCATGGGCTGTTGTGCGGGCTGCCCCTGCAAATCCTGTGGGATTGTCACCCAGCTGAGAGACTGTGACCTTGCACTCCCCAAGACCTGCATCACAGGGCACGATGCCCCCTCCAGAACCAGTGGAGAAGCCATCCACTCACCCCATCCTCCCCAGGATGAAGATCACTGGGCACGATCCCCCCTCCAGAACCAGTGGAGAAGCCATCCACTCACCCCATCCTCCCCAGAATGAATAGCACAGGGCACACTGCCCCCTCCAGAACCAGTGGAGAAGCCATCCACTCACCCCATCCTCCCCAGGATGAAGAGCACAGGGCATGTTGCCCCCTCCAGAACCAGTGGGCAAGTCACCCACGCGAGAGACTGTGGCCTTACACACCCCAGGACCAAGCACAGGGCATGTTCCCCCCTCCAGAGCATGTGGACATATCACCCACTCGAGCGACTGGCCTTACACTCCCCAGGACCAAGCACAAGGCATGTTGCCCCCTTCAGAGCATGTGGGCAAGTCATCCTCTCGAGAGACTGTGGCCTTGCACTCCCCAGGACCAAGCACAGGGCATGTTGCCCCCTCCAGAGCATGTGGGCAAGTTACCCACTTGAGAGACTGTGGCCTTGCACACCCCAAGACCAAGCACAGGGCATTTTGCCCCCTCCAGGACCAGTGGTGTTGTTCCATCTGCCGGCTGAGGTGCCCCCATTCCCCGTACCCCTGAGGTGCCTGCCTATTTTTGAACTGATGCCCCTGCAGTGTTATCTCCTTGTTGTTGCAGGAGTCAAGTGGGGCCTTCAACTTTGTGATGAGGCCCTGTGGCCCACGAACATTGAGGACTGGGCAGTGTCCCTTGGTTTGTAAATATGTATATACTTTTAGATTGGATGCACGTATTACTACTTTATTTATCTTATTACACTCACTTTTATCTATTCTTGTTGTCCTTGCATTTTTACAGACGGGTATGGGGTGTATATGTTTTATTACTGCCTCTGCTTGTGTGTATGGTGTGTGTGTGTGTGGGGTGTATGTTGTGCTTGTGTGTGTCACTCTCTTTTTCCTCCCCGCCCCCCTGTGTGCTAGGTGGCTGTCCTCACCGCGGTCGTCTTCGCAGTCGTTGGTGTTCATGGTGGAGCAGGACGTTGAACAGCATTGGCAAAATATGCATTTCGGGTTCCACGGCGCTGTGGTTCTTCCCTGAGCTCCACAGGTGCAGTGTTTCCGCCAAGCTTTTGATGTCATTGGTACCACTCCGGAAAAGGTGGCAGTTTGCAGGGTCTTAATATGGTGGCAGAACATTGACATCCACCTGGCTGTAGGCGGCTACCGCCGTGGTGCCTGTTGTTTCTGCCCTGGCGGTCAGTGTGGTAAAGTGTCTGTCTGTCTGAGCTCTTTCCACTATGGTCATAATTTGGCGGTATTTACCACCAGCCTGTTGGCGGTATCACTGCCACTTTATCACCGGCCACGAGGGTTGTAATGAGGGCCTAAGTCATTTATTATGTTTCGCTCTGCCTCAACCTCCCAGTACCCCTTCAATTCTTCTTTCAGAACGCTCTCTGGGGATGTTCATCCTTGCACTATGTAATGCTTTGTTTGAATTAAAATATTGCTTTAATGGAAATCGTTAATTCTTCCTTTGATATGACCATATTCATTATTTTTCATATGGGAAACACTTACGTCATAGTAATTTTGTATAGCTAATGCTGCTCTTGACAATAAGCCAGCTGCTAGGTTGCATTCTCCTGAGACATTTTAAATTTTGTAACAAAAGCCTTCTATAATTAGAATCTATTTTGCGATACAAGGAATGCTCTTTAATGCCCCATTTGTAGTAGCATGTAAGTGAGAGGTTTATGATACGTTCTCATGGAGAATGGTAGGCACCATAATTAAAATTTAAAATGTTTAATGGCCAAAAACTTGCCTGAATCATCCTACTCCACAACCATATAATTGCGTTCTGACTTCAAAAGGATCCGAGAAGCGAAAGCCACGATTCACTCCTTTGCTTCCGCTATTTGGGACTATGAAGCTCCCAGACCCTCATTGCTAGCACCTGTAGGTAAGTAAGTTTTCCTGTTTGAGTCAAAATTTCCGAATGAAGGGGCAATGAGGGTAGCATTTTTTACACACTCAAAAGAGATTTGTCTTTCCTCATCCCAGTCTAAATTTTTCCTATTTTTCATCATGTCTCTGAGACTAAAAGTGATCTCTGAAAAATTCCTGAAGTATTTGGACATATAGGGTCTCATGTACAAAGCATTTTTCTAGTCGCAAACGGCTATAAAAATGCTTTTTGGGATGTACAAAGCCCACACTGTTACTTGTTACCGAATCGTAAGTTTGGTTTTGCGATTCGGTTTTAGGAAGGTGTGTGTCCCTTCCTAATACCGGATCTAAATGGTTTGTATGATTGTTTTGTGACCGTGAATGCGTCACACAATAATCATAGTTAGCACTAATTTCAAATTGGTGCTAACCCATTCGCAAAGGGGAAGGGGTGAATGCTTTAAAAAATGTGACAACTGCCTACTCTTAAAAAATGAAACTGAAATGTTTTCTTTTTTTCTTTTTAAACACAGCCTGTTTTTCTCTAACCCCTTCGCTGCCAGGCCTTTTCCCCCTCCTGTGCCAGGCCTTTTTTTGGCTATTTGGGGCAGTTCGCTCTTAGGCCCTCATAACTTTTTGTCCACATAAGCTAGCCAAGCCAAATTTGCGTCCTTCTTTTCCAACATCCTAGGGATTCTAGAGGTACCCAGACTTTGTGGGTTCCCCTGAAGGAGGCCAAGAAATTAGCCAAAATACAGTGAACATTTCGTTTTTTTCAAAAAAATGGGAAAAAATGGCTGCAGAAGAAGGCTTGTGGATTTTTCCCTGAAAATGGCATCAACAAAGGGTTTGCGGTGCTAAAATCACCAGCTTCCCAGCTTTCAGGAACAGGCAGACTTGAATCAGAAAACCCAATTTTTCAACACAAATTTGGCATTTTACTGGGACATACTCCATTTTTACAATTTTTTGTGCTTTTAGCCTCCTTTCAGTCAGTGACAGAAATGGGCATGAAACCCACGCTGGATCCCAGAAACCTAAACATTTCTGAAAAGTAGACAAAATTCTGAATTCAGTAAGGGGTCATTTGTGTAGATCCTACAAGGGTTTCTTACAGAAAATAACAACTGAAAAAGAAAAATATTGAAATTGAGGTGAAAAAAACAGCAATTTTTCTCTACGTTTTACTCTGTAACTTTTTCCTGCAATGTCAGATTTTCGAAAGCAATATACCGTTACGTTTGCTGGACTCCTTTGGTTGCGGGGATATATAGGGCTTGTAGGTTCATTAAGAACCCTAGGTACCCAGAGCCAATAAATGAGATGCACCCTGCAGTGCGTTTTCATTCTATACCGGGTATACAGCAATTCATGTGCTGAAATATAAAGAGTGAAAAATAGCTATCAAGAAAATTTTGTATTTCCAAAATGGGCACAAGATAAGGTGTTGAGGATCCGTGGTTATTTGCACATCTCTGAATTCCGGGGTTACCATACTAGCATGTGAATTACAGGGCATTTCTCAAATAGATGTCTTTTTTACACACTCTCTTATATTTGGAAGGAAAAAATGTAAAGAAAGACAAGGGGCAATAACACTTGTTTGGCCAATGTATGTTCCAAAAAGTCTCCCGATTAAAATGATACCTCACTTGTGTGGGTAGGCCTAGCGCCCGTGGCAGGAAATGCCAAAAAAACGCAACATGGACACATCACATTTTTTTAAAGAAAACAGTGCCTACCTGTAGATTTTGGCCTTTAGCTCAGCCGGCTCCTAGGGAAACCTACCAAACCTGTGCAGTTTTGAAAACTAGAGACCTAGGGGAATCCAAGATGGGGTGACTTGTGGGGCTCTGACCAGGTTCTGTTACCCAGAATCCTTTGCAAACCTCATAATTTGGCTAAAAAAACACATTTTCCTCACATTTTGGTGACAGAAAGTTCTGGAATCAGAGAGGAGCCACAAATTTCCTTCCACCAAGCGTTCCCCCAAGTCTCCCGGTAAAAATGATACCTCACTTGTGTGGGTAGGCCTAGCGCCCGCGACAGGAAATGCCCCAAAACGCAACGTGGACACATCACATTTTTTTTAAGAAAACAGAGGTGTTTTTTGCAAAGTGCCTACCTGTAGATTTTGGCCTCTAGCTCAGCCGGCACCTAGGGAAACCTACCAAACCTCTGCATTTTTGAAAACTAGAGACCTAGGGGAATCCAAGATGGGGTGTCTTGTGGGGCTCTGACCAGGTTCTGTAACCCAGAATCCTTTGCAAACCTCAAACTTTGTTCCTCACATTTTGGTGACAGAAAGTTCTGGAATAAGAGAAGAGCCACAAATTTCCTTCTACCCAGCGTTCCCCCAAGTCTCCCAATAAAAATGATACCTCACTTGTGTGGGTGGGCCAGGTGCCTGCAACAGAATAAGGCCAAAAAGTTGTAGAGATAGAGGGGATAGCACAGCGAGTTGATAAGGACATATTCTTCTTTTATACATCTTTAGGCTGACTCTGCTTTGGGGACCCACACAAGTGAGGTGTCGTTTTACGGAGACTGAGGGGAACGCTGGGGAGTAGGAATTTTGTGCTGGAGCAGTGATCGTACAAACAAAAGTCAGGAAAATATGCTTTTTTAAGCACATTTTGCGGTTTGCAGAGGCGTCTGGGTAAGAAAATGTTGGGGGATCCACACAAGCCACATCTCCCTGCACTCCTTGGGGTGTCTAGTTTAAAAAAATGTCTGGGTTTGGTAGGTTTCCCTAGATGAAGGCCGCACCCAGGACCAAAAACATAGGTGGCCCCTCCCCCCAAAGACAGGTAGTTTTGTAATATATAATTTTGATGTGTCCACATACGTCTGTGATGTGCCAAACACTAAAATTGTGAAAAGAAACGCACTTAGGTTATTTGAAAAAGACCCCTCACCCAACAACCAAGTTGGTGGCATGCTTCATCATCGGGGTCCCACCTGAGACACCTAGCGTGTCTCAAGTGTGCTGCGACGCCTGATTACAGCGGAGCAGGTTTTGTCATTTGTAACACACATACTGGTTGGATTTGGCACGAGGGTGAGTGATGGTTCAGTAGATCAAATTTTATTAACAAGAGATTTCACAAAAGTGAAATGCACTGGTTATAACTGAAAGGCCAAAAAACTGAACCAATGACTCACAGCTCGTGAGCTGTAAAGCCACGGCAAGGCACCAACCGCTTTACAGTCCATTCACACACCTTTCATACATGACATGCACAAGACCATTCACGCCGCCAGCCACAGGCCCAGCACATTACAAGACTCGCATCGACAGACAGCGCCAGTCAAGGGCCCATCACTTTCATACGCCCACATGCCTGATACAGCAATCACACCAGCTGATGAGTGTGTGGACTGGCGTTTGGCTGGCACCGCTAGCCAAGCGCCACCCCACCCACACCGCCAGCCAAGCGCCACCCCAAGCACACCGCCAGCCAAGCGCCACCCCAAGCACACCGCCAGCCAAGCGCCACCCCACGCACACCGCCAGCCAAACGCCACCCAACGCACACCGACAGCCAAGCGCCACCCCGCCCACACCGCCAGCCAAGCGCCACCCCAAGCACACCGCCAGCCAAGCGCCACCCCACGCACACCGCCAGCCAAGCGCCACCGCAAGCACACGCCATCCAAGCGCCACCCCAAGCATACGCCAGCCAAGCGCCACCCCATGCACACTGCCAGCCAAGCGCCACTCCACACACACCGCCAGCCAAGCGCCACCCCACGCACACCGCCATCACTTTTTTTTTGTTTATAAACAACAAAGAAACCACTAACTAATTATAAAATAAGTACAAAACTACAAACACAAAAGCTCTAACTAAATACATGACAGTGATGCCAACCGTGAAACTCAACATATGAAAATATAAAACAGACAGTTTACGCTCATGGTATTTCCCAAAAGTTTTTCCTTGTGTGGTAACTTCTAAAACAGCTGGGCACACACAGCCCAGGCTTTGAAGGGCATTCGGGGCAGTACATCCGGCTCTCCCTCCGGATTAATCTCCGGGCACATACTCTACATTTCTTTGTGGGCAAGTCTTTTTTGGGAGTGGGAGGAATGTGATCTGGAAAGTGCAGATTTTTCAATCTAGCCACATCCTCTACCACTTCTACTTTAGGAACTCTTGCCTGTTCCACCACAATAAGGCTTTCTATCACTGACTCCTGAAATTTAACAAATGTCATCCTTGACTCAGGTGAAAAATCCTTGAATACAATAAAAGCATTAAAAGTTGCCAAATGAAATAAATGTAGGGCCAACCTTTTATACCACACGTAAGACTTACAAAGAGCAGTGTAAGGTTCCAACCTCTGATCTACTCTATCAACACCACCCATGTGCCTATTGTAGTCCAAAATGCACGCAGGTTTGTGCACTTCCGCAACCTGACCCCAAACAGTCACAGGGGAAGTACTCTCATCATGGATGGTAGACAGCATGTACACATCCCTCCTGTCTGAAAATTTCAGAGGTAGCAGCTCATTATTCCGCAAGGCACTGCACTGTCCCCTCTCAAGTTGTTTACAGACAAGCTCCCTTGGATAGCCTTTCTGGTTAGACCGGATTGTGCCACAAGCAACAGTGTCCACTCTAAACAACTCCTTGAACAACTGCACTCCAGTGTAGAAATTATCTACGTACAAATGGTGACCTTTGTTAAACAGTCACCTACCAAGTTCCCACACAATTTTTTCGCTAACTCCAAAAGTGGCCGGACAACCAGGAGGGTCAATACTGGAATCCCTACCAGTGTAGACCCGGAAATTATACACATATCCTGCACTGCTTTCTGACAGCATATACAATTTAATCCCATACCGTGCCCTCTTACTAGGAATGTACTGCTTAAAAACTAAACGCCCCTTGAAAAGGACCAAAGACTCGTCCACACTTTTGTCTTTGCCTGGAACATAGACCTCTGAAAACCGATCTACAAAATGATCAAGGACAGGCCTAATCTTAAAAAGACGGTCACAATCAGGGTGATCTCGTGGCAAGGCTAAATCATTGTCTACAAAATGCAGCATACGAAGAAGAAGCAAATACCGATTACGTGTCATAGTTGCAGGAAATATAGCCGTTGCCATCAAGGGACTAGTAGACCAATAAGAAGCCAGTGACGGCTTCCTGATCAACCCCATCAAAAAAGTCAAACCTAAAAACTTTTTCATCTCTCCCAGATATGTGGGAACCCACTGAGTAGCTCTAGAATGAGGCTTAAGTCTGGCAGCGTTGTCCCTCAAATATTGCTCTGCATACAAATTAGTCTGCTCCACAATCTCTTCCAAAAATACATCGTCCATAAACAAGTGAAAGAAATGGACAGGCAAAAAGTTTTCCGTATTGACTCTACACCCTGGGAGACCAGTAAATGCAGGTAACTGTGGCTGCTCCATGTTTGGGGCAATCCAGGTGTCAGGTCTTCTAATGGGAAACCCTTCAGCCCCAGGCTGCTGCACTCTTGGCACATCAATGTCCTCCTCTACAACAGGCCCTTCATCTGCACTGAGAGTAGCTTCCTCATCAGAAGAATACTCTCGGACAGAAAACTCACTGCCAGAATCTCCCACTTCCTCCTCTGCCTCAGATGCAGAGTCAGTCTCATTATCATGGTCTGAAGACGACTCGAAGAGCATGCCAACAACCTGCTGAGCAGTCACTCTGCGGCTAGCCATGATCCTCACTAACAACAAATGGATTGCCAACAACAACTAGCACTAAAATAAGTAATAAACAAAGTGTAGCTTTATCACAAAGAGTTATGTACTAAAAAACTATACCACTCACTTGCCTGAAAAAGCTACTCACCAAGCAACTACTCTGCACAGACACAGCAATCACCAATGATATCCCACTAAAAAGAAAAAAAGAAAAAAGCAAATTAGACATATGACAACACAAATATCATTGTGCGCAAATCTAAGGACAATTTCACACACAATACTGCATTTAGTACACCACCTACAAACATGTTATTCATGCATGTCAACAATACTCCTTTGGAGTAAATTGCTTTCACTTACCTAAAACATGCAACTATGCAAACCGCAGGACAACTACTGCCAAAACCGCAAGGATCCACAGCAAAGGAAGCAAAAGCGTTGAACTAGAAGAAAAAGAAGAAATAAATTGTTATAATCAGAAATACAAATACATTGCCAATTGACAAACACCCCACCACCAAGAACTTAGAAATTGTCCCTGGTACCTAAGTGGATTCTGCCCCCCTTGGGGGCAGATGGGCATAAAAAAAATTGGCCGATCTGCCCACAAGGGGGGGCAGATATGGGCAACAGCTCTGTGCCAGGGGGCGACCCTTCACAAAGGGGGAACCCCCAGCACAAAACAAAAAAAGGGGAAAAAAAAAAAATCACTGGCGTATTGGTGGTTTCTGCCCTCCTTGGGGGCAGATGGGCCTACAAAAATAGGCCCATTGGGGGCAGAGATGGCCAATACGAACTTTCCCCACTTGGGGGGGGCGACCTTTGCCCAAGGGGTGCCCCCAAACACACACCACACACACACACCACACAATCCCTGGCACCTAGTGTGCTTCGACCCCCCCCGGGGGCCAGATCGTCCAAAAACATGGCTGATCTGCCCTCGGGGGGGGGCTGAAACAGAAAATAAAAATAGCCCCCCAGGGGAGCGACCCTTGCCCAAGGGGTCACCCCCAAAATAAACATACCCCAAGAAATCCCTGGTGTCTAGTGGAGATTCCTGCTCGATCGTGGAGCAGGAATCCAGTGAAAACAGGCACAGGGGAAAGGAAAAACCCTTTCCTTTCCCCCGTGTCTGTTTCCCCACCCAAAAACCCCCAAAAAGGGAAGGACTTACCAAAACAAGTCCTCTTCCCTCGACGCGCTGGAAGCAAATGGCTTCCAGCGCGTCCTGGCAACACTTGATGACGTCGGCGCGCTGTGCGCGCGCTGACGTCATCAGATTGCCGGGGGGGGTTCGGGGGTGGAAGGGGAAGGGCTTCCCCTTCCATCCCCGCCTTGAGGGGGTGGGTGGGGTGCACATGGGGTTGCGCTAGTGCTCCCCCCAGTTCCCGGGTGTAGGACGAGGTGACCTCGTCCAAGGCACCCGACTGGTTAAGGAAAACGGTCTGCATTTTAAAAAAAAGATTGCTTTATTTAAAAGCAATCACAGATATGGTGGTCTGCTGACACCAGCAGGCCACCATCCCTGTGATTTTTGCAATTCCCAGTGGGTCTCAAATTGCGATCAACCTCATTAATATTAATGAGATAGGTCTATTTGCAACCCACTGGGAATCACAAAAGAAACTCAATGGAGTTTCTTACTCAATGGAGTTTCTTACATTTGGAATTGCGATTCGCATGAAATCGCAATTCAAAATATTGGTACATGTGGCCCATAGTCTATTGTCACAGGAAATATTTCAGTTCTTCCTTGTTATTGGGATGAGGGGGTTGTTTGCTGCATGTTTAAGATGTGTTTTTAACCTGAACCCTTCTTTTTTTATATAGTATGTCCAAGGTAATCCATTGAGCTAGCCCAAATTTGGCATTTACCTATTTTCAGAGTGAGGCCTGCTTTGCATAATCTATTCACCACCTTGCAAAGAATGATGATATTTTTTGATACCGATACTGATAAGGTATATATCATAATGCCATCTTAAAAACTCAGGCCCATATTTATGGGGAATTGGTGTATTTATGAAATACGATGCATTCCTCTCCTTTCAACCTATGCGGGTGTACAATTGGCTACCTAGCGCCAGTGCCAGCACTCCTGCACGATGGTGCAAGAGTGTTTGTGTTGCATGCAGGATTATTTTGGTGCAGGACAGGACACCTTCCTGCACAAAAACAATCTTGATAAATTTTCCTCTTTGTTTATGGGCTGCAGAATACAGCTCACATGGAAAGAGGAAAGAACAAGAACGAATGAAAGTATTTCTCCTCGTTATGCCTGCTCTGGGTGAGACGTAAGGTTGTAGCGCTGCCCCAGGTTTATGTGATTAAGTATATCTAGGGTAGTGTCAAAATCTGTGTGTGTTGCATGGGAAAACCCATAGCATCATCCATGGAATGCCTCCCTGGTGCAGAATAAGGCAACGCAGCAACTTGTGCTGCTTTGTCTTACTCCATATCTATGAGGCCTTGCAAAGCCACTCAGAGTGGCTTTGCGTGCCTCAAGGATATGGTTGAGAGGATTGCACCGCCTAAGCATTTAAAGAAATGACGCTACAGTGGCACAAGCATCTCATAAATATGCCTCCCAATGTGTAAGAAATGCCTGTCAAGATTCTTTGAATTATCTTTTTGAATATTGCTGCTGCAGAGGCAAGTCCAAAGGCATCCCAAAAACATGATCACCCCTAATGTGGTGATCAAGGCATTATAAGGGCCATGATTCTGAATGGACTCCTACTTGATGGTAAGCCATAGATAAGTCAATGACACTATATGCAATGTAAGTTGCATGGCCAATAGTGCTTACATATCATTTATGCAAGGCAATAGATGTCTTTTAGTGTGTATATTTTTATTTAGATCCAGCAAATTTATACATAGGCATCGGTCATTCCCTTGGTCCTTCTTGACCAAATGACACACTCTGAGTAATCTGTTGGTTGAATTACACCCAGGTCATCTGTAGGATGATTTAATTTTTTTGCATAGGCTATCCCATCAAATGGTGTATAGTTTGTGTTTGAAGTACAGCTGGTCTAGCCTCAATTTTTAGTTATAAGTGTCTTTCTCTTGCACATAGAATACTGGTTTCCTTACTTTTTGGCTATCTTCCTCTAAACAATGATCTGGATTATTCTTTGTCTCTGCAGCTCCTTGCAGAATGTCCCCCTTTATTACATTTTGTGCAAATAGAGATCCCAGCAGTTGTTTCAGGAGCTTTGTTTAAACGATTCATTGGGATGGATTTTACCTTGCATGCTTCATTGTTGTGTTTTTCTACACCTAATTCTGCCACTTGTTCGAACAGGAGTTTCATTTTCGAATGCATGAGGCGGTATGACATATGGATTTGTCTATTACTATGGCCTCTTGTAACCCAGGATAGGTGAACACTAAGTAAATACAATCCGATCAACAACATAAGCATATCTGGATCAATAATTACACTTTCAGGTTGAGTATGAACAGTTATGTACAGTTCTTATAGAGTCTCTGCACCATGCATTGCAAACAAGGTATATGAGTTACAGTATATTGAAATACAAAGAATAGTCTCATTATAGAATGTAAATTACTTAAGTTTTATGGTAGGACAAAGTGAAGTAGGTGTGCCTGTCACTGACTGTTCGATCGATTTACCAAACGTTTTATATTCACTAATATTTATTTAGAATTAGTTGTAAGAAGTCATAGATATGTGTGTTACCATGTCATTTGCATTTTCTAATTTAAAGCGATAATATGTGGATGCCTTAGAAGGTGGGTGTGTCACTGAAAAGATACTAGCTGTGACTCACTTTTCCACACAGTGACTATATTGCTTTAATGTCAAGTTTAGGTGCGCACATTACAGTTCCCCTAATACTTCAAAGGGTGAAAAATCTTTGTATTGTCTAAGAAACATATCAGTGTGTGAGGAAAATTAACTGTACACAATGTGAAGGCATCAACCTTTCGCTTCCTGAAATTGAAGGCTTGTCAGGGGATGGCACACTAGGTGCAGCTAGAGAAGCTGGCCAGCCCATGTGGGAGAAATAACTCAGGCTGTTCTTTATAAGCCACACCAAGCCTCGTCCTGTAGTAATGTTGTTGCTTTTTTCATTGCCATGTCCTTGGAGGCATTAATTAGGAGAATCACCTCGCGATCACACCCGGGGATTAATTTCTTGAACAACATGTTGTAAGGCAGCACACGAGGAACGCAACGATGAAGAAGATAAGTGTATTTATTGAGCAAAAGCCCCTTGATGGCCAGTGTCCCAACTGTCCCAACAGAAATGCTGCGGCAGAATTCCAATACATTATAGCACGAGGCAGTGTGAGGCAAGCGTGAGGCCGTACCCTGGTAAGTCCTATTCAACACATCCCCTTGTGTTCTAAAAGATGGCTGCGTTACCATAACAACAAATAAAAACATTATCTAAAAACAAACTATTTCTTAAAACTAAACAGTGTAAGGAGTAGGATAGGGATAAAACAAATATTCACTATTATAAATATGTGTAATCGAACAAGATAGTGATTGGATGAAACGTTCTGTTAAGTTACAACCCAAAACAAGATATTAAAATGATTAACAAACATAGGCCCTCATTCTGACCTTGGCGGGCGGCGGAGGCCGCCCGCCAAAGTCCCGCCGTCAGATTACCGTTCCGCGGTCGAAAGACCGCGGCGGTAATTCTGACTTTCCCGCTGGGCTGGCGGGCGGTCGCCTTCAGACCGCCCGCCAGCCCAGCGGGAAAGAGGCTTCCACGATGAAGCCGGCTCGGAATCGAGCCGGCGGAGTGGAAGCTGTGCGACGGGTGCAGTTGCACCCGTCGCGTATTTCACTGTCTGCGCAGCAGACAGTGAAATACATGTAGGGGCCCTCTTACGGGGGCCCCTGCAATGCCCATGCCAGTGGCATGGGCACTGCAGGGGCCCCCAGGGGCCCCGCGACCCCCCCTACCGCCATCCGGATCCCGGCGGTCCGACCGCCGGGATCTGGATGGCGGTAGGGGGGGTCGGAATCCCCGCGGCGGTGCAGCAAGCTGCGCCGCCGCGGAGGATTCAATGGGGCGGCGGTACACTGGCGGGACCCCGCCAGTGGTGCCGGTCCGACCGCGGCTTTACCGCCGAGGTCGGAATCCCCATTGGAGCACCGCCGGCCTGTCGGCGGTGCTCCCGCGGTCCTCCGCCCTGGCGGTCAAAGACCGCCAGGGTCAGAATGACCACCATAATCTTCCAAATATACTGGTGGGTTGTGATTTCTCTTGCACCTTGTCTCTTTAAAGCTACTGTTATCACTGTAATGAGTGTCCTAGGTGGAAATGGGTGGTACCTCAACACTTCTGGTCTCTCAATGTCGGCTCAAACTCAGCATCTTTCCACCTCATGTACCTATTGCAATTTTCAGCCAACTTCATCTGACTCCTCTTGCACTCACCACCTTTCTGATATAACACAACTCTATGTCGATTCCATTTTTCACCATTTTCCAAAACCACAAAGTACTTATGCACACGCTCCACTCAATATGGACATTTACACTTGGAGAAGCCTCTCACCAACCGTCCTGTTTTAACCTTTACCCAATCATCCTTAGAGATTATTCCTTTAGTGTTAAATCTGACCTCCTCAGACCTGGATCCTTGAACTCCACCTTGAGCTACCCGCTCCTTCAACCAAGCAGGTATTATTTTTGACCCAGAATCTCTTCCCCTCATCATTACAAAAGGTGTCTTTAATGTCAACTTTTGTTTCGTGGTAAAATAAGCCCATACTAAATCTTCCCCTACTCCTTTAACATCATGTCCTTTGGCATCAGCCATTTGGGTAACACCCTTAATCATGCTATTGGCTCTCTCCACAATACTGTTCCCCTGTGGAGTGTAAAATGAGGTGCAATGATGCATGATGCCATGCTGTTTGAGAAACATCTTCATTTCATGGGACACCAACTGTGTGCCATTATCTGTTATGAGGTTAGAAGGAACTCCTTCCTTACAAATTCTTCTTGGTGCTCTCTTTAGTAGTTTTGTTCATAAACACAACATTCAACCACCTTGTAAACACATCTACTGCCACCAATGCAAATCTGCAATTACTAATCAAGTCATGCATGGGACAGATACAATCATTGCACATTCTATGCCAAGGATGAAGCTGATTGGTTATATGTCCCATCTCCATTTGATTACCAAGTTTAAGCTTCTTTTTACCCTCTTTGCACACATTGCATCCCTCTACGCATGCAGCAAGTTGGTCATCCATTACCGGCCACCAGAATTTTTCTTTGAGGTGATGTGTGAGGGTCTGCCCCCAATGTCCGTCATGCACAACACTTATTATGTTTGTCCTCAGACTTATTGGAGGTACAAACCTGCCACCCTTTAATAAGTTTTTATCGCCACACAAGGTCAATTCATCGAATTCTTTGATAAATGGTTTTACAGACACTACAACACAACTTTCTCTCTTGCTCCCACAAAGCCACAAAGCTCCATCTGTATAACTTCTGTGAGGATGTCATCCTTATCAATTTCCAGGCACCATTCGTCTTTTGTGTAAGCCCCTGCTCCTTCCACCACAGCATCTTGCACTGAAGCTACAGGCTCTTCATATTTACTTCTGCTTTCAGAGGTTCCATCCTTCAACTCACACTCAACTGCCAACCGGAACAAACAGTCAGTGATATGTTTGGAGCCCGGCAGCTAGCCTTGCCAATCTAGCAGAACCTTAACCCTCACCCTGGGAAGAAGGATTTTGACAAGAGGCTTATGGTCTGATCTCAGTACAAACTTCATTCCCCAAATGTATGTTCTGTAATATTCGACACCCAATGCAGCAGGCAAAGCTTCTCTTTCAATCACTGAACAATTTCTTTCAGCATTGGTCAATTTCCTTGATGCAATAGCAGCAATTTTGTCTCCACTCTATGTTTTTGTGACAGAATGACAACTAAACCTGTTGTGCTTCCATCTAATGTTATAATTGACTTGAGACCAACATCAAATGGCACCAGAATGTTTGCTTCACAATTTTCTTTCCTGATCAAATCCAAGCAGTCGTCCTGTGCCTGTTCCCATCTGAAGGTTTGCCCTTTCTTCAATAATGTTCTTGATGCTTCTTTTTTATCTGCAAATATCTGCACAAATTTTGTGTAGTATTCTTTGAGGCCCATGAATAATCTTAACTGCTTTTTGTCTTTTGGTCTTGGAGCCAATTCAATCGCCTCTAATAAGTTATTTTTAGGCTTAACACCATCCACTGACAGTGTGTACTCTAAGTATTCGACTTGCTGTAATAAACAAAAACAACACTTGTCTTAACACAACGTGAGACCAACATCAGCGATTCTCTATGGAGCTTGCTTTAATACTGTATTGTGCTCATCTATGGTCTTTCCAAATATAAGTATATCATCCTGAAAGTACATTATGTTATCCATGCCTTGAAACACCTCTGAAATCATGTGCTGGAAAACACTTGCATCTGATGACAATCCGAAGGGCAAGCGGGTGAATTGAAATGTACCCTCCATTGTTATAAAAGCAGTGAGTGGTTTCGACTCCACAATGGAGGCTAATCTGACGGTATACATTTTTTACATCTAAATTTGAAAAATATTTGCCCCTTTTTAACATAAGCATCAATTTATTAATGTTCGTTAGAGGATATGTATTGGCTACTTGGTTCTGATTTAATGATCTCAAGTCAACTCTGAATCTCAATCTGCCATCTGCCTTGCACGTAATAACCACTGGTGATATCCAACTGGAAGCTTCCACTGATTCAATGATACCCTTTTGTAACATTTCTTTTATTAACTCTTTCACCCCTTCTCTGACCACAACTGGAACCCCTCTTGACCTATGTTGGACAGGAACTGCTCCTTTTTTTTAGTAATATTTTATACACATAATTCTTCAATCTAGCTAGCTTATTGTCAGTCACCTGCTTTAATGAGTTCAAATAGTCAGAAATAGGTTCCCCCTCCACTACCATCACTTGTGGAGATTCTCAGGGATTAATAATGATGTACAAATCGTATTGATGTACCCACCCTAATGTTGGCGGACCTTGTTCTGCTATGTATATTTTCCCTTGAGTATTTCTACCTCTAAATCCTATGTCAGCAATCATCTCACAATATCAATGGCCTCCCCTTGGAATTCAGCAGGTGAGATATCTTTAGGTTGTAGTATTGACCCTTCCCATTGTTGTTCAAATAGAGTCTTTGGTTGGATAGTGTACATGGAACCCATATCTAACTTAAGTTGCACTTCACGCGCGTTAAAGTTAAACATTGCTTTGGGTTTATTTCTCCTATGTTCTAAGTCTACCTCTTCACTTTCTATGCTTAATATTCTTTCACAACTTTCAGTAGATTCCGTTGGAACTTTAGTGACACATGTAATTCTCCCTCGATTTGGTACTCTACACATCCTAGAGAAATGTCCCATGGGACCACATTTTCTGCACTCTTTACTGTTTGTAAAACAAAATTCTGACAATCAGGCATGACTCGCACTGCCAAATCGATTGCAGCCATGTTAACTTGTTTGGGCCCATGATTTTTCCCTTTATTATTGCCATATTTTCCTGTGGTGAGGGGCTCCACTCTTGATTTGCTGACAGCTTCTATTTGTGAAATCTCTTCACCTTGACTTTGTTTCTTCAGCTTTTTCATACATAACTCTGATTGTTTTAATACTTTGGCAATACTAATGGTATCACTCGATGTGTGACTTTGCACTGCCCACAATCTCTCTTGATTTATTTTACTCTTACACTGTACAATCAGTGGGACTCTAAAAAGTTCTCCTCAAAATGACACTTTATAGACAGTTCCCGTAGCCTTGCTACAAACTCATCAATGATTTCTTCCACTTCCTGATGTTGAGAATAAAATCTATATCTTGTCACAACAAAGTTTTACTCCTCAGCATATTAAATCTCTAACCTCCATCTGGCTTCTTTAAATGCATCTTGACCAGTAGGGTCAACAGCTATGGGCAAATACCTAAACACAAGTTGACCCTCCTTACTTAGAGCACTTAATAATAATGCCTTTTTCTAGCTGGGGGAAATCGTTCTCCATCTAAGGCTTCAATTTAATTATCAAACATTAATATCCAGTCATCCCATGGCATGGATGGCGAGCTAGGTTGTACCAAGAAACATGGTGGTGGAATTACTCTAATGTGAGAAGTAATTGTCACTAGAGTTGACTAACTGTCATTGCTTTGAGTCACATCCAAGGTTTGCTCAATATGTGCTATTCCATCTATTGAAATGTGAACCACTAGAGCACTGAGCACTGAGCAAAGAGAGAAAGGAGCAAGAGAAATAAAGGCCCATATTTATACTTTTTTTATCGCTGCATTTGCGCCGCTTTTTTACACAAAAGCGGCACAAACTTACAAAATACAATTGTAAATATTTTCCACAAGCTGTTATAGGATTTACCTATAAGGATAGGGTGTGCACATCACTGATGCACAATTTAAAAATATGCCTCACAATATGCCACTTACGCTAGCTATCAAACAGGCTGACCTTATTTACTGGTGTGCACATCACCACCATAGTCACTGCAGTTGGAAATGTTACGTGTGCTCATTACTGTTTATTTATGCACGATCGGGTGTGTACATCACCGTTTGCTTGTGCACACTTCACATTACTTTCAGTCTTTACCCTCACTATTAATATACAAACATGGCAGCCACTTCTAATTTGCATCTGAAGTAGGTTATGTGCAGACACTTGGTGAACTGGAAACACTAGACCGTAAGTGGTATAACAAAAATAGATCAAAGATGGTTGCCGTCTACGTAGGTTACGCGCTGCTTTACTTACCATCTAAAGTCGCTCCACAGGCTCCCCTATTTTTACAAACATCAGAGAGATTACCATGTTAGTTGCGTCTGTTCTCACCATATGCCTTGCACATTTCCTTTACAGGAGTTCCCAAAGCCTTCTGTTCCACACCGATATTGATTTCTTTTGGTCCGCTCTGCTCTGCATCTAAAGTAGTTCTTTACAACAATTCTTCCTCTTTACAACACTGGCCAGGCGCTTGCTGCTGAATTGTTTTAAGGCAGCACATAAGGGACACAACAGTGAAGAAGGTAAAGTGTGTTTATTGAGCAACTTCAAGTAACAAACCGTTCCTTGCTGGCTAGTGTCCCAACTGTCCTAACAGGAACATTTGTTCTTTTTCAAAACAGGTGGAATTCTACTACAGCAGAATTCCACTGCATGATAGCATGAGGCAGCATGAGGCAAGCGCGAGGCAGTACCATGCTAAATCCTATGCAACACAAAACCTCCTCATCATATCTCCATCTGAAGGTAACCTCCACATGCTGGTGTTTGAGTTTAGTTCAATACTGCAGCATAATCCTGTATACAGTGGACAGCAAATTTCTGTGAGAGCATGAACAGCGAGTGCTGCCCCCTTCACAAGTACTGTGCAGCAGAGGTTCTCATATGTATCATTCAAAAAAGAATAAATAGTGTTTTGAGGATTAAATAACCCCATGCATTCAATGCTTTAATAACAATGAGTACACAAAAGACTACCAAAGGTAAATTGAAAAGCAATTTTATCTCAACAATTCTTAGTCGATTCAAAGGGGATACAAAAGACAAAGAAAATTAGAGCAATGTGACCCCATGTGAAGCCTATCACTAATAAATAGTACACATCAAGGTTCAATTACAAAAGGGCTGACTTTCAGGTTGCAAACAACCACCAAAGGTCTCAAACCAGTTTATTAAGTAATGATTCCTTTACTGGTTTGTTTGTTACTCTTCTGTGGTGTTGATGATGTTTCGACACTTATAGGTTACAACAGTTGCATCAGAACAATGTAATATTAAGATATCTGTGAAAATGAATGGAGACTAATCGGTCGGCGATAAGTAGTTATGGTTCGGACCTACTTTCCATAGGAAGAACATTTTTTGTTTTGCCAATAACGTTGGCGCCACTTGACAAATCTTCATGACATTTTCAAAAAGTATACTTCAGTGGGTTCAACCAGTGGCCTGAGACTTTTGGGGTGATCCATCAAGCAGAGGCTGAGAAAAAGGGAGGGTCCTAAAATGCATTTTCTCATGCATTTTTCTGTAGGGATTTTGAACACCACTACAGTCTGAACCGCTGAATGGAATAACACCAAATTTGGGAGAAAGCTAGCTCTTGGTCCAGAAAGCAAGCTTTTTGTGATTTGGTGTTAATCCGTAGTAGTGTCTGAGGTATTGGAGTTTATAAATATAGATATTTAGGGACACAGATCTTCCTTGAATACAGCTGTCGCCGTGCTGATATCTGATTGGCTTAAAAAAAAGAGAAGGGGCCAGGGTAGGGTCATCCTGCCCCCTAGCCTTGGTCTAGGAGTCCCTCATGGACCCCGATAGGGCTAAAAAGTATTATGTTTTTTTAAATCACTGAAAAATCCACAGATCCAGATCCACAGATATTTCTGGGAGTTTTTTTTTTTTTAAAGGTCGGTCTCCTGCCCCTTTCTTTTATTTTGTCCCAGGTGGGCCATATCTCGGGGGCACTGGGATATTAAAAAAAGGAGGAGGGTGCAAGGGGCCCCCCTGCTAGGGCTTACATTAGTCCTGGGGACCACCACCTCCCCGGTGCGAACATTTTTATTTGTAATGGGGCAGGCCTGTATGGCCTCCCCGCAGCCCCAGGGACCGCCACCTCCACTGGGCTAAATTTTAGTTTGGAATGGGGCAGGCTGGTACAACCTTCCCCACAGCCCTGGGGACCACCACCTCCCTGGGGTTAAATATAGAATTTATGCAGGGAGCCTGCATGGCCCCGCTGCAGCCCCAGGGACCCCCACCTCCCTGGTGCTGAAAAAAAGTAATGAAGGGGTCCGTCACGAACTGCCTTTCCTAAGGACCAAGGACCAACACTTTCCTGGGGCAAACTTAAACATTGGAAGGGGGCAATGCGGCCCCCCTCCTGGAGCCATGCATGGCCATGGGGACTGCCACCACACAGGGCTGGCTGCTCCCCACCCCTGGGACAGAGCTGTCTGCTCAGACTTGGCAGGAGCTTTGACAGCTCCCACCTGGTCAGAACAAACACAACTCCGCTCCCAGAAAGAAAGAGCTGTCAAACAGCTCCCACTTGCTGGGAGAAGAGTTTTCATCTTTTTCCCTGCCTGCAGAGATGCGGGCAGGGAAACAGACAGAAGGATTGCTCTCACACACACAGAGCTTCATGTTTAGCAGCTCCCTGTGTATGAGAGCAATGCCGACTCCCACAGGAGTCAGGGAGCTGGCTTGGACTGCAGGGGCATTCAGGCTCTCCAGTGGTCCCCAACACTCCTGACTGGGTCCCCAGGGCTGAAATTGGCTGGGGGAGTGGGGTGCATGGCCTCCTCGCACAATTATATAAACAATAAAATGGCTTCCTGCTTTTATTAGGATAATGGAAAGCTTACCAAACAGCCCTCAGTGCATTTGCTGCAGATTTTGGGGGTGCATTCTTGATACCGAGGAATATGAGGACATTTCCACCAATCAAAGAAGCACTTACATCTTATAGATAAGAGTAAGGACCCTGATTTGATGGAGATGTACATCTTTAGAGTCTTGTTGGCCTCTCTATGAGAGGAGTCATGTTATCACAGAATTCTAGGGAAAGAGGTAACAGGAACAATCCTGTTGCCAAAACACATACATGGTCACCGGTGACATTTCCTTGTGCTCCATTACATAGATGTAGTGTAGTATATATACTGGACATTTACCCAAGATGGCAGAAAGAACTTCGGTAGATATTTTGTGTAAAACTGTGGACTCATGTTGGATAAAAGGGCAGGTGATGTTCCTTTCTGGTGGAGTCATGAACACAGCTATTGACTCATCCACACGGATACTCACACACCCACTCACAGATGCACTCAGATGTTCACTCAGATGCTCATGCACCAAATCACAACCCCACTCAGAGATTCATACACCCACTCAGACACTCACACACCCACTCACAGACCCACTTAGACACTCAGGCACCCACTCACAGATCTACTTAGACATTTACGCACCCACTCACAGACCCTCCCAGACATTCATGCACCCACTCACAGACTCACTCAGACTCATGCACCCACACACAGACCCACTCACAGACTCATGCCTTCACTAACAGACCCACTCAGAAACTCATGCATTCACTCACAGACACACTCTAAGACTCATGTACCCACTCACTGACCCACTTAGACACTCATGCATTCAACTCACAAACCCACTCAGATACTCATGTACCCACTCACAGACCCACTCAGAGACTCACTCTCCCACTCACAGACATTCTCAGAGACTCAAGCACTGACTCACAGGCCCACTCAGACACTTGTGCGCAGATTTGTGAAACAACGCTCAAGATATAGGCAAGTAAAAAGATGTTTTTCATTCATGATCCTAACTATATATATATATATATATATATGCCTGTAGAGGTTAGAAGTACACAGATAGGTCACACAAGGCATTAAACATTTTCTTAAGAGATAAAATCCATAATCATACCACAGTAAATAAGAGAAAATGATAAGGCTCACAACTGGAAGTAAATTCAGTAATTAATAAAGAAATTAGGCTAGTCTGGGCTGCTAAGGACAGCGCATTTCTGGTTTTAAATGCCTCCAGGAAAAGATAAATATGACGGGTCCTTGTGGGAGTCTACTCAAGAGTAGCCAGACCACCAGTCAAGCCTAACACAGAGAGCCAATGCTCTGATTAATAGGACAGAGAGGGAACCAACTCGGTCAGTGATAAGTGTGCATTGCTCCATTTTTTGAAACAGAAATAAACATCAGTTCACACCTGGTTCGTTCAAACAAAACACCTAAGATCAGTGGTCATAAGTCTAAGGTGCATGTCCTGGAGAAGTATCCTTAAACAATACGACAAATATCAAACATTAAGACAATTCAAGAGCACTGGTCATTAAATCATCGTCAAATCTACAGTGTGGTTTATCAATTGAAACTGTGAACATTAAACACTTTTTTAAGCTTATTGAAGAGTTGAGAAGGTTACATCAACATAAGTACAGCATAAAGGAAATAAGATGTCACTAGAATAAAGGGAATGAAAACTGTCTCAACCAGAAACAATCTTTAATACAGGGATACCCTATACTTATATGGCGGTTAAAACTGTAGAGAAACTGCATGGGAAGTAGGTGTTGTTGAGAGTGAGAAAAGAAGAGGCATCCATAGAATATATTTGTTTGATTAGTTGTTGTGTTGAAGTGACTTTAGCACAGAATAATCTGAGATTATAACAGAGCATGTTCTACGATTTAACGAAAGTAACTTCCTGAGTGATCTTCCAGTTGGTACTGATGACCTGTAAAGCAATAGCTATTGACATATCAACAATCTTCCTCATCATAAGAGAGTTATGCCATAAAGTAAACAACCCACACAGAAAATGCGCAATATATCAAATGGAGAGCAAATGGAACACATGTTTGTGAGGGTGGCCCACACTTGTGCCGAAAAGAGGGAAATGGGGAACAGTCATAATCAATAAGATCACTATTTCCTTTAATGCAGGTTCAATAATGATTAGCTATAGATAGTGAGTAGTGCTATATGGAGGAGGGAGTACGGTAAAGCCTGTTTTGAAAGAAAAATAATGTCTTATGGTGCTAGCAGAACAAGAGTTGTTATGTTGTTTAGCCCAAAGTTTGGACCAAGTCTATACTGTGATAGAGTGTTAGAGATTTCTTTCCCATTGGGTTTTAAGATTGTTTTTTGGTCTGTCTAAGAGTTTATGAAGGCAAACGAGGTGGTTATCAACATTTTATCAAGGAAGGAAGATTAAGTGGGAATAGTGAAAATGAATTGAGGAAAACTAGTGTCTAAAGTTGTGTTGATAGTGTAGTGAAAGAAGGTAATGATTAACAAGAGGTATTAAGCCTGTTATAATTTGGAAGGGAGGAGGTGGGTAAACCAAAGTGAGTCTGAAATGTAGGGAACCAGAATCAAAGGAAACTTGACTCACTGTGAAGATGCAGTACTGAAACAAGTCTCCCAAAAAATATAACTCCATTATTTAATTTCATATTTTGTTATAGTGAAGAAGGGATGACAAAAGGTTCTCATAATTAAAGTGTATATGAGTAATAAGAGGTTTTCTAGGCAGATGGAAAAAGTAACAAGAGGTGAAGAAAATAATTTGGGAGAGGGGGATTCAGGATCCTCATGAAAATTTGCTTGTGAGTATGAGCGGAATGGTATTTCTTAAAGATGGGGAAATTAACACCACTAAGGGTCTTATGTAGTTGAAGTTTTTCCAAGGAAATGCATGCTTTCTTATCTTTCTGCAAACATTTCCTCATGGAAGTATTGAAGGACTGAAAAAATGACTGAGGGAGTTTCACTGGTAACATGGACAGATAAAAATTTATTATTGGCAGCAGCATCATCTCAATGGTATCTAATCAATCCCAGCATGATAGAAATAATGCTGACCATTGCTCTGGTAGGGGGAATATTTTTACTTAATTGTTGACATGTTAATCTGTATAGTTTATTGTAAAGAAGAGAATAATCTAATACCTAAGCATATGATGGACGTACAGCAGCAACTGAAAGCAGAGTCTTTAAACATCTCTTTAACGCAGTAGACATTATGAGAGAGTTCCTCCAATTAATCAATGTTTTATTTACAGCCTGAAATCTACGAATATCCTTTTAATAAAGTTACAAATTCTGGAATAGTGTTTAAAGGATCAGAAACAGAAAGGGGGACTTCACCTGCCTAAGCTGCAGATTTGACTGTTGATTTGACCTCAGTTTAAAATCACAGAAAATATTCAATTGGCATATCCTCTTCAAAATCAGCTCAAGAGAAAAGATGAACAGTAAAGGGGGAAGAAGGCACCCTTGTCAAGTACCCCTATGCAATTGAACTTAGGAGGATTGAAGGCCATTGAAAAAATAGAAGTGGTAGTAGTGATAGCTAGTCAAAAACCATGCCTATGCAGGGCTCCAAATATAAAATTCAATTTCACTTGATCTGTATCTAGAGTAATGGCAGCAGTTGGGGAGGTATATTTTAAATATTTGGGGGCAAGATGAATTGTGTTTAAGAAAGTTCTAGAATTATTAGTAATATGTTGTCCTTCGACAAAGCCAGATTGCTGCACACCAACCAGGACTGGAAATACACTGTTAATACACAATGGCAGCTTTTTTGCAAAAATTGAACAGCTTGTATTCATAAGAGAAATTGGGGTATAATTCCCACACTGGGTTAAATCTTTATCTTTTTAAGAATCAGATAAAGCATAGGCTCAAGAAAGGATCCTTGTGCTTTGTTACTGGACAGAAAATGTTGAAAGAGTAATAAGAGTTTGGGAATAAGTAGTCTGGAGAAATTAGAGTACATTTCCACAGAGAACCCACCTCTTCGAGGGCCTTAACTTTGGTTAATTTTAATAAGGCACCATACATATCCTGAGAAGGAATATCAATAAGCATGTTGTGGTGTCTGTGAATTTAGGCAAAAAATTGTTCAGATTTTACATTGTTGGGAAGATTTCAATACTAAATTTCAAAATGTCTGATTCATTGTGGTGGCTTAGACCATATTTGTTTTTGATTAATTTTTTACTTTGTTTTTTGATTTTTTAATAATGAAGTAAGAGTTTACCAGCTTTGTCACAGTCCCTGTAATATCTGGCATTTGTTTTGAAGAGGCAACCTAATGCATGTTCAATAGAATTCTTGTTGAACTGAAATTTAGCAGTAATGAGATGTGGAAGAGTGTCCTAGTGGTTGGTAGTGAAGTATTCTAAGACTTTAATTTGATTCACCATAGAGGAATATTCTTTTTGAACAAGTTTCTTTTTAGAGGTGACATAATCAATTATGAAGCCTCTGGCTGCTGACTTATAAGAATCCCACATATAATTCATTTGAAGCTTTTCAGTTGTGTTAAGGGCAAATAATATGTTGGAGAATTGTTCACATTTTTCAAAAGAGGAACTATTGTAATAAATAATGATGGAACCTCCATCTACTATTGTGTACGTGTTGTGGGAGTAAATCTATGTCAACAGTGACAGGAGTGTGATCGGATATGATGATGGAGCCAATCTTGGCTTGTGCCAAGTGTTGTAAAACATGTTTTGCAATTATATAGTCTGTCCTGGAGGTGGATTTGTGAACGGGTGAATAAAAACTAAACTCCATACTGTCAGGGTGAAGTAGCCTCCAGGCGTCTGCTAGACCCCTATTGTGAGTTGAGGCCGGCGGGAAAAAAGGGAATTATGACCGTGGCGGAAACCGCCAACAAAGACAGCCACTTTAACACTCCGACCGCCACGGCGGTACAGACAAGCAGCGTGGCGGTCACCACCAACAGACAGGTGGGAGACAAAGTACCGCCCACAGTATTACAACAGGCCAATCCGCCACCTTTTCCGGGGCGGATTCACCGTGGATAAAAACACGGCGGAAACAGCCATTTCAATGGGAAAACGCTCACCTTAACACACTCCACGAGGAAGGAGGGCACCATGGAGCCAGAACTCCAAATACTCCCTGCGATAGTCTTCCTGCTCCTCTACGATCATCAGAAACGCTGGCGCCGAAGACAACGGTGAGTACTGCACCTACGACATAGAGGAGGGGGGAGGCAAAAGTCAGGGACACACACACGCAACACCCCCACCCCCACCCTGACCCTCGCACACTACAACACACACACCAATGCATTTCCAAACACCACAGTACCAACCCCCAACCCCCCCGGAAGAATGCAAAGACAAAAGGAAATGAGTTCAACCATTGTAATGTATCAAAATACAGTAAGCTAATATATACAGATATATATACACATTCAAAAAATTATACATCACGATTAGTAGTGCAGGTATGCACCATTCAAAGTCCGTGGACCACTGGGCCCAAAATGCATGGGCGAGGCCCACATCAGATACCTGACCAGAAACGGAGAGAACACTACTGGGGCATCAGAGCGAAATACAACAGGCACCTCAGGGGAAAGGGAAGGGGGGGCACCTCAGCCGGATGACAGCACCACATCAGATCCACAACGGGGCTCCATGCCCATTGATGTATCCTGGGGAGTGCAAAGCCACAGTCTCACAAGTCTTTGCAGTGGGTGGTTTGCCCACTGTACCATCCTGGGGAGTGCAAAGCCACAGTCTCACAAGTCTCTACAGTGGGTGGTTTGCCCACTTTACCATCCTGGGGAGTGCAAAGCCAGTCTCACAAGTCTTTTCAGTGGGTGGTTTGCCCACTGCTTTATCCTGGGGAGTGCAAAGCCACAGTCTCACAAGTCTTTTCAGTGGGTGGTTTGCCCACTGTGCCATCCTGGGGAGTGCAAAGCCACAGTCTCACAAGTCTTTGCAGTGGGTGGTTTGCCCACTGTACCATCCTGGGGAGTGCAAAGCCACAGTCTCACAAGTCTCTACAGTGGGTGGTTTGCCCACTGTACCATCCTGGGGAGTGCAAAGCCACAGTCTCACAAGTCTTTTCAGTGGGTGGTTTGCCCACTGCTTTATCCTGGGGAGTGCAAAGCCACAGTCTCACAAGTCTTTTCAGTGGGTGGTTTGCCCACTGTACCATCCTGGGGAGTGCAAAGCCACAGTCTCACAAGTCTTTGCAGTGGGTGGTTTGCCCACTGTACCATCCTGGGGAGTGCAAAGCCACAGTCTCACAAGTCTCTACATTGGGTGGTTTGCCCAATGTACCATCCTGGGGAGTGCAAAGCCGCAGTCTCACAAGTCTTTTCAGGGGGTAGTTTGCCCACTGCTTTATCCTGGGGAGTGCAAAGCCACAGTCTCACAAGTCTTTTCAGTGGGTGGTTTGCCCACTGTACCATCCTGGGGAGTGCAAAGCCACAGTCTCACAAGTCTTTGCAGTGGGTGGTTTGCCCACTGTACCATCCTGGGGAGTGCAAAGCCACAGTCTCACAAGTGGATAACAGTCCTCACTGGTTCTGGAGGGGGACTGGTGCCCAGAGTGCTTCATCCTGTTAAGGACTGAGGTAGTGGATGCTGTTCTCCACTGGTTCTGGAGGGGGACTGGTGCCCAGAGTGCTTCATCCTGTTAAGGACTGAGCTAGTGGATGCTATTCTTCACTGGTTCTGGAGGGGAACTGGTGCCCAGAGTTCTTCATCCTGTTAAGGACTGAGGTAGTGGATGCTGTTCTCCACTGGTTCTGGAGGGGGACTGGTGCCCAGAGTGCATCACTCTCCCCGTGACGGTCCCAGTTCCGTCACTGCCCCTGCCGCACATGGTGCATGGTGCCCTGTTCAGCGGTGCTTACGAGTGGGCTGCGCATTACTTACTATTGGTTGTCTTAATTGTCACTCTCATTTCCTTGCTTCTCATTGGTCAGCGTTTCCGGGTTTCACTTTCTCTTCGTGTCCCTTCAAAGGAACGTGGACCAAGTACTGATTGATTTCCTTAAATGCTTCCTTCCCCCTGGTCGCACTCGGTTTGAGGTACTTTTTTTTCTCCCTCCGACTCCATTCTCCCTCCCCTTCTGCCGCCCGCTGGGCTGATTGTTGCGCCATTCATCCCTCCTCCTGTCCCATCGCTTGAATATTTATAGCACAAACTCTGCCCAGCTGCATTGGGGCTCATTATTTGCTTACCAGTGACATTCCACAAGGCCACATTCACTTATTAGGCACAGTGAGATAAATTATGTTCCAATGATCGCAGGAATTTTATCGAGGCACTCGTGGACTTGTGCTGATTGAAGAGAACAGACATGTGAATCGACTCAGCAACGTTACACCAGTGGTAATGGGTAAGACTCCCTTTGGATGTTAGGCAGACAAGCGGCAGTGAGATTGCGTATTGACACTGCCCAGGTCTTTTTCACGGTATTTTTAACCGACAGTAGTACTCATTTCTTTTAAATTAATAATATGTGTCCAACTGAATATTTATATAAAAAATAGATACTCTCACCCAGGGTAAAGCAATTTGACTATGAATTATGAAACAAAGGCAAAACTGCTAAAGAGTGGTTATCTCACCCTCATTTAGCAGCTTTGCAACATGACTAAAATCATTTACAAAGTCAATAGCTCTCACAGACGAGATCTATTGGCTTTACCAGTGCTTTTTGTTCCATTGGGTTTTTCTATGATAATAACTGGACTACAAATTGTGAACGTCACATGAACAACAGATGCACTCTGCTTTCCTGCACACTATAATTTATTAACTTCGAGTCATATGTGTCTCAAAATAGAATATTATTTATAATATGTTATAATCTTCACATTACTGTATCTCTCAAAGATAGTTTGACTAGGAAATGTCAGTTTAAAATGTTTATCTAAATCAGTGGTCATGATATTTTGCCTGCCACAATTTATGCATTAGGTGTAAAAAGTAATAATTTATTGATTTGAAGTAGAAGATAGAACACGTTAGGCTACACAGTTTGAGATTAATTAGCAGAATTAGCAGAATCCCTAAACAGAATTTCCTAAATAGGAGTTTTTGTTTTTGTTGTGTCAAAGAAAATGTTGTATCTGGTGCATGTGGTACTCTGAGGCATAGATATGTTAAAACATTTGAATAAAAGATGATCATGCGTTTCAATGTTTTAGTGCATTTCCATCCGAGGCACATTGAATATACTCAGCAATCTACATTAGTAGAGTCACACGTTTCCCATTTTAACTCCCATGAGATCATTGCTCTCTGCTACAGACAAATAGTGAAAGAAATGACACCAAACCAGGCACGAAACTAGAACTTTAGTGCCTTTGCTTGGTTTGGTAAATCTGATCACGAGGTTTTGTGAAATTAGGAAACTGTGTCTGGTGGTCTTTGAAGAGCTGAAATATAAAGTTATAGACACAATGCTGGAATGGCCTTTTTTGCTGGGTCATCCCCAAACTTTTTGCCTCTGACCTCCTGCTTTTGATCCTGTGCTGAATTTCGTCTTTTGCTGGTTTTGGGGCTCTGGGTACTCTACCACTGCTGGCCATAACAGTCATAACATCAATACCTAACAACACACAAGCAAAAAATAAATAACACTATATTCATTGCTGTCTATTTAGTAGTGTTAATGTGATTTTATCTGGCCTGTAACATTGATGATATCATTTGTAATTACGTCTGTCACGTGAACTGTGAGTTCCTGTCATAAGGACCCTTGTATCTCTACAAGACTGCTGGATTAGGGGCGTCAGAACCTCTGTGTGTAGGTGACTGAGCTCTTCACCACCACCTCACCCAAAACATGAACAGTAAAGGTGATTTCTGGCAGCCTAGCGCAAGGACTCTAAAACTATCTCATTATAACTGAGTCTCTTACACACACAGGCGAATAAGAAGATGGCAGAAAGGTTTCAATGTGTTTATTGAAAAGACTGCAATCTACTGTAAAATACATGAGCTGCAATGATTAGGATAATGACAAGAGACAAAAACAGAATTGTGAAAATGAGTGATTATGAACAAAATACCCTAAAGAGAGCAAAGTATGATGAAGCTAATCTGCTCAAACAGGTCCATGAGAAGTGCCACCCCTGCCCCTGTTACCTTGGAACAAGGTTGGCCTCCAGTCCCCAAAGTGAAGATGGAATGTTGGGAGCACATGTGGGAGCGCAGCAAGATGGGCACTGGTCTCCAAGCCTCTGCTGTCCCCTGGGCCAGTTTTCAGTAGCTTTACTGCCTCTGCTACCTCACAGACCCACAGAGGCAGGGGAGTGGCGTGTTGTTTTCAGACCCTTTCATGGTCTATTTCCATACTTACCAATGTCTGATGCCATTCCTCAAGCTGGGTCGCTGCAGCTGCCATTTTATGTAGATTTTTCCAGCCGCCTCAGTAGCACACTAAGGCATACTTTCTACATCATTTGTTGGAGGAAGGAGGAGGAAACTTCTTCATATTTTCTCAGTTCATTGACCTTCACATAAGAACAGTTTTGGACGTTTACCAGTGTACTTTTTGAGGCATTCATTTATATATGCTCTTATTCATTTCTGGAATATTGGACTTTTCATTGTCACTCTTTATTAAAAATATATTTGGCACCACATTTATTCATTTTCCTCACTGGTTCTTATTGGTGTTCTTCATTTGTCTCATCTGAATTGCTCTACCATATATTATCCTGCTTTTTGCTTTCACAGTTCATTATGGACCCTCCACTGACATTCATATCTAAACGTTTTACTTCACCCATTCCCTTCTCTGCTCCTAGGAAAGAACAATCTAGAAACATCAACAAGAGGGCAAAAAAGGACCCAATTTCTCCCTCTAAACCTCCTTTGCCTCTCACTTTAGATGACCTTATGGATGAAATCAAGAACTTAAAACCTTTTGTCATGGCAACAAATGCTACTCTTCAAAGGATAGAAGAGAAGTGGTCTAACCTGGACTCTATAGTATCTGATTTTGAACAACAGATTAGTGATGCTCAAGATGTTATAGCACATGAGAACCCCATGTCTAAAGATATTTCCCAACTTAAAAAAAAAAACTGAAAACTTGCAATCGATGCAACAACATCAGAATCTATCACTTACCTGAAGGTCTTAGGGATCAGATATGATTATGCTCCTTCAACGTACTCTTCCAAAACTTGTAGATCTAAATGATTGCTCTACCTTCAACATTAAAAGAGCTCAGTGAGTTGACTAACTATCCAAATCCTCAACTGCTCACCCACGAGATATAGTTGCCTATTTTCTCCAATACTCAGTTCTAATGACAATGCTCACAGCTTCTAAACAATGCAAGCAAATGATGAGGTCCAGCCAGAGGGTTTTCATCACCCAGGAAATAGCGTGCTCATTGGCTCTCGGGACGGAAGGAATTCCTGGATCTACGACCAGCATTGAGATCTATGAAAGCACGAAATGGCATTATAGACCCTTGCATTTTCAAAGTTACATACAAGGAAAAATTGCATATTGTAGAAGATCTAGAATACTTGAAAAACTCATTCATTTACATAAAGGAGAGGTAATCGATATTGGGAAAACTTGAACTACCACACCATTTTGTCACATTGAATCTACATAATTATTTAGCAGTTGACTTGATTGTACAAGTCGTGTGGTCTCATATATGATAGGGATTCTGGAATGTTGTCTCATGTGGCCCCCTGTCTTGGCAATCCCATATGTTACAGTCAGCAGTGCATATGTGTCCATTTGTTATTCTAGTAAGTGTTTTCCTTACTCCGCCCTCATTCTCTGTTGTTTTTTATCTTTTATAGACTTAGGGGGTCATTACAACATTGGCTGTAAAAGCCGCTTACCGCTGTGCAGAAGACCGCAATACACCGCCGCGGCCACGGAATTCCGCCACAGCTATTATGACCCACATCTCGGAATCCGCCGAATTTCAGACACCCGCACAAGTCCGCCACACCAAAGATCAGTGATAAACTGGCGAAAACAAAACCTCCACCGTCACGCCAACAGAAACACGCCCATGCTATTAAGACCCACAAATCCACGCGGCGGTCTTTCAACCGCGGTATTCCATTGGCAGTACACACCGCCGCACTCAAAATACACACACATCTCCAAAACACCGCCACATTGGACAATTCGAATTACACACACCTGATACACATACAAACACCACTCCCACACACCCATTACAATATAAAACACACACCTACATCACCCACAAACCCCTACGACCAAAAATTATAGACGAAGGCGAGAGAGAGAGCACAGCATAGACAACCCCACCACACAGAGGCCCACAACACCATCACCCACACAACATCCACGCACAAAACACCACACACCACTACACATCACCACACTCATCACCACATACACCACCCCACACATCACCTACACCACACCATGGCACTGCAAAGACACCCCAGGTTTTCGGAGGAGGAGCTCAGGGTCATGGTGGTGGAAATCGTACGGGTAGAGCCACAGCTATTTCGATCCCAGGTGCAGCACACCTCCATTGCAGGGAAGATGGAGCTATGGCGAAGAATAGTCGACAGGGTCAACGCAGTGGGACAGCACCCAAGAAATCGGGAGGACATCAGGAAGAGGTGGAACGACCTACGAGGGAAGGTGCATTCCGTGGTCTCCAGGCACAACATCGCGATTCAGCGGACTGGCGGCGGACCCCCACCTCCTCCCCCACAACTAACAACATTGGAGGAGCAGGTCTTGACCATTATGCATCCAGAGGGCCTCGGAGGAGTCGATGGAGGAATGCACACTGGTAAGTCAAATCTTAACTATCATATCCCCCACCCCACATGCATGCTATCACACACCCCTACGCTCACCCCCTCCCCTATCACTCCAACTCCTCACAAATGTACTAATAACACAAACCACCCATCCCAACACCAAGCCCTGCATGACACAACAAAGCATGGCCACTGCACATACCCATAACACCCCCTAACCATCATCACACAAGCCCCCAAACAGGAATTCTAGCACTGGGGTACACGGTCACCCACCCATTGCACACCATGACACACACAGATGCAATAATCATGCTTTTACACCCCTGCAGGACCACTACCTAACGTTACCAGACAGGAGGGTCCAGACATCTCTACCCCACCCACAGAAGAGGCCCACAGTGATGACAGCAGCTCTGGCCAACTGGATCCAGATGACCAGCCCGGACCATCGTGGGCCTCGGGACAGTCGGTTCCCTTCGCACAGACACAGCCCAACACTGACCTTCCACTCTCTGGAAACACCAGTACAGCACCCACCCAGCGGGCCCATACCTCCGTCCCCAGGACACATCAATCAGCTGTGTGTCCACCACTACAGGGAACCCAGGATAACCCACCACCCCAACAACAACAGGGACCTGGGGGCAGTGGTAGTGGGCACACGGTCCAGAGGATGGAGGCCCAGGAACACAGGGGAACTGGGAGGGCTGCTGTGCGACAGGGGGCGGACAGGCCAAGGGAACCCACTCTCCACGAGGCCCTCTCCTCCATCATGGGAGCATACCACCACTCCCAGGAGACGATGGCTACGGTCCTGGCCAAGTTTCAGGAGACCCAGCGCCTGCAGGAGGAACAGTATTTGGGGTTCAGGGAGGAACTCAAAACCATCAGCTCCGCCCTGGGCACCATCGTAGGGGTGCTGAAGGACATACAGAACACCATGAGGGACACCGTGGCACTCCAAGGGGCCCTTGACACTAGCGTGGACGATGAACTGCCCACCACCTCCACCGGCGCTAGTGGACAGGACGCCCCACCACAGGACCACCACACCAGCACCCCACCCTCTGCAGATGGAGAACCACCCCGCAAGCGGTCCCTGAGATCCAGGAACAGGACAGAGCACGATGGCAAGACCCCCACCACGAAATGAGACCACCCTGATTGTCATCCCACTGTCCCACTTTGTAACCCTGTCCATATTGGAACTGCCCCAGCTCCACTTCCTATGCCCATATGGGCAATGCACCTGTGAGACTAATAGACTGGACTCTGCCATGGACATTCCTCCACCATCACCCATCACCATTTTACCACACCCTCCAATAATTAGCACTTCAATAAACAACCTTGAAGCACAAAAATCTCTGGAGTCAGTCTGTGATTTTGAAAATGTGTATTAGCTATGACAATGACAAAACCCGTTCGAAAATGGAATGTCAACATACCTATGTCACACATCACAAGTCCATGAAGGATGCAAGCAGATGACACACGTTGGTAACCACACCTGTGAAACCGTAATGGAAATGTACAACTCAGTTACCAAATACTGCTTGAAATTGACAGACAGGATAAAGGTAGAAGTGTGAAAGTAAATGTAGTAGTCAAGAAAGTGTTCTCACCTGTGTGTCAGTGGAAATATTGCTGTATGACTGAGTCCCTGTTGTCAATGTCTTCTTCCTCTGCTTCCTCCTCATCACTGTCCACAGGCTCCACAGCTGCCACAACACTGTCATCTGGACCATCCTCCTGCAGAAAAGGCACCTGGCGTCGCAAAGCAAGATTGTGAAGCATAGAGCAGGCGATGATGATCTGGCACACCTTCCTTGGTGAGTAGAATAGGGAACCACTTGTCATATGGAGGCACCTGAACCTGGTCTTCAGGAGGCCGAAGGGAGCGTTCGATCACCCTCCTAGTCCGCCCATGGCCCTCATTGTAGCGTTCCTCTGCCCTGGTCCTGGGATTCCTCACTGGGGTCAATAGCCATGACAGGTTGGGGTAACCAGAGTCCCCTAATAGCCACACCCGGTGCCTCTGGAGTTGACCCATCACATAAGGGATGCTGCTATTCCGCAGGATGTAGGCGTCATGCACTGAGCCAGGGAACATAGCATTTACCTGGGAGATGTACTGGTCTGCCAAACATACCTTCTGTACATTCATTGAATGATAACTCTTCTGGTTCCTGTACACCTGTTCACTCCTGTGGGTGGGGACCAGAGCTACATGGGTCCCATCAATGGCACCTATGATGTTAGGGATATGTCCAAGGGCATAGAAGTCACCTTTAACAGTAGCCAAATCCTCCACCTGAGGGAAAACGATGTAGCTGCGCATGTGTTTCAGCAGGGCAGACAACACTCTGGACAACACGTTGGAAAACATAGGCTGGGACATCCCTGATGCCATGGCCACTGTTGTTTGAAATGATCCACTTGCTAGGAAATGGAGCACTGATAGCACCTGCACTTGAGGGGGGATTCCTGTGGGATGGCGGATTGGTGACATAAGGTCTGGCTCCAACTGGGTACACAGTTCCTGGATTGTGGCACGGTCAAACCTGTAGGTGATGATTAAATGTCACTCCTCCATTGTCAACAGGTCCACCAGTGGTCGGTACACTGGAGGATTCCGCCATCTCCTCACATGTCCCAGCTGACCGTGCCTAGGAAGGACAACAGCGACCACAGAGTCAAGCAACTCAGAGGTATGTACCCACAGCTACACAGAACACGAAACAAAATCCAAAAAAGTTGTCTGTATGTGTGTTGAGTCCAGGCCTAGGTATGTGTGACGCAGTTGAAAATGAAGCCATGTGGGCCCCTGAAATGGTGGCTGCCTGACCTCTAAACTGGGACAATGGGATGTGAGGTAACTGTGCTGGCGTTGTACACCGTCGCAGTAGGCGGTCGAAGACCGCTGCGCAATGCTGCATTGGTTAACATTGGACCCTATGGGTCCCAGGAGCCAATGACGAAGTGCGCCGGCGGTGATGATACGCACCGCCGCGGATGTCACCGCCACGGACGTGACCGCCATTTTCTTTCTTTTGAATCACTCAATACCTGATCTTCGACAGAAGAGGACCTATACTGCAAGTGCTGCTGTGACCTCGGTCTGGAAGATACAATGGCACGTGCGTCTGGGGAAAGGGCCCCTGCCTTCACTGCACAGGAGTTGGAGAAGCTCGTGGACGGGGTCCTCCCCAGTACACGCTACTCTACGGTCCTCCAGACCAACAAGTGAGTACATAGGGTGCAAGTTGTATGGGCTATGGCTGGGTGGAGAGGGCTGGATGTAAGAAGGAAGGGGGCAGAGTTCTGCGAGCATGAAGGACTGTGAATGCATGTGCCACATGGCAAGGGTAGGGATGTGGGCCACTCACTTTGACGGTGCAGTTGGTAATGACTTCTCTTCTTCCCCTGTACATGTCATGTAGGTCAGCGCCCCCCAGAAGAAAGATATTTGGCGTGCCATCGCCAAGGACGTCCGGACCCTGGGGGTCCACCAGAGACAGAGCACCCACTGCCGTGAAAGATGGGAGGACATTCGCCACTGAAGCAAGAAGACGGCGGAGGCTCAGCTGGGGATGGCCTCCCAACGTGGGAGAGGTGCCCTTCGCACCATGACCCCCATGATGTTCCGGATCCTGGTGGTGGCCTACCCTGAGTTGGATGGGCGCTTGAGGGCATCACAGCAGACACAAGGGGGTGAGTACACTCTCATTCTGCTGACTTTGCGTGCAGTGGAGGGGTCTGGGTGGGGGAGGAGGGCTGTGGGTTTCCCTAGGCCAGGGCGAGTTCCGTAGGCTAGGCCCCTCCGTAATGCAGGCCATGTGCCACTCCACCCCACCTCTGTAGAGTGCCAACTACAGGTATACATGCCCCTGTGTCATCTATGTGTGCAGATGTCCACCATAGCCATGTAGGCCATATCCCAGGAACTGCATCTGTAGAGCCCAACAGTGCGGCGCAGTGCAGGGGGCTGCTGTGTCTGTATTGTCCGCCAACTGTAGCGGTAAGCCATGCACTCAACCTGTCTTTCTTCTGTCGTCCCCCCCCCTTTTTGTGCTCTCCCTGTTCTTTTGTGCATCAGCATAATCAGGCGGAGGTACATTGGCACCGGAGCACGAGGGGGCTGCATCCCACATGGCCATGGAGGGCCACACCACGGACTCAGAATACACCAGTGGGCGAGGGGAGCTTCACGGCGGTCACTGGATCAGCAGCCAGCGACACGGACTCGTCCTCCGAAGGGGAGCTCCCTTGTGGTGGCGGCAACATCTGCGCCCCCCACTTCTACAGGTACAGCCGCCACCCCCCCTACCAGCACCGCCCTCCCAGCAGCCCCTCAGCCTTCACCCCGTGCCCACTCACCCAGGAGGGAGGGCATCACCTTCACCCCAGGCACCTCAGCCCCTGCCCCTGTCACCTCTGCTGCCCTCAGTGAGGAGACCATTGACCTCCTCAGGTCACTCACTGTTGGGCAGTCTACCATTGTGAATGCCATCCAGGGTGTAGAAAGGGAGTTGCAACACACTAATGCATTCCCGGAGGGCATTCATTCTGGTCAGGCTGCCCATCATCGAACCCTGCAATCTCTGGCCTCAGCACTGATGGCAGCCATTGTCCCTGTGTCTAGCCTCCCCCCTCCAACTTCCTCCACCCAGACCCAATCCCCTGTACCTCTGCCTATCCCAAGCACACCATCAGACCAGCCTGCACACACCTCAACACACAAGGGCAGCTCAGGCAAACATAGGCACCACACTTCGCACAGGCACTCACACAAGCATCACCCACATGCAGACACAGCAACATCCACTGCCTCCACTGTGTCCCCCTCCTCGTCGTCTCCCTCCTCCCTCCCAGTGTCGTCTACACTCTCACCTGCATGCACTACCACTACAGCCACTAGGACTCGCACCAGCACACCCACCACCACACCCCGCTCACCTGCACTCACCACCCCCACTACCATTTACACGTCCCCTGTGTCCTCTCCCAGTGTGTCTGTGACGCCCCCTCCCAAAGTACACAAACGCGGGCACACACACACCCAACATCCATCCACCTCACGACAGCCTCCAGGACATGCACCTGCACCCAAATCATCAAAAGTTACACCTCCTACAACCACCTCCTCTTCCTCCACTCCCAGACCCCCTCCAGCTACCCGTCCCAGTGTTCTTAAGAAACTTTTCCTGAGCAACGTTGACCTCTTTCCCACCACCCCCCCCTCCAATTCATAGGTCCCGAACTAGCACCTCAGCCAAAACATCTCCAGTACCAGTGGTGCCTGTTAGAGGTATGTGGAGTGCACCGGGCACCAGGGCAGCCAGTGTGACACGGAGCCAAAGCACAGCCAGTCCCCCCCCCCTGTGAAGCACCAGAAGTTGGACAGTGCCCGACGGGAGAGGGGGAAGACTCCTGCCAGCAAAGCCGCTCACAAGGGTCCGGGGGGGAGTGTCGAGTCAGCTGTGACTCCTCCCAAGGTGGGGAAGGGGCAGAAGGAAGCGCCAAAGTCTGGGAAGAGCAGCACGGCGGAGAAGGCCGCCATCATCCCCGCTGCCCAGGACGCCACCACCAGCCAGATCGTCACTGGTCAGGAGACCACCGCTAGAGTCAGTGCCCAGGAGGGCCCCGGCAGCCACAGCCCCGCTGGGCAATGAGGGACCGCCATGGCAAACACTGCTGCACAGGTCAGAGACAGCAAAGTCAAGCACCGCTGAACAGGGCAAAGACCGCCATGGCAAGCACCGCTGAACAGGTCAGAAACTGCTAAGTCAAGAACCGCTGAACAGGGCAAGCATCGCTGAACAGGGCAAAGACCGCCATGGCAAGCACCGCTGAACAGGTCAGTTAACAATACATCATCACAAACGACAGAGCTGTGCTAGCTTTGGCAAGATCTAAAAAACAATAGCTTGTACTTTGTTCACACATTGATGAATTGAAACTGGCGAAGTGAAGGAGCTGTCAAAGTCCTAACATTTGAATGTATAAGTGAAAAGTGATGACATAAAAATCACAAAGTTGGATTCACCAATGTATTATTTCGAGTATTTTTGCAGTTGACCTGGTAGCTAATGTTCATGCAACAGGGCACTGTTTTCCATAATTTAGCCTAACACTTGTAACAGCCATATCTGCAACATCGTTATGCACCCCGCATGCCTTTCGCCTCTTATTTGTCATACAACTCATTTACACCCCCTCCAACTATTCTGTTATGAAACAATTATATATGCATTGGTAGAGTCTTACCAAACATAGAAAAAGAACACAAATATTGACCACAAATATTGACTCACACGCTTTCTTACGTTTTGTCCTAAATCCTCAGAAAAACATTTACTTTGTTTAAAATAGAAAGTATTTTGGAAAATATAAAATATTTGTATTTTAAAATACTTTCTGGGTTCTTCATCCTAAATATCAATTGTATTTTTCAACTTTCTTTTTTTAAATCATTCTAATTAACATTTAATGTAAACCATACAAAGTACAACTGTCACAACAATGTTAATGAAGAGGGCCAGGGTGAACAAAAGGGCATTGAGGGAGGGAGGACCAAAAATAAAAAGGGAGGTGGTGAGGAAACAGAGGAAAAAGCACAGTAGTATCACAGAGCGTGATTTAATAACATTTACCTACGGCACCCCTCTCAAATATCGCTCAGACCCCCACACCATTTGCGGGTTTACCCACCCTCAACACAGCAAATGATCAAATAGATGGAAGAAATCAGAAAGCAGTTATGTATTAATTGGGGGGACATAATCCATCAGATGGAGCAGAGTGTCTGGAGCCCTTCAACAATCAGGGTTAGGGGTAGAATTAGAAAACGGGGGCAAAGTACCTGTTCCTCCGGGAGAGATGGAAGGAGAGTGTCTGTGATGCAAGTTTGAAAGGAGCAGTTCACATATGTACTTGGGACGGGAATGCGCTGGTATCAGTTCCCAGTAGTTAGTTAGCTGTTCTTGGCAATATATGGCATCCTTCAGCCAGGCTGCCACAGTTTGGATGGGTCGCTGACCTCAGTGTATGGCCACTCTACGCTTGACTAAAAGGAGGGGCACTGCTAATAGTCAGCAGTGATCAGCCAGAGCATCTTTAACATAGCAAAGGAGGCCCACCAAGGGAGTATGGGTAATAGGTGGCAGTTGATTACATGTATATTGGGGAATACACCTGTCTGAGAACTCCCCACCACTGGGCAGTCCCATGCTAAATGTATAAAAGTGGCCTGTGAGAAGGCACACAGCAAATAATGAGTCCCATTTTAAAATGTTGTGTGGGGGTGCGGTACAATCGGTGCAGTAACTACCAATGTATCAATCGCAGTCGATAGTTGAGTAGCCATTTGGTCACAGTGGTTGGACCATTGGATATCTGTGAGGGAGCCCCCAAGCCCTTATTTCAGGCATTGGGAGCCTGGCTATCGGCTCTGTGGCTATCAGTGTGGTGGCCTGCATGATAGAATAGTCAGATGACTAGTTAAGTGGCAATGGGGTACTTAGCATGTGTTCCTCGCTTGGAGCTTTGGGGGGGGGGGAGTTAAAGAAGGTATTGTGCATTGCGAGACAATAGCCTGGAGTTGGTGATATAATAGAATTTCTAAAACCTTCTGTTGTGAGGTGGTAGAGGCTGCGAGCTGTGATATGAATTGATAATTCTGGTAAAGGTCTGAGACAGAGGTGAGGCTACTTCCATGGGCTCGTATTCTAGTGCTCACATCCAGCAGGAGTGGCAGCTGGAGGTTGTTTCCGAGCAGGTTAGATGGAGCATACAGGTAGGGGAGTTTGGCTCGCCTCCTCATACCATCCCATGCCCAACTCACACACCTTTCTGTGTCAGTTTTGGTCCTTGTTGCCTTCTAGGGTAAATAGAGGGCTGTGGTGAGGGGCCATGGTGCTGCTTAATTGGCTTTGATTGCCACATGAAGCTGAAAAGGTGTTGGATAGAGCCAAAAATGTAGATATTGCACTTGAGCTCAGAGGACATATAACAATATGTCTGGTGCATCAAGGCCTCCTTGAGGAAGTGATATGGATAATTTAGTTCATGAGATAAGCAGCTGTTTGGTAGCCCAGGTTAGTGCGTTGAGGTTGGAGCGCAAACAGTGCAAAAAATTAGCCGTGAGGGAAAAGGCAGGTTGAGGGAAAGATATAGGAACTTGGGGAGGACAACCATTTTTTAAATCACTATTCTCCCAGAGACTGACAACGGGAGGTGCAACCAGATCAGATTTCTGTCTCCGACCCATGTAATGATCCAGCCATAGCTGGCCTTCCAGAGTTCTTATGGATTTCAACTGAGCCAGATTCCCAGGTAATGGACTGGGTCAGACGCCCATTCCAATGGGTATTCCGTAGGGAATAGCCGCGTACTGTCAGTAAGGGGAAACAGTACAGATTTGGACCAGTTGACCAATATGACCTGAAAGCTGCCGAATTGGATAATCTTGCGAGTTAATGGGACTAGGTTTTCCTGTGGGTTGCGGACACGAAGGGTGAGTATAATTAGACTATTACACCCCTGGTCATAAAGCCAATGTCCCGGTTGTTCTGATGTTGTCAAAGGTGGGCTGCTAGTGACTCCACTGCAATAGCAAAAAGGATGGGTGAGAGAAGACAACCTTGCCGCGTTCCGCGGGTGACTGGGAACAAATCTGATACCATATCATCAAGGCGCACGCATGTGGTGGGTAAAATGTATAGGAGCTGTATCTGAAGTAGAAATATAGTCCTCAAACTGAGGCACGCCAACTGTGGCAAAAGATATGGTAACTGGAGATAATTGAACGCCTTAGTAGCGTCACGTAAGGCAGTGACAGCTGGAATGTGGGGATCCATATGGTGCATGACTGCAAACATAGTACCCAAGTTGTGAGATGTGAAACAACCATGGAAGAACCCAGACTGGTCTGGCCGTACAGTCTTAGATAAAAGAGGAATAAGGCAATTGGCCAGAATTTTGGCAAAACTCTTATCCACACTGATCATGGTCAGTAAGAGTGGCAAAGCTGCAGTGGTTTGTCTGGCTTGAGGAGCATCACAATGAGTGCCTCTCATGGGGATGGCAATGAATCTCTCAAACTTTGCCAGCATATGGGGTGCTAGGATGACTGTATATTCCTTGTAAAAGGTGGTGGTCAAGCCGTCCAGGCCAGGCACCTTGTTCACCGGGAGACTATGAATGACCTGTGTTAGTTCTTCAACCGTAATGGGCAAGTCTAAATAGGCCCAATGGGCCCGATCTAGCCAGATAAGCTGTATGTTGTCTAAGTATGCCCATAACTCATTCTCAGATTGGACTGGAGTTGCGGTGTGTAATTTTGTATAGCAGGAAGTCATAGGGGGTCATTCTGACTCCCGCCGGGAGCGGTCACCGCGCGCCCGGAGGGAGCCGTCAAAATACCGTACCGCGGTCGGAAGACCGCAGCGGGTATTTTGAGTTTTCCCCTGGGCTGGCGGGCGGCCTTCAAAAGGCCGCCCGCCAGCCCAGGGGAAAACGACCTTCCCACCATGAAGCCGGCTCGTAATCGAGCCGGCGGAGTGGGAAGGTGCGACGGGTGCTACTGCACCGTCGCGTATTTCACTGTCTGCTATGCAGACAGTGAAATACAAGCGGGGCCCTCTTACGGGGGCCCCTGCAGTGCCCATGCCATTGGCATGGGCACTGCAGGGGCCCCCAGGGGCCCCGCGACACCCCCTACCGCCATCCTGTTCCTGGCGGGCGAACCGCCAGGAACAGGATGGCGGTAGGGGGTGTCAGAATCCCCAAGGCGGCGCAGCATGCTGCGCCGCCTTGGAGGATTCTGACGGGCAGCGGAAAACCGGCGGGAGACCGCCGGTTTTCCTGCACTGACCGCGGCCAAAGCGCCGCGGTCAGAATGCCCTGCGGGGCACCGCCGGTCTGTCGGCGGTGCTCCCGCCGACCCTGGCCCCGGCGGTCTGAGACCGCCGGGGTCAGAATGACCCCCATAGTGTCTAGAAGTTTCTTACGAGCAGAGTGAGAGACTTGTTGGTCGTCCAGAAGTTCCACCACGTACGGGGAGGCTTGTGGTTTACAAAGTAAACTTTCTATGGTTTTGCCCAGTCAGTTATCATCCCCGTAGCAGCCAGCCTGAACTTCACAGTCCAGGTAATGTAAACATAGGGGCTCTACAGAAAATTGTATTAATTTATCCTGGATTGAGGCCAATGTGGCCTTGTGTCTAAAGCAAAAGTATTGCTGCGCAAGGTCATGGATGTTGTGCTGAATTATGGTGAATCTTCCCCTTATCCCAGAGTGTGGATTGGGGTCTTCAAGAAATGCAGCATCACAGAGAACTAGGTGCTAGGTGCCAGGTGAAGGTGTGTGGGGGTTAATGGGGAATCAAGAGCTCCAACTTGACAGAAGCATGGTCAGAAAGGGTGAAAGGCAGTGACACAGGTAGCCTCCACATGAGAGGTGTCTGTATGGCGCCAAATGTTTTGCAGGTAATTATCGTGTATATTAGGGCCAGATGTAGCAACAGAAAATTTAGCGAGTTGCAAATTGCGAGTCAGACCGATTCGCAATTTGCAACTCGCAAAATTGTATGCAGAAAGGTGTCTCAGACACCTTCTGCGACTCGCTATGGGGTCGCAAAGACCCACCACATGAATATTAATGAGGTGGGTTGCATTTTGCGACCCCATAGCGAGTCCATGCATTCACAGGGATGGTGGCCTGCTGAAGACAGCAGACCTCCATGTCTGTGACTGCTTTTTTAATAAAGCAGTTTTTTTTTTTAATTGCAGCCCGCTTTTCTTAAAGGAAAACGAGTTGCAATACAAAAAAATAATGAAACCATTTGGTTTCATATTTTCAGAGTAGGCAGTGGTCCATTGGACCACTGCCTGCTCTGAAAAATTATTTTTAGCGACATTCACAAAGGGAAAGGGGTCCCATGGGGACCCCTTCCCGTTTGCGAATGAGTTACCACTCACTTCAAGTGGGTGTTAACTGCGAATTGCTTTGCAACCGCTTTCGCGGTCACAAAGCAATTCTGCATCGTGGTGCGAGTTGCAAATAAGAAGGGAACACCCCCTCCTATTTGCGAGTCGGATTCACATTTTGCGAGTCGGTACCAACTCGCTAAATGTGAATCAGCATCGCAATGGCCGTTTTGCATGGCGGAAACTGCGTTTTTCGCAGTTTGCGACATGCAAACCGGTTCCTACATCTGGCCCTTAGTGTTGAGTGTCATGCTGCATGTGGGTGCCAGTATCTAGTTGCTCCTGAACGGTCTAGCTGGTCGTCCATTATAACAGTGAAGTCACCTCCCCGAAATATGGCACCAGAGCCTAGACTAGATTTAAGTTCCCATAGCTCTGAGAAGAAGTCTAGGTCATCATTGTTGGGGCCATAGATAAAGACCAGAATCACAAGTTTCTGTGAAGGGTGCCAGCTAGCAGCACATGTCTGCTATTCTCAGCACAATGTGCACATTCAAGTTTGCCACTGTAAGCTTTTGTGAAGTAATATAGCAATGTCCCTGGAATAGTTGGAGTAAATAAGGTATATGTCTCTCTGCACCAACGTTTGTGCAGCTCCAATGGAGAGGGTTGGATAAGATGTAACTCTTGGAGGAAGCAACTATCTACATGATGTCTGGTGAGGTATGCATATATTAGCAGAGGTTTCCTGTGGTCGTTAGGCCCTTGAGTGTTTCAGGTGAGACATTTGTGTGATGTCATGGTGCAGAGGAGGTGAGGTTATGTGATCAGGCAAGAACATGTCGTGGGGTAGACTGTGCCTGAGTGGGGATAGGGAGATTGAGCAACCGTGCTGGGGGTTGAGAGGGAGAGAAAAACAACAGCAAACATCCACGAAACTCAACAACCCTAGACCATCCACTTCAATCCAGAAACATGGTTTAGTCAAGCAAACCCACCACCCAACCCCACACCACAACAGAGAAACAATAACCAATCTGAGAAACATGCCTGGAGTCAGAGGAAGGTCGGGCGAATGTCCCAACCTGGATCAGGCAGGGTGGCTGAACAGATGTCATGCACCCAGTAATCTGATGTAATCTGAGAACACGGCAGCCACGTGGACAAGACCATTCAACCCAGCAGCAATCTGGCATCCCCCATGGTCAGAGACCCCCTCCAACAGGCCGAACATCTCTGGATGATGGGAGGAGGCTCCCAGAAAGCATCAGACAGTCCATGCATCAGTCACTGTCGCTGAGGAAATTGTCGACTGGACCAGTCAGGGAGGCACTGAGCATCGGCCGATTGGGTGCGATGTGCTTTGCGAACTTTCGAGCAGACTTCACATCAGCGAAGAAGAGAATTTTCCCCTCAAACAATATGGGCTGCTTCACCGGGTAGAGCAAAGTGTAGGGAATATCTGCCTTTTGAAAGATCGTTTCAGCCAGTAGGAACTCTCGACGTGCTGCCTGCACAGCTTGGGTAAAATCAGAATAGAGTGAAAGTTTGTTTCCCTGGCAGGCGATCGACCTCTGGTCTCTATCAAGTGTCAGAATGTTGTGGTGGTCCCTGTAGTTTTGAGAGTAAAGTGACAATAGGATGGGCAGAAGCCCCTGGACGAGGACATGGCCCCAGTGAGCAGTGGGTACACTCCATGATGAAAACCAAAGAAAGGGCCTCTCCAAAGAGGTGGTGGTGCAGGGATTCCACAAAGTCCTCCAGTTTGTTGATGGTGGTGGATTCAGTAAGGCCAGGGATCCAAAGATTGATCCATCATGACTTTGTTTCCAAATCTTCATTTTTAGCTTATATAAGGTCAAGGACCTTGTCCATACGCAAGCGGTGCTCTTTGGAGCTAGCCTCGGCATCGTCCATGTCTGAGACTCGGTTCTCTAAATACTATCTGGTTTTGTGCTTATCAAAGCAGTGTTTCATGTGGTCCAGACAAGCAGTGAGAATGTCCAGTTTTGCTTTGAGACTGGACTCAGAACCAAAGGTTCTTGTAGGTCTATGTCAGTCTGGGAGTTGCCTCCTGAGCAGCCAGAAGAGTCCTCTGTTGACAGTTCTTGTTCGGTCTAGTGTGTGTGGCATTTACTCTCAAAGGAGGGTTTCTGCTGTCACGTATCATGATTGTCCATGATGGTCCTGAGGATGAACCAGGACCCAAGGATGTGTTATGGTTAGATGCCAGTGGGGGGGACTGGGCTACACAAATCCAGGCTGCTCAGACCTGGACTCCACGATGTGGAATTGTCGCCAAGTGGAAAGCAGTGGTCAGTGGTCCTCCATGAACCGTGTCTCTCCCCGGATTGCCTCTACTTCCGGGGCCGCAAGCAGACTTGGAGTCCAAGGCCGCTGCTCAGGACAAGGTCAGCAAACAGGCAGTGATGATCTCAAGGAACCGAGGGAGGCAGAACAACACAGATCTCTAAGATGGATCCCCAACTGTCACAAAAGGTGAGAAAAGGCGAGAATAGGAGGGATATGTGCTGTGGCTAGGCAGGTTGACCTTCCCGTAGCCACACACACCTGGGGAGTTTTGTGAAAAATACTGGAGATCAACGCGTGCCGATAGTCAAGAAATAGGGGCCAGTTTAAGGGGTATGATATGTGGCATATGGTATGTGGCACTCACCATAGGCACAGGTACATCAGGGCCCAGTCCTGCAGTCATCCTTGGGGCCTGTACATATCAAGGACACAATCGGGGCCTGGCATGGGTCATCAGCTGTCCCCCAAGTGTCAACCAGTCCAAGGGGACTAGCCATTAGCAGTTCAGCCCGTGGCTGCAACTGCACGCTCCTACTGCAAAATCAGGCCCTATAAGGACACAAGTGCACACAGGAAAGTGCAGCTCCACCAGGCTGTGTGGCTGTGCAACACCAGGTCACAAGCATTTGGATCCCAGCATCACACAGGCAGGATCAATGGTGGGGGCAAAGGACTCTTCAGGTCCCGCTCTTCTGCCCAAGTGGACCCAGCAGCTATAAGGCTCCGCTGGGCAGAAACAGGTGGACACCAAGCCCTAACAGGGTTGGTGTCAAAGGCGGGCCACAATAAGAATTTCAGGTCCGATCCCAAAAAAACGGTGCTGCTAGTTTTGCCTTCCCCAGAGAGATCCCAGCGTATGACAATGGCCTCAATTGGCCTGCTGACAGGCAGATACCTCAAGGATAATGTTATTGGCTGGCAGAGCCTTTTTAGTGAGCGGGCATCTTGCGTCCTGGCCTGGCTCAGCCCCCTTTTTCCAAATTTCATTTACACTTTTTGTCAAACATATATGTTAGCAAAACTAATATAATGCAGCAAAAACATAAAATAATGTATCCAAAATATAGCATAGCCAGTGACAAAATGAAGGAAGAAACGCAAAATAGAACTGCAACTTAACGTTCTTTGGTGACTATTTAGTGACTGACGATCTAACTATACTTTCAAACAGCACAAAGTGCTGTACAGAGATAATGGAAATAATCTAGCATATTGCAAACAGTTAATTCCTAAGCTTGTATGGGCATAAACAGGTTCACCTGTAATTTAACAGCAACACCTACAAAAGCCCACATTCCACACATAATATAACAAGCATGGCACATCACGGGCTGAAACAAAAAACAGGGAACAATGGCATTGCATGGGATTGATTCATAGCCAGGGAATAGCTGTAGCTCACATAAACAATATGTTATGAGGGAGCAAAGTGGACAAAGAACAGCAAGCACTGGCACAGCCGATGTGGCTGAACGTAATTTGTTAACACAAAAAAATGCACAAATGCACCCAGAAATTCCTCTATGTTGCTGTGTAAACTGCCTCTTTCTTGCCTCACATATTTGTGACTCATTTTGGTACCACAATCTTGTAGTGCTTCATGGAACCAGCACTGTAAGTTTAGGAAATATTATTAGCATCAGAACAAGTTTGAGAAATAAAAAAACGGGCCTGCACATGGGAGAGGCAGGAATATACAGGATGTACAGACACATCGTAAACAGTAAGTCTACATTTGTGCATACCTGTGTTTGCACGCATTAACATATTAAGGCCAAATGTTTTGGCTCTGCCAATGCTTGTTGTCAATGTGTTTTAGGTCTGTAGATTAGTATTGGAAGGGTGATTTAAGTTAAAGATTTTGAAACGAATGAAGAAGTGGTCAGACCAATCCAATTTGAAAATTATAATGATTTGTATCTGGTGCTTCTTTATGAAAATTAGATCTGGAGTAGTATTATGGGTAGGAAATGCAATGATATACTAGGCTGTAGTTCGATAAGACAACTATAAGGAAGGATGTGTGGGTGTCTTTGTCTTATTCCCAGTGAAGGTTGAAATATTCCAGACAAACTTAATCCCAGAAGGAGATGAGTGATCAGTGCTATGTTCAATGAAGCTATCAATAAAACTTTATTTTTAGTAGAGTAAGATGTTTAGCCTGAGTACTTTAGCTGTTAGATTTGTAATCTCTACAGTGAGACATTAGAATCAGTAAGGGCCTATTGAGTTAATGTGTTTGTATTGAATGGGATCCTTATAAATACATACAACTGTATATGTTCTATTGAGTTGCAAAATAAAATCTTTTTTGTGGTTTATGATATCAAGCATCAGTAGTTTAGCTTTGATATGTATAATCCCCATACAGAGACATTAGAATAAGTAGGAGCCTATTAAGTTAATCTGTTTGCATTTAAAGGAATTATTATCATTCGTGCAATCCCCAATAACTTCTTCAAGCACTCACTACAGGGGACTGACCCAATGTCCCACTCTGTGTATGTTTTTGGTCTTAATGTTATAACCTGTAGCACACAGCTGAAGCTATCTCTAGGCACGAATGCGGAACTTGAAATCTTATTGACTGTTGACAACATATTTTGAAAGACAGCAAAACCTGTGTCTACTACTTTAAAGCAGAATGTATGTCAGTGTGAGAAGGCAAATGTTAGGGGGATGGTGAGTGAATTGTTAGAGGCTGTGATGTGAAGAGATGTGTAAAATATGGAGCTATCACAACTGAAATCAAGTGAAACACTCATCAGCATCCCACTCCTTTCTGAAATTGTAGAGGTCCTGCAAGGAGCGAGGCACCTCAAAAGCAGCGTCAAAAACATAGGATGATGGTGAATGCTACACTCTGTCATTGTAATTAACAGCTCACTTTTAGATAAGGGAGCACAGACTTTCAGTCACAGGATAACCTGTGCAAAGCACACACATCACTGACAACCAGATATGTCTGTCTAACACATTAACATTTAAAAACTACTTGTATACACCAATAAGCCAATTTAATGATTGCTCATGAGTGGCACAGAAAATGTATGCCAGGAACAAATGTAAATATATGTGATCAATGCTGCAACATAAATACACATGTGTGAATCCTTATGATAAAATCAGTGATCACACGAGAAGGGAGACTTCTGAATAGGAGTCGCAGGGGATTGTGATGCTCATACTCCAGAGCATAAGTCTCTGAGTACATCCAACATGTAAACAGGCAACGTGAAATGAGGCCAATAAGTTATCAAGAGGCAGAACCCCATTGAGAAAAAAAGGATAGACTCCCACTTTAATTACAATAGTTAGAATACCAACATGGTGTGGTCCACCAGTGACAGGACTATTCCTTTCTTCAAATAGCAACCAAAGTTTAGACCTTAAACAGACAGATAAAGGCAACCTTTAGGTCAACAGAGGAGAGGATTGGGCATTAGTGTTTTATTGTAGACAAGGGTATATGTAAGAACCTTTTACACAATCCAGTAATCACCCTTAGGTACTCAGTGACAAGGCCTCATAACGCTATGACACAATTTAGAGAATATATGCAGAGACAAAGAGAAGCAAAATTGGTTCAATGTATTTTATTTAATCAATGGCATTCTAGATAAAATGACACATAATGCAATGAGTAGGATGATAAAACACAATAATAGCAATGAGGTGACAAAGAAAGTGAAACATAAGAAAAGTCCCACCTTAGTGTCAGAATGCTAAATGTCAGGATTCCTACTTACACCACCAAGGTACTACTAAAGCACAGAAGTTTTAGCCCTAATTCACCCTTCAGAACTCCTAGGACGACACCATTTCCTATACCTGAATATGGAAACAGTGAAGAGGGCTGTAGGTCTACTGAGAGTCCTCTCCGATGTAGGCGTTAAGGACGTCAAGTCTCAGCAGATAGCTGCAATGAAGTGTCAGCATGTAGTGGCACTTCCACTGGATGGAACACTGCCTCTAACGTAAAGGGTGCAGAGAGATGTTTCATAATAAAACAGCTGGTGTTCTGAGAACACCGCCCTAACGTAAGAACACGTAAGTTTCTCATGAAGTAACAAATATTTTGGTATTCCACTTTGTACTGACAACATTATCGAGTACAGCCTTGAGCAGAGCACAGAACAAGAATGTCAGAGTAAATGGAATGAAAAACAGTGTCTGTGCTAGAAGGGTACGAGATAAAATAAAATAAAACATTACTGCAGAACGAAACCTGCTCAGAAAATAAAATGAAGAAAATAATGTGTTATTAGGATAAAGGGCACAAGCTGAAGGCCTGTGGCTAAAATAACGTGCCCATAAAAAGCTGCTAAAATAAACTCACAGCAACCTCCCCTCGTCGATTTAATGTGTTAAAGTAAAATCCCAACCTATACTACATTAAAATGATTTAAATTAAAAAACGGTCAATTTAAAATGTAATAATGTGATTGATAAAAGCCGAATCTCATCTTTAAAAGCCATTGTCATTTTGAAAAGTGCCTATTATATCCAGGACAATCGAATCAAGGAACGATCTCACTTTTGAGGGTGTTAAAGCAACCAAATTGGTGCCAAGGAATACCAAAGGGCATTCGTGTTCCAAGGTCTCGGCATCAGCCAAGGCAGCAGTATTCCGTGTAGTGGCCGATTTTGAAATGCCCAGAGCCACTTGATCCACAAAGGGTGTCTCATAAGAGGCTTCCAGTAGCAAACACATCCTCAACAGACAAGTTTACAAAATGCGCATGACAACCATTTGTGTCCACTGACCACAAAAACCTCCTGCCAGGATTCAGAAGTGCCCTGTTAAATGTTCCATTTTAGACTCACCCATAAAACTGTTCTTCAGTTGCATTAATGTATTTTGGCCATTTATAAAATTTCGCAGGAGTGGGGTTACTGGGCACGTTTAACTCTTTAATCTTAGCCAAATCTAAACAACGTGTCTGTTGTACTGTGTCATTTAAAAATATCATTTGTATAGGTATCAGGCATGCTCTAAGTAAAGCTTCCTTTCCCTGTATTTGACAATTTTTGGTTCCCTAAACACTCTTTAAGTCAATCCACTTCATCCAATATTCATAGCCTTCTATAGCCAACCAGGAAACAAAGGAATCAGAATAAATCAATTTTGTATCAGTTAACAACACATTGTGCATTTCCATTACGGCCAATTTAAAATGATATGACACAGCATCTTTAGCATTGTGTCCAGAAAAATATGTAAACTTATCCATACATGTCTTTGAACTACCTACTGGCAGAGTAGGACAATGTTCCCATTGTGTATATTTGAAAATTGTATTTCTGGTACTTGCTTTATGAATGAAATATCCATAACAATTGTAACAAACATATAACAATAATTTTCTTTTGTTTGGTAAATATCTTCACTTTCAAATACAGTAAAGTACTTTAATTCAGATAGCATAGAATCAACAGTTTGTACATCCTAGTCATCACAAACAACCCAAGGTATTATTACATTATTCAAAGAATGTGTGAAAGCATATGGGATTTGAAGAACTTCAGTTGGACCGTACATTTCGAATGATACTCTATTCCAAACAATCCCATCATGAATAGATAAAGCTGAAATGTTCTCTTGGGACAAGTCTTGATGGACCTTGTGTGAGGAAAAAGGTGATTTTAGGAAGTTCTACTGCACAGCATTCTGGGAGGTAATGACCATGTATCAGTAAGAAAAAGATGATGACAAACCCAATCCACAGAAGAAAGGCAAGTTCACTTAGTAAAAGCTACAAATAGTTCCACGGATGAATGAAACAATTTGTTCAAGCCAATTTATCAGCTTACGTGCTCTTGATGGTTTTGCAAAAGTGGATGAGTCAAAGGCAGAATCATCTTGATGAGCAAAATATCCAGAAGCAGTTAGTGCAAAAGCTGGAGCCATGTTAGGAAGTGGAGTACTAACAGAAGTCTCCCTCGGTGGTTCGTAGTAGACAATGCCATCTGTTTGAGTTGCATTTGAGTAGTAGTGCTCATTATCCCAGCAACAGTGCTAAAATAACAGTTTTGGGACAGTTCAGTCCCAGGACTAGAACCAGTGCACGATATGATGGACCAAACTCCTTTTTCACAGCAATCTTTTCTCGCACTAGAGCCCCAAATTTCAGAATCCATCCATTAGATGTTATTGGTGCATCCCTTAGTCCCAAAGAGGTAGCGAAGGAAGACGGCAATGTTTTATTTTCTTTTATGACGTATGTTTCCAGCACCAAAACTTTCATTCCTTTCAGTCTGACATTCTTGTTCTGTGCTCTGCTCAAGGCTGTACTCGATAATGTTGTCTGTATAAAGTGGAATACTGCAATCTTTGTCTCTTCACAAGAAACATATGTGTTTTTATGTTAGGGGAGTATTCTGAGAAAACCAACTGTTTTATTTTAAAACATCCCTCTTACCCCTGGAGAGTTCCAGCCCGAAAAATTGCCACTGCATGCTGTTGCTTCATTGCAGCTGTTTGCTGAGACTTGATGTTTTTTCAAACTCAAGAGGACTCTCGGTAGATTGACAGCCCTCTTCACTGCTACCATATTCAGGTATGGGGATATTGTCTTCCTAGGGGTCCTGAAGGGCAGATTAGGATCAACATTGCCGTGCTCTATTAGTACCTTAATGGCATAGGTAGGAATCATGACACTTAGCATTCCGACACTATGGTGCGACTTTTCTTGTGTTTCACTTTCTTTGTCACCGCATTGCTATTATTGTATTTTATCATTGTAATCATTGCATCACATACCATTTTATATAGAAGGCAATTCATTCAATAAAATACATTGAACCCATTTTGTTTCTGTTTGTCTTTGCATATGTGAGACGAGTGTAACTGAGAGAAAGGGATGAGATCAGTTGCACCAAGATTTCCCTGAGAAATCAGAATGTCATGCGAACTGATGCCACAAATCACTGCCACCTTTTAGGTGCAAGTGAGATACTGCTAGCTGTCTGAAAGGGTAAGGCTGACAGTTGTCACATGGTGTGGAGTTAGACTAAGTTCCCCACAGCGTTGTGGTGCTGCTGCCCGAATCCAGCAGTCTCATTTAGTATAATGAGAGCCAAACATGACATGGCACAGGCAGATGCGTTTTCATCATGGAACTGTTGTAATTCCTGCAAGAATGTGGCATTTATGTCAAAAGGTGTTTCTGCCGCCTCTGTTCTACAGCCATCAAGATCTGGAACATACATCTGTGTACGGAACAGCATCTCACATGGGGTGCGCCCTCCCAAGGACCTTCTTGGTAGAATATTAAGTGCTCTCTGGACTCCATACAGGTAAATAAGCCGATTACGACCCATGCCTAATACTCTCGCTATTAGGAGTTCCTTTAAGTCTCCATTCTTCTGCTTCACTACACTGTTACCCTTGGGATGGTAAGGGGATGAGAAATGTAGTTGGGCTCCTAATGAAACTATGGTGTCCCTAGATGCCCTGGAGGCGAAACCAGGGCCCTGGCCTGAGTGGGAAGCCGCAGCTGCATATGTACTGATCTTTAATAATGATTAGAGCATCAGCTGATCATTGTGGCCAGGCCCATAGAAATCTGGATCATGAGTTGACAGTGACTTAAATGTATCTGTATGCACCATCAGGGGACCACAATGATCCAGATACACACCTTGGAATGGTTTGTTTGAAATTAGAAGGGTTGTCTATGGTGGGCATTTAATGGTGGAGCATTTTATTTGCTGACAGATTTCACAACAAAGGACATATTGTTTTGTCTGTTGGTATAGAGCTGGCCACCAATAGCATTTTTGTAGTAAAGAAATAGTAGCTGCCATACCTGCATGGACAGAAGCAATACCCTAATGTGCTGCTTTTATCAACTCTGAGTTTTGATATTGGTTGGTCATCACAATCACCCAAAGAAGGTATTGTTACTAAGGCAGTATTTAGGCTAGTTATGCGGTAGGAGTATTTGGCAGGATGTGCCTTTGGTAATGGCTTGCCGTCAGCTGAAGCTTTCACAGCAGCAAGTGTTTCATCATCCAACCTTGTTTGTGAGCGAGGTATTGCAGCAACAGAAGACGCAGCTACTGCTGACTTGGCGGTGTAATCAGGCAAGGTATTGCCTGCAATGTGTACTCCTACACGTTGATGTCCCATTGTGTGAACTACATGGGCATTGGGTTGCGTTTCCTTCAGATCCGCTACTTTTCCCCACAGTAACCTGTTTGATGGTGTTAACTTTTCAAACTCTGAACCCATTCTGACACCAGTAATGCAGGTATTCATTGAAGGACTGGACACATTAATACGAATCACAGACTATCAGCGTTAGCTGTTCTGGATCCGTGTGTTACAGTGCCATGACCACAGCCTTGAGCTCTGCTAGCTGTGAAGTAATGTCCCCTAAGGTCTGCATGCAAGTACTTTGTGGATGGAATTGACCATCTTTCAAGTAGCCACTCACAGCCGCGCAAGCAGCAGAGTATTGCTGTTTAGTGTCTATGGCGGGTTGGGCTGAACCATCAGTGCAAATAATATTTTGATATTGGTCAATTGGCAAAGTGTTTGCCGGCATTGGATATCCCATTTTGTATTGAAAGAATTCTTGAGTTTGTAATTGTGGGTCAAAAATGTAGTCAACAACAGTGGCCGTCAGAGGCGTTGTTCCCCTTTTGATCCAACGTGGATTTAATGCTTTTGCATTTGGAATGTTAGCTTTTGTGACAGCCTCAAGGGCTGGGATCAGAGAGATGACAACAATGCCTTTCCCCTGAGCCAGACTTCGCTCTTTAATGACAGCCATCTGAACAGCAGTCAGAATATTTTCTGTGGGAGCAAAGCGTATTCAGCTGTGGAGTACAAATGTGATTTGCATGCAATAGGGAGAGTATCACCCTCATTAAATATTACATGGGTAAAACCGATGGCACCAGCAATTCCTCTGATGACCAAATGTGCCTTGATGTCCCTTGTGTGTAAATGTTTTGCTGCAAGCATGTCCTACGGTAATGCTAGGAGAATATGTGTGTTTTCGACTTTCCAAAATTTACTTGAAAAGTCAAGTTTATTCAATCATTTAATGGTGCATATTCTAGAATGTAAGATCTGCCAAAGTTTAAAAAGCCCAATAAAGACTGGAGCTTTTTTATGGTATTTGATGGTTGCAGTTGTGCACATGTTTCTAGAAAGTGGGGTGCTAGGCTCTTGCCTTCATCTGACAACTCATATCCCAAAAATAGGACACTGAGAAAGGCAATTTTTTTTTCTTAAAATTGAATTTGTAACTGAATTCGGCAAATCCCACAACAATGTGGTCCACACGTTTCAGATGGTGAATGAGATCATTGTCCATTAGGTAGATGTCATAAACAGAGGACAATGCCTCAAAGTCAATGTTGTGTAAAATAGATGCTACACATGCTGAAACCAGCCCAGGACTGTTTTTATACCTCTGTGGGAGCCTTCACATTTTTTTTCTGTGAGCCTAAATTGCTAAATGCTGTTAAATTCATGCTTTCAGGTGCTATATTTTGGCAGAGGGAGCTGTTGGAAATGTCCAACATCGTTTTGTATTTCTTGCACACTGTATTGTTAATGACAGCTGTGCTATGAGCATTCTGGATAGCAAATATGCATGCATGACTATTTAAGTGTCTGTAATCTAGGACTATTCTATATAAATGGTCCTTTTTAGCAAAAGGAAATAGAGGATGGTTCATTAGTGAGACACAGGGGTCAATTAAACCGTGGTGTCTAAGCTGTGCGACAATCTCTCTCCCTGGAGCTTCAGCCGCATGCTTAATAGGATATTGAGGTGGAGGTTGTGGTTGGGAACTAATTGGTATCATGTGGCAGGTAGAATCTTTACCCCATCCAAAATTGGTCTGATACAGCGCAGGGGTCTGTGCCAATGCCCAATCAAATGAGCATGACTCTATTATCATTAATACTAACTATTAATTCAGAACCAGAGGCAGAAAGGAAGGCTGAATGATCTGTACCCCCACTGGATTTCTCGGACAAATTCTAGCGGCCAGGCTTTCTCTGACAACAAAATGTTATAAATGTCAGGTAATCGTTTCCAAAATATAATGTCAATTGTGCGCTCATGTCTCCCTCCAACTATATTTTCATTCTATGCACCCTATTTATGGGGGGAAGAGCAGGTCTGCAGTCTTGACTTCTATAAAGTTGTCAATTGCTTTCACTTCTAGGTGTCCAGAAGATTCCTGCAAACTGTTGTGACCCCTGCTGCTCTGTCTAGCAGGGCCAGTGCCTAGTTCCTGTTCTTCAATAAACCTCTCATCTTGCATGGCATTTCACACAAAAATAACTGCCACATTCTTCTTTTTAAATTAGGGTTTTTGTTGTGGAAGTTTCCCTTCTTTTTCAATTGAAACTTCTGCGCAGCATTGTACATCTTTTTTCATTTTCAAATGCTCTGTGTGTTGTTCCGATCGCCCACCTCTCTCACCACGTTTATCCAGTGAGCCCTGAAAGGAACAAGATTGGCATGTATCAGTATATTGATATCTATCATAAGTTTTTATATTATCCCTTTTTCTTAAGTTATAATGTTTCTCAGGGGTCTCCAAATGTGGAGATTCTCCCCTGTCTTTTTTTAAATGTTTGTTTTTGTTTATCCCAGCATTTTTTAGAACCTTCAGCTGCTTGCTTGGACAAGTCCATATTGAATTTACCTTGTAATTGTGGTTTACTCAGTCTCCCTCCCAAACTATCCGGCCTATACTCGAATAGGTTTCGGCAATACTTTTAGGCAGCTGGCATTCTTTATCCTGCGTAGGAACATCCCGGAGCCGCATGCACACTGCTAGTGCTACTGCTTCCCCTTTGAGGTTACTTAATATTATTGAAGACACTGTCGCAAAATTGCCCATTAACTGCATCCCCCAATATAGAGCTGGGGCAGCCCCGAATTTATCTAGAATTTTTTTAACACTTCCGGAAGATTGGTGAGTGGTGGTGTACAGTGTGCGTTAATGAAGAGCGTGGCAAATACCGTGCCCCAAGTGTTGCATTTATCCACTGTGGCAACCATTCTAATTGGCAAGCATATAGTGAGAATTCTGTGTTTCTCTTGGGGTCCTGTATGGGGTAACACGGCTTCCAGCGCATTTATTGTTTGAGCTAATCAAAATGGAATTTCTTCTAGTTTTGTGGGTACTTTACCCATGATCTAATGCACCGTTGCAGGGTTAATCCCTGGTGTGAATGCATGTGGTTGTGCTGGAGCAGTGAGTGCTAGGCTTGTATTTAATGTTTGCATTACAAACTTTACTAGGATACTATATATTGCAACAACTCAATGCTTAGGCAGTGAACTTCAGCTACCGCCAAAGTGTATGCATCAGAATGCGGTGGTTATGTGGCCAATCGAGGGCAGGTAGGACAATCATTAATCAGAGGACCTAGCCTAACGTAGAATTGTATGGGGTAGAGCGCCATCAAGCCAGTTCTGGTGGTCTTGAAAGCACAGAGGTATTCCTATGTACGCACATGTTCTGTACTGTGCAGGTACATTAGCATGTGTATAACGATTAAATGCATTAGTGTTCCCATCAACTGCTGGAAAATTAACCCAAGAGTAGAAGAGTTATGTTCTGTAAGCAGGGTGCGCCTCAACCACAAATATAACAGCATCCCCCTGGGCAGTAAGGCCATTATTTAATAAATGATTAGTAAGGGGCCCTCATATTTACTGCAATTACCGGCAGTTGCAGGTTCGCCATGGCACATGTACTGGTTCAAAGATAAGGATACCAATTATGAATTAATCCTTCTAAGGTTCAAGCTTGAACAACCTTCAGTCTAAAATAAGTGCTGCCTATCTAGCTGAGGAGGAAATCCTCAATACCACGGACATCTCCGTATATAATTTTTGTGTGCCTTTAGAATATAGTGAGACAGATACTCAGGGAATTCCGTAATTCAGGCCTGACCCAACGTAGGTGCGCCATGTAATGTTTTGCTCTCAATATACTAAATGAGACTGCTCGATTCGGTTGGCAGCACCACAAGGCTGTGAGGAACTGAGTCCAACTCCACACCATGTACCAACTGCCAGACTTACCCTTTTGGACAGCTAGCAGTACCTCACCTAAAGGGTGGTGCGGATTTGCGGTAGCCATGCGCTTGACATTCTGATTTCATTGGGAAATTGTGGTGCAACTAATCTCATCCTTTTCCCTCAGTTGCACTTATCTCACATATGCAAAGACAAACAGAAGTGAAATTGGTTCAATGTATTTTATCAATGGTGTTCTAGACAAAATGGCATGTTATGCAGTGAATAGGACGATAAATTACAATAATAGCAATGCAGTGACAAAAAAGTGAAACACAAGAAAAGTCCCACTATAGTGTCAGAATGCTAACTGTCAGGATTCCTACCTCTGCCACTAAGGTACTACTAGAGCACAGCCCTAATCTGCCCTACAGGACCTCTAGGAAGACACCATCCCCCATATCTGAATATGGTAGCAGTTAAGAGGGCTGTCGGTCTACTGAGAATCCTCTCCCACGTCCGAGAAGGGGATCTCTGCTCTCCTTCCTGCCTAGAGACTGGCCTTGGACTGATTGCCTGCTACTGTGTAGCATCCCCAAGGGTAGCTCTCCAAGGGCAGGTTGGCTTGCCCCCGTTCTCTGAGGAGGTCTCAGGAATATCAAAGACCTCCTGAGAGGGACTTACATTAATGACCTATAATATCTGGAGAACGGTGCTGTCTCCTGCATCTACATTGTATGCTGGACTTCACTTGGCAGCAGCGGCACTAGCGTGGCTTAAGTATTGTGTCTAGCCTGTTGGGGAGCTTGCCAAGGACTACCTGCACTTCAGGTGAGTGGCTCTTCAACATGTGGACCATGGCATTCCAAAATGTCTTGTTGGTGTGAACAGGATCACCCAGTGCGGGACCCTGAGGGACCCGCTAATGTTGAGTGTGTTTCATTTCTCCCATGTGAGAATTGTCAGCATGTTCATTGTATCCAGTGCCCTGTTCATTGGTTTCAACCAAACGAGGTGGGGGTGCAACCTGAGTTGTGATGCACTTGGCCTCATGTGGCACAACTGAAGTTGTGTCGAGGTGTGTGACTGGGGAGTCTGGTGCGACTACAAGTCATTGTGTACTAGACAGTGTGTCTCATTCCAGAGAGGTACGTAAACCAAGTTCCGCATGGGTCCGGATGGCCTAGTGCAACTCAAGTCATTGTATGCCAGACGTTGTGCCTCCCAGAGAGGTGCAGGATTTACATCCTTTGTGAGAGAGTCCAGGAGGGTCTGGTGCAGTTCAAGTCCTCATGCACCAGAAAGGTGCCTCTGTCCAAGGTGGTACCATCTTGGGAATTGGCTTGTGAATGATCCTACAGTCAGGGCAACGCAGATTAGCGGACCCCTCACACTGTGCCTCCTTTTTGCAGAGGTACAGCATTGAGCACTTTTTATATGGAATCATAACCATCTGTAGTCACTCGAGTCTTCGAGCCTTACACATGGCATTTCCTGGTGCAGGAGGTGCGGGCCTGGTAACTTGTGTGCAACTGGGAGAGTCGAGAGCGACATATGTCAATAAGCCCCGATGGGGGTCTCTTTGTTACAGAGGTGCTAAAACTGGTAACTATTTGTTAACGTTGAACTGTCTGCCTGGGCTGGGTGCCTCAGTGCCTAACAGTGTCCCGAGTGACCTGCTGTTTTACAGACCTCTGAGTGAACCTCCTGTCAGGAGCCTGAACATATCCTTCTTAGTTGTTTACCGGCTGCTGCCTTTCCTTTCCCCCACGTTGTTCCTGCAACCCTGAGACTTGTGACTTAGCTGCTAGTGGCCCAGTAACAAAGGAAAGGTTGATAGAATATTTGGTCCATGAGGAGCAGGATAGCTGAAACTGTGTGGTGGGTGAGGGGCAGTTTGGGACTGGAGTGCTTGCAAACACAGTGGCATCCACTATCTGGATATCAGGGCACTGCATTAGGGTGCCGAAATTGATTGTGTATGAGTGAGTGTGTGCATGTGCCGGCTGATATCCCTGGCACCATACGGCGGTGCAGAGGGATGCCTGGGATGCGTGGGAGTGAGTGTGGGTGAATGCAAAGGCAGTACCTTGGTGCTGCTGACACGTTTATCCAGTCAAGGAGTTCTTATATTTGCCATTATGTCTTGTTAGTTCGGCTTTCAACACAGTGGTATGTGAAAGTGTTGTAAACCTTGTATGTGCATTTTTGCTGCTCATGTTGGGAACCGGGATGCACACTGAATTTATGTGTTACACTGATTGTGGGGAATTCTTGGGTAGGTCTTGTGTTGACAACGTTTGGCATCTTATGTGAGTGCAGGATGTGAATGTACCATTTCCTCATGTGCAATACAGTAGTAGCGTTTAACACAGCTGGGTCTCATATCATGACTTCTATTGCAAACTGGGGCATAGACCCAGAGTTACTGTGTTGACAATGTGTGTGTTGAATACAATCATTTTATACATACACTGTGTATGAAGTCTCCTTTGTGCCTTGCTGTGTGGTTGTAGCGAGGAAGTGGTGTGTTTTTGCTTTACACATTGCTTCTGTGATAAGCCTGGTTGCTCTGTGCCATGCTGCCCAAAGTTGAGCATGGGTTATACAGTAAGAGCAATCACCCTGGATGGAAGCGGTGGGTTCTGCCTGGATAGGGTCTTGCCTCAGCCATCCAGAATGTGCTGCCTCCAACAGGCATCAACTGCTTTTCTTTAAAAACCTGACTTTACTATAGCAGTACTATAGGATCTCAACATCTCAAGCAGGCTACATTTCCAAAGAAGCATGTCTGATATTAAATTCATTAAAATGAAATGCAACGCAGCGGTAGGCGTTTTTTACCGCCAATATCATAATGAGGGCCTATATCTTGTGCCCTAAGGTTACTATACCTCACTCCCCTTCCATACACAGTTTTCTCATCAATAATTTTAATGCAAATGTTACAGTGATATTATCAATGATGGCAAACAAGATGTCATGAGTGATGCAATATGTAGCGCAATTAGCAATGCATGGTGATGGTGCAAGTTACCTTAGGGCATGAGTTATAGTTATTTCAAATAACATAATTGATAAGATTAATAAGTGCTGTAATTTGTTGGGTTATTAGCAGTGCATGGCGAGGGCACGAGTTAGAGTTACCCTAGGGCGCGTGTTATAGTTACTTGAGGTAAATCTGACCATAACTGGTGAATTTCTGTGGTTTAATACGTTTAAAAAGTGAGCCTAACTATAAAGTTCCTGTAACCTTTGGTGTTTAAAGTGAATTTCTATGTTTTTTTGAATTCTATTTCCTAACTATAACATCCCTGAAACATTTGTTTTTTTTCACTGAATTTCCATGCTTTTTTAACATATAGTCATTTTCATTACTATACATTATCATATACATATATGTATTCAGTGAAAAAGACAAAGGTCATAGGGACATTATAGTCAGGAAACAGAATAAAAAAATCCTTAAACATTCACTGAAAAAAACAAAGGTTACAGGGACGTTATAGTTACGTTCTGAACTTACTCATCAAACCCTAGAAATTCAACAGTTGTAGTTAGAATTATTTCAAGTAACTATAACTTGAGTCCCAAGGTAACTATAACTTGCGCCCTCGCCATGCACAGTTTTTTCTTCAATGATTTCACTTCTAATGTTTCATTGATATTTTTATTGACACTCTAAAAGTTGTCATGATTGCTGTAACATCTGGGGTAATTAGCAGTGTATGGCAAGTAAGCGACTTAAAGTTACCTAAGGCTGCAAGTTATACTGACTTGAAATAACTCTAACAATAACTGCTGAGTTTCTATGGTTTTGTACAGGTAAATTCAGAAAGTAACTATAACGTTCCTGTATCATTTGCTTATTTCAGTGAATTTCTATGTTTTTTAAAGTATTTTTAATTAGTATATGTTGATCCAACCACCACGCACGACCTTTGGGCATGCGCAGTGGGTGTTGACTTCAGGACATGGCCTACGTCTAGGCTCTGCTGTCAAGCCCCTATAAGTACCCAACTCTGGGGTGCACACTGCCCTCGGCTGTGCATGGCAGCCCTGTAGGAAACCCCTCATACCATCCAACCCCATGCTCAGTGGGGTTGGCAGCAGAGCTTGTCCTGCGACCAGGCCCCTATAGCCAATCAACCCCATGCTGTGCACAGCCTTTGGCCATGCACAGTGGGGATTGGCTGTACAGACAGAGAGAGAGAGAAAGAGAGAGAATGAGACTGAGACATTTTTTAGGCTTTGATGAATGATGTACTTAAAATGAGATATTTCAGGAAAAGTGGAAACGAAAAATGTATTTGACAATTAAAAAGAGACAGATTACCTTTCTGTATGTAGCTTAAACATTTCCAGTTGAAAATAAATCAAGGTAGGCAAACGACCAGAGACACATTTATACTAGAACCCTCAACATTCATTGTGAGGGTCAGAGATCTTAACCACTAGTCCATAGAATATTTTAATTTTAGATTTTTTTTAAACTTAAAGGACCGCAGGGGGAGCCTCAAGTCCCCCTGCGGTCCTATCCAGGTTCAAACGCCTGTCAGAGCCGGCATTGCTCCAGCAAGGAGGGAGCTGCTTAAAATAGCAGCTGCCTGCTTGGGGGAGCAATGTTTGCATCTGCTTACCTGCACGCATATTTGCATGCATGGGGTACAGATGAAAACTCTGGCTTCTGTGTGCAGGAGCTGTTTGACAGCTTCTGCTTGCATAAAGCAGAGTTTGTTTGCTTTTGTTTGGTGGGAGCTGTTAGCAAACAGCTATGTCCTTGGGGTGGGCACCCCAGGACATATCAGGAGCCGCCCTTGGGGGTTCGTGGTCTCCAGGGCCATCATTGGCTCCTCAAAGGGGCTACGTGGCCCCCTCTAAAGTGAACAAGCCACAGGGAGCTAGTGCCCCCCTTCCTAATTTAAATGTAACACTGGGGAGGTGGTGGTCCCTGGGGCTGTGGGGAGGGTCACATGGCCCTCCAACGTTTATTTTACATTAAAGCCCCAGGGAGGTGGCAGTCCCTGGAAATACTGGAAGGGCACGTCACCCCCACACTAGTTTTACTTTAAAGCTTCTGAGAGGTGGCAGAACCTGGGGCTGCGAGGGGGCGGCATGGCTTGCCACATTCATTTTACTTGAAAGCCCAAGGGTGGTGGCAGTCCCCAGACTTGTGGCTGGGTTCACGGCCCACCGCATTCATTTTACTTGAAAACCTCAGGGAGGATGGGGCGTGGCCGGGTCACGAAACAAGATGGCCGCTTAGAGCGAGAGCTCCGCGCCGAGGCGGTCCCGGAGGGGCGACGGGGGCGAGAAGACAGCCGGACAACACACCGGGTTCGGTGCCCCTCCACCCCTACAACAGCGGCGACACGGAACCATGTCCGGGGACCCCGTAGGAGCGGGACGCAAGGCAGGAAACTCGCGACTCGCCCCAGGTCGATAAGGCCTGGAGAAAGGGGGCGGAGTCGCGTCTTCGGAAGACCGCGGACGGCGTGCCCGTAGCAGCAAGGAGCAAGCTGAACAGGCCGCAGGGACTGCGGGAGTCGTGACGACCCGCATCCATCTCCCTACAACGCCAACAAACACCCGTGGACCTTCCCCCCCCCCCACAGGGAGACGGGAAGACACAGCAAAGGGGTGCGGCCCCTTCGACAGCCGGGAGAGAAACCCAAAGAGAGGTAGGATCGAATCTCTTCAAAATAAGAACGGCATCGCCGGAGGCAGAGGCACGACTTCTCCCCTCTTTCCCATCACAGAGGGACAACAAAAACCCTCCCGCCGAGATAATAAACTTTCTCCCCCCCCCTCCAGACAACTAATACTGAGGAGGGCAGAGGGGCACGACGGGAGGCACGTGGTGGAGGACGAGAGGGGTGAGCGACTGGGGGGGCACCGGGGATGAGGAGAGCCAGAGGGAGCCAAGAGAATAGAGATACAGGAGAAGGGAGTGGACTGACACCAGTGTAAGCCACCGAACATCTATATCCTTATCGGAATCTACGGAGGGAATCTCGGGCCCCACGTGGTCAGACTCTGTAGACAATTGAGGCGATGCCCGGCAACAAACCGAACCATAAACCTGTCAGCAAGCCTGCACGACAACTATTATTCTCAGAAGCGCTACAACACAAACGCCTAACCCCCACGAAGATAAACCCTCAAACATCGCCACCTTTAAACGAGTTCACCACGATGCCTGATAAAGATCAATCCACGACTATGGACAGGATACTACAAGAGATCACCACCGTCAGCCGCCGCATAGAGGGGATGGACGCCTCTATAACTTTATTGACACTAGAAACCAAATCCATGCGATCTGACATTGCCGGCTTTCAATCTAGAGTGACAGGGCTAGAACAACGCATGGGATCAATAGAGACGCAGATTAACACGTCTCAGGTGCGAGAACAAGACTTCATCTACCTCAGGAGCAAACTAACGGACATGGAGGACAGGAGCCGGAGAGACAATATCCGCATACTTGGGATCCCGGAAAACGAAGAAGGCTCGGATATGCAGACTTTTCTGACCTCCACTCTTCCAAAAATGATTTCATTGGACTTTGACCCGCCGCTAGAATTCCAACGGGCACACAGGATAGGCCCAAAACGCTCTGACAACTCCTCAAGGCCCCGCCCAATCATCGCATGCTTGCTGCGGCATAATCAAACCCGACAAATACTCCAAGTAGCACGCAACCACGGCCCTTTCCGAATAGACCAGCACGAGATCCGAATAACCGCCGATTACTCCAAGGAAACCAACGAACGTAGAAAGGCTTTCCTAGCCCTACGACCCCGGCTTCGCAAACTAGAGATGAAATACGGTCTCTTTGACCCTGCAAGAATGTGGGTTACAAAAAATGGAGTATCCAAGGACTTTTATAACCCCGACGAATTGAGACTCTTCCTTGACTCTTTCCAATCCCAGCCTATGGACTCTTACAACACAGACAGTGAGCATGACATTGTAGGAGGCAGTGATAGGGCCGAAACCCCCCACTTGGGAATAGAACAGGTGAAGACGGCTCTACACGACACCGGAGCCAGTCATGGAGGTAGAGACATGGAGAGACTAACTAGATCATATGATGACAGGGGTCAGATTTTACACGCAGTAGTAACCCACACCCAATTATCGGAAAGAGACAAATCCCGCTCCCCTTTAAAGCCTACAACTGGGTCTTCTTGAGAAGGTAACGCGACAAGACGACTTATGGGACTATCGCCAGAGAGTCGAAAATTACAACTATAGACTCCGCGGAAGGATGAGTACCTTTCCAGATCATATGTGTATTACTATTGTAATTGTCTAAGACTGCTAGTATCAATGTTAAAACCAGATACATGAAAAATATATGCTCTTTATGACTAGAGCCGAGGCCCTATAATGGAAACTACCAGTAAATCGTTATTTGCCCTCAGTACACAACAGATGATGATTACTAGAACAGGGATCAGACCCCACCAACTCACTGTATGTTGAATAAGGGCCCGGTCCCGACCCTATAACCCTATAACAAGGTAACAAGGTAACAGGGGCATTAAACAGATAACAAAAAATAAACACTAATTAACTATCATGGAACTTACCTTACATTCCACACACTACAAAGTATCTCATGGTAGTAAACAACAAAGTATGTGAAACTTTCCTAATACACACCACACTCGACCAGCGCCGACATTAGAACCGTTTAGCCCCCATTATCACCCCAAGGGATGGGACTAGACAACGTAAAGATAAATTAATTCCAATACAGGGACACACAATACGATATAACCTGAAACATATCAAAGCTCCCACTACTTGACTTTGACTTTACCTTATTCTACAATAAGAAACTGGGGAAAAAAAATAGAACACGAGGACATAATACAACATAATACCGCATAACAAAGCGAAATATTATGACATTCTACACTGCCACTCCACACCACATTATAACATCACAATGTAAATTATAAACTATTAGCTATTCTTTTCCCCAGATGTTCGTACCTACCCCCATCCTAATCATTATTACTATCTTAAACTATCACCAACAACAGAACGACTATGATGGTGGCACATACCAAGCAAGACCTTAGTAGGTCAGTATTATGATGTAATAATACACGGCAAGGAGTTAGTAATAGGATGAGATACGCACTATCCTCGCGTAACCCGGGGCTCAGCTACACTCATTACCTATCCTACGATTAATAGAGAGACGTTTGGTATAATGGCTCCTAACATGATAATGTGATAAGATGCCAGGATATGTTATGTTGATCAACCTAATATGTCATTGAACAGTTGTAAGGCGAGATGAGACGAGGCAGTGTTATAGTTGAAAAGAAATGCTCAGGAAGTATTATATTATACTGTATATTGGTATCTTTATGTACCCATGCATACGCGAGAACTATAATACTCTGTTTGAGCTCTCTCCCCCCCCTCCTCTGCCCTGCCCCCCCCCTCCCCTCGCCAGCCGGTCTCGGTCTTCCTGTCTGCCCAGTCCCTACTTTAATTTACGACCCTAGCTTATGAACTCCTAAACACCCTACGATACCATACAACATCAAGTACTAGGCACAACATCCTAAACACCATACCCCATCAACACCCGACACCCCCTCCCTCCTCTCCAGCGCCGCTCAGGTACTATAGTTATTAACCGATCATTACTTCTGCCAATATACACTTTAGTTATATAACTAATACACTAGCCACTAACCACCGATGAACAGACCCACTTCCCGATACATAAACATAAGCACTGCTGTGTGCCCCCCCCCCCACCCCTCCTTATCACCGACATATCGATAACTGGCTGTCTGCTGTTCCCCCCCTTTGCCCCCCCCGATCGAGACCGCCGACGGCACGAGAGCTCCGAGAGAAATCGGTCCCGCCGTTCACAGACCTAACGAACGAAGGAGGTTGGACTCCTAACCTCCCTCATCCCTACCCTTCTCCACTTCTTCCCCCAAATTGCACGCTCTCTTGCTATACTCTCAATCTCAACTTCAGCACACGCATCCATCCCTTCCTCCCCTTCTCCCTCTTTTCTTCTCCCTCTCATTTCTCCTTGCCTTCTTTTTCCCTCATATTTCCCCTCCATCTGGCTCTCGTCCTACTTATATTACCTCTCTTCCTTCACCCTCTCCTCTCTCTTCTCTTTCTTCTCCAGAGGATTCCCTTGGCCTCCACCAGCTACTAACCCCCGTATAAAATAAAATAAAATAAAACACTGTATCATATCGAGACACAACTCCCACTCTAACTACTAAGTCAATATCTCCCACAGGGTGCTTACTTACTCACAATTATCCAATATGTCGAAGCCCCACCCTCAAGCGACGCGACCATTACGCATACTCTCTTGGAATGTACACGGCATGACGAGCTATGTTAAGCGGAAAAAGATACTGTCCTATTTTCAATCCAAAAAAACAGATATAGCTCTGATTCAAGAGACACACCTTGACACTCTGGAATCCAGTAAACTTAAACGGGATTGGGTAGGGAGGGTTGCCTTCAGCTGCCGTCCAACGAGTCAGGAATCTGGAAGTAACGGACCCCGCAAATGTGGAGTGGCGATACTAGTGCGTAAATCCCTCCCGGTCACTATCATTAAAACCTGGAATGATACGGAAGGAAGGTATATATTTGCTAAATTAAAACTAGGGGATACTGTTTTATGCGTGGGATCCGTTTACGCACCAACCGGCCCAAAACGCCCATTCCTTCTACAGCTAAATCGCCTCCTGACAGAAATCGGAACTACTCGATACATAATCGGGGGAGATTGGAATCTCGTCCAAGACGCCATAATGGATAGGACAGGCCCTGTCGATGTATGTAACAATCACGACAGAGCGCTTCTGACAGACCTGACCACTGACGTCGGTCTGGTGGACTGCTGGAGAATACAACACCCGAAAGATAAGGAATATACTTTCTTATCCACCGTCCATGGCACCCAATCGCGTCTGGATTATTTCTTAGTATCACACACTGTAATCCCTCATATACAAGACACCTGTATCCTAGACAGTGGGCTCTCAGATCACTCCCCAATACTAATCCGGATCCAGGTGGGACTCTCCTTCTCTGGTCGTAAACCATGGCGATTGGCTGTACACAGATATCGCTCTCCACAAGGGAAGGAACAATTAAAAGCTCATGTAACCACATACATGGCCGAGAATTCAGGCACTGTATCCTCAAAAAGGATCCTATGGGCGGCAGCAAAAGCAACCCTAAGAGGGAATATGATGCGAGATGCAGCACTGGCCAACAAAGACAGAATAGCCCGCCAAACCACCTTAGAGACCACGATACGGGACCTCACTAAACAATATACCGCCCAACCATCCCCTAGGCTGCGACACGCCTTAGAACAGGCCCGCATGGCACACAATGAACTTTATACATCTCAGGCGGAATACGCACTGCAAAAATTGCGAGGCCGCCATTACGAACAAGGGGAAAAAGCAGGTCGCCTCCTAGCGGCGCAGCTCCGACAAAGAGAGGCAGCCTCTGCCATTGCGGCCATAACATCTTCTTCAGGAGCAGTGCTAACTCACCCACAAGACATTGTAAACGAGTTTGCCAAGTACTACCGACATTTGTACACTCCTGAAACAACGACAGATCAAACACAAATGGAGACATTCCTTGCCGCGGCCAATCTACCCCGTCTGTCTGAGGCAGGCAGGGCCCTCTTGGACGGTAACATAAGCAAAGAAGAGATAACCCAAGTTATAACAAGCCTCCCCTACCATAAATCACCAGGAGAGGACGGATTCCCTGCGGAATTCTATAAATGGGCTGGGGAGGAGGCAATAACTGCAGTACATGAAGCACTGACGGAAGCATGTCAAGAAGGCTCCATGGGCGCTCTATCCAATAAAGCCACGATTGTCATCTTGCCTAAGCCAGGGAGAGACCCCCTTCTTTGCGGCAGTTACCGTCCTATCTCCCTTTTGAATGGGGATGTCAAACTCCTAGCCAGTGTTCTAGCAGCGCGGCTCCGCAAGGTGATACCATCGTTGATTCACAATACCCAAGTAGGATTTGTACCAGGCCGTACCTCCAGAAATCATATGCGAACTCTTTGCCATACACTGTTAGAATCCATACAATTACCTGACGAAGCCCTAGCCCTGTCCCTAGACGCGGAGAAAGCATTCGACCGCATTGAGTGGCCCTACCTATTCACAACCATGAAGCATTTTGGCCTGGGGGAACAATTTATCTCTAAAGTACGTTTATTATATGACCACCCCACAGCACAGGTTAACTGTGGGGGCATCATGTCAGACCCATTCCCTATCGGAAGGGGCACACGCCAGGGATGCCCCTTGTCGCCACTTCTATTTTTATTGGCCATGGAACCCCTAGCTGCCACCATACGAAATTCTCACCAAATAAAAGGGATCCATATTACCGGGGGCATATCCAAAATATATCTCTACGCAGACGACATTCTGTTAACAATGTCCGATCTAGAAACCTCGCTCCCAGCACTACTTTCCACTATAGAAGACTTTGCATCCCTATCCGGATATCGGGTAAACTGGGATAAAAGTGAGGCACTACCATTATCCCGCATAACGACGAGGGCAGCGATACATGGCCTTCAATTCAAATGGACCCCGACCCGCCTTAAATATTTAGGAACGTTTATTAACAGAGGTCTAGAACATATGGTCAGGGACAACATAGACCCCCTTATATCTAAAATGAAACAAGACTTTGCCAAATGGTCCCTACTAGGCCTGTCCATGTGGGGCAGGACACAGGCGGTCAGAATGGTCACCTTACCACGCTTCACATACGTGTTAGGCATGCTTCCCCTACAGATACCTCTTTCCTCACTCCGATTAATAGACGCATCCATAAGGGCCTTCGTCTGGGGCTCCTCACGCCCAAGACTGAAACCTGCAATAATACTGGCACGACGGCTCTACGGAGGATTAGGACTACCCTCGGTAGAACAATACTCTCTGGCCCTACAACTCTCACAGCTAATATATACGCTTCCGGATATAGCCGATCCACCGCAATGGGTGATCACAGAGAAACTCCTATATGGACAGTATACGGAGATGGGAGGAACATACGCCGACCACGTTCCCTTAACTAACCCCATTCTCAAGGCTACAAACACAGCGTGGTGCAGAGCCCATCGACTACTAGGAGTACACCCCTCCCTACATACTCAGGCTCCCATAGCAGGGAATAAAAGCATTAAAATAGGAGGGACTATTCTCAGATGGCCCCAATGGTCCGACGCAGGTATTCACAATATATCTCACATAATAGATGGAGATAGCTTCCGCACATTCGCCTCCCTCCAGGAAGAATTCGGTATCCAAAGTAACCAGGAGTGGCGATATCTACAGCTCAAACACTGTATGCGGAGAACATTAGGAACCCCCCCGTGGCTGCTCAAAACCTCACCCATCGTCACCTATCTTCAGAAATGGGGCCGACAAAAAGGCGTCTTGGCTGGCCTCTATGCCGAATTAACTAACCACCTTTACTCTCAGCCTTTACTTGAACGACTACGCTTAAAGTGGCAGGACATACTAGAGATAACCTACACGGACGAAGAATGGCCAGACATACTAGAAGCCCTCGACAGGGGCGTACGTGAAGCACGCCTGAAATTTTGCCTATTTAAAATCCTTCAGGGATGGTACTGGACCCCCGTTAAACTCTTCAGGGCAGGGTTGATACCTCACGCGAACTGTTGGAGATGCACAGAGCCATATTGCGACCAACTCCATATTTTATGCCACTGCCCCACGGTACAGTCACTATGGGACGCGGTACGCCTCGCCTTATCGGACTTCATACAGATACCAAAACCGACCCCACCAGCATTTATCATTCTACATGACATTCGCCCGTATCCCTCCCTATCGCGGGCTCATAAACGATTAATCCACACGGCGTTAGCCACAGCCAAAATATGCATACTCCGGCACTGGAGATCTAGCATTGCCCCCACACCCATGGAATGGATGACGGCCATGTATCAAACGGCTACCCATGAACGAGTGATTTATAACCTACAGGACCAAGCAGAACAGTTTGAGGAGGTCTGGCGCCCATTCTTGAAGAGACCATGAAGCGGCTGGTGGATGACCAACGGATGATCAATGTTCAATGATCAATGATTAGGGAATATTGATTACCAATCACCCTCTGAGAATCCTAGACTCCGGAGACACATTTAATCTCCTATTGCCCCCTCTCTCTCTCTCCCTAGCTACGCTATCCTCTCTTCTCTCTCTCTTTTTTCTCTCTCTTTATCAATCCACAGGCCTCTAATTTTGTCACATGCCCGAGACCCTGAACTGCCCAACATAGTAATACAAGTCGCTTCCTAACACAAACAAGGACTGAGAAATCAACTCATATAAGATGTAGACACTCTCTAACCGACATTACCATACCTATCATACATATTATCTACCCCTAGATAATAACTTGCTACAGACGGAGAAGTACAGAACGATCTACTCTTAGGCCTGAACAAGCTAGTCTCAGGATACAAAGACCCCCTGCCTACCTCGAGTCTCTTCATTCTACATTCCCCCGCGATTACCCTTCCTCTTTCTCCCCCTCTCTTTCCCTTCCCTCCCCCTCCCCATTTCATATGACTATTTTGCCTCTCCCCTATACCAAGACCAACCCCTCCTACACAACCCTATCCTCGCTCCCCCTCCCCTTACCACCCCCCCTTACCTGTTTTCCACTCTTCTTCAAAATAAGGGTACACAACTCAACTATGCCACTGGGAATTTTTACTTACCTGACAGTACATGTATATATGCTTACAATGGAAATAATTGTGGTAAACGAACAAAAACAATGTCTTGAAAGCTAAACAGTTTGTTTATATGCTGTATGTACCGCCTTATATATTCTTAATAAAACTTTTGAAACTTAAAAAAAAAACAAAAAAAAAAAACCTCAGGGAGGTGGCGGACTCCCCTTCCTATTTTAAATTCAGCCCTGTGGAGGTGGCGGTCCCTGGGTCTGTCGGGCGGCTGTGCTGGCCCCACACAAATTTTATT